>NC_142184.1:11954285-13197857 GCF_026936395.1 Plectropomus leopardus | reverse complement strand
CCCTTACTTCTAAAATATGATTGTGGGCTCGAGCATCTCTTTGGCACCACAGTGCCTCATTTATAATCGTATGTTGTGACTTATTTTAACTTTATCTAAAAAAAAATTGCAGGTCCTGTGGTTTGGATGTTGCACGTAACCATAGTGTGATTTCTATTATGTTTCAATTGATTGCGCAGCCCACCTGATATACCAACTCAAGGTGTTTTTTTTTCTTCATGCCACTGTATAGTTAACAAGTAACACATTTTTTTTTAAAGGAGCACACGTGTTTAGAATTACTATTGTTTTTTTTTAAGTTATTCTTTTCCTTTATGTCTTTATTTAATAAGAACTGATATTGTGATCTTTTACTATCTGTTTCAGGCTCTTAAGTTTAAGTTGCCGGTTTGCCTGACCACACAGAAAAAGAGTGTGTTGAAAGCATATACTGTAAATAACACGTCTGACCTCTGTGCTCGCCTGAGATTCTCCTGGTCGGAGTGGATTAGTTTGTCTACACTGCTCTGCTGCTCGCTCTCACTTGAAAAGAAAAGGACGATTGCTAGTATTATGCCAAAAAAAGCACACATGTAATTCTTAAAACTACTACTATATTGCATAGCTTAGGGTTAAGCTGAGAGTTAAGCATATAGGACCACTAAACAGATCAGAACATACTCTTTACTTTTCCTGTCATACTTCTGAAAGGCTTGCTACGAACAAACTGACATAACACTGAAATGACCCATATCACGCCATCATGTAAGAGGGTTGGTTTCACTCGGGGAGATTATGTTTAGAGATACCCTAATGCAAACCTGTATTTCCATACTTTTTTCCCCAAAACTACAAGGCTATATCCAGAGATATATTTTGGTTAAAGAATATCAACTGAGTCATATATGCTTGTAAAGATTTGAATGGACTTTTTTTTTTCATGATGAAAAACATTTATTCTCTAATTTGCCAGTTAGTCTCTTACACTTTGACACTAAGTCTGCTCGCCACCATATCCTTACATAGAACAAAACGAACTAATGGTATGAACTTTCAAGCATTTGTACTACTAACACTGTGTATGTTTTTCTTTTTTTCAGACCATTGAGTGCACTTAGCTTTACTAATGGAGCACCTCCAGGGAGCGTGGAAGACCCTGAGCAATGGCTTTGGAATGAAGGACTCTGCGTTTGAGGGCCCGTGTCTCTCCCCGACCATGGTCCAGGGCTTCCCCTGCCAGCGTCGCTCCTCCGATGACAGCAAGATGCCCGACTCCAAGACTAGCAGCACTATCCGTGTCTACCTCCCAAACCAGCAGCGCACTGTGGTGAGTTGATTTTTCCTGAAGGTAGAAGATGACATACAGTTTTCCAATAAGGCTGCAGAAATACTGCATCGGTACACAGTTACTTACAGACATATGGGTGACTAACATTCAGGCAAACAAGAGAGGAATTAATACTTTATCTGTCCCTCAGGTAAACGTGCGTCCAGGTATGACTCTGCACAGTTGCCTGATTAAAGCATTAAAGGTGCGAGGTCTGCAGCCTCAGTGCTGCGCTGTATTTCGACTGCATCCAGAACAGAGGAGGTGAGCTCAGGACTGTTGTAGGTTTGAAAGATCAGAGATTGTACAAATCACATTCTTACTTGCTGCAGTTATTTTGCTTACTTATCCCCTCATGCAAAGCCTTTTTTCTGTGTTTGTTACAGTAAAAAATTACGGATGGATTGGAACACCGACTCCACCTCCCTTATCGGAGAAGAGCTTCTGGTTGAGGTTTTAGATCATGTTCCCTTGACGACGCATAATTTTGTGAGTAGAAGAATTTGACAATATCCTCACACTCAAGTCAATGCAAAGTGTCACTGCTGATGAAATACATATTTTTTCTGTCCTTTTCAGGTTCGGAAAACATATCTGAAGCTAGCGTTCTGTGATATTTGCCAGAAGTTTCTTTTGAATGGTTTCCGTTGCCAAACATGCGGCTACAAATTCCATGAGCATTGTAGCACCAAAGTGCCCACGATGTGTGTGGACTGGAGCAATATCAGACAACTCCTGTAAGTGTCTTCACCTTGAAATGGGAGCATGATGTAAACAGGTCATTAGTAACTTGTCAGTATGTTTTGTAAAAATACTTTTTGAACATTATATCACAAATTATTTATTATAGAAATATAACGGACAGACATACCAGCCATGCTACAGCCATTCTCAGTATGGAAGGTAATAGTTTAAGGAATACTTCACCCTCCAAATGACCATTTGTGTATCAGTTATTCACTTCGTGTTACATCAAATCCATTATAACAACTTTTTTTCTGAAAAATTCTTGATGAATTGGAGTCCTAAAGGTCTGTGTTTAACAGCATCAAAACTATATCAAAACATTCATTTACAAACAGTTGTGTGACTTTGGTGAATCTGACCTAATCCTTTAAAACACCAAAGTCACACAATAAAACAAACAACCTACCAATCATGGAAGTGGTAGACCGACAGCTCCTGTGTTCAGCAAGGTAAAATTACTGTTTTGCCACAGGAGTCTGGCTTTGAAGACACCAAAGATAAGTTTCACCTTTAGTTCAGATCCCTGTTGGAAAGGGCCATCTCGCAGCGAGTAAACTGAGTGTTTTTGGGAAGTACTGACTACATGAGTGGATAAATGAGGCTTATAGTACACTGCACAAGTTGTGTTAGAGTTTGAAACTGATGTTTTGATAAAATTTTGCTAATGTTGAACACGGATCCCTATGACTTTTATTTATTAGGATTTTCTATGTTTTTGGATTCTTTGACCACCGTGGAGGTATAAGATAAAAAGTTTTCATCAGTATTCAATGTAACACAAAAGTTGATAGGCAAGTGGTAATCTGGGGGGTCAAGTATCTCTTTAATTAAGATTTCAATCTAATAAAATTTGAGGTTAAATTCATAGTGGATCAGAAATGTTGTTAAAACAGGAAAGGGGATTTCTGCTGATAATACAGGTCTCCTGATTAGGTCTAAGCTTATATCTTTGCATACTGACACAGAGAATGGAACCTTATTAGTGTTGTTTTGCATGCAGGCTGCTGGACAGGCAGCAGTCTTTCAAAGATCCATATCACTGACAGTGATTAGATAAGCCGTAAGCTGACAACTATTGTAGTCTTTAGCAGTCAGCTGTTATTTGACTAAGCGCTCGCACATTCCCATGCGCTGTTTGCTACGAGGGATTCATTCCCTGTCACTCTCTATCTTCAGGTTGTGTCCAACACCTGGTGAGAGCGGTGCCCCTTCACTGCCCCCGCTGACTTCCAGGCGAGTGAGAGAATCTTTAACACGGTTTCCAAGGTGAGGCAAAGGTTTTATGTCTGATGTGCCCATAACCTATCCTCAGAGTGTTTTTTATTATTGTAAGATATATACTATACCTACAGGATTTATTGCCCTCAGAAATTCTTCTCAATATCAGTTGCAAATGATACATTTACAAATAAGGCTGAGTTTTGGAAACAGCATAAACAACATACAAACTATGTAACAGTGTTTCTTCTTCGACTAGAACAAAGAAGAGTGATATACTTCTTTTTTAAACAGGCCCTGTAAACAAACAAAAGTTATGTTTACATTCAGTGTTACTCACTAAAACACATTTTGTGTATCCTTAAGCTCTACAAACATATTGAAAGCATCCCCTTCCTCATAACATATTTTTAAGCATTTTAGAGTTATCACATTTATGTTACCTGGCTTGCAGTTGTCTTCATCCTCTTCTTCCCTGTCTCTGCTGATTTTTGCATATCTTGGCGTGTTATAGTAGAAATGTGTATCGCATCACTTGCATGCGGCTGTGTGCGTCCTAGTGCGTGTGCAAGAGAAACAAAATGTGTATCTCTTCTAGTAAAAAAGCTCCATAGCCACAAGTGGTCAAAAAATAATCAAGTGCCACTTGAACTGCAAAATTCTGGCAAACCAGAGAGAACAAAGAAAAGGTTTTAAAGAAGCATTTCACTGCAGGAAAAAGGGTACTTTCATAAAAACTGGGCTATCTACTCTTGAGATTGGTGCTACAGGACCAGAGAAAAGAAGAGGAAGAAGGCTGTGGCATTTACTTTTGCTTAAAGGGTAGAAAACATACAATACTAGAATGCACTGTGCTGCACTGAACCAACAAAAGTGATTGATGTAATGCTCTCCAGTTTGACACAGGAAACAATATGGTGGCTGGCTGGTAAAAATGTTTTTGATCAACAGTGCACTAAAATATATTTCTGAACTAGGAAACGCAGTAACAGAATCTTGGTTCATATTTAATCAGCTCTGCTTAGTTTTACTGTTTGATCTCAGTTTTTTCAGCCTCCATTTTTACAAAATAGGAAACAGTATGGCACCCACATCCTGTTCACAAACAATTAAGAAGAACACTTAAATATGTTTCAGAAACAGTTTGAGGCAAGTAATAGGCAAAACAGTAACAGAATCTTGGTTTAACTTTTTATCAGTACTGCCTAGTTTTACCATTTGATCTGAGTTGAAGAGAGAGAAAGGGGCAGATCTCTCTCAGTCTGTTTCTACACTCTTTGTCTGTGGTGGGGGCATATAAATAAGAGGAAGTACAGTCTGTTGTTCGAGCAACAGCCTTCGAGTTTTTCGCTGGCAAATGAGCAGGAAGATATGGACGCTGGAAAGATGGAGGGAAGTATAGCATAAACGATTTACAAATACTACCCACATTTTTATGATACAAAGCTGGTTGAAAATCTCTGAATAATAATAAAAAAAAATACATTGTGTGGGTTACAGGACAATAAAATTCAAGTATCAAATGAGGATACTGTAAATAGGGGTGGAGATACATTAGCAGGTTTGGGTAGCCATGACTGATGTCATTTTCTATGATTTATCATGCTTGACTCCAAAACAGCCGTAGTCGTAATGTGTAAAGAACCCTAATCTGAATTGAATTAAATCCTGTTTTTAATGACGTCCTCAGCTTTATGGGGGCTTACTAGTCCAAGTGCTGATGTAACGAGAGGCGTGAAAAGAGCCTGTTGTTTCAGGAGCACTTAAAATGGTTAAAAAGCACTCTGAGCTGCCAAATTAGCGCTCACAAAGTATCAAGTTGTTCCATGCAGAGGCAATCTCAAATACTCTTTTGAAACATAGTTTTGCATTGCCAGGAGAGGGATTGTTCTAGAGGAGTGCACTATGTGGTCATAAGTGTGATTTAATATGATCTCTGTTTATATACGTCAAGTTTCACTGTCCTTATTTTAACCAGCAGCTACAGTTCACTACACTAAGTAACCAAAAGCTTTGTCTATTCAGAGTTCTATTTATGGACATTAGGCATTTTGTTGTTCATGTTTTGGGATAATTTAACCTTTTAAAATTAGATTTTGTGCTGTAAAAGTGCACATCTCATGTCAGACTAACATTTGGATTGTTTGCAGATTAACGTATTTGGCTGGTGAGCTTTGTACTCTTCGGCTGAGCCAATAGTGATCTTGGCAAACATCAAGGGCAAAATACCACTGCAGTGTCAAGTTAGCCAAAAATGGGATAAGAGGAAGGCCACAATAAAATTAACCAACAACTACTTCCTCACAGTGCTATTTTTTCTGTTTTACTTTGTGTTGTTTTTTTGTCATCATATAGCATGCCTCGTAGGGATTTTACATGTGCGATAGCAGTTTGTTAAACATAAACAGATGATGCTTGAATAGGGAGAGTGAGAGAAATGAAACCAGAAAGCTCCAGCATCAACCTCGGCCACACCCACAGCAGGCCAGTTTTCAAGAAGTCGCAGTGTGTGCTTTTCTGTCAAATGTCAGTGGTGTGTGTCACTGTGAAGCAAGATGTAGACGAACAAAAGCTGCTCTGTCGTAACATTCGATGCTTGTTCACCTCTGCAGCTCAGCCCACCGATATTCCACCCCCCATGCCTTCAACTACACCACGCCTTACACGCCCACAAGCGGCGGGCTCTCCCAGAGACAGCGCTCCACTTCCACGCCCAACGTCCACATGGTTAGCACTACCCTGCCTGTAGACAGCAGCATGATTGAGGTAACTACACACCATATGGGCCCCTTGGGTACTCCTGTAGGTTCAAGTCACTATTAAAATATCCCTCTGCCTAGAAGAGCGATCTCGCCCTCCTACGTACATCTCAGGTGTTCAAACTATCTCTGGCTGGCTTTTTTTTCTACCTTTTATCTACCTCTGCGTTAAGTAATCCACCTGAACAGGGTTGAGCCTGTTTTGTGTAATTCCCCTGATGGCATCTTATTTTAAAATGTGCGACACTTGACTTCCCCCTGTTCAGTTCTGCTTTTTCACTGCTCATGTTGTTGCATAATCAGCTCACTAGTTTTGCATGCTTTGTAGAATATTCTCCCTGTGTTCTGCTCAGGTAGTAACCTGGGCATCACCTTTCCTTCCTTACTTTCCTTCACTGTGTCCCTTTTCCTCCTGTCCACTACTGGCCTGTTGTATTGTGTACCCTGCTGGGGAGTAGCTAGACTGCCTGAATACGTCCCCCAGCTCCTGGTGCCATAGATTCTGGCTGAAGAGGAAAGTAGGTATTGTGCACTTCTCCCAGTCTTTTGTTGAAGCCTCCTCCGAGAGTCCAGAAAAGGTTAGAAAGCGCAGCGTCTGTGTGCAGTCTGAGTGGCATGCATTGCAAACAGACTATCTGCATTCACATCTTGAAGTTAAGCCATGAGTGACAGCGCAGCATGTTGTTAACTGTGTGAGCATGCTGACAGAAATTTGTGTTTTTTTCTTGTCTCTGTAGGATGCTATGCGTGATCATGACTCGGGTAAGTGCTCGCTTTGCATTTCGTGAACATCATGTTGTGTACTTTTGTGCTGTATCACGTACTTCCTCCCTTCACAATAACCCAAAATTCCCCTCCTTTTGGTTGTGCATTCATTTGAAACATACAAGTGTTCAAATTCAAACTTTTTGAACAGACTGTTCAGACATTATCTTCTCCCTCCAACATGGAGATTACTCATCACGGCATTGAACGTTGAGGCCCACCCATAATTAGGGATGCCACCGTGAGGAAAATTTCCCACCTGTTAATAAACTCATAACCACATATGTGTTCCGATTGAACTGGACATTTTACAAGAAAAGATATCCATTATTGAAACTCAGTATCTGCAAAGTGCTCCATTAAGTTACTGCTAATGCAAACAGAGTATTTCCTGCTGCTGCAGCTCTACATTAAAAGTGTTTAGCTGGGGAAACACGAGTTGACCATTATTATCAGTAGTGGCAGGAAATGCAATGGGTTTGTCAGAGAGATTAGCATCACTGCTATCGTTCATCCAAAAATGCAATAACAAGACAACTGTGATTTTTGGCATTTAATAGTAGTTTAGTTTAAAGCCATAGTGAGCTGTTAGATGAAGAGCTGCACACCTCCAACTTTTTAGCAATGTAGTCAACTACTGTTCCCTCATTAACAATGCCAAGTTTCCTATTAGAATTGGGTTAAATCGAAAATATTGTCAAATAGGTGATTTTTCTTTTCGCATTGACACCATATCCCCTGCAATCGTCTTATCGGTCAGCTCCTCTTTCAAGTGAAGTCTGACTAATGCAAGTCTGTGCTTTTTTCTGCTGCTGTACAGAGCAGACATTTTCAGTTTATAATTATAGCGTCAGACAAAGTATTGATTAAAAAAAGCAAAGCTGCAATGAGGGCAGTAGGCAGGTAATGTCAATGGTGTATGCCTGAACACTGTGACACCACTACTGAAACAAGCCTACCTATTCAACAGAAAATAAAAGTTAAAAATAGCTAAGCAGTAGAGGTGTTAGGGTGGTAATGCAAGTCTGTTCTGTATGTGATGAAAACTTTTTTTCTATCACACAAGAAAAAAAGTTTTCACACCTTTGTCATTAATCTTCAAACATTTTTTCATTTCCCCTCTGATGTTCATGTGTAAATTAAATTAAATTCTGTTAGTTTGAAAACAAAGGAAGCAAAAAAGGTGGGAAAATTGGGATAAAGGTTGTGTCCCAAATTGCTCAATATTTGCCATACAGTCCGCTGTAAAGTATATTTGCCTTTCCCTAACATTGTCTGAGAGAGAATTTTTGTATCCCATTTTGTTGCATCCTAAAGAGTTTTTTTTTATGTCACATTATATGTTATCTTCTATATAGAATTCCCTCTACAGTGAGTAGTAAATTATTTTGGACACAGTCAAAGTCTTCCATCCTGAACGGCTTCCTTCTCTTTGTATTCCTCAAGCTGGGAGTTCCCCCAATCAGAGTCCTACAGGCTGGACTCAGCCGCAGTCCAAAGCCCCTGCACCTGCCCAGCGAGAGAGGGCCCCGTCCTTCAACACTCAGGAGAAAAATAAAATAGTAAGTTCAGTGTCTTGTTTGCAGCGACGGAAGTAATAAAAGACATTTAATCTCATTGGTCATTTTACTTTGAAATTCTTTATCTCGTGTTGTACTTTGCTGCATTAGTAAGTTATTTTACTTGTACTTAAATAAAATATTGTAGTACTCTTTTCATTCCTGCTTTTATGTAGTAAATAAAGTGCATGCTGTCAGACGAGTTATGTGATCTAACCTACAGTATTCTGGCGATTGATAATAACTGGTTAGTGTGTGTCTTACACAAGTTTCACCTTCTTGACTTCTGTTCATCCAGAGACCTCGGGACAAGCGAGACTCGAGTTACTACTGGGAGATCGAGGCCAGCGAGGTGTATTTGAACTCCCGCATCGGTTCAGGCTCATTTGGAACTGTGTACAAAGGGAAATGGCATGGTAGGAATGCATTTCACACAGGGCAGGGCACATTCAGATGCAACCACTAACACTTTCACGTAACACTTTTAAGTGAGTTACCTGGCACGTGAAATGGTTTGAAAATGTACATGTTGAACTGCTTTTTTTTTTTTTTAAATGAGCTCACAGTGGATCTTATGAGTCAGAGGTAACTGAGCTGAGCATTTTTGTTGTAGGTGATGTAGCAGTGAAGATTTTAAAGGTGACCGACCCCACACCAGAGCAGTTCCAAGCGTTCAGAAATGAAGTGGCGGTCCTGAGGTAAAAATGGATGCACTGTTCTTTTTCATCAGTTTTGACAATTGCAATCATCTTCTTTGCAAACTTTTATCTCATCTTCGCTTTGGTGATTTCCTCTTCCCCTCTGCCTCTGGTTGCAGGAAAACACGACATGTCAACATCCTGTTGTTCATGGGCTACATGACAAAGGACAACCTGGCCATTGTGACCCAGTGGTGTGAAGGCAGCAGCCTCTACAAACACATTCATGTCCTGGAGACAAACTTCAAGATAATCCAGCTCATAGACATTGCTAGGCAGACGGCTCAGGGCATGGAGTAAGTGCAAAAAAAGTGAGCTTTTCCAATAAACTCTGACAAAAATAAAAGAAACCAAGATGTAATCTTTTTTCCCCCTCACTTTTAGCTATTTGCATGCAAAGAACATCATTCATCGTGATATGAAGTCCAACAGTATCCTTTCTATCGGCTGTTTTGGTGTGAGTAATTTGAAAAATGAAACTGTCAATGCACTGTTAACATTCTGGTCAGGATCTGTGCTTCCCTAGTATGCTTTAGCTGTGATTCCTTGACAGCAGTGCAGACATCTTCTTGCATGAAGGACTAACGGTGAAAATTGGGGACTTCGGTCTGGCAACAGTGAAGGCCAGATGGAGTGGCTCACATCAGGTGGAGCAGCCTTCTGGATCCATTCTCTGGATGGTCAGTAACACAGCTCTGGTCTCAATAAAGCGAATGAGAAAGCTATATTGAGAAACTGAGAAACACTATTAACAGATAAAATAGTGACATGAAAACAGAAAATGTCATCCTCGTGTTTACTTTTTTGTCCGTGTGTTCACAGGCTCCTGAGGTTATCCGGATGCAGGATAACAACCCGTACAGCTTCCAGTCTGATGTCTATTCCTATGGAATTGTTCTCTTTGAGCTCATGACGGGAGAGCTCCCGTACTCCCAGATAGCAACAAGAGATCAGGTAGAGCCTCATCATTTATTTGTAACACTGAATGTCAAGTGATGATATTTTGGTGGTACTTCAGTGCATAAAGTAGCCCTTTTACACGCACACATGCTGGCTTGACTTTGTTTGGCTCGGCGCGTCAGCCCAGCATGGAAAGGGTTTGCATCTCCATACAACAGGGCTTCCCGCTTGAAGGCTTGTCCTGATGTGCTTGTGTTAAGTCTGTGATATTTAAAAGCAGTGGCCCTTTTAGTACCGTTTGCTATTGCACTGTGCAATGGTTGTTGCTTACCAGTTCCTTAATCGTTATGGTTTATCAGGCTGTTGCTACAATTTTGCTTTCCATCTAGTCTTAGTGGAAAAAAATGATGAAGTATCTGCTATGTTTGGTAATAGCAGCAGAGGCTATTTAAATGTTGACAATGACAAAGCCCATCTGATACCACCCCAGACTGTTTGGAGGCAGTGGGGTGTGTTTTGACCCTATTCCAGAGATGGTCCGTCTCCCACATGACTTGGCAAAACTTGGTGTATTTAAACTGGTTATGGCAATGCAAATCAGTGCGGCTCAACATGGCCAAAAGTGCCAATGAAAAAGCCCAACATTAAGTCATTGTAATGATACTCACCCATTATTGCCACATTTATACCAACACTTTAGGTATAGTGCCCTTAGGAGCCATTTGTAATACCTACTAATATGTATCTAAACTATATATTTGTTTTTCATTTCCACTGCAGACAGAACAAAGTCTGTTGTAATTAATGGGACAATAAAAATAGCGGGTTTGTGCAGTGGGTCCCTTTCGAACAAGAAATTGAACAGAGCCGGGCTGCTTGGTGGAAACAAGGCTTAGGTGACATCACTACACCGTAAACACACCTGGCTACCTTGTTAGGTTTGGTCATGTAAAGCAGAGCTGTAACCCACAGTCACACAAGTGTCGAAGCTGTCGACCTCTCCTGGGTCCCAGACTGTGTCAGGCTGCGAGCCGAAGCCAGAAGGTGGTGGAAAGACACTGGGTTGCTGTCTGAAGGGGGTTGTGGCGCTGGCCTAAGGCCCACCATGGAACAGAGGCGGGCGTCCTGGAGCCACTGGCCTAATTTTAGAAGCCGTAACACAACCCTGTTCGTGTGTGAGAAAAGGGGTGCAAGGGTTTGCATATGTGTGTCTGTGGTTCTTCGTCCTCCCGCAGGCCACGAGTCTCGGTCTGGATCCTGTCTGGCTCCTTGTTGAGTTCAGTTTACTGTGTCTGTATTCAAAATAAGCTAATGTTGCTGTACAAAGTGTGCCCATAAGTAGTGTTATGAGCTGCTGCTGAACTGGCAAGAACATCTAGTCCTCGTATTATCCATTATCTCTGCAGCATCATGCACTCGTGCCTCTGCAATAGCTCCAGTGTTTTAGATGCTTGTCCTCTGAAACTCACTGGCTGTATTTCTAAAACATCTCTGGACTGCTGATTTAGGACTGATTGGGTTCCTCTTACTAGCACACTGACTTAGGCCCTGTCATACATGCACAGCAAATCTGAAATTATCTAGACATTACCCAGAGGAGCTGCATGTGAGAACAAAAATGTCTCAATCAGTTTGATAGGACTCAACCCTGCCAGCTCCCTAGTCCAAAGTCTGTGTAATGTCCAATTGAGCCCTTGCGTGAATAGAAGAGGTAAATGTCAGTAGATTTAACTTGGGATGTTCCAACCAGATCAGGAGGATTGGTATCAGGCCCAGTCCACGTGTTTTGTATTTGATTGGGATGTTATTTTGAGCATAGGCCCGCCCAGTCCTTTGTTTACATCCGCTGTCACGCAGGTGTCGTAAATGGAGGACACGATTTGCAGCAGATATTCAGCTTGTATTATTTATTTTTTCTAGTTCAATTTAAGCTGCTACACCACTTTAATGGGAATAGAATTTTTTGTTGTTTGAGTGAACTAGTTTTACATTTATGCTGTAATTAGCCATGCAAAACCATTTTCAGTTTGTTAGTTTTGTAAAAAAAACCAAAAAAAAAAACCTAAGGAACTGTTTGGATGCAGATATTTTTCTTGTATTGCATTGCAGAGCTATTAAAGTACTTGAAATGTGTACTGTGCAGCTGGATTATCCAGGTAAATAAAAGTTTCAGATCAGGACTCTGTATCAGCAGATTCTCAATATCAAATGACTGGAATCAGGATCAGGGCAATAAAACTTGATCAGGTTAAGTGACTACAAATGAGTGGGCGTGTTGATGATGTTTTTTTATCACAAGGCTCGCACAAAGCCCAAAGAAAACAAACGTTTGAGGGTTAATAACTCGAAGATGACAGCAAAAATTCCTAAGTAGAGAGATGACAAGATTTGGGGACTTGTGCTGTTAAGGACCGAAGTGAAAATCTGAAGACAAATTAAAAAAAAAAAAGAGCTGTTGCTCATGACAAAATTACAAAATGGCTATGTGGCGGCAGCATAATCCTCGCTGCGGTGATGGGATAATCTCCTGATGTCATTTGAGAAAACAACTTTCAGACCAGTTGTTCAACTCTAGAATACTTTCAAATGTGATCAGTGCTTTACACACTCCCTCAGTCTCATCATCTGCTGTGTGTGACTCTCTTCTCTTAGATCATCTTCATGGTAGGAAGAGGCTATTTGTCCCCAGACCTCAGTAAGCTCTACAAGAACTGCCCCAAAGCCATGAAAAGGTTGGTGGCCGACTGCATCAAGAAGTCGAAGGATGAGAGGCCGCTCTTCCCGCAGGTGAACTGCTCTCTAATAGCAGACTTCAAGCTGAACGAAGAGTGTTTTCTTGACTTATTTGTTCTCCTTCATGCATTTTTTTTCAGATCTTGTCCTCCATTGAGCTTCTCCAGCATGCCCTACCTAAGATAAACCGCAGTGCCTCAGAACCGTCCCTGCACAGAGCCTCTCACACTGAGGATATCAACGCCTGTACTCTGACCTCCACCAGACTGCCTGTTTTCTAGACGCTCAGACAAGCACTGCCCCTCCTCCTCTCCTCACACTTCCCCTCCTCAATCTCCTCTGAAATATCCAAAATAGTCCAAAAGCTCAGTACGCCCAAATTCCTTACATGCAGAAGCAAATGTATATCTGAAATATGTACATGCAATCATACATAAACCCACGGTAATCAGTAGAATATGTAAGGAAGAGAGGAGAGGGACGTGCAGAGAGATGTGGATCTGAGATTTATTATGGAAGAGAACGACGATGGATTGCAGTGCACATGAAATGGATGGCATAAGATACATCCAAGGGGAAGCTCTACGGTGGCAATGCATTTGGTTGAAGTTGTAAATACATGCACGCACACCTACCTAAGATGACGATGATAAATGGACACTGAAGGAAGCTCAAGAGAAAGACACGTGTCTCTCTTGATTTGGATTCTTTGACGTGAAGCACACCCTTCTATCTGGCTGCCTGCGTTTCTGATGAAGAGGACCTTTAAAGCTCAAATGCCTTAAGAGGAATCAAAGCCTGGACTAAGATCCCGCACAATTCATCACAAGCAAAGGCGTTGGATGTAGTCCATTTAGTTGCACAGCAGTAGTTGATTTTGCATTGTCTTAAATGATAATGGCGTAGACATGGGAAATTATCTTTATTTTTTTGTTCTTTCTTCTTTTAATTGTCTTTATTTTTTGGGTAATTTTTGGAGGAATTCTAGCCAGTCAGACAGCGAGCGTGAGTGATGACGGAAAATTTGCACATTCTAGCAAAAGCAATGGTTGTGTTTCAACAGTCTACACATTGGCTTCATTGCCACGAGTAAACTGATCTGTAGATAGCCACATGTCCTTATCAGTCCTCACCAGGTTATCATGAGCTGGACATTTACCGGTTGTCTTAAATGTTTAAAATGATTTGGAAACTAATTTGTATTTGTTGTCTTTTGATGTCTCTGTCAGGAGGTTAAACGTTTTATTGTGTACTTGGTGAGAAAGTTGTCTATTCAATATTTTAATAAAATTAAGTTAAATTCCTTTGCCAAAGATGTAGAATTTGTTTTCTCCCTATTGTTAAATTCAATAATTGTATGTTGTTTTGGTTTTGTCGATGGCTTTAGTGTCATTTTAAGTGCAGCAGTGGAAGCAGATGAGATGTTGACAAGAGATTATACTGCCCCTCTTCTTGTTCACTACAGTAAAATCCCACACATGTGCAAGACTTTGTGGCAGGGTGAAATGTTTGCTGTAGCAGTGGCAACGTGGTGTAACCTCACAGGGGATCCAGTCCAGACACGCCACCAGGGGATTCCACCATTGGCTGATGCGACCGTGCGCTGCATAGCCACTGGCAAGCTTGGTGGAACAACAATCATTCAGCAAGGGAGCGACATGTGGTGGAAAGAGAGGACAGTTATATTTTGTTTTAGTGTAAACATCCAACGTGTAGGTCCTGCCTGGCGAAACCACTTGACTTGGTTCAGTCCCATGTGCAAATTTACAGTAAATATGGGAATAAGTGTTTATTTTGTAATGTTTCATTGCTCTTTGAATTGAAGCCCACGAAATAGAACATGAGGGAGGCTTTTTAAGTTTATCTTATTTGAATAACGTCTCAAAAAGTGCCATTGCGGGGGGAAATAGATCTGATGTCATCAAAAGTGGAGCAATGCAATAAGAGCAGGACCTTCGGCTGACTGCTCGTGGTCTATTTTTACATCAGTTTTGCTATATGTGTTTATCTGTTCTATTTCTGCATTCTGACAAGTCACACAGGCTGGCTGAAGTGAAACCAACAAACGTCCTACAGCCCCAGCCTGCAGGAGCTCCATCTTGTGGGTGTTCCTCCATAATGTCTGTCAGCCTTCTTTATTTAAGACCTAACAAACAAAAGCGGACTGTACCAATGCAGTCATGTAAAAATACTCAAGTCCTGCCTAGTTACATAAATGTACAGAGGTAATTTAAAGAAATTTTAAGTATCAAGAGTACTCCTTCTGTAGAAGAATGGGCCCATAGATGATATATTATAAACTGAATTGTTGTAGTTGCTGTTTATTTTATGTACAGTTCAGTAGTTAGAGGTCAAGCCCCTTTAAAGGATCAGAAAATAAATCTGGGGGATCGTGACATGATTAATGGGGTAGGAAGTTGTTGTATTAATATTGCAATGGTTCTCTTTTTTTTCTAAATTGTAACCCCTTTGAGATTTGTTTTCAGCCAAGTACCTCCTGATCAGCACAAAACATATTTGGTAGAAACACACACTGAATAATAGTAAATGTAAAGGTGATTGTGTTTGTTGCAGCAGTTTATGGCAGTGAACAGCAGCATTGAAAATAGACATATTGAATATAATGTATGGTAAATTGAAGTGACATTTACAATTTTTTATTGAACTTTTGACAGTATTAATATTTACAGAAGTATGCATGACTGATTTTTTTCAATTAACATTAAAAAATAAAAAACACCCTACAGTACTATAAGTACCTGGTCTAAGGGTACATGTGCCCTCATTTGAGAAATACTGTAGTAGAAGGTAACTTCCTTAACTCAATGACACTGCCTGAGAAGGGGAAATAGGTTGAACTGCTAACAACTCATAGACAACTGAAACTTGAAGAAGGCCCAACTCTTATTTCTTGTTAAGGGTTCACTGGTTTGATCTTTAATGATGCAGTTTATTTCATAAGCTTATTATATTTTTTTAAATGTGACAATTTAAATCTTAAAAGTAATTGGTAACTGTAGTTGTCAAATAAATGTGGAATAAAAAGTACAGAATTTGTCTCTGAAATGTATTACAGTAGAAAAATAAAGTAACAGTGAATGGAAATACTTACTTTATACTTTTAATACCTTAAAACAGTACCTAGGTACAGTATTCGAGTACTTTTACTTTTCACCAACAAATATTATGAATTGAATGAATGCTATTCTTTCCCCAATAAGCGTTGGACTAAATGGCTCATTTTTGGCAAAGACAACTCTGCTCTTTTACTTTTGTCTTACCACACTGGACTGTACCACATAAATCCCTCCAGACAGTGCAGACTCAAAGGAAAGACAGAAAGACATTTCCCTTACTAATGCTATTTGACAGCGATAACCTCCAGACATGGTGCACCAGTCTATAATTATAGGAGCCCAGTGATCAATTTTCATAATGTCTGCCAAGATGGCTATTTGAATCTGGCAATAAAAACCCATCAGTCTGATATCCATATGAATGTTATTTCTTTAATGGGCCTTCGATAAGGGTCTTTATTTACAGTGCTGTAACAGCAACATACACTTATTTTTGAGAGAAATCCACTGCTTAAAAAGTATGTGTTGTGATTCTCATTTCTATATTTGCATCAGTCCTGTAGCAAAGTGAAGGCTGCACTGCTGTAGCTCAATTAGCTAATTATGTAACCATAGTAACACTGATACTGTATATGGAGCTCTTGTGCTTCAACTCCACCACCAGATGGCAACAAAAATCTCTGTATATCTACAGGGCTGGCTACAGTATTTATAAATGCAGCAGTGTTGATTTGTTGTTCCATTTAAAACCAGTGAAAGCAGTGAGAATTAAAAATACGCCATGTCATATAGTGCTGTGTTAGAAATAGGCCTAATCAGGGGCATGGCATGATATTCAATTAAGCAATATCACACAAGAGGGAATGCTGTTGTATTATATACCATCAGAGCTGATTTGGTCATGGATAATCACAGCTGTGATGGTAAAGCCTACAGTAGCCTACAACAGCATAACCTCAAGTCGTAATATTACAAAAATAAAGTAAAAATTTTATGCGAGTCATAAAATTACAAGAAAAAAGCTGTAATTTTATGAGCCAACTATAAAACACACGAGCAAAGGCAGCCTCCTGGACAGCCATTGTCCCCGGTTGCCGAGGAGGCTGGAGGTAATGTAATTACCCTTGAATAAATAGGACTTTGTTCTAGTAAAATCCTTACTTTTTTCTCGTAATATTACGACTCTCTTCTCAAAATTATGACTTTATTCTCGTAATCTTATCCTAAACTTTTTTTTTTCTATAATATGGAGTCATCCCATGAGTGCTGATACAGTAGACCTACAACAGCATTTGGACTTTTTACCTTCATGTATCACTCCGAGTAGCAGGTGTGCTAGACTGCTCTGGAGTCCTACTGCGTGTCCCTCTTAAGTTGTCCTATATCAAAACAGGGGGTCTTAAACTCTTTTCGGAGCTCATATGGTAAGTTTTATTAGTTATCCAGTTATTAGTAGTATCCAGGACGCTCGGTTGTTCTTCAACAAACGGTTGTAAGGACTTTTCTGTGTCGGTATGGAGCTGTTATCCGTGTTGTTGTTTTTAGCTTAGCTGCCTCAGTTTGGCTAACCCCAGCATGATGGAGACAAGGACCCTTTTAAAACCGGCGCTCGCGGGCAGGGACTCTTTAAAGTTGACCCGTCCTCTCCCTTCACTGGCGCCGGTAGCCTGCAGCTCTGAGCTGGTGAGTAGGGCCACTCTTATTTCTTGGGAAACACACTGATAATTGTACATGATAGCACGGAGCTGCCCCTCGCATAACATGTAGACCTAACTGACACTAAGTAGCCTAGCAAGCTAGTTTGCAGCAGAGCCCTTTAAGAGTTTCTTATATTCTAGTGCACTAGTTTGCAGGATTAACTTTTGTGTTGCTAGACAACAGTTTTCACTTCCAGAGGTTGCGGAATTACCGTAATTGTGTTTGTGGGGTCAAAAACTCATTAAATAAACAAACAAATCATAGTTTGTTGTTGCGTGTTACTGTTAATTAATAAATAACGCCTGCTGAACAGTTGTATATAAAACGGAGGATTAGGGCCATGTTAAAGAAAAAAAAAGATAGATTTCGAGAATAAGGACATATTAACATAATTAAGTCGTAATTTAGAGAAAAAAGTTGTAAAATTACGAGAAAAATTCATAATATTTTGAGAATGGAGTTATAGTTTTACAAGAGAGGAGGTTGCTTGTGTTCTCGTTTGCTTTATAGTTTGCTGGAAATATGTTAATTTCCGTAATATGACATCCCCTTTCTCACAGAATTACGATTTTATTGTCGTAATATTATGACTTTTTTTGCTCGTAAAATGATGACTTTATTCTTGTAATATTTTGAGGTTATTCTCAGAAAATTATGACTTTTTTCTCGTAAAACTGCAACTTTCTCATAATATTAATAGTTTTTTTCTCATAATATTACGACTTTTTTCTCAAGACTCAAAAAAAAGGTTTTTCCTTAAATGTGGCCCTAAAACTCTCTTGTATGGAATAATGCACATATGTTACAACAATAGTTTGCTGAGCAGCAAGAAAGAAATACAATTGTGGGACAAAGGAGCTTTGAACTGGTTGTGTCTGCTTAGGGGGGACTCTGTACCATTTGCCTGAGGAGAGGAGTTGATATTTGGAGTAAAGTACATGGGTTGGATGTGGGATTATTTTTTGTGCCTGTCTGATCATGGTTTATGAACCTTGAGTTTATCACTCTGCACCTTTACATTCTCTTCATCATGGGTTGGGATGTTTTCCAGCAGATGGTCAGTGCCGCGTGCAGCCACAGGGCACGGGTTGTGCCTGTTGTGCAGCAGCTTGGCAGGCAGCTGGGAGGAGTCTAGACAGAAGCACCTCAGCTGGAGCTTCAGGGCCTGCAGTGTCATTCCTCTGAGTTCTTCGGTGCCTCCTGCTACCACCAGGCCAGGTCAGTGTGCTTGTTATGAGGAAACAAACATCAGCACCATCTGGAAGCCTCACAAATTAGATTAGGGTGAGCATATTTAATCTGTGGGAGATGTTTGCTGATAATTGTTGGGGCAAACACAAAACCTGCTGTTCTAAGATAAATAACAGATGTGAGGGTTTGATATGTCATCTGGCTCTGGTATCTCGGACTTTTCAGCAAACTTACGCTCCCCTCAGGACATAAAAAGGTCTCTGCAGCCATTGCAATAACTCATGAGTCATCTGTAGGCAGAAAGTGTAGCAGTGCTGATGGCTGGTCAGTCTAGGTTGTGTGGTGTTTTGTGTGTATATGAGGATATCATTCAAGATGATAGATTAGTACAGGTCATATAGGAATATGTTGCATATCAACAATTTTAGTGCAAAAATGTCCAAAGAATGTCTTATTAAAATAAAATGTAACAGTTTTAAAACAGCACGTATTAACAGTAAGGGTGTACCACCATCAAACCGGTAAACTAGCGTAAAATAAGAAAACATAAATGCGTACTTTTCCACATAGCTCATAAGTGTATACAAATTTAAAAGAGAAAATATGTCTGCTCTTGCCAACGTTAAGTTTTCTCTCAGGTAATGTTTCCTATGACCAACCCATCGAGCTTTTTGCTATTTATGTAGAAATAACAGGAACTGAGCCGAGGACCTGTGCCTTCAGCGTGATACATGTGAAATTATAATTCCTTCCTTACTGTGAATCATTGTGCTCTCAGACAAAATAACTCAAGTGTAGAAGAACATGTTTGGTTGCTACACAATGTCTCCGAGGTGTAGAAATGGAGATCTGGTGGGAAATTGTAACTCTGTCACCAGTTGGCTGAAACACTAAAACTACAAAGATAAAAAATCTAAAGCAATAAAACTGAACCAATAATGTCACAAGGAGTCTTTGAGCACCTATTCACATTTTCTGAGATATGTTCAGTGTGGTAGAAGGGTTATCAAGAGACTAACAAACCTGAATGATTAATAAACTTTGGTTAGAAATGAATGTGTTCAG
The DNA here is from genome assembly GCF_026936395.1 of Plectropomus leopardus. NCBI lineage: Eukaryota > Metazoa > Chordata > Actinopteri > Perciformes > Serranidae > Plectropomus > Plectropomus leopardus. The sequence continues at coordinate 13,178,141 of NC_142184.1, read as the reverse complement.
TAAAGTAAACTTGTCTATTCTGTCAGGAATTACAATATACAACAGAGAATGTCTCTGTCATACAGTCAGCATTTGAATGATAAATATATCAGATTTTATTTTTTGAACTTTATGAGCCAGAACATAATTTTCTGCTTCATCTCACTTAATAAATTGATTCCTAATTCACCAGAGCAATAATTCAAATCTCAACTTGTTATAGTAATCTGCAGCCTTTTTATTATAATAAGGATTAAATAAACATGTAATCTAGCTCCTGGAAGTTCCCCTATGGGTCTAAAGTAAAAGTTATTAGAAACAGATTTAAAAATAACCACTACAGCCAACCTCTTTTGTGCACAGTATTTACTAAAGATAATTACTGGAACCACAACTTAGGGTTAACTGTTGGGAGGGTGAGTGTCAGACACTATACAATTAAAAATATACATTTTTAGTAAGGCAATCACAAGTCATAAATACTCATTATATTTGGAGTGGGTTACATTTCATTTGTAAAGGCCTTAAAGCTTACAGCTTGTCATTACACTGACAGAGCACCTAAAATACACCATGATATGATAGTCACTGTTTTCTGTATAGCTAAGCAAACATGCAGGGCAGCAGGAGCCATATAAGCTGAATATAAAGTTTATTCATTCAGAGAACAGACTTCCAAAGGACTTCCTCAAATTATGGATGGTGTCAGCGTTCACTGTGTCTTCAGTGGCAGTGTGGAGAAGGGACGTGTCTCTCAGACCAAACGCACCGATCTTTGGGCTGGGGTTTGCTGGAAGACAAGAGAATCATGACTTTGTATGTGCAAAGGGTGTCAGCATATTATCGAGTCCCTAAAGTCTTGAAAAACACTTTTTAAAATATTGTGTGTAAAGTTTATAGTCTTGTGGGAACAAGTTATTATATTATGCACATAAGTCAATTATCATTTGGGATATGGAGTTTTTTTTTAATGGTTTTATAGTGGGAACAAGTTAGAATCACGTGTCCAGAGGTTAATTATCTTGGGGGAACATGTAATTATCTTATGGGAACAAATTGTTATCTTGTCTGAACACGGTTTTATCTTTTGGGAAAATATATCATCTTGTGGGAACAAGTTAGTTGTATTATTAATAATTAACTTGTTTGCACAAAATTTAGGAAAAAAATGTCACCTTTCTGTTTTTTAGGGCCTCTGTAATATATAAATTCAGTGACCACTGTGCTGACTTTTGGGTTTATATCCTTAGCAGGAGGTTTAAGGGTCTACTCTAGAGCACGTCTTTATTTAAGAAATCCTTTATGGTTCCACTTAGCCCCCTAATTTCTGCACAGGAAATAATTAGAATATTCAGAATTTTTTTTTTTGAAAAGGAATGATGTATTGAAGTTTATAATGTGATGTGTGTTCTTATGTGGTTTTACTGATTAAAACCCCACTCTGTTAACATGTAAGACAGACACCATAAATAAAGGCACACATAAAGCAGAGGGGATACATTATCACAGTATAGAAATCGCTTCATGCATTGGAAGCAATGTGGTGTGTGCAGTGCAGTGTGCATAACTGTGTGAGTGGTATGGCCTCCTTACTTTTTGCATTTTTGATAAAGCCTGTAACATTGTAGAGCATACGGATTTCTGTAAGTATTACTCACGACATCACGCATATGAGGACACACACCAAACACATATTGCAAAGGAAGCTTTATTGCCAGTGACAGACGAGGAAATATCCAGAATGGAAACTTTTCCACAATATATTGTACTCTGACCTTGATTTAAACAGTCCAACACCGGTTTTTAAAGTACATATTTACTATCAGGTTACCATGTCCCTTAATAGTTACAGTCCTGCAGGTCTGAAGATATAAGTTTCACCTCAACACAATGGCCAAATAAACACGTCCAGTTATAATTAATCAAATATTCAATCACAATCACTGAACCAAGGTCTAACCATGCAGCGGGGGTACAGTACCTCTGCACGTTCCTCCCTTGGAAATCAACGCCATGGCATAATTCCTATTCAACAGAACAACACACCCATAAAGCCTCAGGCATGGCTTTTACAAGGATACGCTCACAGATACAATGGCACTTTATACAACTCGGAAAAGAAATTGCACACAGAGCTTGCTGAACATATTTTATACTATAGTAACAAAGATTGGAAAACGGCACAGATTTCTTTTTACAGTTGATTTGGTTGCTTTTTAGCTGTTTCACCATTAAGGGTATTAGATATATGAAATGGCCTCCACAAAAGCCGCCTGACACCACCCATGTGATTGTGACTATTGTGTGAAAACTTTTTAAAACAATTGATATGTGGGTGACTATAGCTTTTTGAATCAATTCGATGGAAGATCTGATTTTGAAATAAAAACATTATTAAGTTAAAAAAAAAAAAGCAAAGATCTATATTGCACTTTCTATCAGCTCTTAGGAAGAGTGTTGAATCTTTGAATGGCAGTAACACAAGTCCACACTAAACCTCAGATTGTTGTCATGGCAACAACACCATGCTAGCCAATATCCAGAGTGAGGGGGGTGGGGCATTACATGGCAGATCAGACATTATACACCTCTTCATTATCAGCCGTAATGTCTGCCTCCACACAAACCAAAAAGACAACAATAATTAGAATACAGCATCAGTTCACTGGTATGTGATTTACAACACGCTGCTTGAAAAACATAGGTGTCTCAGAGCGCTGTTCTCTGGTGAAATTACACACTCCATGTGACACACTGCGGTATTAACAGTCCCTTCGCTGATATTTACATTGTGGGTTACTGGAGTGCAAAGACTATTTGAAAGTAAATAATTTATTCTTTGGTTCAAAATTATATAAATATATTAAAGATGTGTGTGCAGACACAACATCCTACATAATAAAATCTGTAATAAATCTAATTTTAATATTCATTATGTGTCCATCTATCCTTAAATCACTCTAATCTCTTGACATTGTAACAATATAGATGAAAGGATGAACTCTAAGAAAGGCCACATACTGTTTGTCTCTATTGTATGTGTCTCTGTGTTAATGCATGTTTGGTTATGAATACATGTATCCTGTAGTAAATGAGATAATATGCATTTCTTATGACACATTCACAATGCATGAATCACAGGGAACACAGCTTAGGGCAAAACAGTGATGTTACATGAACATCCCACTTGATCAGACAATTATAACTGACTTGCATCTTCCTTTGTATCAGTCATGCAAAACAAAAATAAATATCTATTAGTGTAAGTATGAAAATAATCACCACTACAGCCATACACACTCACGTACTGTATACATATTGAGATATACACAAACTTCAAACTGCACGATAGTCCACAGTTTGAACAATATCTAAAGGTGCACACCAAAATAGGAAACAGAAAAAGGAGGGGGAAGGGGGCAAATAAAAGAGTCATAGCTGGGTCAAACAGGTAGCACAGAGCAGCACTGAACTCAGTGTAGGCACAATCTGCTTTTTTCATCATCAACAACAGCCCCAAAGGAAAAAACCACAGCTACTGAAACACAGGTGACCTATACAAGCACACACAAGTAGACAGTACATTTTGACACTGCATAGAGTTAAAAACACAGTCCAGGCCAGCACACTGCTGGACCAAGCTCCCGTCATCAAGATCTGATTCTACCTATCAGATGCCACACACACATACACGTCTGCGCTTGTGTTCAACTAACGCCATTGTTGTTATCTAGACTCTGAGACTTCCCTGCCTTCCACTGGGTGATTCAGTTGGCCTGGACTGGTTTTGGACCCACTGCAACGCCATTACAATCGAGAATGTACTGCAGACAACCTTGAGGCGGGCGCCCGGAGCCGTTTTTAGTGGGTTCAACAACAAGCTCTCCCTTCTGGCCAGTGCCCTAAAAAAGACAGAGAAATAGCTTACTCATCCAGCAACAACTGTGATTTTTTTTTTTTTGTAGTGAGACAAAAAATAGCTAGATAATTTGATAAATTCAAGGGGAAGTCCTATAACCTGGAGCCTATTTTTCCATGTTTTGGGGTCCAAGGGACTCATAAGAACATCAGTTTTTCAATTTTTTAAATTGGTCCTGTATTGAAAGAAAGTGCTGCAGCTGGCTGTGAAACAGTCTACGGTATAACCAGTAGATGCAGGTGTGCTTTGTTATTTACATCCATTAAAAGTGCTTTTTCCACTGAACCGTTTTCTTCCCCCCCAACAAGTCAACTCTTGTGAGATTTTAGAATGAAACTTCTTGTTAGGGAGACTTTGACAACAAAATACCCCAGAGCAAGAGAAAGGTACAGAAACACATTTTATTTCTCTGTCCGTATTCTTTCCATAAGGTTGCAGGACACTCATAATAACAAAATGAGCCTGTTCGTGGTAAAACAAGCACTTTTAATGGACATAATTTGTAGGGGTGCATCTGAAACGACTGGTTACATTGTAGCCCTTACACTCAATACTGGACCAATTTCAAAAGTTGTTGTTCCCCTATGTAACTTAGACACAAAAAAATGGGAAAAGGGGTCCGGGTTGAAAAATACTGGAGTTACCCTCTAATGCTATTATGCTAACAAAAGGCTTCTTGTAATGAGCCTGTGTGTTACTGTACCTGGGATGGCTGTATGGTGGTGGGTCTCTGCAGAGCATTTGCTTCGTTCTGTGCTGCCTGGTTCATTTTTTCCAGCACCATGTCAGCAATAAGCTGCCTGTCCTCAGCCTGGTGCTCCCCCACCAGGGGCATGGAAGAGCCCACCACCTGCACAACATGGAGGATGGTTACAGCAGAGAGAGAGAGAGAGAGAGAGAGGGTTTCAACACTTATGTCACAGCAGTTTTGGCAGATGTACTAAAATGCTTGACTTAAAGGAACAGGTTTCAGTATGTTCCAGAAATATCATTGTAAGCCTGACAGGATTATCGAGACTCCTACCTCGGTGATGAAATCCCTGCCATCTTTCCCATGGATAGCTTTGACCGCACATATATCCAGACCTCCGAAAATCTCAGAGCAGGTGTCAACCCAAAGCTTGTACCTAAACAAAACAATCAGCACATGACTAAAAACCAGTGGCAGCATAATGAGACACCACGGTGTCATCGTAGAGATGCGTCGGTACCAGCTGAAATTTACCTTGTTGAATGCCTTCAGCCTATTGTCAAATAAGATGAGATTCACTGAGACCTTTCAGTTCAGTGTTCGATGCCACTAAATCCTAGAAACTGGACCTTTAAAGGTTGTTTCATAAATGCGTATGACTGAATTTATAATGACTTCTTTATTTCCCTAGCACAAAGGGAGGCTTAATTAACCAAAAAAAACCATAAAACAAAAACATCAGCATCAGCTTTTGACCAAACTGTAATTTTTAACTGGTATCGGCCCAAAATTTCACAATCGATGCATCTTTATCTAATTATCATAAAACAAAAAACAAGTTAACACACCCATAGTTGCCTCCTAATAATCCACATGTAACAGAATCAGTTAACCTTTTTTTTATAAATGAGAATTTCTACATCAAAATAAAATGTTTGCTTTGCATTGGAGCGTAGAATTCTTCGTTAACACTCACCTGTCAGTCATGGCCACCTGCTCGAGCATAGCTGAGCCAGTATTGGTCTTCCAGTTACCAGATATAGATGTTCTCCTGCAGGGTGTAAAGCGCACAAATTAAAAGTAAATGGGCTTGCATTTGTTTAGCGCCTTTTTATTCTGATAACATTTCAGTGAAGCTTTTACACTACATGCCACACTCTGCCTTTCACACATAGATTCATACATTAGTGGATAAGGCTACAAGGTGCCACCAGCTCATCAGTGAAACACGCACAGCAATTTGGGGTTCAGTATCTCGCCCAAAGAATCCAAACTCTGCTGTTCTGATAAGTGTGCCACATGCTCTAACTCCTCAGCCACAAATTACAACAGTTTAAATCCTCATCCACTTGTAAAGTTGAAGTTAGAAAAGAGTAATTGTACATACATGTATGCTTTGTAGTCGGTGCCGATCTTCTGGATTCTGATGTCGTACTTGGAGTCGATGAGAGGTTCTGTGGTGGTGTACGTCTGGGTGAGAGCCACAACACTGGCTATGTCCTGGAATTTAGTGTGATTGTCCACCTTCACCTGTACACAGACACAAACATGACAGAACGGAGCAAGATATCCAAGATTTAAAAGGGCATTTGGCAACTTATTGACTCTTGAAGAAAACAAGATTCATTCACAGCACATGTATTTAACATGTCTGAGGTTACAAAAAATAAAAGCCAGAAATATAGCAAAACAAAATTATGCATTCTTTCATACTATTGCAAGAAGAGAGATCTATGTACCTTTCCAATACCAGAGTGGGCATGCCCAATCTTCACAACAACAGGGAAGGACGGCATGCTTACCTAAAGGAAGAAAGTTCAGAGTTATTGCCTTACATACTGCTTTCTCCTTCCATCTGACATTTGCAACATGCAAAAAATGTTTTTATAATGTCAAACACAAGCTATGAAATAACCTTTTGATGCAGTAGAAAGTGCATTCTTACCATCTCCTTGTAGTTTGGGTAAAAGGTCTGCTCAATCAGAGGAAACTTCTCAGCACCCAGCTTCCTGTGGGTGTTGATAAGTTGGGCAAACTGGACACACAAAACAGTAAAGCAAACTAGGGTTATTAAAAAGATTAAATGCAATGCAGGCCAAGAATAAATCATTAGTATTGCCCTTTTATGCTGCCTGCTTTACAGTAAAGCTCTCCCTGGCTGCCTGAGTGCCTACCGCCCATGGCTTGTCACACAGGTTGTAGATGGATTCCAGTGAGTTGATGCATGGGACACCTCCATACTGCAGACCGATGATCAGGTTGCGAAAATCTTCATTCTGGGTCATACTGAAGGCGTGTTGACGAATGAGGACAAAGTCAGGCTTGAATGACCTGGAAAATCAAATCGCAGCAGAGATGTGAGAAAAATCTGACCAGCAAAATGACAAACTGTGATGAAGCGTTGATCACAACTTAGATGAATCAGGCATTCAGCTGTTGTGGAGGCACAACATTCGTGTGTGTGTTTGTCTCACCTGATAACCTTGGTACCATTTCGGAGGACCTGCATGTTCACGTTGCAGGTGCCATTAGCATGAGCCACAACGTTGATCTCATTGAATTCAGCCTGAGGAGTCAGTGATTAGAGAAGCACATGAGGACAGAGTGCTTAAACTCCTCTATTCTGCTTTACCTAAGTACCTACTTAAAATGACTCGGTGAAATGTACCTGCTCCACTTTGATGTCATAATCCCCGTGTAGTTTCTTCCCCCGGAATAATTTTGCCCTGGTAAAAACAGAAACAAAGACAATGCATTAACTTTTAATGCACTAACAGAATGAGGATTCATAAAATACGTATTTCTAATTAATTACTCATCCAAATGTAAATCTAGCTTTCTATAATAATAACTTTACAACAACTTGGAATTAATTATTGAAATTAATAATGAATATATTCCACTTTGTTGAGTAAATGGGCAGCACAGAGTAGTAAAATCTTCCCTTTCCCGCTCTTCATACACAGCCTTTCTAACACTTCCATCCTTCAATCTGGCAACAAGGGTAACGATAAAATATTACAACACTTCTCCAGGCTGCATAACAGCATGCACACAGATGTAATTACACATTTCCTACTGCCTGCTTCACAAGCCGAACCATCTAGCAGGGTTGTTGAAGGACAATGCAAGAACATAACATTCCTGTGTCTGAACATTCAGACACTGAATCCACAGTTTCAGAAAATGGCTGCACCTTATATGACTTGTGATTCAGCACTTTTCAAAACAGAGAGTCTCTGGTCTTTCTGACTTGAATAGAAATGTCACCTGCTGGTCCTTTAATTCCTTTTTTCCCCCAGATCGCCGGTGAAGTGGAAATCTTTTGCCATGGGATTTAAGATTAAGATGGATCAGTGTCTTATACACCTGACACCACACAGAGATGATAAACCGCAAAAGCCAGACAACGATTGCCCGTGTTAACAGTGTGTTTGATTTCTCTGGCTTTTTCCTATACGGATGTGCAGTTGCTGGGCCTGACAACATAAGCTCTGGCACGAGAAACTACTAGGGTGATCTACTGTAAATCAATACTAATGAGCTCCCAAAAAAGAACTGTTCCCGTCAATTTCCAAAAACTGCCATGGAGGAGGTTTCATTCTGGTTTCCATTTGCACTGCTTCAATTTTTTACTCAAAGATATAGCTGGTGAGTTTTATAAAAGTAAGTTTAAGTAATATTTGCTGAAACTTCATCCATGCAGCAGTACATAATACAGGCAGTCTTCTACTCCCACTAATTGTGCTTTTAATGGTATTTGCTCGAATCTACTGCAGTTTGCTAAAAACAACCAATCAGAGCCAAGGAGTCTCTAATGTAGCTGTCAATCATATCAATCAGTGCTTGAGAACTGTGGTCAAACTGTTAATCTCGGCCAACTTTTCCCAAACCTCCCCTCAAGTACCACTTGCCCTGCTGCAACACAGATGAATTAGATGATCAGTCTGTAATCAAGCAGCTTCAGGAGTTCATAACGAGTCGATCATTTGAATCAGCTGTGTTGGAGCAGGGAGAGACCTAAATCATGCAGGACTAGTGGTGCTCGAGGAAAGGGTTTGGGAAACGCTGATCTCATCTCATATGAATCAAGATTCTGTTACTGTATTGTCAATTTTGTTTATCTCCAAATGTTTTCAGAAATTTTGGCATAGGTGGATTATATGCCGATGGGCTCATATGCCCATAGACCCCTGCACCTCTGCCACATAGGAGACACAGAACACTCGGAAGACTTTGTGGGGGATTTGCATCACTTTTTAGTCGTTATGCATCGTTTTATGAGTTTTGTGTTTCTCTGTGGTTGTTTTGAGTCTCTTTGTCCTAATGTGTTGTCTTTATGTGGCTATATGCAGGGTTATATAGATTTGTGTCAGCCTTTGCAGCTCTTTTGCATCCCTTTGTGGTCTTTTTGTTACTCTTCATGTTAATTTTGAGTCTCTTTCTGGTCAGTATGTATTAGTTTTGAGTGACAGGGGGCCATCGACACTTCCACATATTAATCCATACATGTTTTTTAGTGCACTGTTTTGCTGTAAAATGAGAAAGTTTGCTCTGACTGGTTGGGGGTGGTGCTTGTTTTGGCTTGACTGTATCCAACATAGCAGCCGGATCATAAACTTTCTCATATGACAGCTAAACAGTGCACTAAAATATGATTCTGAAAACATTTGAGGTGAGAAAAAGGCAATGCAGTAACAGAATCTTGAGTCATATTTGATCAGTGCTGCCTAGTTTGACAGTTTAAGAGCAGTCATCGACATGATTGGCAGCTGCGTTAGAGACTCCTCAGCTCTGGTTGCTTTCATTCACGTGCGGTAATGAAGCAAGGACTGTGAGGAAGCAGAGGAACATAATTTCTCTGCTCTGATTATTGGTCTCATGTACCACAGTGTAAATATAGAGGCAGTTTAAGCAAACATGACAGTTATTTTTATAAAAGTTACCAACTAGAACTTTAAACTAACAACCATCTACTGCAGTGTAAACATTATGAAACCAGTTATCCATATACGATATGTACAACGAATGTGTTTCAGTTTTGCTGAGTTGATATGTCTTGACGACCTGCTGTGGTTGTGCTCCCTCTTCCCCTTAGTTTGTATCACCCTGCTGTCACGTACCCTGCACTCCGTGCCAATTTAGCGCGGAGGTAAAGCTGAATAATTCATTTTGAATCTAATTGGGGTACGGGGATCTATTTGGCTGTGGAGGAAAACAAGCATTAAAATATGAATCACTGCTCCTATATCTGAGAAAATGAAAAGTCTACTCTGCACTGTGATGAATGTGCTTTGCCAGTACATACTATAGACTGAGGCGGTGTTTCCAAAACACACTCCTAGAAACAAACACAGAGACGAGGCATGAACAAGCCTCTGATTTCATTTTAACCTTCACATTTTCATCTTTGTCAGCATGGCTGTGAGGAGGGAGCATAGCGTTATGTTTGATGTCTGCTATATTACTCAATACAGCCCAGCTCTGCATACTGAGCATTTAAGCCAAATGTTCAAAGCGGACACCGCCCTATAACATGTTTAACATGATCTTATAGTACGGTGCATTAATATACATCACTAACTGGTTAGATCTGAGACCCTTTCTGTTGAAAGTTTGACTGTTCTCCCTGTGTAAGCTTTCATCCAAAAACAAAGGACATTATTGCTTTTTATAAGCAATAATTCTGGCATTGCCCTTGACTAACGCACTGTCCTTAAAAGTGGAGTTAGTCTCTGGGCACTGTGCCTAACTGCTCACTGAGATGTTCACTTGGAACATTTATTTGTAAGAATCAATATGGGCATTCTTGACTTGAATAAAAGATGAGATAAGAAACCAAATAAGACAAAAAATTATGTTCCTCTTTTGTGATTTCCAGAGAAAGTAAGACAAAATAGTTAATGAAAAATTAAGCGACTTCATTAATGGTTGCAGGTTGTCAAATTGCCAAATTACACATTGCCGCAAAATAATTTTTCATTCAGATGATTCACCCAAGAGCTCGGTTAGCGGGAGCCCATGCTGAATTTTAATGCCTCATCATTTGGCCTGCTTAACATTCACTCTCACATGTGGGTAATGTTTGAATAAGGTCAAGCTCATGGTACAAAGCAATCCTGTCGTGAGTCGAGTTAAATACAGTCCCTTATGTGTTTTTGTAAATTTGATCATTAAGTTGCTGCATAAAAGGAATCTAAGATAAAGAAGAGAATAAGAAGGCTGAACATGGCGGCCATTAGACTGATAAGTTAGACAGTGGAACATCTGCTCCTCCTGTCACAAGAGCAATTTATAGCACAGTATTCCTGGCACTAAACAAACCTCTCAGAGAGACTGGCATCTAATAAGTAACAATGCTGGCAGAATGACGGAGGACTTCTGTCTCAGTATGTGCTGTGACCCTGACAATCAGCACGATTTTATCAGCGCACATTTTATCCTACAGTTAATTATTCTGCTTAACACAAACTGTGACACAACAGAATCCTTATTCAAATACTCATCCATGCTCATACTTGACATTTACACTCGGGACATGTCCGACCACTTTTTGAAATGGCTGATTTTATCCCTAGTACTTTTTAAAAGCACAATTAATTACAAATGTTAGCTCTTGGTGTTGTCTATTAACTAAGATGTTAATGTTGACTATTAACTAAGAAGTCTTTAAGAAAGGTTAATTTACACAATAAGAAAAATCAATGCAATAAAAACAGACAAACAAATGTGCCTTGTCTACAAAAAGTAATGCAAGCTCAACAAAAATACACCCTTAAAATTACATAAAAAGGTGCATGAGGCAATCAGTAACCAGGTGTCACATGCGTATCCAAAGATAAAGTATGCAAAATTTTCCTAAAATCTCAATCATCACTTAGAGTATGACCCCCTAGAAATGTGTGGTTTTCTCAGCCCGCTGTCTGTATTTTTTTTAATTTCTTCTTATATTCCGTGTATGCCCACAGCACTTAGGTTGAAGTCTGGGTTTTATAAAAACGTTGCATCCAGGTGTGAGACCTTAAGCAACGCGCATTTAAGAGACACAGCGCAAAAAACCCACAAAGATAGCAAGGCGAAACACCAAACGAGAGTAAATCTGGGGTTGGCTTATACCTTGAAAGAGGTTACATCCCTAAACAAAAGAAAACAGAAGGGTAAATTATGCTTACATGTGTGCTGAATCAGCAGGAATAACATTAAGTGAGATAATTCGATGTACGGGAGAATCCTTTACGTAATTAAAGACATTTACACCATGTGCCGACACTAGTGCATAAAAAGTCACCAAAAAGCAGGAAATGCAGTGTTTGATGGTCAGATCCTTCATGTGTCCCCACCAATGTTGAAAAAACAACTACCCCCTTGGTACAAGCCTAACCTATGCCCCCTTGATGCATTGTTTTTTCTGACCTCTGACGTAATGTTCAAATGCATATGTTGAAGACCATTTCAAAAATTAGTTTTTATCTGAGCCCTTATGTCCCCCCCATTTTCGTACCAATGTCCTCTGTTTTCTTTATACGGCTGATTCTAAAAGTAAAGGAATGCTTTTGCATTAGTAGGTCTGAAATGTTACATTTTGCCAAGCTCTCAGTTAACTAAATAACTAAATGGCAGGAATAAAATGTGTAATCTACAAAAAACATCCTGCACTATAATAATCCTTATTTGTTGCTGGATCAGTATACATTTGCACTTTGCATGACAAAACTGTCATAATTTTACAGAATCTAAGTAATGGTCAACATTTTTCCTCTACAACACCTGGAATTCATAGTAATTTCCTTGTGCGTGTGTATGTATGTGTATATTTGGATCACCTGGGATTTGACTCGTTTGATCTGAAAAATAGATGTTGATGGCTGAGCCTTCTGCCAGATGCAATTAGTCTGAAGGACTCTTTCCTGATTTCATTCTGTGTGTCTTGGAGCCACCGCGCTCATCACTCTAGCTTTCATACGCACAGCAGACAGAAAAAAGTCTTAAAAACGGCCCGTCAGACAATGAGATACATACACAAGCCATATACATATACAAGCCGTCAGACACAAGGTGTGCCAACATTACCGAGAATATTAGGTACTCAGCGAAACCTGCATGAAAATGAAGACACATTACATCTTCTTATGGCTTGCCAACAGCTATATATTTTATGGTTTGTCCTGCGTCTGTGAGAGCAGAATACAAAGCATGTAGCCTTTAAAACACGTTTTCTCAAGCTTTCTGCTCCAAATCATTTGGGATATGCATTTCTTTATGTCGAAAAAGTGCCATTACTACTACTACATCATCTATGAAGTCTGAATGAAGCAGACCTCTACTACACTGAGTAAACCATGACAGATTTGTGCTGCCATAACTTACTACCACTGGGTGAAAGGTTGCATAAACCAACCACAACACACCAAACCTAGTGAAAAAAACATGTCAAGCTCCCCTCTCAGTGATATTGAGTAGCCATGAAAAATAGATGCAGCACTCTGACAGAGGAAGCTGTTTGAATGAAGTGTTTTTGCTGATTTTCCCAAGTGCACGTGTACAAGATATATGATGCAAGGACACACTAAGAGCGATACTAATCTACCGAGCTCATCAACACAACTGACAACTAATAAACTGCACAGAAAACATTTCAGAGCAGGAAATCACCGAACATTTGTATCAAATACAGAATAACTACTTCATACCAGATAGTGCTAAATTGCGACAGCGAGGATGATGGAGTGTGAAACATTATCTCAGCCCAGCCCACTCAATATTCTCAATTACAATGACCTTTGATGAACGACATGGTTTTAGTTTAATGCATTATATTGTGCTCCACTGCCAAAACTGAGTATTGGCACATCCCTATTTTTGCACAAGCAGCTTCCTTTCCCCTTACAACAAATGTGGAACAAGTGAATGCATAAGGCTGGCATCCATCCTGCAGATGGGGGGCTGATCTTATTAAAATTGATCAACGTTTCTGTTATATAAATGGCGAGTCCTGCGTACACAAACAGGATAAGTGGATACTGCAAGGCCAAGCTGATGAATTAGCCTAGCTGATATCCTAGTATTTCTGTGATTTGGTTAGTTTTAAGGACAATATCCTCAGAAGATTTGATTAAATTCAGCCATATATGTATCTTAATAAGCGTAAAATGAAATCCTGCCACCGTGGCCATCAGATACAGACAGCATATTAACCTTGATGTGACACACATGTATACAAGTCACCCTACATGGATGTTTTCAAAATATGAAGGCAATCTAATCTAACCTGTGTCCTTCCTCTGTGGAAAAATAGCTTTACCACAGGAAATTTTCAGAAATTAATTAGTTAATTTGACTTAGTCAAAATCAGATCTGCCATATAGTGTGATGGTGGCCTGTGCTTATTAAAGAGGGGTAATGCAGACTGAATTCTGATTTTATTTCCATGCCTCAGGAAAACCCACACTTAGACAAAGTCAGTATCCAGTGTCAAAGTAATGTCTTTTTTGTATATTGGGAAATCACTTAGATAGAACTGTGCAAATTTGGGCTGCACAATTAATCGAAATATAAATGCAATGAGGCCAAGTGTAATATCCTAATCTCATAAGTTTTGATGTCACATGTCATTATAAACAAAACATTGAGGTGCTACAGAGACGCCTCAAAATCACATTCAAATGAGAGAACATGCTTGTTTGGTACACACCCCAGCAAAAATCATACTGTCATTCTTCTTTCATTTTGTTTTCAGTGAAAATATAATGCAAAAATTACCCTTTCCACTGAAATCACGACTTAAATCTGTCAAAATAATTGCAATGTGGGGTTTTTTTTTACAAGTCGTGCAGCTCTAGTGCAAATGCGTGGGGTATCCACTGAATCCAGCTACTCAGCTCTAACACACACATTGCTGTGGAAAATATGTCAGCTGTGTAAACAAGTGTTCATTATGTGGTAGCAGAATTACCATATTCTTTATTTGTCGACAAGATATCAATCTCCACGCAGAATAAGTTTCCTCTAAATCTGTGTGCATACAACACTTTCATTCCTTAGCACAGTTGACTAGCACAGACGCTTGTTTTAAGCTACCTCTGAGTAAGAACCCCCAGGACACTGACTGTCAGTGCAACGGCTTAAGTGCCTTAACCTAAGCCCACTCTTAACATTCATGACACAATGGTTCTTTGTCCCAGCAGGCTGAGAAATATCACCGTGCAGATGATGTTATATCATTTTTTTGCTTACCTTTTTACTGCACACAAATTGTATGAATGGAAGCCGATGCACCATGCGCTGCGGTTAGTAACATGAATTGTTCCCCATGTTAGTGCAGGGCATGTCATGTGATCATGATCAGTAGGCAGGGGGAAACCCCATTGATGGAGGGAAAGCACTGCAGTATTTAGACTACTTCCAGAGAAATAATCTTCACAACCTGTGGAACATCTATTTTTTGAAACTGGCAAAATGCCATGTTTTAGGGCTATATTATCAATGATTGTAGTTAATGGATCAATTTTATGGTTAAAAATCTTACTTTCTATTGCTCCAGTATGTGAAACAAAAGCAATTGCCACAGAAAAACAAATCTTACAACAGACAGAATAGAGGACAATAAAAAGCATCTATCTCGGTGTAATGTGGTACTGCTGAGAATCAATGGACCGTATTTGCTTAAGTATCGGTTGCCTCTTTGTGTTATCGTAACACTGTCATGTTGTACCATCAAACCACAGCAGCAGTGCCCATTCACATCTGCAGGGTGCACGATGCACATGTTGTCTCCGTGTTTTTTTAACCCTTATCTCACTATTATATGAGGAGAAAACAGGTATTAGAGAAAACAAACAATAAAGAGCCCATAAATGATTCAGGATGAACTGAGTGGAGCATTGTCTTACCACTCCTGCTGTGGTTCGTCAATCACCAGGAGAATCTTGAACTTCTTGGGTGTCGTGACTTGGGTCTGCTCCACTAGCCCTGCTGAGGCAGCTGTCTGTTTAACAACGTTGGTGATGGAGCTGAAGAAGCCCGCTCCGGTGGACTGAGACGACTGGGGTTTCCTCTCTGGAGCTGGGGAAGTAGCTGGAGGTGTAGGCCCGGTTGTGGGAGACTTGGCAGGGGTGGTGGAGGCAGGTGGAGGAGCCTGAGCATTGTCAGGCCTCTGGAGGTCTGTCATGTAGCCATTGGGCAGGTTGGAGATGAACGTGCTGTCCGAGAGGCGCCGGCGCAAATAATTCATGGCTGCAGCTGAGACAGGAGAAGAGTCAACAAGCACCGGGTGTGGAGAATGATTCTGCAAAGGAGTAGCTGTTGCCAGTGCACAGCTGATAATGGCTGAGCTCTCAATGCAAACTCACAGCGAATGTATTCCCTCCCAGTTCAGCGGAGCATCCTCAGAACTCCCCCTCACTGGCAGTGACGCTACACTCTCCCTCAACCAATCCCATTACTCTGTGCTTTCCTCAACCATTGCAAATGATGCTCCGGCTGTGCCTCTCCTTCCTCCTCTCGTCCTCTCCTCTCTCCCATGCCTGCCTTCCCTACCCCTCCCCCATTTTCTACTGCCTCACAGGCGTCATGCTTTTCTGAACCACAGCATTTAAATAGAGGGGTTTCCAGTGTAGGTGTAAGGAGGGATACAACATCTTAATCGTCTTCCTCTGGCTCCCTCTATTCCCCGTGTTTTTTTGTGCCCTCTGTCCATGCACGGCACGTTTGTGTGTGTGAAATACAGCCGTGAAATCTAAAATGGCTGTTTGGACTAGCGGGCTAGGTTGAATGAGAAGAGTAGCGTCAGCAACAGTCCCCTGAGACACAAATGCATGCTGTAATCCTCTGTCTTAATTGATTTATCCTCACAAACCTACTGATTTTACTCATTACAATTTTGACATGCTTTACCTCACTGTTTTATTTGACTTAAAACCCACAGCATTTGTCCACTTCAGCACAATGTTTATCATTATGTGCTATTACATTTTCACATGCACTTTTGTGCACACATAAAGTCTATATTTTTATGATAGTACAAAAACAAAAGAAATATCTGTAATTAACATAAATTGTACCGATAAGCATATATATTTGCAAAGCACATATGAACAACCTCATTAGTAATTTTGACACACACACACACACACACACACACACACACACACAATAAAGAAAACTGCCATTGGTACTCCTCCTTATATATTAACATACAGCTACATCATATTTTAGCTGGTCAATATACAAGGAATGCAGAAGGAACTAAAGCTGTGTGTTGAAGCAATCGCAGACACATCACAAAATGCATCTCAGAACAAATCCATAAATCAATAACTCACCAATAACTCGCTCATCTAATCAAGGGGCTGCACAATATGAATCTGTAACACACAAACCTGGGCTGTTGGGTGAAAAACAATCTAAGGATTTATACATTTTATTATTATAGGCAATCAAATCCTTGTGTGAATATTTTCTATCAAACAAACATACAGCTCAAATTACTCGTTGGCTGGTGCCATCATCCTATTGACATCTGCTCAGCTGGTTAACCGCTGATCTTTGAGCACACTCCCTTGGCCATCAAACAGGTCACTGTCCAACACTGCACTTGGATAATAGGTGACTGGATAAAATATGGTAAAGATAACATCAGGCTACTTGCACAAAAAGATTCAAACCTGCAGTAGATTAACTGTATTATGTTATACAAAATAATACATTTTGATGGATACTTTAAATAACTGACAGCACTGTTTTTGGTCCACAGCTAGGATGCATGAAATGTCTAAAAAATACAGCCTTAAATTTGTTTTATTGTTTTAAATTTGAAGCAATTTGGGTCTAAGTTAATTTTGGTCCAGATGTCAAAATTAGCCTTGCATTACTTTACTGCTATTACTTTTAAACCTAATGTTACACAAATATGTCTGTAAAGTTGTGTAACATTGCATAGGGGTGGGGATGGGGCAAACTCATCTGTTTCTAGAAAATGGAACAGAAGGGAAACTTGGTAATAACACACTAAATAATCATTTTAAAAATAGCTGAGCTTCATGAATAGTGGAGTTTTGTTGAATCCATGCCAGTGACAAACTCCAGCTCTAATTATAACTTGTATGTCTGCACATTAATATCATTCTGTTCCTCCATATTGTAATTTTACTGTCACTCTGACTGTTTATTCTTTATATACAACTATTGCACAACTGTTGTTTTATTTTTCCTGTTAAAGGACAATGAGTTTTTCCATAATTAAATCTATGATCTAATGACAGTTTGCGTTGTATATTGTGTACAGATTGTAAAGCCTTTTGAGGCAAATTTGTGATTTGTGATGTATAAATAAAGGCTATGCATGGTGTGTGTTGTACTCATTATAATATACAATATGAAGAGCAACATGATGAAGATGGGATGCATGCTTTTTTGATTGAATATCCATGGAAACAAGATCTGGGTGTCTCATTTCTTTTTTGAATATTGGTCATGAGAGACAGTCATACGAGGACAGTCTAAAATTATACTTGCATATTGGAAGAAAGCTGCACCATGCACTAAAGCTCACGCATAGATATTAGGGTGACATCAGCTGGTAGTAGTGGTGTAGTGAACATCTAAACCAACCTCTACTTTGCTGAAATGTTAACGGAAAGGCCGATGGGCAGATTCAGTGATGATAGTGCCCCCCCATGGCATCTGTGCTGCAGTCAGGATCTTGACCGGCTCTTCTCACTGTGCTCTTTGCAAGTGATCAACGGACATTTTTCACAGCTGACATTATGGTTTGTCATGGAGGGAAAAGCACAGGTGAAATTGTTAACATTAATGTTGACTTAGGACCATTATTAAGGGACTTTTTGCAATTTATGAGATAGAAGGGTGTGGTGCAAAAAGGGGGAGGCATGTCAATTTCTTTAAAGCACTGGGGAGGGACTTATTGTTTTTATTTTGGCTTTGGGAGGGGCATACAACGTTAACTGGCTGTATTTTTCATTCTTTTTAAAGAAAATAAAACTCTTCAAAAATCATCAAATTTATACCATTTATCATAGCCAAAAACTGTAAATGAAAAAGGAAAGTCATTTTTTAAACTCAGTAAATACGTCAGCAGTAAGCAGGACAGTGTGTGGGAGTTTCTGTCTAAGTTTTTTTAGAATCGACTTTACGGTGGAGGTAAGGTCGTGCATTTTGCCCAAGTCACATTTGTCGCTTTGGGTAGGATATTTAAAAAACACACTCACACACACACACACACACACACACAACACACACAAACACATTAATTCACACAAAGTCACACCCCCAGCCAACCACCCACCTCTGATAAATAAATAACAGTCCCTAGGTGTACCAGCAAGCTTCTCCAGTAAGCCAGCATGGACAATACCAGAGCCTCCCCAGTGTGGAGCGCAGCTGTCATTAATGTTATTGATTACACCTATACTGTATTTTTCCTGCTATGGCATGTCAAATGTGAAAAAGGTCTGTAGTCCAGTTAAACATTTGTGTAATTTACAGCTGCCAAGATAAGAGTATTTTTATTTCCTAACATATCATTTTATAGTAAAAACAAAACATGCTTTGTGTTGTCGATATTGGGGTCAAACTTTTGTGATGGCCAAAGCACTTGATGACTTTTGCAATGCTGTGTAGCTAACTGCAAATATTATCACTAAGCAGACGTTCATACAGTGATTCACAGCAAACACGTTATTTTGATAATAAATACAGCTTTTACATGAACGTCATCCAAAGTTTGGTGTCGAGCAGATCCCCAAACTAGGTAACTTCACCCTCTTTCGCCTCTTCTCCGCTAGGGCCGCTCACCACTCTTTTGTCTGAGGACTGGAGCGGTGGGAAAGTGCGTGAAGGCAGCGTAAAGGCAAGCTGGGCTAGCCGTGGTGATGTTGTGGCTCTAAAGCTAATTTTGTTGAAGTGAGTAACATTAACTTTTAATGTTACGGCAATGTTATTTAGCAATTTTGTTCTTGGGCATACATTTACTAATCGTAACGTAAAGTAAGTTGTCGCTGACTTGTTAGCTTTAATGTTAATTTAACGTTTATTCGGTTTTACTAGTTGCTACCAAAGTTAGGGAGCAGCTTAGCTTAGCTGCTAATGGCTAACGTTAGTTTGTAGCTAAAGTTAGCTGGCTAGCGTGTTAGCTTCCGCTACTAAAACAACAGTTAGCTAAACTACTGTAACTATGTGTACAATCATTTCAGTATCAACTATCTTTATTAACCATTGTAATTGTCTTATTTAACTAACTCAAGAAGCAGTAAAGTCAGCTGGCTAACGTTATCCTAAAAGTTAGCTCAGCCTACGTGTTTAGCTAACTGCTAGCCTTGGTATCGTCAACGTCAGAATACCCAACGCTAGCCAGCCAACCGCTAACGTCAAGGCAAAACAGCAATTATCACCAAATTTCTTTAGGTGTGAGCTACGTTAACGTTCCCGTTTAGTTTCTGATTTTTCCCAACTTTCTCTTCTTCAGGATATAACTTTAGTTGCCTTCGCTGGTGTATCTTGCTAACATCGATGTTAGCAATTAGCCTGTTCGTGTAAATGCTGTTCACTAGAATGGACCTGTTGAACTCTCAGTTCCTGGACAAGATGAACAATAACATCGGGAGACTGCACTACGACGGTTAGTAACATTATTTGTGTATTGTAATATGTGCCTTTTCTGTGTATACAACTTATCTGTAGAACTAACAAGATGTGCTTTCCCTAATTACCAACATCAGTCGCTCAACATGTTTTGGTTTCCGTGTGACGTCTGCTTTTACCTACACAATCACTGCAGTCAAGCACACAACTTTACTAAATTTTGATGCAAGATATGTACGCGAGGTCAACTTTTAATACTGGATATATTACAATAACAAACATTATCTGGCCTTTTCTTAAATCCTCATATTTAGCGTGTTAGAGACTTTACACAGACCTAAGAAGTACCCACAAACATTTGTACATGGCCCAGAATAACAGCATACAGTCCAAATGTTATTTGCAGTGGTGGATGAAGTACCTGAAAGCCATACTTGAGTAAAAGTACAGATATCTTACCAGAAAATGATTTTTCTTGAAGTTGAAGTAACCTTGAGTAAACATCTTTAAGCATCTGATAATTACTGTACTTAAGTATCAATAATAATTTTATTGTATTAAATATAATTAAGTATTGAAATTAAAAGTACAAGTGAATGCCGTTATTTTTTTAAAGCATGCAGTTAACTTATTCATAGTATACACCACCTTAACAATAAAACCTACATTATGCTCGAAGAAAAACAAGGTTTCTTTTACTACCTAAAAAGGATTTTAGAGCCAATACTAAGCTTTAACTTCCCTCCCATTCCTTCATTTATAAATCCATCACTTCTGTCTGCCCTTCCTTCCCTGTTTTGGTGTATGTAACTGAAATGCTTGACAGAAATGTACTGAAGTAAAAGTTAAGAGGACAGTAATAAAAGAACTCCATTAAAGTGCAGATACTCCAAAAATGCTTAAGTGCTGTAACAAAGTATTATTACATTGGTACATTACACCACTGCATTATCAATGCAGCCGGCTTAAAATGTTTACACATTTTGTGTTTGTGGTGACGCGAAAGCCCCTAGAGATATTTTGAATAAAGCAGAACAGTTTTATAAGGAAAATGACTTAACAGTAACAGTAGTTGTTTTTCTACACATACTTACCTCAGTTTTTAGGATGTGATTTTATTTCAGAAGTAAATGAGTTGTTTGTTCATTGCACAGTTGACCTTTCGAATCAAAGTTGCCTTCAGAAATCAATTCCATCTCAGTAGACTGAACAAAGTCCTTAAATATTTCCAAATTTGGGAAGTCATTGAAGTAATTTAGATCACAGTTTAGTAGTGTTCTCCTAATTTTTAGGATGGTGTGACTTAATTAAAATATGCTCAGTTTTGTGCACAGGCCAACACACTGGTTCACTGGGACTATAGATATGGTTAACCAGTAATTTCTTGAATGTTACAGTTCATGTTCAATGTGGAATTATGTACTTGTTGCTAGAATCTAAATATTATTAGATTACTGGTACTGCTGATTAATTTGATCATTTGTACTTTCCGATTTCCACAGATGAGTCCAGGACGGCCTCCCTGCCCACTGCTATGTCCAACATGACAGGGCCTCCTACACACTGCCCGAGCAAAAGGAAGTATGGGGAAGAACAAATGGACGACCGCATCAACTGTGATGATGACCACATGACCAAAATGAGCAGAATGTTTGCCACGCAGCTGTAAGTGTCTTTCAAAAATGAAAGCATAAATAATCATACTGTATCAACCATGGCACTGTAAGCGCATTTGCTTTTTAAATTTTGTTACATGCAGTTCATCATATACCTTTCTCATCATCATACTATAAAAAGAAAAAATTAGTATGAAACCCGAACTGTTGTCTATGCAGATGTTTTGTATGGTACATCATGTGAATCCTTTTCCATTTTGTATTTATGTAGTTAGCCGCCCTTTTTTCTCTTTTTACTCTTTACTGAGAAGAAACCAAGACTCCCTCACTCAGTCTTTAAATTGCTCTGACTTAATCAGCGATGTTTCAGTCCTCAGACTTCATTGAGTAAAGTTCATTTAGAAAAATGGCACCAGAGCAATGTTTTTATTTAAATACATATGTGGGGAAAAATTATTAAAATCTCCAAAATTTCTTATTGATTGAACAGGCTAAGAACAGTCAAACCATTGTTCCTTAAATAGCCCAGTTAGAGATTATGAAATAAAATTCTGTACACGACCCTACAAAGACCACTTCTAGGCTGTAAAGTGTTAACATTTTAAGAGACAATTTAGATTACCAGCACAATAAAGTCAGAGGGAAGTCAGGCTTGTGATCTTTAATTCTAAAAAATTACCTAACACACACACAAAAAAACCTCACAACCCAAGTCTACACTATGTCATCTTTTAGACAGGAGATGCGGCAGCTGGTGTATGAATTGTCTATGAAGAGGTGAAATTGTTTGTGGGTTATGTTTAATTAATACTGTCTTCATCAAGGGCCCGTCCCTCTGCTGGAGACAATCGTAATGAGCACTGGAGCCTCGGCCACACTCCTGTGGAGCACATTACTTCCTCCTCCAACGGTCTCCACGGGAATCACCTGTATGCTTCCATTTCCAGCTATGCTGTAGACCAGCCTCTAGCTCTGACCAAAAGCAGCCACGACATTGGAGTGGGGGCCAGAGAGAGGTCCGTCATGAGTGGGACAGTGGAGCGGCAGCAGGTATGTCCACCTGTAACACTTATAGAGGGTACATCTGATGTTCACAGTAACAGTGCCAAACTTTAAAAGACGTATTAACAATAAGAGTGTGATAAAATAAATGCATGGGTAAAGCATAATTCATGCTTGCCCACACACACAAAGGTTCATGAGGACCCCTGTGTGGATGTTTACTTGTCGCCCGAAATTTGTGAATGTGCTTATTACACTATGTGCTCATGTGTTAGAAAAGCACAGTGGTTCACCTTGTGGATGCCTCTCATCTTGCATCAATGTACCATATTTCCCATCCTTGATCATACTTTTGTTCAGTAGTCTCATTCATTTTCACTTTTTGACTTTCTCCTCAAATACTCTCTGGTTGTTGGTGGTCGGCATCTTGTTTGTCAGTGTGCATGTGTGGAAAGCGTTTGTAGTATGTATAGAAGGGCATCTATGTGCAAGTCTGCAACAAGAAATGTTTAAATAATAGATTATTCTAATTGTACCTCATATAAGTCTATCTGTTGGATGTACCACTGTTCTAGCAATTCTTGATATATCTTCAGTGCACAGTTAAAGTTATGTTTGTTGAGACAATTAAATTGTTTAACAGCTAGATTTTATTACAAGCAAAAATATTTATAACAGGATTACACTGACTGTAAAGATAACCCACTTTCCTTTACATACTCTTTGCAAGGTTAAGGTGTTCACAATGAAAATATATTTCAGAAAAAATTCCAAACATTATAACAAGGTCAGATTTAATTAACTTCAGATGATATGGGTGTATTCAGATGTTCACATATTTCATTTTCATTTGTGTTTCAAATGTATTTTTTATTTCACAAATGTTATTTACTCCATAAAAAGGAACAAAAAAACGAGTAAGACAGAATAACTGCAAAGGTCTTACTCTTGGCACAACAAATTGTGCAGGTACCGAAAGACTACCTTCGCTAAAAGAAAAGGTCTCTCTTAAACCTTTTCCTGACATACAGCGAGCAAGTAACCTTTGGCTGTTAGAGTGCAAAAAAATGGCGAGATTTTACGACGAGGGACAACAACATTCAGCAAGCTTATCGAGCCTAAGCAACGGCTTGTTTTGCAAAAATAAAAGCCAGGGAAAGCGTCAGTTTTTCAAATGAGCTACGCATCGCTTAGCTTGTTTGCTGACACACAGCAGGTAAGGACATCTTCATTGAGATAAACTAAAACAATCTGACCTTTGCTTGTTCACATCATGTTCAGTTAGGGTTTCTTTTCTTGGATGTTTGTCTTTTACAATACAGATTAATGTAGATGTAAGGTTAAAGTTTTCTGTATTTACCTTAAATGTGTTAGAGGCGTACATCTCTGTATTTAAAATTCAGAAAGTGTAGGATTTTTGTGTAAGTGAAACAGTAGTTGAGTTTTAGCATTTGTTAAACATTTTTGGACAAATATAAATGAGTATATTAATTAGTGCAGAATATTTTTACACATCAGGTTTATCTGGATTTAGAAGGGATGTGCTGACTTCTACATAGCACTATGCCTGTGTTAGCTGATTGTACTTTTTCCACCTATAGAATCGTCCCTCCGTTATAACCTGTGCCCCTGCGAGCAACCGCAATTGTAATCTCTCGCACTGCCACATGAATGGCTGTTCACCCAGCCCTCCTACTGATCAGATGAAGACCAACGGTAAGCCTAAGTCACTACAATACAAAGTGTGCAATCTGCTTCTTATATATAGTAGTATATTTTTATACATCACATATTTGGTAATAACTATTTTCTCCTTCCTCCACACATAATCTTGATCTAGCTAACACAGTCTGCGATCCTGTGATTGAGGAGCACTTCCGTCGCAGCCTTGGAAAAAACTACAGAGAAGCAGAGCCTGTGTCCAACTCAGTGTCCATCACAGGTTCAGTGGATGACCACTTTGCCAAGGCGCTGGGAGACGCCTGGCTCCAAATCAAAGCCAAGGATGGGGGTCATCAAACCCCAGAGGCAGATCCCTGAAGCAGACCTGGGTAAAAACTACAATCACTTCCTTAGTGTTTGCATATGAGAGTGGAGCTCGCCCACTGTCTTTTTTTGCCAAGCATCAACTTCCCGTAGCCAAGAACAATGTAGGACATATGGTGCTCACAAAGGCTGTTCCCTTGTGGACCTCGAGGTCGACCTTTTATTAGAACACTCACATTTGTACTCTTAAAATTGACTGTCTCACTTTTGAAGAAGAGAAAATAGATTAGTTACTTGTATAGTTGGGTTGACAATGTTAGTAGTGGGAACTGTACAATCAGATTTTTATCTTGCATTGATAATGAGATTCACAAAGTACCTGCCTTGATAGCCAAAGAAATTCCCTGCCTTTCCCATCAACATATAAGCCATAGATCTGGACCTTCATCGTTTTTCACCCTAAAATCACACTGCATTTTAATCTTAATTACTTGAAAAAAAGACAGCCAGGTCACATTTGCTCTTTATGTTTCTGACAGTTTAGGTAGCAGGTTACCTGTTTCAGTTAGAGCTAATGTGTTCAAGAACACGTCGTGTGTTTTGAAATTGTTATAATGCAACCCCGCGCCCTGCTTTTTTAAGACACTAGACCAATGTGTCTTCCTTATGATCCTGAACTGGACTTATCCACTGTTAACTGAATAATTTTAGTTTCCTATCTATATGCTCACTGTGGCTGATTACTTAGTAAACTAATATCAATCATAGTAGATGTGTCTAACTAGAAAGCATGTTTCAAATAGCTGGTTTCTATTACAAACCTTATTCTATACTATATATTTACTCAGAATTTATTTTTTATCTGTAACATTTTAGAAATACTCACTGCTGGTACAGTTGTACTCAATATATTTTTTGTATCGGGTTTTCATTACTATATGTAGGTGTATATCTTAGCATCCATCTACAAATCACAGCCTCTGGAAAGGTTGTCTGAATGCAGTTTAAAAGGCGATATTGCTTTGTTATTCTGTGGACCTGGATGCTGTAGCTTTATACATGACTGAATACAGCTAAATCTGACCTTCGGTTGCGGTCTACGAGCAGTGGCTTTATTTATTCTGAATATGTCAATAGTTTCATGTTGACATTTGGCAAAACATGGTAACAACAGATCAATTGTTTCTTTCTAATGACAACAACAGAAGATCTCTCCACTGCTTCAGCGACAAAGCAGTTAATTTCCCTTAAAACTAAGGGCCCTATTTAAAAAAATCTGGATAAAGTGCGTGACAGGAGTAAATCTGGTGTGTGTCAAATTCCACTTTGCAAGTTTAAGGTCCGGTGTGTAGGATTAAGGAGCGTCCATCTGTGGAAATGGTGTTTAATCACAACTATGTTTTTGTGAATTTATAATCACCTGAAAATAAGAATAGTTATTTTAGTTACCTTAGATTGAACTGTTTATATGAACATACAAAGCAGGTCCTCTTCCACAGAGTCCGCTACGTTGTTCTACAGTAGCCCAGAATGGACAAACCAAACATTGGTTCTAGATAGGGCTATTCCCGTCAGCCACCATAGTTCCTGCACAGGCCTGGCACACAGGAAAAGTTTCAGTACTGCAACCTCATCACTAGATGTCACTAAATCCTACACACTAGATGGTGCACTTAGGCACATTATTGGGGTGCAAAGTAAAGCCTAAGGGTCAAAGGTGTTGTATTTATTTCCTTAAATCATATATGTTTTGGGTGTAACATCAATTCAACCAATCAGTGTCCACTCCCATTCCCTTTACTGTTATTTAAAGGGCAGATTTGGCAAATTAGAAAAGACGGCAGAGAGTATTAGGTGCAGTCATGTCACTGCAGCAAATATAGTGGGAAATTTAAGCAGCAAAACTAAAAAAATTTGTCAAAAACTTGACAGAAGAAACAATTTAACCTTTAGCTTCAAAAATATTTAGCAAAGTTATGTTGCCCCTCGTGCGTAAATGTACACTCCAACTCTTTGAATTCAGAGTCGGACAGCAGCTCATCTCTATGTTCACATCTTAGAGAATAATATGTTTTTGTCACTAATGATGTAATATTTCACTCACCTGCAACCCAGAGTGTGTCCATTGTGAACCAGTCTATGTCGGCACATCTTAGTATCTTAATCATGCACTCTTTAAATAGCAGGAAAATACTCCGCTGTTGACTTTATACCAGGTTTTGATTGGACAATGGCACAATTGCTTGCTGATGCCTAAAGTAGCCATGTGCTATCAGTGTGCTCGACCACACCTCGACCCATGCTTATGGGTGCACAGATGGGTGCAGGTACATTTACTACCTACAAAACGTGGTCGCTGACCATGAAAATGTCAACTGTATCAGCTAGAAACTAGCACCGACTGTTGTGCTGCGCTGTGCACCGCTTTGTGCCGGATGTAGGATAGGGCCCCAAGATTTTAATGCACCTGCAATTCACATGTAAACACTAATATTCCACCATGACTGCCTGACAGTTATCAGTCACCTCAGTTGTGTTAAGCAAGCACAACTGACAAGTACGTTTTTCTTTTTTAATCAAGGTGATGTCGTGGTCAGAGCTGCAAAAAATCGAATGTGTAAGTGAGTTACAAAGGTTTTTTGCGCAGTTGAGTTTTGTTTAAATTAATTTCTCAGCCTTCGGAAATTCTCTACTTATGGTAGCCTAACGTATTTGTCAACACTGATTAAGTATGGTATTGTAAAATTAGATTTTTTTTGGTATGTCAATTAACTGTCTGTGAAAACGTACATTGTATTAATATTCTACAGTTTTAAAATTGTTACATACACTATCCTGTCTCTATTTTATTTTACTCATATAAGACTGTCATTGCGCCGCGCGGGATGATCATAGATATTTTGTTTCTATTCAGAGTACTGAACTCGTGTAGCATGGATGCTCATTATCTTCTAACCATGCATTTTTTTAATCTTCCTAAAAATTGGTTTATTTTCCCACAATTGTCAGGTGACGTATAAGTGCAGGAACACAACAGTCTTTGATCAAAGACTTTCTTGGTGCAGTGTCAGAGAGACTTCTGTACTAACCGTTTAAAGAGTTTGTTTAGCATTCTGTGTGTACCATTGTGGATTTTAGGGATTATCGTTGAATCTGCTTGTTTGACACAAGTGGGTTTATCAGTAATATGTTTGGGGTATTAGTAAGTTGTTATTTAATTGCTATATTTAGAGTACCTGTATCTCAAAAGACTGTTTGCAGAAAGGACCTGCTCCAGGCGTCATCCACATAGAAAAAAAGTAACATTTGTTCACTTTTGTCTTTATTTCTCTGGAAGAAAATGCCACTGTTTTGTACCTAACTTCTTCCAAATAAACATACAAATGCCTACCTTTGCATATTTCACGCTATGTCCTTTTTACGAAATAGAATGTGACATACTGCACTCATAATACCAGATGGGATACTATATTGTACTATTAAGATGTCCTCCTTACAGCAGCAAAAGGTTTCTGTAGGTGGTTAAAATGTTTTGATGTCTTAAATTCAGTTTAATAGATATTAGGCATTGAATTGTCTTAAATTTGAATATATGTGGTATTCAATGCCAAAAACATTTTGTCTCATTTTATTTGTCCACCTTAGAATTTATTTTTGTCAAAATAAGTCAAGCTCTTTTGCTCGATGGTCCACATTTCTGATGGAAAAAATCTTTCAAACCTGCCCGAATTAAATACTTTGTTTTCATTTTTATTAGCACCTACCACTCGCAAAATATAAATTAACCTAACTCACTAATAGCCACATTCCTGCATTAAACCTATCTCTGCACAGGACCACATACTGCTTACCTTTACACTTACCTGCAATACTTAAAATAAGTTTTAACTTTGGTTTAAAATATCTTGAAAAAGTATTAAAAATCATTAAATGTTTGTTAGTTAGAAGTTAAAAGTTATATATATATATATATATATATATATATATATATATATTTTTGTGACCGAAAGTTACCAAAAATCACATGGACTGGTGAACAGCTAGATAGAAAACAGTAAAACAATACTGTTTTTATCCCTCAAATCACATGGTAGTACTGCTATAATGGTAAATTATAAAACTCCAAATACTTTGTTTCAACTTCAGACCCTTGAATCAATAATAAGGTAACACTGATAAGAGCAATCCTTTGTGAACCAACCAATAAGTCATAGCTCATTCCCTATTTTTGACGCATCCACAGCTACAAAATAAAGTGATATATTAATGTATTAGCCAGACCTCTTTGGCTCTAAGAGACCACCATTTGACATGTCCTTTTATAGTAGACCTCACATGTTAAGTGTCGTTGTAGTGTATCCATGAACACATGTTTGTGTTTGTTTCTGGAGTAGCGTTGTTATGTAGTGTTTTCAGTGTCATCAGCTCTCTGTTACCATTCGGTTAAGGTGTTTTTTTCAGTCTGATAAAAATAAAGGAAGGGAAACTGGAAAACAGATGTTAGGAAAGTGTCAGATTTTAAGGAGGAGGAACAGTTGCTTTTTTTTAGAGTTAAATACTGGAATACTTGTAGTATTGCAAGGCTCATTGCAATGTTGCCATTGGTGATCATTTTGAAAAATTTGCAACTGATTCTTGGCTATCAGTGACAACCATTTTTTGACATGAAAAATGGGGAAAGGAAACAGCTAAACTTATAACTTGCAAACTTGCTAAACCAGACAAGGCTGCGTGTGCGTTAGTTTACTTGCATACACATAGGCATCTGTTTTATAGACAATGGGAAAGCAAATTAAGTTGTTCAATTTTGGGGTAAAAAGTTAAACTTAGCCTGTCAAACAAATGTGTAAATTCATTCAACTGACAAAAATACTATGGCAAGCCCTTTTATCATTTATTTAGCAGCCTTGATATCAGACGCCAGTTTCCGCAACTGAGTGCTGAAGCAAAAATGCGCCTTGCCTTAAAGAACCAGATAAGCTTGAATGAAAAACAAAAACGTAAGTAGCAATAATAACATACTGACTACAAAGCATTTTGTGTGGTTACAGTAAAAAAAAGTTTTTCCATTATTAAGTAGACATAAATTGCTCAGTATCTTGATTACTAAAAATATAAAGTTACTGAAAGGGGCAGTATATCTTTGGTTCTGGCAGCCAATAGCGGATGCCTGGTTGCTAGCCTGGCAAACACGTTTAAAAGTTAGTGTTGAGCCCTGTATTAGTATTGTGAGTCACCCTCCCTTGCCCCAGTGTCTCTATCATTAGGTCTTGCACATGCAGTTATTTGGTTCTTGTGGTTCACACATTTGTGTTACACGTGCCTGTTGACGGTAGTCTCAAAACAGCTGTATGTTTAATGTCTTTCTATTTCTACCTAATGGCTGTGTGTGTGTGTGTGTGTGTGCGTGTGTGCGTACGTGTGTGCGTGCATGTGTGTAATAAATTCTATGGCCAAGTCATCCTGTTCTCGACAAGCAGCTGATGTCTTCCCCCTGACATTACATTTGAAGCCTCTTTGGACTC
Organism: Plectropomus leopardus; assembly: GCF_026936395.1. NCBI lineage: Eukaryota > Metazoa > Chordata > Actinopteri > Perciformes > Serranidae > Plectropomus > Plectropomus leopardus. Next base: position 13,147,826 of record NC_142184.1, on the reverse strand, counting down.
AGTTGGCCATAGATTTTGTTTGGTTGATTTGGTGTCATGGTAGCAAAAGACTGGAAAATTGCTGCTGGAAAAATCCATCACTTTTAAAGGGAGAAGAGGGGAGATTGTCAGTGATGAGGACTGTTTGTTTCAGACTTCAGGTGTTGACCTAGAAAGCATTTAGTCTCCACATTATTATGTTATAATGGAAATAACATGAACTATCATAACATAATTCTTATGAGACGAGGCTGTAGTTGAATCTGATTAGCCCACTTCTCTTTCCTGACCAGCAGATGGCAGTGTTTAACCACTCTTTAGGTGCCCCCAAAATCTCCTAGTCCCTTGAGATCAAACAAAGACATGAGCGTCATCATTCTGGGAAGATTGATATGGATGCAGCATTTCATAAATGTGTCTGTTATTAATGTGAACATGTACTTTGCATGCAAAAGGGGTCTAAAAGGTAACAAGACGTCACGTTCATGCTGAGAGCAGAAGGCATTGTAGATGTTACCCAACATGGCTCCAGATCCCAGACTCTTGCCTTAAATGATCTTTTTTTTTTAATGTTATTGTGGATGTATTTGTGTATTGGAAACATTTTGTGGGATTAGCATATCCATAGTTAAATTTTAAGTTATAAATAGAATTCTTAAAGACTGAATGAAAATGTAAATGAGTATACCTCCACTTTAGCTAATTTGAATATGCCGAGCACCATTCATAACGCAAATCTTTCAACTAGAAAAGAAAGATCTTTTTTTTTCTTTTTCTTTTTCCTTTTTGGTTGTTGTTGCTCTCACCCCTCAGGCTCAAATCTGCTCAAAAGCCCCTCCAACAGACCACTGCCTCCACGAGATTAGACCCAGCCATTCACCAACCACAATGCCCATGCTTCTGCTGCACCATGCCTTCCAAGGAAGCCCGCTCTTGTGGGATTATAGAGAGGAGATCCACATATTTTTTTCTCTTTTCCCGGCTTGCGCAAAACCAGATCCACGCACAGCCACAAGAATGCACGCACATAAATATCAGGCTGAATCGGTGGCCGACATGAAACTAGTGTCTAAATCAAGATGACACATCAGGGTCATGCCAAATTCGACTTGGCCCCTTCAGTGTGTGAAGGCCACAAGGAGCATGACATCTGTGCTTGCGATAGAGGACTGGTCTCTCAGTCGCTGCCTCCTGTTATCGCTGTAACAGGATGGACTCGGCTGCTTTCAGACGCGGTCAAGACACACATATGTTGAACACTGTCCTCTTCATTTTACTCTCGGTTGCGTAAAAGGACTGTACCAATGATTTAACATTAAGCTCAGGACACGGTGTGGAGTTATAATTAATCCAGTTGGATAATTGCATGATTTTTATGACAAACTAGAAAAAACATGGCCCTTGCAGTGTCACACATTTTGGCCCTCTACGCTAGCCCATACAAATGCCTGATAGAGATCTCATTCTTTCGTTTGCATAATTCCAAATTTGTTGTGCCTGAATAGAACGTGAAGCTGCACCCCTATCTACAGCATCCCCGAGTGCACAACGTCTGGGGAATTTGCATGATTGCCTGTAGATTATTTGAACATTATCTATTCCCCCTCCTCTTTTTTCCTTATTTCTTTGGCTCTCTTCTGTGAGGATGCACACACATCCTTGGGCAAAAGAATCTAAAATAGATCTTACAAGCAACTGGAGTAGATGCACAGGCACAGGAAGCAGCTCACGGGCAGACTTGAGTCATGCTGGCAAGATCATGCACCCTGAGCTGACAGCCCAACACACCCGATTACCAAGCACGTCATTTCTAAAACGCAGCCGTAGCCTCACTATAGGTCGTAAACAAGGGGGAAACATTGCGATCTGGCTCTGATTTACCCATAAATGACTCTTGAATGTGGTATAGATTGAGTGCAGGGTCGGTGTGTACTTTAAGACTGACCTGATGAGCGTCTCTGGCTCTGGCAATTGTGGCTCATTCATTGTGTCATGTGGACTGCTGGCAATGGCATAACCTTTGTGGAGGGAAGGGAAGACAACACGGTCACTCTGGATAACAGTCTTGCAATGAACAGAAACAGACCCTGTCAGGCCATCTCAGCATCAGCTTTCAGCCGCGCACCACCACCAACACACTCTACCAATCGCTCTTTGCCTTTTCCTCACTTCCTCCTTCCATCAGTTAAGACAGCTCCTTCTTGATTGATTTGGCAGGGCCCTATTAATACATTTCTCCTTTGCATCCCGTTATAGCCCTTTTTACATGAAGATCACACTTTAGGGCTGTTACGATGTCTCTTCTTATGGCCTCTTTGCCTTTTTATACAACACCAAACAATGGCAGCATCATCACGCTCCTGTGTATGATTTTAGATACCATGCTGGCATCATGGAATCATGACGGGCATATTTAACTCAACAGTGACCGCCACTAGTGTGACATAAAACTTAGCTGTTCGCATAGCTTCCTAAAAAAAAAAAAACAGAGTGTGATTACATAGACACGAGCAAGCTGTTTATGAGGCTTATCTCAGTTATGATCATATTTGCGATATAGTGTATACATGAGTGCAGAGAAATCAGTTTATTCATCTTCATAGCACACATCCTGGTTTCTTTAGGAATACTCCAGCCAGCATGTTTTGGTTTCTCATAAATTGAATACTCAAAACCATAAACAGGATACTCAAAAGTTGGCTTAACATGGCAATAACAATCATTTACTGTCTCTGTCACATAGCAGCTGATCTCGTCCTCTGCTCAGAGGGTAAGGAGCTCCATGACATCACTGTTTTAACAATTTGCAAACTTTTTTGAGCGCTGTTCATCTTCCTTGAGTTAGAACTTCCTTTACATAGAACATGATTCGGTGCTGTTACTGGGTGTGCACCATTAGTGCAACGGCGTATGCCTTAGGTACACTGCATGGGTGGAGTCTACACACCATTTGACAGTTATTGCAGGCGGCAGATACACTGGATCTAAATTTCAGTGGCGAGAGCGAAATGTACGTCACCACAACCACATGGCCCATACAAACACAAAGAAGTCAAGGCAGATTAATAAGACTGAGAAGTTATGTCAGAATGTCATTCAGGCTGAAATAAAAGCAGATTGTGAACATTGCTGTCCATGCTGGCAATTATTTGTCAACTAGAAAAGCTACCGTGGCTTTTGCTCCGGAGGCCGACATTGTTGTTTGTTTTGTCAGCTGACAGTTACGTGGTTGCTGCCGCTGGCTGACAGATCACACTCCATTTCAACACCTCTCCCAGCCGTCGCCGTTGCATGTAAAGCGGTGCACCGGTGCACTGAAATGAAGCGGACGCACTACCTCCCTTGCTGGCCCAAAGGCGAGACAACTCTGCCCCCCCCCCATTCAATGACTGCTCCTGTTATGCAAATGGCAAGGCGGAATAACAGGCGGTGTAAAAGGGACTTATGTTGCACGCTGTCTCAGCTCCATCTTTGACCTGTTTTGTTGTGCGCATTTGGCCTGCCATTCGGCCGTATGGTGCTTGACACAGCCAGTGATTTCCTACTGATACACTTGGCTTGCATTTAATACTTTTATGTATTATTGATTGATTTGTAAATGATTGATTTTTAGGGCCATCTGCTGTTCAATAGCATGACTGTGCTGCCATTTTGTTGTCCCTTCAAGATAATGAATTGCTTCCAATTAGGGCATACAAATGACAGGCTAATATTTCTTGTTAGCTACAGACCATATTTTTGCTACAAGATCAGGACCCCATGTAATTATTCAAATTTTCTCTCTTAACGACGGGCGGAAAAGGATGTGTATTGAGACAGTGGGTTTTGGGCACTGAGCAGCAGATAAATGTTTGAACCATCACTGAGGGGCATTCTCATGTCTCATTATGAAGCTTGTTAGGGCCGATATTACAGCTGCTTGACTGAGCAGCCTTAATAAGGAAAGTGACCCAACACCAATATGAGCAGCAATGTTTTTTCTCACAAGTCCATCTACGACTGTCTTCCATGACCCTATCTTTTTCCTCTTGTCTGTCTGCCCCTCAGCCCCCCACCCCACCCCTTTGCCACAGCGCCCCACCACCACTACCACTCCCCCCGTGTGTTTGGCAGTCACACAGTCGGCCATGTGTGTGCTGAAGACGTTACATAATGCCCTCCTTTCACTGCACTCCAGATCAAAGAGAACAATCCAGCACAGAAAAATTGCTCCTTGCTGATTTTTCTTCTCTTCCACCATCACATTGTTTTATCAGACTTCAGTACCCAGAGACTGTACAGTAGATGACATTATTATCTGCTTCAGCATTCCTTCTCATGTTGAAAACCAAACAGAGCAAATGGGGAATGATCAGAAAAAAAAGCAGCGCAGGTTAGACCAGATAGGCAAGATGTGACAAAGACACTTCAGGTACAGAAACTTCACTTTTTTTTGATGTGCTCTCGTTCATTTACTCGCTTTAGTACATGCATATTCTCCTTAAACCCAGTCAGGGATAAAAATCAAGAACGGGCAGAGATTGATTTAAATAAAAGAAAATTGAGTCACGGAAATGCTTAGAAAATATTTAAGACATCGTAGCTTTGGCATTTTTATCCATGAGGGCTGGCCTCTTTTACAATAGGACAAAAACATCCTTAAAACAACTGATGCAACTATGATGAAATCATTATTTCTGCTCAACATTTTGCAAAATTCTCTTCTTATTTCTTGCTGAATGTTTGTCACTGTTACAATGTATCCTAAATGTTCCACCACATGTGCCCCCACAAAACCAGGTAGCCTTGATAAAATTAAATTAATAGAAAAAACCCTCTCTCCATCAAGTGGAAGAAATGGTGACACAGAGAGAGAAAGAGCAAGAGAGCATCAAATGCTGTCAGAGAGGCCAGGCCTGTCCACAGCGTTGTACGGATTGAAATAATGAGTGTGTGCTGGGGGAACATTTACCTCCAATGCCAAATGTAGGCAGCACATTTTGGGACCAAAGGGCACAAATGACAAGATAAAGAACAGAAAAAAAGATGAGCCTTTAGTGCGCAATTTAGAGGGAATAGTTTCTCCACTAGTTTAGCTGTTGTACAGTTGTGTAAAATCATCTAATGGGATGACATAAGTTGTATTTGGTGCATGTAGGTTGTGTGTATCACATGCACTGTTGTCGGCGACTGTCTGAGTTTCCCCGCAGTGAACCCCAGCTGATGCACAAGTATTTGATTCCCTCCAAAGAGCTGGGATCAGCAGCAGTCCTTATCTCTGTAAACCCCCCGAGTGATGGAGAGTGGTTCGCTGGTCTGAGGGAGCAAAGCGGCGGGGTTATCTCTGGCCCTCAGCCTGGGGGGATATGTGCAGGTGAACCAGGAATAAAAGCATCTTTAGGGCACGGCACATGCTCGCAGTGGTGCATAGCAGACCGTGAGCTGTGCGGCTGCAGCATCAAATGAATTGTGGGGGAATGGGAGAGGGCAAGGCTTCAGAGTGGGTTTGGCGCTCAAACTGTTATCACACCTGACAGTGTCTGGTTTGGGATCCAGTGGTGCACGCGGCATACGTAAGCGGCTGGTCATCTGTAAGGCAGAGTGATAGGGTGTGACGTGTCACACGCCACATTAGGCCCTGCCAGGGGATGTGTTTGACAGACCACAGGAACTTCACTCCAGCACAACGCTTTGCCTCCCTTCATATTGTCGGACCTATTTGATACTTCCAAACTCACATCTGGGGTCCTATTTTTATGGAATATCGACTTGAATTTCATCCTTGATTTAGCAAGAATATATTAGAATATAATGACATAATATAGTGAAAAGGGCAGCCACCGATTAACTTTTAAATTACTTCAAGGTATTAGGATACACTGACGATTTTTCTAGAACTTGGACCTCATTCATCAAGTGCATTTCTACTGTTGCGTGGTTATATTTTTGTGATATTACCTTTACGTTATTATAAAGTAGGATTTGTATGTAACAATTTAAATACGTCCTTTGTTGCAGTTTAAATTCCTTCAGTTTAATTAAACACAAGTAGTGAATGTGTGGGCCATGAAAAAGTGCACCACACAGGTAGCACAATGCACACAATGGGGATTTGAGGTATAAATAAAGTTTTAGGATCAGAGATAATGTTCAGAAATTAAGTTATACTTCTCAGTAAAAGTTTCAGTTTTTTACAGTGACATCTTATATGTCAACACATTTGTTGCTCCACCTAAAATAGCCCTAACGATGTATGAGCTTTCAGTGCTGTGTCCAATTTATCTCAATGATTGCTGGGATAGGCACGAGTATATCTCATGTCCACAGTTTCTTTGTTTTTAACCAAATTGTCATGAAACAAACTGGAACATTGTTAAGTTTGGAAAATCTCTTAAACTAAAGCAAAAGTTTGACTGAACCAGCATCATCTAACTGATGTCAATTTGATGTTTTTGAACAAAGTTTGGATTTTTAAATGATTCTAAACTTCTCATGCTTATAGTGACAAAAAAAGTGTGTGTTTTATGAAGATTTTATACTTATATTATATTATTTCTGTTTTAAGTTTGTTTTTTTTACTTTATATGAAACTTTTTATGCTGCTTTCTTGGCAAGGACACCCCCATAAAGGAGATGTTGAATCTAAATGGCAATATTCCTGGTATAATAAAAGTTAAAAAGACAATTAAATAAAAAAATACAAACAAATTATGACAGTTCATAGAGCCAAAAAGTGTCCTGAATCATGACCTTAAAGTGGCAGTAGAGGATTTATTTTCATTTGCATACAGGCACAATGTGGATCTGTGTGTATACTGAGAAAACAGATGTTAAACTTGACCCAAAGATTATATTATAACATTGCGTCATTATATGTAGCAGAAAAACAAACAAAAAAACACAATTGTACCCAATAATTTATATTTATAAGTGATTTGTGATTTAATGATGAATTTGAAATTTTTTTAAACAATAATATGCAGATGCACGTTCATCCAAAAAATTAAATACACCATGATGTGTACCTTAAATGTTTTAGGCTTAATCTGGAATCTTTTTATATTAAATATCCAGACATGCTTTGTATTTATTTGGCATCAACAGTATGTCTCATGTGCTACTGAATAGAAGTTGGTTATGTTGTTATTGTGTGTCTTAGTGAGTTAACAGCCATGATTGTGCTCTGCTTGCTCCACTGTTTGGCTGTTTCTTGACCTCATTGACCCCTGCTGTGTCTCTCAGCCATGTGGTGTGTGCAGACTGTTCTCAGGGCATCTTACCTGTCACTGTTTAGGTTAGGGGAGGGAGAGTGCATGGCCGGGGTGCCTGAGGAGGAGAAAGGACAGACCGGGCAGGCCGCTGTGGCCCTGCCTGGTCCAGCTCACTCATCAGTGAGCACAGTTCCCAAACCTCTCTGACAGATCAGAATAGAAAGCATGCACCACATCATAGCTATGATTCACTGCAGCCCTAAGTCCAAGCGTGCCCTGAAGGCCCTCAGACCTCTTAATCATCGTGTGTGTGCCTGTGTGTGTATGCTGTTTAAGGAAGAGAGTGAGACAAACAGGGAATGAATGAGCTTGTTTGCATATGACAGTGCTTCTATAAAAGTTGCCTGTGTGTTTTGTACGTGTCAGAAAGAGTAAACTGCCTCTTAACAGGCCTTCAAAATGTCTCCCAGAGCATAGCACTGTACGTGTCTCGTGTTTTGTTTCAGTATATGGTTAGTTTTTGAAGGGAGGGGGGTATTTATGCGTGTGGGTCGGCTTAAATATCTGTGCCTTATTCTGCAGTCATAATGTGCAGTCAAAGGCAAAACTACATGAGTGAAAATGCCATGCAACAGAAGGAATAATGCCTCCAAAGCACGTGTGGAGGTCACTTGGCTACATTTGCATATCACAAAGTGCCAGAAATAATCAAATCAGCATTTGTTTTTACAAAATCAAATGCAATGAAACTGTGATTCTCTCCTACAGTATATACACATCAATTATGTGTCAGAATAAGACACAAGAGTATTTGCTTGGCTCTAATTTACTCAACAGATTATTTTAAAGCAACTGTGTGTAAGATTTGGGGGTACATAGTGGCATCTGTTTGAATTGAATTTAAATTTATTTCTAAGATGTCAAGAAAGGAAAGGAGAGAATGAACATACATATAAACATACACAAACACACAGACATATCTGAAAAGGAGTGGGTAGAAGTGCAAACTTATTAAATCTCACCCCTTTTCCAACAGTTATTGAAATATAATTGACCTGCTTCCATAGACTGAATTTTCTTAAACTATATATATATTTAAACTATTTGAATTATAAACTATATATGACTATATGTGAAGACTGCAACTACCTGAAACTTCTCCTGGTTAGATTTTTCTCAGTGTTTATGTTGAGGAGGTTTTTACCAGAGAGCCTAATTGGCTGCACAGGTCTCTCCAAAAGAAATGGACCAAGTGATTAAAACTGAAAAAAGCTGTTCCACATTTCAAATCAGTGTTACTCCTACCATGTTCAGCGTGCTAATATGTGTTCACCTTTTTTCTCTGATAATATAAGATCTAGATGTTCAGGAAGTTTTAACTATGAGCCGATTTATCTGCAGAGGTCTCCTCCTCTCCCAAACAAACGGACTCCGTGATTGATACTGGTAAAACACTGAAGACAAGCGGTTTCACTTAACAAATCACTTTTTTTGAGATGCCGCATGATGCACAGGGGCTGTTAAGTACGATGGCCGACACAAAAAATGAATGGCCCCATCTAGAGCTAGTGTTTAGTTTGTTCTTTGTGGGCTAGTTTAGAAACATGGTGGTACAAAATGGCGATCTCCATAGATGACAACCCACTCCCTATGTAGATATGAATGGCTCATTCTAAGATAACAAAAACACAATGATTCTCATTATCCACTGATTACATACATGCTTATGTAACATACGCACTATTTTATATGTATATACTGCCAGTATATCCCCCTAAATTCTACACACTGACCCTTTTAAAAAAAATGATAGTTTGGGGTCATGAACTTCCACCTGCTTTTCACCTTCCACCTCGCTTTCAGTTCCCAGCTGTAGTAAACGGAGGAGACTCAGCCAACATCCCGAGGAGTTAAGTGTTAAGTGTGTGCTGGCGTAATCTGACAGAACTCATTTAGAATGCAGGTCTTTACTGAAGCTGCGCCTGGAGCAGCTGCCTGGTTTTGTCTTTACAATTAACAGGAGTACTTGTACACATTCACATACAATGAATCCATGTGCACATTAACACAGCCATGAACACACATGTGCATGCAACCGTTCATGCAAACTGTGTGCACAAACATGTTACATGCGTCTACAAAAAACACACATATTGCAGATACTGTAAATGCACACAGGTGCATTGCCAGTCAGTGCAGGTTAAGTTCCAAGAGATTAGCTGCAGAATAATGAAATTCAGTGGAATGCCAAGTACATTTCTTCTGTTGTCATTTCTGTGTTAGAGCAGCGAAACAAATAACTCTATTTGATGTTGGCAGAGTTTTTTATTTGTCAGCTATTATCAAAGTCCCACAGCCTAAAGAGGCCCTGGGTAGAGCACAGGGCCTGAAACCCTTTGGGCAGGGAATCCAGGAGGAAGCCATTAGAGGAGCTTCACTGGAGAGCTAGCCCTTCCTCCCACTAGCTTCACATCAGGGCACAAGATCATCCAGAGCACCCACTGTGCGTGACATCCAGGCAGAATAACATGTCTTGCTCACCATGTGGAATTTCTCCCCTTGGCTTATGTTTGGCATGGACTATTCAAGTCCTGTAAATTAGCTGGCTTTGAAAATAGTCGATTGATATTAGAAATCATTGGCTCAATTATTGTTTCTTTAAAAATATATACATGCAAAAACACACCTGAAATTTAGAGTTTATGACAAATTCATTGAATAGGAAAAAGGTTGCCGTTCTTTTCTAGATATTTCCTGCACCCTTTTTTTCAGTGTTTCACTTCGCCTATTCCTCGGCCTGATTTGCATTCAGTGTTTGACCCAGGCAGTAATCTACAATGACTCCCCCATAAGCCCCTGGCACATTGGGGAGATGTTATAAGCTGTGACAAAAGACAAGAAGTGCTACAGCAAACTGAAAGTAGCAGGGGGACAGTCTCTTGATTAGCTAAAATTGTCCTCTTTATTGTGACTTTAAATTCACTCTCACAGATTCATTTGAATCACAGTTGCTTTTTTGCAATATTCCTTGATTGAAAATGTTATCCCCTTTTTTTGTATTACATGGGAAAACTGTACCGTTGTTTACACAGAAATACAGAAGAGAAGTAAGATTCAGTAAGATATTTTTATTAGACACCAGATGAGACGGGCAGGTACAGGTTTCTCCACGATATTGTAGGTTTATGAGCTGCTAAAAGAGGCAAGATGGGGGGAAGGGCATGTAATGTAAATTTTTGAAGGGTCTGTATAATTTCCAGAAGAGGCGGATTGTTAATTCAAACCCATAGGTTTTCCTACAGTGAGTGTGATAAGCCCTTATGATTTGTGACAGGGTAACCTCTTTGGCATAGGCCTCAGAATCTGACATTTGCATCCGTACAGAAATCGTATGCTCCACTTGCCTCCAAGCATCGTTGCCTGAAGTAACCACCATATTTGCTGTGTCACGAGAGCACACTATCAAACAGCAAAATCATCAGGAATCCACATATTTCACATGTCCCAGAATGCACCCGGTAATCTCAGATCCCACCCAGCTGCACAGCAAAAATGTAAAGCAGCAGTCCAGTTTGTGTGCAAAAAAGACACCTTAGGAGTGAGGTGGTAAACAAGTTAATTTCAGCAAGGTTCATATTCAGATTGGAAAATGGAGCCCAATTAGCATATATGCAGAGAGGCTTTGCATGCTTGACATCCTCTCAGCCCCTCTGCTGGAAATAGCCATGCACACAACATCCTCTGATTACATTGATATGTAGATTCATGCATCTGCAAAGATTAGTTATTCATTAATGTATTTGCTTTGAATTCTCGGGTGAGTGTACCTCAGACAGAGAGTCTGGGGCAAACCAAATGCATCAGAGGAAAAAATGTCACAAATGATCACACAAAATCCACATCAAAAATATGCAGGTTCGGTGACCCACAACAACATAAACCCAATAGGGCGTTACGATTAAGAAAATCCTTTGGCACTGGGGTTAAAAACAGAGAAAGTATAAACATAATTATCAGCCTTTTCATCTTCACAGCAGAATTAGTTTTTCGTGCTCTAAGTGGGCTATGTGGATTAATCATTGCAGCCTGTGTGAGTTTATAAGCTGTAGCGTTCTGTCATCCTTTCATAAAAGCATCATGGATCACCAGTTTGCTTCTTCAGTGTCCTCTCTTGCGGCCACACTGCGAGCACTTTTTAACTTTAAAAATAGGCTCACGACAGAGTGCCAAGAAATGCTAAACACCAAACAATGTCCCCTTGCTTAGATCTGGCCACAAAATGGAGCTGATAAGCTCAGAGACTGTGCATGAAAAAAAGAAGAGTCACATTAATTAATGCTAATTTATATCAATTAATGTGTACACTGCTGATACAGATACACACCTAATGCATAGTGTCAGTGCATGGTCAAATTTATTTATATTCCCCTTAATCATAGTTACAGAATCAGTGGGCTTCATATCGTCCACATTATGAGACAGGAAATGAAAATGACACTCCCCCAGACTTTGGGAGGGGGTTCCATATTATTTGCTCATTAAGGCAAAAAAGAGAAAACTGTCTGATGAACAATGGCTGACAAAATGAAAACAGAATAATTAAAAGACTCGTATTGAAATGTAGGCGGTTTGAACATCAACACCAATTTGGCCACCATTTTTTCTCTGATATGATCCACAGGTGCGTTTCCTAAATTAAACGCCACTGACACTGGACAACAGAAGAGCTCGTGTATGACTTTAACGGCCACAGTTATAAACATGTGGTCATCATTTTGAAGCAGTAGCAGTTGCACCAAAACTACCTGATAATGCTTAGAAAAAAGATCACGTTTTGGCTTAAAATAAGTATGATTTTTACTGACTTAATGTAATGTAATGTGACACACTACAATTCACTACTCTGTGTAATAGTCTCTCCTGGAGGAAACTCCTGTTGTTGTTTGACCCATACACCTAGAAGGTGCGTCCCAGAAAGTGTGTCTGACTTTGAATTTGACATATTGGCCAAACCATGTAACTACAACTTTTGGTCACATGATGTCATCATGCCCAAAACACTTTTTCTCATAGACCTACATTGAATGACTGCAAATCAGTTGGTACATTTTTTTTAGCATCACAACCCCTGCAAATTGACTTGTTTCACTATCAGGATTTGATCCATTTGGTCTGATAACATTTTGAAAGTCTTGAATAGCCGCAAGATTAAATCATTTCAAGGAAAAACTGGAAGGCAATGTTCCTGGCATGCTTGCTCTATGGGCCCAACGATGTGGAAAAAATGGGAAGGATAATTGAATTTTATACCGGGAAGTCAAACTTTTTTTTTTAACTTTCATAGAGAGTAAACAGCTTCTGTCTCCAAAACTGTATCCAGTTCTCATTATACATCTATGGTCCAACCCTATGTGGACATTGTTGCTCTTTATATTAGGTTGCCTGACTTCATCCCTTGCTCCCACAATAATTGCCACAGTCATTAGAGGTTGCCACCTAAGAATAAACGGGATGGGATGTAATTGCTGCTATGACCCATTAGATTCCTTGACACTCAAGAGTCAAGGAATCAGTGTCAGTTCCAGGAACAAGACTGATGGACTGACCAAATATTTATTTGTGAGGTGTTATTGCTCTAAACAATAAATTGTTACACAACGGTTCTTATGATATCTTCCGCAAAATGCACATGACAGTTAATATGATTCCTAACATATTAGCGTCCCACGAATGGCAGTCACATTAATCTCTAAATGTAAAGTTATGACCCGTCTCCAAGGTGCAAGTCCAGTGTTGGTTTGACCCATCCACCACTGCATCCTGCTTTCATATGTGGGGTTTTACTCTTCATACGACGTCCTTCTTTCCTCTCGTCAGCTCATTGGTCATGTTATTCCAGCCGTCCTGATTATGTGGGTTATACACAAATAACTAGCTCATGATTACATGGGTTATATACAAATTCTGGTACATAACTTATCCTAGGTATCATGAACAGTGCAAGATAACAGCCTGCTCTATAGACAGACCTATAGTAATTGCTGCCATTGTGCCATCACAGCTATTCTAATTATAGAGTTACAATGTTTTGTTGCTGCCATCAATTTTTTGGAAGTACGTAAATAATTTGGAGGCACCTTTTTTGGTGACAAAACACAGTAAGCCACTATGATAAGCAGGGATGAAACCAAAATTCTTCATCAGGTCACACAATCGATGGGTCACAGAATTCAGCATAACACTGGGATGTCAGCAAATATTCACAAATAGGCCAACTCTTTAAACATCCACTCTTGTAGAAAACCAAAACGTTTTGTGTCCAAGTAAAAGCACAGAAAAAAACATTTCTTTTTCAGCATATAAAAATATTGGTAATACATTTTTTTTAAAGAAGTTTAATCCATCACTGCTGAAGCTGCTGCAAATTGCCGGCCCTATAACCTAAGACTAATTGTGTTCTGCAAGATTGCTCCCAACTAATCAAGAGCTTCCTCCTCCCTGTCCTCCCCTACCGAAAATGATGATCAATGGCTCTCTCAGACATAAGACATCGGTTTAACTTGTCTCGGTGGTGACTGGTTTTCATAGGTAATGATGCTAAATTACACAACTGGGAATAAAGGAGGCTAGTAAGCCATCCATCAGGGGCTAGTTTATATGAGCTGCCATGAGAGGCATTATTCAAACCCCGGTCCACACAAACACATAGCTTTCTGTCCCTATAACCTCTCTTTCCTCCTTGCTGCCCCCCCCCACACAGACACACAGTTCGCCACAAGCTACTAGAGGGGACATCTCATTCTTTTATCCACGGCGAGTCATTGTGGTGGTGTCAGCTGGTGCCGTCTCTTTTATCACACTGGAAACTAATGGAAGCAGCAACTGCAGGAGGTGGGGGAGAAGATGCAGGCACACACACATAAACACACACAGAGCCATAAGAGGTTGGGGAGATGGGGCGGGTGGGCACGCCAGGCCCCGGGGCAAGAGCTGTTCTGTGGTGATGTTTTTCTTGCTGAGGCCTCTCTATCAGCTTGTGTTTCTGACACTCAATAAACCACAAGGAAGGGCCTCGGACGCTTTTCTCTCATTCTCTTTTGATGTTTTTTTTTTCTTTTTTTATTGTAATGTTAAGTTCCTTTTCACCATAACGTTAGAGTTAAGCAGGGTGTCATATTCACCCAAAAGGTTTTGTTTCATTTTACACACCTGGCCTCATTTTAACTAAAGAAAAAATGAATCCAACTACACATTGTTTCCCACCTAATCCCTGCTTTTGATTTTATTGGTCTCAGATTTTCCTGTGTCTATTGACTAGAAATACTCTACGGACAACAACAGGGTTTATCTACAAGAGAGGGAACAATAACCAATTACTGCGGGAGGATTCGGCGCAGCATACATCTTTTGATAGGATAGTTGGGTTGACCTAATTTCCTGATAACAGTGTTGAAAAGCATGGGGGCCGCTACTTTAAACACACATGCTATAAGGGACATATCGCCAGGCATGTATTGTATTTATATTTTCTATAACTCTTTATTTTTTCAGTCTTTTTCTGTTTGTATAACATAACAATCGTGCTTTATCATGTGACACCATTTAGATACATATCATGTTTATATTATGTTTTACATTAGGCAGTGAGACAGTTAAAAATATACAAAACAATATTGTTTTACTAGACATAGTTTCTATTTTTAATATAATCGTCAGTATCTTCATTGTCATCATCATTTCGTATATTTCTGTAAGATATGTGCTTTAGCTTCTGTGATCAAAATATTATTGCAGAAAACAGCAACTCCATTGTTTCAACATTTAGACAATAACTTCCAATGTATTACAGACATTCACAGTTACATGTTTTACACGGTACAGTTTTACAACAAAGTTCCAGAGAAAACTGTGGTAGAGTTAACTTTATACAAAATGCACAGGACATGAACTGTAGCCATTTCACATTTTCGCTCAGTTGTTTTGCTTTTCAAAGTAAACATGTTCTGTTCAACCAGATGCCTTTCACAGTAGCTGCCATAGAAGCAAACTAACATTGTCCTAACACGCCATGGCAAAAGTCTGGGGAAATTAAAGCTTTGTGCTTTTCACTAGTAAAGCAAAGACAACATAAACAAAAAGAGAAACAGACCACTTGCTTACTGGCCTGCACTTATACATCTACATATGTATTGCTGAATACATATTGATCAAACTATGATTGATCATTACACATAAATAAAAATAATGACTGTACTTAAACACAGAGTTGGTCCAGGTTTTTGTGCTAGCATACAAAGTTGTATTTTGTAGTTCTGCCCAGTCGTGTAAACAGACTATGGCTTAGATGAAATTGGTGTTCTGGCTTAAGGCCGTCTCTGTTCATTTTCTTTTTTTCTTCTTTTTTTTGTTTGTTTGTCAGGAGACATTTCAGAAATTAGTCACTGATGTTCCTGAGGAAAGCATGCAAAACGTAAACAGGATTGACTGTCAGCATTAAGGGATAGTCGATGTTTGTAAATCACTTTTCTAACCCTGTGCTTTTTTTTTCTCTTTATTGTACTTCTTTGTACCCTGTGCTTTGCCAACCGAACACTAAATAGCATAGTTTTTGCTTTTGTCTGCCTATTGATTTTGGTCCTCCATCACAACACATATAGTATAAAACATCCTAAAAATAATTCTAAAAATGTTTTTGATCACATAAAAGTTTTCCCTTTTTTTTGTTTTTTCTTTTTTACCGAAAAAAAAGGAAGGAAAAAATAACAGTCTCTCTCACACACAAAATCTTTTGCAACAAATACTGGATTTCTCCAGAGCTCCTAAACATGAACTTCTTATTGGCATTGTGCTTACTCCCCGTTCGCCTTGTGGCCTGTAGTTTACCTCACAGAGTGCAACGTTTGGAAAATAGACAACTGTGTGAGGTTTAGTAAACATCCACAATAAAATTGACGCCATCCACTTGCACTCTTCAATGATGTCAATTTTGTTCACTACTTCATCTACTATATTCACACGGTATTTACTTGATTCATGAAGATATTCAACAAATCTCTAATCTATATCTCTATATTTTTTTCTTTTCTCACAGTATTACACAGTATGTTTACACCTTTTTTAAACTCGGATTTATGGTTGTATTTGTGAACACTAACAGTCTTTGATATTGTTTTCAGAATCCAAACCAACAATAAGACATCATTGGCTTGGTTTTACAAATGCAGAAAAATTAAACATGGTTTGAAAATCTGTTTTGATCACATATTGCCCCTGGAGGTAGGTGAATCAATTAAAATCTTGGAAGTCCTTTGTAATGTTCTCTTTTTGTCTACATGCTCCATGAGGGTTTCTTTGTTGTCTACACGTTGGCCTCGGCATTGGTCAGGTTAGAGGTCGGGCTTGTTGGGTTCGGGGGATTTACGGGCTCCGTTGGGCTCGCTGGGTTTGGTGGTGGGCTGGTCGGGCTAACAGTTGTAGTGGTGGGGTTAGCCGGACTGGCTGTGGTGGTAGTGGTAGTGATGGTGGGAGCGGGGCTAGTTGCCGGGTTCACGGGGCTAGTGGCAGTGGCTGGATTCGCCGGCGGAGGAGCCGGATTAGCGGGGGTCACGGGGCTGGTTGAGTTGACAGGAGCTGGATTGGTGGGGCTGGCAGGGTTTGCCGGAGCTGGGTTGGCAGGGCTAGCGGGATTGGATGGATTGGCAGGGCTGGACAGGTTAGCGGTGTTGGTTTCCGCCTGTTGCTCAGGTCCATTCTCCTGACGCCTGACAACTGCAGGAGGCTGCAGCATTATCCGAAGTCGCTGGGAGAGAAACACAATACAAATTACTTATATAATAAGGGGATTTGTTATAATTATGTCAAAGTATCAATCTCTCGATACATACAGATTGTGAATGTTTGAGACGGTTTCACGTAGCGGTGGGGAAAAAATGATACCATATGATATCACAGAATTTTGTGTAGCAATATCATTGATGCTCACGGACAGTATTGGTTGTTTTTTTATATACATATTATTAATATTGCAAACACAAAATAGACTTTTGGTAGTTTGCAGAACCATAAAATTAATTGCTTTTTCAGTCCACCAGACACAGTTTGCTGCAACAAAAATAATTGAAGTGAGATAAACAGACTAAAGCTATAGATAAAACAGATGTTTAAAAAGTTATATATGTTTATAGATGTTTATAAAGTTATATATATATATATATATATATATATATATATATATATATATATTAGATAGTGTCACTAAAGGACATTATATCAATTAAGAGTGTAATAAAATATCAACACAATTGAGTGTCAGGATAGCATGTTTTGTGATACTGTATCGATTCTCAGAAACACTGCATAGATTGTATTGATCATTTACATGCAGCATTTGTGGCAGTGGTTCATTTTGTGTTGTGTTTGAAACCCCTAGATAAGTGTTGTAATCTAGCTTCTGCCATTTGACTTTTCTATTTCTAACATATCGACTATGATAAGTACAAATGCAGATCCCACTTTTCTGAGTGCATGCAAAAAAATAATTTTTTTACTCAGATGTTAGGAATACAGGGGATTGTTCTTTACACTATGAGAGGTTTCATAAAATTAGATTTAAAAAAAATCACAAAATGTTGCCCTGCTCACAGTATTGAAGTTAGGGTTACTGCAGTATAGCATGGTATGAAAATTGATGGCTACAATGTAGCTTATCTATGTGTTGATAAACTAAATGCAATCACACAGAGAATTTCATCTATGCACACATACTTGTATTAAAAATTGGTTCAAATTTTTAATCAAAATAGCATTTTTTTCAACTAAGCAATTTTTCTTCTGTTTTCATTCAGTTAAGGGTCATTGTTACTGGTAATAATAATAATAATAATAATAATTGTGTAATACCATGAAACCATTATATTTTCTGTGATGGTTATTAGACCGTAAAAATCTTATATAAAGTTTTAATGTCAACGCAGTATATTGCATAATATATTGAATAGTAATCCCTGTATCATGATATTGTGTATTGAATCGCCAGTTACTTGCCAATATACAGCTTTATCTTTATTTCCTTTAAGTATCAAAAATGATATCAAATACTGATGTCTTTCAAGGTATTGTACCAAAGTTAGAAATTTCAGTATCATAACAACCCTAATATGTTCATTTACAGAGACAGAACAGATCTTAAGCTAAAAATCTGGCAACACAAACAAGCAAGGCCTATGCACCCTGAAATTCACCCTAAAAAACCCAACAGACAATTCATGCTTACCTCTTTGTAAGTGCCCTTGAGTCCTAGATACATATAGATCATGTACCCTGGTATGAGAACCATGGAGGACAGTGCCATGAGCCAGCCCACTCCCTGACCCCAGCCTGGGAACACATAGTCTCCCATTTTGAGAGGAACCATTTGTATGGCGCTGAACAAGAACACCCCCTGTGGGAGACAGGAGACGCTTTATGCATCCTGACACCACTGACTGCAGGCAGCGCTGTCTCGGTCTGACATGGCTGCGGGCAGGTAATATTGACTTTATTTATTGTTTCATTTTTCATGCCATGACTTTAGATGTACGGTTGTATTAGTTCAGAGTACTCACGCCGACGATGAGAGGGGTGAACACGACCCAGCACAGCTTCCACCATATACAGGGCTTGTAGCCAATCATCTCTTGGATGTTGTCGTAGAACTTGTTCACACCTGTGAGACAAACGAATCTACAATCAAAATATTCATATCCAATTTATTTCAATTTGCAGCCGGTCTGCCATGCATGATGATGAGGACAGTGAGGTGGAACACATGAGTGCTCATGACCTTGAGGCTGAAAAGCGTTTGAAGCAAATAATCTCTGGATAGGTGTGATGCATTCTAACCCTCGTATTTACCTTTCATACATGTGATATTTCATTTGTGAAATTGTGAAGAAATTTTTTTAATTATAATTCTGCTCCTATATTGCATGAAACACTAGCGATACACACCGTAGCACCAGGATATGGAGATGCATTCAAAGAAGACCAAGAACAGCAGACACATTCCACTGGCAGAGTAGTAGTCAAACAGTTTGAACACATAGATCCCACCCTGGTTACAGAAAAACGAACGTGTTATAGTGTTATAAAACAGCATAACACACTCTGGTACTGTATTTGGTGCCATTAGGAGAACAAGTCAACATTTGAATTGCTCATGCCCACTAAAGACAGTAGATTTCACTTGTATCTTTTAATTACATCTTTCAATTCTATTACTCATTTGTTTAATCCTGTGTCATTAATAGTCAGTGGTTCACACAAGAGAGCTGCCCCTGCTGTACCTGTGTGATGTTTGAAAGTCCGATCACATAGGACACCAGACAGACAACCGCGATGAAGATCTCTCGTCTACTCCTAAGAGCTCGGGGAAACTCGTCCACCAGAGCAGTGATGAAGCCTTCAACAGTGCAGAACTGAAGGACAGAGAAACAGTATTAAGTGTGAATATGCTGCTGCTTTTATGTCCTGTGACACATTTTTTTTTTAAATATATGCAGTTTATTTATCTTTTTTGCAGCATGTAGAGGCCTGTGGATTTTTTTGCAAAATGTATCCTCCCCCAAACAAGTTTTATTTTGGTGCTCAGGCTGACTGATGATGACAAATGACAAAGAGTTGCAGTGTTCACCAAACCATGGGACAGCAACACTAACGTAATCTTCTGAATGACCAAGCATCCACTTCTTGGAGGCCATTTTGGTAACAGCTCTGTTATGCAAAGACTATTTAATTTAATTTATGTCTTTTACTTTGAAGTGCTGGTGGTCATACCCAGCTCTGCGTATATACATTTTTTTCTAGTTTCCGTGGCCTTGTTCGAACCCAAATATAATACACAAAAGAAAGAAACACAGACAGGGAAACCTGCGGGCACATGGAGGTGATAAAGTTGCATTAAAAAGACTTGACAGTTAATGTCAAAGCTCAGCTATATCTGTCCACGAGAAGCAAATTGCATGCTTATCATGCAGAGAGCAGGGGTTAGCTGCATGATATGTACCTACATTTAAATATTTAGGTCAGCCCATGAGCAGATCATCTCCAAACCCCTTACCTGGCTGTCTATCCCCAGCATGAGCAGCATGGAGAAGAACAGAATGGCCCAGAGTGGAGACACTGGCAACTGGGTTACAGCCTCTGGATAGGCCAGGAAAGCTAAGCCAGGACCTGGATAGTAAATATGAAAATCGTATTTCATCAGGGTTATTCTCGCAGTACGCTGTTATGACTGCAAACACATATTCACATAGAAGTGAAGACAAATTAAGCAGACAGCATCAGTGACAGTGCACTTTTGTTTAGTGCAGATACAGAGGAAGGCATGTGTGCAATCTGTAGTTACCTGAAGCTGCTACGTCGGCAATGGGTTTCTTTGTCACATGTGCCATGAAGCCAACAATAGAGAAGATTACAAAGCCAGCAAACATGCTGGTACATGAGTTGATGCAGCACACAATGATAGAGTCTCTGGGGAGAGGAAATATAAAATAGGCCTGTTGTCAAAGATTTAAGTTGACTTTTTTTTTGTCTGTATCAAGCGTCCCTGAGACTGAGATCTGAAAAAGTAACTGTGAAAATCCATTACTGCTATTAATTCCTTTTGATCATACAGATGTTTGCATCATTTTTATTGTCTATGACAAACAAACAGACTTCATCAAAGACCTTGTGACAAATAATAAAAAATTCTCATATTTCTCCTACGCATAGATGCAGAAAGATGGATCCATTTGAAACAAGGACACAAAATGAACGCAACTATTTTTATGTAACTGATTGTTTATGTGACCCAGAACCATGGGGCTGCTGGAGAAAACACTCAGCCTTTGCAATCATAGTTGTTGTTTTTTTCCCTCTTGCACGCACACAGACTGCAAGAAACAGCTATCTCCTTAGATTGTTATTATACTCATGATAGCAACTCACATTAATAAGACCCTTTAAGGGCTTTTACCAAGTATCCTTGAATAAGGTCTTTAATAGGGGTGTACAATACAGTAAAATAGCAGCAGTTTAATTACTGCCATCTTCAGCTTTTGCAATTTGCTCTAAATTCAGCAGCATTGTGACTCTCCTGGTGAATCATCACCAGCCTTACCTGTAAACATTGTTATTGAAAGGGTTGTAGCTGCCCAGAGCTATAAGTGACCCCAATCCCAATCCATAGGAAAAAAAGATCTGGGTAGCTGCATCCAGCCATACCTGACAAAGGAACACAAGCATTTAGCTACGTGATGCCGAGCTCTGCTCACTCAGGCATGCAGTACACAGGCATGAATCATACGACAATATGTCATTACCTCCGATTCTTTGAGCTTTTCAAAGTCAGGGGTGATATAGAACAGAATTCCCTCTCTAGCTCCAGGTAGAGTCACCCCACGGATGAAGAGAATAAACAGCATGAAGTAGGGATATGTAGCTGAGAAGTAAACGACCTATACAGTAAGAGATGGCAGAATCAGCATTGAATCTTGAGTAAATGTATGATGATTATATAGAATTTGTAATTTTTTAAATTCACTCACTATTTAGAAAATTTTCAAGGGATGTTAAGATTTTCTAGATTTAATTTCCTTTGTCTCTCTCTTCCACACACAAAAAAATATATACATAAATACAACACATACATACCAAATATTGAGCAAATACATGACTGCAGTTTCACTTGTGCAATTATGACATTGTGCTAGCAGTTTGTAAGCAGGGGGGGTTTGTGACCAAAACAAATTTTATTTGTCATGGTCATGTGATGCATTAGACTTTTAAAATGTGGCACCACAAGGGAGGGAAAACTGCTCCAAGTGAAGGGAGAGGACAAAACCAGATTGTAGCGTATGGCTGTTTGTTGCTCCTCCTATCATGAAGCCACACTCAGCATAGACACCGTGTCAGGAGAATTGGACTTAGAGGAGCCACCATGAGGCAGAGCAGGATTAGTGAACATGACTGTTTGATGTCTCTTATTTTAAAATCAATCTGGACAATGCTGACTGTAGCCTGAATGATTGATGAGGTGATATTAGACTGATTAATATTGCATTGCTGTCACATACTACTTATTAAGAACCAGCATAGCATAGGAAGTCTTGGATACCCAAATATTGGCTTACCTTCCCTGTCCAGCTAACCCCTTTCCAGATACAGAAGTACACAAGGACCCAGGCGATGGCCAGTGTTATTGCCAGTGGCACTCGAATCTGGCCTGGTTTTTCCAAGCCATCAGTCATTTCATGCATGTTGCGCCTATAAGTCAGAGCGAGCAACAATGAGACTATAATACACACAGTGAAATAAGCATGCAGCAGAGGAGGCCGTCTTTTTTGTACTTTGGGGATGCATGCAGGGTAAAGCTGTGCTGTTGTGAAAAAAGCAGTCAATATCTTACTCCCAAAACTCCATCACAGCACTGGTGAGATTGGTGGTATCAGCAATGGAGTAGTTTGTATAACATTTTTCTGTGTTCCATGGATTGTTACATGAGCTCCATGGAAGTTCCTGCAAAACAAAAATGACATTTTCCCCCTCTTTGACACATTTATGTGTTTTAAAATTCCTTACAGCTTTATCATATAACAACCTTGACCCCTATGCCAGCTTTTTATGAATCACGTGAGCACACTGTGATACTTACAGTGGTGAAGGAGTTGTACAGGTAGTAAATGGCCCAAGAAATGATTACAATGTAGTAAATGTTAAGCCAGAAGGACAGGACAGCTGCTGCAAGGCCCACACCTATCATACAGAAATAAATAAGGCAGTGTTGTAAAACTATGGCCCCCATAAATCCTCATTATTAAGCACCAAATTGCTTTTATTATTTAACAGACCTGGTATCAAGACACAAATGTCCAGAAATATTTAAGCGATGTGTACCTTTAAACATAGGAGCCAGTTTCCACACACCAAGCCCTCCAATTGAGGTGTATTGACCAAGGGAGCATTCCAGTAGAAACAAGGGGACCCCAGCAAATATGAGGGTCAAAAAATAGGGAATCAAGAAGGCTCCTGGATGGACAAAAGTACATCAAGTTATGCAAAAAAAGAGACCACTTTTAGGTTGAAACTGAACTGATGCACTAATTAAAACACCACAGCACAGCGTGAATTAATAAAGGTTATAAATGTTTGTGATTTTTTTTTTTTTTTTTTTGCATGTAATCGACACGCTCAATTAAGCTCGATTGTGTGCATCGTGGAGCCGAATGCTTAAAATTAGCTGTGACGAGGAAAAACAAAACATGTTTACCTCCACCGTTTTTCCCACAGAGATAGGGAAATCTCCATACGTTTCCCAGTCCAATTGCATAACCCACACACGACAGGAGGAAATCAAATTTTCCCGCCCATGTCTCTCTATCAGGCAATTCCTTTTTCTGCTTATCGGGTTTCACGTCCAGTGACTTGGGCTTGTCATTATTAGTGGCCACCTCGTTCAGTTCTGTGACTTGTCCATCCGTTTTGGTGCCGTTCGTCGCCATGTCTCTGGATTTGGCAGAGGTCCTGGCAGTCGGACGGGAGGCTTCAGCACCAGTCCACGTAGACAGCAGCTTCGCGGTGTTTTAGACCCTAACCTTTGGACCAAATGTCTGGAGAAGCCTGTGCACACACGGCTCGTCAGTCGCCGTTAACCTGGAATCGTGAATAGAGGATTTGGGTCGGTTTTTTTTTTTTTTTTTTTTCATGAGGCGCTAATTCCTTGTAAAGCAAATACATTTTTACACTATGTTTACTCCTCGGCACAATCATACAATTCAATGCATTTTAAAAAAGCGCACAATAAAACATCTTATGAACATTTGGCTCCCTGACACAATTTTCATTCATATCACCAACAAACCGATGGCAAAGTCATGCTGGACTTGCTCCCATAACTAAAAACACAGACGACAGATTGCGCGTAAATTATCAGCAGCCAAGCCAGATCAGGACACACATGATAGCCTAAATAAAGTCTACGATTAAATCAGCCAAAAAAGAATTAACAACATCAACGCTGGGAAAAAAAGGAAACTTTAAGACAAATTACAGCACCCAAAACATGCGCTTGAAGCGGCAAGACGCACCGTAGCAATAGCAAATAGCCGATGATAATTAAGCATAATGAAGTGGAGTCCACCAATTACCACCTGCAGATTCTCCCAAACACTTATCCACACACGGAGAAGCAAACAGCGGGGATACACAGAGGTCTCAAACAAACTGGAACACAAAACGCATAGTGGAGACAAAGGGATGTCCAATGCGTAAAAGCTTTACGCATCAGGCTGCACAAATAGCCACCCCATTTTACCCGATTAATTGAGAACCAAACATGTTATTAAACGCACGAGAATGCGTCTCCACATTTTTGCGCCATCCAATAGACGAGCAAAACTGCAATCAATTCTGCATTTAATTGGCTGTAGCGTGTCGGTGCAGAACCCATCATGCAGTCGTTACATTGACCCCAGCAACACACTGAAAAGACTCATTCACAATTCACTCAATATCGCTGCAAAGACAAATAATGAGAAAAAGAAGAATCATGCATTTGGCAGCTTTTTAAACACAGACAGACGGCGAGAATTCAGCAGCCAGTTTACTCACAATGAATGTGTGATCTGTGCCGCCGAGGATACGCTGCCTGCCACAAATCTCGAAACGAGGTATCCGTAGATTCCTCCTGTGGATGAAGTTGTAAACTCCCAATATTTCTTGCAACATAAATAGATTTTACTTCCATTAAAAGACTTAAAGGGACCATGCAGCGTTAGAGGTGTCCAAGCAGGAGCTGTCCAGCGGGGAGCAGTGCTGAAGACCAGGAGGAGGAAGAGGAGGAGGAGGAGGAGGTGGTGGTGGTGGTGGTGGAGGAGGAGGAGGCTGAATCAACACGGGCAGCAGCCGCTTCGCCTTGTGCGACTGTCTAACATCAACAACCAGAGACTCAACTCCCATCTACACAGCCTCAATGTCATCTCAAAGTCGCCCCCCTCCCTCCTTCCTCCTCCTCCTCTTCCTCATCTATAGGCTGCACCGACAGCGCACTTGCAGCGATTCTTTTTTAATATTTCAAATTCCTCTTTCTCCTTAATTGCAATAAACACCAATAAAGAGATATTCACATTTTTTGGCCAAGATTGCCCATAAATAGACAAGTTTTGCAATGCACAAACTGACTAAAAACTAAGATAATTCCAAAAAAATATTGGTCACTTTAGGGGCTTTTAAAATTTTTTTGAATTTGGTTGTTTCCCCTAAACGCTCTAAGCATTCAACTGTTCAAAATGCAATTATCTGTGCACCCATGCCCCCCCTCCATCCCCAAAAGAGCACCCCCTCCCCTCTAGTAATGAAATGTATGGTCGAGGTGCAAAATGGAAATATATGGGGGGTAATATAAAGCAGCTTTATCAGGTCCCAAACAGCGTCTATCTGGAAGGTGAGGGCCAGTCAGCGGCTGTCTGCAAATCTGGCAAATTGTGATAAAGGGAGCCCGTCAATAAAGGGAGGGAACATTGGCTGGTTGTCTAACTCTGCCTGTAATCGTCCAAAACCCAACGTCTTGCACAAATGAGGGGATGATATGAGGAAAATGGACTGTGAGATCATACTTTTTTTAATAAGAAAATGAACGAAAGTAAAAGTGAAAATGTTTAAAGATGAGCGAGAAATATTCAGCAAATCAGCGGAGTGGATCCAAGCGCGGATTTTTATTTCCTTATCTTTTTTTCCTGCAGAAATCGTCCGGAAAGTGAAATACAAGAAGTAAACATTTCTTAAAGGAGCAGTTCGTCAGTTCAAGTGCATCGGTAAGTGATTTACGCATGTATACATACATAGGCCCACTTGTTTGATTTACTTTTAAGCTTTTTTTCATCAGATCAGCTGTTTTTCTTACGTGAGTTGTGATGTCACTGTCTGCATGTCTGCGCTTTTACGTTTAAATGCTTTTGTTTTCAAACACGTGCGCCATCACGTACCTCCCCGCTTAAAATCTGAACACGTAGATGTACTTTTTTTTTTTTAAGTCACTGAGTTAAGGTCGAGGGAGTGTGCACTGACTGTGGTGCAAACTTCTGGAAATGCTCTGGCAGGGAGATCAGGAGCATTTAGACTCCAGTGTGAATGTTCCCATCACAGGCTGAGAGGGCACCAGATGGCAAACCAATGAGGGGTGAACTAACCTACTAAACGATACCACATGAAATGCAGCATTTAAAATCCCATCTGGGTTGCTGTCCCTGCGGACACGTGGTGTGAAACATGACACATATTTATACACCTGCTGATGGAGCACACAGGCATGTCCAATGGGCTGGTGACATGGACGCAGCCAGCTGACCTCCTAACCCCGCAGCTTTCCTTTGATTCAGCTCACTGCCCCTTTTCAGCAGCAGCAGCCCCCACCAGTCTCTTAATTTCAGTCGGAAGCTTGTACTATTTGGCTCCTTGTGAATGCTGTATGTGCTCCATTAGGCTGGGATTACTTGTCCCGTCTTGTAATGGCTTTTCGAGTATGTGACTGAGATTGAGTCTTGGTGCTGCCCCTCTTTAGTGGCCCATTGGCTGTAAAATCATCTTAATGTTTGGGGGATCTTGCAGAAGGAGGCAGCAATGGTGCTGAACTTACCAATGAGGATTCCCTATTGGTTCCTTAGTTGAGCTGAGTTTAGTTTATTTGTTTTTCGTTTAAAAAATATACACAAAATAGTACAAGAACAACCAAAACTGTGATGGAAAGATGAAAAAAAAATGAAAAGTGTCTTGATCAAGACACTTTTCAGTGTGCTCATTAATCCATTAGTTAAAAAGTAGAAACTTTAAAAACAGGGGAAAAAGAGAAAGTAAATGATAAAATTATTTACATTTATTTAGGTTTTTATGGACATTTATTATTATTGTATTATTACTGTATTAAAATCTGACTGTACACTTCAAAACATCAGATATTTCTTCAAACAGGGGCGTAGATTTTCTTTTTATATTTAAAGGGGCCATGTGGTGGGGAGGTTCTTTACCAGAAAATTTTAAACATCAAACACTGAATTTCCTGCATTCTGGTTAATTTTTATGCACCGATTTGTACATTTTCTGCATTCATTTACACTGTAAAATCTTAAATTCTTTAAAAAACGCCTTTCTCTTTAAATAATGTAGTATTACCAAAATGTGTGTTTGGTAATGAATTTAATATGCACATGTTCTAAATATTTAGGGTAGCGTCTCCCCTGCAATCTATGCCTGTCTTCAAATAATGAATTATTACCAAAATATGTAGAGAAATTAAAATAAAACTCTCCTAAATATAGAATTTAATGCTGATTCCATGTCTATATGAATAAAAATAATCAAATAAAAGATAAAGTAAGGTAAGAAATACATTATTATTAATTATAATTAATTCCCTCAAATGTTTTTAAATTAGTTTTTTTCTGAAACATAGGATCAAATCAATTTAAAATAATAATTTTAAAAACACACACAAAAAACCTTTTATGTCAGTTTACAAAAAAAACCTCCCTTGTGTGTGGGTCCAGCAGTGTGACAGGCCACTGTATGAATCCGCCCTCCATTTTCTCCCTTGCTCTCTCCACTTTTTTTTCTTTTTTTTTTTTAAAAATAACCTACCTTTAAAATCATCGCTGTAACTGCTCGGTAATCTCTGCACAATAATTCTCTGAGCATCTCTCCCTTTCCAGAATGCATTTTCATATTTCTCAACACCACCAGTCTGCAATTTGAGGCCACAAAATGAACTGATTAGCATGATGATTAGTCATTAGTATGCTAATCATAAGCAATTCACATATTTTATTCATATTGTCGCAGACTTGTTTTTCTCCTTCTGCTGAAATTGTGTACACATCCCATTCTACTTTTTTTATTGTAAACATGCTGGTGACGGCTGACAATCTACAGTGAGGATGATGATTTCTCCTTAACATAATGTAACCATTTGTGCATACAATGGATACAGATAAGGTGAATCAAATGATATAATAGCAGAGGTAATACATGTTTCTTCAATCCCCTTTTTGGTTGCTGAAAACTATGACAAAATCAAAATCTACAGCATGAAAGTAACAAACAACAAAAAATAAACCAACAGTAAATTTTTACAAACCCCTTGTTTTGACAGTAAGGCAGCCTTCAACAAGGTATTTAAAATATAAATATGTCTTATTAGGTAATCCCACAATGAGTTACACTGTCAGGAGCCTGAGTGTGCAGCCTCCTTTCTGTTGCTCTCTGCTCTGTGTTTTCATCAGCCTCGAACCGTGATTGCTGCTGTACATTTTCCTGACTTGTGAGAGAGTGTATAACACGGCTGTGGTTGTGCATTGATGATAGAGGGATTGGCATACGTGTATTCTTTTTCACCAAGGGAAGTAATGCATAACTGAATAACTGCTCGCTCAGTATTTCTCTGTAAAGCTTAAATGTAATTTGGACTGCCCTCCCAGGGATGATTGATGAAATTTATCTCACACCTGCACATGCTGTGCAGAGACACCTGAGACGGCATATAGTGGATGTACACATCTTCTTTTGATGAAGCTGCGGCATTGTGATCCCCACAGCCGCCATATATTCTGAAATCACTTCAAGGCTAGATGCTCCTATTTGTCTGTGCTTCTTTAGTATAGTATTTGTTTAGCATGACCTAAATTGCTGTGAAGTGAGTGCCTCAGCAGCTCTGTCTTGCCTCTCTCTTCCTCCCTCCCTACGTCTCTCTCTCTGTCTCTTTGTATGCCTCCTTTTCTTTTTCACTCTCTCTCTTTCACATACACACAATTTACAAACAAGCAAAACAAGCTGAGAGGACAGTTTTGGGTTTTTCTCTGTTTTTTTTTTTTTTTTTAAAATAACAAACAGCTTTCGCCAGATATTATTTACATGCGTAGTGAAGTATTGTGGGATGCAGGAATCAGTGAGGTGGGCTGGCCAATGATATTTCAGGAAGAGTGAGTGAATCATCTACCAAATTTGTGGAGCATGCTCTGTTTCTCTCCTTGGTGTTTTCTTTCTTTCTGATGTTACCTTCCTGAAGGGATCAACTATGCAAAGAAGTTAAATCCCACGGCTGCAAAAGACTTGCTTTTTTTTCTCTTCTTCTTCCTCCGTTGGGATTCTGATGTAGCATTTGCCAGTCATTCAAAAAGAAATGCCGTTTGCACAAATCCACGGTATTAGACAGCCATGATTTCAGAGACAGCCTAGTTGCAGGTTTAACATGTTTGGCATCAACACATCAACATGCACCAAGCAGGATGGGGACAGGTACTTGTGTCGATCTGTTGACAGCCCTGTGTGACAGCCAGCACACGGTGTGGATTTAGTAAACATATGACCTCCATGATAACCAGTATGGGGGCACTAAATCGCTTCAAATTTTGTACATGTGTTGCTAGGCAACAGCATAATCGGTCTCCGTCTCTCCCTCCTTATATGGCTCTCTACTGGGATTGCTGTGCTGCTATCACTGAAAATGGTTAATTAACTTCTACAAAAAGTCCATTAATGGTGCAGATTAGGCTTCTGAGGGTTAAAAAGCACATCTAGGCTTCGCAGAAATACATGCAAACATACAAATACATGTCTAAGATGAAAAGGGACTTTGAAATGAGTTATCCTTGATCCATACATCTGGCTGTATTCTAGCAGTAAACCACTGTTACATCTAGTTTAAACCACTGATATAAAAAAGAAACATTAGCAATATAAAAATGTTTATGTGGCAGATTGGACACACTGGTTCCATCTCTGATAAACTCATTAACAGAGATAATCTGTTTTGATTGATTCTCAAAATGAGCAAATAATTTAATACAATTACATTCTGTAAAGCCGTCCTCTTAGAAAAAATGTGTGCAGCATAGTCACACACAAAAAGTCTAAATTTTTAATGTTTGTATGTGCAAAGACTTTACAACACGCACACACACACAATTTTTTTTTTACATTTTATACAGATAAAAAGCTGAAATATTAATGATACTTGGCTGATACTTTTACTCAATATTTCTTTACTGTAAACAATGTAAAAATGGACTGAACCTTAAAATTTAAAGAAATATATAGAAATTCATAAATATTTGAAATGTATACAATATATATGTACAGAGACGTCGGAATTTAAGATATACAAAGAAGTGTACTAAAATTTTCATTAATTGCAGGTACATTCACTAACAAATTATATTTGATTAAATTAATTGGGTCCAATAACATAAAATTTATATTTAGAAATTTCACCACAGAATTTATTCACCTTTTTCAATTGTTTTCAACTTCTAATATAGGCGTTAGTGGTGGTTATTGGCGTCATAGATACAGGTTAGAGGGCTCCTGCTACACCGACTGGCATGTTTAAAATGCCATTATCAGCCACTCAATGACTGTTTTTTTTACATGTATTTGATTTGAATCTCGTCATTGGGAGATGGAGGAGATGGAGGGATGGAGTGGACGATGGATGGCATGACATACAGGCAAGACGCCTGCCAAGCTTTAGGCCACTGTTCTAAACCAACAACCAACGTTGCTGTTTGTTGGTCGAGGCATCGAGATGGCTGGCAAGCTGCAGAAAGACATTGAGGCAATTCCTTTAGCATTTGTGCCCCCAAACATGGGTATTTTTCAACAACACATCAAGGCTTTTCCAGCAGCGTTTCTGTCTCGAAATCTGGTGCTTTTTAGTGTCACATTGAAGGGTTTCCAGAAGTGTTTCTGCCCCTAAACATGTTTTTTTTTTTTTTTTTTAGCAAGCTGTAGCTGCATTTCAGGTTTTTGAGCCCCAAATGTGTGGGTTTTTTTTCCAGCAACAAACTGAGATGTTGTTAGCAGCATTTTTGCCCCCAGATGTGAATGTTGTCGTAGCAAGTTGTTGCTGTATTTTTCTAGTGGCATTTGCTTCCCCAAACACACATTTTCTAGTGACACTTTTCAGCTGCTTTTGTGCCACCAAATGTGGATGTTTTAGGCTAAAGCATGATCTTTTCCTAACCATAACAATAAGTGGTTTTTGTGCCTAAACATAATCACGTGTTAACCACTGTGTTGTCTTAACATGCTAGTTGGTGTAGCAGGAGTCTTCTAACCTTTATCTATAATGCTGATAACCACTAAAAACACCTATTTGATAGGGTGATAACATACTAAATGAATAATTTGTTAGAGATTTGTGTCATGCACAGTGAGATGAATCTTATCATGTCTGCCATTTAATTTTTTTTAAATGTCATCAGTTTTCTAAAAATAAGTGGCTGTATATCTTGTTGCCTAATTTCTCAGTTAAAGGTAAATTGGATTGAAATTTATGATGTAAGATTTGTTCATATTCTCCCCTTTTTCCAAATTTACCCTCTAACAGTTACGTCTATGCAGTACATAAATGCTTCTAGTGTTTTAATTTATGTCATTTTTATGCTGTATTATTTGTATACTGAATATTTACTGTTGACATCCACCCTGATGCCTTCCCTCCCCAAATCATTTCGGGCAAAATAAGTAACAAAACACATTTTGGTGTCTGTGTATGTTAGGTTTGTCTCCAGTAAGCACATAAGTTCAATGGTGGAGAGAAGTAGACAACAATCTTCCACAGTTTATTAAACTGAGGATCACTTCAATCAAATGTCTAAAACCTTTGAATTTCTGCAAAGAAAGCCCATCTCCACCAAGGTCAGCCTCAGCACTGGCACTGAACCTGAGCGCTGCTACTGCAGCCCCTTTTGTCTGATGTTACTTTCTTTTTATATTTCCTTATCTAGAATAAATTATACCCAGCTGAGGTGCTTTCAGTGATGCACTTGTGTGGATTCAAAGCTCGGACTTAGATGTTGATGGTTACTGTGTTTGCTAATTTTAAAGGAATAATGGCTGGTTCCTCTGAATTATGAAAACTGAAGTGTTCTATACACCATGCCTACTTGAAATTACATAGATATTTGAGACAAACTGCGTAGTTTTTTCGATCTCTACCTCAACTAATGCTCATAAAACGCTTCAGCAATGTGACTAAGTAAATGTCAGTGTATCAAAGGTACAGCACTGGATAATAACTAGAAGCACACTCCAGAATTTAATTGCATTCTTGTTAAACTGCTCTTTCTGTAATTAAGAGTTGCATTTCAGCTCCCATAATTCTTTGCTTGGTGCCTTGTCCTTTTTACAAGCAGAGTTACAGTTTATAGATAGAAAATAAAAGGATTAAAACAATTCCATTACAAATAAATGAAAATTAGATTGCAGATGATATGGGGGGAAATTGATTTACTGTAATATTACTGAATGTTAACTGAAGTGAAACTGAGATAAAACACACATAAGGGTTATAGCTACAGTGATAAGGATTACATTTAAAAAAATACCGTCAATACACTAGCAATAATTTTACATTTAACTTCACATTGTGCAGATTTAAAGGCAAAGTAATCCATACGCTATAATGTGGAGGTTTTACGCTTGCATTGAGAAATCAGTCTGCATGTTGTAGTGCAGAAAAGATGTGTGTCATGCAACACTTTTATGAAATACATTTCAGAATATCTTGGTTATAATTTAAAAGTTAGTTTTGCAGGTTTTTATTTTAGATTTGGCAGCACTGAAGTTATATGTTACTCTGGACAACTGGCTCATCAGATATTGCACACCTGAGCAGTCACCACAGAAAACGAGACAGCCGTTTCAGTGCACATAAAACATGTCTGCGTCAGGGAAAAGTGTGTGGAGTGAAGGGAGACGAAGGGGTCCAACATCAGCATCACCAAATAGGGAGGGAGCCAAGACATGGAGCTCTTTAAATGCAAGCTTTGACAGAAGCCTGCAATCCTTTCTCACCACACTGCCCCTGCTAATCCTCTCCATTCAGCCACATCACTATGGAAACTGACTGGATGTGTCACCCTTGCCGCCGAACTTGTGCCATGCAGCCACGTCCGCCACTGACACGCAGGTTGTGCAGTTAAATGCCTCCTGATCGCCGTTCCACAACATGTCTTCATGCAGTGACATTATTGGCTATTAGCGTCTGCCATATTGACGCAGGACTTTTAGGTTAATGTGCTTTAAAATCTGGAAGATGGCTCCAGGAGAGACAATAAGCTCAAAGCTGTGCACGAGTAAGCGCTTCAGCCTTTACAAGAAAAACTTGTGGCCGGGAGTTTGAGGTGCATGAAGCAAATTTCATATTCCTGCGCCTGCTACCTATTTCATTTCTTTGCCTTTCCTCTGGCAAAATTGCAGGAGAATATTTGTCATGGTTTTAAAAGGTTTATCAGCTTCAAAGCTGAGGGAGCTGGTCGTCCAACCCATCAGTGAGACCACGCAATCCTTCCAGCACTGACAAGAATGGGTTAGAGCATGTGGACAAAATTCCCCAGCTAAGCTCCCAATTCAGAGCTTTAACATAAAGCTTGGAGAAGCAAATTTGCATTTGCCATTGACGTCAGCTTTAATCCATCCCAAACCACTTCTTCAACCCCCTCAACATCTTGGCGAGCTTCAGTAATTGCTAATTGAAGAGGGAAAAAATGGTTATAATCACTAACTCCATCAGCCCGGTCAGCGCTAACACTGTTAGCCTGAGATAAGCTGGAATCAGCTGGAGCCCACAGGTAAATACGACCTTAGTGAAAACAAAGCCTGTACACGCATCCTAAGATAGTTAAAGCCTTCAGAGATAAGCCAAGCAACCTAATCATACCCACATTTATTTAGCTTGTTGTTGTCATCTTACATCTGTTCATAAAAATGTCAAACGCATGCCCAGGACATGAATTACCTGCCTCGGTGAGTTTTTGTCCCAAAGGTTGGTAGCACTGCTCAACTTTGCATGTTGCAGCCATCATGTGTTTAAGTACATGTTCTTCTGAGCTTCAGTATTTGCAGTTATAAATACATTGGTAGATACCTAGTTAGTACAAGTTGCTGCAGCCTAAAGAGGACTCTTCAAGCGGCTTATTTTGTCAGGGATTTTGCTGAGGTTGATATGAAACAGAGAAGAGCGGGACATCCTTGTATAGGAGTGCAGCTTCTCCCATGGGTTTGGGATTTTCATTGGATAAGTGACTTGAAACGACCCATCGATTATTGCAGGTTTGAGCCCTTTTCTATGATTACAATCTAGTTCCATGATCTGATGTGAATCAAACATTTTTATTTACTTGTCATCAGCGTTATTTGATAGATATGTTCCAAACACTGTCAAAAGACTGTTTTCTTCTTTTGACTCATCCACATCATCTGATAACATATCCAGTGTTTTTGTTAGGAGATATTAACTATAAGAGTGTGGGAAGAGAGGCACCATCTAGCTCACCTGGTAGAGTATGCACTCTGTACAGTCTGAGGGTCAGATTCGAACCCACGGCAGTCTACAGCTATCCTATCAGTAAAGGTGAGAATACCCAAAAGCGAGTTAATGATGAGAAATAGGTTAAAACTACTTCTTAACTCCTTGAAACTAGTTGGTTAGTCCACACCATAGACTGTATAAATAATGAATGTCGCTACTGAGATGTCACCCAGTGGTGTGTGGATTGCCAATTTTTTTCGAGTTTGGTATTTTGGTCATGCCATCTTAATTTTTTGGAGTCAGATGTGACAGTACTTGTACGAGAGGATGGATCTGAATCATAGACTGCAGAGACGTCTCACAGACAGCCTGTCACTCAAGCAGCCCACCCTTAAATTTGCATAACTTTTGGCCCCAATAAAAATGTAAATAGGTGAGTTGTATAAAAATGTATCCCCTGCACAGTTGTCATGGATATTGAAATTAGCTATGCAGACCAAAACTGTTTTTGTACCAGGCTGTAAACATGTTTATTTTTGTTGTAAAGTTGGGCATTTTAACATTGGGGTCTATAAGGATTGACCAGCCTCAGGTGGCCATTAAAGGAACTGCAGTTTTGGCATTTGCTCATTGGCTTCTTGTTTCATCCTCGGGGGTGTCTGCTCGGTCAACACCTCAGTCCAGCCAGTGCTGGTGAATGTCTCCCTGTCTTTATTTAGGCCATTCACCTTAAAAACATGTCTCACTGAACCACTCGTCGCAAACAAGTCACATGATCCAGTCCATGGTCATGCTGAGATCATTTTCATGACTCTCTGCCTCTGCAAATGGCCCGGTATTCAAGGTTTACCTTCCAACTTACTTTTTTTTCTTTGTGCCTGTGTTTGTTTTTTTTAAGGCAATGTATGAAAAATGTGCATCACCGATTAGGTGTTAAGAAATATCTAAGTAGCTAGCTAACTTTATTAGGGTCACATATAAAGGGAGCGTAATTGGCTGTTCCAATTGGCCTGAGACACACTCTAACAGTATACGATTGTCAAACTGAGTCAAACTGAGGTATTTTGTTTTTGAATAAATATTTTAACTGAATTTCACAAAAGAAAGATTATTAAGAATGTGATTTTCAAAATAATTGGATTCACTATTACATCCCATAACAAAAGATAAAACAAATACAAATTATCCATCATTTTAGTAATTTTTATGACTTTCATTCACCTCAGAACACTGTTATTTTACTTGCCACCATGATTCACTTCAAAGTTGTTGAATATGGTGTGCCACGCCCCTGGAAGTGTTGTCATAGCCACAGAACCTATATTTTTTAATCACATGCTTGCTTATGATGAGCTAAGTGTTGATTTTTAATAATATGGAAGTACTCACACAAAAAAGATACAAATGATAAAACTCAACTGTCCCACTTTTCACACAAAGAATGTTAAATAAAAGGTCCGTATCACTTCCCCAGAATTAATTGTCATTTGTGTAAAACATCAGCAAACAGCTAACAATGAAATAAATAAATAATGTCCTTGATTAATGATTCATAAGTCATTTGTTCTTACTAATTCACATCTAGCGGTGCAACAGTCAGCACTATTTTAACTTTTATGAGGGTATGTTAGGGTTGCTGTTAAAACATACCGAGTTGATTAAGTCTCAGTGGAAAAAGTAACATCGACTGATCTGTTTGGCCAATTAAAACCTTAAGAAATGAAAATTAAAAAAGTATTTTAGGCAAAATCATCTTTTTTGCAGCTGCAGGAAAACTTCCTGGACAGAGACACACAATGAAATTTGAATTTTTCTTACATTTATTCAGCTCTTTAAAGAAAATATAGGAAGGATCAAGTTTCACACACATTTATAAAACCAGTTCTGTACTATGTCTCCAGTGTAAAGACATATAATTTTAAGGTTTTAGGTAATTATAAAGGTAACTGCATGAGATATCCCTGAGGATGTAGAATGATATATGATCTCTTGATAAATTAAAAAATGATCACTAGTGCTGGATTCTGTTATATTTATGAGCACTAAAACTGTCCTCACCAGCTGTCCTTTGTGTCATCTGCCATGAGGCTAAGGTGGCCACTGTCTTCAAGGACAATTAAAGATTTGATATAGCTGTCATGTGGTGTGGAGCAGGTGGACCCAAAAAAGCAAGAGACAGCAGGCAACAGAAACTCAAATAGATCACGCTCTCTTCAAGGCTGGTGCAGGGTAAAAGCAAGCTCACGAAAAAAAAAAACAAGAGAACTAACACAAACTGGTCTGAAGAGGGGATAGAGTACAGGTGGACAAATGGGCAGAGAAATCCAGGTGAGGGGAGTAAGGTAATTAGAGGAGAGAAAAGAACAGGCAGGGAGCTGATTGACTCGGAGAAACTGTGGAGCAGGGAAGGACTAACAAGGCTGATTCAGTGAAGGTGTGTAGATGAGCAAATGAGAGAAAGGCCGCACAGGAACAAAGGAGGGGACAGTTGTCTTAAAAATAAACTGATAGTGTAAGAACAAAGATAGACTAACTAATAAGGGCAGCTTACATGGGTCTATTACAGACACTCAGTCTACTCTTTTCTGTCTGAAGGCACCACATCAGTCTGTGACAACAGCGGTGAGTCCTGTACATATAAACTCTACAGAACATAACATCAGCATATAGAGTTAAGCAATATTACATGAGAGGGTGTGCTTTAACGTCATTTGAGCAAAATTCATGACATGTTGTTATCTAACGAAATATACTGATTCATTCTGCTTCGTGATGGCATTTAGCTTTTCAAAAACAACATTTTCACTGCTGTCCCAATCACTTAGCCTATCTTTCCCATCATACTTAAATATGACTGAGTAGTTTTTAGTTTGCAGTTATTTTTTGTTTTTTTTATACACGCATGCAAATGTCACTTTTTGTTAGTGTTTATGATGTGTCTGTTCAGAAGACGGTGGTTATTCTGGTTATTTTCATCTTTGTGTTAGATTATGGTTTACACCATTACTGATTTGGATGTTACTTTTCATTTGGTCAGGTCCATTTAACATTTACTGTTATCACTTTGTGATGTAGTGAAGTTGATGTCCATTGTTACTGTTATTTTGTGCTTGAATTGGTATGATAATCAAATTATTTATTCAATGGCTATGAATAAGAAAATGTGGAGAAATACCTTCAGTGATGAGGAAGGTGTGCTGTCTTGCAAATTTGAGCATGTTCTAAATGCTTTGTGGACCAATCAGTTTGCTTGGTTGGAACAATTTGTTGTATAATCAAAGTTTCAGGACTTGAAAAAATTGCAAGTATCAACCATGAGATTGGACAGAAAATTTTGACATGATTACGGTGCAATTTATCCAGATTTCTCGGTAATCCTTCCAACTGTTGAGACGTGTGAAATGAGAAATGTGAAGCTTGTTGGACCATTAGAGGAAAATTTCAGGAATTAAGACAGTTATCATCTGAGAGCAACATATTGTCCTCCCAACCTGTCAATATTGGCACTTAGACAGTGGACTTTCACGTCTACGTATGATGTGAACGGTATCGACGGTGTGTTAATTACATGCATTGTGTCCTTTCAAAATACACTTTCGTTTTAACAAGAAATCTACAGTTTCTGCTCGTTAGATGCAAATAGTCTTTTTCAAAATAAACTTACACCGTTGGTCAGATGCCTCATATTTTCGTTTTTTTTCCTTGTGCAACAAAAGCATGTTAGGTTTAGGCAACAAAAAGGACACAGTTAGGTTTAGAAAAAACATCATGGTTTGGCTCACTCAAACTGGAAGCGAACAGCGGGCTCCCAGGTGAAGGTCCAGGGTTTCTTGGACCTATCCATGTCCCTTCCTGCCTGCCCTTTCGAGACTTTTCAGGGTCTTATATCATGTTGTTAATCATATCGCAGCAAAAGGTGCCTTTGTGCCTCTCTGTCTGACGCCAAAATCAATCACCAAGCTGTGGTATTTGGGAAACATGAATGTATGTACAAAATTTCATAGCATTCCATTGAGCAAATGTTGAGATATTACGCAGGGTAAGTGAAAAAGCTTTGACCTTCTGGTGGCCCTTTAGGATTCTTCCTCTGGGGACTCTGGATATCTGTAGACACATGATATCAATTTTCAATATTAATTTTTTGCAATCTTTTTGATATTTGTTTCGAAATTTCAGTCTTGACCAACGTAGTGGACTAGCTGACTGGAACTGCTAATTCTGATTCTATATCCCTGAATTTCAGCATTCTGTTCACATGTTATGGAGATGCAGAGAGACTATCTAAATACCTTCAGAAGCTACCTGCCACATCACAGCCACATTTGTAGGATTTCTCTCTAATTGTATCCAAAATACAAGATACATAACAGAATGTAAGAAACACACACACACACACACACACACACACACACACACACACACACATTTGCCTCTAAACACAGTAGGTAATCAGGCTTCTGATGTAAAGATTTGGGAACAATCATCTGCCTTTACAGGCACACACAGCTCAGTATCATCAGCTTATAGAGTAAACAAATTCCAGAAATGTATATAATTTGGCCAAGAGGTGACATAAAGAGAGAACTGCAGAAGACCACAAACAGAGCCCTGAGGTACTCCATATTTCACATTAAAAAATGTATTTATAGTATTACTATAGGAAGCACACTGTGCTTTTTCTGTAAGACTTGAACCACGCAAGAGTCAGACCAAATTGATTTTCCAGTCGGTCTAGTATGAGGTAATCCCATGTCCCTACTTTTCAATGAGTTCTTTGACTTTCCAACAAAAGGAAATGCTGATGACAGTCACTTTATACATGAGGTTTTGCCTCCGGGGCTGCCTGACCCCTTGAGCCCTCGGCCTGTGTTTAAGAGGCCTGTTCAGTATCCATGCTTAGCCATGAGGCTGCTATAATTGCATTGTAAGAAAAAAAAGAATCCAGTTGACTCATCACACAAGCAGTGTTTAAATATACTGGTGTATTTTTTTCAAAATGGGCTACAGCAGATTGTTTGCTGGTGCATTTTGAGGCTGAAAGAGTAAAATCTGAACAAAACCAGCTGAAAAAAACAGGAAGAAATTGTCAGATTCATGACAATGATTATTTAAAACTTTCCATGTTTGGATTTGCACCTGCACAGTAATGGACAAACAGGAAACTAGCAAAGTTGTTATGATATCATTGATGCAACATTGCAACAACCATCAGCAGCCTATGGGAGACAGCTATCTAGTTTCAAACTGTTCACTATAACTACAGTGAGGGGCAAATTGACAAACAAATGTGCAGGGTTTTTTTTTTGGCTGCTAAACCTGAACAAGTAAGACAAAAGGAAACTGTCTAATTCTCAGAGCAATCTCAAAGGGTAAAATGCCAAGAAAATAGCATCTTGGTGCTCCTGTCCTATTTGCATGTATTTAAATAAGGTAATATGTATTCATCTGGCACAATACTGAACCCTTTCGATGCAAATTAGAATCATTGCAAAAAAAGGAAAGTCCAATTTACAAAGATCAGCACCAATAGCCACACTCAGTTACAGGGAAATTATTAGCGCCTTCAGAGAGTTGGTGGTAACTGAAGCACATTTGTAAGGGGTGCCATGCCCAGCACTGACCCAGATATGGTTTCTCGCTGTCACGTTGAACTTCTTTGCCTGAAGTTTGAGGAATGCCTTTGCACCTCATTGGCCAGGACCTATAGCTGGCGGTCTAAAAACGTTACTTTTCTTTTTCTGTTCTGTCTGGCACAACCAGTAGATTGTGTACATAAAAGGCTAACTTATTTTTTGTGTTTTTTTGGTTGTAAGGTTCATTAGTGCACTTCTGGCCCACACTGGTGCACTGCTTGTCTCTCTCCAGAGACGCTTGCTGCGTATTTATCAATTTGATACATAAGAGTGCTGTAAACTTACCAAATTTGTTAGATTTATCACTCTTCAGCCTCCACTAAAGGAGAACCATGACTTTCCGTTCTTCTTCATGTGCTTTGGCTGTGAGTTGTGTCTAACTTGCTTCTCCCATGTCTCCCCATGGCCCAGTAAACTGCACTAAGTAAACCACATTTTATTTAGAGAGCACTGGATTTACCATGGGCATTGACCAGTGGCAGACTGGAAAATTGATTTAAAGTTGCCGAATTAATCAGTGTGATGAGTGTTTTAGCACATGGACAGATATTGCATTTGGGGCTTTTTCCACTGGGGGCTACCAAGTTTCAGAGTTTTTGGACATTTGTCAGCATCTATTTTCTCTTTGCTTTAAAACACCCACTACTTATAGCTCTCTTCTCCTGCTTTGCTTTTTCCTCTAACAGATCCCCTTATATTTCTATTTTTGAACATCCTTCAGGTTGTGTGCTTCTTTACACTTAAATAGCAACTTATTTTGTTTAACAGGATTGTTAGTTCTTTTTTCGTCTCCTTGTGCACAGCATTTTGTGGATTCTGTTAAAGCAGAAATATTTTGCATGTAAGTGCAAATGCATTTGCACTTAGAGGTGGACAAATTTAAGTATGCAGGATAAATGCAAGACCCCAGAGCCATTTTTGGACACAGACACATTTGCACTAGAGGTGCATTTGCACCAAGAACTGACCTTTTGAATTCTAGTGTATTTTCTTTCTTGTATGAAGCTACTGACAGAGGGAAATGACGCTGTTTAACCTTTTGCACTGCGTTGGGATAAAGAACATAGATCGCAATTTGCTTTATGCGAGAAGCTGTGGAGATGTGTTAATACGCTGCTGTCACTGTTAGATATGACATACATGAAGACAAACCCAGAGGTTGTAATTGCGTGCTACATGTCTGCTGGTGTGTGTGTGTGTTGTTGTACGTATATCCACATCTAGAGAGGGCAAACAAGCTTGTATAATATACCCAATGTAAGTGTGTGTGTGTTTCAGTGGAAACATAAATGATCATTGCCGTGCATGAGCAGTGTGATGCAACACCTCCAATGTATCCATCTCCTAAAATGGGACAGATGCATGAGCAAGAGATGAAGTCACTTAATTTAGTTGTTGGCAATGGCATCAGGAAACATTGACCTTTCGTTGGTTCCTTGAGGCCAATAAGTGAGTCACATGACAGCCGGATATTTACAGTGCCTCCTGTCACTGGCCTTGTCAAATCACAGCACACTTCACTGAAGCCTAGTAGGCCCCTAGGCTGGACTTCAGCTATGCAGACAGATGCAAAGGTGTTTTTTTTTCTCCCGTATTTTAGCCCGAGCGTACTGCAACCCCAAATAACACGGAAGAATACGAGGGCATGAGGGGATGTGCGTGTATGTTACTGTGTGTTTGTGACAGTTTGTGTGAGCGTGTTTGAACATAAAAGCAGCAGGGAGAGAG
Source organism: Plectropomus leopardus (assembly GCF_026936395.1). Taxonomy (NCBI): domain Eukaryota; kingdom Metazoa; phylum Chordata; class Actinopteri; order Perciformes; family Serranidae; genus Plectropomus; species Plectropomus leopardus. The sequence goes on along the minus strand of NC_142184.1, from coordinate 13,105,977 downwards.
AGAGACATACAAAGGGAGACACAGACTGTCTGCAGGACCAATGAATTTCAGGCCAATTTATCTTATGAATGAGCTTCTGGAGGGCATTCATCCCCAGACATTTCCATGAATTGTATAACAAATAAAACTGCACTTCTGGACACACATCTCACAGAGGGAAAAGATGGAATCGTCCAAAGACCACACAGAGGATTGTCTTTCTCCAGCTGTTTGACTTGTAAGATTAAACACGACACGGAGTCCACTACTCTGAATCACTTCAAATCTTTGTATGGACAGAAATTCAGATCTGTTGTTGTGGCAGACCTCACAGTCTGACATGCCTCTACTTGCTACCAAGGCTGAACTACTGTTGCAGTACTGTTCAGCCAGTTAGCTATACAGCTCATGTGCATCTGCCGAACTGGGCAGGAAAATAATAAACAACAATGCAGTGCAATAGAGACAATTTAAAGCTGTGGCCAGCTGGTTTAGCATGCTCTTTTCAGTAGATAGCTGCAACACAGTAAATACAATACATACCATGAAAACTGTTACTTTTTCTCCAAAAACAGTGTGATTTCCTCTCCTAGCTAATTTCCTTTTCTGACCAAAAGCAAAAATAATTAATAATTTCATTGGGATGGCACATTTTCCTCTCTCGCATTCAAATTTCACAGTGCAGGCCGAGTACATTGATGTATTGTGACTCACCTGGTGCAGCTTTAATGCTGACTGTCTGTTTGAGGCTCTGACAGTATCCCAGTTTCAGAGTCATTTCAAACAATTTCTCTTGGACACAACACACAGAACACAGATCAGCGCTGGCCAATAGCAAATACTGTACCAGGACCGAAATACAGTTATCTTACCCTTTTTATGAGGGCAAGAGTTCACAGTGATGCAAGCTGCTCTGTGAGGTTGTTCTTCAACACATTGATGCTTTGAGCGAAATGCTAAAAACAGAATGCTCTCATTGAAAAGTTAAACCTGCTGGTGGTGCCAGAGTAAAGGTCAGAGTGGTCCTCAACGTCAATAGGGTTCATCTTCTGGGAAGCAAAAGCAAATTAGTTACTCTGTAAGGGGTCTCCTGCCATGCATTTTCAAATAGGAGCCTTTATACCTGTAGATGACTATGGTTTTTATATGAATGAATGAATGAATATTTCACATGTAAGGATGTTACTGTAGATGAAAACCAAGGCTCTTCATCACCATTCTCCACAATCTCAGTGCAAAAATGCTGTATTTCAACTTTGATTTTGCTCAGAGAGGCAGCTGGCAATCTGAAAGTTGGGTGACAACAGTTGCAAAAGTGGAAACTGTGACCCGCTTTCTCTCAATATACTCACTCAATAGAGCTAACTTTTAAAGTGTAGTAATGCTGAAGTTATACCGCTGTTCGTTTTACTTAGGAATGTCTGAAACATTGTCAGAAACCCTGAGGGCCTGCAGATTCCATTTCAGAGAGCTGCTATTTGAAGGGACGACGGGAAAGCAGAGACACTGACAAATCCAAAATGTGTGTGTGTGTGTGTGTGAGTGTGTGTGTGTGTGTGTGTGTGTGTGTGTGTGTGTGTGTGTGTGTGTGTGTGTGTGTGTGAGTGTGTGTGTGTGTGTGTGTGTGTGTGTGTGAGAGAGAGAGAGAGAGAGAGAGTTGTGTGTGTGTCTGTGTGTGCGCACGCAGAGGGATTTTTTTTTAACAAGACAGGCAACTCTTGTTATCGGCGACATTCATAATGGTTTGAAAAGCCAAGTTATTGTATTCAGTTATTATACTTGTTCTACACCTTTAAGCCTTGTGTTTTGTAGCTATTTACTTTGCAACAAAAAACATAATAATTTAAAGAAAAGGTCATATCTGCATAGGCAATATCTTCTTTTCTTTTAAACTTATCAAAACTCCATATGCAAAACTCTTCCCTTTTGTGAACTGGGCTTGTACTTTTGATGTAGATGACAAAATGCAGAAATGAGGGAAATATTCATGCCATATGTATTAAATGAACTATTCATGGACAAATACAGTATAAGTCTTTTTTATTTGATGAAAAGTCATTTACAGACAAAAAAAAATAAACAGCATGTTATCCTACTGGAAACTAATTCAATTATTAGAGATAATTGGGTTGGGTTAATTGGGTTCTTATATTGAAAACAACTGTCTAACAACTGTCTAACAGAAATCCAAAAATGCATTTGGTATTCGGGAGGATAGTGCTATGTAAATAGTAGTTAACACCAATCACAGATATATAGAGCACATAAAAAACCATTGTACCAGGTTTTATAGGCAGAATCTCTGAGACCAACGAGGCCAACTAGACCACATATGTAAGTTCTGCGGTGGACTTGTGAAACATGATCGGTAAACTGGGGTTAATTAGCCCACCATGATGTCATTTTTGTTTTGAGTTTTTCTTCACTTATAAAATATATATAATGTGTCATTCTATATTTGTTGGTGTATGCTTTTCTTATCTGCAATGATACAATGTCTTAATGTTGAGCAGTGATGCTCTTAACTGACCTTTACTGCTTTGACACACCTGTATGTATCTCCATTTATCAATGTTTCATCTGGGTATGAATGACCCTAATCAGAAATCACTAATATAACTTCATCTCATTGGAGACAACAACACACACCAGAATACTGTGTGACTACATATATGCAGAGAGACTTACATTTGCAGAAAATGTGACCTCTCATGTGTGTATTGACATTAATTAACCCTTTGAAGCCTGGAGCTATAATCTCTTTTCTTGTGCTGCTTTCAGATACCTTTCACAAGTATTTCAACCTTTGAACCCGGATCCTACTGGTGCAATTCCATTAAAAAAACAGTGGGGAAAAAGACAATCAGCAACTTGGTAAGAAATGTTCCACAAATTGTAAGAAATTAGCAGTTTTAGAAAATTATTTTTTAAAAGCTAGGGAAAAATGTCGGGGGGGGGGGGAACTGTATTTATAGTTATCATAATTAGACATTTAGAATTATGTAAAAAATTATGATTTTATGCACTTTTTCCAGGTCATTTCCATGTAGGTGCTTTTTGTTTTTTTTTGTTTTTTTTGTTGTTTTTTTTTTTTACTGTTTTTTGTGCTTTAAAATTATTAATTTTCTTGTACTTTTTACTAACTACTAATTTCTCGCTTTTGGGTCATTTCCTCTTTCGTTACTCATTGCCTTCTCCCCGTGTTTTAGAAGGATATCCAGACAATTTGCTCTGGTTTCAAAGGGTTAATATAAAAAATAACTGTAGACATGGTTAGATTAATAGTCAGCAGTAACTATAGCATTCATTATTGAGCCAAAAGAGAAAGCTTTACAGGCATTTTTCCTTTTCTCATGGCATATCAACATTTTTTTCAACACTGCCATTGCAAACCATGTTTGATGATAAATCTCAAGACAGAGTCTTGACCGCTCTTTTTGCTGCCACATAGAAGAAACACATTTTCTCTCTTGCTTGAAGGGAACTTCTCCTGCCATACATCTCAGAGGAAATCTTTTCTGGGTGTCTCATACACTATTATAGAGGTTGGAAGGCGGGGAGGAAAGGGGGAGGAGGGTTCGGGTAGAAAGGGTGGTAGGAGACTTGGTGGTCCAGTGGACTGGAAAACGCTGCCCCCTGGCAGAGAGTTAGTGCGTGGCTCTATCGGCGCTGGAGCTAATGTGGCCACTGGCTCATTAGAGCTCTGATGTAAGGAACACTGCGTAACTCCAAGTGCCTCGGCGCAAAGTGTTTCAGAAAGAAACCACTGAACGCAGTGATGCAAAGTAAAGACTACCCTCTCCCTCATCTCTAAAGATAAATTCCTCAATTTGGGTTAGACATTGTCACCGATCAGACATTGGGCCGCTCTGATAAAGCACTCAGTGGACGGGCAGAGATGCTTTTGTGGTGAAAAACACTGTATCATTCAGTCACATGCAGCACATTCACAGCCTGCCACAACAGGAGCTGCTGACAGGTTGGTCATCAATGAAAGGAGGCAGAGAGTGGGAAATGGATGGAGAGAGGGAAGAGAGGAAAGAATAGAGAGAAAGAAAGGCTGGCACGCTCCCCTCCTCCCCTCGGCAATCAAGGAGGTGAGGACACAGAGGGGAGGAGGAGGAGAGAGCGTAGGACCTATGCTTCAAGCTCAGCTGCACGTCAACCCAATCATTATATCACACGAGTATTTAAATTTACATGATGTATGCTGTGTATAGTAGTAGATCTTCACAAACGTAGTCCAGCTGATTCAGTACAGCCAGCATGAGATGTTTCGCCCCGGGCATTTTTACTTATTGTGCACTTGGAATCTATAATGTTTTCTGCAGGAGAAGATTTTGGTTGATGATGGAAATTTTCAAGCCAGTCAGATAACTATTATTATGTTAAGTAGGATTCACAAGCGCAGCGTGCGTGCTCATGCAACTTCAAAACATTTCACATCACCTGGTTAGATGTATAAAAGGATTGAAGGCAGTGTATTCCAGCCTGAGATAGGAAATGAAATCATTTGGACTTGTGGGTTTAATAAATTTGCATGAATGGCTCTGGAACACAAATAACCATTGTTAACCCTGATTGTGACCCCCATATGTGTGTGCAATTTTGATGTGAGCGTGTACGCGTATGAGAGGCAAAGAATAGAAAATAATACAGTCACTCTGAGGACAAAATGTGGTGGCGGGGAGGCAGAGAGGGAGGTGGAGGGGGAAATAGCCCCGCTCATCTCCTCTCATTTTCTGCCCGCTTCTACCCAGCAGAGTTTCTATGGCAACCCCTCAAAAAGCGGTGTGCGGTGAATTGTGGATTTGAGATGCGCTGTCTGATTGCGCTGTGTGGAGGAGATGGCTGGCTCTTTCGTCAGCCTTCCTCTGTAAGAGGAAATTGGTGGAGAGCTCCAATGAAACAGCACTCCATATGCTTTCTTTGATGTGTGTGCCAGTCTTTGGTACTACAACATGCCTGTGTGTGTAGGGGGTGGTGTGTGTGTGCATGTGTGTGCACACTCAAGGAAGCTTTACATTAGAAATCTAGTGCCCCCTGCAGAGCTGCTCATCACTCTTGGCATCCAGCAGACTGCACTCGGCTCTACAAATGAATCTGTCTGGCTGACCATGTAGACTCATCAGTATGCTTTGGGTTTCAGCTGATGGAGTCGGTGCCATTGATGACGATTCATTTCTGCTCTGATTCCAGCAGAAATGTACGGTACAGTGTTGAGTGTTTTCATTATGAAATTTTGACGAATGACTGAGAAAACACACCTCGAAAAGCAGTGTTTTGCCTCATGCGTCCCTCCCACCTCACCCCTCTGCCTGTCTATTTCCATGGAGGCTCCACCTTTGCATGTGACTGATGTGCACCGATGTGAGGTGTTTGTCAGGAGATCTGTGTCTGTATCTGTGTTGGAGTAGGACATATATGTTGATCAGTGTGAGCTCTCTCTCTCTCTCTCTCTGACTGGCTGTATGATGCTTGTAAGCTGTGCCAGTCCCCATTAGCATCCCATTATAAACCAGCATGATCACTCTTCACTTAGAATGCCTGCCACAGCATGCTCCGTGTGTGTGTGTGTGTGTGTGTGTGAGCTTTTTTGTGAGAGCACGTGTGTGTGTGTGTGTGTGTGTGTGTGTGTGTGTGTGTGTGTGTGTGTGTGTGTGTGTGTGTGTGTGTGTGTGTGTGTGAGCTTTTTTGTGAGAGCACGTGTGTGTGTGTGTGTGTGTGTGTGTGTGTGTGTGTGTGTGTGTGTGTGTGTGTGAATCACACAGTCAAGTGATTGAGATGGCCTTGTTTCAAAAGAACATGAAAAAAATCCTGCAAAGTCTTGCACTGTGTACAATTCAATTTAAATGTGTCTGCAAGTGTTTGGTTTGTTTGACCCAGATTTCTCACCTACCCCACTGTTGATAAATTGGATATCCGGAGGCAGGCTTGCGCAACAATTTACTTTAGCCGATATATAGTGAAGAGCACCCTCTGCTGACTGTGTCTGTGTTGCACATGAAGGCTAAGAATTAAAATCCTCATGAATCATGAGTCTTATGTGTATGATTTCAGTATTCTTGTGCAGTGTTACTTGTGCAGTAAAAAATGTGGGGACAATAATATTAATTGCGTGGAGGGTTGTTTCAATCAAATGATGAGGAATCTAACTTTTTGGACTTTTAACTCGATGGTATCTTTGGTTCTTTTTGCTTTGGATTTGAGTATGGATGGATAACTGAACCTGCCTAACTGGGCACAGACCAAAGGGCCTAAGGTGTCCTGAGCCCTTCTGGCCTTCACCTGCCAAATGTCACTCAAAGAGACATGGACCAACCTGGACGAGACACAAAATGATCACAAAGAGACACAAAATGATTACATAGAAAAACAGCTACAAATACACTCACAGACAACAAAAAGAGGCAAAACCACCGTACAGGCGCACAAAATGACAACAAAGAGGCACAAATTCACTACAAAAAGATGCAAAGCAACTTCAAAACATGGAAAATTACTACAAAGAGACAAAATTTCAAAGAGATGCATAATGACATCAAAGAGACACAACTAAACTATCTAATAAATAAAAATAACGATTAAGTCTGTGTCTTGTCCCTGTGTAGGAGAGGTAGAGGGGCCTTTTACATGTTTGTGCCTAGGGGCCCATTGCCTCATAATGAGTTTTATCGCTGGTGCTTATATCATTGAAACTTTTACATTAAAATTGTCAACATGAACACCTTTTTTTGACAAACATCTTCACTGTTACTTTGGATAATCCACAGAAACCACTGTTAACAGGTTTTAAAGGGACTATTTCTGCAGTTAAAAAAAGGTCCAGTGAAAACAGTAAGACATTGTTTCTAGAAAGAGATGCTCGCACATTTATTTTATTTTATTTTTTTTAAGTTGTCTGCCATGCTGTAAGAACTTGAAAAAAAATCTGATTCATCTCTGTTGTATTGGAGTTGAGGTAGAAATCTCAATTTCTGGGGTTAAGAAATTGTGTTTTTTATTTTATTTATTCATGTATTTATTTATTTATTGTCATTGGGTGTCCTTTCATTTCTGTTCTTTTGTCTCTTTCTCTATAGAAAAAACATGAGAATACCCTGTCAGCTGCACAAAAAGGTGATTTTTCTTGACTAATGGTCCGTTCTCACGGCAGACATTTTACATAACATGTCATATCAGTAAAAGCGCAGGTGTAACAAACAACTTTAACAGTGACTGCATTTCTTTTAGGTGTTTCATGCAATCGTACAGTTTAGTCTGCTGTGTTTTGGTGCGTCTTGGAGGACTTGACTAAGTGTCTGTTTAAGACTTATTTAAGTTGTCTTCATTTGTTGGTCTGCCTTTGTTTTCACTTGGTCAGCTTATTATTAAGTTGAATGTGTTTTCTTGGTTTTTGGGTTTCAGTTCGCAGTGTTTTTCACCTCGTGTTCTTGTGCTGCCTTCCCCTCATTTGCCCAACTACACAGCTGTCCTGTATCAGCCTCGTTAGTCCTTCCCTGTTCCTCAGCTTTTCCAGTCAATCAGCTGCCTGTTCTTCTGCCTAATCACCTTTATTCCCCTCACCTGAGCTTTTCTGCTCTGTTTCCTCACCTGCACTTCATCCCCTCATCTGATTAATTTGCATTTGGTTTTCAGTTCAGTCCTTGTGGGATCCTTGATTTTTTTTATGTGATTTTCAGTTACTGTTTCCATGGTAAAAAGAAGTGTACTCTTTAAGTTCCTGTTGCCTGACATCTTCTGCGTTTTGGTCCACCTGCTCTGCATTACATGACAGCTACAGTGATACTCAACTTACAACCTTGGGGCCGAATCTGGGCCGCAGTAGAGTGCTGGGTAGTCTGCCAAGCATTTTTTAATGGTGGAGTTTCTGTACGGTTTCAGCCTCAATGCCTGCCTAAACTCGACCCGGCATGGACAGCAACAGAAGACGCAGGACAACTCCACTTATTTCCTTCATTTATCGAAATGATGATAGAAGAGTTTGAGTGTTAGGTTGAAAACCTCAAAGAACAAGAAACATAAATTATGTCAGTTAATTCAATCAGTGATTTCATATCTTAAATAAAATCACTTAATTCACTTTAATCACTAATTAACAATGAAAAATTGATCCACACAAGGAATGTTTTTTTTTGTTCTTTAAATATATAAATAAGGTGCCAGAATACATATGAAGCTTAAAATAGATGTTTGTTTTTTTAAATCAGAAAACAAAATTCCAGGGTAGGATCTCCCAAACTCCCCAAAAGAGGTCCTGGGTAATTATTTAGAAATTAATTATCAATGTTTGTTTATTAACTGGCCTCTTGCCTCCTGTCATTTTGCAAAAGTGGCCTCTAGGCGAAGCAAGTTTAGTATCACTGGCTTATTGGAAGCCTTAAATGGAATGGAAACATCATTAATGTTAAAAAAATGACAAGTCAAAACAACATGTTTGCCATGACAAAAGTGTGTACTGCACATACGCTCATGCACATATCTGTCTGTATGATCACGTTCTGAACCACAGTAACACACGCTCACACCTTCCTCTGCTCACAGATCTGCCGTCCTCTCTCCTCCCTTCATGGTCTGCTGGCTGTGGTCTGTCCCATCCTGGCCTCCACCCTCTTACCTTCTCTGCCATCCCCGCCCCAAAACACACACACACACACACACACACACACACACACACACACACACACACACACACACACACACACACACACACACACACACACACAACCTCCTGATCCCTCTGCGTCTCTGCTCCAGGTCTGGAGGAATGTTGAGTGTCTCTATAGCCCCCTCCCTGGAGATTAGGCCTCTCCATGCCCCCCTCACTTCATTCCATTCCAAAGTTTGCCCCCTAAGAGCTGCTGCATTTTTATCTGAGCCTGGTGATTGTGACAGATTGGCCAAATGACACACATACACAAACACACATTTTGTGGACACGCGCCGAGGCACAAACAGAGGGGAGGCTGGTCCGCCCGGGGAGGGACCAGACAGCGCCAGGCTCCGGCTATAAAACCCTCCCAGGATGAGGCCAGTGTCCTGCCCTGAGCTGGACAGTACCTCCCTCCTCTGTGCCAGGACGCCGTCAGGACAGGCAGCAGACGAGCCTCCAACATGAACGACATCTACAAGGCAGCGGTACGTCCTCTCGCAACTCATACAGCTGAAAGTGTGCACTTGGCCTCCTCTGATGGAGGGATTTTAGTTTGTTGGATGCTCACCAAAAATCTTTTTGTGAACTAAATCTGGTATGAGAGTGATGTTGTTTTGGATCACAAACCATAATCCCTAACATTTATTATTAGTTTGTGACATGCGATCAGTGTTTTACTTTAATTCTGTCTTATTTAAGTGGCTGTTATGATATTCTGACTCTTGTGTATTTGTTGTGAACAAAGTCCCACATCAGTTTGCTCATCTGACATTACTTGAATGGTTGACAAATCCCTGTTGATGCGGCTTACACAGCACATCGCCTCCATCACCAGCTGATGTCCAAAGAGCCTTGACACCATATACGTCTCTAGATGCACTCCTACTTAAGCCCAATCAGAGCTGATAGGGGCCACTCAGAAGGTCACTGACAGGACAGGTCCCTGGTCCGCATTGTGCTGCTTCATTCATGACTTCAAATGGAACTGTCCCACTTCACATGGCTAATTTTGGCCAGTTGACGCTTTTGCGTCCGTGGTTCTCTGGTGCCAGAGGAGGGCTTCAGGTTTAGATAAACCCCCCACAGCTGAATTCCAGCATTATCTGTGAGCCCGAAAGCTGTGTGCCTGTGGCTGTCCGTCCCCCTTCAGCCGATGGTCAGCCGGCTGTCCCGTCCACTCACACCCCAAGTGGGCAGTGCAGCTGAGACAGTAAAAACACACACAGGAATGTACATTACATGTGTTTATTTAGTTAGATTTTTTCATATATCATCACCAGAGGTGTGTGTGTCTATGTGTGTGTGTATGAGTGTGTCTGCATGTGTGTTTAATTTATAGTGGACGACAGACAATAACTCTTACATAAGCAGCTGTCTCCCTCTCTCATTCGTGGTAGCTTTTCCAGGATTACTGTTCCATTGTTGGGCCAGATCCACAGCTATGCTAATTTAAAGCACTGTATATTGTGTCCTTTATCTGTGGTTCCTGATCCTGTCTGTTTATTTTTAACTCCTCCTCTTACTGGCTCTCACATATGATGTATAGATTCTGTCTTTTGTCAAGGAGGGCTCAGTGTGTTGGACCAAAGTGTTTCTTGACTGAAAAGTTATCAAAACAGAGATAATCTAGTCCAGAGGCTGGTTTATTTAAGATATCGTAACCAATTTCTACAAGTAAAACACTTCTTATGGCCCATTTTGAGCAATGGTACAAAATGCATAATAATTTAAGAGTAACATACATATTTAATATCAGTTAGAATGTAAATAAAATTTGTGCATAAATTCACATAATTTTTTGCTTTTTGCAGGTTGAGCAGCTGACAGATGAACAGAAAAATGGTGAGTAAATACCAAAATATTTCAGCCTGTACACATGTAATCTGTCTCTTTAAGTATGCATCAAAAAGTCATCAAGTTTTTTTTCTTTCAAACATGAATTAAAGGTCCATAGTGTAGGATTTAGTGGCATCTAGCGATAAAATTGCAGAACTAAAACTTCTCCCATGTGTCAAGCGTGTAGGAGAACTACAGTGGCAGACACCAAAATGTGAATGGCCCTATCTAGAGTGGTTTGCCTGTTTTGAGCTACTGTAAAGACAGCATTGCAAACTCCATGGAAAGTTCCGGGCCGCCAGAAAAGCAGCTGAGCCTTGCTCACATTTTTTTTCCAGTGGCCTCCTGCAGTATTGCAAAGACACCTCAAACTAAGGTGAGATTTTTTATTAGAAAAACTGTTCCTCGAGCTGCATGAAACAATTTAAAATCAGTGACGGCATCATCTTGCATCGAACTTGCAGGCGGAGCCAGCAGGAAAAAAACGACTGTGCATATTCAGTTGGCCGCATATCACAAAAGTAAACACAGAAGCTAGAAACTTTTTAAGTGTTGGCACCAGGCGAGCAACTCCATTGGAATAAATAGATTCCATCTTGTCATTCATTATCTAGTTATTATTATACATCCATGAAGAGGAACCACTCTGTATGTAGATATAAAACCCCAACAATTCTTACTTTAAGGTCATTATACACTAATGAAAACAACTTTTTCTAATAGATGCCCCTAATTCCTACACACTGGTTCCTTATTTATACTATTGTCTGCACATTCTGCCTGATGTTGAAAGGTTGTTGCAAAAGTGTGGCTCACCCTGTCCACGTCCACACTACGTTTGTTGGTAATAAACAACTGTGTGCTGCTTTGGCGTTTCAGAGTTCAAAGCTGCCTTTGACATCTTTGTACAAGATGCTGAGGACGGCTGCATCAGCACCAAGGAGCTGGGGAAGGTGATGAGGATGCTGGGTCAGAACCCCACACCGGAGGAGCTGCAGGAAATGATTGACGAGGTGGATGAAGATGGTAAATCAATGACTGTTTATTGTCGCTGACCTCTTCCTCTTCCACAGAGCAGCTGGCAGGTCCATCATTGCACAATCATGTGATGGAGTTCAAAGCCTCTGAACTTAATGTCAAACGATAGTCAAAGGGTCTTACGTTCACCAAGATGTGTCAGGCTGAATTAAACGGAAGTGCGTATGAGATGAGATGCACAAGTCAGCTTGAATTTTCCGTGTGATCTAATGATGAAACATAAAACGTAGCATCATGAATTTGCTCAATAAACCTTTAATGTATATGTCATGTTGTCAAATAGTGCAACTAAAGCTGTATAAAGAGACATTTAAAGGCCCAATCGGTATGTTTTTGCCTGTATGAACTGCAGATAAATGTAAGATTCTGACTTAATAATCAAAAATAAATCATAAACATTTGTAACTTAGATTTAGATGCTGTCTTGTGACTTTGTGTTGAAGTTCATTTAATCAGTTTATGCGTCATTGTAGGTTCCATGTTTTGATTTTGGTTTATATTGATACACTGAGTTCGCAGATTGGGCCTTTTAGGAGAAAATTGGAGGTTCAGGGGTTAGATAATATAAAAGTCTATCCAGTACGGAGTGTGAAGACGTGATCAAGTGCCTTGTGTGTATGTGTGTGTGTGTGTGTGTGTGTGTGTACAGGGAGTGGGACGGTGGACTTTGACGAGTTCTTGGTCATGATGGTGAGGTGCATGAAGGACGACAGCAAAGGGAAGTCAGAGGAAGAACTGGCAGAGCTGTTTCGCATGTTTGACAAGTGAGTTTCATGTTTAAACCCTGTTTTTTCGTCGGTCCCGTTGAATTATGAGGTTCTTATGAGTTAAAAAGATAATATAAACTTAATGGCAGACTTGAAAAATTATCTACAACAAGACAGTGCTATCATCTAAAAATCGCCAGACTAGTAATGAAATTGCTCTTCCAGTAAAGTATGCTCCCCGTGTGCAATTATGTGTACTGACAAAATGCCAAGTAGCTCTGCAGAGTACAGCATGTAGTTTCCTCCATAATCCTTTTTGACAGCACAGAATATTTCAAACACCCACTCCATGTAAGCCAGACACCTCGTCTGAGCATCAAAGAACAAACCTCTTTTTTCTCCCCACTCGCTCTCTTACACATCGATGGTTCCCCAAACACTTAAATGCAAGATATGATCAGATATGTCACACACAAACACAACACCTCCTCCACTGCCATCTGTGAAGCTTAACTTACATTTTTTGTTCTGTGCGTTGATTTATTTCACTCCTTTGATTGTGCAGGAACGCAGATGGTTACATTGACCTGGATGAGCTGAAAATGATGCTGGAGTCTACAGGAGAGGCGATTACCGAGGACGACATCGAGGAGCTGATGAAAGACGGGGACAAGAACAATGACGGCAAAATTGACTATGATGGTGAGGCGATTAAAATATGTTAATGTGATAGAGGAGACACAGTGAAGCAGTTATGTAGAGCACTAGGTGTACGCAGAGGACATATTCAGAAGACTTTTGGAAGAAGACTCTTATTTTGACCATATTAGAAACATTCTGCCATAAATTGATGCATAAAAGGCACAAATTAGTGCCTGAAAATTCACCACTGTGCAGAAAAGAAGGTGTTTGATGCTCAGAATATTCTGTTGAAGGTAACCCAAATCATTTCATATGTGCCCCCCCCCAATTCGTTCCACCGAAATTAACGCCAAATAAGACATTTGTCTTTATATAGGCATCATGTTTTGGGGTCAGATGCTAAATATGTCTTCTTTTATCCTCCAGAGTTCTTGGAGTTCATGAAAGGAGTGGAGTAATCCCGAACAGGACAAGATCCAGATTGTTATTTTTGTATTTCTGTGTGACTCCACGGTCATCTGCGGAAAACCAGACGCTGATTTGGATGATAGAAACAAAGGAACGACTTTGCAAGATTCAGTCGAATACTTTAGCTGAATGTTTCTGTATTTTTCTACCATCTCTTGCATTGTTGTAAATACAGTTTGTAACTACTTTTTGGTGCCCGTGTATACAGAATTTGTGTAAATGTATCCAAATTACTTATATTTTCTACAGAGGCCACATAGTGTATCAGTTTGGTTGCTCGAAATATCAATTTTGTGTTTGTTTCTGACTGAATCTCATCTCTGAAGTGCCACAGCCAGTTTACAAATCTTCTTAGCTGGGCAGAAAATGTATGTGTGCACAGAGCAGAACATATTCATGAGTCAACATAGTTTTACACCAGGCTCCGGTGCAATAAACACTTTTAGAGCAATCTATTGGATCCAGTTTGTATGCTGTGCATGTTCTGATGTGTACGCAGTGTACATTTCTGTATGTTTAAGACACTCAGGACTTTTTATGCCTATCTCTTCATGCCCCTGCAACGCCTGCACATTTTTACATGAAAAGTCTGTTTGGAATGTGCACTCATGTAATAAACAAGATGCATTTGTCAGAGTTCTTTTTGTCTATTTTTATTTTTGTTTGGATGATCAAATTTCTATTTTTTTCATATTATTTACCTCAGGAACAGAACTGAGATTCTTGAGAAGTGTTTTGACCTTAGGTCAGTGCTTTTTGGTAACTGTTGAGAAGCAAACAACATTTATATTACTATCTTGATCCTGATTTGCCTTTTTTGTCTTTGTGTTTTACAGGCCAAATCACATGCTGTCTTTCTGCTCTGCCCTGCTGCTCACACAGCAAATAAACAGGTAAACACGGCTCGAAATATCACTAAGGTAACATCAAAACAAGATGCTTTTGTGTCAAACTGTGCTGTCTGCCTTAAATTCCAATGTATCTGTGTGATTTGTATTCCATAGTGGCTCTTGTCTGCGGCATGTGAGCTATTCACATGGTTGCTGTGTAAGTGTCTAGTTACACAGTCTATTGAGACAGGAGCTATTTATGTCTAATCATGTTAGTGCCCATGTTAGGGGATCTGGATTGACCGACACCAGTTGACAATCAGATGCCTTTGTCCATATTAAGAATGCACTACAAAGAGATAACGGTGCTATTGTTAAAGCAGCTTTCATTTTGACACATGTATTAGTATGCTGAAATATCTGGAGAGTTAGAGTAGTAAGATTCATTTAATACCAACAAGTATTCAGTTATAAAATAAACAATAACATGAATAATAAAAAGAAATGAATAAGTACACAAAATAAGATAAATAAATTTTGACACACTTTGGTACATTAATATATTTGGATGATTTAAGCAGAAAGAATTAATATCAACAAGTATTTAATTCTAAAATAAATGAATAAAGAAATTGTATTATATGAAATAAAATAAGTAATGATAATTGAATAAATTATTTAAAAAACAAAGAGAATATGATAAATAGTTTTTGACACATTAGTACATTTATATATTTGGATGATTACAGTAGATTTAATATCAACAAGTATTTAATTCTAAAATAAATGAATAAAGAAATTGTATTATATGAAATAAAATAAGTAATGATAATTGAATAAATTATTTAAAAAACAAAGAGAATATGATAAATAGTTTTTGACACATTAGTACATTTATATATTTGGATGATTACAGTAGATTTAATATCAACAAGTATTTAATTCTAAAATAAATGAATAAAGAAATTGTATAATATGAAATAAAATAAGTAATGATAATTGAATAAATTATTTAAAAAACAAAGAAAATATAATAAATACTTTTTGACATGTTAGTACATTTATATATTTGGATGATTAAAGTAGATTTAATACCAACAAGTATTTAATTCTAAACTAACTAAATCATGTAAAATAAAATTAGTCATAATATAAATCAATAAATTATATAAAATAAAATTATTAATATGAAAATATGAGTAATGTGTTATTAAGCCATCATTGACATACCTGGCTGATTTGAGTAGAAAGAATCATACATTCAAAAAGGCATCCTTCAAAAAAGTATTTAATTTAAAAAATGAATAAATAGATAATCTTTAAGAAATGAAAATAGTAAAATAAAGAAATACTAAGACATAAAATAAATAATGAAAGTACTTTGTAATGAAAATTATTTATTTGTTTATTCATTATTTTTTAACTTGTGTCAACAGGCTGCTGTTTTAGTAGCAGAGGAGATGTGCAGTTTGCAGTGTGGCCACTGGATGTCAGCAGGGAAACACAGTCTTATCTGTTAGTTTGGCTCAGTTGCAGGAACCAGAGGATGAGGAGATTTAATAGCATGGCTTCAGTATTTCCAAAAAAACATATAATACTTAATCACCAGTCAGTCAGGCTGAAAATGAGTAGATGATTTAGAGTAAAAAAATCTATCTTAAAATAATCTTCAAAATCGTCTAATATATATACCATTACTTCATTTGAAAAATAAAAAACTCCAGTATATATAGATACAAATATATATATATGTGCGTGTGTGTGTGTGTGTGTGTGTGTGTGTGTGTAGTTCTATATTATGGCCCTGATCTTTTCTATAGTTTTCGTTTTTTGTGAAATGGAATCAACTGTGTTTTGTGAGAGCAAGTGACGTCAGTGGCCTGACTGATGACAGCGTCCAAAGGCCTCCCCACCTCCCTCCATCCCTCTGTTTCCCTGAGGGTCCTGTTAGCTCCATGCAGACATCATGGTCTGTGTTACTGATGGGATTTTAAACCCCAATCAGCAGGGAAGCACAGCTGCTCTGCCAGACCAATTTAAGCAGTCTGACAAATATAACACCCCACATCCACCGCACTAGTTATTTCCAATCCAGCTGACCAAAAAATACTGCATTAAGTGATAATAGGAGGTGAAAAGATGTCATGATAAAATTTGAGGTGTTAGCTTTTAATCGCACAGATTGGACTGTTCAAGCTGGTTATAATCTGCTGTGTGCAGCGTGGATGAGTAGTGCTCTCTCCCCGCCATCAATGGGAGGCTGGGCAGCAGCAGAGCAGTGTGTGAATGAATCTGGGGTGTGGCGCAGTAGCAGCAAGTTGGGTGGAGAAGTGACGCAGTTACGTAAGACAGGCCTGATGACTCATGCCTGCTGTTATTAACACACACACTGCGGTTAAGAGCCACCTTTGGTAGTAGTGGATTTCAGGGACACATAAGCCGCCATACGACCTGTTTCCTAATTGTGTGTGACACTCATGCCCCTGTTACACTGACCTCTAAAAGTGACTGAGGGGATTTGCATAGGTAATAGTAAGCTATTGATATTATGTAACTAACTTCATTCAGTTTTATTCTGCCTGTGTGTGTGTGTAAAACGGGTTCTTCCATTGGCTAGAGTGAGTCAGGCGGTTTTAGAGCTGTATACACACACACACACACTGCTCCACTGTTTTATTGATTTATAAATCTCCCATCAGATCACACAAGAGTCATGATCCACCATGAAATTGTCCTTAAACTGTGTTACTAAGCTACGCCAACAGCATGATGTTTCCATAACCTTTTCTCCAGCTCAGTATGATTTATAGATGTAAAAAAAAAAAATCCCCGGAAGAGCGAGGAATACCCCGGACACATTTCAGAGTTTGGAAGGCGTTAACTACTCATACAATCTTTGTCCGGCCTACGCACGCAGACCTCGTTTGAAGCCAGCAGGCTTTTTGGTTTAAAGGATTCCTGTTTTTCTTGATTCTCTACAGCACATGGTTTTGGAAGTTGTCCAGTGCTGAATATCACAGCTCTAATCTCTATTTGTCACCATTCACAATGTCATAGAATACATGAATATGTGCTCCCCAAATCTCTGGATTCATTGTTAGCTGTTATTCATTTTTTTTTAGGTCATGGGATAATGATTTGTTATGTTTGATGTTCTGGCTCTTGAGGGTAAAAGGATGATTTCATGCTGCTGCCTCAGAGCAACTTCCCCCTCTCCAAACATAAAACGAAACCATGGAATTATTATAAATACTCTCATTCTGAATAAATACAGAAAGTTAGACGAGTGCCTGTTTTTGGAGAGCGATTTGTAGGTTGTTTTTGTTGCCATAAATACACAATGAGGAAGTGGAACGCTTTAGACAAAGAGAGAGTGGAAGGACTGCAAATCAAAGTTGAACAGACAGAATATTGTATCATGATGCTCCATCCCACTTCTGGTGCTGAGAACACTGAAGTACTGTCTCTGCACTGCCCGCACATAAAGGCCCATAGAACAGCAGGACTACAAGACGCAGAATTCTCAAATTCCACAATAACTATTCATTGAATCAAATGAATAACGCCGATTGTTTTGTTTTAATGCACCACTGGAGGGTTTATCTATTTTTACCACATTCAAAAAAGAAACTTACATGTGTGTGAAATGGTGGAAGAAGTACTTAGTATTTTATTTAATTCATTCATATACTTAGTAAAGCAATACTACATTGTTAAAATACTCAACAAAGAGTAAAAGCTCTGCATAAGTACTAAAAACGCTGTTATAGTGTATCATCATACAGGAATGGATCATGATTGTTAACTCATTAACACATAAGCTGCATCTGGATGTTGTGGCTGGTGGAACTACTTTTGCAAAGACTACAAATTGACATTAGTTCATCGGCCATTACACCTCTTAAGGGTCTCATGCCACCTCCACCGTGCCGCCATCAAACTGACACATCTCTTTTTCTTCTTTTTTTTTACGCATACAGTTGGTGTGCGATTTTACTTATACAGTAAAAAACGAACATATTAATTTATAAGTTGATGTGGCGAATGAAGCCAACAGTTGCTTATCTACCAGATATGGAGCAACATTAGCACTCATTAGGAGTCGTGTGAAGCTCTGTTTTATGGTCATCATCAACTCTTGCTCTAACTCTTTAGCTGCTAAAAGCTCCACTATGTTCACCAGCTAATCGCCTGCCGTGCAGGTAGTGTACAGTGTATACATTGTTGCGTACACTGTGTCAAGCTTTTTTGGAGCAGTGAGAGTGAACAAAACAGTAAAGTTGAGGGCAGATAAACCAAAACAAACAGCTGCTAATTCTCTGTTGTCACTTTAGACGGCCCCTTTGAAAGTTTGCACACTACTATCAGCCATTGTTATTAAGACTGTAAAGGCTCGTGTAAACCTTTAGTTTCTTAAAGAGGTATTTGTAGTAGTAGTAGTAGTTTTACCTGATGGTGGTCTAATGACCGAAACGTTTCCAGTAGGTGATTTGCTAATTATTAATAGAGGGGATGGTTCGTTTTGTTTCACTGCATGTGAAGTTACTTTTCTCGGACTCACTTATGACTGTTGTCTCTCGTCTCGTCTCTCGTGTGTGTATCTTACCAACTTGAGTCTCAGTGTTTATCAGAATGCGTAGATTTGATTGGTTGAGTTGCATCACCTGAGATGAATTAGCACATGCAATTGATTTTGATTTTCTTGGTCCACTAAACGTGTGCTACAAATACTGTCCACTCTAAAAACTAACTCAGGGCACCTATCTAATTAATGCATGGTTGCAGGATAAAAGTTCAAAATTATTGATCTAGATAAACCTTTTAAGTCGTAAACATAATTTTGATGAGCTGTGTTAATATAATAATGATGATAATTACATCAACTGAATATTGTTTGCAATTTAAACTCAAATATATGTTAATTGATTTAAAACAAAATTTAAGTTATAGTAAAGTAATGAAATTGGCTTGATAATTTAACTTTTCTTCACCTTTAGTTAAACTGCCTGTAGGTTGTGTGTGAATGCACATTGTTACATTCCATTACACTACGAAAATGTGTGTTTAGATGTAGAGTTTTGTTTTTCAGCAGGCCCCTTGAGTAATAATTTGTTTATTTTAAGTGACAGACTCTTGGAGATTCCTGTCCTCTGTGCTCTGACATCATTATTTTGGACACCGATGTGTTAAAAGCACAGACATGCTCTTTGGCTCACTCCGCAGTTTTGTACTGTAAGCAACATATGGCCTTGTGTGAATGGCATACCAGACAGCAAGACAGTTCCCAGCACGGCCTCCTCTGTAGCTCCCGAGAGAGAACACATGACAGACAGATGACCTTTACTTGGTGTTGGGTCTAGCAAGACACGAGGAATGTCCCCTTTCATTCACTTTGCCACGGATTAAACTGCAAACAAACATCACCTTGTTCTAGTGCTTGGTGAGCGCGGGCCACTGTACATCACCGGATGGTGAAATTGGCCACGAAATGAGAGACTTCTGGTATTAACAGATGGCTGCCTTGCTCTGCCACTAGTATTCCATGTGGCTGTGCTTTACACATGACCCAGTATCCCACTTGCCAAAACTCACACTTTTCTTTCTCGTCCGAGGACATACATGTCTCTCAGAAAAGATTTATGTCTCACAGTTTGAAGGGCTGCTTCAGAACGATAGTATATCTGTAGTGGGTTCTTGGAGAGATAAGATACTTCCTGTTAGATGGCTGTAAGCCGAGCATGACTTGATGGATGTCCTAACAGCAGACATCTGAATCATCGCTGGTGTCAGCGTTGCAAATAAGATCACTAAAGAATACGACTTGAAGTGTTTTGCTGTAATTCGTTGTGTTAATGTTATTAAAGCTCAGCTTCTAAATGTGTCCTTCCCCTCTACGTCTGTGAGGGCCTGCTCTGTCTAACTTTGGATCTAAACTTATTCCATTACAAATATGGGGAAGAAGGAAGTATTGAAAATGGCTTCGATGTGATTCAACATTTCAGAGAGTCAAATGGCCATCCCCAACAACAGGAGATGAAATCACTGGCATGATAATAAATGCCATTCCAACACAGTTACAGTCCACATAGCTCCATGGAACGACGGCCAAAGGGAATTTCCATGTTTCATTGCAACCAGTAACTGACACTGACTTAGAAGAATTCAAAATGTTCATCGTCATTGCTGTTAACAAGCATAGATTGTAAATCTGTCCAGTGGCGCGACCAAAAGGTGGACCGTGGTCACCTTGATACAATTTCTGGAACCTCACTGGTGTCCCCTGGCAAAAATAATTGGCAACACTTCTGTCTTAAAGTAGCAGTGGCATGCACATTTTTAAAGGTAGTGGTATGTTGTGAAGTTATCCAGGCATCCATCGGTATCAGCCGTGTTGGCATAACATGTCAGGAAGGGGCTAAATGACAATTTTGGTGAGATTTTCAAAGCTAAAAATGGTTCTATGTGTACCCACAAGTCTCCCCTAAACTTCAGAGGGCTTGTTCCTCATAAATGTTTTGTCTTTAAAACCAATCTAATCCTTCAAATTAAAGCTGTATATTTGTCTTTTTAAAAGGACAACTGGGGTATTTGAAGCTGCTTTCAAGCCACTGTGTAACAGCATCCCCCCCTACTGTAGCGAGATAATGTAAAACACTGAAATTACTTTAGATTCCTACATTTTTTGACTATTTCCCAGTCATCTGAAGTTTGGTGGAAATGTTATACCAGGCCCAGTTTTTCTCCTGGTTGTGCTTGTAAGTGGCTAGTGCCTTATCTCAAGATATTCAGACACCAACATTATCAGCTCCTCCATCTTCTTTCTGCTCTGCGAACTGCTATTCAATCGGCCAAAATATGGTGGCCACCGTCAGAAGTTCAACATGGTGAATTCTGCACGATAAAGCAAAATGTGTGCGCGCTCATGTGGGCAGTAATCATTTTATACCCCTACCACCATAATCATAACCGCTTCCCTCTGCCACCTTCTCCTCATTGAAGTGACTGGAGGCGGTGAGTTACCATGTGGCAGTGTGATAGATTATTATTAGTTAATGAGACTGATAATCAGTATTTGAAACTGATATGCATTTACAGTGAAAATGAAAATCTTTCTGTCAATTTTTAGAATTTGGATTATCACAAACTCCAACACAAACATTTGTTTAAATGCCTTTGGAAAATGTTTAATCAAAACATTTTCAGTATCATATACAGCAAGTTCCCACAACTTTTTTTATAAGGTCAAGTAAAAAGTTAATTAAAAAAAATGAATAAATAAATATAGCTCCCTGAGGTTTTACAAAGTTAAAGTACCTCCCATGCTGACACTTTCTTTGGATTTTTTAATTAATTAATTTTATCAGCGATCATTAAAATAAAACCCCAAAACAGATAATCTGCGAAAAAACAAATATCAGCCCTGATAATCAACAGGGTTGATAATCTGTTGACCTCTAGTATGCACATCAGATATTTAGTAATATTAACTACAAAATAAGAATCTTAAGTATAGCAGTATGTGATTCCTTAACCCTCCACACATTGACATAGTTTTCAAACAGCCCATATACTACAACAGTTTAATAGAAATCCTGAAAGTCAGTCATGGTTTTGTGCCATCCCTATGAAAACTTTTGGGGGCACCATTACATATGGCTCTGTCTAAATGCTGGAATTATTAAGTGTCCTCTCTCAGAAATAAAGACAGTATGGCAAAGAGGACAAGCGCAGCAACCATGATGTCATCCCCTCTTCAGTGACATGATGTCAGAGACAGAATTCGGCAAAATGCTGAGATTAGGATTATTCTCCTCGGCCCTGAACATCTGCTGTAAACAAACAGAGTGAGAGCGCTCGGAGGAAAAATCCCTGCAGTAAAGATGTCAGTTATTCAGATGAGAGTGGCTTTTACTGCATGATGGCCAAACATTCATCCTTAATAGGATAATAGTGACCCTTTCAGGACTATTAGAACAATTATTATACGTCCATACAAAAACACAAATTAATTCCACTGAGACTGAAGGTGAATCGGGCCTCATTTAAAAGTCTGTATATTCAACGAGCTGAATAAATCGCAGTTATTGTGCATCAGAGGCAGAAGCAGCTGTGAAATTATTGTCAGTCATGCAGTATGCTAAGTATGTTCTCATAACCACAGCAGGTGTGAACCAGCTTTGACTGGCTTCTGCTCAGCCACACACACACACACACTATGCCTGCAAACAGACGCATGCCCCCTCCCTCCACCCCAACCCCGAGCTAAAATCCTGTCAGTCTCATGCACATCTGCTTCCCCAGCAACTTCTGCTGAGTAAGCACTGTGTTCGCCTCTGCTTCCCTTCATGGGTGATCATAACAGGACGAAAATACTCCACTTATCTGTCACACAAAACATATTGTGATGGCAAAAAAAACCAATTTGTGAATCATACAAACCATTTTTTTTCTATTTATGTAATTTGTTCTCAATGAAGAGTTTAGGGACTGCACTTTATTTATCAGAGTAGAGGGGTGGCTGGGTGGCCTTTTTTTCTTCTTCTTGTTTTTTTCTTTATTTTCTAATCATTACCCCCGGAGCTACAATTATTTACCTTAAGGCTCCCTAAGTGACTAGGGAAAATACATGACCTTTCAACCAATAACAATGTTTCATAATTTCTGGAGATATTTTAAAAATAACATGCCTTTAAAACCTCCTTGCAGGTATGCAGGTTCTTAAAGTATTTTAAATAAATACACAATAAGACCTTTTTTAAAGTTTAATGTCCCTCCCCGAAGCCAAATCAAAAATCACAACTCCCTTTCCAGTGCTTAAATAATTATCTGACATGCTTTTCCGTTTTGCGCCATCTGCTACCCTACCATACACAGTACAGTACAGTACCATATACAGTCACTTCCGTTAAAACGTATTTACCACAGTTCACAATTACTTACATGCGTGAGTTTCCCTCTGATTTTCTTGAGTAACCTAGTAACGGGGAAAAACAGGAGCTGTTAAGACCCCACACATTGCTTTTGAAGTTGGCAGCGGGACACAAAATGATTTATAATTAAAGCTCGCAAAAACTTAACTCTCAGGTGAGACACTCAGCTGGAGCCAAACAGAAGCTGCAAGGGAATCCCACACATGAACAGCTACTGTCTGAAGATAAGTGTTTGAGGGCTGCAATAAAAATAAGTATTTGAAAGTGTAAAAATATAAATCATCACTCTTGTAGTGTAGTACTGCCAATATACTGTAGATGCACAGTCCCAGTTACAGATAAGACGTCTGCGATTAATAGTTCTCACTCCCATCATCCCCAGGCACTGTGCTCCCATCTTTCATGCACTGCAGCTACACATTGCCTCAGCCTTTAACGTGGGTGTCTTTTCTAATCATAGGTTTGCCCTGCAGGTATGTGGCTAGCCGGGTTCAGTCATGCTGGAAAATCCATCACTCGACAGCTTTTATTATCACAACTGCAAAGTGTCGCTAGGCAAGTCTCTTCATGTGCCCTATTGCCGCGGTGAAAGTTGAAGATTTTAGTTTCAGCCGCCTTCTACAATATTCTCAGTCATCTCAGCCCCGCAGCTGGAGCTAAAAGTGTTTTAGTGCAGTATTTAAGTCATTAAATCCCAGTGTGAGTGTTAGTTATTGGGCCGTGAACTGCTGCACAGATCAACGACAGAACATTTCCCTCCACCTATTTTCTTCCCTGATTTCGAAAGCTTGGCCACAGTTCATGAATTAATTTCTTCAGGGAAGGGAATTCACTGCATCATTTTTCTGTCATCTGGTGAAGAACAGATGAATAAATCTCCCAGACAAGGTAGAAACATTACTTAAGCAAGCGAGCACTGACGGAGCTGGAACGAAGCATAAATCTGAGGTAACACTCAGAAGGGGAACACATATTTCCTCCAGCAACTTTGGAAACGTTCAGACTTTGCGTAGTCTAATCATTGGGTGATAAGGCACGGTATTTCTGTAACTAATTTTAAATGAAAAATTATTAGTATTATAAAATTTATTTTCTGAAAATGTTTCCAATTTTGCTTTTTCTAAAATTATTTTCGAATAATGCTTCCCTCGTTTTTTACAGCAATTTTCTTGTCTTTTTTGTCTAATTTCTTGCAATATGTGGGACTTGGGTCTTGCCAAGTTGGTCATTAATTCTTCTCCCCATGTTTTTAAAGGAAATCAAAAACCAATCTACTCAGGTTTCAAAGGGTCAAATAGCTTGTGAAAGGCATCTGCAGCTAACGAAAACTGATATTGATCCAGGTTTCAAAGGATTAAAGTCCCCCTCCACTCAAAAATGTGTTTTTCTTAGCTTCTATGCATTTACAATAAACCCATTGGCCCATTTGGCGACTTTCTCACTAGATTTAGCAACTTTTCAGACCCTCTTAGCGACTTTGTCTCTAAAAAGAGACTTAAGACAAATCTGACGACTTTTTCAGACCTTCAGGACAAAAAAGAAAAATACTTCATATATATGCTCCTTATGGTATCCTCAATCTATGGCTCTTCTGCTATCAGTCTTTCACCCTCTTTCCTCTTGCACTGTGTAATATAAGCACCATAGTTATCATGGTTTTCAGTTGTTTTGTGGAGGATTTTCATTGAATCTACTTCAGTTAAGCTTTAATGTTTCATTTAACTGGCTGAAATCTGAAATTTGCAGATGAGCGCATGACGTCAACTGGCAACTTCTGCCGACATCATCGGTAGTTACTTTCATTCCAGTTGGCCACAATAAAAGTTTTTAAGATTCAGTTTTCTGGAGACATACAACTAGAATTTAGTGATACATTAAAATAAATTTGGTGTTAATACTTCCTTCTTAAACTGTATTGTAAAAATGGTAAAAGTATGGCAGACGAATGTGAGTGCATCTCTATAAATGACAGCATGGATGTGAAGACATTAGAGCACTTTCATTTCCTCTTTTTTCGAAACAACAGATTGTATTTTTGGCTTTACAGGATATCACACTTTTGCCACTAAATGGTCAAATCATAACAGAGAGCAAAAACTATGTCTCGTGCTTCAAATGACTATTGCACAACACTGCTTTTGAATTTGGTCACTCCCCAAGTCGCAGAGGAGAGCTGTCGGAAGTATCTGCGGTGGAGTACATGCTGTGTCATCTTCCTCTTCCTTTAAGCGCAGTTTGACTGACTGGTAGTGGGTGTGTCTGCACTGTGGTACTGACAGATCTGGCCCTGTCACTTGTCTTTGTGTCAGAAAGCCTGTGGGAGACAGGAAGCCAGACTTCAGAGTGGACAGAAAACGGACATCTGACCACACCTAGAGCCTTGGGGCTGGACGGCACAGTCGCTACTCACAACTTTTTGACTTCTCAGAGCACTCTTAACTCATGATGAAACCACATAATCACTTTTGTTAAGTTTTATGAAAGTGTGCTGTCAGAAAAACTCTAAAAAAAAAAAAGACCAACAACAAGTATTCAAGTAAAAATATACAATATATTTGTTGTATAAACTTGTACAGAATGTCTTGGACATTTAGCTTTACATACACTATACATAAGGGTCAAAATAGGGTCACTTTCGCATCCTTCATGATTTTAAGAAAATGTCCCCCATGACAACCACATTTTATGTACATCTTTACAAACATACCAAACGAAACAGCCCTTGGATGCACTTTAAGAGGCCATGACGAGATACAGGTGCCTTGTATAAAAATCCCTGAAAATGTCTCTCTGTGAGGTAAGAACACATTTTTGTCAAACTCCTTTCATTCCCTCTCACACATCAAACTCACTCATTTGTTCGGAGACTGGCAAAAAGAGAACAGCTAATTACACATCATGTTTCCCTTAACGTTATTGTGCCACAGAAGCAAAAGTAGCTGCAGACTGAAGACTGTCAGGAGTAAAAAATAAGGTGAACATCCATTCCTTTACACACTGATTACTTACACTTTTGTTCCTCTCAATCGTGGCAAAAAACAGTCCTATGCACGATACCTCGGCCTGGTGACTCACATACAGATCAATTTTGTGTTAAGGTATAGCCAAGGCCTCAACAACAACAGGAAATGTGACCAAAAGGTTGCAAAAAAAGGTCCTCGGAAGAACATAATCACATGCAAATAATGCAATTATAAACAACAGAGTGTATAAGGGCAATTCTGGGGCATAAAATGTTTTAACTTTGATATTTAACACAAAGTGGCCACTCGATGTTGTATTTAAAGAACTATTTAACATCACGGTGATTACTACACATAAGTGAAGGTGAAAAATGCTTTCTGTGTTGCTACAAGTAAGCTGCAAACAGTCATCAGAAGAAAAACGGGACAATAATTCAAGGCCGGATTACTGTAGTAGCTTATTTCCCTCAGCTAGAGTACCATCAAAAACATCTCCGATTGGTCCCCAGAAAACATTCTGATTGGCCAAAGACTTTTTTAGACCATCAAGGCAATGATCAAAACAAAGAAATACATTAAAGTCTGCTTTACAGCTGGTGAATAACAAATAACAGTCAAGCAACAATCCTAAATTTAATAGAAAAGTTATGAAATGTCCTGCTATTATGGTCGCACGTGACCACTGATTAATGCCATGTATGGTGGGTAGCAAAAGTCATCCTTGTGTTAGGAATTAAGGCATTGAGACTGGATCTAATGGAGCATGTTCTCTGCAACTGTCAGATCAATGTTCCTTTTGGCGCAGGAAATACTGCAACTGACTTACTGCTTGTGTCAGCAAGATAGGCATCTGACAGAGAGAGAGAAACCTCAGAGACGCCGCAGGAAATGACAAAAAAAAAGGCTGCCCAATCGATCCTCATGTCGACTCCAGCGTGTCCAGCTGGAAGACGTTGTGATTGGTCGGTGTGGTGAAGAAGAGCTGCTCCTCGCTGGTGGAACGGTTATCACAGGGACTGTGCAGCCCCAGCGTCCTCTCAAAGTCCAGGAGCTGACCCATGAAGTTGAAGTTTGGGGAAATGTTGGACTTCTTCCTCTTGACAAAGTCATAAGCGTCGTTGAGTGAGAGGTTGAGTCTCTGCATTAGGTAGGCCACGGTGACCGTGACGGAGCGACTGATGCCGGCCAGGCAGTGGACCAGGATGCCACACTGCTTAGAGCGAGCCTCATCTGTGAGAGGAGGGAAAAAAACTACAGTCAGAAGAAAGTTGTTCTAAATAATGTAAACGGCCTGTTAAATCGGACGATGGCTTCCAGGTAGCCTCACTGTCCGAGTGGAACACTGAATGTCACAGATAATGAGTAATATGGTGCACTGCATCCACTTTTGGTGATGTCTGCGGTGGTTTGTAGCTTTTATTATATGATTTTGTTGTTAAGTGTTGTTTGTCTTTTTGAATGTATGTGTACTACTTATGGGACGCCAAACAAATTTGAAATTGTGAAATCGAATCTAATAACCTAAATCTAAGATTCTGGTTGGTAATTGACGGAGATAACCCAGTTAAAAAAGCTTCTGCTACTTTCTATTGACAGAGAGGCTGAGTTTACAGTGCACCTTGTTTATGGTTAGTTACACACCTTAGCAAACAACTGTCAACTAAAAGCTACTACGTTTGACTTGTGGTTTGACAGCGTTTGACATGTCGTGAAGCTGCATTCACACACAACACCGGAGAGTGGAAACAACATTTCCTTCCTCATTCTGCCTAACCCTTAGGAAACTAGATCATGATACACAACCATGCCAACACCAAACAAACAAGTGAACAGGCTGTGGTTTCAGGTGTAATCGTGACAAGAGACGAAGAATCAAAAGCGAAATTGAAACATAATGTTGCAGTGCCACCAAAAATGCAAAAATACAAACTTTACTTTCAAGATTAATGTGTCGCTTTGTATCAAAGAAATTCAGTGATGGTGTCGCACAACAGCTGATAACAGCCTACACGAAGGGAACGTTTATCATGCCTTGCAGTGTGAAACAATATTTGCATATGAAAATAACACCCCCACCTGTCCCACAAACCCACTCACGAACCACTTTACCAAACCACCATTGCCAGTAAATAATTTATTACATTGTTGTTATACATAATTAGCAAGCAATGACTTACTTAAAACTCACAGTCCACGTGAGTTTACTATACAGTGACACTCCTTGTGACAAAACAAACACCTACACACACTAAGAACACTTTATTGCCCAAAAAGTTTGAGTTTTAAGTTTAACAAAGCCGGTTATTAACCTACTCACCTATAAATGATATGGCCTCTGGGAAGAACTGGGACAGATTCTGACTCCAGTGGTCCGAAATGGGGATCTGTTTGTACCTGAAGTGGCCGTCATGCTCAAACATGTTGGGGAGATTGGGTGTGACGTTCAGGATGTACTTGATGTTGTACTGGCCCAGCACGTCTAGGTTGGTGGAGTCTTTGGCGCAGCCCAGGTAAAGATAGGGGAGGATCTGGACGGGGAAGGCAGGCTGATTGCTGGGGATGGGGCTCTCCTCCGACTCTGTGGCGCTGCTCGGCTCTCGATCTGACTCCCCATCGGAACAATCTGAGCTGATCCGCAGATTCCCAAAACCCAGGACAGACAGCGGAGGAGAGGAGCTGGGACAGGAGCTGTCAAGGAGGGTCTCACAGTGCTCTGGGTACTCTGTGTGAAACTTTACAAATCCACCTGGACAAGAGCCAAAACACAAATGAACAAAGTCACACTAACAGGGTTGATTCACTTAAAATATCAAAAGACTCACTGTATAAACTATTTATTCTAATCATATTCTACATAGCTAAAAAAAAAAAAAAAAAGGCTGCTGAGTGTTGACGCAGAGCTGTGTGTAAAGAAGGAGCTCAAGTTCCCCCCAAAAAGCACCATTCATGAAATGCATGCCTGTTCCTGCGAGAGCAAAACATGGCGCAGCCATTTTGGAATTTTAATTGAGAATCTCAGTGACACACAACACACAAACTTTTGAGCAGCTTACAAACCGCAGACCCACAACACAGGATGAACGCTTAAGTAACGTTAACAATTATAACGTTTGAACAAAACAAGAATGGAGATAAACGTCACTGTCTCGTTGTTAAAAACTCGGTATTTTAAAGTTTAACACATATTCCCGTTTAGGAATTAATGTTTCATTTAACAACGTCTTATCAATAAAGTCTTATCGGCTTTAATAGTTTTTTTTTTTTTAAAAATGCCAGTTTATGCAAATATTGCGCAAAATTCGCGTGATATTTAACGATATTATTGCGAAGTGACGTCATTTTCGAACGTTCTGAACTTAATTTTAACGTTAACAATGTTTTACATTTGAGTACAATTTCACTGTTCTTGACGTTAATTCGACTGCAGGATTACGTACCTTCCAGGTAATACGCCTTACAGCCGTCTTCCCACAGTTTTTGAAGAAGTAGACCCAAAACCGAAGCTGGAGCTCCGCTGTCCTGCCAGTCCACGGTGCACTCATCGTACAGGACGACCGTGTCCGTCTTGCACCGTCTTACGAACTTCTCTTTATCCTCGTGGTTGGGGATGATAGTCCGGATAGGTATGTTTCCCTTTTTGAACCTCCGGAGCATCAGCCCCGGTATGGCCAGGTTTATGGCGGTCTCTATGTGGGATGATTCATAAAGCTCATGTGAACGGCAGTCCAGCAGGAGCAGAGAAGTGCCTCCGGACTCTAACTCGAGTTGCAGCCATTCCACGCTTTTACTCGGCGTCACATTAGACATATCGGACTCAATATCATACTACATGCAAGCACAAACACTTACTACATGGTCCACCAGACGACGATAAACTACATTTCACCCGCAAAAATAAGAAGCGTTAAATGTTGCCCCGCCAGTGCATGGCGCTTCTGCTTGAGCGAAGAGATTTCCCCTTTTTCCTCTTCTCTATTTCCATCAGTCAGTGTGTCTGACCTGCCCCAGAGCTTCTGGAGACCTATGTACAAGTTAATGTACGATACACGAGTTGAAACGTGATTTTTTTACAGCTAAAAAATGTCTTCATCAACTTCAACTACTCCACATCGTACCAGGGTCCTCCATGCACGCTCTCGTTTTACCATTCCGATGCATGGGAGTTTTTTTTTTTTTTTAGTTGACAGTAGAGCAACTCAAGAGGGAGGAGTTTATTCCATATGATTTAAAGTCATAGTAGAAATATCACAAACTTTGGTATCACTGGGTCTCAACTGAATCATTTTCACAGTTTAAACGCTGTAATCATATTTATAAACCACTTCTTGTGATGTTATAGCAAAGTTATACAGACTTTTAGGGCTATAGTGATTGTTATCACTGACAATCACAAAGTGTGACTTTCAAAATTTTATTCACACTGAATTTGCTCTGTTCAATGCCACCAAATGATCTTGTTGTGAATTTGTGTAAGTTTTATTTATCATTCATTTTATCACTTAAATATTGCCATGGGTGGTCAAGGTGTGTCTGTGTTAGTGACACAATAATCTTGCACAATGTTTGCACAGTTGCAACGTGTCAAATGTTGTAATGTGTTATTGCAAATAACAGGCCACTAATATAGGCCTAATTAATATAATATTGGTGTGACGGGAACAAAAAATATGCAAAAAAATGCTATTATTATTATTATTACTAGTTCTAGTGTTATGTTATTATAGTTTTAGGGTGGGGTCCAAGCAGAAGATGAGATGAGTCGGCAACAGGGATGGTAAACTACTGTCATGTTATTCCATTATTGTTTAGAAAGCGGCGCTTACACTTAAATTATGTGTCACACTGGAGGCCGACGCTGTTGTGTTAAATGTCACGCCTCTTTTGCCCTGGGGATGCCGGCATGCTGTCTGAAATCACACTTTAGATTGACTTGATGCCACTGTTGTTTGATTCTTTGTAAAAATCTGAAGGCGGCGTTAAGATGGGACTTTGTTGTGGGGACGATCTGTGTGTTAAAAGGGGTATTGTGAACGTTGTATTGTCTCTCTATTTTATCACTTTTGAATATATTAATAAGTCGAAAACTAAAATGAAATATGAATGCTACATAGGTTACACCACCATAACAGTTCTGGAAAGTGTAATATTTTTATTATCAGTTATCTTCAAGCAATGTTATGCTAAATTCCTGTCAGCATGTTAGCTCATACAATCTGAGCATATTCCACTCACTACAGTTTTACGTAAAGTTTATATTCCCATCATTTGCTAACGGAAAGCTTATTATTGTAACAGCGTACCAATAATCATATCACCCAGACCCCCCCGGCATATTTCGTCCCCCAGTGTTGACTCCGGGGCTATGGCCCTGGCACATAATATGTGCCGTATAGCACCTTATTTACAACCAAATTCACCTTACCAATGTGGCATTTTTCTGATGTATGCTCATGACACCCTTTTGAAACAGAAATCCTATGATATTCTGTATTTTAGCACCAGATACTATACATTACTACATATGGTATGCAACATTAAATAGCAATACTAGTTTATTACTCACGATTACAAGTGCATTGCAATATTTACAATGAAATCACAAACCTCCATTTAATACAAAAACAAATAATAGAACTGAATCCATTCATTTTTCTCCTAAAGGGGCAAACTCCACTATCCTTCACTCACTTTGCAGTGTACTGCATTTTTCTCTTTCATCATAATATTATAACCTATATTATCTGAATAAGCATACCCTTAAAATGGCTCTTTTCTTTCATTTTATTTTATTTACGAGGTGAAGTGTATCAAGGAGGCCTTTTCATCTATTCTATATTACATGTTGACCACAATAAGGAATTCATAAGCATGCTGCAGTGCAAGTGTCCTTACTTAGAACGAGCCCACAATGCTCCCATGGTTCACTATTGATGCGTATAATAATGCAAGTGAACTGTGAATGTGGAGGAATAAGAGAGGGAGAGAGCGAGATGCGTGCGGTGGGAATCCAGCCACGCAGCTCATCTGTCTGCACACGTGAGTGGGGGAGACACAGATGTGCAGAGCATCGGGATTAACACAGAATGAGGAATAGAGCTAAACCTGCGCACACACAAATGCGCTCAACCATAGACTGATCAGACACACAGCAACAGGCAACATATCATCGCCACACAACACCACACCACCATTACAGCACCTGCCTCCATCAGCAGAGTTTAAAAACCAACACACACACCACCTGTGGCCCATCATACCCACATGATTGCTGTTCCAGTTGAACTCATCCAGGAAGTGTAGAGGTGTTGGACCTACACTCAGATTGTATGCAATAGGGAATTAAGCACCCTGCATCCTCAAAAGACAGTTGATGGAGGAAACAAAGTGTGACAATCATTTCAAACAGTGTAAAAAAAGGGAGAATTTCCTGCTAATGTCTTCCTGGCATTTTGTAGATTTACTGGTTATATGAAGGAAGAGTTATTCTAGGCCGATGTATGACCTTGTTTACTAATCAAATCCAAGAAACACGTGGTGCTGTTGTATATGAGCCTCTATCCAATGGTTATATCTCAAAATTTGAAATCCAAATCAGCACCTAAGTGGAGTATTGATTCATGCTCTGAGCAGGCTTGACTTGCACAACAGTGGTGGTCACCTGACTGCTCCACTTCCACCAACACTTTAGTTACATAATGTGCTCCAAACATGCACTCATGGTAATTCTTTCAGAGGAAAGAGAGGGAGTTTTGGTTTAACTATGGTCTTTGATTTACAGAATCCAAGGTTTTTGCATGTCAAGTGCTGCTTTGAGGGCTTTCACAAACACACACACACACACACACACACACACACACACACACACCCCTGTCACGTGCAGATGTACAGTGGGAGGCGTTCAGAGATGAGACAGATGGGAGGAGAGCTTCCTTCCATTGATGTTTCTCTGCATGTGGGAGTAAAGGTTTTTTTTATTGAACTACTTTTATGTAACCATGATGATCATAGGGTAGAAAATGTAGAACATCAATAAAAATGTTAATTTTATATTGCTTAAAAAATAACCAGATGGTCACGTTGATGAAAGATAAATCTAAGAAAAAAATCTATAATCTCTTATTTTGCATGTCACACACTGTGAGCTTCACTGAAGTGTATTTGCTGCATTTTATTACAAGCAATAAGATCTCCCATGTTATCTAGATAGGAAACACAATATCCTGTTCTCTGTTGATACCATCTAGTGGCTCATCATGAAAGCTGCTGCACCGGCTATGAGTCATCAGCAGAGGAAGGAGGCTGTGGCGTCACAGCCTCACATCTCCAAACCGGAGAGCCAGTATGCCTCCGTGTGGCAGAAACCAAGAATGTCTTAAAATGCATTTCATGAATGAATGACCAGATCACCACAAATCTGCCCTTAAGCTGATTATACGTGAACACCACTACTTGGTGCATCTCTGCGCTTTTTACTAAACCAGGTTCAAATAAAAAAGCAAACAAAAGAAAAGTTATTGGGGCATTTATGTAATGTGCCTTTGTGTTGTTTATGAAAAAACTGCTTATTACAATCACTGTATACTTATTAAAGAGTAAATGACATGTATCTTACACCACCTGATTCACATGCGTATCCATCATACTTGTGTCTGACCTTTGAGGGATATATTAAAAAAGGAAGCAATGCTACATCCCATAACATGTTATCTCTGATGTGAGAGATTATCCATCTGCCGGGGCCACAGCATGTTATGAAATGGTTTACATGTGCGATACATGTATGTGCAGCAAATATCCTGGGTGTCATGATAAATGTAGGGATAAAACTGTATGTATGACATGGTTGCAACATATTACTGATTTGAGATATTATGTCTTTATTGTATAACTGGGTTAGTGTGTGGTGTGTCATACCATCTGCTATCTCAATCATTTCATACTTGTAGATTATTCTAACGTTCAGAGTTCAAATAGATCATTCAGATTACATACACAGCAGGCTACAGTAGGATATATTCAATAAGTTACACATTGTATATATTATTATTATTACTGTTTATGTAGATCTTGTTGTTTATTGTTGAAGGTTGCACACATATTTATATTTTTGACTTACATACTAGTTTTATACACTGCCTCCAGTCAAATGTTGCACTTTTTATTCTTCTTTTAAATAGAGGTATCTTACACAGCTAGTTGATATAAATTAAACACGGGACACAAATATGTCCAAATGCCTGAATTTAGCCATTTCACAGTCTCAGCTGTAAACCAAGGGTGATCGGGCCTTTTTTGTTAAGCAGGGTTTTGTGGCCTGAACACTCTTTTATCTGTGGGCTACTTCTTAAAACCTATTTATATACTCAGGTAATCTCTTAACTTTGTTTTTTATTTTTATTTTATCTTTTACTTAACTTATTTTGCTCTCATGTCTAGCTCCTATTTTCCCATGCATAAACTTTTGAATCTTTTTTTTCTATAATATTTTATTTGTCTAAAGCCCCTTGGAACTTTGTCTTGAAAAGCAGCTATATAAATGAAGCTCAATATTATTATTAGGAATATTTATAAATGTTTAGCCTTTGTAATTATCTTTAGCCAACTGCTGACTGATCGATTGATTCATGAATACAGCCACGTGTAATAAATAGCTGTGTCACATGCATGTATGCATAACTTTATAAAGGAAATTATGTTTTGTTTTCTTTTTTTTCTCGCTATGTACCTGGACAGTGCTGGTTAAGCAATTCATGAATCTATGAAGTTGCGGTATGTTCCTGAAAACCACATTTTCACACTGATCAGTTTATGTGAAATCAATACATTTATGAGTGAAATCACACAAGAGTTCATGAAGTCTTTACCCACACATTTATTGGTGACACAGAACATTTTATATGCAGTGATATGTTTAATTTAAATAGAATAAATAGCTTGAATCCTACTAAGAGATGTTGGAGTTTAGTGTTTCATGTGATATCAGGCGACCACTGATATCATGTGACTGAGGCCTGTGAAGTAGGCCTTCTCCCTCTCACTCATCAGCTCGAAGTGAAGAGGCTGCTGGCAGAAGTCACACTCAGCCGAGGAGTGCAGCCTCAGCTCCATGCCCACCTCCTTCCAAGTCTTCACCAGACGGTCTGTTGGGACAAAGCAAACAGCAAACAGCTGAGAAAACATCTTTTGTTGCCATAAATTATGGATGTTAGACATACCCACAAGTGTACAAAGTGTCAAAATAATCCTAACAGTGCTGAGGTTTGAAATCAATCGCTTTTCTTACTATCCAATGCAGCTACTGGACTTCAGAGTTGCTACATTCACCAAATTTGAATACGAAAAAATATGGATATCTTTAATTCAAAAGATGGACCTCATACTTTATAGTGGACATACCAACAAAGTAGAACATCATCTGGGGAGTGTGGTGTGGTGTGGGTGCGATGCGCAGCAGCTCTTCCCCTTTAGCCACAGTGGGGTAGTTTATTGCTTGTACATAGATGCTGTAACGAGACATCATGATGTCGCAGATCTCAGTGTTTTTCACTGCATCTGCCACCTGCCAAACAGATACATAATATGTCAGATTTCAAAGATATAAAAGAGAGTGTAACAGTTTGAGTCCCTGCACCAGTTAGAGGGATAAATAATTAATATCTTTACCCGGACAGGAATGATGTGGCTCGGGCAATGGACCACCGGAAGGCCTGAGTCCATCAGCATCTGTCGGAGCAGCTTAACACTCCTCTGATGTTTCCGCCTGAGAACCCGGCCTTCCTCACTTTTCAGGACCTTGATGGACTCCTTCGCCCCTGCCAGCAGCATAGGGGGCAGGGAGGTGGTGAAGATGAAGCCTGCAGCGTATGAGCGCACTGTGTCCACCAGGGCGCTGGTGCTGGCGATGTAGCCACCCACGCAGCCAAATGCCTTGCCTGGAAATGAAACCCATAACAAGTCAGAGAGCCACATATGCAACTGGTGGGGGTGTTAGGAGAGGTTTACCCATATTAGTAAAGGGCTTTGCTTACCAAGTGTACCAGAGATGATGTCCATCT
The DNA here is from genome assembly GCF_026936395.1 of Plectropomus leopardus. Lineage (NCBI taxonomy): Eukaryota > Metazoa > Chordata > Actinopteri > Perciformes > Serranidae > Plectropomus > Plectropomus leopardus. Next base: position 13,069,876 of record NC_142184.1, on the reverse strand, counting down.
TGTGCATGATTCTGTCTCTGTCCCCGATCCCTCCTCCTCTGGGCCCATACAAGCCCACAGCATGAACTTCATCCACAAAGGTAATGGCACCAAACTTGTGGGCAATATCACACATCTCCTCTAGTGGGCACACAGCGCCTGTAGAGAGCACAGCATTTAATAGGCTGTTTAACATCACTAATAAGAATAAAGGCACAAATACCTTTTCATATATATATACGTGTGTGTGTGTGTGTGTGTGTGTGTGTGTGTATGTATGTGTGTGTCAAGAATGATGCTGCCATAAATATTAACAAAAAGGCAATGTGTCATTATACATACATACATCCTCTGGTTATATGAAGATTTAAGTTTCTAACATATGTGATATACCTTTAATAAAAGGTGTACATGTACATGTATTAGAAATATCGATGCATTTTTATATGATATTATGTGTTGTGACAATATATGGTAACGATATATGTTTAATATGCAAGTTAATGAAAACAACATATGTATAAATAATTCTGTATGCTTATATTTTTTTATGTTACTACATTGAGTTTATATAAAGACATTATATTTTTATATACGGTCTATGCTCCCTACCTGTGTATGACATCACTTCCTACATGACTTCCTGAGAAATGCCCGAAAAATGTATCAAGGACGTCTGACATGCGAGTTACGGAGAACAGAGCTGTTATTATGCTGCGATTTAATCTTTAAAACTTCATATTCAACCAAACCAGTGTTGAAAAGTTGCTCTTCTATCAGGACAGGAGCTGTGAATCAGAGGAAGATAACTTCTGTTGATTTATTAATGCTTGAAAGCTCCGGTGAGTGACGCGCGTGTTTGCTCTCGTGAGAAAAGAGTAGATCATAAACTGTGTTGACGTCCAGATACTTTTCTCTCGGAGTCATGAGAAGTTGTCTAATGTTTTCAGTGTACTTTGGTGCCAACTGTATCATTGTATTAATTTTAAAAAACGATGCTAACGGTAATAGGTAGCGCGGGTGGCTAACATTAATTGCTAACGCAGCTACTGTATTGCTTAGTGGTGTACCTCTGTGCTAATGTTATGCTAAATGCTAACTCGAGCTAATCGCCAAAATAATGGCTAAGCTAATGGCTAACTCTGGTCTGCCAGAGCAGCATGCTAAAGAGCATTTCACCTGTGCCACCTATTGTTGACTTTGTAACACGTAAGTTCACTGATATTTGCTTACTGTAATGGTTTTTAGTGTAACTACTTTTGTACTTAACTGATCTTGGTTATAAAATACACATGCTAAAGGGAATTTAAATCAATAATTCATGGTAAATCAAGTTTAAGGTGTAAAATATTATATATATATGTACAAAACAGTTTCACATAAGTAATGTCATAAATAAGAAATGGGCTCAATATTTCATTTGTTTGCTAAAATAAAGATTTATGGTAATCCATGATAAATAAATCCTGTTTTTGTTGCTAAAACATTAATTGTTGTGATACATGGCTGGCAATTTAAATTTTACTGGAAGTATATCCTCAATGTTTGGTCATACATTATAAAATGCAGTGAGGAAGAAAGAAGTTATTGTGGTCTCATGTAAGAAGTAGAACAGGATAACTTACAATTCTGCTTTTTTTGTGTAGGTTGTTTTTTTGAACTACCAGATTAACTCAGGAACATAGTGATGGCAGCCCAGCTCAGCAAGACTGTGGACCGTCGTGGATGTGGTGTGACCTACCGTAGGACCTGTTCACAGAGGACGTCGGATTTGCTCGATCACTCACTCTGATTCCAGATAAGAACACACGTGCAAACACTACCCAGGTGGTAGCATTTATAAACACTGAAGACACTTCAGGACTCAAAATCTGAACTATTGAAGCATTCAAAAGTCCCAACTTAAACGGATGATCTGAGTTGGAGAGCCCAACTCCCAGAGACTCATTCTTTCTTTAAAAATTTTATTTTAAGAGGTCTATTTTGATCATTTTTTTCCATATAAAAAAGCAGTTCTGTGAATCTTCTACTATTGCAGTGAAGCAATAAATGTGTCAACTGATCAACATAATACCAACTAACTTCGTAAGTCATTTAAGGTATTATTAGTATTATCAGTATTATTATATATATATTATATTATTAGTAGTATTATTATTTTGCTATCCCCTTGCTGCTGCAATGTTGGAAATTTCCCCACTGTGGGACTAATAAAGGATTATCTTATCTTATCTTATCTTATCTTATCTTATTAAGGTGTATATGTAGCTTTGCTTGTTCCTAATTTTGAGAAATATTACTCAAACTTTTTGTGATTCTACAAATGTAAATCAGTTTGCAGACACTCCCCTATGTCGTCATTTTTTAACTAAGACACGTCAATGAAGTATTAAAAAATTACAGAATATTTAAAATGCCTCATTTAAAAAAAAGACACTTGCATGGAGGGCTGCATACTTACCATCCATTGAATGCACCGTCTCAAAAGCAACAATCTTTGGAGTGGAGGGATCAGACTTCTCAAGCAGCTCTCTCAGGTGGCTGACGTCATTGTGACGAAAGATGAACTTCTTGACCCCACTGTTTCTTATACCCTGGATCATTGAGGCGTGGTTGCCAGCGTCAGAGTACACTTCACAACCTGGAAGAATAAACAAATGGAGAAAAATGTTCAATTCTCTGCTGTGGATTTAAGTCTAAATCAAGAAAGTATGTTATAAAACACTTTACAATTGAGCATCAAAGCAAAAGCATGGATTTTTTTTCAGCAAATTTCAAAATATTTCCAAGCTTAATTTGATGTACCTGGTAGCATTTTTGCCAGAGTAAACAGTGTGGAGTCATTGGCTACAAAGCAGGAAGTGAACAGAAGAGCAGCATCTTTGTTGTGCAGATCAGCTAGCTCGTGTTCGAGCTCCACATGGAATTTGCTCGTCCCTGAAATGTTTCGTGTGCCTCCTGCACCAGCACCGTGCTTTCGCAAAGTCTCCCTTGAAAGACAAAGACAAACAAACAGCAGAGTTTATCATCTAAAACTAGCCTATTCTATTATTTTATCAGGGCTGAATCTGTAATTATCATCATCGTTGCATGTTTTAATCAGGGTTTGAGCGTACTCACATAATGGCCTGGATGACTTTGGGGTGGCGGCTCATGCCGAGGTAGTCGTTGCTGCACCACACAGACACGTCTCTCTTTGCATGAAGACACTGTGAGTAGTCGTCTGCCATGGGGAACGTGTTGGCACGTCGGTTCACTGTCTTAAAAACCCTGTATGTGTGATCTACCTTCTTGCTTTCAATCTTCTTCTCAAAATACTTGTCATACTGGAAGGTGACAGCTGATAAAGGAGAGATGTTAAAAAAAGGTTTCAGATTTAAAAAGATCCCTTTGAGACATTATTGTTCATTAAGAAGAATCTCTTACCCTCAGGCAGATTGTCCTTCAGCAGGTGAGACACTTTGGAAGTTGTGGGTTTCAAAGGATTTTTTGATGCCCCTCTGTTTGCTTTGTCTGCCTCGATAAGATCTGCAACTTTTTTCCCTGCTCAAGACAGACGCACACTAATAATGATCTCTAAATCAACTGATTACATTCATATGCTATCCACATTAACTGTCACTACAGCATATATGCCCAAAGCTATAACCTTTAATTTACATAACTGACTTCATGTAAGGGTATCCAATTACAGATGTGGCTGATTTCTTACCTGTGTGTACAGAGTGTCTTTCCTGGACGTCCTCTTGCAGCTCAATGCTGGCCTCTCTTACTACCCTGTTGTTTGTCTGCACCATTTCTGCAGCCAGGAAAGGACATTTAGAGCCTACAGCCTGGCCAGAAGGAGGTGCGATGTGACCTGGGGGCAACTTGACTTCATGCTTTTGACCTACAGAACACAAGAGAGAACGTTTCTAAATTATAACCCATATATAAGATTTAAAAAAAAACAACAAATTGTTCTCAAATCACCATTAATTGTATTGATTTAACAGTTAATAGGATGGTTTAAAACTGACCGTCATTTGTCGGAGTGCCTTTGGATGCAGAAGCTGAAGAGGACAGAGCTCTGGCCAGAGGTCTGGAGGCCAGGTCCATCATCACAGGACACTTCTGAGCATAGCTCACCAGTGATGATGTTCCCGCCAGCTGCAGGACGACACTGGGCACAACAGTGAGGAAAGGGCACCGGCGGATCACCGCGTCCATATGAGATACTCTTGGCCTAAAGAGAAGGTGAAAAAGAGGAGCATTCAAAAAATGTACCACTAGAGTTTTCCTGTCAGCTTTCAAGGAATCCATCCAAGGACAGACGTCGGGGACCAAAACTGGTCCCATAAATTGCTGCCTTTCTCTCACTTGTCTCATAGCACTACAGCCTTTTTTTTACCTGAAGACATCCCAGTCCACCTTGACGTAACAGATGAAAAATGTCTTGCGAAACATGACGGATTCCACACTAATCTATGACAAGCAAACTCGGAGAGGAGTGTTACGTTTAAAGCCCAAGAGACTACTGTCATTCAGTCTGCGCTGCAGTCAGCTGTCCTTGACAAGTGGGAAGGGAAGGCCTCTCAAGGACCCGTCTCGCTCCAACAAATGTGTGATGTTACCAAACATTAGGGAGAAGAAGAGCTGCCTGGCCACATAAACTGTATCCGAATCCCCACCTCCCCCATCTCATGTATTACTTAACTATTGTCCGGACTCTCCTGATCCACAGAGTCACACGAGATGCTATAGTTGCTTTTGTAAAGTATTTTTGTTACCTATTTATTAATACTTAATTACTAGAAATAAAATGCTTGAAAGGAAACTGACTTTGACTCTAAATTCATTGATTACTACAAGAAGAAAAACATATCTTGCAAAAATTAACAATACATTTTTATCTTTAACCAAGCTTTTTTTTTTTAACCCATTCACTTATCATTAACTATTATCACATCATTCACTATGATTAATTAAATCTGGATTTAAGATAAAAATATGTAATGACTGATAAAACTGCCCATGCAATGATTAAAACAAGTTATCCCAGAGTATATTCTTAATCAGAAATTCTCTAATGGCTTTTAGAAAAAAAATGAATAGGAAAAAAAAAAAAAGATAGGTTTCAGAAAGAAATTCAACATAAAGATTAAGAAGAAAGTTAATGCAAAAACTAAACAGGTATGTTTTAAAATCTGCTTTGATCAATGATCAATAAAAGGCCATCCAGCCAAGGGTCATTGATGGCAGACACATAACTCTTACTTTCTTTAAGCAGCTGGATCATGTCCCGACTGGACCACATGGCTTGTAAACCACACGTGCTGTATCCCCTCATACACTTTTTATATAAACTCACCTGGTTTGTATTATTTTTTAATAAAATGCTGTTCAGTCTCGTGCTCCTCGGTGGTTTTCCAAAGACGGTCGTTGATCCGCGTTGAGGAGAAATTACAACACCTCTGTCACTGCGGTGACGTAGCAGTAAGTGTTGCACAAGCATGGGGCCACGCCCACCGGCCGGTACGTAATCCTGCCAAAGATCGTCTACTGCAAACAAGGAAGCTCTCTTCATCGATTAAACTGAACTGAAATACACGTTTGTGGGTTTCATTTAAAGCCTCTCTTCTTCAATATCACCAAAGTCGCTCAGTTCTTTAGCCCTTAAGATACTATTTGTTTAAATGGCAAGACTAAAAATCTGATAAATGTACTGGGAAATTATTATAAATTAAATACATAATCCCAAGTGCTGCAATCATGTACTTTTTTAAAAGGTATTTTGAGTATTCTTTTGACTTTTGTTGTACAATATACTTGTTAACTCCACTGAATTTATTTCAATTTCTACCTACTTCTGAGAATATGACTTTAACTGAAAAACACAGATTTATTAAATATGATGCATTGCTACAAATGACACAGAAATACCGCCTACAAGCATCAGGGATGATTTTATACCATCAAATTATAACACTGACAAAAGTTATTGTGCATAATACTTAAGTAAAATATTGAAAGTAGGCTTTTTAGTTTTAATATGAATGTGATCTTCTTCCACCACAAGTAATGGGCATTTTTAAAAATATATTATTGGTTTGTCTGAGGAACTTGATCAACTTTTTCCATTTAATTACTCCTTTTAACCAGATCAAAACAAAATATATACATATATGTTTTATGTTGATCAAGAATTAAAATAGTGGAATTCTTTTGTTGCTTGTAATATGATGGACAGTATCCCTTTACATTAAAAATTGTTTTAAAATCTGTGGAAATGTTGTAGGGATTCTGCACGGGCCTGCTTATAAGTTTCTTAAACTTTTTAAACCAGAAAATGATTAATTAATTCGAAAAGAAAAAGCATGGAGAAATAAAAAAAAAAAACTGCTGACAACAACTGGAATGGTTTTGAGCTGCTTTACTGATCACAAGGCCAACAAGAGTATAAATACCAAAAACATGCTGACTTATAAATGAAATGAGCGAGTTTTAATGATAGGATGATACTTTTGTGAAACTCAAATATACATTACAAACGCACACAGTCACTAATAATTATGCAAACAGTACAAACAAACTTCACTTCATGTTTTTATGTGTCTGACAAGGTCAACCAGGACAGTTACATGGAGGATCTGTCTCCAGTTGTACAACCAGCTTCAGCAGTTCACTTGTTACTCCACCGAGCGGCAGCATTGCGCTCACACCCAGCCCCCGTAACGCAGCTTGTTGGGCAGGTAGATGTTGGCGAGGAAATCAGGAGCTATGGCTGCTAGGGACTGTATTTCAGCCTTGACCTTACTCTGCTGCATCAGTTCCATCTACAACAACAAGAGCGCAAAAGTAGTTTTAAGGAGCATGTTAGAGAGAGCAAACAAGCATAAATCATCAGGTGTTTATTTCTGACAGCCACTCCACAACAGAGTGGCCCCTCTGTTTCCTCGGTACCAGCGAGCTAAGAGTCCTCTCACACACATTCCTGCGCTGTGTGTCACATGAGCAAGGATGTTAAAACTGTGTAAACCTCTGAGGAAGAACACTTTTTTCCTTTGTTTAGAAAGGAACAGGGTGCATCAGACCAACAGTTTTCCAAGAGTCCTGAGTGTGGTACTGTAGGTTTGGGGTGTGTGATATGGACAAATTGATTTATCATTGTATTTTTGGTTTGCATTGATAAGCATGGGAAGATTATGAGAGAATGGGGCCCTGGGCACAGATATACAAAAGGTCCAACCACCTGTCTTGTATATGAGAAGACAGACTTTGTGGTGGTTTGGCTTCTTTTTTTTCTTCTTTTGCGTCTCTTTGAAGTAATTTTTGTCTTGTTTTTGGCTGTGTTCTTCCTCTTTGTGATTCTTCTGCCCCTTTTGTCATTATTTTGTGTTTCTTTACAGTTCCTTTCCGTCATTTGTTTTTTCTTGTTGTCTCTTCTTGGTCGGTACAGTACGGTCACAACGTCAAGGTTAGATTTCAAATTAATACCATAAAGTCAATTGTTTGTAGTACTTTGGTAGAACTAATAACATTAATTAAAAAAAAAAATTAAAAATTTACCATCTTATGTTTGTATACCTCTGCCAGTCAATCAAGTTTCTGTTATAGTTCACATCCATGTCTGTCCAGACTCATATGTAGCCATGACAGGAGACAGTTCTTCAAATATGAATGTTGCTGCAAATTCCAAAACATGGCTGCTTCACGCAACATCTTCAACCCGGCAGCACAGAAGATCTATACAATCAGCACAGTTTTAAGATGGACAAGAATAGTGTCACCAATTAAACATTTGATCAATGTCTCCCCTTTTGTCCCGGAGATATGACATTGAGTAATGGCCAGAAAAGTGTTTTTGCTGAACATTACTTTTCGGATACAAAATGTCATCACTACCTAATTTTATCTTAGTGGATATTGTGTAAAATCTTTGGCGTAATTAACACATGAATTCTTGAATTATGGCCAAGAATGTGTTTTGTGAGATCACGCTGACCTTGACCTTTGACCACCAAATTGTAATCAGTTCATCTTTGAGTCCAAGTGGCCATTGTGCCAAATTTTTAAGAAATTTCATCAAGATTTTCCTGAGATACTGTGATCACAAGAATGGGATGGATGTTGGATATCAACTCTTTTTGATCTATCTGCTTCTTTAGCAGGTGGATTCCAAAATCTACCAGCCACTCAATAGATTACCATTGTTTTTCTGATGGGAAGTAATGCAGATCTACCAGTCACTTGAATATTTTGACAGCATTTGGCTGGCTGCTGGTGCTGATTCCCAAACCTGGGTTAGAGTCACCTTTAACCACAAAAATATAATCAGTTCGTCCGTCTAAGTGGACGTTTGTGCCAGATATGAGGAAATCATTCAAGGCATCCTTGAGTTATCGTGTTTATGAGGATGCACGGACGTACAGACGGAGAGACAGATGCATGGACAACCTGAAAACATAATGCCATAATGCTTTTGCCAGCCCAGAGGCATAAAAAACGCCTTAAATATTCGATCACATTTTATCTCACACATTTTTATGCAACTTCTGTCCTTCACTCGACTTTAAAGCACTTTGTTCTCTCACCTCTTTCTGCCATTCTGGTTGGCTGGTTAAGTACGGCCTTTTGAGGAGGCTGCTGAGTTTGCTTTCATCTCTCTTGGTGAGGGGGATCAGGCTATCCTCAGGAACCTGCAACCTGAAGAAATAAATGTTGATTTACTTCACATAACCACACTGATGTTCTGAAAGTGACAGCAGGCAGCTCTGTTGATGGATGTCGCCCCTACAGTACGTTTCCTCCCATTCTCAACAGACTCACATCTAGGAGTTATTATGTGTATGTTTAGGAGGAAAAACTTTACACACTACAATTAAATGTATGTCAAAAAGCCCCTTTGGCCTAAATTTGTTTTAGGGGACGTATACTTAAAACTCAATATGCACTCAGACGCAGTTCGTTGAAGGGGGAAAAAAAAGTGAGGGCGACAGCAACAGCAACCAAAACAAACAATCTAAATGTCCCCAGAATATAATCCCAATTAGAGGCAGGAGAAGGAAGTAGGAAGTAGTGAATGTGGAGTCCAAACCTCCGGAGGTCAGAGGGGAGGAGGCCTAGCCACATAACGCTGGGGACGGTCAGATTGTGGGCCTCAAACGACATGGCCTGTGGAAAAACCCACACACATATACAAGCTCAGTCACACACACACACACACACAATGCTTATACACATAATGTATCTCAAATAAACACACCAATCAGCACCGTATGTGCATATTGTGGTCCAACACATGTTCACAACGGAGTTAACGAACACAAATGTGATTACACAAACATCACAGAGATCATCAAAGACATCGCCACACAATCACACAACATTTTCACTCCATACGATGTCAGTTTAAATATTCTGAGAGGGATGATTGGTCCATTTTTTTGCTTAAAGAGGGACATAATTACATATTGCTAACAGAGAGACACTGAACAGGCCACATTGGATAATGTACAGTACAGAAATAAATGGCATGGCGGGACTCACCACTGATCCGTACTTGTAGATACACATGATCTCAATCCCTGGGAAAATCAGAGGGAGAGAGACACGCTGCAATCACCGACATACCAGAGCAATTATCCTCCGAGATGTGTAACGGAGCTTAGAACAAAGTAAAGCATTACATATGTGTCTTGCCATGCGATGGGAAAAAGGGTTAGAGGTATGGAGGATGATGGAAACCTAGCCATCCCGCCAGGACCAGATCACGCCAGCGGAAATTATAGTCAGACCAGGCACCATGACGCAGCGGACAGGTGCTAACATCTGCTGGCTTAGTGGGACATGCAACCCTACTGTGCGTGTGCTGAGATGAAAAGGCACTCAAGTGTTGTTAAACGTGTGGAAATATGCAAAGCATGTGTGAGGGTAAAACTGGTTTGCACTGAAGACAGATGACGAGTACCGTGAGGGTCAGCATCCACCAGAGCGAAGATGGGGATGTGCAGCGTGTCCCAGAGCTTTCTCACCATCAGCCTGCTGTTCACATCTGGTACGCCTTTACCCTGGATCCACACAAACACACCTGAACACTACTACTGCCCCTTTTCTGAGAAATTCTAATTAACATGATTCGAGTCACATTAAAATAATAGGAGACACACTGTGATCATGATGCAAGGAGACAGCTTTGTGCAGAAGTCATCGTCCAGAAGTCTTTGAAACGTTGCATCCTTCTCAACAACCAGGACAAATTTAGCAGATGATACGATATCTGTGCATGACTGAGGAAAACACAAAAGCTGCAAGCATGTAGTGTCCTCCACACAGAGAAGGAAATATACCAAATCTGAAAAATGACATTCTCAGATGCATCTACGAGGAAGGCAAGAAGATGACATTCTCAAAAGTCATAAAGGATACTTTTAATCCCACCAATGTTTGATGAAACTGCAACAGTCTAAAACAAAATGCAGTCAAAATTGAGTTAAATTAGTAAAAGATTTCTTAATGTATTTCCATTCTATTATATAGTATAGTAGTACTGTTTCTGGTTTGTCAGGAGACACAAGGTACCCTGTGGAGCAGTCGACAATAGTGTTAATTTTGTCTGCATTTTTTTAATTTAGTCTTAGTCCTGCCTCAAATGTCCTTGTAAGTTTCATATCTAGTAACCTTGTTCACTTTTTTTACAGTCAGCTTTTAGTAGAAAAGTCTGGGTATTTTAGACATATCTCTGTCAAAGAAAATCATTAGTATTTTCTTTGACATGTTATTTTCAACATTAGTATAGTTTTAGTCAATGAAAACTGTCAATATCTTAGTTGTTTTTTTAAGTCATCAGATTATATTGAACATTACAGTCAGCCTAATCCAGCCAAAAACAATAATTTTGTCATTTTAGTCAAACTTATTTTACACGAGATTTTAGTTTACCATTAATTGATGAAAAACACGCTTTGAAGGTCTGGAGCCCTTTTCTCACATATGTCAAGAACACTAAGTATTCAAATGAAGGTGTGGCTGCACAAGTTTTTTTTCTTTCTCTTTTTTTTGTTTTGTTTTTCATTTATTGTTGTACTTGTTCAGTTGTTTCCCCGTGTTTTTGTGATTGGAGGTACAACCTTCATGTACTGTGGACATCCTTGTTATGTATGTGTGTTATTGTTCTGAGTCTAGCAGGGCCGTTACCCATTTCTATATAAAAATACATGTCTTTGTTCCCCGATGGCATACTGAAAAGGGTGATTGTACTTCTGAATAATGAATACTGAATAATCCTGTAAATCCCAATTTAAAAAAAGTTAAATTAAAAAAAAAGATCCTCTCTGATAAAGCAATCAGTGCATTTGTTTGTTTGTTTTTTCGCTGCTGCACTGAAACCACAAAAGGTCCAGATATTACCTTGTTTCTTTCTCCAAAACTCTCTTGTTGTCATTGTTAACTTTAACTCAAGTAAGTTACTCCACAAGTCCTCCTGACTGTGCACGCTGTGTAGTCCTGATATGGCGTGTGCAGCACAGGACACAAGATAAAAGTCTTTATTCTGTAAACTACATTTTATTCATGTCTTTTTCCTTCATCAACAATATGTTGATGATGTTAATTAGTGCTTAATGACGTTGGTGGTGTCCTGTCTTAGTCATGGAAAAATATACTGTTGACAAACATATTAAGCCATAATTTCATTTAATGAAATTACCACTGGGAAACAAAATGTTTTTGTTGAGAAACAAATGTAACTTTTTAATGATGAAAACTCATGATAATGTAATTCATAGCTGATGTGAGTTTCTCTGTGTAGTAACATAAAGTCTGTTTCAGGGATGACGCAGTGGGTTTGGTTGTTGATGGAACTTACAGCAGAGCTGGAGCGGCAGTCGATCCTTGTGCCGTCCTCTTCCATATAACACAGATCACCGGAGATTAATCCCTTGGACGTGGCCAACTGACAACATTTAAGTTACACACTCACGTTAACACATGCTCATATTAACACATGCATATGCACACATGCTTCTTTGAGTTCAACTTTAATTTAACTTCTGTTTGATCAGAGGAAACTTTTTTTTTCCACAGGTGCTTCTGAAGATATGAAGCAGAGCAAAATACTTTTAATACCTCAGTCAACTAACATATTTCATCTGTGGGACCTGAACAAATAACAAAACACATTCAAATTACTTTTGCAAGGTTTTAATGTCTGAGGAGTGTTTTTTACCCTGCGTTTCTCATATTAACATGAACACATACACTTACCACATGTAGCGACCTGCGAGGAACCTTTAACATGCAGGAGATATCATCCACGATACTATCAACAGCTTTCTGTGAAGCAAACAGCTGCATGTTGTTGTAGAAGATGTCTCTGTGAAAACAAAATGAAACTCTTCATGAAACCAAATTCAGGAAAAACTCAGCAAAACAAAGAGCTTTCACCAAAAAAAACTTTACAGAACATGAATTTTAACTAGCTTCAGCGATCATTCATTCAAATGTGAACTGATAACGAATCAATGACAAATAACCTTTTTGTAGCATATGAGTCGCTCTGCACAAGCCTGTAGATGACCGAGAGAATCTTGAGAATTTGCGCTTTAAACGGAGAAACAAACAAAAAAATCAGTCATTATAAACACAAAATGTACTTATTACATCTTTAAAAAGGACTGAAGTGGGGAAAAACATATTCTGTTCCTAATAAGAATTTCCATGTGGTAAACCGATCCCTAAAAGCCTCTTCCAATATGCACTGTCTCTGCCAATTTGTCACCTAAAACTAAGTCTGACTGTTACTGTTTGTGCAGTTTATGCATGTGTTCACAATGAATGTAAATGAAAGCCACATGACGTACAGTACAAGTGTAAAGGTTTTTTGACTAAAAGGAATGTCTGCTGTCAAGAGCAGAAAAGGGAAAATATAACTACAGAGGTGTGTGTATCCTCTCACCATATTTAGTGACAGATGACGGACAGTCGCTCCTAATGGTGGTGACAGAACTTCCTGAACTCATTTGAAGCCCGACGGCACTGTCAAAACTTAGGTGGGAAGTAATGACAGAAAAGTTGAAAAGAAGGAAAGAAAAACAGCCATCAAAGAATTCGACAGATCATGCGCGCTACATTTACTTTTTAGGCTTTGAAAATCAGCTCCCCCACCTGAAAGTCATCTAAAATTCCCCTCACCCCGAGGGCTACCTGTGAGAAGACCTCCCCCGTACCTCGCCGTCCTGATTCCTCTGTGAAACCTTTGGCGCTCAAGCTGTGGGATTCTCACATTTAAAAGGGCTGAGACAGAATGTGCTTTAAACTGCTGCAAGTTTGATCCAAATAAGACCAGACAGTCTTTGCTCTGAGCATAAGGCCTCTGCAGATTAGTCGCATTAAAGCCCTTTTGTAAACTTGTGTTTGTGTGTGAAGGCCGTCGCTTTTTAATTCCTTATCATTCTGTCGTCTTTTAAGCAGCAGGACTTCATTTCAACTTGACTCACTGATGGAAAGTTAGTTTTCCTACCACCTGTTAGCCCGTGCAGTTTGCTCAGAACACCCCATATACAAATTCAGACACACTTGAAGTGTGTATTAAACAGCAATCTGCTCATCCTGTGTGGCCTGACCTCCCACAAAAAAAAAAACTATGTAGGTAAATGTTTATTTATTTCTTCACACAACATGACTGCTTGTGTTTATCTTTCAAAGGTCAGACAGCGCACTCAGATCCCACACAGTCCGTGTGTAAAAAGACTGCAGTCAGTGTTCAGGGCGGGCAGAAAAACTTCTTCAAGTGTGTTTAAATAAAGTTACCTGACGTTGGACCAGCTGGATCTGTTGGGCAGTGCCAGGACAGGGGCCTCATCTTTGGAAAGACTGGTCACTATTCCCAGGATTATGTTTTCAATGCGGGTCAAAATTTCCTTGCTGGAAGTAAAGATACATTGCTTTGAATATGGGCTGACAAGAAAAAAAAAAATCATGATCTTCAGCTTCAGCAAAATCAATATGTATTTTTATTGAATGCTGTTCACTTTCTAGAATATCTGCTAAACAGTTTATGAATTAAAGAATCAACATGTATGTTTGTTTATGAGTAATCCAGTGAATTAAATACCACACAAATCAAGGCACTTTTGATATTGTGATAAAGCAGCACTGTACGTTAATTTTCAGTCAAATACATGAAAGTGAGCGCTATTAGACCACAGTCTATACTCTTTATTAAAGCTTTAACACTTGCAGTGATTCACTGTGGTGCATTTGTTTTGGTCGTGTCTATATGCAAAACAATAAAGTAAAGTGTCAAGGTTTATTGCTGATCATGTCCACCCTTATTTCAATTTGCTTTGAAAAACATGTAGTTTAGATTAGATTAATGTAATCTGAAGACCTGCACCAAGTTTTTCCAGATTAATCTAATTAGCCTTTTTTGAAAAAAAAAAAGAAAGAAAGAAATTGCTGCTCATGAATCAATATTCACAAAATAGAAGCCAAACATCTGTGATGTGATTTTCTGTCACATATAGTAGTATTTTGTGTGTATATTTATATCTATATCTACATCTATATCTATCTCTCTCTCTATATTTTTTTATTATATAGTAATTTTTTTATCAATAAAGTTTATCTTGTTATATCAACTACCCCTTATGTCTTTGTGTGTACACACAGTAACGTAAGCAAATACGTGTACATACATATACAAACATTTGTATACAAATAATGTGTTTACAGTACATTTTATTTGATTGATGAGATCATACCGTATTTGTTCAGAAGCAGCTTATTAAGGGGAAAAAAGTACTTTCAATGCTCCTCAAATCAATCAACTTTTGGTTTGTAAAGGCCTTCAGATACAGACCCTTATTGTTATTTCATCCTTGAGAACCCACTCTGACCAAATGCATGCATAATAGCATGTTAACATTAACACAGCACACACTGGAAACATAATCACAATAAAATATAACTCAACATGGACAAGCTCATCAATCTTTAAACCTATAGTTACACTACAATTACACAAGTCAGATATCATTAGTTTTGACATTTTGCTGCTGTAAAACACCATAGGACCATCATGGCACCTGTTACATATTACAGTGGCACTCTAAGCTAGCTAACATTAACTCAGGTTAATGTCGCATTATCTGAACTTACTGGCTGATTTCTTCTTCAACACGCTGACAGTGTGTCCTGACTTCCACACTGTTTAGCAGGTCGACACGGAGCTTGTCAATATGTGAAAACAACTCTGCTTCACAGGATCCCATCATGTATTATTACACAGTCTGTTATTACATAACTAAAGAAATCACGAAGTTCCTGCGTATGGATGGTGTCGAAATCTCGCGAGATTTGCGCACCTACCTGATTGGCTTAATGATTTCCAGCCGGAAGAGTTATCGTTGCTGAATTGTTTACATCCATGAATTGTTTTGGACGTTTTGGACAATAAGAAAACGACAGAAACTTAACATTTATGATTAGCTGTTTCACTTTCATACCACGCTACTCTGTTTACACGGTAAGACAATGTTCACACTCTGCCATTTATAAACGTAGCCGATATTCGGTGTTTTAAATTGAAGTTTTTGAGTGGAAAAATGAAATATGTCTACAGACTAACGTTAGCCCATGTTTGTGCTTCTCATATGTGAAGTGGTGAAAGTACGTTAGCTAAGTTTGTTTGCAGTACTGTAGGTTTCTCAAGTGTAGTTTTGAGATACTCGCCTTTTTCTTGTTTATCTACAATTTCTGCTACTTAGTGTTATTCAACTCAACTACTCTTCAAAGCTAATGCGCTTCAATAAATGAATAAATTAATAACGATACAACTATGCAAACGTGCACACCAGAGAGAGGTATTGAGAGTGCATGCGAGGCTTTTACTTGGAATGATATATTTTTAAAATTTGAACTTATTTTTACTTTATTGAAACCTGATTTGTCTCCAAATCACTGGAAGAAGATGACCCAAAAATGATCATTAAATTAGTAAAAATGAAAAGATAAAAAACAGAAACAAACAAGGAAATTACCTTATTAATATTAGTAATAAATCTTCAACATAATTTTCAAGATATAATTCTGATAACTAAAAATATAGTTTTCTTGACATTTTTCTGTAGCTTTTTACTTTAGCATTTTCTAAATCTACCAATTTCTTGCATACTGTGAGACATTTCTTGCCAAGATGCTAATTTCCTTTTTCCCCCAAATAAATCAAACCAATTTTAACACTATTTAAAGCTTTAAATGTGTGAAAGGCCCTTGAGCACAGCAAAAGAAAGGCAATGTCAATCCAGATTTTAAAGGGTTAAGTGAGGGAGTGGGCCCAAGCCAGTCTCAACACATTCACAACAGAACACATACACAGAAATATTTTTTCAGTATACTGTTTATACCAGAAATATATTTTTAGTTCTATTACCACTCCCACAAAAACAGCTTCAAAAAATATATTTTAAAAAAGTTTGGCAGGTGTCTTCTGCTTTAAGGTTTAGTCAGTTGCATCTCTGTGATTAAGGCTTCAGTAATAAATATTTTCTCATTTGGAGTGTCTTTTCTTTTGCATTGGGTATTTCCCCAGAGCTCTGACTGTTGATTTTTATAAAGTGTTGGTAGGTCTGAGTACCTGAACGTATTTCCACTTGACAGTAATGACAGTAATACACAGATCTTTATTTCAATATTATTAACACAGCTTTCTCCTTATATAACACGTAAGGGTTGATGCTATGATTTTTTTTTTTTACAGTATTATTGAAGGGTAGTTGTGACATTATAACATGCTAAAAGCAGCCCTGGTGCTTTGTTTTTTAAATTTACTCTGTAAATATATCTGTAAATTTGCAGCATTTAGCTGTACTTTCCTTCGGGGCTTTTCTCCTTGTAAAAGTAATGTGCTCAGCTCCACCCTTTCTCTTTCTCTTGTCTCTTTCACCTGCTCCAGATGGCCATGGGCCTGAAGGCACTGAGTACTTCTTCCATGAAAAGCACAAGCAGGACCTATATACAGTATGTATACACCACGTGTGACAATATCCAATAAATAAACATCTGGTAGTTTATAAAGTATGCATTGTGGTAGATCATCCACACAATATGAAATGTAGTAAATACTCTACTCCTATATAGGCCTTTACAGGATATAGTATATATAATATATTTTACTTTTTGAGTTTTGAATGCTGAACATTACTTGAGTATTTTATTACACAGTGCTATTGTTGCTTTTATTTTAACAAACATGCACTTTCTGCAAATAATCAATCATTTAGCATTTATGATATGCTGCCACATGTAAATTAAACCAGTTTCCTTGTGATTTTCTTCTTGACCTTATGTGTTAAATCTCCTCTCTGTATTTGTGTGTTCAGGTTTGCCACAGTTGACATGCCAGACTACAAAATCTACAACAGGCACTGATGTCCTTGCAGCTACAAAGCAGCCTCGAAACAACTGCAAGCAGCTGCTAGTCTTCCTCTTCAAGCTAAAGGTCAGTACACATTTGCAAGCTTTGTCCATTAATAAGATCCAGTGATGTGTGTGGGCCAGTTAGCACCTCATTGGTGTAAGGTTGTAGACCGTTGCTGGTGGCGTAAAGAAAAATCCCCATTAGCACCCTCTGTGGCGCTCAGTAATAAGACCCTTTCTGCAAACTTGCTGCAACTTGTCCAAAGGTGTGTCTACTGTATGTGTGTGTTTCTGTTTGTGTGGGTGGGGGGGTAATTGGCTGCAGTTAGAGTCCCGGAGAAACCAAAGATATATTGTATCTGTCAGCCATGTGGAAGTGATCTTTAGTTATAATTTTGATGATGGTTGTGTGTAAGGATAATGCTGGCCAACATGTGTTTTAGGGCTCAGTGAGATGCTATAAATGTTGCTCATTCTGTCTTGTAGCAGCTTAGTTCACTGTATTAGGCAGTTGTCGACTAATTACAGCTGTTTTAAAAACCAAACATCAAAGTGATATTAACTGAAAACGACGCCTTGAGGAAATCTCACATATTGCTTCATCGACAACCTTTCAAAACCTGTTTGTGTCTTTGTTGCACCACGTTGAAGTCATGTCACTCTTTTGTTAAAACAGAGAAATGTGCTTAGATTCTAAAACTATTAGGTCATCCAGAGTCCCCACCTTCAAGAGCTGCTGGCAGGCATGCTGTGTGTGTTTGCGGAGGCACTGCGGTCTTTCTTTCACAGTGTGAAGGCCTGGTCAGAGTGTGTGGGAGCCAGGATCTGAAGAGAAGAGGTCTGTGCCCCTGACCTGACCCTGAATATTTCCTAATGTGCAGCTTTACCAAAGGTCCCCTTTTCCCCTGAGTGGCTTTGACAAGCTGCTTCCGTAGTAATGGCTCTTAATTTCTGAGTAATTGCTATCTCTAAGTGATGAGGGACAACCCCTCACCCAAGCTGAAAAAAAAACTTCACATGTGGAAGACGGCAGGTTGTGGGGGTCCTTTTTCTTCTGTTCCAGAAAGGATGAGACCCCTGCTGTTCCTTTGGCCCGGGAGAGATTTGTGTCGAGTGTGAGGCCCTAACCTGAGGAGACAGAGTGCAACGAGTCATGTGCTTGTCTCGGGATGAGTGTTTGTGCTGGGCAGTAGGAGGGGGGGTTGGGGGGGAAGTAGGGGGCTGCAGGGTCAGAGGAAAGAGAGTGGGGGCACTCGCTGCAGGTGAGGGGGATTAGCTGCAGCTAGAGGCCCAAAGAAACTAAATACAGATCTGTCAACCTAATCCTCACAAATAGAAAACAGAGCTGCCCTCCCTTCACAATCCACATAGTTCAGCACATCCACCTCCTGCTCCTCAGCCCCCCCACTTTCTACCTCAGGCTCTCCTGCTCCTCTGTTTCTCATCAGCTTTTGGCCTGGGCCAGTCTGGCTATGCCGCCTCCTCTCTAATGGCTCCTCAGACCAGCATCCCCTAAAGAGGAACTGACTGATCACCCAGGGTCCCCTCTGATGGACACACCAACACAGCCTTACAGAGTGATGAGAGCAAGAGTCAAAGGGGCAAGGCCTCTCTGCGCAGAGACAACAATCTAAATGGGACCTCTGCCTTGAGCTGCACGTAACTGGGTAGACCTTTATCAGGCCCTCACACCTCAGTAATGGATGCCGATAAGTATGCGGCAGGGTGAAGAGACCAGCTCAGTGTCAAGCCCGGATTCTGTGCCGATGACACAAGTGACAGAGTGCCTGAGTGATAACATCCTGCAATGGATAAGCTTGACTAAGCCAGGCATTTTGGAAAGCTTAGCTAAAACGGTATCTCTGACTGCCAGTGACACCAACTATAACTGATGGGTCTGGCTCGACTGCTGAGAGCAATGAATCACATCCAAGCTACTCGGGTGTTCCTTCGTGCCATATCCGGCTGTAGACAGAGTGACAGGACAGACAGGATACAGGCGAAAGTAGGTACTGAGTGATGGCAGGGAGGATTACAAGGTGCAGCATTTCAAATAAGATAATTGTGTGTGCATCAGCAGAAAATCTCTGCGTGTCATTTGGATGTGTGATGCTGTCACAATAATGTTTATAGGGTTCCCATGGTCAAAAAAATTCTGGAAAAATTCTGAAACTGTTTTCCAGGAAATGGTTCTAAAGTGAAAAGAACATTTTGCAACATTTTTGATTTAAGTTTTGTTTAAATTGTTTTCAAATAATCCCAATGCATATCTGCTTTCATGTCTTACTGCTTCTACCTGCATGTTAAACACCGGTGTAGCTGTTAGAACTTCAGACACAGTTCATTGCCACATCACATGATCTGCCCACCTGTTTTAAGCTACTTCCATAAAGTCATAGAAATGGTGTAAAATATTATGTAAAAGTTTTTAAAATTAAAATTGTGTGGGAACTCTGCTTATAGTAATGCCAAAATAATGTTGAAATCAAGAATGGGAGAATAGGAATTGGCATTGGGTTGCAATTGCCATTTCCAATTGGTACTTCCAAGTTGGCAATATTTTTGTTATAGTTCAGAGTCTAATGAAAAACCTTAATATTTAATTTCCTCTTTATTTATTTATTTTTTATCACCATTGAGCATGAACAAATTACTTGGTTATTGAAAATCAAGTGATATGTTAAGGCCCAGACACACCAAAGAAGAACCAGTAGCGACAAAGGCTGACTGTTGCATTGCATTTGAACACACAACAAAGAGTACAGCCAAATAGCACACACGCTCTGTGCCTATGTGAGAAATAACTCTCCATACCAGCAGGCGGCTTTTGTCTGTATTCATCATTCAAAAAGGAAACCAAAAGACAGACAAGATGGATTCAAGATGCTAGTCATTAAGTTATCACATTAACAACACAACCCACAGCTGAAAGAACCAAGCATATTTACTGTGCACTAGCAAACAACTAAGAACTCTTTATCCTAAAGAGCTTGTTGCCTAAAAATTAACCTTATCTTATATAACAAGTTTGTTTCAATCTCACGCCCTCTTGACTTAAGTTTGTGTGCCTGCCTTCCTTCTGTTTCTCTTCTTGTGCACTGAGCTGAACTGCAGATCAGAGTGATTTCATTCACCATCACCGTCTCTGACACCGATTCAACATGCTGTTTTGGCGGAGAAAAAAAAGCTGACAAGGCCAATAGTGTGGCACACACCACAAAAACTAGAGCAACAGGTGCTCACTGATGGCCCAACACTGACCACCAGCCGACCCTTGGCATGGCGTGTCAGGGCCCTGAATTTAATAAATGCACTACTATGTAGATTTGATAAAGGAATCAAAAGCACCTGGATTCAATAATTCATTACTGGATCCACATCATGTAAAATTCTATCAAACCTAAAACCTAAATGGGATTTACAAAGAGAACTATTTTAAAGCTGTTTCATAAACCCACCCCCTCTCTTTCTTCTGCCTGTCTCACAGCTGTGTCTCATATGTTCATGAGGCCCCTGGAAGTGTGAGACACCAGAAGGGGAACATTTGCAATAGCTCAGCTCCACCTGGTTTGGCTGTTTTAACAGGCCGCTGGTTTGTGCACTGCACACAGTGGGGTTACGCCAAAAAACGTAGACAAGGGCGGACAGGACAGGCAGACAGGGAGGGCGGCAGAGGGGAAAAAATGTGCCTCCACCCTCTCCTGTCCTTGCACCCCGACCCCACACTGCTTCATTTGAGGGTCAGTTTACCCCGAAAAAAGTTTTACTGTATCGTCTGTGGGTCTGCTTGGACGGACCCCCCTCCACCGAACCTCATCCGCCTCCCCGCATACGCAGGCCTTCAAAGGACTGCTGCCTGCTGCTCTCTGAGGCAACACATGAAATAAATATTAATCTGACCTCTGACCGCATGCTTTGAGCTCCTAAATAGAGATAAGCAGGCAGATGGAAAAAGCACCAACTCTAGCTGTGGATGAAAAAAGTAAGACAAAGAAGCAACCATATTATATGGAGATGAAAAATGTTTTCTTGTTTTGGTTTTAAAGAGGGATGTTTCACTGCATCGCTGTGTGGTCTTCTTTAGACCTTAGTATCGTGCTCCAACTGTTGAAGTAGGTTGGTGTGTATTAGTGCAGATTGTCTGAGATCATAGTGGGAAGAGTTTTTGTGCGTGTGTGTGTGTATGCTTGAAATTCTCTGAACCATATTCTCAATTTGAAAAAAAATTTAATTTAAGATATCATAAAAATGTGGGTAGTATTTGTAAATGAACAGTACAAACTTCCATCCATCTCACCAGAGTCCAGATCTCCCTCCTCATCTCTCCATTCAGTTTTAGGATTGTTTCTCGCACTACAGATTGCACTTCTGCAATTGCATGTCTGCCATCGTGGACACAAAGAACATCGGACCGTCTTTCCTTCTCTCTCTTTTTCTCAAACTCTGACCAAACTCCACTCAAGCTGTAAAACTAGGCAGTGCTGATCAAATATAAACCAAGATTCTGTTGCTTTATTGCCAATTTTTCACCTGAAATCTCTTTAGAAACATATTTTAGTGCACTATTTGGCTGTAATACAAGAATTTGTTTACAGAAGCGGGTGCCATATTGTTTCCTGTATTCTAAAAATGGAGGCTGATAAAACTGAGATCCAACAGTAAAACTAAGCAGCGCTAATAAGGTATGAACCAAGATTATGTGACTGTTCTAAAGATTTCTTGCCTGAAATGTCCCCAGAAACATATTTTAGCTCACTGTTTAACTGTAAGACATAACTGTTTGTTACCTTGGGGGTGCCATATTGTTTCCTGTGTCAAAACGGCGAAGCTTTCATTACGGCACCCACCAGTAGAAGTGTTCGTTGGTCTGGTATGGCACAGTTCATTGTAGTAGTTGTAGTTGTTTTCTACCTCTTGAGCAAATGCAAAATGCCACAGCCTTTTTCCTTGGTTTTCCCTGTTCATGTAGCACCAATTTCGAAAGTATTTGCATCTCTCTACTGCATAGACAGTCTGGTTTTATGAAAAGAACCTCTTTCCAGCAGTGAAATTCGTCTTTCATCATCTTAAATGTAATGGCACGGGCACTGAACGTGTGTATCACTGGTTGTCTAAATTTGTAACTGGTCGTGTGTACCTACGACAAAATATTGAGTTTCATGTGAAATTATGTCCACTTTTTTTTTATACGTGTGTGTCGTCGACAGAAGGTTCAAACACTATTTGTTCTGCTTCTCTGCTTTAGCTCTCCTTGTCAAAGGCCCCTCAGTGCAGCTCACCCAGCCTGGCCTCAGCCTGTGCCCACTGTTTACTGTGACTGTCATCAGGCCCATGGAGGCCCAAACAAAGGGGGGTCTGTTCCTATTATCCTGCCCAGGATTGTCAGCCTCTCTCTGGGCACAAACTGAGCCAAGGGCTGGGGGTTGTTGGAGGAGCACCGGGGGGTTTGACCTCGCCAACCTTATGGCAAGGGTGAGAGAGCAAAAGAGTGAGTGTAAGACAATGGGAAAGAGAGAGAGAAAGAGAGGAAGATGTATAGTTATAACTGCAACTAAGACCCTTTCAAGCCCCCTGTTGGAAACTGCTGTAATGTAAACACCTGCGGCCATTAGCTGATTCTATCTGAGGCACCGGATAGAAATGTTTATATGTTACAGGCTACTACTGAAAGGCCATTTAAAAGCAAATAGAGGATTAGATATACAGAATGAGTAGTGGCAGGCGATGTAAGCTTTTAGGCTGTTGAATTGTCATTGGAAAAAGAGGAGTGGAACGCCTTTGAAGACCAGAACAACCACATTTAATGGGCAGGAAGGTGAGCTAAGTGTAGAAGACCCCGAGACACGCTCTGCGTCCTTTCCTCCCTTCCTCTGTTTGCAATCATAGCTTAAGCCGTCTGGCAGCCCTCTCTTGCTGTGCCATTGAAGTCTAATTTTATTGTCATAAAAATCACCTGGCAAGCTGTAGCCCTAAAACATCCCAACTACAGAGCCTTTAAAATTCCACTCTCTGTGCAGTGAAAAAGTTTTTAGGAGGCCTGATAAAGATAAAGCGGCCGTGCCTGGTGCATCTGAAATCCCCTCTGCCTGTGTCAGTGAGAGCAGAGCACACAAGAGGGTCAGGAGCGTTCCATTAAAGTGTGGTGTTTAAGAGGTGCTGGGGCCAGGGGGGCAGATGGAGGGATGAAGCAGCTGCCAAACATCTGCACCCCTCCTTCGCGGTCTGCTCTCTGTCTGTGCAACGCTGCCTTTGTCACAAACTTCCTGCTCCGGCAGAAAGCTTGGATAGCTTAAAAAATGCAGCATGAAATGGCTGTTGTGAGGCTGTAATGCTGCCTCTTTGGACATCAAAAGACAACCGACTTTTTTAGGTCTCACAACCATGTAAAGCAAGGTATTCAGAGAGTGCACCTGCAGAGTATAGTGGCAGCTTTACGACTGCATGTTGCAACCTCTCCCACAGCATTTAAGTATTCACCCACACAGGCAAATAATTACTCTCTGATATGAAGTCTGTTATTTTCCATAAGCACACTAACACTGAAAGGCCTGTTGTCAGTGTCTGGACAGCTGTTGTTATTGAGTCCACACAAGCATACAAGCACTAGGAACTATGGGAAAGTAATGATGAAATGTGCTTTATCATAAAACTGAAGCATCATGATACAAATCCCGTCCTAATCCGTTTTGTATTTGCAAATGCCTCAAGCATTTCTAAAACTGGTAACAAAGGCCAACTTCGCTCTATCCCCATTAGAAACCACAGCTCTCTCTCTCTCTCTCTCTCTCTCTCTCTCTCTCTCTCTCTCTCTCCCCCTCTCTCCTGCTCCTCCCAGCACACAGCGCCTCCTCACAACTTGTTCGTGTCTCTCCCGGTCAAACGCGTACGCTCGCAGCCTCCACTCTTCAGTTGCACGGTGCACTTCAGTTGATAGCAGTTGGCAAGAGGTTGTAGATGAGAGTAGAGGTCCGCGCGAGCACAATCCGTCAATTTAAGTTGATGTTTCATTTGGGAGCACCTCCCTCAACATGAGGGTCCGTACCTGACTTTGGATATTGAACACAGGCCGCCTGTCGCTACAAGTTCATTATCCATTCTCCAGAGTTTCGGCAGAACAGAACTGGGCGCAATTACGCACGCCGAGTACCATCATGGCACCGATTTTGGATAGACGTGCTCCGGCTTTGCTCTTGGTTTGGAGCTACTGCGTCCTGGCGGATACCGCTTTCACGAACTTTACTTTGGACAACGAGTTCCACTCGAGTTTCATCCACCGTCGGCTGAAGAGCCAGGAGCGCAGAGAGATGCAGCGGGAGATCCTTTCGATCCTGGGGCTGCCGCACCGGCCGCGACCCCACCTCCACGGAAAGCACAACGCTGCCCCGATGTTTATGTTGGACTTGTACAACGCCATGTCCACAGAAGGGGACGAAGACAGATACTCGTACCCCTATAAGCCCGTCTTCACCACCCAGGGGCCCCCAATAGCCAGCCTGCAAGACAACAACTTCTTGAACGACGCAGATATGGTCATGAGCTTTGTCAATTTGGGTAGGCTCTTTAATCGCTCACTATTTGTATTAACCAAAAACTGTTGAAAACACACATTTTCATGATCATCGTCGTGTTACAACAATGGCAAAGTTACTGCTGTTCAGTCTTAATTCTTTCAAGCAGTATTTTAATAATAATATTGCGCTACCTTACAGTAAAATTGGGTGATTATTGAGACATTAGAGGTCTCTAAAGCAGATATATGAATGATTTTCTTATGGACACACTCTGCTCACACATTTTTAGTTTAAAGTAGCTGTTGTCAAGTGACCAACTGTTGGTCTGTGTTAGTGTTGTCAAAAGTATCGATTTGCTCATACATATGGATTCTGAATATTTGAAATGGTTTCAGTACTCATTTTCTAAAGTATTTATACACCTGCGCCAGCTGTTATTTCTAGCTCTCTATTATTTTTAATGTTTACTACAGTCATTCTGCTGTTTTATGCTATTAACCAAGAAAAGTAATTGATGCTGGCATGAGATAGCCTTTTTCTATTTATCTTTATTTTTTTTTTTAGTTTTTTGTCTCCAATGTCAATTTTCCCCCACAGTATCAAAAATGTCTATTGAAGAAATCTGAAGACATTGCACAATCAAAATTACTGAGAGCTTTTAATACAGTATGTGGATCTCCTGTCTGATACTTGCCATAGTGTGATTTTTTGGTCCAGCACCTGTAAAAGTTTTGAGCTCTGCATACTCTCTACCTTGATTGTATCAAAGTTAGAGGTTCCAGTATTGTGATAACACCAGTCTGTGCATGCTATTTTTCACTCTCAGGGCTTCATCAGTAGGGAGAATTTATTACTGTATTGCCTTACACTTGGTGCATCTCACAGCTGTTTTTAAGGAGTATTTCAGTTTATCTCTCAGAGTCAAAGATGATTGAATCGTGGTGGATTTGATCTTGTTATTTCACTTTAAGGAGGAGCACATGTATTTTTTACACCTACGTACACGCACAGAAGAGCAGCACAACAACCACGTTTACATACAGCTGTGTACAGCTAATACCAGGAGTGTCACATTCCAGTGTCCGTCTCTGTTAAACAGCTGTGCAACCAGCTAATGTTCAGGTGCTTCAGTTGTGGATGATGGACCAGCCAGCAGCTAATATGTCAACCATGTGTTATCTAAAGAATGAGTAAGTCAACAGCAGAGAATGGGTCTAAAGTGCATTGGGTCCTCCCTCTCACTCTAATCAGGAGACATCCCCATACACACTCAGACTGCAATATAATGCCAGTCAATGATGAGCCAAAACTTTGTTGAGTTGTGTTTAGTGGGTCTCAGAGTGAGTCACTGTGCTGCAGGATGCGTGACGCTCCAAAATAATAGTTTACTTAGGTTTTGATTGTTAAATGTTGTTCCTTAGACCCCAGTGCTTATCTAATCAGAGTGAAATCAAACAAATTATTTTATTGCTGTCAGCAACAATCAGAGGCTGTTAATTGCAAATAATCACAACATTAGCAGGCGGCGTCAGATTTATGGATAGATAAACACATCGTTATAATTCAATTTGCTCAACAAATTATGCAGTCGCAGCAACACTTATGTTCCAGATGAGTTGCTGTGTTCAATTTTAGTGCATTAACCTTTCCCATAATTTGGCTCAAGTTGGAGGAAATAGTAAATGAAATTCTGAGCAAGCATACAGCGGTCAAATGTTTTGCAAGCCACCAGACGTTTTAGTGACATTCTGGAAGGAGTTGAAGGTTTACATTCAATCCTGGAAAGATCATTGTTGGAGCGACTTGGCAAGAGAGAGGGAGGTGACACTGGTTCCTCCACTGCACTGTGTAATTACTGTGGGAGCTGCTGCATTGTGACTATTTTTGACAGGCTGTGACACAGATGGATTTGACCACAGAGACTCGCAAAGTCAAGGACCTTGCAGAGTCGAGGGCCGAGGTGGAGGGAGCTTTTGAGAGAGAAAGACGTGAGAGATGGTTGGGACTCGGCCCATTTCTTTTGCAGGGATGATGCTTAAAAGCAGTCAGAGAAAATTTAAACAAAGATGGGTCGCATCAGCTGGAGAGAACATTTTATTGAATATATTAGCGGATTCATGGAATGAAAGTCACACTGCTTTCCTGATGTTTTGCGGTTAAATCAATTACTGATGGCACTTGTCCAGTCCTCCCCGTGGCTCACTGTTTCCGAATATGTCACTCATTTGGATATAAAGTGGGCATCTGTAATTGCATTGTGTGTGCTATGTGCCACATGTTGCATCTGTCAGTAGGGTTCATTGTTCGGTTTCTTCCCAAGTCTCATGTAATACCATCAAATATGTGTCCAGGCAGCTTGATTGAAAACAGCAGATAGTATGCTGTTTCATTACCCTTCACATGAGAGAGAGAGAGAGAGAGAAGTAAGTGATGGCTATCAAATGGATTGACTATTTCCTCTCCAAATTCCTTCCTTTCCACATTTGCTCATTGTGGGTTTGTTTTCTTATTTAGGTTGTCTGAGAGCAAAATGAGTGTGGCTTTTATTTAAAAACTGTCCCTCAAACTCTGCATGTCTCCAGAACTACCGTGCCAAGGTACATTAGTCAGACTTTGCACACTGGTTGCTGCTTCCTGAAAGGCCTGTTTTCATGCACTGGTTTTCACTTTTATTATATTTCAACATAGGGATGGGCGATTTATTCGAATATACATAATGTATCGTGGCTTGTTTCACGTGGGATACATAAGATGACTATATCGTGAACATTGCGTATAAATCGTTTTGTTATTTTTTTAAGCAACTGGCATGGGGCTCGCTTTGGCGTTTCTGCTCTTGCTCTCTCTTATGGCTCTCTCCCTCTCACAGATAGACACACACAAAAAGAAGGACTTACAAACGTGATACGTCACACACACTCCAGATCACTCTCGTGATCATGTGAGTGTGTGTTTCTGTATCTGCAGGGCTCCAGAATGCTTCTTTTTAGGCGCAATTTGCAACCATGGAGCACCGATGCAACTTGCAAAATACTATTAATATATGAGCTGGAGAACTGTTGGTGTGTTTCCAGCTCACAGTGAGTCTGGTCTGGTCTGATATTTAACATAGTCTCAGTAGGCTCTTGCAGCATTTGCCCTCAAATGGTCCAGTTTGCCCTTATTTAGAAAAAGACAATATTCCTACTAATATGTTTACATATCTAATGAAAATTAATATTCCACTTACCCTCCCGTTTACATGCAGCTGTGCATACTCTGATTAACATGCCCTAAAATGTTGTGTATCACATCAAAGTATGGAAAAGTAGAACAGCTGCAGCCACTTGTCATTTTGCGTTTTTCACAGTTTTTGACCAGTGGGGGACTTGTTGGCCTTTCTCTTTCCTTCCCTCACCTTATTAAAAAAGGTCGGTGCTGCGATATTTGCGCATATATCAAAACCTGTTGACATCAACGTCTTTCATGGAGTTTAAAAGTCAGTGTGTTTCTCCCTCCGACCAGAAATGTGGGATTTTTTTTTTGCATGCATCTCGTCCCCACAGCCTTGCAAACTATTGGCAAGTTGGTCTGTGCACAATGTATCCATGACAACACAGCGCCAATCGTAAACAGATGAGACGCTCCTAAAACCTGATCACTACCGGTATATCCCAAATGTCTTACTCAGAAAATGCTAAACTTGGAAAACGACCTAATTTGGAATACATAAATGGAATATGCTGTTTAATGACCCACATCAAATTCAGAGTATTTTCATATTTGAGGGAAATATTGGTGTGCATGTAACTGTAGGCAATGATAAATCCTCGCATTTAACAGCACCGTGGTAAGAGTGTAACAATAGTGTGAGCAGAGGAAAGGCGTGTTTGTGCATCTGCAGGGCTCCAGAATGTTATTTAGTCATATTTTGCAACCCTGGAGCACCAGGGCGACTATAGTATTGATACATGAATTGCAGAGATGTTATTTTTTTCTGCTCAGAGTGCATGAATCTTCACGTTTAATGGCAACATGGTAGCAGTTTAATTTTAACAGCTAACTGTTGACTGCAAATTTGAAGCCCACAGCAAAAACATCAACACTTCTGGCCTGAGGCAAGCCGGTTGCTTCAAAATATGATTAAAATATTCAATTATAACAATACTTTACTGTAACATTTATTGTAACATTACTTTATTTAACCTATGGACTTTACTATAAACTTTCTAACTTTAGTTAATTTATTATTTTTTTTTATGTTGGTAGTCTACAGTAGTTCACAGGAGATTTCAAAATATGATGATATATATGTTGTGTATCGTGATACAGGCTAAAAATATTGTGATATTATTCTTATGATGCATAGGAGCATATACAATGTATCAGTGCACTACACTACTGTGTGTGTGTGTGTGTGTGTGTGTGTGTGTGTGTGTGTGTGTGTTTGTAACTGTAACTACTAGAATCATCATCGTCCTTCCTGATTGCCACTCAGGGCAGCAGCTACACTTTGTTGTCAGCATGTGTGTGTGTTACATGACTCTGTTACAGCCAGCATGGGCGGGTGTGGGCTTTGGGACAGACCCCAGGCCAGGGACGTCCTCTCACTGAGTCACTTCAGTTTAAAAGCCCAGCTGTGTAAATGGCTTACAGCATACATTCAGAATGTACACTGGCTGCTACACCAAACACAGGTCACCCAGGCACTGGGTGTGTGCTGGACACGCTGCGATAACACGCCAGCAAGTGAACGTAACACACTTTTGCTGTCGCTCTAAGTGGCAACAGAAAAGTGTTCAAAAAGGCACGAAAATAATGTAATAAAATGGGCATTTTAATTTAATTCCTGCTGTCTGTCTACAGATACAATTATACTCATATACAAACACATCCTTTCTGTAACTATTATTTAATGTAGTCCCAGTGGGCTTTGGCAGCATTAGCTCTCAGCCACTGTGAATTAAGGCATTTCCTCTTTAACAAACCACAGCTTCCAAGGCTTTTGGCTGCTACATTGGCCTATGCCGAGCTGCAGTTCAGCTCAGTTCATGTTAAACTCTCACACAGGCCGGTCACACTCAGCCATCCAGGCACACGCACAAACACTCATAATGGCCAACCTGAAATGCCAATTTACACATCCCAGACCTCAGGAAATGACTGTGACTTGGACGTCTGCTATTTGCATCCTGGATGACTGAAACAGTAGCAGCATCATCACCTGTGTTTGTGTGGGAGGTGGGGGGGGCTTAAGTCTTTTACTGTAAAATGTTATGAGGTGCGTTAGTCATCACTTCCTTATTTTGTCTGTTCTCATGCAATCTGGAAAGGATTAAAGTAGCCTTAGGTGAGTGTGAGGACAAGTGGCAACTCTACATACTGTGTTTTTGTGTGTGTGTGCATCGGAGCCAACCGGTAATTCTTTAAAATGCTTCATCCATCTTAAGCAGATTTATACTGTGATGACACAGTCTGTTTGTGATGTTGTTTTAAGTTAAGGATACAACTGCTGTGTTTCTACGTTTTTCTAACTTTCAGCATATCCCAGGAAATGACCAAAACCAACAATATACATACTGTGTATATATATATATATATATATATATATATATATATATATATAAATGTGTGTGTGTGTGTGTGTGTGTGTTATTATATTGTCAGTCTCTTGTTACTTTCCAACTCCTTTCCAAGGTTAAATCCTTAAAGGGGATTAAATCTTAAGGAAAAAAAAGAAAAGGTTATATATATATATCCTTTTAAAGATTTCTTTTCAAAAAGAAAGTATATAGAACATCATCAGCCTTATCCTTAATGGTTCAAATATGTAAATATACATTCAGAATGTACTAAATTATGCCGGCCTGACACCAAACAGCTTTTAAAGTGATTTCACTGCTGTAGACAAATTCCCAAAATTGAAATTAAATCATGATCCAGTATTTTCGATCATTTGATGTACAGTGGTCATAAAACTCAGTCGGAGCTGTCTTAAGTCAGTCTTTTTCTCTTCTTAACATCCCAATAAAATCAAACGGGTTTAGTATTATCATAAGTCATTAGCCTTGGCCCATGCAAACAGGGAAACTCAATGATGTGAATATTCTAATATTATTAGTCAACAACCAATAGCTGTGCTCTCTCTAGCACCAAACAGAAAGCAGCAAACCAGGTATATAGTACACACTGAGGGGATTGCAGGGAAGCCCAAGAACATGAACAGTTTTTGGTTTTCTGGGACAGTTAGAAAGGAGAAGAAACTGGTGGAGTTTTAGAGTAAAAAGGGGTCAGTGTTTAATTCGGCCTGTATCTGATCCACCAACCAGCACCTTATTTTAGTGCAAAATCTAATTCCCAGCGTCTCCTCCCACTAAAGTAGTGCAGCTAACCAAGGACGGCCAGTGGCAAGTTGCAGCAACAAAACTGAGAATGTGAAGTTAGTCCACAAATAAGGTGTATTTTTAAAGATTACATTGATGCCAAATTGACAAAAATACTGTCGACATGTGACGCCTTTTATCTTGGGTTTCTCGGGTTATGTGTTTTGCAGACACGTAAGGAACTGCTAATAGGTCATATTTCTTAAAAGGAGTTTGCCGCCAGGAGCAGGATGGGAAAGGAATCTAGTTGTGGTCTTGGAAATAGTGACCTTGCAACATCCCCAGTCTTTGCAAAACCTTAGAATCCTGTGACTTAAAACTCAATTTGTCCTTAGATATGAGAGAGAGTCAGACTTCAGTCTTTTAAAAATCTTTTTGAAGTCTTCGGGTATATAATAGGCATAAGTTGCTTTCATACACTCATGGAGTTTGGTTTTGTGTAGGGTGTACAGTAAGGTTTTTGCTTTTACAACATTTATTTGATATTTTTAAGGGATTTTGCATACATTTGCAATATAATGACGAATTTTGGTACTGTAAAATGTTGTCTTTATATCATGATAATAGCTGCTTTAGTTTCAGTGTCCTGGTACTATGCATGCTGGATTGCTTTGACTGTCATGGCATACTGTTCGTACACACAGAGTTTAATGTTGTTTCAGTATGTAAACTGGGCTGATGAGTCCCTGCATGTGTAACAGTGATACTGGCAGCCTCTGTGTCTGGACACTTAGTTGGCGCTGCTGTAATGAAAAAGCATCAAAAAAGTGAACAAATCTGAGGCAATTGGAGGAAAAAAAGTGCTACCAGGCTGCATTTAATTGCTCCAGTTTTCCTTGTTGAGTTCTGCTGCTGTTAATCTGCACCAGATGTGATATAATTCACTAAACTGAGTTGAAAACAGTACACAAACACAGCTCAACGGTCTTCTGTCTTCACAACATGTAACATTTTGGTAGTTGTTATCTCACCCGATTGAAGCCGTCATGTTGCACTCATCTCACCTGATTGAAGCCGTCATGTTTCACTCATGGTGACCAGTTTTAGTAGCAATGTCTCACATTGAAACTTGCCTATATTTAAGTAGTGAGTTGAGGCTGTGATCAGAGAAGGGAGACGTATCGTAGCAGACTCTGCTCAGTGAGTCAGTGCCCTAGTAGGTAATTATCCACAGCGTTACCTTGGTGACCTGACATGGCACCACCTGGCCCTCCACCATTCATGGTCTTGTGTCTGCTCCCTTAAGGCTACACTGAATGTCTTTTTTCTTTACAGTCAAAGTTACCTTTTTAGGTTTTAAAATGAAACTTCTTCATATTTTATGATATCAAATTAAAGAAATCTTTCATCTCTAAGTTTGAATTAAGCGAATCAGTGGATTCTTAGTCTTTTTTTAATTCGATCACCTATCTTTAGTGAATGAAAGTCATCAGTTTCATCAACATGAATACATGCAGGCAGCAGCCTAATAACATAATGATGAAATAATAATTGTGCCCTTCAGTTTATAGCAAAGACCTTATATAAAACAGGACAGCGTGTCTCCACTTCCTCCCACTGCACAAAAATGAGGCCAAAATATTCCCTATACGGCTGCTGCCATCTTACAGTAGTGACATAATTTGAAGTCAGAGTGTAATAGCAATCTCTGCAGTGTTGAGTTCCCGCCCATTCACCAGTCGTGAGCAGCACCATTGATCTAGCTTACCGATTGACGTACACAGCTGTCTATAGTGATGTCACACAACGTTTTTATAGCATCAAATAATTAATTAAAATCAAACTCGTCAGAATAAAGGAACACCAAAGCAGCAACATGCTAAAAACTACCTGAATGAAAGAACCCGTCTTTGGGGAAAATGTATTTGGCAAGTGCTTTGAATTTTGAGTTTGAGCCATATTCATAGTATGATATGTACTGCAGCCAGCCACTAGGGGGCGATGGAGATGTTTTGGCCTCACTTTTGGGGAGCTTTCCCGTCATCCATTATTTTATACATGTCTTAAAGCAACATTAAGCTGTGACAGAAATAGCAATAAAATAAATCAGAAAAATTTGAAATTAAAGGGAAACTGTGTGGATTTTCAACCAACTCCACGTCATCGCAATGTGTGCAGATAAAGTGTTTTGGTTTCCGCATTTTCTGTGAGCACCTGGAACTTCCTGCTCATTTCCCAACCAATATTTGCAGGCAAATGATTTATGAATTACTCTAATGTTATGTGTGAAGTGATCGTAGGGGTGTAATGATACATCAATTTGGATCCATATTCATTGGTGAACAAAACCAATATCATCGATGC
Source organism: Plectropomus leopardus (assembly GCF_026936395.1). Classification (NCBI taxonomy): domain Eukaryota; kingdom Metazoa; phylum Chordata; class Actinopteri; order Perciformes; family Serranidae; genus Plectropomus; species Plectropomus leopardus. The sequence goes on along the minus strand of NC_142184.1, from coordinate 13,036,323 downwards.
AAAGTGAAAACATCAATACGTATCGTTTTCGTCAAGATACACCTTAATTTTAGAATTCCCATGGCATATTTCTGTCACCATTTCCAACCAAGTGTATCTCCTTCCAAAAAATTCCAACTGTGCTAGTCAGGGGTGCACAATATTGGATATTTTGCAGCTAACCAATATGACGATAACTGATACGACGATATCTAACAAGTCATTTGGCCGATAACTGATGTTGGTGTATACACTTTTCATCCCCACCTTATTTTAGTGATCATCACATCTCCTCTGTGGTGGAATAAACATCATATTATGCATACTGTTATCATGAAGGCCCACCAGCAGATGGAGACATAAAATACATTGCTTTTCAGTTTATGTAATATTCATTCATTGCGCAAAATAAGAAAAGTACTTCAACTCAGGGTCAGTGTTTTGTACATGTCCACTTTGTCAATATAAAAACATATATCAGTTAGTCATATTGGTGGAAATCAGCATGTTGGCTGATTCCGATATTTCATTTTAAAGCCAATATCTGCTTATACCAATGATGTGCTGATATTATCGTGCATCCATAGTGCTAGTGGCCTGGCACCAGGCAGATAACGACAAGCAGTTAAGAAAAAGACAAAGAAGGTATTTATTTATTTATAGTGTTTCATATTTATGGCAGGCCCCCGAGTTGAATTTAATTGAAATTGTATTGTGGCAGACTTTGTAATATCAGCAGATGTTATGTTGTAGTCCAAAGAATTGATATAATACTGTATCGTGATGAACATAATCTTTATCTGCAACTGTGCAGAAAAACTCTGTTCAAACAAAAAGAAAAATAGAAATGCAAAACAACAACATAAGAAAAGCTGCGCAGCATTCGAATGTTGGGAATCTGAACGTCAACGCTATAAATGAAGCGGTGGGGTACAGCCCTAACAGCAGCCGCCACACAGTTTGTCTGCCAGCTCTCTGCTTTATAGAACAAGTTAATGGGAAGGTAATGAAGAGTATAGAGGGGAAGAAATGTCTAACGGGTAAATTAGGTTGGATTTATGAGAGGCTTTGGCTTTCAGACAGCATTGTGTCACTGGCTCACACACTTATGGCCGCATGCTCGGAAGCAGTTGTGTCACACTGCAGTCACGCTAGAGGCACGCAGCTTAGGTTTTTATAGCTGATAGCAGGGAAGGGAAGAGGTCCACACTTTCAAATGAAAACCTCCAATATATATATTTCCTTAATAGGTGATATCTCTCATCCATTCATCCCCTCCCCACCCTTCTCTCTATTGCTCCTCGCATTCCTCCTCACAGCGTGTTGCCCATGGTGCTGAGGTTAATACAGATGTTTCCCTCTGTCTGCAGGCCAAAGCAGCTGTGCAGAGAAACTTTATCTTTTTTAGAGTCCAACAAGTTCTCTCGTCTCGACCTCCACACTCACGTCTGGCCCTGTCTCCAATCCATCCCACACACAGGACCATCTGATACCAAACTTCCCTCCCTACCCTCCTGAACCAACAGTATTGATTATCAGCACCGGCCTCCTAGTTTTAATTAGTTAGTTATCATATGGTCCCAGTGGTGCTGTGTGGTGTTTAGTCTCCAGCCTCCTGCTCTGGCCCTCACCTCCAGGGGTTTAAACCCTCCCGTGCTTCCAGACATAAAACATTTCAACACTTTCTCAAGTTCTTTTGTGTGTTTTTCCACTCCCCACCTCTCACTCTCACACATACACACATACAACACAGTTTTCCCTTTCTCTCTACTTCATTTCTCACCGCTTCTCTCCCTCATAAACACACACACACTCATACTTTTCGTCCACTGTTGAGTTGTAATGTGATGGATTTGTCTCGGTCTCGCCATCTCACACTAGAAGCTGCTTCCCCAAATGTGTTTGAGGAGTCTTGTCAGGGCCAAAAAATTAAAACACAAGTACATGTTGAAGGCCAGTCATTCCTCTGTGTGCATGCAGCCTGTCCTTGACACTGTCAGTATGCCTTTTTCCCTCCTGTAGATTTATGTAATCGCTTCTGTATACACTCCCAGTGAACTAAAAGCATGCATGTGTATGTCTGTGCATGTGTGTGAAGAGAGACGCACATACACTTTTTTGCCCAAAAGGAATGTTTCTGGAGCTAATTAGTGTTATTGAGTGCATGTTTTATTGCCTTCTGCTGGACAGGGAGTGAAGCAGAAGCAGTGGAATGTAACAGTTGGTACAGATAGCCCTGCCTTCCTGTCAGGTAATTTCTCTTAATTCCCCCTCAGTTTGATATATTAGATCTGGAGTGTAAATACCACAAATGCAGACAAAGAATCTTTCTCCTTAAGCTTCATGAAGCTTTACAAAGTCTGCAACCTCAGAGATCCCTGAAATATCTTGGGTTTTTTTCCATTTGTTATCTCTCAGATTCACCTGTTGAACCCAGGAGTCCAGAATGACATCTGGATGTACGTAGCAGAGCCTTTGTGCTCTTGGCCAGGCTGAGGCACTTGCTGGGAGGGATGATGAAACACTCTGCGGGTGGGACTTGACAATGTGGCGAGTGGTCAAAAGGCCCAGATGTACTAAGCAGCGGGCGTTTCAGCTCAGCTACAATGATGGACGGACTTCCTTCGTTGCCAGGAATGTTGGTCTCATTTTAGTTTTTCTAATAATTTCTGCTCTGACTTGTTCTTTTAGTAGTCTTTTTCTCTGAACCCAGCTTCAGTTTAGGTGTTTAAAGGGATACTTTTTAACCAGCTTTGTATCATAACAGTGTGGGTAGCAAGTGCAAATGAACTCTGGTAAATTTCCCTCTATATAACCAGTGCATAGATCTACTTTCACCCTCCACAGCGAAATTCCACCAGATGGCACAAAACGTGTCATTCGACAGTGTTTCACTGGCTCTAATGGTGTTGCTTAAACTACAGGATGTGCTTCTGCATTTTCGTATTGCCTGACACCCATGCCATCACCGTAGACATAAATAGTATGAAAGTAAATCTAGAGCAGACCCGCCCCTCTCTCAGACTGAGCTCAAACTCCAATCAAACAGTTAAACTAAGCAGTGCTGCTCTAATATACACCAATAGTTTGTTACTGGACTGCCTGTTTCAGATACACATTCTAGTGCCCTGTTTAGCAGTAATAGCTAGATTTTTTTAACAGGAAGTGGGCACTATACTGTTTCTTGCATATTGACAACAGAGGCCAGAAAAACTGAGATTAAATGGTGAAACTCAGCAGCACTGATCAATTTTAAACCAAGATTTTGTTCCTATTTCTCGCCACAAATGTTTTCAGGACTATGTTGTAGATCAATGTTTAACTGTAATACAAGATCTTTTGCTACCAGCTGGCTGCCATTGTGTCAAATGGATGCGTTCCCATTATGTCCCATTATATTAGTACTTAAGTTTAAATTTTATTGATATATTCTACACTTTCCTACTTCTTTTAAGACTTTTGAATGGGAGCATCTGTAACTAAAGGCAATTTTCCCTCGGGGATCAATAAAGTATTTCTGATTCTGATTCTGATGTCACCTGCCAGCGTTTATTGTTTTTTTGCAGCACAGTGCATTCTGGTAGTTTTCAACCTCTTGAGCAAGAATGAATGCCACAGTCCCTTTTCTCTGTTTTGTCTCGTCATGTAGCACAAATTTCAAAAGTATTTGTGTCTTTCTACTGCATAGACAAACCAGTTTATGAAAACACCATCTTTCCAGCAGTGAATTACTTCTTTAATTCGCTCCAAAATGCGTAGAAAGAGGAATAACTGATGCCTAAAAGTGAGCTGTGAGATGATAAAAAGAGAAATGGCTAACAGAATGAATCATATTTCGACCTGTTTAGCCACTTCTCTTTCATCTGGGTTAGTCTGGCCTCGCCTTATCAGTGACCGGCAGCACATAAGACTCCCCTGCACTTTTTTGACGGCGGGTACCAAGCAGCGAAGCCGAGAGAGCAGATGTGGGCCAGAGCACAGCCAGAGATCCTGGGACCAACAGTTCTGCTGCTGCAAAAACAAATACAGCACTCTTTGCTTGGTACTGGGGCACTGACAGGGCAGATAGCTGAGGAGGAAGGAGATGAGAAGGAAAGAGAGGAGAGTGGAAAGGTGGATCTCGAACAGATGCCGTGCATTTCTGTGAACGAAGTGCATTTCTTTCTTTATTCTTTATGCTTGTGGGAACACACTGTGCTTTAGAGGATTCGTGTTAGGGCACTTATGTGTGTGTTTGTGCATAGTAAAACACTATTTTGGAGCCACTTACCCTGCCCAGTCACCAGCTGCACTGTGTGGTGTGCGTTAGTTCTCCTAGCGGAAGATTGCGTTAGCGGAAGCCCGTAATACTGACCAGATTCCTCAACAGGCTCCAACAGCCAAATCTAAGCTTGTAAAAAGCCGAGCAATAACTGTACCCAAGTGTTTTTATGATAAGTGATGAAATTTTGAGTCTGTGCAGCGTGGAATATGAACTGCATTTGGCAGGTTTATATTTATTTAGGCAAGTGTACAGCTGTGTTTCCTCTCATGTTTCCTCCACAGCTATTTTGTTTATTTTAAAAAGCAATGGGCTGTAATTAAACAAAATAAACAACGAGCTGTTAAAATCAGGGTGCCAATGTGCCTGTCATGTGTGCATAAGATGCCGCACTGAGATGCAGGAGGAAATTGTAAAAAAGTTTATGTAGACACCAGGGAAATCTGTGTGTCTCTTTGTGCCAATGTGCGTATTGTATGTGAATTTTCCTGAGGTCTATAATAAGAGGCGGCTTGGCTGGTCGAGGAGGGTGTGGCCCCTGTGGCCACAAAATTAAAGAACATAAAAACAAGGGGATGAGGGGAAGAGTGAGAGGGGGAACTGAATGGCTGTGGTTCCACGTCTCTTGAGTTGTTTTATCCTGCAGTTAAGAGGAAGTGCAGATGGTTACTGTGGCATTAGCGCAGAGAGATCCCTCACCGCTGGGCACAGATCTCTCCACCGCCCTTCATCCCTGTCTCTCAACACATTATATCGCACCGCAGCACAATGACCGCTGGAGATTTAGGATGTGGTTTCTTTGTTGTCACCGTTGCCTTTCACTGATGTGCAATCTCTCTTGACAGACCTCTGAGGGAACATGATGATGTCTAAGCTCCAATTTCGGAGATGACTCAATTTGTCCTGCAGGACCTTCAGTCGCTGCAGTGTGGGCTGTTCGCATTCACCACTTCAGCTCACAGTAAAGGAGAGGTTCATCCCAAATATGAAAATATAAATCTAAAATCTAAAAAAGAAATGTACCAGGCCGTGCATCTTATCTTAAGTAACACTGATTCCAGCAATGATTTTTTTAAAATGTTATTTTTTTAAAGTTGTGAACACGCAGAGCAAAGCTCCATTCAGCTCTATTGACTTGGGTTGTTCACAGAAATTTTAGGGACAGTTTTTTCGAAACCTTTGCATATTAAAGGAATAGTTTGACATTTTGCAAAATACATCTATCTTGCCTAGCATTAGGTTTAAATATTGATATTACCATTGTGCCTATCCATTAAATATGATAGACATCCAGCTAACTGTTAGCACAAAGAATGGGAGCAAAGAGAAACACCCAGCCTGGCAGTATCTGTAGGAAGGTTTTGTATAGTTTAAATTGAAAGGATGTAATGTGTTAATTACCCCCCATTTCACAAAATGTCAAACTATTCCTTTAAACCAAACCTATCTGCAGGGCTCTGTATCAGTAGCTGTGATTTTGGATGAAGCGACTCTATTTTAAACTTATCACTCTTGTAATATTACATGCTATTGTTACCATTATTGCTGTGCATCTCTTCCTCTCTCTTCCTCCCTCTCTTTCTCTTTCTTTTTTGCCATTATTGTAATTTCATTTCATTTCATCTATTCTATCTATTGCATGTCTGTCCATCGTGGAAGAGGTTTCTTCCATTTTTTTCCTCTGTTACAGGGGTTTTTTTGGGGGAGTTTTTCCTTAGACGATGTGAGGGTCTAAGGACAGACGGATGTCGTAAGCTGTAAAGCCCTCTGAGGCAAAACGTGTTTTGTGATAATGGGCTTTATAAATAAAATTGAAAATTGAATTTGAATTGAAATTAAAGCACAGCTGCTGCAGGAGTGCTCTGTAAAGGACCGAGGCAGAGCACCAGAGAGAGACTGTATAGTCAGATGCATTCCTGTGAGTTCCAGGCTGTTACATATCCAGTATAAATCTCTGGTCCACGATGCCCAGCGAAGCATGAGGTGGAACCCAGCACTACAGTTTACGGGTGCAGAGGGCAAGCATGTTTGATGGCTGCAGTGAGAGGGAGAGAGAGAGGTCACTGAAGCTGCTGCGAGTATAATCTGAGACCTCTCAATGGCCCTCGGGCTCAGAAAAGTTTGGTCTGACCACAAGTCTTAAATGTAAAGACTCTCCTTCCTGTGGTTCCTGCTTCGACTTACACACATGCTCAGAAGCATGCGTACGTGATCAAGCACACACACACTCTGCGGTGAGTTAATGATTGTTAAGTGTGAGTAAGTTATAGCATGAAACTCTGCTGACCCTTTCCTAGGGAGCCTGGGCTGTCAAGCCCTACAGCAGTACAAATTCATCATACAGGCATGATGTCATCAGTCGTCGCTAGTGGGCAGGATGTTTCCTAACGTGGTAATCGCCCTACTGTGGGTAGTCACCCGGTACCCATGAGATCAAACCCTCTTTACTCTTTATAGGATAAACATCTTGAGCAATCTGCCCCTTCCTTGCACTCCGTTTTTCCTCCCCTTTCTCCTTTTAGCGCTCGGAAACTATGACTTACTTGTTCCCAGTACTGTGCTTCAAACATTGTTGAAGTAAGAGCAACAGAAAGAGACAGATCATTATGGTGCATCAATCAAATTTTGCATGACTCTATGTAGCGATATAGTCCCCTTTGTTTACTTCCAGATGAAATGATCTGACCCCGATGTGACTTATTGCTTTTCCTCTTTCTGGTTTGGTGACTCAGGTGTGCTGTTAGAGATAATGGGCTCTACAGGGAAGCAGAGAGATAATGGTTGTACTGTTATCTCAAGAGAACTAAAGGTGGGATCTGAGGGGAGGGGGGCTGTAAGCCGTCGGTTGAGAGAAGTGAGAGCGGTGCCAGAGGTGAGATCCCCCCCCTGCAGAGCAGCGGAAGCGTGCAAGGCGGGACTGAGGGGTGTGAGGGTGCCGAACAGACGCTTGGACTAATGCGAGTCGTCACATTTGGCCGCTGCTGCTCCGGAGCTTGAGGTGTCGGAGAAGTGTCTTAGGTCTACTGGCTTGGTGGGAGAGGGGGAGAGGAGGGGGAGGGGAGGGAAGAGAAGAAAGAGTGAGACATGCAAGAGGAGAGAAAGGGGATTTAAAGGATAAGGCTGGTGATATTCTGTTCTTTAGTTATTGTCAACAAATCCCTCGAAACTAAAACCAACAGTGCGTTAGTCTGTCTCTGAATACTTTCTGATTTGCCCAGCCTGTCAGCGGCTCTCAGCCTCAAGAACATTTGTTCCTGCTGAAGAAATGGTTGACAAATGTATGATTTCTGGAAAACCAAAAACAAAACTAAAAATGCCTACTAATTTCCTCTACTCTTTAAAACCTGAGGGAATTGGCTTGATTTTTTTTTTTTTTCAAAAAAGAAACAAAGGTAATGGCCAACTTACAACATTACATGAAAATAGAAAAAAGTACAAGAAAATTATCTGAAAATTAGCAACAAATAAAGAAAAGGAAATTATCTGAAAAAATTATTTAAAAAATAATAATAATTCTGTAACATAATTTTAAGATAGAAATATTTAGAATTACAGTAAATATAGTTTTCATGACTCTTTTTCAAAGCTTCTTAAAAATAATTTTCTAATAATATAATGACTTTGATAAAGACACAGAGACATACCATAGTGTACTACATTAAAAGATATAGTACTCTATGTACAAAAATACAATAGATACAATAAATGAAACGGAAAATGCACAACACCGGCAACCTATGAGAAAACATATGAAAAGACAGAATTAATTTTCTGGAAAAAGATCAGAAGTTTTTTGTCTGTTCGCAGGCAGAGGCGCTCAGTGGTGGAGAACATGATAAGGAAGCTGTATGCCTTGAGGGGAAGCATAAATCTTAAAACGTTTCTAACACGGGTGTTACTGTAGTAACCCTCTGGTTGCCAGGTGTATGGTAGATTTGAAGGTGGGAGAAGTCGTTATCATCCCAGTATCTCTGATGTGTGCTGCTGTGCATGTGTGTGGCCTGCACGGGTTAAATGATGTGGGATGATTGTGCATCATCAGCAGTTTGTATGAAAGCAAATCAAACTTCAGTCCAAATGATAATAGCAGCTCACTGTGTATGTTTATGTGCTGCCGTGTGTGTGTGTGTGTGTGTGTGTGTGTGTGTGTGTGTGTGTGTGTGTGTGTGTGTGTGTGTGTGTTTGTCTCTTTGCATGTGTGTGTTGTTGCATCTCTAATTATGGATTACAGAAACCCATAATGATTGTGTTACCGTGCTGTGACGCACAAGACCATTCACTTCACAGGAAACACTTTGCGATAGTTGTGTGTGTGTGCGTGTGTGTGTGTGTGTGTGTGTGTGTGAGTGAGTGAGAGAGAGAGAGAGAGGAGCAGAAACCGATCCGGACGCCGGCTCCTCAGAATGAAGGGCTCATAAGCCATGAGAGGGTGTGTTCCCCATATTTGTGGTGTGCGTATGTTTGTGACACAGGTGGGGCGATGGCTACTCACTTCCTCCCAGAGGAAGTCATAAATGCACCCGCTTGGTTTTGACTGTGCCTCTTCCCCTCATCTAATGACTGCCATACTGCTGTAACGGAGTGTAAGAGAAAGAAAGGAGACACAGACAGAGGCTGAAGCTGCACTTTGTAGGCTGCTCTTTATTTTCTCTCATACTGTACAGATGAAATTCATGCATTGAGGCGTGGAAATGGAGAGCGAGGCGAGAGAAATAGTTAGTGTGGGAGTTTCACAGCAGCATCCAGCTGTTCTCACAAGCAAAGATAAAGAGCTTTTACAGTGAAGGGGCAGGCGGCTGCTCCGGAGGCTATAGAACAGGTCTGGCTTTATCCGCAGAGGAAGTGCACCTGCACTGGGCTGCAGGAGGAGGGAGAGGTCTCTGGTGTGGTGGAAATGAAAGCAGGCCCTGGAGCAGAGAGGTATGAAGGAGAAATGAGAACATGTGAAAGGGCAACATCACATGAAGTACCTGGATGGATGAAAACATAGTGGTCTTTGCTTTGTCATATTCCTCTTTTGAATAGAGAACATTTTCTTTGTTTTATCTTGTCACACGCCCAAAGGTTGCAAACCCCTGGGCTTGTGTACAGTGTGTAGTAGAGTCGGAGGGTGACGTTAGCTTTAGGTGTAGCTTTAGATTTTCCACCACTACAATGTGCTGCAAAACCCTGATTGACAAAGTTGTTATCAGTTCAGATTTAGTACAAGTGTGCACAGAGAGTGAGCTGGTAACATTAAATTAATAAAGGTTTAACTCCATTGTTTTTAGGAAAAGTCGGAACAGTTTTTACAAACCAGTCCAATGCGTCCCTGTAGCAGTTAGAGGACAATGGGAGCCTAAAGCAAGGCCATCTAATGGCCAACAGAGAGCAGAGCTGTCCCTCACTGACGAGTAATTAGATCCTTTCTTTACTCCTGCTCTGGCCAATCATCTCACAGTGCTGCCTTTGTATAATGTCCTTCAGCAACTGGGTTTAATAGAGAGAAAAATAAATGAAAGAGGGTGTAGGGGAGAAAGCCCACTAGGGAAACTGCATAAGAGGGGAAACACGGCTGAGGAAGACAAAGAGGCAGGTGTGCACTGAAAGAAATAACGCTGCACGAGCTGTGAAACATGCATAACATCTACATTGTTGCACAATTATATTACTAACAGCTGGTTCAGAGGGAGTATGCTGTCTTCAGACATTCTTTTGAATTGTTATGTGTGAGTCTGTCTGCACCAAAGTTGTGCAGAGTTCAGAGGCAGACGACTCTGTTGCAGAGTGGTAGTAAGTAGCAGTGGATGGTACATGGATGGCTGCTGAAGATAGAAGAGGAAGGTACAGCTGGAGACAAGAGTCTTCTTTCACCCAGCAGTGACTCAACCCTGCAGGAGCATGTGGTTGATATCTTATTGTGGCAGGACTCTAAGTGGGGTTGGGAGGACATGCAATTTTAGATTGCTTTGGATTTCTGCCTTAAAAACAGATTAAGTTAATGGTAGTGAATTTGCATTATGGGGATAATTGTGACTTTTGTGTGCAGGGCACCCAAAGAGTCAGAGCTCAACATTGGCCTTTAACTGGACCAAGTAAAATCTGTGTTCAGTCAAGTGGAATGTCTCATGCAGTTGTCTGCTCAGGCAAGAGAAAAATAAATTTGATGTTTGTCACGTAATAAAATAAAATATTGAGTGCTGTATCGCTGAAGCAGCGCTCCTCTAGCACTGCTTCAGTCTCTCTTGCCTCCAAGCATTGAACATGACTAATGAGAAAAATCTGACATGGAAATTGAGTGTGGGCTTGAAAATATCATGTACGACATGACATTACTGAGGTTAAATACCTCCACAAAGCTGCTGCAAACCATCACTCCAACAAGGGCTCCAGTGCTCTTGTGTTTTTCCATTTGTTTTTTCATGACCCAATAATTGTAATTATTATGGCCAGGATAAATGACAAGAAATTTTCAGTTATTTTCACCGTTGATTAATTGGTTGTAGTGCTGTCGCTCTAGAGACGGTTTTGTTGATGAGTCAGTCCTCTTCTTTTGTCCAGACGAAAAGACAAATATCTCAGTAACTATCAGATAGACTGCCATTAAATGTGGTCCACAGAATAAATACAAATAATTCCCCTGACATTTATTGTACTGCCACTATGATATTCACAGTTGTGGTTTAAGTGAAACATGTCAACAACTATTAAAAAATACATGTTCCCCTCAGAGACATAACTTTAACCATCCTACCCAGCTACATCATCATATAAACATTTCAATTTTTCCCAATACTTTGATTTATGACCATTGAATACCTGCAAAACTAAAGGACAGTAGCCTCACATGTGTTTTGTTTTCAATGCTAATTAACAGACATTAGCATGCTGAAACACTAATTAAACTAAAACGGTGAACTTGGTAAACAATGTACCTGTTAAACATCAGCATTTTGTCGTTTCTCTAAATTAGCATGCTGATGTGCCCACAGCCTCTCAGAGCTGCTAGCTTGCCTGTAGACTCATGCTTCATGTAATCAAATTATCCTTTATATACGGTATATAAATGTCAGGGAAAAATATCAATTATGCTTGTTTGTGTGACTCTTAAACACTAAGATTCAATTTGAAATTATATGATATTATTTTCTTGTAAAGCACTTTGTAATCTCTGGTTTTGATAGGTGCTATAGAAACAAGGGAGGGAGAAAATATCCACAATCTCGACTCGAATCTAGACTGCAGTATATAGACAGGGGACAACATCTAGAAAAGACAAAACATCTGCCTGAAATGCCACCTGAAGTCTGAAGATGATGTATTGTTTGTATCGTTTTTTGAAATCTTCTAAATCATCTTGCGTGTGTGTGTTTGTATACGTATGGATGTGTGTATGTGTGGGCGGTCTGTGAGACAGTTGATGAAGAGAGAGGTGGAGGGAGAGCCGGGAGATGATGAGAGACAAGGCGCTGACCCCTGGGATGTCCTGCTGGGACATGAGAGGAGCAGGGTCATGGGGGACGCGTCTTGGGGGTGCAGGGGGATGGGGTGGAAAGCTGGGATGATGGGCTAAGAGAGAGGAGGGGATGGGAATGGGGTACACCAAACATGAAGACCCCAACTCATGAGAACCAGATGAAGAGCCGACTGGATGACTCTCTGGGGCTCTGAGAGGAAGAGAGGGAGAAGAAAGGGGCTCATAAAGCTGTCAGAGTCCGCCTGCATCTCTCTATCATGGCTTAGTGTGTGCCAGATGCACTGCTCCTAGTGCTAGTTCTCATGAATGTTTCAATCATAAGCCAACATGTGTACTGCATATCTATAGATGTTTTTAATCTGGGACTGGCTCCGAGTCTGACAAGCTATGTCAGCTCCTTACTAACAACGAAGGTTGATGGAGTGTGCAGGAAAAAATAAATTGTAAAAAATACAAGAGTAGAAGACCTCTTGTGCAAACATATCTTGTTCTTTCTAAGATGCAACTTACATGCATTTTGTATCCCTGCTGATGAAACGGGGATGCAAAAGAACTCGTGAAAAGAGGCAACATTTGCTGCATATAATCATTTTCATGATTTATTTATTTATTTTTTGCAGTGGAGCACGATAAGGAATTCCTGCCAGTGCGGCGGCATCACCGAGAGTTCAGATTCGACCTGTCGCGGATCCCAGAGGGCGAGGCGGTCACTGCTGCTGAGTTTCGGATATATAAAGACTTCATCCACGAACGTTTGGATAATGAGACTTTCCGCATCAGCGTTTACCAGGTGTTGGAGGAACACTCTGATAGGTGAGCATGAATTTATGGTTTTTTGTTTATGTGCCCATAATGTAATTTTCAGTATTGCAAACCAACATGTAATATTTTTGATGTTGTGAAGCAGTGACTGACCTTACGGTAAAATGATTAGGTAATTGACCAGTGTTATATATATCGGTGTATAACCAAATACCTGCAAAACTAATGACACGCTCAGCCGCCTCAGCACTGTACTTTCTGTACAGTGCTAATAAGCGAGTGTTATCATGCCAATACTTAAACACTACTAAGATGGTGAACATGGTAAACATTATACCTAAACGTCACTATATAAGAATTGTCACTGTGAGCACATTAACATGCTAATGATAGTATTTAGCTCAAGGTTGCAGCCTCTCAGAGTTGCAAGTATGACTGTAGATTACCCAAGTCTAGACCATGGATGTACAAAGAGAACTGGATGCAGCATTGGAGACAGGGCCCCTTTCATTCTCCTGAAAGTTACTAAGTGGAACATAAAGCCAAAAAAGCTTGAATTCAGGGTGTAAAATTACCAGGATCTTCCGCATTGGGGGGCTCATAGAGCAAGCAAATAGCATTTCTTTTAACCTTGCCTCCCAAACACACAGTCTCGGGCACGCTCGAATGAGGAACGGGGGTGGGGTGTGAAGCTAATTTGACATAGTGGCCGAACCGTGTATTTACAGCGTCTATTGCATGATGCCATGGGGTCCAAAAAAGATTTTGTCCAGTGGATTTACACCATGTAAGAGACCTCTGAGGATAATTGTTTTGAGGTTCATCATCTTACTGGTATGAACATTTAACCTAAAAAATGTAATGTTTTTTAAAAATCTATCAATGATCCAAATAAGGGTGCATTGCAGTGCTTATCTGGAAGCTTCTCCAGTCAAAACAGGTCTTTGGCCCACTTTCTCCATGTGGATAATCTGGGCTGTCCAGAAGGTGTATGTAACTCAGGAATGGCCCATGTCCTGCTCTCCTCGACCCCTCCTAAAGGTTTCTGTTGTCCAGAGGGAACAACACAGTCATTTATTCCTCTGCCAGGGACGGGCCTGGGTACATGAATGAACCAGAGCTCTGTGACACACTATCTGCCCAGTCAGAAAATAGGTCGGGATACATGAATGGCCACATGAAGAACAAGGGATTTTAGTCTCTGACAGTGAAAGAGTAGAAAATCCAGCGTTCAGTGTTGGACAATAGGACTGACTTGGACATGCACTATTTCACTCGCTAATTTTCACACAGTTTTTTCCTCTTTTCACAGCTGTGTTTTTTTTCTCTACCTTTCTCTCTCTCTCTCTCTTTGGCTTTCTGGCTCTCCCACTAAATTCCACTCAGTGATGGACTGTGTGTAGTGTATGAGAGGACCGGCCGTTTATAAAGCCATTATTGTCAATTAAGTAAATGAAGTGTTCCCCTGGGCCTCACCATCTGGAGCCCTCCCTCCCTCCCTCCCTCTCTTTCTTGCTCCATCTCTCTTTGTATCACTCTGTCACACTCCTCCGACTCCCTCTCTCCACTCCATTACTTTGCTTCGGTCACTTAGCTTTACACTCTGTCACACAGCTTCAGCCCATCTTTTCTAATTGTGCATATACTCCTCGTTGACTTGTGCCCATTTCTTGACTTTAAGTGTGAACTTTTATCTTCTGTGTCCTCTGCAGGGAGTCGGACCTGTTTCTGCTGGACTCTCGGGTGATCTGGGCAGCAGAGGAGGGCTGGTTGGTGTTTGACGTGACAGCCACCAGTAACCACTGGGTCCTGAACCCTGGCAGGAACCTGGGTCTACAGCTCGCTCTGGAGAGCACAAATGGTGAGTGTCACTCAGACGGGTGCATTAACCAGCATGTCAGAAGTGACGTGTTCTGCACAGTATTAGGCAGATGATGATACAGAAAATACATCAGAAAAGGAAAAGAACAAAGAAGTTACAAAGACAAGATGATGACAAACCATAAAATGATGAATTTACACCTTTGTAACAATGTAAAAAAGAGAAATAAAATTCACAAAGATACTGCGTAGATACTGATTTAACTGCACAGTTGCTGAATTTGATTTACTTAAGATTGCATATGCTTACGTAGAGGGAAATATCATAATTAGAATTAACAGTAACTTAAAGTAACTGTTGTAATTAGAATTAAAGTATTGTAAGTATTAATTAAAGTATCTTATTCAGTTAAAGTTATTACCACCAATTATCCTCCAGTTTCCGTGAGGTATACTATAAAATGTACTTAGAGTATGCTGGATTTTAAAGGATAACTTCAGTATTTTCCAAACTCAACCTAATTTTTCTATATTTTGGACCTAAATGATTAATAGAGACAAGAGCTTTTGTTTTTTGTTTTTTTATTGATCCAGTATTGAGCGAGGGCGCTGCAGCCAGTAGGGTGAAACAGGCTGATGGTATCTGTGCATTGTTAATAAACATTGACCAAAAGTGCTTATTTTGGTTCTGACAGACTCAGATTTATATTATAAGTGTCTGACAACATTATAGAAAGGACCCCTACAAAGGTCGACCTTTTTGTTGAAAAGTAAGATCCTTTTGTTTAATAAGGAACAGCCCTGTAATTGCCAAACAACCACTCACTTCTCAGTGGTGAATTAAGAATTTATTTCAACCAAACCGGAGTTGGCGATTGATGGAACATTAGAAAGAGATCCAAGATGGTTTTTGATTTTTATTTTGTTTCTGTCGACTGGGACTTTCTGTGTTTTGTGAGTAAAAAAATGACTGTTTATTTATATGATGGTTTGATTTAAATTGAATCTGGGGAGTTTTACAGTGGTGATTTTGTGCTGTTCTGGTAAAACAAAAATGATCGTACTCTTTAACAAAAGGGTCTATCTCTTTAGGGATCCTTTCCATAATGTTGTCAAACAACCAGAGCCTGTCAGTGGCAAAAACAAGCACTTTTAGTGAATTAGGGGTCTACTAATGCCCCGAGTGGTTACATTGCAGCTTGTTTCGCCACAGCCGGCTGCAGCTCTTTTGCTCAAAACTGGACCATTTTCAAAAACTGCTATTCCCATTCCTCAGCCACAAAAACATGGGAAAATAGAGTCAAGGTTGAAAAACACAGAAGATACCACTCAAGCGCAAGAACTACAAAATACAGTAAAATATGTAATTAGTTAGCTCCATGCTTTAGGTCAAACATCCACATAAATATATCACTGTAATGTTTAGTTGATATTGTTGGATCTCTAACAAACAAATACATTACAGCATGCATTGACATCATCGCTTTTCTCTTAAAGGCCAAAGAATCAGTTGATTCATTCTGTTTGTGCACAGCAAAGATAAATCAAAACCAGCTCCTCATCAGTCATCATCAGTCATTCATCCCTGTCTTCATCCGTCATACCCTCAGCATCATTAGCAGGCATGCAGAAAATACACTGTGTTATCCCAAGGATAACATCTCAGCTGGAGTTTGTCATCACAGGGCTTGGATGTTAGTCAGTGCAGAACTTTATCAACAAACAGTGTGAAGTACAAGAGCGTGTTTGAGAATATTATCTCTCCCAGGATGGCAGGATGTTACATGTTAGCTGAGGAAAACAGACACTGTATTGCTTTCATGTTGCGGGAGGGGAGTGCTTGAGAGGCAGATCCATCAGTGTGTGTTTGTGTATGAAGGGTTATGGGTGAGCATGCACAGACAGGCACACGGGACATCCCGTCGCCAGCGGCGACCAGAAGCCTTGATTTACTACATAACGGCGATTCACACACACATTCTTCTATGTGAGAAGCAGATAGACACTGCAGGAGAGCACATGCACGAGCATGCACAAACACACCCACACAAACACGCACTCAAACACAAGTAAAGAGGCTTTGATGTTCGGCGCTACGTTTGTTCTTGGCATTTCAGAGGTGGAGAAGGGATGAGAAAAAGGGAAAGGAATTCACAGAGGAAAATCTCATTTGTAAAACTTACCAAAGTGGTTGCAGTGAGGAAAGAAAAGACCACACACATGCAAAATAAACTCTAAACACAGGCACACCAAGCGGGCACACATTTATTTGATTTCTGAAGCATTCCTTATCTCATTGTTCATCGCCTTGTGTGAATTAAAATCCAGATTTCTGTGATACCAACACCTGTTGCACTGCTCTCTCTGTCTCCCCCTACAGGAGAGAGCATCAATCCTCGTGTGGCCGGGCTGATTGGCCGCAGTGGGCCTCAGAATAAACAGCCCTTCATGGTGGCCTTCTTCAAAGCCACAGAGGTGCACCTGCGAAGCATCCGCTCAGCTCAAGGGGGGGGCAAACAGCGTAACCCCAACCGCTCCAAAGGGACAAAAAGCCAAGAGGCACTGCGAGTGGCCAATGTTGCAGGTAAACAAGCAAAGTGTGTGTTCTATATATACAGTTAGTGCTGATTTATGCTGTTATGTTGTGACGACCCCTGACTTAATCTGCTTTTGTTGGCTATGTGAGGAATCCATGGAATGAGACTCAGATCATTGTCGGTCCACAACATGTGTAGTGTGTTTTCATCAGCATCCACAAATATACATTATATCTGAACCAGCAAAAGTATGCCAATGAAACTGATGTGATTCCTGCAGGACAAAAAATTTGATGCACACTCGGGGCCTTTGTTTTAGAGGTGTGAGCGGGCTGTGTTTATGTGAAGCGCTGAAACATTAGACTGTAATGCCTGAGCTTCAAATATCCCTCTGCTGTCTTTGTTTATTTACACAAGCATTACAGAGCAGCTTGGGCCAAGTTCCCTGCATGGAGGTAAGGCAGCACAGGCTTTTATGGCAGAACACATCTGCGGTGTGCTGTGGGGCAACCGGGGCCACAACACATGGGCCAAATGGGCCTGTTTGGAACTTTGGATACCAGCGGTCTTTAACTGGATGATGAGAACCAGTCGCTCATGATCATTTCCAATGTGAACCACTCTCAGGAACTAATGTACCACAGAGCCCCAGGGGTCACCATAGGAAACAAGAGAGATACTAGTAGATAGAAAACAGACGATTCTATTTTTTTTAACACGTGGATCGGGGTAAAGGGCGAAAGAAATGTTGAAACGAGTAAAGAAAAAGGAGAGAGAATAACTTGAAACAAGGGGCGAGCCGACTCTGTGTGCACATCTGTTCATCCAGTGGAAACTCAAAGCCCAGCAAAGTGACCTTTAAGCAGGGTGGCCCATTCATTTGAAACAATTACCAAACTGCTGCTGTATCTGGAGGTGATTTCCTTCAGCCATTGTTTAAACCATAATGTTTTGTATGAGGATTGGCTCTGTTTAGGTCTGTTTTTTATCATCTTTGTCTAATTGGGTTCTGACTAGTAAATAGTTACTCTTGTGGCTGTAACAGGGATAATGGCACATGTGTTGAAGTATAATTTCTCTCTGTCTGTCTGTCTGTCTGTCTTCTTCCTCAGAGAACAGCAGTACTGATCAGAAGCAGGCGTGTAAGAAGCATGAGCTCTACGTCAGTTTCAGAGACTTGGGGTGGCAGGTACAGAAAACGTTCCTCTCCCAGATAGCCCGAAACTGCCTGCCACAACAGATGCCTAAATCAGACAATCTTTTCATTTAATTTCTTTTTTTTTTTTTATTTACAAGGAACACACACATTAATCAACATTTCTGTAAATGTACCAGTGTTAAACAGTGGGCTAATTTTCAACTGCAGTCCTTTGGCAAGATGTTTTGAAACCTATAAAATGGTCAAATTCATGTAACAATGACAGCATTACCCCATAAAGACTGCAGTAGCAATGACAAACAGGAATCCTCAGGGCGCTGGGTAGCTCAGTTGGTAGAGCGCGTGCCATATTCAGAGGCTACATGTCCTCATCATCCCCACTCTCTCATCCCCATTTCCTGTCATCTCTCCAGCTTTCCTGTCAAATAAAGGCCATAAGAAGCCCCAAAAAATATCTTTATAAAAAACAAAACAGGAATTCTCAAAAAAAGAAGAAACAAGAAACAGCACATCAGTACATAACAATAACAAAACAATCACATACAGCTTTTTAGCACAAATAGCCATCCGAGCAGCACTCCCCGTTGCAAGTCTGATCCCAGAATCCTGATAAATGACACACTAGAATCAGCGCACACAATACTTAAGCCCAAGGCTGTCATTTCCACAGGACACATATCCACCAAGCAGTTTACAGTTTCACCTTGATGTCCTCCCTAACATCTTTCTGAACTGTGTCCTTTTAATGTCCAGCTGCAACACAAGATGCACTGTTTTTCATTTCTAAACATATGCCCAGAGCAATAAGGTCAAGTTTTTTTTTGTTATCTGTACACCCATGGGTTCATTGCAAACAAAAACTTCTAAAGCTGGGTGTACACTGTATGTTTTGAGACAATATAAAACCCAGTTTTTGAGCGGCATGACTCAGTTTAGGGTCAGACGGATTTTCCGCTTCAGAAGTCAGGAGCTGTTTGCCATGCAGTGCACATGGGCAGGACTCCTGCGTATCTGTAGAAGTATTTAAAGGCTTTAAATTCATTATTCTATAAATAAGGCCTTAAATGGTATTAAAATATCTTAAATCAACCTTTCGAAAGAAATAGAATAAAACATGAAAGTCTCTTCAGCTTGTGTTAACCTCAGACCTTATTTAAGGCTTCTAACCCAAAACCAATTCCAAAATACGTATTGACTCTGAGACGAGGGAAACAGGTGCTAAAATGCTAATGGTTTCAGGGTTTTAGGACTCATTCTTGGGGTTCTCTTTTGTGAGCCGCAGTGGTGTAACGTTACAAAACTAACTACAAATTTCTACCTGACTCTGAGCTTTCATATTGACAGTTGTTAATAGCTGGAACCGTAGGGGCTGATATTTTACATACAGTGTGTGCACTCACGTTGTGGCGTGACAATCGGACTGTTCAATTTAAGCACATAAACCTGGAGCTTTTGCTTCATATTGCAGATAATTTACTTGTGAAGTTGGAGTTGCATTAAAACAACATTTCTAAAGCTTTAGAGTGTATGCACAGCTTACTTCGACATACATTTAGATTGGTTTTTTTGGCTTTTTACTCTTCATTTAAGATAAGACAGCTGTAGCATGAAAGGGGGAGAGAGAGGGGATGACATGCAGCAAAGAGCAGAGGCCGGAACCGAACCTGTGGCCGCTGCGGCGAGGCCATAGCCTCTGTACGTAGGGCGCCCGCTCTACCAACTGAACCACTGGGCGCCTCTTCTTTGACATACGTTTAGGTGTGATGATTGAGGGTTCTAGGAAACTGCAGCTGGGATTTTGTCTGAGACGAAATCACCCTTTACAAGCAGAACTTCATTGTGTCCTCCTCACCTCTAAAACCTTGTGTTTCCGTGGCCCACCACTGGCCCATATCTGGCTGCTAACTGGAGCTGATATTTAGCTCCAAGTTTTCGTCGGCCAGATCGACCTCAAATTCCATAAAAACACACCTTGAGTGTTACTGATACTGAGACATACTCAGTGTACTCTTTCACCCTGTATTTCTGTTTCTAGCATATTGTTCCATTTTTCCCAATTCTCCACCCTAAATTTCTCTCCGTCTCCCCCTCCACTCTCAGGACTGGATCATCGCTCCAGAAGGTTATGCAGCGTACTATTGTGAGGGAGAGTGTGCCTTCCCACTGAACTCCTACATGAACGCCACAAACCATGCCATTGTGCAAACCCTTGTGAGTAACCATGAAAGCAGGGAACAAAAAACCCAGCAGTCATGTTAAGAGTCTAATCATCTCATCATCTGTCAAGACAATGCAGCCGCTGTTTGAACTACTGTATTTAATGGTGCAAAGCAGCTGCAGATTGTATTGTAGAGTAAACTGTCATCAGTGATGTGACACAGGATAAGGTTTGATGAATGCTTTTTCCACAGTACTTTGATTCAGTTTATGACCCCGCAGGGTTACCACCATCATGACATTCCTGGAAAAGCTATGAAATTAGAAAAACTGCTTTCCGGGCCTGGGAATGGTTTGGAATTAACACAGTGTTTCAGCTATTGTTAAAAATATGTTCAGAAAAATGTCAACAGGTCTAATGTTACACGAAATACTTTGTTAGTGTTACTAGTTTAAAATCTAGTGCGGCGCTGTGTGACTGTTGAAAGATCACTCGTATCACATGATACACATACACACAATTCCATTGCATTTTTTAGGATGCAAGTCAGCATACTTTTCTGGTTCTGCGCAGCTGAAGATTCGTCACGTTGACTGAGCTGCAAACAGATGAGAGCTTTAAAGTTCGTTTACAGCTGTCAGAGGCCATAATAACGGATGAAAGTTCAAGTGACTTGTGGTAACAATAAAGATTAACTACAACATAAGTCTGAAAACAATAATCATGGAAAGACGTGAATATGTTAGAATCTACAGCGTATGCAGTTATTATCTCACATAAGTTATTGCAAAGTAAAAACAGGTCTCTGGGTTGACCTCTCACTGGTAAGCTCGGAGAATAGTTTTTTGTTTTATCTCCAGTTAACTGATAAATTCAAGAGGGGCAAAATTCATAGTCCAATTTTATGAGGAAGCAGTATGTCTCTACTGTGTGCATACTGTATGCCACAGTATGTGCGGGCAGCTGCAGTCAGTAATAAAAGTAAAAAGAAAAAGTTTGTGATTCTGGGTTCAACTTTGGAAATGGGGTCAAATATTATGGACACTCTTTGAAAATTCAGTGGTAAAAATGTGTGCGAACCATAGACTGTATAGATAATGGACTTAGCAACCGTGACGTCACCCACCCGTTTTGAAGCCTCGAGTTTCATCATTTCAGCTGTCGCTATTTTAGATTTTTGGCGCCAGAAGTCACTATATTTCGATGAGAGGGAGGCTCTGACACATAGACTGTAGCGACACCAAGCAGACAGCTTGTTACTTAAAGTGGCCTCCCCTTAAAAATGCATAACTTGAGAAAAAAAGTTGAAAAAAAATTCACCCCTGTATAGATGTCATGAAGGTTGAAATTAAGTTATAGAGACTAAAACTGTTTTCCTTTGCAGGCTTCGTACCAGGCTATAAATATGGTTATTGCTGTAAAGTTGGGCATTTGAACTGCATTTAAATTTATTTTAATCATGTAAAAAAAAAAAAAAAAAAGAAAGGAAAGAATGAACATGTAAACATACACAAACATATAGACATGATCGAAAAGGAGTGCAATGAAGTGCAAACTTATTAAATTAAATCCCACTATATATAAACTATATTTTAACATAGAGGTCTGTGGCCATTTAAAGAACTGCACTTTTTAGCACTTGAGCATTGGCTTAATTTTTCAGCCCCAGAGTTTGCTGCTTGGTGGGAACCCTTTGATACATCCTTGTTACCATTTGTCAATATCCATGTGTGGTGTAATGATGAATTTAACATTTGAACTCTTCCCACTCCTCCAGGTTCATTTTATTAACCCGGAGACGGTCCCTAAACCTTGTTGTGCCCCCACACAGCTCCACGCCATCTCTGTGCTCTACTTTGATGACAGCTCCAACGTCATCCTCAAGAAATACCGCAACATGGTGGTCAGAGCTTGTGGCTGCCACTAGACTATCAGCATTTCACATAGAGACACACACACATATGCACACACGAACACACACACGAGTAGAAAGGGCTTCTTCTTGCTGTCAGGCACCATTTGCAACACGGAGAACGGATTACCAAACATAGGACATGTTTTCCATAAACTCTCTGAGAGTTTAGGACAGTTTCCTGTGTGGAAGATCCTCTCGTGACATTTTCAAGGTTGTCCTGAAATAAGCACGATGTTGTGTGGCTGAAAGGGAATTTTAGACTCCTCGCCACAACTGCACACACACGCACAAACAAACACGCACACATACACACTCACGTTTGTGCTTTCTACTGTGTATACAAAACATAAAAGCAGTGATTGTACTGTATATTCATTCACAGTCAACAATCTTTTGTTTATTTCCATAATTGTTATTGTAGTTGATTCTTTTACTGTAGATTTTATTATATATATAAATATATTTTTATGACTGAGAGACCCGGATGGATGTTTTGGATTTCCTCTATGTACAAAAACTGTGTAAATATTTCTTTTTTCAAACAAAGCAAGAAGTGTATTTATTTCCTAGAATGTCACTTGGGTTTGTGTTTTCTCCTGTATGTAATGCTGCCTGTTTTCTTTCACACACACAAACTCTGAGGAAAACAAAGTTGTCAGAAAACTGCTTTGACACGAGCGCTGAGCTCAAACTCGATGTGCCTCGCTCTGCCTCACGTGTACGCTACACGCTGACGGCGAGAGGCAATTTATGACAACTTGGACCTGCGGAAATGTCTCCATATTTCACGAGTCGAAGCTGCTCCATATATGACGCACATTTTTATAGCAACACTCAGCTGAACTGTCAGAGAGCAAGCTTTGTACGAAGCATCTTGTTTTCGGGTTTATATTCCTCTGCTGTAAAACAATCTGTCATATTTAAAAGGTCTATTTATTGAGAGCTGGCTAAGATGTTCTACATTTTCTCCGATGTGTCAACCATGTTTTACTGCTGAACTGGTACAACAATAAACTGGGAGAAAAGCAAAGAAAAAACACCTTGAGGTGTGTTGTTTAATCTGAAAGGAAAGTAGAATTACACTGACATGCTGGTGTTGCACTTTCTCAGCATGTTCCTCCCACAAATATTTGCTTGGATTGTAGCTACATCTTTTACCTGCTGACCTGAGATCTGTTTTGATGTTCAAAAACAAACTGAAAACTTTTCTCAGGTTTATGTTGAGGTGCTGTGTGCGTACGTGGCAGTGTTTGTGGTTTGTGTCTGTGAGGTGGATGTGGGTTTCTTTTTTCTGTCTTTGGGTGGGTGGATGTTTGCGCATGCATTTTAATGTAAAGCTTAAGGTCTGTGTTTCCTGTGTACCATAAAGCCTTTCACAGTTATATTATGTTTGCTGTTGACATGAGAGGATTTTAAAAAAAAAAAAAAAAAGTTAAAGGGGCTCACTACCATCCAGTACAACAATCCTGTGCTAGTATCCATTTTTTCATTGTTTACATTGTGTTTGAACTGATCGGGTCCACCAACTAATTCTAGATGAGCCCTGTATTTAAATAACAAATGGAAATTTTCGTATCCTCCTCCTTACAGCATGTTAACATTATTTGTGTCTTAACATATTCTGCCTCTGGTTTCAGCGTTGAAGGAGCTACCTGGAAGAAGTTAAACTACAGAAACAGGGAGAAAGCTGGTTTCCAGTAATCATGAGTTCAAGTAAGTGTACTATGTGAATACTTGCTTTCAAGGGCCCCACTAGTGTCCCATCTTTGCCCATACATGGGGCCTATATGGATCTAATGAACAAATATTCACTGACCCCATTTGGTATGCAGAAATTTGACCCAAAAGCTGCCCTATGTTGTTCCCACACCTACATTTTGGAAGGACTTTAAGGTGTTTGGGATGCTACTTCTAAGGCTACTAAGGTTTTTGGGACACTAGTTCATCTTCTTCACCTGTGAAGAAGATGAACTACAACAAAGTAACCCGAGGGAAAACCTCATCTGACAAACTAAAGCTACTTAGTAGTTTAGTTCAAACTACTTTGTAAAAAAAAAAAATCTAAATGACAATGTACATGCGATATGAAATTATACAAAAGCAAAAGTGCCCACTTGTTTACAGGTCATACACAAACAAAAAAAACTATTCATGGGAAAGTGCGAGGAATGTCGTTTTCAGTTTTGTACACATCGTCCATCAGTCAGATACCTGCCTTTCAAAAACTAGAGCAGGATTACTCAGGAACCCAGGTAACTTCTAAAGTAACATGCAACAACTTTTCTGAAAGTTTGTTAATATATAACAATCATCAAATTAGGTTCAGTTACAGCAATGTTAAAGAAAAAGTCATTCCTGTCCTTTTATGGACCCAAATTTAATGTATTTTCAATAGTTAACTGCAGAAAACATAGTGAAATTATTTAACTCCTAGAAACCTGAAATTTGCTTGTTTCTTTCAAAAACAAGGAAAGCAGGCAATAGGTAACTTTAAAAAAATGACCAAAACAATTGCAAGATATTCATAAAAAAAATGGCCAAAGTAAAATAACCAAAATTGAAAATATATACTAATAATTTCTGGTCATTATAAATCTGTTTTTTTGGTATCTTCCTCTCGTTATTGAAACATTTGTAATTATTCTCTCTCTTTTTATTAGCTAATTTTAAAGGTAATTTCCTTGTCACCTTTTGCAATTTGTGAGACATTTCATGGGGAGTTGCTCATTACCTTTTTTCCCATGGTTTCGAAAGAAATCACACAAATTTGCTCAATATTTCAGATGTTTAAATGCATGGGAAAGGCACAAGAAAACTGATGACAATCCAGGTTTCAAATGGTTAATAGTTGTTCGTGTTATCCTTTAAATTGCGTCTTTTACTTCAGTTTTGCCATGTGAAGCACTTTGCACATGTGTATGAAAGATGTTTTATACATTTATAAAGTTGAGTTGAATGTAGTTGAACTACAGCAAAATATACTAAAACCACTAGTCTAGTTTCATGCAGGTTACTGCTCCCCAACACTAATACACAGTTGCTTAGTTTGTTAAATAACATAACTGATTGCCTTGTGTGTGTATGTCACAGACTGTATATAAAGTATAAAAATAAAAACATAAAAAACTTTTTTTTTAAAAAATATGTATTATATATATAATATATATAGATATATAATATATAAAATATATATTTATGTAAAAAATCTTTATATACAGTCTATGGTGTATTTAAATAGGCAGCTGCACAGGTTTATGCTGCCCTCTGCTGGGGGAATGTATACCCTGTTTGTCTTCGCGTCCTTGTGTCACAAACCAGAGTTTTTTTTATTGAACAGATCTTTGGATTTGTATTGTCCACCTGCTCAGTGTCCTTATATGATGTAAAGAAACGAGTATGTTCACTCCTTTACCATATAGGAGGAGAAGGAGGGGAAAAACACCTTACACCCACATACTTTCATTTTCACAAGAACGTTTCGGTATGACGGTAGAGCTGTGTGCGCGTGTGTGCTTCACTCTGGTTTGTGTGATAAATAGATACTGGTGCTGTCCTGTACCCGCATGCTGACTGCTGTGAGTGCTGGGGGTTGGAAACATAATTTTCCACTTAAAAAATAAATCAACTTTCTTTAGCAGTTTTGCGCACTATAAAACTTAGCTGCCATTCTCTTTGTCCACTATTTTGGATTACGCCTTTAAATTTTTTTTAAATATATATATATATATATATATATATATATATATATATATATATAAGGCTGGGAAATCCGTGCCAAAATAAGGATAATAAAGGATTTAGTCATGCTTTGTTTTGCGTCCTGGCAAGGTCAATTTAACCTAAAAAACAAACAGAAACATGACACATGCATTGTAGTTATGTATTTAAGGATTCGTATCATTTCCAGTCTGTCAGTGAACACTGACCTGCTGGCTCATGACCCTCCCTCTCACACCTTACTTGGAAATAATTAAACTTTCGCAGCGGCTCAGTGAGCAGGAGGAAACCGAAAGTATCACATAAGCTGAAAGCTTTCGCTTTCGCTTCCATGAGCGCACTTAACTTTAGTTACGACTTCTGCATTTAAGTTTGAGTTCCGTTTGTCTACAGCTTTAATTTTTTAAATAAACTTTATTATTTTATGTAGGCGACAACATGCCGATCAAACAAATTTTAGCAGCTTTTGCGGCGTTAGAATAAAATATTCATTTAGGAACGTGATTGAACTGGTCGAGCCTTCTTGCACATGCATGTTTGACTTTTGGGACTGAGTTTTTGTTGCTTTAAGGAAGACACCAGTCTGTGCTGAAGATGGAGGGTAAGATGCACATGAAAGAGTGGCTGATAGCTCAGATAGAGAGTGGCAAATATGAAGGATTGTGTTGGGAAGATGAGGACCAAACGATGTTCAGGATCCCGTGGAAGCACGCAGCCAAGAAGGACTACAAACAGACAGAGGACGCAGCACTCTTCAAGGTAGAGACACCTTTCATAATCATGTATCTCATAATGTGGAAGTTATCGTCAGTGAATAATTTTAGCATGTTTTTAATTTAGAATAAGAAAGAAACTGATTTAGAAACGCCACTCGAGTGTTGTATGTAGTTGGATAACATAAGTATTTCCCTATTTTGGCTAGATTTATTTATTTATTTATTTAGTTGGCTGGTTATTTGTTTATTATTATTTAAGACCTCTAACGAATTTATAAATTGAATAATATAAATTGAAATATAGTAAGCCTATATTCTAGCTTGTTTTTCTCTTTAGTCAGTAGTGCATGTTTTTTAGGGGTCGACAGAGTATCAGCCTGTCTGATTATTGGGGCCGATATTTAGCATTTTGCTGATTATCTGTATCAGCATTTTAATTAATTAATTTTTATCGGGCGATCATTAAAGTAAAAGGTGCAAAGAAAGTGTCAGCATGGAAGGAGCTTTTGCTTTATAAAACCTCAGAGAGACATTTTATTTATCAATTGTTTTTATTTAAGTTTCACTTGACTATAAAAAAGATTGCAGGGAACAGTACTTGATGCTGAAAGTTTCAATTTTGATCAAACATTTGCTAAAGACATTCAAACAAAGTTTTGCATTGAAGTTTGTTTTATTCCAAATTCAAAATATTGACAGAAAGATTTTTATTGTAAATGGATATCGGTTCCAAATATTAGTTATCAGTCTCATTGACTGCTAATAATCGGTATCTGCTCTGAAAAACTAATATTGGTTGAACTCTCATGTTTTTCAACTTTTAATCTCCCACAAAAAGCAACTTTAGTTGCTTATTTATTTTGAATAAATTTACGAGGAGTGCTCTTTAGGCAACTTATCTGTAGCTTTCTGCTGTTCTGTGATCTGTCCTTCATGTTGCAAAAACATGAAAAAAATAGAAAAAAAAATAGAGTTGCCTGCATCCAAAAATATTGATTTTGTATTTATGATGTGTTTCAGTTCAGAAATTAAGACAAAAAAACACTTTCATAAGTAGAAGTTCTTATTATGAAAGTGTTGTATTTCTTCTTTTTTATTGTTAAGAAGTTACCTCTTTCTTGCAGTGCTATGTTGCATAAGTACTGATTCAGGAATAATACTTTTAGTTTTAACACTGTATCGAGAATCTTTAATTTCACTGGGAATGTTAGCCTCAATTCTCTGTTCAGAGCATTTTAGGAGTTGAGCGTGAAGATACTTCAGTGCCTCTTAACAGTCACTGGGAGGCAGGAACACTTCAGTGAGTAAATATGAATGAATGAAGCTAAATGTGGTTAAAAGACTATCCTGCTTTTCTTTTGATTCAGCTGGTTTAATTCACTTAACATACATGTTACAGTAAAATGTCAATATTGTATTTTACATTTTAACATTAGAGCTTCAGCTACAGCTGCTAACTGTATATAAAATAACTTTTTTTGGTTATGTTTTATGAAACTTTCTAGATTCACACAGCTTTAAATGAAACAGATAATCTGAAAAAAATTTCCTCTAAAGAAAGTTTTTACTGCTAATCAATTAATTGCAACAAAATATTGTTTATTTACTGTATATTTGTGTTTAATCAGCAGTTTAACATGATTTCTTCTCATTAAATTAGAGTTTTGTTTCAGTGAATTATTTATGCATAATCATCTAACATTTTAATCTTCACATTCAGGCTTGGGCTGTATACAAAGGGAAATACAGGGAGGGGA
Source organism: Plectropomus leopardus (assembly GCF_026936395.1). Classification (NCBI taxonomy): domain Eukaryota; kingdom Metazoa; phylum Chordata; class Actinopteri; order Perciformes; family Serranidae; genus Plectropomus; species Plectropomus leopardus. Next base: position 13,008,085 of record NC_142184.1, on the reverse strand, counting down.
GGGATAAAGCCGACCCCACCATGTGGAAGACACGTCTCCGCTGTGCGCTCAACAAGAGCACGGACTTCCAGGAGGTCCCTGAACGCAACCAGTTGGACATCACTGAACCTTATAAAGTCTACCTGATCCAGCAGGAAAGTGGGCCCGCCAGACCTGCAGGTAAAAATACGATTGCTCCTTTTCTTTCATATTGTGCTATTGATTATGTCCAAGCTGCTGAACAGTGGTGTCCTTTCTATGCTTTATAGGAAGAAAGGTCAAACAAAGCGTGGACTGAAATGTTGTTTTTATATCAGGACCTTCATCGTTCTTCCAGCAGCTTTTCACCATCATAAAAAAGTACATTGTTTGGTTTAAGTGCCTCCTTTTGGTTTCTTCTATTAGCTCATAAATGTCCTCCCTCCGTCTCCTCAGAGTCTTCAAAATTAAAGGATCACGTGATCATCCAGGCTAAGAGGTTTGCAAAGAGCCCCGGGTTTCTGGACAAACAGGTTAGCTGAAAACATAGAGACCATGAGCTTTAACCCTTGAACACCAGGTCGACATCAGTTTTCTTGTGCTGCTTTAGATGTTCTTTAATAGCATTTAAACCTCTAAAAAAAACCTCTGAAACCTGAGGAAATTGGTTTGATTTCTTTCAAAACACAGGAAAAAACATATTAAGACACACACACACAGAAAATGGTGATAAGGGAATGACCTGACAGTTAGCTGGGGGGAGATTAGATATTATCAAAAAGAAAGAAAAAAATCCTGAATTCTCTTAATTATATATTTAAAATTATGTTACAGAAAAAGAAAGACAAAAAATGTGTTTAGATATTTTTAGCACTGTCTTGAAGTCATCATCTTGTTGTTTTTCTGTGTGGTTTTTTTCACTTTTTAGGTACTTTTCTTGTAACCTTTTACAAATTTGTTTTGTTGTTAATTTTTGTCCATTTCATGGTAAGTTGCATGTTACCCACTTCCAATGTTTTTGAAAAGAATCAAGCCAATTTGCTCAGGTTTTAAGGGTTTAACTGAGGAAATGTAGCACTGAACTTGCTGAAGTGCTACACTGACTTCATGCTAAGAACAAAGTGTGAGTGTGATCTATTTCTTATAATTAAGGCTCACTATTTCTAATTGTTGTTTTTCCCCCTTTTTCAATGTTTGGAGTTTTAGAAACACGTGAAAATCAGGAATGAAAATCAGATATTGATGGCGTAAATGAGTTAAGAGTGATTCAGAGAATCAGATTAAGATAACTTTATGAGGTCTAAAAAGGGTAATTAATTTGCAGCTGACACAGACCACACAAATGCTTACAACATTTAAAACTCAAGTGAGGTAGTTATGTCCAAGGAACAGATCAGACATGTGACAGAGATTCACCAAAGTCCGAATTTTTCCAACCCTACATATAAGGGGTTAAAGGGAAACCTTAGCGAATTGACTTGATTCATTTCAAAAATGTGAAGACATGGAAAGAAGGCATGAGCAAAAAATTCCCCCCGAAATGAGTAAAAGTAACTAGAAAATTATGTTCAAACAAACATAAAAAGAAGATATCCAAAAAGAGAAGTTAAGAAAGTAACAAGAGCATGACCTCAAGGAGGTGCTTGAAATATTTTCTTTCTGCAGCATAATTTGGATTATATAATTTTAAGAATTGCAGATACAGTTTTATAAATTTATTTTCACCTTTTTGCAATAATACCTAATAATCTCCCCAAAGCTTATTTTCAGTTCCTTTTCTTTCTTTTTTACAAACATTTCTTGCCATGTTGCCCATTGCCATTTCAGCATGTTTTCAAAAGAAATCAGACCAATTCTCTCAGGTTTTAGAGGTTTAAATGCTTACGAAAGCAGCTGAACCAGCACAACAAAACTGATGTCAATCCAGGTTCTGAAAGGTCTGATCTCATCACACTGTTACACTCTGTGAAATAAACAGTGTGTTCATGTAGCAGAAAATGTTTGGGGTGAAAATCAGTTTAAACTGGTCTGTTCTTATTACCTGATTTTGCTTTCTGTTTTTGTAGCTTAATTTACAAAGGGAATCAATTCAGTCAAGTAAAGAAGAAGTAAAACCAGCGACTGGTAAGGATCATGCACACAGTCTGTTCAGAGGATTCAAAGAAAAGAAAACTAAAAATGATCAAGTCATAAATGGGTCATTAAATTCCAGGCTAAATATCCATGTTGGCACGAAATAGTTTGTTTTGGCATTTAGGACCTATTTCAGCAATCCAAACGGAGTCTGATCACATTTATCTATTTACCTCATGTGGGTGAGGGGTTTCCTGTATGAGCAGCTATATGAGCCAAGGTTAGCTACTTTTCAGTTTTTAAAAGACATAAATAAGGAAGTAAATAAGTAAATGTTCTCCTGTTGGCCTAATATTCCAGTCATCATATTGAAGGCAACTTTTACTTTGCATAATCAGGGATCCTTGATTTGTAATTAGAGTAGCGCAGATTGTTATGGGATGGATAGGGTTCCCAACTTCATGAAAAGCATGAAAAAGTCATGGAATTTCACAATCACATTTTCCAGGCCTGGAAAAGTAATGGAATTAGTCAAAGTCTTTGAAAATTTTGGAAGAGTGGACTTGTGGCATGTGTAATAGAACTGTTACATTAATCTTCTGGATAACCTTCCATGTAACGTAACATTTTCATAAATTTATTTTCTGTATCTGTCGACATAATGTAGCACTAATATGCGTCCATGTGTGATGTTTCCTTGACCATCAAGTACCTTTTCTACATTTTCTTCCTGTGTTATGTCTCTCCCTTCATGTATGCCAGTCATTAAACAAAATTTAAATCTGGTATTTGAAAAATGCCTGGCAAGTTGAACAAGAAAAAAAAAAAAGTGTTACAATGGGTACTTGAAAAAGTTTTAAAATTTTGCCCATGTGTATGTGTGGGAACCCTTGATGGATTAAAAAGTATCAGATGTGTCAGCTAAACATTCATTCTGTGAACAGTAAAACAGTAAGTTTCAAGATCACTAATGTTGCCTTTTTAGGTGGCAGGAGTGAAAATTAGTCATTCTCAGTGTTTGTTGCGCTGTATTTTCAGAAGGATGATGACAGTAAGAAAACAATTAGGTACAAAATAGGATGTAGCCTCTACAGGATTTTTTTTTCATCAGCAACTCTCGTATTTTTCCCAAAGGATGTACAGATTTTTTAGGCATTTTATTAAATCAAAAAGCTTGTTGCAATAATTCAGCTCTATTTTCTCCAATGAGGCACCCAACTAGATATCATTGGCCCAATAATGAGTTTAAGAAAGTGAACCATGTGTATCCCACCTTTGCCCATTTTTTGGCCCACATCAGCAGACATATATGGATCCAATATATATAATATCCAATATGATATAATATTTATGGACCCTCTTTGGTTTGTAGAAATAGCACCCAAATGTTAGCCCATGTTTGGTCCATGTGTTGGTAGTAGGGATGTCCTGATCAAGTTTTTTTTTTTTTGACCCCGATCCTGATCAGTTTGATAGCTCTGCAATGCAATACAAGAAAAATGTCTGCATCCAAACAGTTCCTCAAGGGTTAATTTGTTTTGGTTTTACAAAAATAACAAACTGAACATTTATTTTATATGGCTTTTATCACAATTCCACTTTTATGCAGCATTTGTTTCTTAAAAAAAAAAAACAACTAAAATGCATGTAGAAATCGCTCTCAATTCCACTCAGCATTGTAATAAAGGTACAGAACATTATAAATGAGTAATATAATCACAATTCTACTTTATCATTCTCAGTCACAACAAATAAAAATCGTTCACAATTCTGCTTCTTACAGCATTGTATTAAAGCAAGTTAACTAAAAATTAATAATAAATTAACAACAAAAATTTCAGTTTCACTTAAAGTGATGTAGCATGTTAAGCTGACTTGAGCTGAGTTGAGTTGGAGTAGCAGCATGACAATAAACCCTGATCATCTGCTGCAAATCATGCTTTTCGCTTATGACACTAGTTTGACAGCGGATGTAAACAAAAGATCGGGCAGGGTACATGCTCAAAGTTGTTGGTAGATTATTTGGTTATAATTTTATTTGTGAACTAATATTTAAAAACAATAAAAGTCTAATGTTACGCCCCCTGTGTCGTCCTTACAGACATCCGGTGTTGAGAAAGCACCGATTGAATAATGTCTCTGTTCTGCTTCAGATGATCCGTTGAGGGAGCACATGTATTGTGAGCTGACAGGAAGAAAAACCCCTATAACCTTCCTCAGCCCTACACTTACTATATCAGGTAAGCCGATGGGATTATGCACAGAAAAGAAACAACAACTTAACATGTCACTGGCCTTTGCTCTGTACAGTACGACCTGGAACATAAGATGTGTTTTGTGTGTTCAGACTTCCGCATGCAGGTGGTGTTGTTGTACCACGGCCAGAGGGTGATGAAAGTGACCACCAATAGCCCAGACGGGTGCTTCATCCTGCAGGGCCGCGTCCCTTTGGGGAACGAGCAGATCTACGGGCCCTGCACGGCCCAGCAGCTCCCCTTCCCTTCCCCGGGCTCCGTGTTGTTGCCGTCATGCATGGCTGAAGCAATGAACCGCCTTCTCTGTCACCTGGAGAGGGGTGTGCTATTATGGGTGGCCCCAGATGGGATGTTCATCAAGAGGTTCTGCCAGGGCAGGGTGTACTGGAGCGGTCCCATGGCCCAACACACTGACCGGCCGAACAAACTAGAGCGAGAAAAGACCTTCAAATTGCTTGATATACCCACATTTCTCAATGGTAAGGCAATGCAAGCAAACAAAATAAAAAACAGTAACAGCTACTAAAAAGCAATTAACTACAGTTAGTCATATAAATCTAGCTGGCGCTGAATACAATTTATTTAAAGAGAGACAGATTGTTTAGGATGCTTTATTGTTTTGCTCTTTGCAAAAAGGCAATATGTCTGTATGATCAAATCATGACATTCCAATATGAAATGTTTGTGTACAGAGCTGCAGAGCTGTTTACAGGGGAAGGGACCGACACCTTCTTATGAGATCGAGCTCTGCTTCGGAGAGGAGTATCCAGACCCCAATGTTCCTAAAACCAAGAAGCTCATCATGGCACAGGTGGGTGCAAAAAGGACTAAGAACTGTATGGATGCACAATATGGATTTTTTTCGGTGATACCAATAACAGATAATTGCCTGCTCCTTGTGGTTAAGAGCAATTAGATAACTAGTATTTTCTTTTTTTTTGTATTTAAAAAAAGAAGTTAATGACTGGCAGGTCATCTACCTCTGAGGGTAAGGAAGGCCCAGAGGAAAGGAATATTCAAAATAAGATCTCCCCTTTGTCCAGCTTATGTTTTCTAGACATAACTGAGCCCAATATAACATCAAGGTTTTGACCATTTTCTCATATTTATTACATTCGGCTCCTGAGAAATAGTTTTCTTCTTGTCTCAGCCCAGTCCTAAATCAAGATCTAAAAATGCTCCTTTTCTCTCTCACTGCAGTAATATTTATTAGTCTGGAATAATCAGCTCTTCAGATGACAGTATGATCCAAACGAAAACTTGATTGGCTTATAAATTAGTCTGCACAATTTCAGAAATTTGTCTCAGTGATCAAATGACTCAATTGTTCTCAGAGTTGTCTCACTTCTGAGACGCCTATAAGCACAGAAAGAGAACACCAAGATGTGCATAGTAGTAATTTAACCCTTTGAAACCTGGCATGATATCACTTTTCTTGTTATCTTTCAGATGCCTTTCACAAGTATTTAACCTTTGAACCATGAGCAAATTGTTGTGATTTATTTCAAAAACATGGGGGGAAAGGATATAAGCAACTTCGCAAGAAATGTTCCACAAATTGCAAGAAATTAGTAGAAAATTGTTAATTAATTAAGAAAATTATTTAAATAAGATAGGCAAAAGAGAAAAAAAGCTAGGGAAAAACAATATTCATAATTATCAAAATTGCAGATTTAAGATTATGTTACAGAATTATTCTAATTTTTAAGCACTTTTCTAGGTTTTTTTCCTTCTCTCTTTTTTAACTTTGCTTTTCTTCTTTTTTTCATTGTTTATTTATTTATTTTATTTTCAGATTTTTTTTGTACTTTTTTAAACTAATTTTCCTATTTCATTGCTCATTGCCTCCTTCTCATGTTTTTGAAAGAAATCAACACAAACTGCTCAGGTTTCAAAGGGTTAAAATTCCAGAGCTTTGACCCAACCAAATCAAATGGACATCACCATTGTTAACACAACCAGTTCTGACTAAATATTCATTTAATATTTCGAGTGATTTTTCTTCATCAGTGGTCTCCGAGCTGCTGAAGGGTTGTGAGATCAGTGTGAGGGGACAGTTGGTGAGAGTCCACTTGGACCGTAGACTGTATGTCTCATTTTTAAGCCCTATATATTTGGTCAATTGGTTACTTTTTTTTTAAACTTTATCATCTCTTGCATTTCTACCCTGAATGCCTATAGAGGTTGCAGATAAAATGTCATGTCAATATTTTTTTATATATATAGCCTATTTTATATAATAGCCTCTTCATTGGATACACATTCCTCCATCGGCAAATTCTTCCATGTTTGATTGTGATGTGCTGTCAGGGGTTTGATCCACAAGGAGAATTTCTTGAATGCCAAAACAACAAAAGTTCTATTTGATTTTTAAAACATGTCATGTCTGTTCAATAATCCAGGCAGAGATTTGTGCAGTAATTCCTGTGTGAACACTTCCTGTCTGCAGTATTTTTACTCACCACTAGAGGTCCTCATGATTACACTGATTGTGTGCTTCACTGTCCTGTCGGCCAGGTGGTGCCCTTGTTTGCAGTAGAGCTGCTGCAGAGGTTCAACTTGGGAGAGATGGAGGAGATTCAGCGACCGAATACCACCTCCAACACAGAACGAGAGAAGATGTAGGAGGACAGGGAAAGCTACCCTGCAGCAGAGTAGCCATGAACAATATACAAATGGATTACTGCAGCTTTATTCCTTCCCTGTCATCATCATGAAAGACATCCTAAGAGCAGACCAAACAAAGCACAGTATTGTCAGTGGAAATGTGTATATGATGAAGAGACGATGGAGGTGTTGCATTGTAGACCTATTTGCATTACATGAAAGGAAATTGGTTATTATTGTCTTTTTCTGTCAACCATGCAGCTAGACTAGCAAGAAATTTCAGTTTTTGTTGAAGCTAAAAACTTATTTCATGCTGATAACGTACTATTAACCCCTGTAATTTTATCCTCATATGCAGAATCTGTACTAAATGATGATGTTCTAAAAATGTAAATGTATGATACTTAACAGCACATGCAGAGAAAAAAATCACACTTTTAATTAAATCTATAAAGCTTTTTTTCCTTTATTTCTAGCGAACATCATATAACAGATTCACAATTTTTAAAAATATACATTTTTGTAGCTATAACATTTAAAAAGAAAAATCAACAGGTAAGGTTTTCTTTTTGAAAACAAAATAGAAAAACAAAACACAAAAACTAAAGTGAGAGAGTGTGCTGAATCAGAAGAGATACCCGTATCTGAGTTTAAAATACTTTCATCATTTTCCCTGCCTTCAAACAAATACAGTACGTAAAAAATGAGATGGGAACAGAAGCGTACAGTACACGGGGGGTCAAGAGTATTCACAAAGCATCATGTTCCAACGTGTTATTAGCACCATTACTCTTCAGCCATACTGCACTTTTTTACTCTTTCCATCATTCAGTTTTTAATGGAAAAACACCATGAGTGTCGAGGCGATGTGGCACAGACCTGTCTGTGTGGGTGGGATTGTCTGTTACGCAGTTTTCATTAGTGTTCTCCCTTTCTCAGAGATAATGTTAAGAACATATTGGAGGGTAATGCCTTGACGAACAATCAACCGTTTGAAACGACTCCCAGTGATGAGAATAAAAAAAGGCGAAGAGTTGCTCATACATTCACCTTGCCTGCCCAGGCCGACACGTCGACGTCGGCTCAGAAGCAAGAAAATAAAAGTTAAAAAAAGAAAATGCATTGCGAAATTGACAGAGAGATTGCATTAAATCTGTTTAGCATATTTACTGTATATAACATCTGTAATGTAATATATATAGTCAACTTTTTGTTCATATATATCTGCACTTCTTCAATAGCGTTTACTTTCATAACACTGATTGAAAATCAATACCCTGCAGAAAACACTGTCAGTAAGTAGGTGTGTGGGACAACCATTACAAAAACAGAGTGAACACAGACAAGTGCTTGATTGTCTCACTAAATGTCTTCAGTGTGTCTGTAAGGAGACTTCCAAAGATCCCTCAGCTGCTGCTCCTTTCAGGGTTGTGCTAAGTAAAGTTGAGGGAAGGAAAGAATGGGAAGGATAAGGAAAGGAAAAGGAAAGGAAAGGAACTAGGGTGGACTAGGGAGGTTAATCTTTTGGGCAGCAGTTTGGACACCCGTAAATTGCGTTTTCTATTGTTTTTTTTTTTGTTTTTTTATTCCTTCCCTGCAACCCTACCTTGAGGTCTCGCCATTGTTTGTCTTGGTGGGTGCAACAGAGACAAGGAGGGTGTGTGTGTGTGCTTGTGTGTGTGTGTAAATATGCATGTATACATTTCCAAGTTTCTACTGCCACTTCATTAGCTTGGAGCCATGAGGTAAATCCAGGAGGCTTTCATCAGTTCCAGTTGAGGAAAGGGTATCTGGGGCAGACCAGCGCCGTTTGCGTGGACGCGGCTGCTCCAGGGGAGCAGGGGGCTCTGCGGCCAGAGTACGTGGAGGTGCCGGTGCGCTAGGAGGCGGATGGTGAGGGAGAGGGGGAGGAGGAGGTGGAGGTGGCATCTCCTCCCTTTGCGAGCTACTGGGTTCTCCGGCAGCCCTTGGGGGGAGTTGCGTGCGATGGGCCCTAGAGCCGGTACGCGTGTGTGTCCTGTGGGTTTGGGAGGGTGTAGGGGTGAGAGCGAGACAGACGTCCCCCTCCATGAGCTGGCGGCAGGGCAGGCCATACAGCTGGGTGGTTCTCTGGGGGCAGCATGAAGACCAGCCTCGGTCCTGAACAAAGAACGGATACTCCACCAAGACCTTCAGTAACTCCTACACAAAACCACAAGTGTTACACATTCAACCAAGAGGCCTCTCATGTCTGTCACTTATTATCACCACAGCCTTACTTTAGTGTGTAATATTACGTGTAAGAAATTACAGGAATAGTTACCCGCTACAATGATAATTTGTTTATCAGTCACTCACCCTGTGTTACATCGCATTTGTGAAGAAAGTTCACATGCCTCCACAGTGAAAGAGGAATTCAAAAACTGACGAAATTCTTGATGAACTGTCATAGGAGTCCGCGTTTAACTATATCAAAACATCCATTTACAAACTCTCACACAGCTTGTGCAGTGTAATTCACATCTCATTTAACCAGTAGTATACTCAGTACTTCCCAAACACACAGCCCTTTCTGACAGTCACTGAAGGAAAAATGAAACTTTCTCTGCTCTCTTTCAAGTCAGACACCATTGACAAAAAACAATCATTTTACTTAGCTGCTGGTCTAACACTGCCTTGATTGGTTTGTGTTATTGAGTGAATTTGGTCGATCTCAACTAACATTTTAAACACCAATGTAACAAACCATGACCAAATAAATGTTTTTGTCAATGGACTCGGACTTTGGATAAGAGCTCAGATAAAGTCTCTTCTCTTTTCCACTGCACAAAATGGCTAACATCTGACTTTTTATTGCAATGGGAAAGTGAACAATCAGCATTCACATCTGGATGAAATGTGCAGTAGTCATGGGAATTTATTGCCTCTGTCTCCAATCGGTATTGATGGAAATAAAACACTCAAGTGAACATGCTAAATTTAGCTCCTTAACCAACAAGATGCAATGACACGCTATCACTAATTACTGTATTTCCTAACCTAAGCATCACTAAAACATCAATCCTAACTATTTTGCACCGAGTTTGAAAGAGATACTGAAAGAGTAAGTAATGTATAGAAATAAGTAAATACTGTCATTTCACAGCCCTCCATCCATGCTGCATTCTACTGCTTACCTGTTCTCTGGCCTGTCCGTAATGTCAGATTTAACAGACCAAAACCAAAAACAAAAAAACCCACACACAAAGACATACTGGTCTGCTGCAGAGCCATGTACACAGCTCTGCCCAACTGGCAAGGGAAAGCAGTCTGCAAAAAAAAAACTATATGCATGTGCTTATTTTGGTGGAAAGTAGGTATTTATCCAGTAGTACTGAGCATACAACTGGCTAAATAAGACTTAGATTATAGATCACACAAATTCATCATAACACAGGGTGAGTAATTGATATACAAATGGTTATTTGGGGGATAACACATTTCTTATATACTATTTTTTTCACCTGATCTTGTCATGCAGATATTTATTAAGTTATATCTGATTATGCTTATCTTCTATTTAAGTGCAAGCTGAAGCATGTATCCAAAAAGAGTGCTGACCTGAGTGTTGCGGTCTGTGAGGTGGACCTGCAGGTGACTGAAGCCCTGTGCGCTGCTGGAGGAGATCAGCAGCACAGTGCAGGTGCTGAGGTGAAACTCTGGGGAGGTATCTGCGCTCCTCAGGAAGTCCTCAGTCCGCAGCTCCTCCACCCGCTTCAACCGCCCGCTGGCCAACTCGATCAGAGAACCCTTGGTGAAGTGAGGTAGGAGCGCAGGGGGAGATGGGTGAAGGGCCGGGGGTGAGGTGTGATGATGGGAAGGAGATAACTCTCTCCTTCTGTCTCTGTCTCTGTCCCGTCGTCTCTCACGCTCACTGTCTCTTTCTTGGTCTTTGTCATGTTGTAGGTGCTTCTCTTTGTCTTTAGCTCGCTCTCTGTCCCTTTGTACCAGTTTTTCTCTGTCTCTGTCTTGGTCTCTATCCCGGTCTCTTTGCAACCTGTCATGGCTGTTAGGCAGACCCAGGGGGGAGTGTGGTGAGTTCCTTATATTGTGCTGCCTGGGTCCTGGCTCCCTGTGCAGGTTGTACAGAGCTGTTCCTGAGGGGCTATAGAGCGGGTAGGCCTGGACCTGAGGGCTGGGGTGGCACACCGATCCCAAGGAGTAGTAGATCTGAGCCTCAGCTGGTGTGGCCCCTAGGGGGTCCAATAGTCCCCCTCTACCTGCCCTAGGGACTGGTCCGAGGGGTAGGGGACTGGTTGAGAGTAAATTAGAGCTGGTCTTAACTATCCCATGCGGATGTCTGTCCTGCAGTGAGGAATGTGGCTCAGGGCCCTCCTGAGCTTGAGAGTCTGACAAAAACCCTCCAGAGTGGACACGAGATGTTAGATCCTCCTGCTGTCGCCGCCCGCCGTTGGTGTGGGAGCTGTGCGGACTGATGTCCAGCCTGGTTCTGCTGCTGTCGTTCCCGTAATCTCCTGTGAGCAGAGGCCTGGACGTTGAGGCAGTCCTGCTGCCTGGCTCATCCAGGCCGTTGGGCCTCTTGCTAAGGTATCTATGTCTGGCTTCAACAAAGCTCGGATCTTGAGGGTAGAGAGAGTGGTGGCTAAACAAGTATGACGGGGAGAAGAGGGAGGAGCTGTTGTCCCGCCGGCCGCTGTTAATGTAGGACCATATCTCTCTAGAGTCGGCCGGGAAGGGAGTCTTAAAGGAGGAAGTGGAGGAAGAAGATGGGGAAGGTGGCAAGGAGAGGGGCCCATCCCCTCTGAGCCACCTGGAGTGGTGAGGCAAGGGTGAGGGGAGAGGATCATCTCTCCAGGCGGGAGACCCTGAGCCCCTCCTCTCGCCAACCTGCCCTGGGAAAAGAGAGACAGAGGGAGAGTAGCTCAGGTGCCATGGTAGGGGCAGGGGGAGACCTGGTGCTGGAGCAGGAAGAGGTGGAGGTGTATGGAGGAGATGGGCGTTTGGGTTTATCAGAGCTCGGTCCCTGTCCCCGGCCTCCCTGCCTCCCTCCCCTCCCCCTGCGCTGGACCGACCCCGGAGCGGCACAGGGGGTTTAAACTCGTCCAGCGGGACGTGGTGGTCTGACGATCCTTGCCGAGGCTCCCTTTTCTTGGGAGGCAGGCACTCTTTGCCGCGGTCAGGGCTGGGATTCATGGGTGGGCTCCAGCGGCAGTGGGGGCCCCCTGTGTGTGGGTGTAGGCTAGGTCACATGGGCCTCACGGGAGAATGAGGGGCGCAGACAGAAGGGAAGGCTGCGACACAGCATCACTGTCAGATCACTGTTGATTCTTTTGTACTGAAGCGCCACTCACCTAGAGAGAGGACAGACAAGGAAGGTAAAAATAAATGAGAGAAAGAGGGAAGAGAAATTATCCTTTTGAAACGTAGAGCAACATTACTTTCCTTGTGCTGCTTTTAGGCACCTTTTTGCACCTTAGCAAAAACATGGAAAAAAAGGCAATGAGAAACCTGGTTGCATGAAATTTTTTTTTTTTTTTTTAATTAAAGGGGGAAAATGAAATGAGACTCAATGCGGCAATGGACAGCACTCCAATTATAATTGTTGTTATTGTCACATGTACATTTCCTTAGCATGTAAATTCGCATTGATAACACTGGTTACATTGCCGATCTATATGCTGAAGAAAGACATCTTGCCCAAAGACTTCCATGTGCCAATAATAAAAAACTGGAGTGCTGTCCTGGTCTTGACTTCAAAAGAAATTGGAGAAAATGTCTAGGGAAAAAGAAAAAAAAAAGGTGGGGGAAAAAATCTAATATTTATCATATTTAAAATTATGTAACAGAACTATTATAACTTTTAAGCACATTTTCAGGTAATTTTCTTGTACTCTTTATTAATTAATTGCTTTGGGTCATTTCTTCTTTTGTTGTTCATGTCCTTCTTTCCATTTTTTAAAAAAAGAAATCAAGCTAATATGCTCAGGTTTCAAAGAGTTTAGTATGAACATAGAAAAAGTACAGTCTGTCAGGTCCTGGCATCAGTTGTAGCTAGAGTGTAGCTGTCAGTCTGGCCCCACATGCAAACAAACATTCAGCTGCATCACACAGATGGCGAGTGAAATGTCTTCAGCATGTGTCTCCTCAGATAAACTACTTGAAAAAGGTTAGAAACTAAGCATTCTGATAGCTGTCGCTAATTAGTCATTACCTACGTGCACTGCGGTGGGACTGAAACTACCCAACTTACTCGTTTCATTCAAACACATTACTCCCACATGTGGACTAAAAATATATTTTGCAGCCAATGAAGTTCAGAGGCAGAGCAGTATGTGTGTGTAAGAGCACACACACACACGCACACACACACACGCACACACACACACGCACACACACACACACACACGCACACACACACACACGCACACTCAGAGGGAGAGTTTTCATCCCTGACTCTCAGGGGATGATTGGAATATGTAGATATGTTTTTGTACCATTTTCATGAACCACCCCCACGACACCCCCGGGTGTTCTCTATATTCTATATGAGCTTACTACTAGCAACCCCCCACCCCTTTTCTTTCAGACACGCACACGGACAGCAACAGACACACAAATACTCCCTCGGGCGGCTGTACTTACTCCCCCAGTGATAGGCAAAGCTGGTCACCACCCACCCAAAAGCTGACAGAAACACTGTTGATATTACCACCAGTTGTTGTGGATACAGGATATGTGTCTTTGCATATTAATTATGTGTCACAGCAGGGGTGTCGGGAAATGTCTGTAATTGTCTATGTGTGTGCGTGTGTGTGAGAGAGAGTGTGTGCATGTGCATGTGTGCCATGTTTGTGTGCATTTTTTTTTCTGCGAGAAATGTGTGAATGTGTTTATTTGTTTAGGTCTTTGTGTGTGTTTGTGTTTGAGTCCTCAAATGTGTCAGAGATTTTGCAGCCTTGTTTCATTCAGTGAGAAGTGCGGGGGAGCTCTACTAATTCTTCTCCAAACGTTTTTTTTTTACAGGAGGCTCTTTTGAAGTGATGGTTGCCGCGCCGCCAGCCCAGCTGTTCCCTTCCCACCACCGCCGCCGCCACCATCGCTGCTCCCGCCGCCGCCACAACACCACAGCACCATGCTGCCACTCAGCCCCGCACTCACCCGCAAGTCTGTCTCAACAGCCTACCAACTCCCTGCCGTCTCACCATCCACCACACAGTCGCCATGGCAACTGTATCCACACACACACACACACACACACACACACACACACACACACACACACACACACACACACACACAGACATACACTCAGATAGAGAGGTTAGATGGGGATACTCCATGGAGAGGCGGGTAAACTGTTGCTCATCAAGTGACTTCGTCCAAAAACAGAATAAGTGTTGAGCGAAGCAAGCTGTTTGTGCATCTGAGTGGAAAACTGAAAACTGGGCGGTGAGAGGAGGAGGGGGAGTCTTTGTCCCAGACACTGACAGGACGGCTGTGATGGAGTATAACGTGGGAAATGTTTAGGTCAACAAACACGTTACTATTATGATAAACAACCTTGTAAGTGATATGTTTTCAGATCAGCTGAAAGATAATGTGTGAGCTGAATGCACCCATAGACCTCTGGGGTTCATGAAAACTTTTATTTTTTATGGGTGGGGGTAATGTATTCAAGAGGTCCTTCATCTAAAGTGTTATCTTAATGACTTTAAACCACAGATAGACAATGATATGAACTGCTTTAGTGTTTCTTATGTCTATATGTTTGTTTTACTAACTGTTTGTCTGCTTTTATTATCACAGTTGCAGGGAACACTCCCACAACAGTGGCTAAGGTTACCTACAAGTTGAAATAACGTTTTAAAAAAAGTATTTCAATCTAATGCTTTAAGAACATTTAGGGATGTTTATCATTTCAGATAATATCCCTATAAGGTTAAATTCTGACTAAGACATAACGTTATTACTGCAGCATTCTCAGGATGTTTTAGTAATGTTGAGAGGTGACAGATCATAGAAAGCTCTTTTTATATGCGTGGCAATATTGTATCGATACACAGACACTAAGTGTCCATTTGTTATTATAGAAATTATTAATATTGCAAACAAAATAAACATTTATTAGTCTACTAGAATAATAAAACAAATTGCTTTTTTAAGTCTACTAGATACATTTTTGCTGCAACAAAAATTATTGAAGTGAGTCGGACAGGCTAAAAACTGTAGATAAAACTGGTGTTGATAAAGTTTTACATTGAGGTCATAATTTTGAAAAAAGAAAAAAAAGGTAGTAAATCGCAATATATCGTAACAATTGTTACAGTGATACTTAGCATATCGCAAAACATTTTAAATCACAATAAAACTGTATCCACGGCTGGTGCGTCCATGTCGGTAGGAAGTTATTTTGAGCAGCACTTTTTGGCAAGAGTGGCGAAATGTGTGTCAACTATTCATTCGTAAGCAGGGTTGCTGTGTAACCAATAGCAGGAACTACGGGCTCTTGGCATACCTGGCTACGCTTTTCTGTGAGCACAATGAATTGTTGAGACATGTGTCAATCATGCTTCACCTGCAACCATCTCCCGCCCCCAGCTCTCATGAGCCAATGGCTGGCCGGCCGGCCGACATCATGTTTCATTGTCTTAAAAAAAACCCCAAAACATACATGCAACACATGCGAGGATAATATAGTAGTAATATAATTACGTTTTCTGTGTGTCATCATAGTTGGATGTTAACGAATGGAGAGAGACTAAAAAAGCCTTGGATTGTTTATCCAGCAATTAAGACATGTTACCTGTTTTGCTTCTGCTGAGATTTTTAATTTTTTTTTCTTGGAAGTGAGAGAAAGTAAGCTCTTCAGGAGACGGTGCCGAAGAGTGGAAAATATGTGAGGCATTATTGGCGCCCATGAAAAAATCAGCTGAGCAGAAAGACAGTTTCCATGAATAGAAACAGCTGGACTTAAGTTTGGCCTCGCAAAACTGCGCGTGCACTTCTGCAAGGTAAGCTTTATTTGCACTCTAGTCGTTACGCTGCAGTCCATTAGTCACGTGTGTGGTGCACAATTGCATTGTATTATTTAGTTTAAGGAGCTGAAATTGTGTTATTTTGAAAATAAGCTATGTGTGCTGTTATCACTGTGCTGTGTAGAATTCAAAACCAGGAAACTGAAGTTGAAGCTCTATTTAATGTGTTATTTGTATGTGGATTCGCAAAATGCCATGATGAGGCATGTATACTTTTATATTGACACTTTGAGCACATAATAGTTGCACTGACCATTTGCATTATGTGTAAGCCATGTTGGGGTTTGTTGTTACTGTTTTTAGTTTCATGTGTATGGCAAATTAGCCTTTGTGTGTTATTGCTGATATGGTATATTGCAAATAGAGGGCTGGCATAATTGTTTTTTGCCTAAAGCGGCAACGCTGGCCCTCATCATGTCATGACTTTTACGTATCGCGATAATATCGTATTGGGTGACCTCTACTATTCATGAGATAAAACGCATTCAGAGGGCAGCAACAATAGAAAAATAACTCCTCATGTAATCCATTTACATCTTCATTAATATTTTCCTATCAGTATTTTTCCTAGAATAATAAGCCTGTTTTTTTTTATTATTCTAATTATGATGACCATAGTGATTTATTGAATTATTGTTTCAATTATCAACATATATTTTTACTAATAATTTTTTTTAAAGCGGCAATAAAAATACCTATAATATCACATATGAAAATTAATATCCCAAAATAATTTTTCAAGTCACACATAGTATTCAAAAGGTCAGAATTTATTAAACTTTTCCCATTTCTTCTTTACTTAAGAACTTTACTTTGGCTGTGTAAAAACTTGTCTAGACTCCACATTAAATACATTGAAAAAAAATCTGGTTTCAGTATTTGTCCTCAAATGACTCCGCCGCCCTTGTCATTTCGACAGCCCTTATGAAAAGGGTTGTCAAAATAGACCTAATATAAACTTGCCAAAAGAGTACAAGAAAACAAAGAACACAATTGTGCATGTGGAGGAGTTTGCAGAGAAATGTCTTCTAACAGAATACTCCTACACTGTGCAGACGAGCATGCAGAGAGCTGGAGTTAAGCTGGAGCTACTGTGCTCGTAGCATTTAAATATATAAAAACCCGACACATCACAGGCATAATTATATCACGCATTATTTCCAGTGAAAAACTGCTTGAGACTTTTGATTTGCTCTGTAAGCAGAAATGCAATTTGTTAAAAAAAGTTAATTTTCTTGCTTAGAACTGATAAAAAATAAAAACTGTTTTTCCAAAAAAGAAAATAAAGCAGAATGCTTAGATACTGCAACTTGCTCTCAAGTAACGGTCAAATCAGACATCTATTTGCACCGCTTCACCTCATCCCGCCTTTTCTCTTAATGCATTTCTCAGGAGAACAGTCAAACCTCTACTGTCATGACAAACCTCGAAAACCAGAACTACAGAATATCAGTCTCTACTTTTGCCTTTTTTGCTATTAAATAAAACATCAACCGACAGTCCAGTAGTGCTAATTGCGCCTAAAAGGGTCTCTTTTAACCCAAATGAGCAGTTAGAGAATGTGGCAGCAGACAGGTTGATGGAGTTGGTAGTTGTTGTGATGCACTATGAGACTGACCTTAGTGCAGGCTGAGCAGACGTCCCAGTCTTGGCAGTCATTCATATTCCAGTCCTCCCAGAGGGTCAACCCACTCCTCAGCTCCTCACTGTGCTACACTGCTCCTCCACAGCACCGCCGCCAGTTACAACACCCGCAGATATCAGCAGCCTCCAGCTACACACTGCCTCTGATCTCTGTACGCATGAAATAACACCAGCGAGCCCACCAAACTGAGGGAAAGAACTGAGAGCCTGCTATCCGTCTCTGTGTCTGTTGTGTATGTGACTGTGTGTGTGTGTGTGTGTGTGTGTGTGTCAAGTGTGTGTGTGTGCGTGCTTGTGTGTGCAAAGGGCTGAGGAAATGAGTAATATCTAGCAGTGAGAAACATGTCTGCTATGCAGAGCCACACAGGCAGACCAGTTGCTGCTGCCGCCCACTTGCTTTAATCACTGTGAGGGATATAAACATGCATACACACACACACACACACACACACACATATATGCACACGCAACATACACACACTAACAGTCAAGGATGCAGCACATACAGATTATATATTGGGCGGTATATGCTGACTATACTATGCCGCCTTTGTGCTGTCTGAAGGTGAGCTTTCCACTTAAGTTTCAGCAGTTAAATGCCCCTTTTAACGTGAAAAGTCATGAATACATCAGGTAATTAGTGGTGAAATAATAATGTATATTTCTGAAGACATGTTGGCACATAAAAGAAGGAGGGAAGGATGGAAGGGAGGCAGAGAGACAGTTGATGAGAGACAGGGAAGGACGTGGTAGGAGGCTCATCCTACACACACTCTCAGACTTAGGCTTTGTTGCTGCCTCTGACTCAAAACTAAACCTCACATCCATCACACACACACACACACACACACACACACGCAAACATACGCCACACTTGTTCTTTTTGTTTATCTGTAGTTTTTATCTGAATTTTGTGTCCTTTGTTCTCACCAAAGCACTTTGTGATGAACCTGTTGTTAAAAGAGCTTTTATGAATAAATTTGATTTGACTTCATAAACACGCAGAAACACACACTCTCATACGCTAACAGGAGCACTGCAGGAGAGCTCTGAATGATGTGCCTCAGTGATTCAGCCAGTGCAAGTGAAGTGTGGTGGTTCGGCTTATTAGGGACTGAATTGGTGAGAGCAGAGCAGCTCATTCACGGCAAGAAATCACAAACCTGTCAGCACAGAAACCTTTTAGAAAATAATAAACAGGCGCAAGGTTGAAAAAGCAACACTATGCAAATAACCCTGCCGGCTCCCCCCGTCAAAGAAACAGGGCCAAACTTCAGTTCAAACAAGCTTATGTTAATTACAAGCGCAGAAATGCAATACAGGAGCGAAAACATAAATTGGAGCCTGGGGGGGAAAATAGGATTTAATGAAGCAATCAAATCATTATTGGTGTCAGATTGTAAGAAGCAATCTTTATGTTCTTTGATAGGCTTCTTCTAAAAGCAATTCATCTGCGCTTTTAAACACAGAGCAAAATGCAGACTCGTATCCACCAACATGAATTAAAGGTTAACCTTGTCGAACTTCTCGACCTCAATGGAGTAGAAAGCTAATCAGATTTGGATGTGTGTGCAGACACATCAGCCTTGAAGGCCACATTTAAACATTCTCACTGTGTGGTGACAATTGCCAAGAAAAGTCTCCCCTGACATTTAGGAGAAGATTACATTTATTTTGCAAAGTAAATGCTGTTTGAAAGAAATGATGTGAGCTGAGGTTGTGTGGGCACGAGCACTGTCTGCTCTGGCATTTTCTGTACTTGTGTGGGTTCATTACAAGTATCACAATTAATGGAGTAAAGATGCAGTTGTTGGTTTTTTGAGTTTTGGAGCATTTTGGATTTAGATTAAACAACACATTTTTTTCTTTGGATAGTAGGACCATTTTGTAATGTCAAGTGCACTTTGAATCAATATTCAGTTTAAGTAACACTATTTAATTAGTAGGGCAATAAATAAAATAGGAAAAAATCTTAAACATAATATGAAATAGTAATTTATATAGTGCAGCATCTGGCAGTCTGTGCCCTCAGCAATCTTCCCCCACCCCGAGATATATGTATATATGTGTGTGTGTGTGTGTGTGTGTGTGTGTGTATATATATTTTATTTATTATTTTATGTTTATTGGGCTAAGTAAAACAAACATACATTTTATTTTTTCCTTTAAAATTCTACAGAATTGCCTGTATAGATTTCATATACTTCCCCATCCCTTCCTTATTATTATTAGTAGTAGTATCCGTTATATTTTTTTTTATTATGAATTACAACAAGCTAATGAGTAATAAACACAAATAAAATGTAATGATAATAAAATAATAATAATAATGAGCATATAATAACAACAACAAAAAACCCAAAAGAATACAGTTTGTGCAAATGTGAAAAGTTCATCTTTTCCTCTGTCTTTTTTCTGTACTACGCTCCAGATGGCCTCTGCTTGTTTAGTTTTTTGCACTCCAAATAAACTCCCTTAAGTTTGATTTTTTTCAGGCCATCATCAGGCTTAGAATTGCAGGCTTCTCATTTATTAATAAAAGCTGGTTTACAAACAGGAAATGGTTCAATGGTTCACTGTAATTAGTTTACTAACTATTAGTAACTTTTTCAATTATTTTTTAAATTCATAAACCCTACTAATTAATCTGAATGCAGAATAAGATGCATGTAAAAACAATGTTTCCTCTATAAACATGTTTCTATGATTATATCACACAAAGAAACTAATTGCTCATAATGGTCAGGGTTGACTTGGCAATTAAAAGTGTCCAACACATGATCATACAAGACATCCCACATAAATAACACATCTTTAACCAATACGATAACAAACTCAAGGTCACAAGTTAGTGAGAATTCATACAAAATGTTGTGAAGCAAATAAAATAATTACTTCCTGCTAAATGTCATCGACACCTTCTGCCCCATAATCAGCATTTAACAGATATAATCTACATAAATCTTATCACTTGACGGTATTTGATATATATTTAGATGTAATAGTCAAGTCATAGTGAAAGAGGAGGAAATAGCACGAGGGCCGGGTTCATCAAAAGGGTGTTTACTACAATATAGAGATATAGAAATGACTGTGGCGCTCCACTTATGCATGCACACTTTGATATTTAGCATACTGAACACACACACACACACACACGCACACACACACACACACACACACACACACACACACACACACAGAAAGGCAAATATCAACATGAGCAAAATGCACACTGGAGTCACACTGTGCTGTCAATCATTTATGGCACCACTGAGACATTTGGCGCACTCTTTCTCCATCTCATGCTCGCTGTTCCTGTCTGTCTTTCTCTCTGGCTTTGCACTCTTTAATCTGTCCATCACATACACACACACACACACACACACACATAAGGGCAGGCCTAGACAAGAAAGGTCAGATGAGTCACACTACACCCGACAAATCATAGTGGTGGAAGTGTTAAGTGGCGAAAGACGTTTACAGGTAAGACTGTAGAGAGAGGATTCACTCCCTCCTCTACTGAACACAAAGTGTGTTGAAACATCTTCTGCTCCCCTTTGCAATCAAAATGGCATTTAATTTTTCTTTTTTTTACCCCCCTCATCCTCATGCGTAGCCTCGTATGGGGTGTCTGATCACGTTTCAGGCTGAGTGGGGAATCTATGATGGACGTCTGATGCAGCAGAAATTTGTTGCTGAATGTAACAGATCTGAACAGAGGGGAGAGTAGAGGAGAGCGGTGAGGAGGGGAGGGGGGTTAGAGGACACAGCAGATAGATAGATGTATAAGATAGATAAATCAACTATACTACAGTACCACATTGTGGAGTTAGACTTTTTTATACCATTTATCTGTCTTGTTTTTTTTTACCTTTTTCTTGGCTCAGTGACGCACTGGAGCCATCCTTAACATAATGCTCCCTCACTATATAAAGTCTTATTATAGAGTGCAGAGCATGCGTCTGTGTTGTTTCCTTCAGTACGTTCCTCGAGCTCTCTCTGCTTTTTCAGTTCAGTCTAATAAATATATGAATCAACTTCTTTGTTAAATGCCAGAATCCTGTAAATACAAGCAACATTGCCTTGTGTACCTTACGGTCTTCAGCCCAAAGTTTTTATTTCTGTGGTGTGACACACTCAGAAAACATTTGTTTTTCTTTTACCTGGACCTCAAAATTAAGTGCCAAGTAATTTGATTAGGAATTAATCGATTTGAGTGATTTTTAAGAAAAAAAAAGATTCTGTGATTCCAACTTCTGTAAATATATTCATATTTCTTTACTCCTCTATGGCAGTAAACTAAATACATGCTAGCTGTGGACTTCATCTTTAGCTGTGGGAAACACTGATTAACATTTTATCACTATTTAATGACATTTTATTGACCAAAGACCTAATTGATAAGTCAAGAAAATAATCAGGAGATGTGTGTATGTTTCTGTGCTACTGTGTTAGCTGCTAACAGGAGTCTGTTGCTTTGCAGTGGCTCATACGGCTCAGCATCTTCAGCAGACATACCCCCAGAATCACAGAGCAGAAAAATACTGATTATCTTTTTTTATGATTTGTAAACCTATTTTTATACACTTGGCAATGTTTTAATCAGTCCCTTTTGGCTGGGTGGTTGATAACACACTTTTCTGTGGTGTGACAAACTCAGAAGAAATTCTTTTTTTGCTTTTCCCAGACCATAAATTAATAGGCAACTTATCTGATAAACGATAAATTCATTTGGGCCTTTATTCCAAGAAAAAGATTCCTGAATGTGTATTTTTATGTTGTGTTAGTTGTTTGTTTTTTAACTTATTTGTGTTGTGGAGACATTTGAGGAAGTCATCTTGGGCTGATCAACATATTTTCACAATATTCTCATGTCTTATAGGCCAAACAGCTAATCAGTTATTTCAGAAAATAGTCAACAGATTAGCCGACAGCCTTAATAGAAAGGTGGAGTGATGGCGGGAGGGGAGGAGGGGAGTACTACTAGCCGTGTGTGGTGGCTTACTCCACAAGGAGCCGGGCTAAGCTGATAAAAGGACAGGGTGATACGGGCGATAGCTTATTGGGCAAAAGGCCAGGTCAGCCTTCGGGGCCCATTCTTCAACAGGATGAGCCAGCAGCCCTGCACGCAAACACTCATTCTGAGTTTCTGGAAATGTGCTCACTCATGACAGACTTGCACAATACATTGAATGTATTTGCCATTTTTGGTTTGGAATAAGATCATCAGTATCTGCCATAACTGCAACAAAATTAAACAAAACATATGTCCTTCTCAAAAGCAGTGTAGTAAACAGAGTATGCTTAACACTGCAAAACAGGAGCCAATTGGAGGAGAGTCGGACAGCGTGAGTGATGCAGACAAGAGGGTGACGCCTGTAATGTATTGCTGGGTTAATCCCTGTGAATCCTAACTGGTACGGCCTTAGGAAGGCTTAGTATAGTTCTGGGAGGAAATCCCCCTGTGTAGTGGTACAGGCCATTAGCCCCTAGGGTATAAATAGGGCAGCTATGGCTCCTTAAGCTGGCTTTTACGCAATATCAGTTAAAAATATGACTTGACTAATTACATGCAGGTCAGCCAGTCAGCAGAAGCAAAAAATTCCTCCACCTCGTCCTCCCCTTCCTCTGACCACGCTGCAGTCTTTCTCCGTGAACACACACACATATGCACATGCAGTGTGCATAGTGAGGTCAGCAGGGAACAAGTGGAACAGTTAACAGGTATTCTTCAAACCTTGTGGCTGACATTTTCTAAGGCGGGTGTTATGTTGTCATTCATTGACATTTAGAGAGTTTCATCTCTGCACTTTTCCACTGTGTCAATCTGATAATGTGCCTCTTATGCGGCATCTGCAACCAGCTACATTTTCAACCACAAAGAGATGACTTTGGTTTCAATTTGTTGTGTGCATCACAAAGACGTTTAAAAAAAAAACAAAAAAACATGACACAAGCATCAAATGTGCCACGATTGGTAAGGTGACTGCGATTCTTATGCAACTATAGTGATGTCACATAACGCTGATGGATGCACAGTCATGCTTTTTTTGCAGCTCACATGTTTTTTCCAAATGAGTTTTCCAACTTTTTAAATGCTCTGCTTCACTCACTCACAGGTAGCGGTCTCTCACACTAGTTTGTGACATGATTAGCCCAACTCGGAGCCCTTGATGCGAGTAGTACTCTCACGCTATGAGATCAGTAGCTTACAAGGGGGGAGAGGAGAGGGGGAAAGAGAGAGCGAGACAAAGTGTGATGGGGTAGAAACAGCTTGAAAGGGAGAGGACAAGTGTGTGTGTGAAAGAGGAGGGGGATTACTTTTCATTCCAAAGATTTGTTGTTTTTGGCGCTGTCCCCTGGCGACTGACAGTCAAACCGGGTTTTCTTTCGGTTCTCCAGTTTAGTAGCAAAATGTCAGCAAGCTGTAAGCAAACATGGTGATGACTTCTCCACGGAGAGAGCATGGCCAGGTCTCTCGTTGAAAGCTCAAGTGCCATTCATTTTCAGAGCGACTGTCTAGACGGGCTTCACAGATACTGTCTGGAGTACCTTTATCACTGCTGGTATTCAAGGCAGCATTGCTATACACTGCCATTATTGCTATTGCTCTACAACCCCTCCCACACCAAATCTGCTGCCAAGCCAGCCACACACGGTCACAGCCATTTACTCAACACACGGCTTATGCTGTTTGTTACAGAGGCTGCTGCAAATTATATTGAAATGGGATTGAGTGGGCTTAATGCTTGTTTTCAAAATGAAAAAAGGGAGAGTCCCACTTGAGAGAGAACCTTTATCACGCAGCTATTTGATAATCTCTGCTAATAATTGCCAAAAAAAGAGATCAAATTAAATTAGAGAATTTTCTGAGTGATTTTAATGTCGTAAAGGATAAAAAAAGAAATGAATAATAGGGAAGCATCGCAAGGGTATGGAAGGTAATACAACTTCAGGACAGGCTTTCAGGACACTATTGATGCTATAGGCTACAGGATGTCTCAAATGTTACACTTTCTGTACAGTGATACCAAAACCGATACTGTGCAATATATTGTGTTTGTGCACGCTGTGTCCGTCTGTAAGAGGGAGCAGATTTACTGATCTGCCGGGCTCCGGCAGGCAGAGATGCAGGCCTGGCTGAAAACCTGTGGGTGTAAGCGGTGGGTGGCGGGGTTGAAAGGTTGTTGACCCCTATTGTAGATGAAGTGTGGAGGAGGAGGAGAACATTCTGCTTGATCATACACAAGGGTTAGCGAGTCAGGGCCAAAGAAAACAATCGCTACGAACACAAAGAGCAAAGAAAAGACTCTTGTAACTGACAGATTGTATATGCATGTCTGCATATGCACGCACGCATTCACATATTATCACCTCACCACTAAGTGGGTCTGAATGTTAATGCACCCTATGAAAAACCACTTTCTGCAGCTCTCTCTCTCGGGACACCCCCACCGACAGGTGTGTCTGTCACCTTAAAGTAGTCTGGCGCGGTGTCAACTGTATTCAAACACCTGCCTCTGTTTGGGATTATTCATCACACTCCTGGCTCCTCGGCTGAGCTCCCAAGCCAATTCTCATACCCTTCAACTGTGAGAGTGCTGATCTGGGAACAGTAGGCATGGAGGTCCCCTTGACTGATTCAAAAATGCCGTAAATGCAGAATTAACTTACGATCAGCATGTACTCTAGGAGAGATTTGTGCAGAACCTTTGAGTTGCTACTGTTTCTTAAATAACATGCAGTAAGACAAGTTAAGTGTAGATGTGGGGCTTTAATTGTCCGTGCTGACACATAGCAGATATGCACATATTGCTTGATTTGGTAGCTCACTTTAGAATAATGCAAATATTATGCAATCTGCACTTTTCATATACATTAAAGCTACAGTTGGTAACTTCAAAAAATGAAAAAGATTCACACAGCACTAAAGGAGACAAATGAAAAAAAAACATTTTCCTCGGCCTACCCTATTGCCATTTAGTGCTTTTACTGCACGTAACAGAAAACAGGCAATCAGAGCTGAGGAGTCTCTGTGCAGCTGTGAGTCATGTCAATCCCTGCTCATGAACTGTGGACAAACAGTCAAACTAGGCAGGACTGATCAAATATGAATAAAGATGGTGTCACTGCATTGCCTATTTCTCACCTCAGATGTTGTCAGAAACTTCTTTTAGTGTAATGTTTAGATGTAAAATGAGAATGTTTGTGACGCGGTCGCCATGTTGGAAACAGTTAAGCTGAAACAAAACGCTGCCCACCGACCTGTGCAAATTTTTTCATTTTACAGCTAAACAGTACACTACTGCACTGTCTATTTCTGGCCTAAAATGTTTTCAGAAACATATTTTTTTGTTCTTTGTAGCTGTCAAATGAGAAGATTTGCTCTGTGCTGTAGGCTGTATTTGGCACTTTGGTCAACTGTGTCCAACATGGCGGCCACATCAGGAAAGTTCTCATTTTGCAACTAAACTGTACACTAAAATATGTTTCTGAAAACATTTGAGGTGAGAAATAGGCAATAGGGCAACAGAATCTTTATTCATATTTGATCAGTGCTGCCTAGTTTGACAGTTTGTCCACAGTTCATGAGCAGTTATTGACATGACGGACAGCTGCATAGAGACTCCTGACTGACTGATTGTCTTTGTGAATGTCAGTGAATTCTAATGAATGCCATTAGAAGCAGTAGGAAGAGGGGTTTTATGTACTTCTTTTAGAATACAGTGGTAGTTTCAGCAAATATGATAAGATTTATTACCATGAAAGTTACCAGCTGTAGCTTTAATAAATAAAGAACAGTACAAGCTCACATTAGCACAGCAGTTTTTAGAAATGTCTCGAATCACTAAGAAGGATGCAGGTTTGACTCCTTTCCTGTTCTGTGAGGGGATGACATGCAAGTTTGTATTTTCCCATAGGTGTGACTCTGAGTGACACTGAGAGTGATTATCCATCACAAATCCAGCAGTGAGCTGGTGAGTGTTTCCCTGCTCTCTGAGACCCTGAAGAGGAGCAGAGTGGTGAAGAAAATGAATGCACGAGTAAGGTTACATGAGGTTATGCAGCCTCAAATACCTGCTAAACTGCTGCGCCCACGAAGGGTTTCAAGGGGCAAAAGACTGGAATAAAACACTCACTAGAAAACACTCACACACATGCACAAAGTCATGTAATCATGCAAATGCGTTGTCTCTGCGTGAATGTACACTTCACTCTCTAAGTTTTCCCTCTTTGTCTCTTTCACTTTCAGTCCCCCCTCCCCACCCACTCTTTGTCTTCCTCTCTGTCTTTCCCTTTCACTCAACTGGCTGGCTGTTTGAGAGCACACACTCAACGTGGGTGAGAGTGCTAGAGTAGAGTATATGACTGTCAACACAAGGTGTAGGGTGTGTGTGTGTGTGTGCCTGTCTGTGTGGTGCTGTAGGTGGAGAGGCACAGCAGGGCGTGAAGGAGCGCGGTGATAATGACAGGCCATGCATTATATAACATGCAGATTGCATAAGGAGAAGATTATTTTAGGTCCAGATATTGAGGATGTATAAGTAATTTTTTTTCACGTGGGTGTACAGCACTATGCGCATCTCTAAGTGCAAAGATTTGTGCAAAAATGTTCTGAAATATGCTCATTTTTTGTGGTCTCTTTCGAGGAACATGTGGGCGTAAGTAAACTAAGTGTATTATGTGTTTGTAAGAAGGGGGCATGAATGTTTTCAGATTTCTTTCATAGCTATCTGCATATCAAAACAAGTATGTGGGAATGTTGGCACATTTGTGTACAGTGTGCATAAGGGTGGCTTTATTGCGAACTCCCACTCATTATCACTTTTAGACTTCAGAGAGATCCACTTGAAAGGGGCTGATTCTGCTTGTCGGGCGCAAACCTCGTAACTTCCAACTTTTGATGATTCTCGCATTGAAAAAAGAAAAGCTCAACTATGGAGCTGAATGAATTTAATAAATCTCTCTTTTAGCTGCTCAGTGACAAGGTTATGGTCCTGTAGGATGTGTTGTGTGGAGTCACAGAAGTGAGGCAGAGCAGATAGAGTCTCCGTGTGCCACTGCTGCCTCTGTGCGCCTCGCTCCATGCATGAGTGTGCCCCTGTAAAAATAGACCTCTTAAAGGGCCAGCAGCCACTCAACCTTCTCCCACAAGAGGCCTGTTCTGCTCTTCAGGGTGGCAGTACTCTAAGAAACATGGGATGGGAAAACATGCTGTTTTTCTCATTCAGCCCACAGAGACGAATTGTATTTCTGTTTCCCTCGAGACGCAGAAACATACCTACATTCAGTTCCTCTTTACATCATTCATGAGGGCATTTCTCTCGCCTGTCATGAAACAATGCTCTGGGTTTATACTCACTATAAAACACATAGAAAACACAGTAGATCTGGGTTTTGAAGCCTTGGCGCAGACTCTTTGATACACCTTGCTTCATGATAGTGTGATTGCTCCTTTGCATAAGAGGCGCACTTTGAAATTGTACACTCGAAACTAACATTTTTCTCAGTGACACAAGACTTCCTGTGCACTCCAGCAGCTCGTCCCTGTAATTGAAATAAGTGAATTAAGTCAGCAGAGACAAATGTTGTATGTCTCGCTTGAAAGACATCTATAGCTGAGAACTGTTTGAACCTGTGAAATGTTCCTATATGCAGCATATGGGGTATCACTGCAGCAGAAGGACAGCGCCTGCTGGAGCAGAAATAGACGCACAGAAATCATAATCGTGCACACCGGCGTAGTATTTCTCCGTCGAGAATGGCGAGAAACGAGGAGCAAAGCCGGTAATAGAAGCACAAACATAGCTCTGTGTTCCCCGCAGAGGGATGCAGAAACACATTTAGTCCTTGACCGAGTGTGGCTGCAAAGTTGCGATTAAAAATTAAAAGGTGACATTGGAAGTTCTTCCAGTGCATGTGTTCTCATGTTGAATAGGAAGTTACGGATGCACCTGCACACCTGCACATCCTCCCTTTGACTGCATGAGATCTTCCCCAGACTTGCCCCCAACATCTGCACCTCCTATTTTCACTCTCCTCCTCCCTCATTCTGTCTCCTTCCAAATTTTCCCCGGTTTGACTAACCCCACCCTCAAAATCTCATATCCGTCCCTCCCAGTTTAAGCGGGCTCCTCCAGGGCCCCTGGCTATCTCTGGACCAGGGCTATTTAAGCCCACTGCTCTAATTCTGAAAGTACTGATCTGCCGTCAGCTTGAGTGATGAACCTCCACCTCTCTCTCTCTCTCTCTCTCTCTCTCTCTCTCTTTTTCTCTCTCTGTCTCTCTCTCCGTCTGTGTGTCTGTCTGTCTCCGTCTTCCTCGCACGCTCCTTGTCTCTGGATCTGTCACACTCTCCCTCTTGTTCACACTCTCTCTGTTGTGCCCTTCCACGCGCCCAAACACCCCCACACACAGGTGCCGACTTACATGAGTGTATACCACACTCTCATTCACACACACACACACACACACAAACACACACTCACACACTCACACACTCACACATTTCATACATATTTCCTCCCTATAATTAACCAAGCTCACTCTCAGGATGACATACAGGAACTCCTAAACCTGTTTCCTCAGAGCGTTCACTCTCAGAGCATGTGTTTATCCCTTCATTCAAAGTTGCTAACACACCTGCGCTCCCTCTCACACACATATACACACACACACACTCACACGAGGAAGCGGTGTGGTCACATACCTCGCCGGGTGCCTTTGTGTAGCAGGTAGCAGAGAGTTTACTCATTGGATCAAGCGGCAAGCAGGCACGTAGGAATATCCAGTTTTGAGACTGCGAGTCTCTTCCTCCTCTCTACTGCTCAGCCTCCCCTCCCTTCATCCTATTCCTGCCTCTCCTCCTTCTCACTCTCTAAACGCCTCTTTGCTCTCTCTCCCTCTATCTCCCCGTGAGTGTGCTCTCTTTCTCTCTCCCCAGCTTGCTTGATCTCTCCAACCCCCTCCCTCCTCCTCTCTCGCTCTCCTTCGCTCACACACCTTCTATCTCTTCGCCCTTACAACTTCAATCTACACTCATCCCTCTGAGTAAGTCTTTCTGACACACAGTGACACTTGATAACTTTTTTCTTTCCCCTGCCTAATATGCTGCCTCTCTCTCTCTCTCCCTCTCTGGGAGTGTATAATTAGACAGAGCTCAGTGGTAATACAGTCAGGCTCATTGTGGGAGCCTTAGCATTGCTGCTCATGTTTGGCTGATAGCCCAGCGGCTTCACTCATTAACCTCCCTCGAGCTGCAGAATGGACCGGCCCACGGCTCGTGCTATTTGCTGCAACACCTCAGCCTCTTAGCCCGGCAACCAATCGCAGCCCTCAGGGATGATGGAGGGGGGGAAAGGTGTGCTCTCTGGGCACACAGTGCTGTAGGTGAGGGAGCTAAACATAATCACTAAGTATTGACATGTTAGGGCAGGTGAAGCGTAATACCAGCCTGGTCAGATCTGACACACTGAGGATGTCATCGCAGTCATAAGGAGTCAGTTCTCTTTTAATCACTTGGTCATGATGTGTGTGCAGTGGCATCATGTGCTTTTCTTTCAAGCATGAATCTGTAAAAGACCACTCACACATCTTATTGTGAAACCACAGTGAGGTATGGGAATGTTCTGTGCATATGAAGCAATAAGTCATGAGCTCTATATACTGTACTGCGTGCCCCACTTCCCATCACATATGACCTGGAATAAACCCTTGACAAAGACTTAAATAACTCACATGAACAATCATCTATTGGATCACAATATTATTTGTGTTTTTCAGAGTTAAAATATATTCAACCTTGTCTGAGCTCTCATTATTATTAATGTTTCAATTTCATAACTCACTGACTCAAACTGTACCTGAGTGAGTCTTTTTCCCTTTGTCATCATGGGCAAAACATTTGACTCAGGTCCAGAGCTGGAAGTGTCAGGACAGGACAGGCCAAGTCACATGAGCAGCTTACACAGCCTGGGATCCCTCTACAGTACAATGTCAAAGGGAGCTGGAATATATAACCTGCAGTTAAGCGAGACTCTTTATTTGCCTGATCACCATCCTCCCTCCTGGATAAGGCAGTGATATAATTTTATCATTATTATTATTATTAAAAAATGTTTTACTATCAAAACCATCGTGTTTCCTTTAGTTGTTATATCACCTCCTGCCATGACAACTGTAACCTGGGAATCCTTGAATCCTTGGCATGAAAATGATGTTGAATAGATAAATATTTAATAATAAGTAAGGTAAAAAAATACTAATAAGAGGCACATGAAGCAGCTCCTAAGTAACTCATATATGTATATATATATATATATATATATATATATATATATATATATATATATATATATATATATACACGCCATTTATACCTAAATCACCATTTGAAACCTGGTTTTTCTTGTGCTGCTTTCAGTCACCTTAAACAAGTATTAATACCTAATACTACATACCATATATACGGTATATATAATTATATATATAGTGTCTTTGTGGTCATTAAGTGTCTCATTCTTTTTATTTTGTGTTCCTTTGTAATTATTTAGTGTCTCCCTGTGGTTGTTTTGCGTCCCCTTGGGAGAAGTTTGCATCTTTTTGGTTGTTTTTGACTCTTTGTAGTTATTTTGTGTCTTCATGTGGCTGTTTTGTGTCTCTTTGTAGTAATTTGGTGTCTCTTTGTAGTTCCTTTGCATTTCTTTGAGTTCATTTTGTGTCTCCTTGTAGTCATTTTATGTCTCCCTGTGGTTGTTTTACTCTTTGCAGTTATTTTGTGTCTTCTTGTGGATGTTTTGTTTCTCTTTGTAGTTATTTAGTAAAAGAAAGGAGCAGTGTAAACATGCTCACACCCTGTTTAAACACTAATGAAAATACAGCGCTTCAAGTACAATAGCTACAGTGTAAATACGTAAGCGTTAATCTAGTAATGTAGTTTAAAATCTGTTATTTTTCTAATATTTGTATTACTGTACTTGCATTATTTTTTGTGCTTTGACAGGCATTGTCAGGCTCAGTTGTGTAACTCCAAAAATAAAGACTAGATGAGCCATTTCATGCAAACGAAAGTGTCAAAGCCATGATTACAGCTTCATGAGTACTGTATAACCTTCATCGCTCATATTCTCTTTTAATCAGCCTGGTAATAGTCAGAGCTATTGCAAGCTTGTACATATTTAGATCTTGAGTCAGACATGAGCTTTAAGCTTTCATAGACACTTCAAAACTGTTAATGCAGATGTACAGATAAAGATGCCTTAAGAGATTCATTTTTGTTCTATCAGCTGAACACTTTAACTAAACTTATGGGAAAAAAAGAATATCTTAAGTGATTTCAACAAAGGTCATGACTGATTTCATGTCGACCAAGCATTATCTTTTCAAAGTTTCTGTTTGACTGGAGCCAGGAGTAGGAGGGAGATTGTGATCAAACAAGCAGAGAGAGTGGGAGGGTGTGACTACAGCACTAATCGAGAGATCACATGGTGTGTGTGTGTGTGTGTGTGTGTGTGTGTGTGTGTGTGTGTGTGTGTGTGTGTGTGCTTGCTCATATGCGCGCATGTATCTTTTGCTCTTGTGATCATTAGGCACTGCACAGGCCAAACGTCTTAGTATCATTTCCTCTCTCCTTCTCTCTCTCCCGTTCTCACTTCTGCATTCACACTACAACGTCCTATAAACAGCGATGTAAACAGAACTGGGAAATAACATTACCCTGCTCTCCGAGCAAAAATTTGTTTATTGATCAAAAATGAGATGTGAAAAAGATTGTGGAAAAAACATACCCAATTTTTTATGTGTTTCTTCAGTTCATTGATGATACTGCTGAGTCAGTGAGCCAGTAATGACAAATCATTTTTCCAGTGCACAACACATTGAGGCAGGAAAGGCACAAAACCCTCCAGAAGAGTAAACTAGCAAAGAAAATCACATAAGCAATTATTTATAAGTTAAATGTGTGATGCGCTGTCAATCAGTCCATGTGTGGATAGCATAATATATGGTGTCGCACTGCGTGTTAAGGTGACAAATCAGGAACTTTGAAAAGCCTAAACAGGAGGAGCACAGATGCCAATAGACTGATCAGATAGTCAAACACACCTTAATATAATACACTAAATGGTGTCAGGATTTCTCTGACCCTTAATATGGATGCCAGGAGGAAATTCAGTGCCAAACCATATGACTGCTTCACATTCTACAGTGGCCCACGGAGCTCACATGATCATAATGGCCAACAGAGGACTTTAATTCATTGAGAAAAACAGATAACTGAGCTTATAAAGACACAGTGAGTATGTGGACCTCAACCCCAAGATGGTGTATCTGTGATTGTAATCCAAGTGGACAAATGGAACCGCACAAACTGAGAGAGCCAATCACATGGCAGCGAATCACAAACCCGTGATTCCTGCCTACACACACACACATGCAACCACACACAGACACACTCAACAGTGACAAAGCCACTTTGATCCCGTATACACTTGGTTTTCAAATGCCTCTTGGCTAATGCATCCTGATGCATTCCTGTAAAGGCTGTAACAAGAAAATATGTCATCAATGCAGGACATGGTGGTTGTTTTGGTGACAGTGCGGCAACACTCCTAAAAACACGAGGTTTTACCTCGATGGCCACGGTTTTTTCAGTATGTGCACACTTCCGAGAGCTCTGTGGGATACTGGGAGAAGTTTGCCTCGCCGGCTTTCTTCCAGAAAGGGATTTCTTGGTTAAAGTTAGGTAAAAAGGCGAGGTTAGGGTTGAAATGAATTCTGTCAAAAGGGACTTTCTGACCCAGCCTACATATTTCAGCCAACATATTTTGTATTATAACATGATGAGAATTTATCAGCAGTTAGGTAGAAATCAATTGAAAATCTGCAGGGGAAGTCTAGTTGCAGTTGCAGCCGTGCCAGCAGTACACAGAGCAAACATTTAAGTTTGTCTTTGATAATTGAATAAATAAATAAATAAATAATCTCTGTTTGAAGTTACAGTCAGGGGTGGGGTGGTCAATAAACAAGGTTTTAGGTTACGATTTTGCTTGCAAATGACAAGACCAATCAGGCACCCAACACTCTGTTTGATACAGGACGTAAGGCACCGCCCTGGGTGAAACTCCACATTTTTAGGGAGTCCCATTTATGAAAAGTTGAACCAAGTATTGCGTGACCGTCCATCGTTTTGCCCTATGCAAGGAGACATGTTACAGTCCTCTCGCAGCGATACTTCCCAACAGTACACACACAACCGCTAACGTGACTAGCAAGAGTGGGGACATAATAACCATGAACGCGGCCCTTTGACCTTCTAGCATAACTGACGTAGGCAGTAACAAAATCTGACCTCAAGTGGTCAGCTAGGGATGCATTATATACACACGTGTCAAAGGCGACGTGTTTCGGCTGTCAAATTGTGTCCAGATCACCAAAATGTATTTCTAAAAAGGGTCTGTGAGATGATTTCACAATCCTTTGCGTGTGCCATGTGTTTATGTATGTACTGTATATGCATTTGTGTGCTTGTATGTGCATCTGTTTGGAAGAGCATGCCACTTGTGTGTGTGTGTTTGTGTGTGTGTGTGTGTGTGTGAGTGTGCGTGTGTGTGAAAGTGACTCACCCCGTGTCAGTTACTCCTCTACTAAAGTGTCCTTTCCTTTTTTACTTCACACCTCTCCAGTTTGCTATTTTGGGCCATGTTAGCAGAACTAGTAGTATCCAGCACACACACACACACACAAACACACACTCACTACAACATGCAAAACCCATTGGGAGTGTTTTGGAAGAGTGAGAGGAGTGCATCTTTTATGGTGCGCTGGTACAATAGCTGATTCGGTGGAGCAGACAGAAATATCCAGGGTTACTCGCAAAGTGAAAAATATCGTATTGCATAAGATGGTGAAAGGACCTGACCACGTAAATGCAACAGTAGCTCTCTCCCACAAAAGGCACGCACACACACTCACTCACTCACACACAAGCACTCACTCACATAGACACTCACGCACACACACAGTGATGTCCTAATAGTGTCCTGCAGGCAGGCGGGCAGAGGCGGGCTGGGGTAGAGAAACTGGAGCTGAGGCAGAGTGCTGACTCAGGGAACAACCAGTGAGAGAGAGGCTCTGTGTGTGTGTGTGTGTGTGTGTGTGTGTGTGAGAGAGAGAGAGAGAGAGAGAGAGAGAGAGAGAGGGGACATTGTGCTACAGAGGCCTCACGACTTGCGTGTGCAAACCAGAATGTCTCGACCACCACTCTGAGCACTTTATGTTGTTTTACCCGCCACTTTGAGGTTAAGGCCAAAGCTGCCTGCTGCCGTGACAACGGAAGTAAAAAACCAGTCTTACTCTTGTAAGAATTCCATTGAGAAAAAAGGAGAAGTAAAAAGAAGAAGTCAACCTCCCTTTTTAACTTTTAGTTGTATTAATTCACTCCTCCTTTGTTCCTCTGAGTAAATGCTTTGTCAGTGGTGTGTGACACTTATTCATAAAGTCGGACTCTACAAAAAGCATGACCAGTCAGGTGATCAGATTTTTTAAAAAAAATCCCAGACGTATGGGTTATTGTCATTTTATTATTAACTTGTTTCGAAGAGAACGAGAGAGTGAAAGGTGAAATGATTGCCAACAACTCTCAGTTGTAAATTGGGCTGCAGGTAACAATCATTTTCATTACTGATAAATTATTTTCTAATTAATCATTTAGTGCCTTAAATGACAAAAATGTGAAAAATACAGTTTCCCAAATCCCAAAATGACAACTACAAAATGCTGTTTCTGACCATCCATCGGTCCAAAGCTCACGATATTCCGCTCACTATCATATCTGAACACGAAAAGCCAAATTTCCTCTCGCTGGAGAACCTGAAGCCAGAAAATGTGTAGCATTTCTTCACTGCTTTTGCTTGAAAAGTGACCAGAATTATTTTTCTGGCTAATTGATTAATCGACTAATCATTTCAGCCTTAGTTGTAAACGTGTCACGGTTTACAGGCCAACTTTGGGCAAGCATACTTAGACACCCTTTTCTGTGAAATGTGTGATTGTTTTGGATACCTATACTCTTTAATGCAGTCGTGGTAAGTAACTAGGTACATATATTCAAGTACCGCACTCATAGGTGTTGACTTGGGGGGAAGACGCAGGAGATTTAACAGGACTTTTATTTTGGTGAAATTAAAGATATCTACACTATAAAATCCAAAGAAAATGCAGAAATTGGTGCATGAAAAATCACAGGAATGTGGGAAAATAAGTGTTTGATGCTTAGAATTTTCTATCTTTGACTGTACTTACGTATACTTTTGAGGTACTTGTACTTTACTCGAGTATTTCCATCTTATGCTTCTTTCTGCTTCCACTTGTACTTTTTACTCCACTAAATTTATCTGACAGCTTACTTTTCAGATCAGTCAGAAATATTTGATTCGTATCACAAAAAAGAGAAAAGAAAAAAAGGGAAAAATCCTGGCATTGACTAGTTATTAGTGTTTACTGACTCTTTGCCACTCTGAGGTTATACTGCTCATACGGCTTTAGAAAACAATTTCAATTTCATTGCCATTCTTAGTTTCCAGTTTGAAACATTAATCTCTGTTTCATAAATAATGTGTCTTTCTGTTATCTTCAATTGTATTCAAGTACTTTTTCAAGGACCAAGTAAAAAATCACTGATTTTCAAGGTATTTCAGTAGTTAGATATCTGAGTATTGAAATCAAATGCTTCAAACACCTCAGGCGCCTTTAATAAACATGTAATAAAATCCAGTAATATACTTTTGCAATGTCAGACCTAGCACATTCACAAGCTTGCCTATTCAAGATTCAATAATACTCAATACAGAAATATTTACTTTGGTGTATTTTGGTGTCTCCTCACCCTCCACCTCAACCCCTGGAGTAATTTCACCATGAGGTGTTGCTACTTTTAAGCAAAATATCAAATTGCATGTTCCACCACTGGATTTACTTCCAAAAAAGTTCTGCTTATTAAACTAATCACCTGACCACTCTTGTTTCTCACCCAATCTGACTTTGCTGTAGCAATATTTCCATTTTCCTAGATTTCAGCAAGGACATTGTTGAGTAAAATGATGTCATATCTAATAGAAATCACCAAAGTTGTAATAAACCAGAATTTTCCTTTGATTTTTGGCAGTGTGCAAACTGCCTGTCTGTATACATGCACGTGTTTAAGTGTGTGTACATGACCGTGAGGTGTGGGTATGTGAGTGTGTTATATGATGTATATAGACTGTGCTCTAAACACAAGAGCAGCAAGTCAGCAACATCCAGGTGGTTTTGGTTTACCCTCAGATTTCACTCCCCCATTTATCTCTCTCTCTCTCTCTCTCTCCCTCACTCGTCCCCTTGTTGTCTCCCTCTGTCTTTCCTGCTTCATTATTTGTCCTTTCTCACTGGCTAAAAATACTTGCTGCCCTGTCACTATAACAGATCACCTCAGAGGAAATTTGCTGCCAGCAGTGGACAGTGTTTGATAGAGCAGCAACGCCACCCACTCCACACACACACACACACACACACACACACACACACACATACACACACACACATTGCACACACACACACATACCATGAGCCTTGGATCATAATGGTGTCAGTGGATTAGTATTTGCGACTGTGGGCTGATATATAAAGTCTGTGTGTGTGTGTTAGACAAACAGGTGCAGGAACCTCATGAGGCTGACTGAGTTGTTGGAGGGTTGACATCGTAGGTGCAATAGTTACATTAGGTCGCAGCAGTTGGAGAGCTGGAATAATAGATACTATCTCACTTACACACACACAGTCAGGGTTGCACCTGTGCTTTGCTGTTCAAAATAACAGGAATATATTGTGTGAGAAAACTACTGAGCCGAGTGATGCAGACAAAGAAAATATGTGCGAGCAAATGTCCACGAGGCATACGTGTGAAAATGTTTTTTTATCATGCCGGAGAGGGAAAGAGAAAGAGAGAGTGCGAAAAAGAGTGGGGTTGACAGGCCACTCTTGTGACTCGTAGGAAAATTAAATAAACAACAACTTCTCACTCCTGCTTTCACACTTGATGTGCAACTCAACCGAGTCTGTCGGAGACGGCGTAAGGTGTCACTGTTTAGTGCTCAGGAGAATTTTCCCATTCG
Organism: Plectropomus leopardus; assembly: GCF_026936395.1. Taxonomy (NCBI): domain Eukaryota; kingdom Metazoa; phylum Chordata; class Actinopteri; order Perciformes; family Serranidae; genus Plectropomus; species Plectropomus leopardus. The sequence goes on along the minus strand of NC_142184.1, from coordinate 12,970,384 downwards.
TGTCTCCTGTTCCCATGGCAACTGAGCAGCGACCTGCGGTGACCCCTGAGGTATGGAGAGGTACGGAGGTGAAGTTGTCATTTAGTGTAGGTCAGTGGACGGATATTGTTGCATTCATCATTTCTTGCAGGTCGCCCTGCTAAGGTCGATAATCAGCCTGAGAAACAAAGCTGTCTCTCTATGGATCACGTTACTGGTGTCTTTAAAAACAATGCACAGAAACATGATTGCAAGTTTGATCAGACCCTTAATATACATTTGTATACACACACTCATATTTGTTTCATGGTTTTTGTTATATGGAATAATTATTTTGGTTTTGGTGTTTGGGGTTGCCTCCCTCTTTCTTTTCCTCCTCTTACCCTTACCCAATCTCTCTGTGCGTGTGTGTGTGAGGGTGTTTGTGTGTGTGTAAAAACATGCACCACAGCCCCGCTACCTGTATTTCAGCAGGCCCTGTTGTCTCATTATCAGAGTGACATTTGTGCAGTCCTGCAGAGCCATCTGGATGCGTCCCACACACATGTGAGAGAAACCAGCCTGGGTTTGGATCTGACTCACATCAAACAGCCTCTCTGCCCACACACACACACACACACACACACACACACACACACACACACACACACACACACACACACACACACACACACACACACACACACACACACACACACACACACACACTAACACACAAACACCAAATACAGACGGCACAAATAGAGCAGTTTCCAGAAGCCAATATCTGACATTTAACGAATAGTGAGGTGACAGAGAGATTGATACAAATTTTCCAACTGACACTTTGCATCTTCATAGATAGGCTCTCCAGTCACAACAAAGAGTGCTAATTGAAAACCGCAGCAGTAAGAGCAAAGACAAAAGTGACCTCTACTTTTGCAATCTCGGTGGTGTGTGTTACCTCAAAATTTGCGTGTGCATGTATGGGACAGCCCCGCAATGAATGCAAATGGCTATAGAAGTGCCACAGGTTGGAGTTGTGAAACTGCCTCTATGGCTCACTGGCACCGAAGGAAGATGAACATCTGAGGTCATGGGCCACTTGATTGTCCAGGAAAGTCCCAAACATTAAATATGTGATCGAAGCATGTGCTTCTAATTTCAAGCAAGCAGCTACCTCCAGGGCTGAAAAATGATGCCAACACTGTAAAGTGCCAAAAACTGCAGTTTCATGAATGGCCTCTTAAAGTTGGCACCAAGCGCAAGCCATAGACACCAGTGTTAAAATGCCCAACATAACAACAGAAATAAACATGTTTACAGCCTAGCACTCTCTATAGCTAATTGCAACATTCATGACAACTGAGTCTTTTATGAAGACTTTAGGTTACGCACATTAAGGGTAGGCTGCATTGAGTGACAGGCTGTCTGCCAATTGTGTCCTCAGCTTCTCAGGCAGATCCATCCCTCACTCCTCCACAGCTCCACCCTCTTGTCCAAATTATGGTCACTTCTGGCTCCAAATAACCAAGATGGTGACGACTGAAATGCCGCACTCAGGGCTTCAAATCAGGAGACCACGAACCAGTGGGTGATGTCACAGTAGCTATGACCGTTAATTTTTCACAGTCTATGCTACGGATACTGAACTTGCTTTGTTTTGGGGACAGTTTGTAAAATGACAGGAGGCCAGGGGCCAGAAAATAAACAAATAGCAACTCTGCTGAGTTCAGGTGTGATTCAGTTTATTAGATTTCTCCTGCAGGCCGTAAATTGAGTATCACTGGTCTGTGGTATGAACAAGAAAACAAATTTCTAAATGAGAATTATATGGTTTCAAAAGAAGCAAGACAGCAACAGAAGGTGGCACAATCAATAATTTCCACACATAATCATAGTTAAAGAAGACACAAGCAACAGCATAGATGCCAATAAAAAAGCCATTTTGTGTTACTGCTTATTCCTAGTATCACTACGTAATGATCTAAGAAAAAATAAGTTTGTGGTCTGGTGTGTGTAGTTATTAGGAGTGAATTGGACAAACATAAGGCCCATGTGACTCAAACACAGAAGAGATGTGAAGACCGTGTTAATTCTACAATGCATGTGGACCAATTTTATATCCTGGTTTCACAGTGAGCTGTAACCTACTGAGGGGATGCTATGACTGTTGCTCGACATTTGTGAAAAAGACCCGCTGCAGTTTCACTATGACTGTGTCAGCACAGCAAACCAAAGAAAAGCACACACAAGTGAGCCAAGGGACTACAAAGTTAGCTTACTGAGTCACTGTCAAATAAATGCTTTTGGTGTGGTGTGAAAGGTGCATGCACACTTTAAGAGTTCCCTCTCTCTCTCTACGCAGAGTCCTGAGAGTTCCTGAGTCGCTCTGTGCATGCAGGTTGCCCAAACGCCACTGTGATGTTCATTGACATGCTAAAGCTCAGCCGCATGCAAGGTAGGCCTCGCTCTATCCCCTTCATCTCGCTCTCTCTTTCCCCTCCTACCTTCTCTCATCTATAATTGATTGCTCCCACTGTACCAACTTCATTTGCTGGCTGTGAATAATGAATGAGACACGGAGTGGAGGCGCTTTTTCTTCTCCGCTGGTTTGATACCCGATTAGCCGTTTACAGTGTATCTGTGCTATCCGTGACCAGGTCTGGGGTTCCCAACGTGTGCCACCGAGTGTGCCAAGAAATGCTGCTCTGCTTCGGGGGAAAAAGGCACGACAGCAAAAAAAAAGAAAAGTGGAATCAATCCCGTTGATTATCTAATCTAAGAAACAGGCATAATTAATGACCACGCAACAGGCGTGTGCTAAAGCGACAAGGATGTTGTTTTAATGCATGATTGAAGCATGTGAGGCGGTTGAGTTGTTGCATGGAAATGAAACCTGCAACTTATGGAGAGTGCATATTTCCCATTATAGCAATCTCACACTCTGTAGGCACCTTGACACACACAAATGAGTGCACATACATACTGTACCTCGCACACACACACACACTTACATGCAAACCCACATGCACAGAGACAAAGTGTTCTCTGCCGCAGTGAGATGTGCTCCTTTGAGGTGCATGCCATGTGATGCTCATTCCGCTTACCTCCCTCCACACAGCTCAATGGACTCACTCACTCACACTCAACTCACACTTAACCAGGATTATTAATAGCGTGTTTCAGTTCCACAATGTGCAGGAGAAGTGCAAGTGAAGCAATTCAGAACTCTGGGGCCAAAGATGACGTGCTCTCTTTTTTTAAAAAAAGGGGGATAAGGTTACGTCAACCAGAGACTCAAAACTTTTCCAGGAAGAGCTGACAGGAGTGACATGCCCCCCTCCTGCTGCTCCTGCACCTTCCTCCCCTTACTATCCCAGGCACATGCCCACACACACTCATTCATGGAAAAATAAAGACGATTTGCTGACACAGACATGCACGCAAACAGATAAAAGAGCCACATTGTTAGCAGTCTGCCGTTTGCAGAAAGTTGTAACAGACAGAAGGGGCTCGGTGTGGGCAGCAGAGGGCTGACGACACAGCAGCTGCTCAACTTTCTGCAACCTGATGGAGTGAGTGTCTGAGAGGACTTTGATGGCCATGATGGAAATGAGATGATGTGGAGGAGGGAGGCTAGGAATGTGGACTGCGATTCCATTTTCACCTTCATCTGAAGTGCTTAAAATGTCTGAAGATCCTTTTTGTTTCCGTTTGTGTCTCTCATTCCACTCCTCCCCTACGTCACCTCCGCTCCTCTGTCTGCGTCTTTCTCTGGTCACACATCTCCACGCTGAAAGAGACAACCCTTACACAGAGAGACCCTGAGTGTCTGTCTGAACCGTATAGAGTTAGAGACTGTCTGAGTCTGAATAAGTCTTGATCTGCAGAGGTAGGTACACAGAGGCACAGTTATAAAGAGAGGCGGAGGAAGGGTTGCGAGAGAGAGAAAAAGACGAAGAACACAAGAGAGCGTGAGTGCGTGAGAAAGAGAGATGTACTGTAGGGAGCTGGAGGGAGAAAGTAAGAGAGAGACGGAGGGAGAATAGATGAGCATGAGAGTGTGTGAGAGAGATAAATAGAGACAGAGTGAGCAGGAGGAGGGGGAGAGTGTAAACAGCAGAAGGTTCACTGGGTTCAGTGTGCTGTAGAGGAGCTGAAAGATGGGCATCAGAACTCGAAGCCCAGGGGGCTGGATAGTGGTGCGTGACTCACATACTCATGCATATATTCACGCGCGCACACACATGCACACACAAACATTCAAATGCTTTTTTATTTCCAAACGCAAACAATTACACACACAAACCCTGGGGACACATATAGATAATAGAGCCATTTAAAAAAAAGTGTAACACCTTTTTCATCTTTTATTACAGCACCGCCCATCAAATCCTCTTACAAGTTCTCATTAATACGTTGATAAATAGATTTTCAGGAAATTGCTTTAACAGATTGAATCACTGTTACATAAACGCCTTCCTACAATGGAATATGCTGTGGTTGTTGTTGTGTTGACTCACAAAATACATAATATCACACACACATGATCTGACATTTTCACGGACAAGAAACACAAAATATAGATGGCCTTTATATTTACAGGTCACCAGAACCCATTTCACTGTGCGGTTTGCTTTTTTTTTATCTGACAATGACTAATATCCACAAGAAAATCCGAAGTTCACTGCTGTATATCAGTGGCACGGCTCAGCATGACGAGTCAAACCGATACTGTCAGTCACACAGTACAGGCAGCCTGTTTTCTCCACATGAGTCACTAGATCTCATTTAGACACTGAAAAACACTGCACACTTGCAAAACTGACATCACAAACCATCATGTTAACCCAAAAGTGATCCTTCCACGCTTTCACAGCTCGTCCACAGAGACGCATAACACAATCAAAGAGCTGTGACTATTTCAAAATTTCTTATTGAGCGAACATGCACATCCAGAGACACACAGCCAAGACATGCCACATTACTCTGAGCTTGGTGCTGTCAGAAAGTTTTAATGACATAACAGGTAGATATACTGTAACAGAGAGGATTGAATGCGGCGGTTGTGTTTATGAAGCATTGCTGCTCTCAAAGAAGCTGTCACTCAGGATGTTGCATTTCTTTACAAAGTCTGGTGAGACAAAGCAAGGTTTCACACAAAAGGTTGTGTATCTCACAGCTGAAGCAAGCACAATCCTCACAACTTTCTTGTCTCACAATGGCTAATTAACACCTTGACAGAGCTGTGTGCTCCTTTCTCTGAGAACAAAGGCATTGCTGCTGTCGCCTCTCCGTCCTGCCACATTTAGCAAACAGCACCTAGATACTGTCTAACAGGGAGGCTCAGAGGCACAAGTTGGAACACTGGCAGGCAGGTGTGCACATTCGTGCATTTGGCACTCGGATGTCTGTTGCCATGGTGACCCCCAGAATATCCCCATACTGCACAATGTGATATTTTTAATAAAGTTTGAGGGCTTTGACTTCACTGTCTGGTGCGGCTGTGAAGATGTGAAGTGAAGATGAGAACTTTTTTTTCCTCTCTTCTGTCGCTAAGGCTTAGCTGTGTGTTGTTCACTAGAGAAAATCCAGCAGCTTAAGTCAGCAGGCTGACTGTGTATTGCTCAACCAAAGTGTAACATGAAGGCAGAGGGAATACTTACTGTAGTGACCATAAAAAGAGTGTGTGTAGATATGAATACATGTGTGTGTCCTTATGTGTGTGCGCGTGTGCATGCGCAAATGTGTATATTTACCACAGTATGACTCACAAGCCACATCAGAGACTGTGCTGCAGAAAACACAGTTTCAAAGAGGAAGCGCAGCACTGATAGAGCTGAGAGAGCAACAGGCACAACACACACATACATACACACACACGCACACATGCACACACACACACACACACATGCACACACACAGACACTGGAAATCCCCTTTTGTTCACCTGAATGAATTGAACCTGGGAGTATATGAAATTTAAAAATACAAATGTTTAAATGTGGTTACGATTATGTTTCATCTACCAAATAAATAATCAAAAGCACACACTTGATGTGTTATTGGTCAAATACAACAAATTGGAAAAATGCATGAGGACATGTCAATCCTTGATGCCAAGTATTCATGATTCTTATTCATGGCATTTCAGTTATGGAGGTCCTTCTTGTGTTTGTTAAAGGGAATCAATGCGCTTGTTTTAACTGCACACAGCAAGTGCTCCTTTAGTGTGAGTTTAAGTGTAATACACAATCTTCACCAGCAGATGCCAATATTGACTCACCAATGAGGAGAAGATATGCAACCTTATGACAGTAACTGTAATGTACTCTATGCTGACAGGGTAAATCTCTCACATCAAATGTTATTGGTCACATGAGCTCATAGATGACCACAGAAAGGAAGAAGAACAAATCATAAATCATTTCGTTAAGTTCCTCTATCTCCTTATGGAGTCTGCGATGAGTTTACCATGACATTAGTGGTTAGACTGAAGCAGCCTTCTGCAGCTGAAGTGTGATGTAACTGGCTGTTAGAAACCTCTTATTAGGGGAGGGGGAGTCAGAACCTGCAAGAATCCATGCTGCTAAGTGCCTATTAACCCCCCATGTGTGATAGCTACTGTGTGCATTTGCAGCTGTGTGTGTGTATCTGCGTGTGTAGGAATATGTGCATTTTTAATGGTGTGTTCATATGTGTGTGCTTAATTGCATGTTATTGCACATGTATGTTGTTGTTCATGCTTGGATTAAGAAGAGTCTTTAACAAAAGTTGCAGGAGGAATCAGTTTTGCAAACAGCAAAGACTTGATGTCAGTCTCCTTTCTGAATTTTGCAAATTATATGCAACTACAAATCTCTGCAAACGTACTCAAGATTACAAAGGATCACAGGTGGAACTATGCTATCACCATGCTATTAATACATAATTAATGAACACTTTCTAATAAGCCATCGAGCATAAATGTTGTCAAGTCATTAATAAAGGCCAATGGGTTTCCCACCTTTTAATTAGCTGTCAAGTCTGCACATATAAATGTTAACAGGTTGTGCAGATGCTCTGCTGCTCTTTTCCAGAAGGCAAGTGGTCACACTGTCCATTAGACAGGAGCTCTTAATGAAATAAAATGCTCACTAAACAGACAAAGCAATGCTGAATGTGAGTTTAGAACAGCTGATGGATTTTCCACAACCTGAGATCTCAAAATGTATTAATGGATTATTGTCAATCCATTTATAAATAATAATGATTTGTAAACAGTTAAAGGGGAACCTCAATAATTTTACACATCAGTATTTTTACTCATCGTGGAAAATACCACAAACAGTTGTATAATACTTGTAGCTGTGGAGGTGCTGAACTATGGGAAGTGTGAGATGGTGGCATGGCCAGCTTGTTTTCATTCATAGGATGTCAAATATCTATGCTTGGCGTACTTTATCAACATCAGAGGAACCCTTTAGCATCTTTATGAGACACACTGGGCTTTCAGCTAACTCCGATATGAACACATATGTGATGAGACTTGATGCTTTGAGCAACTGATGTAGTATGAAGAGGGAGAAAGTCAGTATAAGCGTATCGGTCAAACAAATCCAGACTTTGTCCCAGGAGGCTGCAATTTCTGTCTCGTATGAAACCAAAAGTCGCTGTTGTTTTTACCTAAAATTTCACACTTCACAAGGCCTTAAAAAAGCTAGATCCTAGAAAACCTTCAGGACCTGATTTTATGGATCCTTGTTTCTGAAACTGGCAGCTGATTTTGTAGCAGAGCCTTTTGCATATATTTTAACTTTATAGTGCTGACTAAGGAAATTCCAAGGATATGGAAATCTGCTTTTGGTCTTCCCTTTTTGAAAGGGGGTGAAGTATTTTAAATACCTTTTGGCCAATGTCTGATTTGTCAGTACTAGTTTAAGTTCTTGAATTCCTTGTAAGTAATCAGCTAAAAGAGTTTTCATACACCAATGATATTTTATCAGCAAATCAACCAGGTTTTACAAAAAAACAGCACTGTCACTGCTGCATGGAAGGTGGTAAATGACATTTCTTTAGCACTTGATAAGGAGCAACATTGCGTAGCACTCTTTATTGATTTGTCCAAAGCTTTTGACCCAATTGACCATGATGTTTTAAAGCGTAGACTTCTGAGCTCAGGGCTCTCAGAGGAAGCTGTAGCTTGGTTTGTAAATTATCCTAGCAATCGGTCTCAGTGCATTACATATGATAGTATGTGCTCTGATAATATGGGTCAAATGCTAATTTCCATTTTTATGCTGATGACACTGTTGTATATTGCTGTACAGCAACTCTTGAACAAGCTGTTGAATACTTTTAAAATAAAATACACTGAATGAGCTGAAACTTGTTTTAAATGCAGATAAGACCAAGCTTATGTTGTTTACCAACTTGAAGAGTCAGTTGGCTCTGACACTGGTACATCTTTATATATAAGGCAGTTCTTGGACTGCTCCCACACTACCTCTGTGTTTTCATCATGCAGAAAAGTGGACAGTATTCATTGCGTTCTCAGGACCTCTTTATGCTCTTAGTCCCAAACGCTTGGACAAAAACTGAGAAAAGGGCTTTTGGGTATTCTGCACCCTCAGCCTGGAATTTGATGCAGAATGACTTAAATCTCAAAGTAGCTGGAGTTGTTAAATGTTTCTAAATCTAAAATGAAAGACTAACAAGCAGATTCTATAGGACGTCAATGTTTTTAGCCTGCCTGGTTGTATAAGTGACTCCTAGAAAGTTCTCTTTTGACTGATAGTTCTCTTTTAATGCAAATGTCAGTGCTTGTGAATTGTATTTTGTCTCCCTTTGTGACTGTCTGCAATTTTGTTTTCTCACTGCTGACTGTCTTGGCCAGGTCTCCCTTGGCAAAAAGATTCTCTCTATGGGACCAACCTGGTTAAATGTTTTTTGGTTTTTTTTAAACTAGTAAAAGAAGTAAAAACTTAATTAATCCTACTCATTCTCCATAAGTCAATTTTAATTAACCAGCGTCCTTCTTTTAAACCTATACTGTAATAATTTAAATATATACATACACCCACATACTCAGAATCAAATATCTTTGATCTTTCATTATTCAGTCGTCATGTAACAGGCAGACCTGTATCATCCAGTTTGGCACTGACCTGCCTTCATGCTCACTGACACTGCGGGAGTGGTTTTGTTTTTGTGGGTAGAGGGACTTCACATATGCTGTGAACCAATGGCTGTGAGTCGAGGTCTGATTGTTGGCAGGTGTGTCCAGGTGTGCCTCCTCACTCTGTAGGTTATTTAAGTATGTGCTGCAAACACTGCTTTCTCTCATTCCTTTGTGTGCAGGTATGAAGGTATAATGTCTGAGTGAATATAGTATTTAAATAGCAAAGCTCTCTCCCATTCCTTTATGTGTTCTCTGTGCAGGCATGGGTCTGCTCAAGGCGCCGCTGACATAAGGCCGAGTTTTGGCTTCTGGGAGGTTGAAGTGTTGCCGGCCTTGTCCACGGTGTCGGTTCAAAGAGGACTGCCATCGAGTATGTAAAGTTGTTGGACTGAAGAAGCAAGAGACCTGTGGCATGCTGACTCTTGGCCTTGGACTGCCCCCCTGGGAATGAGAACAGGTTGGTGTGGCTCTTGTTGGTAATATTGGTCAGGCGTCCACCACTGTGGTCCAGACTCAAATCTCTTAGCAACTTTTGGATGGATTGACATGAAATTTGGGAAAGGCATTTCATATGTCCCCCCTCAGGATGAACTTTGGTGATCCTATTACTATTAAATGTATTGCTGTGACGTTTGATAAAGCTATTCAGTCCATCATCAGGCAATTTTTTTTTCAATTTGCCCAATTCTGCCAAACAGATATTCCCATCGGCCTCAGTTGCACTTTGTGTTTAGTGGTATTTGCAAATGGCATGACTAGCATGCTAGCATATTAAACTAAGATGGTAAACGTTGTTGATATTATACCTGCATTTTCATGTTAGCATTAGGTTAGCATGGTGATGTTAGCATGGATGGTGTAGTCATAAAGGTCAAACGCAGTGTATGGAACGCTGGTCACCATCTTGACATTGTGGAAGGAGATAGTGACAATGGCAGCCAAGGAAGCTGCAGTGCTTTAACAAGGACAGAAGCCAGCAGATATTTTGGCGGGCAAAAATCAAGGTCAAAAGCAATTTGACATAAAAAAAAGGACAAAGAAGAGGTCATTGGTAGCAATCATCATTTCCAGCAAGGCAACATCAGCCTTGTTTGAATTGAGAGAACACTATCTCGCCGAAATTCAGGCACTATGCATGTAAATAGCCTACATAGTATACACGGTGTACTACAAGGAAATGTACAAATGAAAGTATCCAAATTGAGACACAGAATTAGTCTTCTTATAAACCGTCTCAAAGGAGTACCTCAACTTTATGGAAGTGCAATAATTAATTCCTAACCTTTAAACACTTAGCAAATTAGTGTGATTTTTTTTTTCCTTTTCAAAAACATGACAGTGAGCATCTTGGTAGGAAACGTTTCACACATTTCAAGACAAGTAGATTTAGAATCTGCCGAGAAAAGTATTAATGGAGCATTACTTAAATCGTGCAGTTGAACACCTAATTAGAAAATGGTAGAATTAAAAAGGAAAGTTAAACACATAATTGAATAAATACATAAAACAAACGTCGACAATCAATCAACAAAATATGAGATGATGTAACACATCATTACATAACATTACATAGATTTTCTTGCATGTAACCTTGAGTCAAATATTAGTTTTTTCATGCTGAGAGAGACCAAGGTGATTATTAATATGCAGTGCCTCTTCTATTATCACAGTTCACTTATAAAGCTTTCATACTACAACAAAGTGAATAATAAATAAAAAAATTGTTAAGCATAGCACTGCTGGCTGAGACGGGAGGGGGTTAATCCTGGTATATTCCTCAGTATTATGTAAAAAGCCTGTACACTTCCTGATCCTGTTGACCCCCTTGTTGTCACCAGTTGGTACAGGCCACAATGCCGTAGCCCACTATCACTCTCCCCTCCGTCCCTAAGCTGCACAGCTCCCTACAACCCTACTGAGCCTGTCTGACAGAGAGAGCAAGACCGCGCGTGTGTGTGAGACGCAGAGAGGCAGCCGAGATGAGGGTGTGAAGCAGTGAGAGGGAAAACCTCGAAAGAAGGCGATCAGAAAGGGGGGCGGGGGAGACGGGGGAGACGGCGAACACAGTAAAAAGGCAGAGCAGAGTAGAAGAAGAAAGAGAAGAGAAGGGGGGAGGGAGATAAGTGTAACTGTGAATCTTTGACAGTCTTGGTGCCAAAGTGAAGAGATGCAATGACTAGATGACCAGCCACTACACACACCAGCATCCTGTCCTGGAGGCTTGACAGGAGGGGGGAAGAGAAAAATCCACACACACTCAAAGGCAAAACGCTCTCTTCAACAGTCCCACATCCACTGGATCATGTCGTCGACGGGGTCAACCAACCACAACAAGCGCCTGGCATGTAAGTAACTAACAGAGGATAAGTAAACAGAAATGGAGCTGAAGACTTGCACTACTGTACAGTAATATTCCAACTTACAGAGATTTTACCCTGCTTTACTGTTGTATTTAACACTTTGTACGCTCTTTTTTTAGTCTTTGTTATACTTGTTATACTTTGTTATATTTGTTATACAGTGCAATCCCTTAGGACATGTTTGCATATCCTGGTAAAGGAAAGCTTTATTATAAAATTGTTCAAAAGGACTAATTCCCTGCAATGGGTTTAGCTCTACATCTACTAACAACACAGTTTACGATAAATATTTACTTTGGCATTAATTCGTTCTTTAATATGAAAAGAGGTCAGTATTAGCCATACTTTATGTTAAACACAGTGTGTATATCGGTCTGTATAGCTGTTACATAATTTTCTCATAATTTGGTATTTTACTGATAACCATGCCTTGTTAGCTCATTATATTATTACTGATGCTCAGTTTATCTTTTTACATCTTGGTCCAGCATTGAACTAAGCTTTATAAGCAGAATCTAACTGTTCAAAGTACTATTAAAAGCCTTCTCTTTTTAACTAAATTAGCCTGACAGCCTTGTTGGTGGTGCACTGTTGATGCCGATGGGGTGTAATCACAGTGAAGTGTAACAACTACTTCTTAGAGTCCCACTAAGCTACAGGAAGCAGGTCTTTATATAGAAACAGGGAAGACAGGCTAACTGCTACCTGCTTGCCAGAGAGATCTTGCTCTCTAACCGAACCTCACATGAGCGGTTTCCTCTCAGTGTCAAGAGAATGATCTGGTATTTTCCCTTTTTACTTTCTGTGTCAGTGTTTGTTAATGTGTGCAGACTCGTGGCAGAGCTCTGTGGAGACTACTGAAAGCCCCTGTTATGACTGGCCTAAATCGAGAGCACGGCTGGAGGTCATCCTTGCATTTAGCCCCGAGTGAAGTGCCTTAATGGCTTTGGGAATGGGAATGGGAGGTCGGCCTGGGAATACACAATCTGATCAGACACTTACGGAGCAGGTGGTCAGACAAGGTTCAAGACATAATCACAGCACTGGGATCTGAGGAACCTGAAGACGAGAGTGAAGTATTGATGGAGACTTGGTTTAGATGATGCCTTCATGTAGAGTATTTGGTGGTGGAGCTTCTTTAAACCAATTGCCAGAACGAATGTTGGCATTGTGCATTTCTGCAAACCAGATATATAACATGCCTTTGTGTTCTGACAAAGCTGTAGTTAACTTTCGTTATGTTTAAGCATAAAAACCACTTGGTTATGGTGAGGGAAAATATAAGTTTTTGGTTTAAAATACCTGGTTTTGTCCATTCATTAAGATGTGGAAGTAGAGCACTTTAAAAACATTGATATGATATGTATAAAATGTACAAATGTAACATGGTTTGCAGAAATGTACAAACATTTACTTCTAGCCTGGGCTGGCTTCATGCAGTATGACGTAGTGCCACGATGATGACTGTTGCGGTGGAGGAGGTGGTATCATAAATGAGCAGTCTGGATACACTTTCTACTACATGGCAGTGTGTTTATGGATACGTGTGTGAGGGCGGCGAGGGGAGTGGGGATGCATGGCGGGGGAGGTTGCTGTTGTGGTGCAGTGATCTCACTCATAAATGATTTATGCTTGATGGACTGCTGTGGCCATGAGGCCAGCAGAGGAGAACGGCTGGGTAAATAATAGCAGTAATACCTAAAGATGATGTGGCTGTATATTGCTGAGAGCCGGAGACACCATCGTCGGCCCCCGGGGGGAATCAGGAGCTGCAGGAGAAGAGGGGTGGAGTTTGAGATGGATTGGCTGTCAAATGTAACTGGCCATGCAGTGCAACTGCTTTACTACTGTAGCTCTCGTACACACAAACACCCAGTCTGCCTGTTCACTGAAAACAGAAAGATGATCATGGGATTTCTTTCAAGTTGCCACAGGGGGACTGAATGCTTCACCATGTGACTCTATGGTTCAATAGCAGCATTTGTTCACTTGTCCCTGTGCAGTTCCCAGGACTCCTAATGTATGACTGCACCATTAGAATGACACAGAGTGGCTAATGACGCATGCCTTCAGAGCTCAATGTTTTCATCAAAGAAAAGATGCCGATAAGGTTGCGAGAAACAAATGCACATTGCACACTGGGGCAAAATAAAACAACCTGAGAGGCCGATGTGTGATTTGTTATATTTGAAAGGGGAATATAAAGATTAGCAGTGTGATTATTGGGAGCAGAGCAGTGAGAGTGGCAAAAGGATCAGACCGTGGAAGAATAATCAGACGGATGAAAAAAATCATGTGCTTCAGCTCAACTGTCACCTCTGGCCCTGGGCCACCCACACCCACACCCCACCCCCTCTGAAACACTACACACACCTCTGCATCTTGTCGTAGATTCCTAGACATAAAGAGCTGGTGATTTAAACGACAGCTATGCAAGAGTGAAAACATCTGAAGGAGAAAAAGAATCTGGATGGTTGAGAAAGAGGATAAAGAAACAAGAAAAAGGGCCTTTCTTGCTGTTCTAAAGCTAGAGAAATTCTTTCTATTCAGTGTGTGTTTGCCTCGACACACAACAAAATGCATGCTGCCGCTGCACCCTTGTTTTCATCAGTATGAGACTTAGCTGAGGCAAGCAGACCCACTAAAGCTCTTTGCCTCAAATCACTGACACTACAGCTACTTTATACCGGGAATAATGCACAGCAGGCTCAGATTGCATAACACAGCTTTCTACTTTCTTTCACTAACTTCTTTCTTCCTTCCTTCCTTTCCTACAGACTCAGCCAACTCAGACATCCTACATGCGTTCACACACAACCCAGGCTGGGTAATCATGCACTACAATGCAGTAGGAGTCCAGTGTTGTTGGGTGTGCAGTTGAAGGATTGTATCAACATTATGTAACAGTAAGCCCTAGGTAATTATGGTTCAGTGTGGGCTGAGATGAAGCAGGGATTTCTGGGTAGGGGGCATAGGTCCTGTGACAGATCACAAGTGTTATGGAATTTCAGAGGGTAGCGCTTATAATACTGTAAAGCTTAACTCGCTTAGTGGCCTAAAAGATTTGACTTTCTATATCAGGCCAGAGTGAAGGCTTGTTTCTAACATTATTTCCAAATAATGGCGTGAGATGGTGAAAGAGCTATAGAGTTCAGTATGAACTGTGTTACACTGCATCTCAGAAATTAGCATGTAAAACAGGTTAACATGGCTTTGCCTTTTCAGCCTCTTCTGCTCTCTCAGTGGCATCTGAAAAATGAGTCAGCTATTGGAATTTTTCTGAAATGTGCCGCTTGTATTTCCCAATTTCTTGGAAGTACTCAGCTAGCAGGGAGCATTCCCACAACATTGGCTAATGTTACCTATATGCTGCAATAATGCTTTAAAGAAAACATTTTAATCCAATGTTCAAAGAGCATTTTAAAGATGTTTATCATTTCAAATAATGCTCCTTTCAAATAATGTTCACATTACGTTTTAACTGGAACTTTCTGAGGATGTTTTGGTGCTGTTGAAAGGTGACAGATCATAGAATGCTCTTTTATAAACAGTCCCACAATGTTGCATGAGAGCAAAGAAAGAACATTTTCAAAGCAACATTCAAAAAAATGCTATTGAGGACTGAGATTACAGAGCTTTTTAGATGGAAATGCAATGTAATGTGCTATATTAACAATTAAAAATATAATAAAAATTATGTTTATAGAGAATGTTGCCGAACTTAAAGAAGAGCGTTCTAGGAACGTAAAGAAAACCTACTACTGAAAATGTTACTGAAACATTCAGTGGTTGCATTTTACCATTCTCAGAATGTTTTTAGAACCAAAATTTGCCAGCTGGGTAGACTTTATATTTAAGGAGTCAGTGAGTAACATGCATGCACACCATATGCTTCAGTCTGTCTGAGGCTGAAGGTACCCTAACATTAGCCTTTTGTACAATGAAATTGACAGTTTGCTAAACCCTGGTGTCTTTTTTGTAGGTTTTGCAACCAAAAAACAGCCCAATTGCCAAAATACAATGTTGGCATTATAATTTTCTGCAAACCAAGGAGGTTCCATTTGTATGTTTTATATGTATGATGGAGTTCAGATTACATGTACATATACTGAGTTACTTATTGTAGGGAGAAGGGGACGGTGGACGGCATGACACCTAGGCAAGAGGACTATAAAGCCAGAGATATCAGCAGGCCGCTACTAGAGACAAAATTAGTGTTTTTTATCCAGAGTTCAGACCAAATCCAACTTTGTTTATAAAAAAGCAGATGAGTTTAATGGGAGATTAGAACATGTTCAGCTGTATTTGTAGCGACCAAGCTGAGTTTTTTAACAACATTTTGGGGCAGTCCAGCCATGTTCAAAAGCACTTGTTTTTTAATGAGAGTTCATCACATGTCTGACGCTATGGTAAAACATCACAATCTCATTAGGGGAGGATGTGCAGGTTCAACACAGAAGCCTTCAGTTTTGTACTGCAGGCTCTGACTTTTGAGGAGTTATAGCCCCTGAACTGAGGCTGTACCTGTACTTCCTGGAGCCTGATATGGAGTAGTGAGAGTTACAACACTGCTACTGTGTCCCGGGGGCAGTCATCAACAGAATAAGTTTGAGATGTAAGACACTGCCGGGGTCACTTTCTGCACAGAGCAGTCATACTAAATTATTAATTCTGCAGGTTTCTTTTCAAATAATATTGTTTTTACTGTCCTTCAGTGGTTGTAGCAAAGCCATGGTGTGTTTTAGTGTAGTGTCAGCAGTCACAGATATACAAAAAATTTGGTAAATCAGTGTGGAAACAGAAAATGTGAAGCTTCCTCTCCTCTCCTTTTTTCCCCTCCTGATTTTTTTTATTTACTCTTTTATAAGCTTTGTCTGTTAATATCCTGAGGCCAACACTTCCCTAACAAAGCAACAGTCAGCCATCACAGCTGTGCTGTTTTCCTTGACCCACCTACAGTAAATCTTTTCCATGTGAACTGTATTGCATAGTCTAGATAAGGGTAGAGCAGCAGCTGAAAAACTGAATGGGTTGCGTCGTTTAACACCGTTTCATCAGAATTTGCGCTTGCACAAACTTGTCTTGAATTTACTGTAAGTCAGGGTTCATGCCCACTGTTATTCATTATGCAACGATTGCTCATTTCCTGACGATGGGTTCTTTTTTCCCTCTTGCTTGCCTGTGAGAGACTTGAACTTCTATATGATTGAAAGTGGCAAAAATACTTGATGAGCCAAGCAGCTACAAATGGATCACTGGTGGTTAATAACCCCTGTCAAAAGCAAGGGATTCCCCCTTGGAGGCTATGAACACCATCTGGGTCCTATGCAGAGCAACGGTAGTAATATAACCTTATCCAATTTGCATGGAGACCTCCTACATGTCTTCCACAGCAGGGTGCTGGAAAACTCGGGTTATTTGAATGAGTCAGCCTTTTACATACATGTTTTTTTTCTCCCACGCTGGGGCAGACAGATGGAGACATACAGCTGAGCTTGTGCGTGGGATGGGCATGTCCACTGGCAACTTCAGTAGCAAAATTTGATTTCGAAAGGAGACAAAGACACAGAGAGATAGAGAAATGGAGTCAGAGAGAAAGAGTGTCCCATAAAGCCAGGAGGCACAGTTGAGGTTTACGTAAGCTGTGTAGTTTCATCATCGTCATCCTCATCATCAGAGACCTCATCATTGCTGTAACAGCCTGTAGTAACTGGTTTGTCTCATGCGGCCCACTGCCTCCACACAGTAACTGCTTAATGATCATAGACACTGGCAGGTGGGTGCTGTGGCATGGTAGGGGGTTTTGGCAGGTTGGCATGTTGAGGCCAAGTGTCTCCCTAAAAAAAATATGTCTCTTGAATATGATGACATACACTGATCAGAAATGCCATGCAAGAAAATGGTCACCCATTCACTGTTGTGCTGTCTTGCTGGACTGATGGGACACGGCCAGGGCAGTGGAGACAGTGTCATGTATAACACCTGCCAACGTAATAACAGTCCGCAAACATAAGAAACCACAAACATAATACAGATATGTAGTTTTTAATGTAATTATCCCAAAGCATAATAATAATAATAACAAAAATAATCTTTTTGAACAAGACTGAATTGGTTGCTTGTCTCAAAAATTTTAATGCAAAGTGGGATTGCAATAAGTTGTCATTTTAGATATTAGATACAGAAAAATCCTCCAATATAGCTCAGGTCTGACAAATACCAGTACCCACCCACATTAAGATACATCTCAGCATGTTCCATTTAATCAACTTTCTCCAGTTAGATATACATCACGTTATTTACATTCATGTCTGGACACTTGTTTATATTTAACAACAGTGTACGCTTTATTTATTTGACTGTGTTCCCAGTTAGTTCACCAGCTGAGCTTAAAGCCTGCAGAGTGGTCTCTTGCCTCCAATGACAGAATAAAAGGCTGTTACTAGTGCATGGTAGTGGACACACGCCCCTCCAGGGCCGCGGCAGAGTGACTGACAGATTGAAAGTTGTAAATCTTCAGAGAGGATGCTGTCTGAAGAGTGTGGCTGGGTTACATGCTTGTTTTCAAACAGGACAAAGGTAACACTCAAAAGATCTGTAGACAAAATACATTGGATGTTGTCACTGTGCATGCTGGCTCCATCTGCTGCCATCATGTAAACATGTTAGTCATGGAAACTTGATACGCATGTTAAACAGTGGGTGACAAAATAAGCATAAACCGAATGCATGCAAACACGAGCATGAATGCATAAGCGCACACTCATACAGTTATGTGAACATGCACGCACTGTGTTCATAAACACACACACACATATACACACAAACGAAACACTGGTGACATGAGTCAAAGTGTCAGCTCATGGAGCCCAGTGGGAGAAGGCACAGTGTGTACGGAGGAGGATGCAGCACGGTTACACAACCACAGCTGGTCAGCATGGCAGAGGTCAATGCTAGAGGTAGACCTAAGGACAGATGCTCTCTTGTTTTTTATAACATGTCTGTAGCATCATGCATTAAAATAAAATGTGCCAGTAATGTCACATGCTGCAAGCAAGGGGATGTTCAGAGACTTGCAACGGATGACTCTTACTTTTCTGTTCCCTTTCTGCCTGTCTGCAACCACCAAGGAAAGATTATCTACCTGCCTCTCACTCAAATAGTATTTGAGTAAGAGACATGCTGATAGCACACACATTACAAACTAATGCCAGCACCCTGAAGGCCAATCAGAAGCCACTCTTTCAGAACACCCATTGCTTTGGCACACTGTGAACCAGAGATACTAAAAGTTGTAGTTAGATGCATCTCCACATACATGCATGCATGTGTTGCAGAAACGATAACTTCAATATAGTTTCAGTTGATATTTATGCAGATAACAGGCAGCTAATGTAATGCCATCAGTACAATTCCTCATATGCTGAACTAATTTTCAGACTGCGTGCATGTTTGATCATGACCACTAGAGGTCAGACTAATTTTATGAGAGAAATAAGAAATTTTGAGATGAACAGTATAAAAAAACTTCTTGTATATAAACTCAACAAAAGCGCTTATCTGATTGTACAAATAAATCTGTCAACTCCTTTTCTTTCTGATGATCGATGAGGTTTGGCAAAAATAAAGTAAAAGCCAGTAGCTTATGATGTGAGATGGCTTGTTAGACATGCCATAAATCTACATTAGCATCACAAGATTCTTGAGATACTGTACCTGTGGTTGAGAAACCAAACCCACTGGCAGTTCTGGTTACAGCTTTCCTGGCACATTCTGTGAAATGTCACTAGTTAAAGTCATAGATTTTCTTTTTCAAGCCTTTTTATGCACCATATGGCTTTATTGATACTGGACAGTAGAGAGATTACAGATAGACAGGGAATAACATGCAACGCAGGGCTGTAATCACCTATTTAACATGAAGGAGGACAGGAGGGGATGCAGCCAGGGGAACCATTTTAAACGTACACCTTCTGTGACAA
Source organism: Plectropomus leopardus (assembly GCF_026936395.1). Taxonomy (NCBI): domain Eukaryota; kingdom Metazoa; phylum Chordata; class Actinopteri; order Perciformes; family Serranidae; genus Plectropomus; species Plectropomus leopardus. Next base: position 12,950,921 of record NC_142184.1, on the reverse strand, counting down.
AACCATGTAAAATAATGGACATGGCTACTGTCATGTCACTCATTTGTTTGTGGTCTCCTGTTTTGAGACCTCGAGTTTGGCATTTCGGCAGTGACCATCTTTTTTTTTTTCTTTTCTCTTTTTTTTAAGCCATAAGACAATAGATTTTGAGGAGAGGGTGGAGGATAGAGGTGTGGATCTGACTCAGTCTGTGGTCATGCCACACAGCACGCCAAACAAACAACCTCACTCAAAGCAGCCCTGCCCTCTATGCACAATGATAAGCCCTTAAAAATCTAAACCGGCAAGTTTTATAACCTCATGTAGTAGGCAACTACTATTACATTTGTGGGAAATTTATGAACTTGAGGAATTATTACATTAAAAGCTGCAAATTTGCTTTCATGATATACTATACTATGACTTTTTAATGATTTTTTATGGCATACCATGACAACATTGACATATTTTATAACATGTTAATGATATATTATAGTTTGACTTTTTTGTGACATTTTGATGATTTTTTTTATGACTTTCTTTGGATATACTGACACCTCAAAAAAACTATTACAAATGACACCACATAGCCTATGTACCATTCATATTATATTCTATTTTTCCACTTTTTAACACACTGGAAAGTAAGGAAATAAAGACAGTAAAGTATTTGACATTGATAGCTTCTGCTGATTACTTTGTTAATGATTATTCTGGACAGCGTCTAATATGTCTTTTGTAACATAGCACTTGTATTTGCCTTCTTTGCCAATATTGAATTTTGAGACAATAATGCATAAAAAGACAAATGAAATTAATGTTTTTTATGTGATTTTTTTTGTCTGTCTGGTATGGGTGCTCAGCTGAGACAGACATATCTCAACGGATGTTGGACAATGATTCTGCGCAGCACCTGAAGCTAAAAGAGAGACAGCGCTTTTTTGAAGAGGTCTACCACCATGACGTGGACAACTACTTGCCTTCTGCTCACCTGCAGGTCGACTGCAGGAAACGTAAGTGTTGAGATTCAAATTCTATATCACTTTGATATAAACAGTGTTTATTTATGCTGTATCTGCCTGTATGTGCAGCCCCCATGGGAAGTATCTCCTCTATGGAGGTGAACGTGGACGTCCTGGAGCAGATGGACCTGATGGACATCTCTGACCAGGAGGCCCTCGATGTGTTCCTCAACTCAGGCTCAGGAGCAGAAGAGGGCGCACTGGCATCTCCGCTACCAGGTGCACAGATGGCCTCTGAAAATCAACCAAATCACTCTTTACTTTCCTAAAGTTAACAATGTAATCAACTTTTAAAGGTAGATTTTACAAAAGCAGGAAACTTACATGTCAAAAAATAACCACAACCAAGAATTTCAAAATTTCTGACTAATTTTCACTTCATAGATGAAAAATGTTTTGTCTTTGGAACCAAACAAGGTTGTACATATTATTACTGGAACAGTTTGTTTCTATTTTATTTAAAATTTTGTGCTTTATTGTAACAGTAGGTATGATTAATTTGGAATTTTATGTGTACGTAAGCGTAAACTTTTTTTAAGTGGCTTTTATGGGGAAAAACTTCCTCATTTAAAAATGATGATAAAGAAAAGGTTCTTTAGAGACCAGCCTCTTTAATATTTAGAACATGCATATTTGTGAATTTTCATAGAAATACATACAGGGCAGCACAGCAAAATCTACTTGAAAAAATAATAAAATAAGACACACAAACTAAATAAAAAAAGTATAAAGTAACAGTCATTGGTTGTCTGGAAATATTTAAATACTAATACTACATTTATATCCTACTTTATTATTTAGTTGTGTCATTTGTCATAGAAATGTTCCATTTTGCCAAGTGCTTTTTAAATGTATTACCTTTGTTGCTTTAAAGGTGTGTCAGCTTTTCCACAACAAAAATGTCTTGGAAAATTTCCAGCCATTGTTTTGGAGAGCTTACATGAAGCCACTCTCTGGTAACGGCTTTCTTACTTGCTGCAAGTAAAACTTTAGTAAAGTTGATGTCTTTCTCTGATCACAGCACCTTAAATGTTTCTAAGATACACCACAAGTAAGATACAGTATTTGGGATTTCATCTCCCAAAATATTTGTCATAAATACATTAACAGTTTCCTAAATATAGCCTACTTTTTTTTTTTTTTTTACAATTGTACCACAAGCTGCCTCACATGTATGCTAAAACAGTTTATGGGAGCATGTTCATGCATCGTTTTATTACCGTCTAATTTGATTTCACCATATGTCAGGAGGGTGTTAAGTTTCTGTGATGTGCAGTTGTGGTTTTGACCATTCAGCACCAACATTTTTTTTAACTGAAAACAGTTGTTTGTTTTTTTCCATCACAGGTAGATGAGTCATTTGTAGTTTTCAAAACTCTAAATTATTAATTAATTAATTAATTAATTAATTAATTAATTATTATTAATACCTAAGAGTCAGCAGCAAAACAACATTGCAAACTTTAATGAGGGGAGCCTGCACCTTCTCAGCAGTCTCTACAATTAATTTCAGCTTTTAATTGTCTTTCCATGCAGTGATTTATTTTATTATTACCAATGAATGTAGTTAGGGTGAGCCACCCCTATGAATTTCACAGGAATATTATCTGAGAACCATCTGGTGATGAAGGTGTGGTGCACGGCGCTGAAAGCACTGACAGATCAGACACAGGCATGTTCTAACCAAACAGCGTCTGTTCACAGAGGGTGAGGAAGAGGAAGAGGATGAGGAGGATGAAGAGGCTGAGGTTGTCTACAGGGACCGCGCACCTTTGAAACGGCAAGACGAAGTTCAGCGCGTCTCAAAGTCTCGCATGTCATCTACATCATCGGGTTCCAGTGAAACCAGCGGGGGTGGCGCTGACACACCCGTGATCCAGTCAGATGATGAAGAGGTCCACGCCGACACTCTGCTGCTGACCTCTGTTCCCCACACCAGGGATGAAGAGACAGAGGAGGAAGACGAGGAGGAAAGATGCCTTGCAAGTAAATCGCCATAAAGACTGAATTTCAATCTCTGTAGAGAAACACTGACAGTATAAAAATAGAGTCTGAGATATGTCTTTTCTCTCGACATTTGCAACCCCCCCCCCCCCAGCATGGTTGACCTAGCTATGATTTTCTGCGTCTTTTGAATGTTTCCCTGAGATCATTGGATTTTTCTTGACAACTTAAAATCTATTTTTCCTCGTAAGTAACACTCTTATTTAATCCTCTGTTGAAACTCTTAGCAGTGGTGTCTGAAGTGTCTTTACATTTATATGCAAATAATATGATTCAATCCAGTTCTTATGGCACCAACACCTTGGGCCAGATGCATAAAAAGTACACACAAAAACCATGCGTACACCTTTTCACACGCATAAAGGGGTATTTATAAAGGAACAATGTGTAATAAAAATTGTTCAAAACAGGCATACAGACACTTTTAGCTGAGATAGCTGTGGGTGATATGATAAGGCTGAAATTAAATATAAGTGAGACAGATAGCATTGTTTAAGGTTGTTAGACACTTTGCTGATTGTGCCATTATTTTGCAGGCTGCAGGTCGTTCTGTAAAATGTCAATTGAAGGTGCATTTGTGAAATTAATTTTAAATTATACGAGTGACAAATTTAATCACTATTTAATTGCTTTTTTCTCCCATTTTGTAAACATTTTATTTTATCCTGTGAAGCACTTTATACAGTCTTTTTCAACATGAACACTAAATCATTGATTTTCCTACAGAGTTTAATAATAATGACTAAGATTTTGCAATGATGATGGTTTGCCAGAACATTAGTGGTTTGGTTGCTAAAATTTGCTACAATGACACTGTTGGAGAACTTTGCCCATGTTTCAGTAACATTGCACTTGATGTACCGTATCCTTATCGTCAGATCTAACAAGTGGTGGAGTGAGCACAAGTATTGATATGCAAACGGTTGTTCAGGAGTGTTTCAGCATCCTTTTTTTGGCTCACTGTGGGTGTGGCAATGAGGCCAATGGACATGCACCCACCACCACAATAATCGAGATTTATACAGCTGAATCAGGCCTACTCACTGTGTAATAAATCTGCTGCAAAAATGCATAGGCAATTTCTTCCTATGTGCATATATACAGTTGTAGTCGTGAATGTACTCTGTGTTTTATGCATCTGGCTCCTAAACTTAGATTACAGTAGATAGCATTCCCTGTCATTGGAGTTACCAGACCTCAGAGTGAGAATTAAAATGTTAAGGCTTCAGACTGACAGCTCTGTGACTGCATGGATTAAGGTGTGATGTGACTAGACTGAGTTCAAAGAAGAAATGATGCAGTTTAAACATAAACCTTTCACATCATCATGAATCTATTGCCATGTGCATGCGCAAACTATGGAACTGTGTTTGTAAATGCATGCCATTTTGTTCTTGTTAGTGACTACCTTATGTGTTTTCAATTATGTACCAACAGAGCGTTGCGTTACTGAAACTATGCAGGTGATGCCTCCTCCACAATTGGGAGTTTGAACTTGTGGTGGGAGAATGATTCAGTTCACAAAGAGTCGTTTGTATCTGCACTGTGTGTGTGTGTGTGTGTGTGTGTGTGTGTGTGTGTGTGTGTGTGTGTGTGTGTGTGTGTGTGCGCGCGCAAAGGTGTATGTGTGAAGGTGTAGGTGGTAATTAAGACAATTAAACAGGTATTCCTCTGGTTGAACCGAAAGCTACTTTCAAAACAACCTTTTTACAGTGTTAATCATGACGTGTCTCTCTCCCCCATTTGAAGATCTTGCTATAAACTCAATAAAAATTGAGGTTGAAACTGCTGAAATTACTGTATGTTTGCCTGTATTGGGTTTTTCTCCACCTTCTTCAGCAGAAATCTAAAGGGATGGCTCTAATCTTTTGAGGGAAACATGCAAGTGGCCAGAGAAAACACAGTGGTATTTATGCAGTCGTCATGACGTAGATGATTGGGATCAATTCTAACATATCAGGAATTAAGGTTCTTCTGAGAAGTAAGGAATGTGTTTGTGTTACTAAATTTGCTGGCACTGGTACATCTCAGGTATTTATGGTCAACTTACAGGCACTAAGACTTCACTATAAATGGGTAGCTCTTTACTTGAGGTAGACATAGAGTCTCAAACTAACTGTGGAGGATGCATAATCCTAAAATACATACTAACTCTGGTCTGCTGCCTAAATCAGTAAGTTTGGTTGTATTATTGAGTGACTTTGGTGAATCCCAGCTAACCCTTTTAAAAACCAAAGGCACACAGTAACACAAACAAACTAACTGATATAAGCACTAGTAGACCAGCAGCTGCGTCCAATGTCTGGCTTTAAAGAGAGATACAGTGGCTTCAGTTGCAAATCCGAAATAGCTGTCTGATGGAAAGGTAGCAGAGAAAATATTTTAAACAATAGGTCTCTATACTGTGTACTGAAGGCTAGCTCATCATGTTTTTGCTTGCTGTAGTCTTTCCTTCTGTTCATACTGTACAATAAGAGGGAATACCAGATGACAATTGCTTTTAAAGAAAGCCATGAAAAGACTTTAAAACTTTGAAATCACTTTAGGAAGGCATCACTTCAGAGCCAGTGTGAACAGGAGGGATGATTACAGCAAGCCAAACCTGTTTCTATATTTTTACGTGATCCATAACCTTTAAAAGTTTTCACCCTGAAAAGGTGACAGGTAAACTCTGTATCACAAATATCAAGAGAGGTACATCAATGCCCAACATTGTGCTCACTGGTATGATAGTGTGCAAGAGAGATTAGAATTTTCCCACAAGGTAAATCTTGTGTAATTTTCACGGCAATTTAAAGCACTCACTTATACTGTCATACATCTATTGTTTTTCTCCCCTCTATGCATTAAGCTTTCTGGTTTTTCTAGTTTTACAAGTTTACCTGTAGTTTACACTCACTTGTCCCAACTGCACTTTCTTTGATGGTATTGCATTCTTTGGCTTGTTCATGTGCCCTCTATTATGGCAAAGCTAGTGTTGAGCTGTTTGTCTGTACTGTCAAGCTACAAGACGCTCCACTGCATCCCACTTGGTTTGCTTTTGATGTTCACTCTGACACAGTGTTTGTCTTTATTTCCTTCTTGGCAAAGAGCTTGCACATAGTCTCTTTGCAGACCAGTGAGTGATGATCTTATACTTAACATGCCTCTGTGTGCTGGGCAGGACTAAACTCAACAGAAATGTTCTATAAGCCACCTTTATCCATTGGCCTTCAACTCCGGAGAGCACTGTGTCTCATAAATGCCTCCTACTGCAACAACATCTGACAACACAGAGATATGTACTGTAATTTATCAACATGAAATCTACTTAGCTCTTCATGTGGCATGCCTACAGGCAGTCAAAAACACAATAGGCTTTGGTGACTGTTGATATGTTATGTGCCTCAGGCCAAATTATTTTTTTACAAAATATATTAAGACAGGCAAGACAAGCCAAATCGACATCAAAGAACTAGACTGTTGAAAGTAGTAGTGCAACTAGAAAGTTGCACCAGAACACACCACAACACAACCACACACAACACACACTACAGCCAATTAGCATATTTTTGCATCTGCATGAGAGGAAATAACCCTCCATACAAGCAGATGGCAGATTATATTCATCATTCAAAAAGGGAAGCTGGAAGATAGACAGGACACATTTATGATGCTAGCTGGACAGTTAGCATATAAACAACACAACCAAATACATATCAGGATCTTCTCATGCACTGTTTGTACATTTTCCAACAAGTAGTTATACACCAAAATTCATGCAAATCCCAGGTAATAATGAGCCTTAAATTTATGCATAACCCATGTATTTACAAAGGCTGCAGTCACATGACAAATGTGCTGATTGGGAGTAAAGAAGGAAGCAGTCCTGAGCAGGAAGTAGATTGAGGAGATGGTTAGGTCAAAAAACACAGGACTTTTCCTAGAAGACGTGTTCAGAACCATGTAAACACACTACCTTTACTTGCCTATACTCACCTTCCTTAAGTTTACATAAATTACGTAACTTTACGTTAAGAGTGTAACATCAATCATGCCACGCTAAATCACAGGATATTGTACAAAGTGTTCTGTGCAGTTGGTAGGCTATCATATGAACTGTTATGTGATGATACACTGAAAATATATACCATGTGCTAGCGAACAATAACACAAACAATTTACATTTCTGATCTCTTTGTTCCTTATTCTACTTCTTGACCGCTCTGATCCTCGAACCTTGGCCTTTTCTTCATCCCCCGCTCCAATTGCAAAACAAATGGTGATCGTGAATTTGCTGTTTTAGCCTCTACCTTCTGGAACAATCTTTCCCAGCCCATCAGATTTGCTGGATCCTTGGACTGTTTAAAGCATCTACTAAAAACCCAACTAACTTCATGTGTTATGTTTTTATTTGTTTGTTTTGGTCCTGTGTGTCCCTCAACGTAATGTGTTCTTTGTTGTAATTTATTGGAACTTGATTAATTAGTTAGTTCAATGGATAAAAAATCATTTTACCAAATGTAACCCCTGGGTAAATCCCTGAAGTGTAAATGTTTAATTTAAGCAGATATGTCAATATCAATAAAACTGCTATTGCAAAAATAATGTGTGTTTCCCTTTAAGAGTAATCTGGTTTGTTTTGGTTTTGAGCGTTCATCCCGACTTCCGTATATAATACATCCATGCCGTGCTCGTGTAGATTTTTATTTGCCTCTGATTGGTCCATACAGACTGACATCACGTTTCGGAAATTGTGATTGGTTAATCATCATTAATAGGCGGGGCAAAGATGGAAAACATGTCGGAGTAGGACAGACGAGATTCAACTGCCTTACCCTTGTGTATTTCTCGTTTTATGTATCAACTAGCGTTCAAAAGCGAGTCAGTTTACTACCTTGTGGTAGTTAAACTTCTTCATAAGAAGTTTGTCATTCAGCTAGAAGTTTACTTGCCGCAAAGTGCGTCTGCGAGCAACTGTTATCTTTGTAGGAAATTCTGCTGCTAGCATAGCTGTTAGCACCTTGCTAACGACCTGGTCGCGCTGGATGGATGGATAATGACCCGCCAGGTCACCAGTGACCGGGAAAACACGGGTGCACCTCTGGCTTGGAGGGAAATCTGCTGCTGTACTTCAACATGGTAACTGGGACGGTTAGTGGACTCACACATTGCCTGCGGAGTTTGGAGACTCTTGAACTGTGAGCGTCCCACTGACGCTTTGCCCCGGTAAGTGAAGGCGACATACAGGCGGCTTTGTTTACGCAAACTTCAGTCCACAGCTGCAGTCAGGCTGCAAGTGGGGTTCTTTATTTTGGTTATTGCCGGTGTTGTGTCAAAAGGTAATCGTCTGCCAGAAACTGATTGCCGTCCGCGGGAGTGCACGCAGACTGTCAAAGCTTTAAATACTCATAACTTTATGGCTGCTGTAAGAGCATAGGTATGTCTTTGGGAAACTTTAATGTTTCTTGAGACCCAATTTTCACGTGTTTTGCAAATTATAGTTTGATCAGGCACGACATTTTTGCAAATATAGACAATATTGCTGTTACTGTTGTTTGTGTGTGTTTAATATGTCTAAAATCTTGTTTACATTTGAAAAGTAGTCTATCATACTTTATGGATTGGCAATGTAAAAACTGCATTATGTTACCTGCTCTGTGGCCGAGATTATAACCACTCCAGTTCTTTTTACCCCCTTTTACCCTGTTAGATAACGCTTCCACCTTGCAATAATACCACTTACAATTTATTGTGGTATATATATGTGTGTGTGCGTGTGTGTGTGTGTGTGTGTGGTTTGCAGAAAGTTAGGATGCCAACAATTTCTCCTGGCGAATAGGCTGAGAGTCAACAATAGTTAATAGGTGACATTGAGGACATAATCTGCTCGATTAAAAAAACTCTGTTATGACTTAAATCCTTAAAACAGCAAAGAAACTCCACAAGCTTGAGTAAATAAAAAACAATAATGCTATAAGCACCAATATAACTGGTTTCCACCCCTTCATTTGTGTCACCAGACCAAACCCTGCCCTTGATTACTCTTTTCCCACAATCCTTTTTGTAGACAATGAAGTCTTAAGTCAAAAAAATATCATGAAGAATGGACAGACCTGGACTGTTTCAGGCAGCAGTATCAGTTTCAGATTGTGCAGTGTGCCCGAAAGTGTGTTTGGTCTGTATTAATTAAACACAAATGTAATTTATCTGAAACTAAGGGTGCATCACAAACAGACTGTCTTTATTCTAGCAGTAAATATATCACCTTAACAGACCATAAAAATTTTTGTCTCCGGGCTTAACAACCCCAGTCGTTAGTGCCATTTAATTGCATGACAAAACAAAAGAATCACGAGGTGACTTGAGGTTAAATTCAATACGGAGCAGCTCTACCCGCTTATTTTTCTGCCAAGAGTTTTACTACTTCTCACAAAAGTTGCCAAAACAAATTAATTTAATTATTTTATTATATTTTCCCACTGTTGGTGTCATTTCACACTGACTAGCAGAGATTATTTTTAGAACTAGAGCATCTTTTTCTGCTGAATTCAAATTAAAATATAAGTTAGGGATTTTTAGTTTTTAAGATCATAATATAGTCATTTATTTATGAATGCCTTTATATAAATATAAGGAGGTGGGCTGTAATGAGAATAAGAGTAACTTCAAGTGTACCTGTTGAAGTATGCTGTGTTTCTGAAAAGAAGAATGAGTCACACCGATCTATGAGGGTTGTGCATCTGCTCCTATGCTCACATGAATTTCCCCCGGGGAATACTGTTTCTCAGTGTAGACTGACTACAAGATGCCTCAGGTGGAAACAGAAACCCGATTCTGTCCATGAGTCCTACTTGTCTGCTGCCTAACAGCACACGACACACTGTGACTCTTTGTGGTTACGGGAAATAAAGGACCAAGGAAGACATGGTGCTTTCTGCATGGCACATTTGAACTTGGTGATATGAAACACAGTTCTGAAATTAATTTATAGCATTTCTATTAAAAATTAATCTTCCTTTGAGGTTTTGGAGACAGCAAAATAACCAGGCCCTCAATCACATGCTGCATGTCCAAGTCTTTACTCAGACATCACACCATTCTTAGCGAAAAGCTTCTATAGCATGCTCAAAATAAAATCTAGAAACAACAAAAATACCCTCTCACTATCATATGGAATATGCTGGATATCTTTGTAGTTTTATCAGCCTGAAAAAAGACAAGAAAGCAAAAAAAAAAGCTAGGAAGAAGTAAAGAAAAAGTTCTTTTGTCAGATCATAACTTTGCTTAAAACTGCCTTTAGATCTGATGAACTTTAACAGCATTTATTGTGGCCAATTAACTTTTAAGCATTTAGCTCATATTTTACTTTAATTTCTTCTTATTAAAAACATGTTTTATTAGACATGCAGCACATAAAAATGCAGTGAGCACACAATGACATGATTCTGTTTTGCAATGGAAAATATGGAGTTAATTAAAGACTTTTAAATATGTAGTCTGTTTAGAAAATGTTGAGAAAATAATTCACTAATAGTGAGTAAAAGTCAATGAAATTTATAGAAAATAAATCCTTGACACTGAAACAAGTCATACGTATCTAAATTATGTGGAGACATAAGCATTTTTGTTTTGCTCTTTTATATTTATTTTATTATTTAATTTATAATGCACAATGTGGTCAGAGTTTTTCCTTCTTTACTCTATTGAATTAATCCATCACTAACCACTTTCATTTTTCAGCTAAGGTTCAGGATTTTCAATTAGATCAAGCTGTTGAAATATTACAGATAGTCTAAACTAACTGCAGGTGGACTATCCAAATGAAGTTTTATATATAAAAAAAGAGAACATTATATTAACAAGAGGTACATAAAACTATGTAAGAATATAGTACAGTATAGTACAGTATGGTATAGTATAGTATAGTATAGTATAGTATAGTATAGTAGTCTGCTATACTATACTATAGTATTGTATTGTATTGTGCGTTCACTAAAGTTCAGTGTATAGTATAGTTTATTGTAGTATAGTATAACAACATATATCAGTCCAACAGAGAGACAGTGTAAAGGGATAGTAGTGTGTACCACTGGAAATTGTGTGTGTGAGTGTTGGTGATTTTTCAGTAGTAAACACTTGACTAGTACCTCCTGCAGCTTTGTGCTATGATCTCTGCCAGTCGCATGCTCGCATTGAAAGATTAAGACATTACTTAAAGGGAGTGGCTCCAAACTCTGTCAAGAAATGTTGCCTTTGGCAAACTGGACACAGTCATGTCTTAATTACCTCTTATGTTGTTTAATCCTTTGACAAGTATTGTGTCATTTTGACAGCACAATAGAAAATCACACACAACTCTAAAGGGGAATGGCATCTATATGCAGTGTGTGAGTGAAGTATGCATAAGGACAGAATGTACTGCAATTTATGACTGACAGCTGGTCACTGACTATGAGTTTGATGTATACTGTACTGGGTTCAAAATGTTCTCTCAGTCATTTTATTTAAAACTTAAAGGACCAATGAAAATGAGCAACATTTGCATGTGATGTAGACCACACATGAATAAAACATGGTAACATGAGCTACAGAGCTGGAGGGGTGTACACCTGAGCCCAGCTCGGACAGAAAGCCCAATAAAAGTCTGCACTGTTGTAACAACTACAACACTCCTGCACAAAATACATTTGGATAAAGAAAAGAATACATGGGTTATTATATACAGAGCACAGCATCTGCTGTTCTTGTTCTACATACATTTGTAAGTTCAAGCACGGCAATTAACATATCGCATTGCATATATCTGCGTGCATGAACAAACAGCTCTTTGTCAACTGTAAAGTCAGCCAACCTGCTGCCTGCAGGCATTGTGGGCTGTCTTCAGTGCGCTTTTATTCAGGCTGACTTTGACTCTTTTGGAGCACTCCCAAAGTGAATATAACATGGAGTGGACCAAGATGGGGACCTTTTTCCTACTTTTATTGGTAGGCATGAAATTCTATAATTATCTTCATTTATTATAAGGTTGTTTAACAAACTAAAGATGTGGTTAACAGTGAGAAACATAGTAAATGTTTGTTTACTCTGAGCAGAAAATGATTGTTTTAAGAGTTATGTTGCTTGTGATGAATGTCTTTATGTATATATATATCTTTATCTTATAGCTGCAGCTTTTCTATCGATGAATAAGTCTGCAGGTGAATGCAGATGAAGTCAATGAGCAAAACCAGTTTTCAGCATTATATAATGTAAACACAGGTTGTGGGTGCAGTAACATTAGTTCTCCCTGTTATTAAGCGAGGTGCAGCATAGATCTCAAACTCTGTGGTGTTATGATTTACTTTCCACAGTGGTCCCACCTTTTCAGTTATGCTGTAACTGGAGAGCATCTTTATTTTCCTAAAAAAATGTCCTTAAGAACATGACCAGTAGTTTAGTTAGTTACACTGGGATATAGCAGCACTTTTAACGCATTTATTTTCTCCTTGTGCCAAGTTTATTTTATTTAAGAAGAAGGGACAATACACATTCAGTGTTTCCTCTAGGATTTTTTTCAGCAGCGGGGGCAGGCTCTCCGGGGAGCCGTGGCGGCGTAAACAAATGACGCTTTTTAAAGGCTGAATGTAAAAATAAAAAATAATAACAAAAATTCAACAATAAAATAATAAAAACAATAAATAATAATTTCTTGATGGGGCTGTAATCAGTGGCAAAGTTTGCACCCGGGCTCAGAACAATGGATTTTTCTTGGTTTTTTGTAGAACAGCTCTAAGGCTCTGTTGTACGGAAATACCACCAAGAGGCCCGTTAATGCTCAGCAGCATACATGCTGCAAGGTGATCCCCCTGCAGCCTGTTTCTCAAGTCAGTCTTCACCTACAAATAGAAACAATAATTTTTATTTATTTTTTTCAACCCATTTAGGGTCCCAGCCTGATAGCCTGTGTTTCCCTTTATGTTTTTCTCCTCTCCTCTCATCTCTCTCTCCTGCACCATCACTTTGCTCTCCTGCTCCTTCACTCGGCACTCCCCCTCCTGTACTCTGCTCTCCTTCACTTTGTTCCACTGCTCCTCCCTGTCTGTTACTTGTCTTATAGATTACATAAAACATTAACGTTAGATAATTTACACTCACGTCACATTTGATTACAAATGTGAACATAATTTTTTACCTAACCATCATAATTTGAGTCAGTAAAAAGGCTAATGATACCTGACTAGCGCCATCCTCATCAGGTGTCTTTCTCTTCTTTGAAAAATATTTTAACAAGCTCATCTGAAAATGCAGTCAGCAGTTACATCATGGCGTGTATATCGCTTAATGCTATTAATTAGTTTACTCACGTTAGCGACACTGAGTTGAGTTGGCACCGGGCCCATTTAACTTAAGCTACGTAACCTTAGCTGGCCATTAATATTTTGCAAATGTTTATTTAACTAATAAAATCTATTATAAGTTTTCTTAAGCTAATAAGTCTACCTTTTCTCTGGTAAGTTGCACACTATTTTCAAGCCGACACTCCTCTGACTCTCCGACCTGATGCCTGGATGCGAGTAGCTAATTAACGTCGGCACCAGTTAGTTCTGTTGGGGGGTGGGAGGGGGCGGTGGTATCTACCCCAAAGAGTAGATACGGAGCAAGACAGTTGACATCTGCCTCAGCACTCGCGACACCCAACGCAGTGCAGGACTGTGCTGTGATGCGGCGGTGGTGTATTTGCAATTTAAAAAAAAAAAAAAAACGACATTTGAAGGAGCGGCGGGTAGGATTTAGGAATGAGTGTAGAGGAAACACTGACATTATTTGACATAGTTACGTAAGTCAGTCAAGTCAATGTGCTAGATTTAGCCATACAGACTAATATTAACCTGCAGTTCCTGAAATATACCATGACCTTTAGGTGTGCAGGTGCCACACGATGTTATTTTACACCTATTCAAATGCTTGGTCGCAGATCAAAGTCAGAAGGGGAAAGTTTTGTTTTATGATGACTATACGTCTGACTTGCTGACATTCTTAGGTTTTTGAACAGTTCAAATATGTCAAAAGCAAACTGCTTTTAGTCTAAATTACAGGCAATGAGATGTTTGCTGGAATTTTTTTCCAGCTCCCTTGGACACAGGATCAGTTTGTGTAGACAATTGATAAATGGACAAATCAGTGTTTGTTATCTCAGGAGTAAAATACAGTGAGGGAGAAGGAGACAGGCAGACAGACAGTGAGACCACAGTAATTAGTTTAACACTAAAATAGCAGTGAATAATTAATGACATGAGGCATATGTGAGATTAGATTAATCTCACATATTAATCTCAGTTAAATCCATTTCAAAGTTCTGTTGTGTGACTAACAAATTACATAATCCCTGTTGATGTTGCAGCTTGCATTGACAGCCCTGGCAGAGTGTCATCGGGGCTACTACAGCAGGCGTGACAAGCGGGTAACTGCTTCGTGTTTGGAAACTCCTGTCAAAATGTTTTGCCTCTAGAAGAACTTTTGACAACTGTGTGTTTAATCAACATTCTGGTCTCAACAGGAGGCTTTGGTGCGCTCCAAAAGAAGGTGGGTTTTGTCGACGATTGAAATACAGGAGGAAGACACAGGGCCATTTCCAAAACAAATTTCGCAGGTGAAGACATCATTTTGTCAGTGAGATTACCAATCAGTGTGGCCGCCTGATATCCCGGCCGGGCCAAACATGCAAACAATAACTGCTCGATGGTTTGTATCGTGACACTAGATATTCAATGACCAGACTCACCATGAGGGGGAAAAGTACCGCATAAGTGGAATGGGTGTGACTGAGCCACCGCTGGGAGTGTTCGAGATCAATGAGAATAACGGAGTCGTCTATGCTCTTAGACCTGTCGACAGAGAGCAACATAATCTCTTCAACGTGAGCTCATACTGGATCCCTCTGATAATAAATACATTTTTTTGTGGATTTTTAACCATTAAAAAATTATTTTACCTTGTTTCTCTACCCACAGATCAAGTTTGATATCTTGAGCAAACAGTCGGGCAAAGTAATAGACAAGGAACTGGCTTTTATTGTAGAAGTACTGGACATCAATGACAATGCGCCGCAGTTTGAGGTCACTCAAATGGAAGCCGATGTGATGGAAAATATGCAAGACGGTGAGTTTACAGTCACAGGAATGACTCATAGAGTATGAATGTTTTCAGCCTGCAGTCGCCAAGTATCAAATACCAAATGAAAACAAGAAGCAGTGAGTTCTGAAAGGTTTTTCTGAAAGTCTGACAGGTAAAACAGAGACATGCTTAAGTAATCTGGGAAAACAGATGACAGATTGTTGTGCAATTATCGATCAAAACTGTGCATTTAGTGCTCTTAAAAAAATGGGGAAAAACAGGATACTCAAGAAAGAAAATTTGTCAGAGGCAAGATTAAGGGAGTTAAGAATAGCTAATTCCAGGAGGGAGTATTCAGATCCCTTATTTGAGACAAAGTACTAATACTACACTATGAAAACACTTGCTAACCCCAGAATATTTACATTTTCGTTTTATACTGATGTTCATTCATATGCTATGTCCCTTTTAAATAAACTTTAAATAAATAAAATAAAAAGTCCTGCATTGAAAATGCTACTTAAGTAAGTATAATCAGGGACATGTACTTAAAGTACTAAATTTTAAAGTATTGATTGGAGACAAAAGCAAACAAAACATCCAAAAAACTAAATATTTTTATAAATAAATTAGAAAATAACCAAATGTGTATTAAAAAATCGCTGAGAATTAATTCCGTCAATCATCCATTTGATTAACTAACCGTTGTAATGCAACAAAATAGGAAAAATGCCAGTGGGGGTGAATACTGTTGCAGGCAGTGTAGGTTGTGTCTTTCATCTTTTGTTTATCTCTTACCCATTTACTTCCTACTTTTCTATAATACTTTCAATCTTTCTTCCTTCTTAAATCAGACTTGCCAGTGCACCTGCTGGTCAAGGACATTGATCAGTGGGACACACCCAACGCTGAAGTCACCATCAGCGTGCTTTCACAGAATCCCAAAACTCCAACGATTACATTGAAGCAGATCAACAACAGAATAGCCAAACTCACTGTTGACGGATGTTTTGACTATGATGTAAGAATCAGTGACTTATTGTACCTACATCACCTGCATGCACATGTCATACACATATTGACTGGTTGATACAATATCTGACTTATAACTTTATGTTTCAGAAAATAAAGAAGTATGAAGTCGTTGTTGGAGCAAGTGATCATGGAACGCCGTCCCTCTCCTCCACTGCTGTAGTTACTCTCAATATTGTTGACTCAAACAGTCATCAGCCAACGTTCAAGGCTAAGGAGGCACATAACTTTTGTCACTATCGTTGCTAATGAACTTGCTTTTTAGAGTAATGTGACAATGTTAAAGATGAAACTGTTCTGCCTGTCCAGTACCACGGTGAGGTGATGGAAGCAACCACCAAGAGCGATGTTTTGAGGATTGCAGTAGATGACAAAGACACTCCTAACACTCCTGGCTGGCGTGCTAAATACTACTTCATTAAAGGGAATGAGGGAGAAAACTACAAAATTGAAACTGACCCTAAAACCAATGAGGGTATTCTGAGTGTCATCAAGGTAATTCTGTTTTTCTCACACAAATAAAATCTATTTATTCAATCATTTTGAGTCAAGCTAAAAGTCCGACTAAATTTTTCATCATGAACAACAGCTGCACCATTACTGAGCCTAAACTTGTGTGTTACTTCCAGGGCAAAGATTATGAGAAGACAACTAATACTACTCTGCAGATTGGAGTGAAGAATGAGGAGGACATTTTTTATTGCAAAAATAAAGCAGCTGGGGGCACAGACCAACCTCCACCTGAACATACAGTCAACATCATAATGAAAGTGATTGACATCAATGACCCCCCACAGTTTGACATAGACAAATCTGACGTGTACCAGCAAGAAGAGGAGGCACCCGGAAAGTTGCTTTTCACTCCCAAGGTGACAGATGTCGACTCTGTTGTATCCAAAATCAGGTTGGTTTCTACATACTGATTTTTCAGGTAATAGTCAATATCAGCATTTGAGAGTTTGAAACAGTCTTTTAACAATATATTATCTGTGTTTTTAAAATAAATGCATCCCATAATTAGAGCTGTCCCCTGAAGGTTGAATATTTTAATAATCTGTTGCAGACCCCACAGTCGACTGAGATTCTCTAAGTCAATCGACGTCATCAAAAATTTAAACGGATGAGTAATATAACAATTGATCCCCGGTGTGGTTGTCATGAATGTTGAAATTCACTTAAGAGACCAAAAAAGTAATTTACACCAGGCTATAAACATCTCTGCTTCTGCTGTAAAGTAAGGCATTTTACGATGGGGGTTGTATCGTGGGAGGTGAAGGTACAGAGAGCTAGCGGGGGTTTAATCACTTTTGGAGCCACCCCCAAGTGGTCAGTAAAGGACTGCAGTGTTTGGCACTTCCCCACTTTGCTTCATTTTTAAGCCCTAGAGTTTGCCACTTGTTCTAAACATATCTGTGGCTTTTCCATACTGTCAGTTTAGTATTGGCCAGTAGATATCTATATCCCAATATTGATACATCTGCACATACCTAACTGCCGACACACTGGCTTGGCCTTCATTGCCAATATAACATCAAACCCCTTATTGGAAATTACTCGAGAAATAACCTGACATACTATATACAATAAAACTTGCAGTTACATAGTATCTCTACCATTTTGATTGTACCTCACAACAAATCCACACATTTGTTTTCCAGAAGCTGCAATTCACTGCATTCACTCAATATGTTTTCCCTTGTGATCAGGTATGTGCTGCTCAAGGATCCAGCTGACTGGGTGAAGGTTGATGAGAAAACGGGCAAAGTCACAACAACTAAGAAGATGGACAGAGAGTCACCCTTTGTTGATGAAAGTAACATTTACACAGTCATCGTCGGAGCCATAGATGATGGTATGAAGGAGACACTATATAGGCCTACTCTAATAAAACACAAGCTTGATAATGTGCTCCAAGTAAATACCTACCTTAATGTAGTCTAGAATATGACAGTGTTGGGTATTTTTGTTTTTTGTTTTTGCTTTGGCACCAAGGTGAGCCTCCAGCCACAGGAACAGCCACTGTTCTGATCCACCTCAGAGATATCAATGACAACATGCCTAGGCTGGTTAACAAAAGCATCATTTTATGTGGAAACAAGGGTAACAAGGTCATGGTGCCTGCAACAGATGCAGATGCCCGTCCTTACAGCGGGCCCTTCGCCTTCTCCCTGGGAAGTGATGACAAAACACTGTCAGAGCGATGGAAACTAGAACCTGCCTTTGGTTAGTATATATTGGCTTATGTAAACCGTCCATATAAAAACAAAAAAACAAAATTGTTGAAATCTAAAAGCCACTACACACCTCTGCTTCCATCCTTCACCAGGTGAGGAATGTGGGCTTGTTAGTCGGAAGACACTTGCGTACGGTAACTATTCAGTTCCACTGGAGATTCAGGATCAACAGGGCGTGAGTGGACATGGTGCTGTGGAAGTGATGGTGTGTGACTGTCAAAATGGAGATGTTTGCCGCAACAAAGAGCCTGCCACTGCCAGGCTTGGACAAGCGGCCATAGGGCTGTTCTTTCTAGGACTTCTGCTATTTTTGTGTGAGTATAATCAGTGGCATTATAAACAAAACCATTGCGTTCATGTACAATAAGCCTGCAGTGACCCTTTTTGGTAGTAAGCAAGTTACAAAATTAACAAATAAAACTGGTCAAGATTGTTAGCTGACACTAATTCAGATCAGTCATTTTACTCATCAAGAGGTGAGGATTTATTTAAAAAACAATCAAATAGCTTTATGTTCCATCACAAGATTTTTTTTGTGACAGTTGCTTGATTTCCTTCAGATCAAAAAAAAATTATGTTGCATGATATTGTCTCTAATGGTTGAACAAAATTTGTGGATTGGAGTTGTGCAAGCAGTAGATCTCATAAATTAACTAATAATATGTTTCTGCTTTTTAGAAAGCACTTTTTAAAACATGTTGGAAACTGCTTGTGCTGGTCTTGATCCTGTATTGATATATACCTACACTCCTGCGATGACATATTGAGCATAATGAGGAAAAAATAGCAAATTAAGTAACCTAGCAGTTTGTTAAAATGTTGATACTGAAATTATCAGCAAAATGTTCATTTTGTGTAATGTTAATGCAATTTATTACTATACAAATTGTATTTCTCTGAGACAGGGTTGTTAACTGTCCACACCCAGCTTTGCCTTACAGGTTAAATTAGGCCTCCATTGCCTGTTGCAATTAAGTGCCAGTTTGAGAACAGACTGTACATGCCGCGCTTTTAATGGTGTTATTCTGATGTGTGTCTGCAGTGCTGCTACTCGTCTTCCTGTGTCAGTGTGGAAAAAAGGACTTCAAACATATTCCCATATTGCAGGATGAAGGCAACCAGACCCTCATCAAGTACAACCAAGAAGGAGGGGGCTCAGAGTGCAAGGTGTGTTTGGAGTGTTTGCAAGGTGTAGATAAGAGGTAAAGGCCAAAATATGCGGAGCATGGACGTGGTGTGGCATTTCCATTTTTATTGATTGAACCTGCTATACTGACTACACAAGCAGCATTTTCCTCAGTGGGCACCTTTTGATTCAAAGGTATTTTTACACAGCTGGTCTATTTTTATTTATATCTACACAAAGCCCTCCAACCGGTAAAAACAATAGAATGTATATAAAGATGGATTATACGACAGCTCCCACAAAGTGAAGCTTGTACATCTTGATTGCCCCCCTGATGGATGGCTGCAGTACAGGCTAGAGTTCTCAATTTCATAACAAGCCTGCGGGGTTTGGGGTGAAAACATGTGCTTACTGGACAGGTGAAATTAAAAGTTATTTTAAAAAATAAAATAAAGTAAATATGAAAACTTGAGCACTCTCCCCTTAATTTGCATTTGTTTCTCATTTATTTAAAATGTAAATCCAACATATAATATCAGCATATGTTATAGATATTGATTGAAATTAAGAGATGACTTAAGTTTTCTTAAGTTGAAAGTTTTCTTCAAAAACAGCTGCATTATCACTTGGCAAAACTCACACTGGGAAGCTGGCACACAATCAAACGTTACAAAGGGGGTGGAGTCTGTGTAGCAAGTAAAGGAAACCGGCTCCCCCCGGCACCTACACAATGTGATGCGTCCGTGCCTAAAGTATGTCAGCCAAAAACCAGTGACAGTATAATGTATTACTCTGCCGATCACACCCTTTTTGGGTATGCAGTGGTCCTACTCATTTATTCTTTTTTCTCTCCTCTCTGCCAGATGGAGCCCACTCTGCTCCTGACACCTACAAACGGTGTGAATGTGACAGATGGCATAAAAACGGGCACCATGAAGGTACTCCTCCTCTCTCCCCTCAGCCTCTCATTCCTCTTTTCTTGGATGACTTTTTTTACAGACCGCCATATGTGTATTAGTGTGGGCGAAATATCATGGCATGTCAAAAGTTTAGAGTCTAAAAGGCCTTAGAACAGAAGCCAAAGAGGTTACATAAAGAAAACAGTCACAGTTTTAGAAAATGTGGCATCTAGCTCTTCTGAAAAGTGGATCACAGTTATAATCTAGTAACTCTCCTTCTCTGTAACTGGGGCGTTGACAGAAGGAAAGGCATGTGATGCAAGTCTGTCATTAAAATGTATGTTGTAAATATAGTAAAAATTACAGGGTTTGTGCAGCATTGTGCAACAAGTATTTATAGGTTGGCCTTTAAAAGTAGCATGACAGAATACAAAGAAACATCTAGGATTTCCTGAAAGACCTGCAAAGAGGGACTATTTGAGCTATTCTGGACATATCACATTAGCTGCATTTAAATTGTGAGGCACTACACCAGCTTCTGGGTGTAAGATAAATATTGGTGGTACACCAGCAGACTTATAAATATAAGGACAGTTATTCAGAAGTATTGTATAGAATTGATGCACCTGGAAGTTGTATTTTCTAAGGGTTTAGTTTCCCTTTTCAAACATTTGTTATAATGCTTTTTTCATATGCTACAAACAAAAATAGAAAGCCATTTCCTTTCCTCTGCTTGTAAGGTTACTTCTTTAATTTGCTGTGCTCAGTTCAATCATTATTATTATAATTAACTAGATGTCTCAGACGGCTCCGGCGATGGCCCAGTATATGGAAGCGTACGACAGCTCAGGGTTGACCATGGTGAGTAACAGCTCTTTAAATAGCCTCCTTTGTGTGTTTGTAATTTTACAAGATAAATAATTACAGTGATTTAGAGTTAATTTCTACAGCAGCAGGATTTGTTGAAATGATGATTTACAAACAATAAATTACAGTGTTCAGTGATGTGTGCAGATGTGGCTTAAAAACCTGTAGCTGGTAATAGGCAAGACCTGTGTCTGTCCTCTTCTTGACCCTGATTAACCTTTACTGTGTGTCCACTGCAGATGAACTCCATGACCTCAATGGGAATGCAGCGTCAAAGAGACACTTTGAGGAGTCAGGGCGGAGGGCAAGCCATGGTGAGTAACTGCGGTCGTGATTAAAATACCCGACCTTTTGGGTGTGTGTTTCCTGTCATGGCTCTAATAGATATGTTTTGTGTGTTGTCTGCACAGTCTCCATAAATCCACAAGGTGGGGCTACAACCTGTAGTGGCGCATGAGCAGTGGCTTTTTTTTACAGCCTGTGTTTCAGAGACACACATAGTATTAGCAATTCTGTTTATTTCTATCTCATGTGTTTGTATATGTCCTTAACACCAATACAGAAAGACAGATACAAAACTATGTTTTGGAACATCTTTACAAATTTCTTCTTTATAATATTCCAGATTTAATAATTGTCAATTTATATGTATTTTTAATAAATAAAATATTATTTTCTTGTACATAAAAAATGCAGCAGAAATTTAAACTGTAGTTTTAAATATAACAGACACGTTCTGTTGAATTTTATTGTGCTATACTGAGAAGTATATCACAATAAAATTCATCATCAAAAATCATATTTTCTGTCTAACATGTAGTGCTATTTATCAATCTAGATTGTTTTGTCTGTCTTCTCTTCAATATAATCGAACTAGATGGCATTCGACTTTACCAAAGTACCAAAAAAAAAAATTAAAAAAAATGAGTAGATGCGTGCTTTCTTCTGCACAGTAATATGGTTGGTAGATGTTGTTTGGTAAAAAAGGTAACAGTTCCTATTTTATTCCTATTCTCCCTCTGTTTTTATGATTTGGGGGTGAACTATGCATTTAAGTCTGCCTTTACTTATATAAATCCATTGAATCTTAATCTTACTTTAAAAAAAACAACTTTCAAGAATGCTTTTTCTGAGTGCTGTCTGGTTGCAGTTTCAGAAAATACACAAAAATATTGAGGTCAAGTGAGGTTAAAGACTGAGTCTGTTTATTTTATTAATTTCAGTACTCTGCATGGACAACAAGCAGATCCAACACCTACCAGGTAAGCATGCCATTCACTGAATTGGCGTGTTTTAAAAAGCAGTAAAAATATAAACCTCTTTCACAGCACTGTATGCATTTTTTTATGCTTATACAGTATGTTAATTAAGCAGTCCACACATGTGCATTATGTTTTAGCTGTAAGAGCTCACAACTGTTCTCTCTGTGAACAGGGAAACTCGTCACAATGCGGCCGCTCCTACAGCCTACGATCGAGTCATAACATCTCAGATCACATCAACAGGGTGAGTGAGTTTGTCAAATATCAACATGGGCAAGTTTCCTAAGACACTGAACCCCAAATAACATCACGATGGACAGACTGGCATATTGCATTTGTTTGTGTGAATAAGAGGCAAATCAAAAAGTGTTTGGGGTTAAGCGTAGTCATTTGTGTTGTAATGAATAGGATCAAATTTACTTTGAGTAATGCTCGTGTGCATGACATGAGTAAAACTGTAAGGTTTTTTTTTTTTTTAAGTAATAATGAATGAAGTATTTTAAGGGCAACTCGGTTTATTTATCCTTTTATTACTTTTTTATATTATTATGTAGCTTTATAGTAATATATATATATATATATATATATATATATATATATATATATATATATATATAATATAGTAAACTTTATTTATAGAGCACTTTTCTTACCAGGGATGCAGCTCAAAGGGCTAAAAGAAGTGTAACAGAAAAAACATGAATAAACCATCATAAGACATGTGGTGAGAAACAGATATAAGATATAGTCAAGTCAAAGTAAAAAGTACAGAGACTGTTAAAACTGTGCAAATAGCAGAATTTGAATAAATAATAAATATAAGAGTTACGTTAACTAAAAGTCAGACTAAATAAATAGGTTTTCAGTTGGAAGTGTTCCATAGTTTTGGAGCACAAAAGCTGCACTGCTTGTTTTGTTGCACGTATGATTGTGTGTATTTAAAAACCCAGCAGTAGAGGATCTAAGGCCTCATGAAAGATTAGAAAACGAGAGAGTCTGCAGTGTGGGCCGGTTTGGTTAAAGTACATATATTCTAGTAGAAAATGTATATTTTCCCAAGCCCCTCTAAAAACCTTTCACAACGTGACCTGACGCAGTTTTCTGTATAATGTCACTGCTACATATCAACCCATAAAAACCCATGTACTGCTGTGGAGGCCTCATTACTTTGGTTAAAAAAATTAACACAGTTACACAAATAAACAAAACAAAATCAAGGCAGCAATCTCCACGTGCTGTTTGACAAAATTACAGTTCCTGTCAGTGGAGTCTGGTAGCTTTTAAAAGGGCAATATAAGAGCTTCACTTTCAGTTGGAAAGAGCTTTCTGATGGCAAGGTAAAGTGATGAAATAATTTCAATATAGCACACACTTAAACTAATATTGATTTTTTAAAAACTTGATCCTTTTTTAGGTGGCTAAAATACATTTTGCTGCTGCCCTGATCCACAGCCACCAGACTCCTTTGACGAAAACAGCAATACCCCCAAAGAAGACATTGCATAGTGTCATAGCACTCAAAGGGTGGATCCGTCTGCATTATTTTCTGTCATTCAAATAGTAACTCAGCTGTTAGCAAGAATCAGTGACGTAGGTCACCCCCCCACACACACACACACACACACACACACGCACGCACACACATGACTGGGGAGGTGAGGGAGGTGAGGGCGCATCAACACTGTCACTGCTTCTTACTAACAGCTGAGTTGCTATTTGAATAACACAGAAAAGAATGCAGACGGATCCACCCTTTGAGTGCTATGACACTATGCATCCTAAATGTCTTCTTTAAGTATTTTAATATGATAGGTTTTTGACAAAGTGACCCAGAAATCTTTTTATGACTCCCCAATCCCACAGAGACTGCACGTGATTGAAGCAAACCATGTAGACCACCCAGTGTACGTGCCCTACGAGTATGGCTACGAGGGACAGGGCAGCAAATGTCAGTCACTTGATAAGTTGTCACTCAGCAACCTGGGAGATGATATGATGTTCCTGAATGACCTGGGGCCAAAGTTCAAGACTTTGGGAACCATCTGTCATCAGACAGTTAAGGAAAAAAACATACAGCTTTGAAAAACACAGCTGGACTTTTTGTATAAGGCAAGTTGCTCTTTGCTTCAAGTATGAGATTGTGATTATGGAATGATCTTTATGGATCTTTGAAGAAAAGATACTTGTGCATTTTGTACTTAAACATCTCACACATTTAAAACACAATCTTGTATACCGGTGGCAATCCACGAAACAAGGATTATGTTTCTAGAAGCTGAACTTTGTTTGCTTAGAGGTTGAATTAATGCACTGCACAAAAGGTCATGCACTGGTGATTTAGTAATGCTTTGTTTTGACAGTGACTGGGTGTGTTCGCTTGTTGTTTTTTTTACTTTGTTACTTAATGAGTGATTGCTTTCCTGTCTTAGTTCTATTAGCATCACATGCTTTTTAACTGTGGAGGTTTTGTGTGGGCAGTATTACTTTTTTACGTTTTAAACTGTGAGTTATCTGTGGGGACTGGAATATTTCAAAAGTATATAAAAAGTTTTCTATCTGCCGATTACACTCAGAAGAGAACCCTTTTGTAGATGATTTCCAATAAGGGACAGCAGAGATCTGACTGGTTTATATTAGTGTTGTTCAGCATTAGACAGTGCTACTGCCACTGAACCACTGTAAATGTTTGTCCTGTATTTAATGATCTGGTAATACTTTGGAGTGGAACTGTGTGTTGCAACAATATTCATTACTTGCTTTGTTTTATTGTGTGCATTTCTGCATGTGCTGTCTTAAAAGTACAGTGTGTAGAATATAGGGGGTATATTGGCAGAAATTATGTAATAAGTATGTATTTTTGTGTATAATTACTTGAAAATAAGAATCAATGTATTTTTGGTATCATAGAATAAGCTTTTAATGTCCAAATAGGGAGCAGGTCTTTGTCTATGGAGTTTACCATGTTGCACTATCATGTTTCTATAGTAGTTCAGAGCGGACAAACCCAAGTATGGGCTCTACTGGCCATTCATGTTTTTGTGTTAGCCACCAAAATTATCGGCCCCTCTGAGATGAGCACTGATAAACACTGATTTTCAAGCATGAAACTACGTTATTCTGTGTTTCTCCCTGTTAAAATAATCAGGTTTGTTTGTTTGAGACAAGACTCTGCAGATCATTTGGTCATAATAAAATTCTACCTTAAAACATACTGTAAAAGTGTAAGACCATGTATGACAAACTTTGCACTTGCACACTAGGTAAAGAGGTTGTCATCTCCCACACAGGGTGATATTCAATTATAGTTCTTATCTCTGTTTTTTTTTTTTTTGAGAAGTGAGCTCATCAAGGCTGCTGGTAAATGTTTTCAGGTCAGCCTGTGCTTCAGGAAGATATCCCACAGTGTGTTGAATGATGCAGGCTTGACGTGGAAATGATACATGCTCCTGTTTAGAGCTCCTCCTAAGCAAAGTGATTAATGTGCTGTATCATACTCTCACTTTTTGCTGGGGTAGAAATAAAAGGAAGCTCAGTTGTATCAAAATGTGAATTATTTTCACACTCCAAACACAGTAAATGTTTGCTGGCTCAGGTGCCAGATCTTATCTCAGAGTATTTATGTCCACACATTAAAGAAGTATCTCACATTAGGCTGTGCCAATTCCACTGTCCTCAGGCAGTCAAATCTGCTATCTTAATTTATAACATATCTCTTAAGACATGATACCAACAAACTGAACTGCAGTTTGATACACATGTTCTGCTGTGAAATGCTTACATGGTATGTTGTAATGCCAATTAAGTAAATGGAGCTCATAGAATGAAGGCCAGTGTACGTTTGTCTTTAACATGAATGGCCCTGTCTTTGTTGTCACTCATCATATTTTCAGTGCTATCACCACGAGCACACACAGCACATTATCCGTTTTAAAATGCAGCAGATACACAATGAATGAGATTATGCCGATGGACTGGAAATAAGAAATATATGTAAGCACCAAAGCACATAATTAGCACCAATGAACACCAAAAAAACCCCAAAAGAGCATGAAATACTTGAAAATAAAAAACAGAATAAAATGTTATCAAATTCCCCGTCACAGAAACAAATTAGAGCTTCTCTCTGTCTTATAAAGAAAGTGATGTGCCAAACTGCATTAAAATGCATGCAATAATGTATATTTTTAACAGATAAAGCCGATTTGGTCTCCTGGTCTCTTCTACTACTACATACAGCAAACCAAATGCAGTAAAAAAAAAAGGACAGCTAGAATACCTTCCTACATGTAACACATAATGGATGTATGAAAAAGAAAAAAAACAATCCCCTCATTAAAACTTGCTAACTGTGTTAAAACTGCCCAGAAGTGATTTCTGTGTGACTAATCTTTATTTGCATTTTAAGAGGAAGTAAAAAGTGAAAATGAACATTCATCAGGTGTTGCAATTCAGCCAGTTCGGCTTATTCCAGAAAACTGATGATTAGTGAAGTTTACTGGTTAAAATGAGGTGTCGGTAGATCTTAGAGCATGACAGCAATGGTTCTTGACGTAACACGATTAATTGCGATATTTTCCATGGAATACAGACTCGCTATCTTTCTCACACTCTCTCCCTCACTCTCTCTCTCTCTCACACACACACACACACACACACACACACACACACACACACACAATGTAGTCAACATGGTGGTGTAACTTTAAAACATTGAGGCTCATCACAAACTCTGACATAGCTTGGAGATTTGTTGGAAAAAAAATCTACAGGCAGTATACATGACATTAAACTATAGTTACGTCGTATCTCTAATTCTAGTCTATTTTCCATTTTTTTCCTCATTCCCTGGTTGAACTTACAGTGTATACAGCTGCTCGCCATTGTCCATCATATCTTAAACCTAAAGCAAATACAAATGCTTTCATGTGTTTTTAATGTGTTTTTGCTTTACATTTGTGCTTTTATTCATGCTTGCTTATACATGAATCAGGAGTTCACTACTAATGTACCACTATAACTACTAATATGGTTTTGTTTGTGTTTGCATAATTTTGAATCACGTTGTAATTTTGTTAGGGAAGGAGCTATTTAAGTAAAAATAATGATCATTATTACATTCTGGAACTAACAGTAAAATGAGAAACTATTACTGTGACAAAAAAATGTTACAAATCAAATATATATGAATGCATGTTTACACACATACATACATAGAAAGAGAATTTGTACACACCCATAGTGGCTCTGAAGTTTTTTAACACAATCTTTATGTGACATCATTTATTACGACACTTGCCCTCCCACTCAGCTATACTTAAGCCAGAACCTGCATTGGGATTCAGTTGAACTTCTATTCAGTTGCATCCAAGGCATACTGTTATCAGCTAATGGACCAACTTCTATAGTAACTCAAGATCTGGATATACAATGGAGATAGTACACCTCCGTCTTCTCCTGATTCTGGTAAGAATTTATTAATATTATATTGGTAGTAGATTTGACCAGTATTTAAGCATTTTCTTCTTACTTTATGCTTACTTCTGCCTTAGATTTCAACATAATTCATTGTTTTACATATTTTTTTCTTCCAGCTGATTCTAAAAATGAAACAGACAGATTGTATCTGTAAACAATATCAAGCCATTTTCACTTCCAACTTGTCAAATACTGCTGCTTTGTCAGTAGGCGTTTTACACTGATGCACAGTCACCATTTGCAGCGATATGAGATGCACAGTCTGGCATCTACCATAGTATGAAGAGAAAGAAATTCCATGTAAGGCAGGCAGGAGTGGAGATGGGTCAAACAAACTGTGGACTGTTTGTGTCCTGTGTGAAACCAAAAGTCAATGGAGTCATTTTAACAACAACATAGTGTGCTAGTATGTGTGGCACACTACACAAGTAACACATCTTACATGATGTGTACCACGTGATGTTACATTATGTAAGTGACAATCATACTTATTTTAAGCCAAGCCATGATGTTTTTGTTTAAACCTAACAATAGACTTTTGTTGCCTAAACTTAAGGAATTAAACCTAAAAACTATGTGTGTTATGTACATTTTAAGTTCATTTTGAATAAGACTATATGCATGTAACAAGAAGAAACAGTGCATTCACTGTGAAAACTGAAGTGTATTCTGAAAAGACACTATGTGTGTAATGAGCATAAATTGAAAGGCTGTCCATGGACAAGTCAAAACTGATACAGAAAGAGTTGGGATGAGAACATGTTGCCATTATGGATAACGTATAGCTCTGGTCCCTTTAACCTGCATAGTAGTGTTCTTGAGGAGGTGGGAGTGACTTTTTTAACATGTTCACAGTTTTTATTAGAAATGTTTCAGTCTTTGTAACCAGTAGTTATCAAAAAATACAAAAACATTGCAAATGTAGGCTACTTATCCAATGAAAGTAATGTAACGTAATTTTTCTGCAGTGTGTGGGAGTCCACAGGTCATCTTCAGATGTTGTGGTGCAGCAGGGGTCATCTTCAGATATTTTGGTACAGCAAACGTCATCTTCAGAAACTGTCAAACAGCACAGTTCATCTTCGGAATCTGTGAAGCAGCAGAGTTCATCTAAAGATATTGTGGTGCAGCAAAACACAAATGGTGTTACCTTCAATATTGATGAAGGCTATAAAGGAACATTCCCATACATACTGGGCACAGTGAGTACCTACCAGGAATCACAATGCATGGAAATTAATGTACATATGATGATGCAAGATCATCACAATATTCTCTTCTGTTGTGTTTTGACTCCCTACAGATCGACATTAGAAAGAAATTTCCCTTTTTCAGAATCAGTGGTCAAGGTATTGATTTAGAGCCAAAAGGCATCTTATCAATCAACCAATTCACAGGGGAGGTTTCTGTTCACGGCCCAGTCGACTATGAGCAATACAGAGTTTTAAAGGTTTGAAGGAATTTAATAAAACTGCATTATTAAAGCTTGTTTGTTTGTGTGTGTGTGTGTGTGAGAGAGAACGCTTAGAGTGTAAAGCACAGTGGAGGGTTTTATTATTTCCTAATTGTTACTTTTGTATTACAGGTAACGTATCAAGCATTTGAAAAAGAAACGGATGAAGTCGACACGCAGCTGGACATTCAGATAATGATCATCGACGCAAATGACAACCCTCCAAAGTTTGACAAAATCTTCTACGAGATCAGCATTGCAGAGTCAACAGTGCAAGGTAACTCTCTCAAAATTAATCTCGTTATCTTTACTGCTACTATTATTAAATGTTATTATAAAATAAAACACAAAACTCCTCTCCTCTGATACTGACAGGAACTACACTGGTTACCTTTACGGCACATGATGATGATGTCACGGAGAACAATAAATTATTTGATTTTAAAATAGTCTCAGTCATTCCTCAAACATCCGAGATGGAGTTCTACTTAACTCAGGTTTCTCAAACTGGAACCATTTCATTTAAAGGCTGCCTGGACTATGAGGTAAGAGAACCCATTGCTTGATTGCATTTTATTTATTTTTTAAAATAATTAAAATATGTTGGATATTATAATATTTTTTGGAAAGTGACTGTTCTTTTTCACCAATCAGAAAGCAGAGAAATACACCATTATAGTGGAGGCCAAAGACCGTGGAGAAAAAACGCAGCTCTCCAGCACCGCCACTGTCGTAATCAACATAAAAAATGGAAATAACCACCTTCCGCAAATCACTGGACAAACCGTGAGCAATGACTTTAAATAACCACGAGGTATACAATGACTATAATAATGTCTTTTCATAATACGTTTAATTTATTTCTTATACCAGGGTCCAGGGAGGGTGAAAGAAAGGATGGAAAATGTTCTTGTTTCACGTCTGCAAGTTACGGACAATGACAGAAAATTTACAGCAGCCTGGAGAGCAAAATATCAAATCCAAGGCGACCTGAACAACAACTTCAGAATCACTACTGATAATAAGACAAATGAGGGACTACTCTATGTGAAAAAGGTACTTTGTCTGTGTTCATACATATATTGATTAGTTCCTCTACAGCTGTTTTTGTGACTGTTTTGACTGCGAAAAAATTGTAGTGCTGGGGGGTCGTCCCCATGAACTGCTCTTCTCCTGCTCTCCCTGTCTGGTTAGCACAAACTAATACAGCTGCAGACTATTATATCTTATCTTCTTTGTTTGTATGTGTCCCTTTTTTATCACTCTGTGTCCCTTCTTTAAATTCTGATGTTTTTGTGGGTCCGCAGCAGCACAGACGGAAGTCCTCTGAAGTTCTTCCTTTTTGTAGCAGCTGATTGAGAAGTTTGAGCTGTGCTGTCGATCTGGTCAAACTTGCTCAGATCGATGAATGTGATGTGCAGCAGCTGCAAAGAGCTAACTTTTAGTCCCAGCGTAAAAAATGGATAAGTTTTACTTTAACTGCGCCTGGCGTTCTAATGCCCATAGTATGCTCTGCACTCTAGCAGTACTCCTAATTAACAGTCCAGCTCCAAACATATAGAATCAATACATGGCAACAGATATTTTAACAGTGGCAGCTTGCCATGAATAAATACATTTTTTGAGAAACCCTGTCGTATGATGAGAAAGGGGCAAAGAGAGGGTGAGTGAATCAAGACCCTGTGCACAGCTCTACAATAAAACATGTTTTTTTCCATTTGGTATAATCCTGTTAAGCTATCGTTCAATAATTATTTGGGAAAAATCCATGAAACATTGACACCACCACAAGCTCTTTAAAACCTTCTGGTATCTACAAAATACCTTCAGAGAAAAAAACAGCCAATACAACAAGCACTATGGTACAGCACATTCGATCATTACTATGGATTCCAGGTGCTTTGCCTACAGATTGCCATCTACCAGTGTATGATGGACTCTGGCTGATGAAGAGTCCTGTGATGTTTGATGTGATGTTAAATCAGATTTTAATACTTTAATTCTTAATACGTAGAATTGTTCAGATACGGGTATCGTAAGTGTCTAAAATACTGGACTTGGTATTGGCAAGTATGCATGTCCATACACCAGTTGAAACAGTGTAACTAATTTATAATCTTTAGGGTAGTTTAAACACCTGGATAAAAGGTCAGTTTTCCCAGAATTCCATGTGCCTTTGGCTCTCTCTAACAATAGCCTACACAGAAAGTTGTGCTCTGCGGACACTGGTAGCTACTGTTTTAGAGTGACAAAGAATTGACTTCCATGACATTAAGTTTCATTTGCACTACTGTTCTACACGGTTACAATACTGTTTAAAAAATGTAAATGTCTTTTAATTTATTATATTATTGCTGAAGTTTGTTTTTTATCCCATTGTATTATTTCATGACTGACTAACAATCATTCTCTGTATGTAATTGTTACAAAGGCTTTGACCTGAGCCATGCCATACAACAATAACAATTATCTCATATCCATACGGGGTTAGAAGTATACCATTAGACTTTTTTTTAACACAGTTGCATTGAATTGGTACTTGGTTTTGTTCGATATACAAGTTCAGATATCAGAATCTGTATCAAGAAGGAAAAAAAACGGCATCAGAACATCTCCACTTCAAACTAACATTTAATCTTTATTTCTTTTACAGCGTCTGGATTATATAGACGGTCCAAAGAGGAACTTGACTATCAGTGTGGAGAATGAGATGCCATTTCACTCGTGCAGGGTGGTGCGTCGCAGCACCACCGGGCTTTGGGAAGTAATCACTGTTATTGAAGAGACTCAGACAGAGGTAAAACGTCGAACCACCCTCCAAGTGATAGTGATTGTGGAGGATGTAAATGAGCGTCCATACTTTGAAAAACCTTACAAACAAATTAAGGTGGTGGAGAATGTGAAGGTGGGCCAGTATCTGTGGACATTTACAGCTAAGGATCCTGACATCACCAGTGGCACCATAATTGTGTAAGTCAATAAGACACTCGCTACACATCACAGAACAACAATATTCTTCATTAGTATGTCGATGGAGAACTTGAAAATGTGTAACACCACGCACATACTATGTGTGTTTCAGATACAGAAAAGGAGACGAGCCAGCTGGTTGGGTTACAGTGGACTCTAAGACTGGAATAATAACCACAACGAAGATCATAGACCGAGAGTCATCCTTTGTGCAAAATAATATCTATACGCTCACAATATATGCTATTGACAATGGTATGACCTACATGAGTATTTATACGCTGTTATTAATCATAATTTCCTTATCACACAACTTAATATGCACGTGTTTTGGTCACCAGGTCGACCACCAATGACAGGCACGGCAACCCTGACCATCTATATTACTGATGAGAATGACAATGCTCCATCCCTGCTCGTAACAAAAATCTACATGTGCGAACTTGATAGACCATCTCTGGCCAACATCACAGCTGTGGACCCAGACGAAGACCCTAACAGTGGACCTTTCACCTTCATGCTCCAGGGAAATCAGAAGGGCAAGTGGAGGCTTGAGTCTACGCATGGTGAGCTTTAGTTCTTTCATCTCCTTCAAACAGAACCAAGGTCGCGTGCAAATAATATCACCACTATAAAAAATCACACTATGTCACAATGAATCTTACAGGGTACTCGGTTAACCTGGTGAAAGAGAGCACAGTTCATTCTGGACATTATGATCTGCTGTTGGAAGTGTCCGACCGTCAGGGCAAGAGTGCTGTACGCACCCTGTCTGTAACGGTGTGTGACTGTGTAGACCCAGCAAAGCCATACTGTCCTGAAGCTACGAGTGTAGTTGGAGGAGGAGCACTTGGGGTCATTTTTTTCAGCATTCTACTGCTTGCAGGTAGGATGCATGTCCAAAAACCTTTGAATTGTGGATACTTTTTAGGTGATATGTTCCAAAGAAAGTTTTACATTTTGGTCATAAGCCTCTCCTCTGATAAAAGACAAATGGCCTCATTTAGGACAGAAAACTGAATGATTTGATTTGTGTCTTTGTGTCTTTGTGTCTCAGGTCTACTACTTATGGCTTTTCTGATGTCATGCAAAAAAGGGACCAGGCCTATACAGATCCCAGATTCAGGACAAAATCTGATGACATCTAACATTGAAAGACAGGGAACTGACTGCAAAGTAAATAACTTTTATTCTAAAATTACATGTTCTTGAATATTAGGTGATTGATCTCATCTGACTCTTAAGATTGTATTCAAACTTTCAACAGGTGGCTTTCGAGCTACTAGACAAAGGAAGCATTCAAAATGAGAAACAAATCCAAAAAATATCTCAAGTTCCACAGGTTGGGCAAGCAGACCAAGTAAGTGCTGAAAATGTGCATTAACTTATTAACAATCTTATAAAACACACTTTTCTCTGTCATTCCATGCATCATAAAAAATACAGACTAATCTCTTTTTTTTTCCCAGGTTGAAGAGCATGTTATAACCCACTCTGAAATCCTTAAACAGCAAAAAGACTGTTTAGATCTGGTACAGTAATTATATCCTAGATTTTTTTTCATTGTCAACAAATCCCACGAAAAGACCAAAACCAGCAATGAACTGATCCTACTGATATGATACTGCTATGACTTATCTACCAACTTTCTCAGTTGGTCACAACGGCTCATGATTTGGTTGCACTCTTTTTTTTTTTTTTTAAATCGTTTCAGTTAATATCCATTAGCAAAAACTAAAAATGCAATCTACTCTACTATGAACCCTTTTCCTGTGAAATTTTATATTATTTATTCATTTTTTAATATCCATAGAAATTAACTGTGACATTTTATGTCGTTATTTAAACAACTGAAATCACAAAAATATCTAATCTGCTTCTGATTTCCCAGACTTGGGGTGGACACAGTAAATTTTCTGAAGATCAAGTGACTGGTGTAAGACGCACAATGCTGCTTGAACAACTAAATGAGGTAATGATAATTTTGATATCAATTTTGATAACAATTTGATAAATCCTCCACAGTGAGGGCAATTTTGTATACGTATTTTCTCAAAATTAATTCTCCTCTTCTTTTTCCTTCTGCTGTACGCTGTAGAAGCTGTACACACTTGAGGCACCAGAAGAGGAGCTGGGTGATTATGCTCCTCATGTGTATGCTGAGGAGGGAGACTCAGAGACCAACTATCAGCTTGATGCCATCTCCATCCATGAAACTCCCTTTGACCCAGACTTGGACCTGGATTGGAAGTTCAGTACTCTGGCTTCAATCTGCATGCCAAGTGAAAGCACTGCCTACAGTACAATAAGACATGAGAAAGCGACTCTAATCCAAAATGTACACGCCGTCGTTATTAAAGAGTAATCCCCAAACCACCACTTTTCAGTCATCAAAAGCAATCTTTATAACTATTTAATAGTGTTGTAGACTGATTCAGGTCCAATGCTTGACATTTGAGTGCAAAGTATTAAAATGCTTGACTAGTTTTGATGTGCAGGGGAAATATTTACTCTTTCCTCTCTAATGCAAGCACTGATTGTGGTGGACAGGGAATTAGCTAAAACTGATACTGATTTTTTGCAACATTCAGACCATCAACTTTAAAGCAGCCTTTCACAAGCTGCTTTAAAAATGAAGTAAACTGATTTGATTTCTTTAGAAACATGGGGAAAAAAGTTTCAAGAAATTATTGAAAGGTGACCAGAATTTGCCTAAAAATTACTTTAAAAGGGGGGTGGAGGGTTATTAGAAAATTATCAAAAACTGATGAAAAATGTCATGAAAACCATATTTATAATTATTACAATTATATACTGTACATACATTTTTAACACTTTTTTGGGTGTCATTTTCTTTGTTTTTGGTTTTGTTTGCTATCTCTTGTAAATATGTACCTATCTGGCAAATTTTTAATTTTTAGGGCCATGTCTTGTTAAGTTGCTTATTACCTTCATTTTTGTTGTTGTTGTTGTTGTTTTGTTTTTTAAAGGAAATCAAAAAATTCCTCAGGTTTCAAAGACTTGAAGCATAGCAACAAAACACTATTTGCAGTGCAAAGATCCAGATTTGTTTTCCTCATATAGCTAAGGCATCACCTGCTTAACCCTCCCTCTGACTGGCTAGCTTTCGTTGGACTGGTTTGGTTTAGGAGCGAAATCAGTGTCTTAGGGTACGCTAATCAGAGGCTGAGTAAGGCAGAGCAGGGCAGGCCATGCTATTGCAATTTTTTGGGGAAAAAAACAACTCATCTCTAATTTTGCCCCCGGGTTAACAATATTAGCCCTGTTAGCATTGTTACCATTGTTGGCACTGTTTATTGAGTTAGCACTGTTAGCTGCTAGCCGCTAGCTCCATGTTGGAAACCACGTGTATACAATCCTGCCCCAGATTCTGAATCATAGATACACTCTGCATGTCACACATGCTCCTTTAAAGTCTAGTGAGAATAAACTGTGTTTGTCAAACTCGCAGGAAAAATGGCTCTAACAACTGGAATTCTTGAACTAAATAGGAAAAACAGTGAGCATCTCTGTTGTAAAACTGAAGACAAACTGAATGTAAGGTTAGGACAGTGTCCTAAGGATGACTAGAGACTCTAATCTCTAGAGGTAACTCATGCTCACACAGAAATAGATGAATATCAAAGTTAATTGAAATTGGATTAATTTTATCTGTAATAGTTACATAAAAATAAAAAAGAAAGAAAAATGACTGCCTCTCACATTTATCTTCAGCTGCATTTAGTGCGTTCAGCCTTTGAATGTATGCCTTTTTCTAATTAATTTATTCAGTTCTTTGCTTGTCAGATTATTAATGTGATCACTGTGCCCAAATTGTAAAATTAATGCAGTTACAAAGCAAACAAATCACAAGGCTTCAATATATATTGTCTTGTTTGCAATTATGCTTTTGCACATGTTCAGGCACTGAAATCAACACTTTTGTACAGTTTTAGACATGAAAAGTAACTCAGAGTCACTACAAATTGAACAAATGACAGTGATTGTTTTTTTAAATATTTATCAGGCCCCAATTACTCATAGTAGCTAAGAGAAATTAAAAAATGCATACCAAACAAAATCTCAGGTCTTAGGAAAACGGATTTTGCATTAAGTCTTTCATGCACTGTTTTAGCTTTTGCTATAGTTACATAGTACACTACAAGCCTGTCATATATTCACTGTGAGTCTTAGTCAGGCTTTTAACAATATTTTTAGTGGAGAGAATCCAAACCGCATCTTCTGTGTGAAAGTCCAAAATATGCAAGTAGGTCGATGTATAAAGCACTCCAAGGAGGCATGATAATTACCGATGGCAACATAAATACAAATCAACAACTGAAAGCCTGCCAGGCTGGGTTTCTGTTTGTTGACTGTAGATGTGTTGTGACTTTGTGTGTCCTGTGGGTGTGCACACGTGTGTGGTCAGATCTCAGATGTGATATCTGAAACAATTAAGTGTTGTGCACAAATTAACTAAAAATGCATTTATACACACACAGCCATGTACTGTCAACATTTCAAAATATACACCCCCGTAAACATATGTCTACCTTTATGTCCGATGCCATTAATTACTCAAACATTAGGCCTAACTTTCTCAAAGTATAACTCAAACTACTTCAGCCTGTTTCCTGTCAAATACTGACTCTTTGTGGTACTACAATCATAATGACACAAGCTGTATCTGTGATCCATGTACCATTTAACTAAATAGTTTTGAGTTTTAATAAGGTAAATGCAGATATATTTTTAAATGGGACTGACATTTGCCTTATTGATTAACAAACCAGGAACTGTTGCTTGGAGAGTGGATATGTTTTACATGCTTTGCTCACTGCTATATTTTTTTGTGTGATTTCTTGAGACTCAGATGTATTGTGTCTCTGGAGAAATCATCAAAATGTTGATTAAATAACTCAATGCACTCTTTACACCAGACAAGATAGTGTGTGATTTTTTACAGACAGGACACAATTTTTATTACACACACACAAAGACAGTGATTGCATTGAAACATGACTAATAGACATTTCCAAGTTTGTAACAGATGAGGCCAGAAGCTGTGGGGTGTGTGCATTCAAAGATCCCTAAGCTCCACCTGGTTAACCCACTGACACACAAAGGTGGCGTAAACCCTTTGCTCCATAAATAGTTGCTGCACCAGTAACACACTGGAGGCTGCGGTGGAGGTGGGAAGACCAACATATATTAATTTAACATAGCTTTAAGAGCTCTTAATCCTTCTCTCTGAAAACAGGGGGGCTCATTAAAGGCAGCTGCTCTTATAGCCTACTACATCTCAGATTGCATCAAACATCCACATGTTGAAGTGTCCTCCCACTGATCCCCAAATTGCTTCCAATGGTCAGACAAGCACATTGCATCTGTTTGTGTGAATGAGGGCAAACTGAAGAGCACTTTGGATAAAAGGTTTATATAAAATGTAGCCATTTACCAAACCGACAGGCCACCATTGTGCTGTAATGAAGGGAGTCACATTGTAATGCTCCTATACATAACATGGACGTACCTATAAAGTTGTTTGCATTTGCTTTAAGCAATGACAAAGGTAGTTAAGAAGCAGCTTAATTATTGTTCACTTTGCAATGTGGGAGAAGATATGATTTTCTAGAGTGACCTGGGGCCAAAGTTCAAGACCTTGGGAGCCATCTGTCACCAGACAGTTAAGAGGAAAAAAATAAATAGCTTTAAAAAGCACAGCTGGACTGCAATTTTTATATCTTTGCTCTAAGTTTGTGAATGTAATTGTGGAGTAGTTTTTGAAGAAAAGATAAACAACACTGGTCGAATTTTATACACTTTAAGCCTGACATTGTATATTGGTGTTCATCCACAGAACAAGGATTATAATTATAGAGGCTGTATTTTGCTTGCTCAAAGATGGAGTTAATGCACTGCAAAAATCGTCATGCCCTGTTGATTTTCCAGTGTTTCACTCAAACAGTGACTGGGTGTGGTTGGCTTGTTTCTTTTACTTAACTCCTTCATGAGTGATTGCTGTCATGTCTCTGTGCTTACCTCTTGAGGTTTTGTCTGGGTTGTATTATTTTCTGTGTTTTAAACTATAAGTTTATCTGTGGAAACAGGAATATTTAAGTATAAGTATAATAGATGTTTTATTTCTGCCAATTATCCTCACATAAGTACCATTTTGTTGAAGATCCCTGATATGGACCAGCAGAAATCTGATTAGTTTAATCAGTATTGCTCAACAGTAGTTAGACAGTGGTATTGTCACTGCAACACTGTAAATGTTTGTAGTCTATTGTTAATGATCTGCTCATATAGTGATGTGGAATTAACACTGTGAGTTGCAACAGTCTTCATTCTTTGTTTTGTTTTCATGTGTGCATTTTTGCATCTGCTGTCTTAAACGTATTCTTTCCAAAACAGTGATGGAAAGAAGTTTTGATGTGTCCACTAAAAGATATGCATTTGTATGAAATATCTTTACTTTGAGAGGGGGAAAAACAAGCACCTATTTATCGCAACAATCGTAATAAAATTATACTAATCAAAACACTGTTACAGTCTTAAGACCGTGTATGCTGTCATACACTGTTAACTGTTAATAGTTTTTTTGCACAATTTTTTGCAACTTGCACCCTGGGTAAAAAGGTTGTTACTGAGGGAGTGGTGGCAGCAGAAATGTTAGGGAGCTTGTGAGAAGGGTGTAGAGTTGAGGCAAGTTCACTGTTTTCTCACTGTACATATGATTCAAGTGGTAATCCTACCTAACAATGTGTAGTGTACTTGAGTCAATATCTTAACACAGTGTTTTAAAGGAATGACAGCAACTGCTAACAGTGTTGGTATTGTATAAAAACCATGCCCACATGATGGTTGTTCATGATCGACTCCCTGTGTACTGCCAAAAAACAATTGCATGTCTTAGTGATGTCATAAATTTATTTTGGGTTTTGTGATCCCTCAATAAGCTGCTGCTGAAAGTTACCTTGTATGCCTTGCAGAACTTCTTCTTCAGCTTTTTTATTAAGGTATGTACTAAGTAGAGATGCCGGTTGTAGTTAAGGTGTGGCACTATGAATCTAATAACCTCATTTGATCTGCACGCATGACCCAGATTGGGGTGAATATACAGCATGAATTTTTTTTCCAGCAAGGCAGAAAAAAACACAAAAACATGAAATGTTAACACACTTAAAGCACAATGAGACAATTAAAGGCTTTGAAAACACTGGTACTTCAGGCTTCAGCAGCAAATAGGAAATATATAACAACAAAACATATACAGACTGATGAGCAGCAATGGACACAAGGGAGCATCCAAGAAATTTAAAGTAACTCACTGTTTAAGAAATCATACCACAGATGGACTGACAACAAAGTACAGACTTAACTGAGCATTTATGTAGGACAAAAATCCAGTGGGAATTGGAAATGGCAACCTGCAATAATTAGGTGTACAAAAAAAAATCAGCAAAACAATTTACCTGTCTCCTCTCTGTGTCAGATACTTATGCATTGAGGCGCCCATTAACAACACACCAGGCGGCATCATTTTTTGATGGTCCGGATAATTGCTGTGGTATGAAGAGCAACAAAGGCTGCAGGGAGGGTCCCCAAACAAACTCCTGACTTTCACCCAGGAGACTGATGTTTGTGTCCTGTGTGAAACCAAAAGTCAGTTGAGTTATTATGATAATTTTTAAACATATTTTCATGTCAGTCAGATTATTTTAATAACAATGTAGAGTGCTAGCATGTGTAGCATACCACACCAGCAATGTGTGATATAAAATTACATTTGGTAGTAACAATACCTACAAAGCCAAACCATGGAGTTTCTTCTAAACCTAACCATATGTTGTTGCCTAAAACTAAGAACGAAAACTTTTTTAACTGCGTTCTAAGTTTATTTTGAAAAGAGACAGTATGCATTTAGAAAGTGGAAACTGTACCTTTCCTGTATAAACAGACATTTATTTTAAAAAAAGACACAATATATGTTACTAGCGTTCTTAGAGTGTCACTGTAGCACACAGATAAATAAATATAGCCTTAATACTTAAATCATATGTATTATAATATGTGATTAAATATTTAAAATATAATGGTTAAAAAAGTGAGTGGTTTGACAGTGTTTTAAAAAAAACTGAATCTAAAATGTTTGTGCATTGTTGATTTTGATGCTCAACCAATTGTTATCGGGTATCGTTCTCGTTGCCCAATGAGACTGTTTATCCCGCCCAACATGTATCAGGTTAGATTACGTTGGCGAGGTCAAAGGGCAGAAAATCAGTTTTGGTTGAAGCTTGGTCATTGAACTGGTAACAAGCGCAGCTTAAAACAGTAGAAATCTCCGTTACAGTTAATGTTGTGTCTCCATGCGTCAGCCTTTATGTTAACGATATAAACCACAGTGCCGACTAAAAAAAGAGAGCGTGCCGCCTGTTACAGCTGGTTCACGACACCTGACGCCTTTTCCATCGATAATCTGCCCACAGGTGAGTTGAAACAGCCGCTAGCCGTGATGCTAATTTACGCCATTTCCATGTGCTAAAAACATTAGCATCAAATGTCCGCTAGCTTCGATGCTAAATTGGGGCCATGTAAAATCCCAGTCGATTATGTTTAAACTGTTAGCGATGGGAAAGCATGACATTTAATAGTTTTAAAACATTACTGTCAATAAGACACTATGTTGTGTTATGTTGTTGTGGTACAGGGTTCCTGTAGATGCTTAAAAAGTTAAAAGGCTTACATTCATTAATCTAAAATTAAATCATTATTTGGTATTAAAATGTCTTATGTCAGTCTTTTGGAAGTCTTAAAAATGCTTAGCGAATGAGAGTAGGATGTTATGATCCATTTTTTTCTTATACTAGATTGTAAAATCTCAAAATAACTGGTAATATCTAATATCTTTTAAATGACTTACCTAATTTATCGTCAAGCACAGCAGGACCGAAAAACCTACAACACTCATACATTTACAGCATCCAGTCATGAAAGATGACAATGGATATTTTTATAACATAATATCAATGTTTTCCACCTATTAAATTTTACAAAGTTTTAAAACTCGCAATAACTTTTTTACTTGAACAAAACAAAACAAACAAAACAACATAATCATGTTATTTTTGGGCCAAATCGTCCCTAACTCTTTTTCAGTTTTTGGTTATTGTAAAATTGCTCTTAAATTTAATTCTGTGTGGCATTAATACATTTTCAAAAAGTCTTAAAACTAATTTGCCTTAAGCTCTACAAACCCTAGCTGCTGGTTAGGATGTGCTTTGTTTGCTGCCTATAGAGAGTTTATGAATCTTGTAAAAGGTGTATTGAATTTTCAAAATGTATGTTGTTGTGTTTTATATTATACACTTAAATTGCACTTGAGTATTTACTAAAAGTGTAGCTCTCTAAGCTAGTTATTTTGTTTGGATATGAGTGAAATTGTGATTTTTGAAACTGAGTTGAACTACAAATTAGAGATGCACAATATTGTATGTTTTGCTGATATTCATTGTGTTGATATATAACCACTTATTTACCCGATAACTGATAAAAAATATCGATGTATCCACTTTTTTCCTTTCCCAGTTTTAATGATCATCAGTTCTCTTCTGTAGTGGAATTCACATCATATTATATGTGATGGTCCACCAGCAGATGGAGATATAAAATACAATTCTTTTTAGTGCATGTAAAATATTTTCTTTTTGCAAAATAAGAAAAATACTTAAACTCAGAGTTGATATTTTGTACATGTTCACTTTGTTAAATAAAACAAAAAAGTCTGTGATACTGGCAGAAATCAGAATGATTCCAATATCCATTGTAAAACTAATATCTGCTGATACCTATTATGTGCTGATATTATCGTGCATCCCAAATGTTGTACAGCAGAAGAATTGGAGCACTGAGTTAATATCATTCACTGTATTTTCTAGCTCGTAGAATTAGCATGTATGTAACAATCTGACATCATTTATAGGTCAGGATTTGTTGTTTAGCCCCTCTGAGATGAGCCAGGAAATGTTCGAGCCATTGGACGAGATTCCAGAGAATTGGAGAAGATTTCTGAGATAACCATTTTCCAGTACTGGATGGCGACCCCAGCCCACGAGACTCCAGAACCTGCTACCTCAGTGAGGAGACTGAACTAAACTGAATCGTGGTAGGATTGAACTGTACATACACATACAGCTCAGAGGAAAGGGAACATACAATACACACATACTTTTAATTTTACCTGTTAATCACTTTTTGAAGCGTTTAATATATGCAAACAATATCTTTATTTGAGTCTTGTGTTTCTGATTTATATTGTGACTTGACTCCCATCATTTCTAGAGTTTTCTGAGTCTGGTTTAAAATGAGACAATTCTGTCCCCCCATTCTGCAACCGTACCTTGTATGACAACAGCGAGATGGAATAATGTTGCAAAATTCGCACCTTTAATAGGGAATATAAAATGGGCTTCAGTTTGACATGGAGGGTTTTAGTATTTGGCGACTTGGGATTGAGAAAATGATGAAAAAATTAGTGCACTGGTCGAAAGCCAGCTTGATAAGAAATACAGGTTTTGAATCTCCCACACAGGGTGTTCCTGACTTACAGATTTTATCTTTTTTTCTTGAGAAGTGATTTCAGCAAGGCGGCGGATCAGTAGTTTCGGACCTGCCTCTGCTTGATTGGAAAATGTCAAACAGTGTTTAGTATGATGCCAGCTGGAACATATAAATGATGCAAAATCCTGCTTAGAGCTCTTTCTAAATGAAGTAATTTAAGTGCCACACTATGCTGTCTTTGTTTTCCTGCGGTACATAAAAGATGCAATCAAGATATGCTTCATTCTCACACTCCAGAGTACATGTTTGCTGACCCAGTTGCCAGATGTAGTCTCAGAAGATTTATGTCCACATGTTAAAGAAATTATCTCACATTAGACTGTGCCAAATCCACTGTCCTCAGGCAGTCCAACGCACTTATCTAACTGGCAAATGTGTTACTTTAATTTGTAAATTCACCTCTTAAGATACAACACCAACATTTAAAAAAACAGTTTCATCAATATTATCTGCTGTGAAATGCTTCAGAGGTATGTCGTAATGGAACATAGTGAGGTGAAGCGCCTGCTATGCGCCTGCACACCAGGAAATGTCAGATACTTCATTGTGTAGTCAGTCACTTTGTTGTCAGTTAGCATATTTCCAGTGCTACCACCATGAGCACACACAACACATAATTCCTTTTAAAAGGAAGGAGATACACAATGAATTAGATTATGCTGATGTACTGGAAATAAGAAATGGATGTAAGCACCAAAACACATTATTAGCACCAATGAACACCAAAAGACTCAAGGGAGCATCAAATACCTCAAAGCCGACAGTGAAATAGGTTCAGGGAATCTTTATATAAATGCAACTAAGGGAGAATAAGGGCCTTATTAATATATTTCCTTACACAAAAACACATTAGTAACTCAGAGGGTCTCATCTACTACTACAGGCAGTAAGTAGACTGCAGTAAAAGGACAGCTAGTATAGTTTCCTAAATTTAACAAACAATGGATACAAAAAAAAATAAGAAAACATGGTATGCTCTCTAAAACTAATTGTCAGTTGTATTAAAATAACTGCCCCAAATAAGTTTATGTTTGACTGACCTATGTTCTTTGTTGTCTCTCGAGCTAGTTTTCCTTATTCCAGTGAACTGATGAATAAGAGGAGAGTCTAGTTATATTCCTCAGTAAATCTGATTAGTCAATAGTTCCTGGAGCAAAACAAGCACACAGGTAACAATTAAGATAATCCATCTCTCTCCTTCTCTTTCTCTTTCTCT
Source organism: Plectropomus leopardus (assembly GCF_026936395.1). NCBI lineage: Eukaryota > Metazoa > Chordata > Actinopteri > Perciformes > Serranidae > Plectropomus > Plectropomus leopardus. The sequence goes on along the minus strand of NC_142184.1, from coordinate 12,906,684 downwards.
CTCTCGCTCTCACACACACACACACACACACACACACACACACACAAACTATGGTCTACTGGATTTTTATGGAGACCTGAAGTGCTGAGCATCACATAAATTCACACATAATGAAACTATCCTGCAATGATGGAATAATCCAAAAATATCTTTACATTCAATTCCAAGTCACTATAAAATCTTACAAAATTGTCCCACTTCTTTTTTTATATTTTATAATATAAATATTCATAGAAACATTTATAATGTTTAACTAATATCAGAAAGACTTTGTGATGGAGCATCCACACATACCGCTGCTGCGTCTCTGGCTGTGGGCAGAGTGAGCACACACACCACACATCCCGTGTTTGCCAAGCATTTAAAAACACCTAACAATGATCTCTTTCCCCCTTACCTGTTTCGGTGGCACGGCTCGAGGGTTGCTTCATCTGTTTACGTAGTTTAGTTGAATTTTTTGCTGTATGCTTTTGTGCATTTTTATTGCATTTCAAAGCATTTTGACCCTGCTGTTTTACTCATGATTGCTTTTACATGTATCATTAGTTGATTTTTTGGGGGATGTAAATAAAGTTAATGATCTTTATTTCCTTCTGCAATATTCAGTAAAATGAAAAACTGTATTTCTGTCTGTGTTACAGACCAAATATATATACAGTAAATGCGTATTCATACACGCGCACACACACACACACACACGCACACACACACACACACACTCACACACTCACAGTGTTTTTATACCCACCCACCTGCTCTTAAATTTCTTCACTTTATCTTAATGTGAAATCATTTATCATTTTACAGGCCCTCCCACTTGCAGGTACACTGTAGCCAGAACCTGCATCGGCATGCAGTTGAACTGCCATTCAGGTGTTTACAAGGCATACTGTATCAACTAAGGGACCAACTTCTAACAACACACAATCCGGATTTGCCATGGAGGCAGCACACCTCAGTCTTGTCCTGTTGCTGGTAAGAATTTATTTTTTGAAGCAGTATTTTAGTGTTTTCTTGACTTTTCTTGATACTAACTTTTACCTTAGATTCCAACGTGATTTTTTTTTGCTTCAGGTACTATATATTCAACCAACTCATGTAAACTTTTTTAATAGTCAAAAATAAAGATACTCCTTTTCTACTGTTACAGAGATGCTATTTTGAGGTGATGTATTGTTGGACAGAGCACCCAAAGTCAGTCTCTGCTTCTTGAACAGGCAGCTGAGCTGAGGGAGATAGCTGCTGCAAATGTGTGGCTAATGCTACAGTACTAGTAAAAAGAAAGGGAAAAAAAAGTAAAATGTCTCTGTTCGTTTTTGGGAGTATTGCCATAATGAACTTGATCTCGACTGACTTCTTCCAAATAAAAAGAAAAATGTATTAGTCACAGAATTATATTCAGCACATCATCCCCAACTCATTAACCCCATTTAAATCTATTATTGAAAGTCACTTTTATTGTTTTACTTTTTCTTAACTGATAGTATTTGCTGTTACTTGTCATACTATTTTAGTCAGTTTCATTACCTTGTGCATGTTTTTTAATTGTTTTTGTCTGAGCAGGCTAATTACGTATTAAAGACATCGCATTATAAGCTAGACAATGACTTACATGCTACAATTATTTCTGTCACCAGCAGCTCAGTTCGTATGTTTTGTTTTGTTTTACACATCATATACCGTATACCCCGGCAAAATGTCAGGAAGGTATGAAGAAGTAGACCTGCACAGTAGTGCTCTAGAGGAGTTGTTATGCACACAAACAACGTGTTCAGAGTTTAATTATAAAATTTTAAAAAAAGGTCTTTGTACATAAGTCATAGTCAACAAATACAAAAACAGTCCAGATGTGCAGAAGCATAATACATACGCTTCAGAAAAGAAATATTTGCCCTGTTACTCTGAATTAACAAGAGTTTTGTTTCAAAATTCTGAGAAAAGTTTTCAGGAAAAAAAATGTTTTGGGGAATTAAAAAGATTATTTCAGAACTTTGAGGAAGAAGTTTTCAGGAAAACAAGCAGATTTTTTTTGACCCCAAATGAATATATTATGCTTCCATAGAAATGTACTGATGTAATTAATGTAATGTTTCTGCAGTGTTTGGGAGTCCACAGCTCATCTTCAGAAATTTTGAAGCGGCAAAAAAGAAACTGGATCATTGAGTCCTTCACAATTGATGAAGGCTATGAAGGAACTTTTCCATATTTACTGGGAAAAGTGAGTATCTACAAAAAGTCACAACGCATGAGAATGAATGCACATATGACAAGATGCAAGATCATCACAAAGTCCTGTGCTGTTGTGTTTCAACTCCCTACAGGTCAACATTGAGAACAATTTGACCTTTTTCAGAATCAGTGGTCAGGGTGTTGAGAAGGACCCCAAAAACGTTTTTTCAATCGATGAAAACACAGGGGAGATCTTTGTTCACAGAGCTGTCGACTATGAGAAATACACAGTTATAAAGGTTTGAAGGAATTTACTAAAGCAGTTTTATTACAGCGATTCCTAGATGTGGAAAGTTTGTGTGTGTGTGTGTGTGTGTGTGTGTGTGTGTGTGTGTGTGTGTGTTGTTTTTTGTGTGTTTGTTTGTTTGTTTGTGTGTGTGTCAATGAGTGTGCTTGGGTGGGAGGCACATTAGAGTGTTTCATTATTTCACAATTCTTGCCTCTGCATTACAGCTTGATTTCGAGGCACTTGACAAAGAAAAACATGTAATAAGCACGCGGCTGGGAGTTGAGATATTGATTTTGGATGTAAATGACAACCCTCCAATTTTTGACCAAAACATCTACAAGGTCAAAATATTAGAGTCAACATTGCAAGGTAACTCACTCATAATTAATCTCATGTCCTTTTTACAGCTACTATTATGAAATGATGTTATAAATAAAACACACACCTCCTCTCTTCTGATTCTGACAGGCACTGTAGTGACTACAGTTCGGGCGCATGATGAAGACAGCATGGAGGACAATAGATTATTTGATTTAAAAATAGTCTCAGTCATTCCTAAATCATCTGAGCTGGAGTTCTACTTAAAGCAGAACAGTGAAAGAGGAACCATTCATTTTAGAGGGTGTCTGGACCATGAGGTGAGAGAACTCTTTTCTTGATTGCATAATTCTCAAATCAGTGATCCCAGAAACTTTGAAAATAGAAACATGTTTAGTCATCATTTTTTGGAAAGTGACTGTTCTTTTTAACCAATCAGAAAATAGAGAAATACACCATTGTAGTGGAGGCCAAAGACCATGGGAAAGAAAAACAGCTCTCGAGCTCCGCCATTGTTGTAATCGACATAGAAGATGGAAATAACCACCTTCCTAATTTCATCGGACATACTGTGAGCAATTCTTTCAGTTACCATGAGGAATGCAATGACTGTAATAAAAGTGTCTTTTCATAATAAAAGTTTTTGTTTGTTTGTTTTTTTATACCAGGGTTCAGGGAGAGTGAAAGAAGGACTGGAAAATGTTCTTGTTTCACGGCTGCAAGTTTTAGATGATGACAGCAAATTTACAGCGGCCTGGAGAGCAAAATATCAAATCCAAGGCGACTCAAACAACAACTTCAGAATTGATACTGATCCTAAGACAAACGAGGGACTACTGTATGTGAAAAAGGTATTTTATCTGTGATAAAAATATAGATCCTTTCAAGGTACAGTGCAATGATTTGGTAAAAATCCATGAAACACTAACACCACATTTTTGGAAAAAAACTAAAATTACCTTTTCACGGGTGTATGCCTCCGTGAACCACTCAAGTTGCAAAGAAGTAAACCTAAAAAAGGAAGTTCTTTACCTACATTCAAAGTTTATTTTGAAAAGGGCCCATATTCGTTTGATGAGCAGAAACTGCATTTCCCATGAAAACAGGTTTATTTTGAAAATACACAATTCATGTAATGAGTATAAATTGACACAGTGTTTCTGGGCGTCCAGAACTGACACAGGAGGGGTACCTAGCAAGTTGTATTTCTTTTACAGGCTCTGGACTTTGAAGACACTCCTATGAAGAACTTGACTATAAGTGTGAAGAATGAGCTCCCCCTTTACTTGTGCAAAGTGGTGAGTCGCAGCACCACTGGTCTTTGGCAAGTAACCACCGTTAGTGAGAAGACTATGACAGAAAGTCTGTCCACCCGTGAAGTGAAAGTGATTGTGGAAGATGTCAATGAGCCTCCAATCTTCGACATAATTCACAAACAAGTTATGGTGATTGAGAATTCCGAGGTGGGCCGGTATCTGTGGACATTTAAAGCTAAAGACCCTGACGTCGCCAGTGGCAACACAGTTCTGTAAGTCATAAACACGCTACCTACATGTCCAACTGAAAGAAAAACATTATTCTTTATTAGTATGTCAATAGAGAACTCAGAAACACCAAACATTATGTGTATTTCAGATACAAAAAAGGACACGATCCAGCTGGCTGGGTTAAAGTGGTCTACAAGACTGGAGAAGTAAGCACAACGAAGATCATAGACCGAGAGTCGTCTTTTGTGAAAGACAGCATCTATAAAGTCACAATATATGCAATTGACAATGGTATGACCAACAGGAGTTTTTACATAGCCATTAATCAGAATTTTTTTAATCACATACCTGAATATGAACATAATTTGTTTTTGGTTGCCAGGTCACCCTCCAATGACAGGCACTGCAACCCTGACCATCTGTATTACTGATGAGAATGACAACCCTCCACAGCTGACTGAAAACACAATTGACATGTGTCAGTCTGATAGACCATCTCTGGCCAACATCACAGCTGTGGACCCAGACGGAGACCTCAACAGTGGACCTTTCACCTTCATGCTCCAGGGAAATCAGAAGGGCAAGTGGAGGCTTGAGTCTACGCATGGTGAGCTTTAGTTCTTTCATCTCCTTCAAACAGAACCAAGATCGCGTGCAAATATTCTCACCGCTGTTAAAACAAACTTATGAGTCTAGATTTTACAGTATGTCACAATAAATTTTACAGGGTACTCGGTCAACCTGGTAAAAGAGAGCACAGTTCATTCTGGAATTCATGAACTGGTGCTGGAAGTGTCTGACCGTCAGGGCAAGAGTGCTGTACGCAACCTGTCAGTCACTGTGTGTAACTGCACAGACCCAGCGAAGCCAGACTGTAGCATTCGCATACCTTCTGACTCCACATTTGGAGGTGCGGCAATTGGGATCATTTTTTTGGGCATACTACTGCTTGCAGGTAGGATGCATGTCCAAAATACATTGATTTGTGAATTAATTTGCCCCTCTCCTGTGGTAAAAGACAGCCTTATTTAGGATGTTAAACTGTATGATTTGATTTGTGTCTTTGTGTCCAAGGTGTGCTACTTTTGGCTTTTCTCATGTCCTGTAAGAATGAGACTATACAGATCCCAGATGACCTTGCTTCAGAACATCTTATGATCAGTAACATTGAGAAACCTGGAACTGACTGCAAAGTAAATACTTTTGCTGCAAAATACTTGATTATTACTGTTGACTGATACAAATACACACACACACACACACACACACACACACACACACTGGCTTCTGAAAATAATTACTAAATAGACAATGTTAACTATAAAGTAAAGTCATGTTTCATTCATCTTTCAACAGGTGACTTTTGACCCACCAAACAAAGGATACACTCAGAAAGAGAAAAACACCCAAACAATATCTGAACTTGGCTGGATGAAGGAAGCAAGTGTTGAAAAAATATTTGTCTTTTTGATTTTTTATACTAAAATGATCATGATTTACTTACGTAATTGCTTTTTTTTGCAGACATCTCCGGCAGTGTCCATCTTCCAAACACATCGTGGCATATCCCAATCTGAAATAAATCAGCGAATGGAATATTTGAATTTGGTACAAAAATATTCTTATTATTACTGTTGTTATTATTATTATTATTAGTTGTTGTTATTATTTAAACAAAAATGGCAACATATTCTATATTAAAACATAACTCTTGTGATATCCTAGTTTGTTTTTAGTCAACAAATCTCACAAAAAGACCACTACCAGCAATGAATTGTTCCCACCAACAAGCACTCTCCATATAGCCAAAGCCTGACATGGCTTTTTTGTCTGTGCCAAAGAACTTAATTTTTATGATAAAAAAATTAAAATGCCACAGGGTGACATGACATTGTAGTTTACTCTGAGTCAGTCCCTCATAAAAATAAATACTAAAAAATAGCACACTGGAAACTGAAAATAGTTGTCAGTATATAATATTTACTTTTCAGTAATGCCGGTTTGCTAGAAACATTTCAACAATTTTCAACGTTGTTTTTATTTACGTTTTCAGCGGAAACATATGAGCTTGGGTCTGAAAGTAACAGCTTAACACACTCTTTGTTGTGGTCTTTTCATAAGATTTGTTGACAGCTACAACAATATTTCTAGTTAAGTGTTTTTATGACTTGAGATGCTTTTTTTTCTCTAGGTGACAAATGACTCAACAAGGCGACAAAACTTTTTGCGTGGGAACTCTATGTATCGGGTACTAAAATTATTATTGTTATTATTATTATTATTATTATTATAAGTAGTAGTAGCAGCAGCAGTAGTATTGAATATGAGTAATGTGACCAAGTTTTAAGTTGAGGATGTCAATAATAATAGTCAGCCATTTTCCAGATAATGAAAATCTGCCATATTTCAAAAGTTCTCCGACTGTGCAGTTTTAACCACTGAAAGCTTCATTTTCCAGTCTCTGGGTGCAACATCAGCCATGAGAGAAAGACATCAGCTGAGAAACTCTATGCGTGGGGTATTGCATTCTACATTTCTATGAAACATCTTCTTGTGAAAATTTTTTAACATGTATTGAATTTAACTAAGAAACTGATTAACTGTCCTCTGATTTTCCAGAGTTGGGCTGATCGCAGAAGATACACCACAAATCAAGAGGATGCTTTGCAACGTTCAGTTCTGCTTAGTACACTAAATAAGGTAATGACAACAATTTAATAAATCCTCCGCAGCTAGGTTAATTCACTGCCAGCAAATGTTCAAAGAGTTTTCTGTGATCAAGATGGGGGTTTTAATTTAAGGGGAAAATTTTATTTTGAAATTTACAGGGTGCGGACAACTGAAAAGTTTTTGTATTTAAATCTGTGTTGTAAAATTATGGATTAGTTTAAAGATTAAGCTGAAGCGATGTTCAAACGTGAACCATTTGAAAAAGACGTACAAGGATATATTTTTCATTAAAAAAATACATGGGCAAAAAAAGGGGTTTGACAGGCACCAGGTGTTTACAGGGATTATTGTATAATTATTTTATATTATTTCCTTTTTCTATGTCTTCCTCTTTTTCTGCAAACAATGTAAATATGTTGACAAATCATTACATGTAGTTATTTATAGTTTATATAGTTTGACAAAATTTTATTTATTTTAAAATGGAAGCAGGTCGATTATTCTTTAAAAACTGATGGAGAAGGGGTTGGATTTAATAAGTGTGCATTTCTTCCCACTCTTTTCTGGACATGTCTGTATGTTTGTGTATGTTTGCATGTTCATTCTTTACTTTTTTTTTTACATGTTTGAAATAAATTTCAATCCAATTCCGTTTTGCTCTTTTTCCTCCCCTGTATGTTGTAGACACTGTACAGCCTCCAGGCACCAGGAGAGGAGCTGGCTGATTATGATCCTCGTGTGTATGTTGAGGAGGGAGACATAAAGACCAACTATAAGCTTGATGCCATCTCCATCCCTGAAACTCCCTTTGACCCAGACCTGGACCTGAACCTGGGTTACAGATTTCATACTCTGGCCTCGATCTGCATGCCAAGTGAGAGACGTGAGACAACGACTCTGATTCAAAATTGAACACTCTTTCGTTATTAATCCTAAATCCTAAATGTAACCTGGATACAGTACAGGATGATTCACAGCACAGTCTTTTTGGCGGCTCACATCAAGTAATGCTACATTCAGCCACAATCGAAGGACGTGTCTCTTTTCTAGATTTTCTATTAATGCTGGCAGGGAGAAAAAAAGAATGACAGTGTCTGAGAAAATATGACACTGAAGAAGAAAAAGTATTGCATTAATTTTGGGATTGGTCAGTGTTACTCTCATTTTGGTCAAATATGTCTTATTTGTGTTTCTATTGTATACAGCAGGACTACCTTTCTTGACTATTTTTGGATGTTCAGAGGACGTTTTTAAATTTTCTTCTCTCATGCAATCAATGTTGATGGTGGACAGGGGATTTTAAAGGAGTTGTATGTGATATTCAGAGCATGAATATAGCAGAAAAACCCTATTTGCTAGGTAAATATAGATTGTAGTAATGCTGTCCCGAGCAGAGAGGGAAGTCTTGCTTCCTTTTTGAGAGTTGTGATCCAAGCTTCTTTGTGGTTGTTGTGCATAGGCACGCCAGCCGTACAGGTATTAGGACAGCGTTGTCATGAATGCGTAGCACCTATTCTCCAGTTTGCTTTTTTTTTTCAGACCAAGTAGGGATTTCCATCCCAAAAATGTGCACAGAAATTTATAGAAACTGTTTTTTGGGTTCATGTGAGTGCATGCATACCCCTACGGACCTCGATTTTGGCACATTTCTGCTAGCAGTAAAAATTGTGTCCTCAGACCACCAGATATTAGTCTGACAGACCTTAATCAAACAATCCTTCTTCCCTGGTTGGCGTTTTGTAATGTTCCATGCATCCGTGATATTATTATGGTTGTGAAGGCATAATCCCTTAAGAAGAACAAGTTTCTCACATCCGTTCGTGGACAAGTGATTATCAGATCAGAAATCTGATGTTTGAAACAGTCGAACTGTGTAGCTGCTGTATATAATAGAATATAGAAATCAATCAACAGGGTGGGTGTCAAACATGAGGAGGCAGAGTCAACTGATTGGAGGTCAGAAATATTTGTCACTGCAGGGATTATGTATTTTTCTGAAACAGGACTTTGGAGAAATAGGTGTTTATTTTTAGGGTAGCATTCTCTGTCTGGATTGGTTTTTGTTGTGTGGTATGGACAAGGGTGGCGGAAACTTGTTTGTTTTGTTTTGTTTTGTTTTTTTTAACAAAAATGGCCCTGGTGTGTGTAGTGGTTAAATATAAATATAATTATTAACAACCAGAAATTAGGATCGGTATTAGAAAAACCTTGAGCATCTCTGTTGCAATACCTGAAGACAAACTGAATGCATAGATTTTCATTCATGGCTTTTTGATGATCGTTGTGCAGGGTTTCCCACACATTAATTTATTTGTGGTGACCTGCCCAAATCAAAACATCTACCGCCACGTATAGATTTGATATTTTTAAAGTTGGACTGTTTATTACAGAGAGCAGCAGCACATCAGACGCAGAAAAAGTGAAATTAATCCGTTTACTGTGCTGGGTCTAAAAAGCTTGAATGAGTGTTATGTTCATTTACTATTACAGGCCAAAGAGCGATATTCTCTACAGGTCATAAAAAGTTAAGAAAGTTCACAGATAGCTGAATATGAATGTTGAACTGTAACTGCACTGATATTATCTGTAATTAAAAACAAGCACATAGAGTAAGAGAGAAAATTTTCTGCCTATGACATTTGTTTTCAGATGAATTTAGTTTGTTTAGTGTTTGAGTTCATGCCTTCTTCAGTTCATTGCTTCGATTCTTTGTAACTGCGTTGCTGCTATGATTAACATCATCACTATGTTGACACTGTAATGCATGACATAAAAACACTGAAACAAGATGAGGCAAGCATAGTTCAGCTGTACTAATACACAGACCTTTGTTAGCAGCTGAAACATTTCACTCTGCATGACCTTTCTACTAATGCCACTTGACAGGTTTTAGGCACAGTGCCGTTTCTACAGAAAGGTGATTCAAATCAAGTAAACTGTCCTGGTGCTGGGTACTCCTTGATTCCATTTACAGGAGAAGTCAAGTGGGATATGGAGAATAGATTTAACTGCTTTAGATTTATACAAAAGATAAACTTTTCTGTTCCATAACATCAGAACTTTTGTTATGCAGCATATGACAAACATTAGCACAATAAAAAAATATATGGCACAGAGCCACGGTTATGAAGCTGGGTGTGTGGGGGGCTTGGTCAGGGTACATGGAGATAAGATCGTGAGACAGCATTTACAGTAAGAACTGGGTAATGTGCGGTCAAGTCTATCAAAAATGTTTGTTTCTGTCACTACATGTTAAGTTGAATAATAAAAAACTGGTTGGCTTCACTAATGGCAGGGAAATAGGTGTTCCACATTTCATGGGGATATGTTCAGGTGTATTTTAGAAAAAGTTTTTAAATGCACTGTTTTAACCTTTGTTATCGTTACATATTACAGTAAAAGTTTGTCACATGTTTACTTTGAGTCCTTTAGTCAGGCCTTTCTCACCATTTTTATATGGGTGTGTGTATAAATAAAGAGCTTCCAAGAAAGTGTGGCAATTGTTGATGTTACCTGTTGAGCTGAAATTTCAAGAGAATTTCAGTCAACCATAATAGCGTGCTTGCCAAGCCGGTTTTTGTTTGTGAGCTGTGGGTATGATTATTTGTGTGTCCTGTGGGTGTGTAGCCTGTATCCATGATGCACCCACCATTTAACCAAGTTTAAGTTATAATAGGGTAAGTTTTAAGGTTTTAGTGAGGCATATACAGATATAATTTGAAGATTGTATGATGTATGGATAGTGGATACGTTTTTCACTTTACCTGCCCATAAAATTTTTGTATGATTTCTTGAACCTAAACATAATTGCACTTGTTCTCTGGGGAAATAGTCAAAACACTGATTTAAAAACTATCTGCATTCTTTGCACAAGTTAAAATTGTGTTTTTTACTTTCTGTTGCTGTTCCACCTCGAAGCGTTCCTGAGCATAGTCCCAACATCTCTTTACCACATCTCAACAACATGGCCATGTAGAAAAAAAAGAGAACACATGCATGAAATAGCATATGAAAGGAAACGGCAGTCAATTTTTATCACGCCCACATGCACATTGATAGTATTAGTACCATGCATGTAACAGATTAGATTGCAGGTTGTGCTAACAGTGGGGTAAGGGTATTCAAAGTTACGCAGTATAAAAATAATCCCTTTGCTCCATGAGGAGCTGCTGCACCAGAATCACCCTGGAGGCTGAGGTTGAATTGGAAAAAAAAACAACATATATTAAACAGACTAAAGTGAGAACGCATCTATTTGTGAGGTTGAAGCCATTATTATAACCATCACATTGTGCTCCTCTCTCTGTTCTGCAGTCCTAATTTACAGACACAGCTAGAGGTGTCCTACCTGGAATATATCTCACCTTTGGGACTCTGTGGGAGGGAGCATATTTTCGAGCCTCGGTCTCAAGCACCGTGTCCCTCCTGGGAACTCCCATCCGCAGAGACGCATGCAGAAAAACATCAGCCTCTCTTCTGGTCAACACATTTATGTGAAACATGCACTGCTTATCACTGACAGAGAGACATGAGTGTTTGTGAGTGATAAAAGAAAAATCAAACATAAGAGCTCAGATCAAGTTGAAATAGTTTAAAGAGGTGTCAGCCAATGTATTTATAATCAGGAGCTTTTCAGTAATCCTTTATGACTTGTTTTGTGTATTGATTTTCGTACATCATGTTGTTTTGAGGTATTTTCCTGTTGAGTTGTGTGTATTTTTACGGCTGTTGCAAACTAGCTTAGGCTTTAAAATGTTGTTGCATATGGCACTGATCCGTGCTACAGACACACAGCCAGAAGGAGGGAAGTAATGAAAGGAAAAAAGCAAAGTAAGAACTAATGAACCAACTATGAGAACAGTAATGAGTATGGTCACACTGACCTGCAGTCTGTTTGTTTATGCAGGTTTCCAGTGAAGAGCAGTCAGGGAACCCGTCCGTCCAAGTGAGCAGCAATCCCAGGTCAGTTATCACATTTCTTTGAGATTTAAAAGCATGCCACTGTCAGCAACACATACATCATCATAAGGAGGCAATTAAATGTGCATTGATTAAGACTTCATTAGTATGAGCCACACTACCAAAGACAAGCTACACAAAATTATAATGATGTCAGAACAGCTTTCCCAAGTACAAATGATATCCTGTGGGTATAACTGCAAGTTTTATGAGTAAAGATAGCAGTCATGTGTGGACCACTGACAGAAAACATGTGACACAGCTGCTTCCAAATCCCAGAGGAGGAACCTGACATAGGCCATCCTTTAAAAGAATAAGAAATTACAACAGTTGTCAAGGCTAATTGTTCTCCGATGGCTCTATTCACTAACCTACCCATACTATTGTCTTAAAAGGTGACCACTTCCTTTGTTTCAGCTCCGCCATCCACTCAAATATCTAAATATATGATGTACAATCTCTTCTTCCAGTTCATAAAAAATATTTTAAACAGAAATCTCTTAATTCTCTTTCTTACTCAGTCATTTATCTCAGTGTATGATTACTGCTTAGTGCAGCATCAAAATATACATTATCTTCTGCCCTGTGTGGTTGTTTTTTGAACAAATTCAGGTTTTATTAAAGAACTGTATAAATACAGTACACGAGTAGCATTTTCACAATTTAACAAATGTCAATTTAAGGCCTGCTGACAAATCAAATACACACCTGAGTCATTGTGTGTGTGTGTGTCAGCTGGGAATCAAGTTAAGGGTAGCAAGCGCCCACCAATGTCATTATTTTAACTATGAAGCTTTATTTACAAAAAAGGTTCAATTAAAAATGTAATTCAGGGTATTTAAAATTATGTGACATATGCCCTCTGCTGGTTCACTTAGGGACCATGCTTATTCTAATTACCAAGCAGCTGTAGTCCTAACACAAATCACATTTATCAAAATATTTTAGAACATCAAGCAAATCTTAGTTACTGTACTAATGTATAGAAACATATTGAAAAAATGTAGTTTTACTATTGTTGTTTTACTCATCTGCTTCGTCAGTGTCCTACAGCAATGTTTTGTAGTGAGAAAACTATCTAAATTTAAGAATTGTGTAAATGACGGGGCGTTTTCCCAGTCAAACCCCACACAATTTTTATGTCTTTTTCTCAAAATCATCCTCACGCATACAAATGTCCTTCTGCAGGCCGAATTTTTATTTTTTATTATCAGGTTGACCCCAGGCCGGCATTTGTTAATCCCAACATTTAAAAGTGTACTGTCTTTTATTTACGTTATACGTCAACTTTGTTGTGTTGCAAAAGCTGTTACAACCTATATTCAATCTATGGTTTTTTTAATAAATCCCCCAAATATTTCAGTATATTAACCAATATGCTGCAAGAAAAACACAGATATTGAATTTTGTTTTGTTTTATTCATGAAGCAATCTAAATACATTAATAATCTTCCAGTATAAATATATAAAATGTCAGTAGAGCAAGAAGAAATGATTTTTACTACCACCTAACGTGTTTATGTTCCCCACCAGCTTCTCCTTGGAGGTAGCCGTCATACAGCTCTCGGAGGTGGAGGATGAGCTCCTCTGTGTTCTGTCCTGTGAGAGCTGACACGGGAATGACCCGCTGGGTGACGTGGCTCTTTAGCGTCCATAGCTTCTCCCGGGCCTCAGGTAGGTCCATTTTATTGGCTATGATGGCCTGAGGTCGCTGGGACAGACCAGGTTCATACTGGTCCAGTTCATAACGCAGGTGCTGGAGCTGCGTCCAGGGCTCCGGAGCAGACAGGTCCAGAACATAGAGGAGGAAACGACAACGCTCTATGTGACGCAGAAAAGAGATGCCGAGGCCTCTGTTGAGATGAGCTCCTCGAATGATGCCCGGGATGTCAGCAACTACACAGCAGAGGTAAAATTTGAAAGCGTATTTATTGCATTGAAAAAAAGCTGCAATTATGTAGATCAAGAACCAATTTAAACTGAATTATAATGTGGTAAAATGAATAATACTGTCACAACACACGTTTTATTTATTTATTTTTTTGCATGGCTGTCAGGCTACGTAGGTTGCCCAGAGATAGAGCCTGTGTGAGTCTGAAAGGGGGCGGAAGTAATTAAGAGAGACGATTCAGACCTGGTGTGAAACCCTAAAGAAGAGGAGATGTTTCTGTGTGCCACTAAGGAGGAACACTGGAGTTTCCTCTTATCCCCATGAAGTATTGTTTTCTGTTACTGTCCGCATGTTTGTCTACAAATGAACTGTCAACAGAGTGCTGAAGCGAAGCAACATCGGATCGAGGAAAGCGAGGTGACGGAGTGACAGCTGATGGCTGACGGCCGGGAAAGCGATGCAACAGGTAGGCCCACATCCCTCACCTCTAGCCTGGCAGCTGAACGCTCATTCATCAGTAATATATGTACAGGCAGCCAAGCCCAGGAAGCCCAAGGCCAGTGTCTATAAAGAGTTAAGCTGTGTTCCCCTCAAAAGCTTTCAGTTTAGTACCTTTAGAAGCAGAAGTAACACCTTCAAACAGGTTCCTGGACTGGGTTTTCTATCCAGGAAAGAGCAGGGGTTTCGCGTTTTAGCAGACAGGAACAATGCTCTCCAATTGAGGATTAAAACATGTGCAGTTCACATAATCCTGTTGCAACTAATGTACACTTTTTAAATGTTCTAATATCCACTTATCTGTTAAAAGTGTATGTAATCAAAGAGAGACAATAAAAACAGATGGAGTGGTCAAAGTGATTGAAATTCAAGGTGCGTTGATGGATTCATGTTCTCAGCTCATGCACTGAGTAACATTACAAGTAAACGTTCCACTTTAAAAGTTGCTGGCAGTCATCCCAGAACCATAATTAAATACCAATGAATTAAATACCAACCCTCAGGTAGACACTCCCGTTATAGTGTCACGTGACAGGGGTTGTGTGTGCCGCGACAATACTAACTCTATGATATAATAATCGTTTGCTTAAAATAACTTACCTGCAACTTGCTCATGATCCCTGTAATTTACAATTCCTACATGTGGGTTGAGTGTTGTAAAAGGGTAAGCAGCCACAGCAGGCTTCGCATTGGAGATGGCTCTCAACAATGATGATTTCCCGGCATTAGGAAACCCCACCTGATGGGAAAAAAAAAAAGTCATTACATTTGTGGTGCTGAAAAGCAATATGCCAATTTTATTTTCAAACACATGGAGGTTTTTCTCACCAGTCCAGCATGGGCCATAGTGCGGAGCTCTAGCTGAAGGACCCTCTCCTGACCCATAATCCCAGGGGTTGTTGTCATCGGGGCACGGTTCTCATTGGACAGAAAAAATCGATTTCCCTTCCCACCAGCCCCTCCAAATACAGCTAGATATTCCTGGCCATGCTCAGAAAGGTCCACTACTGTCTCCCCTTGCTCCTTCACCACAGTGCCTAAGGGTACCTTTAGAAATGGAAAAACATAAAATGCAAGGTTAGGCAGTAGGTTAATGTTCTAAACATCCATAGACTACGAGCAGCCATTAGGATCAAATGCACTGACTCACAGTGATATAGGTTGTGATGCCATTCCTGCCGTAACAGTTCTTGCTGCTCCCTGATTGCCCGTCTTCTCCCTTGTAAACCGGAAGTACTTGTGCTAACGATTTGACAAACTTGTCAGCTGAAAGCACATAAATAAGGAATTAATGATGGAGGCAAATTTTAACATGGCGTTAAAAGACAGGGTGGAAAAAATGTATTACATATACGGCAAATTGGACACCCAACTTACCCTTAATAACGATGCTTCCTCCATCACCTCCGTTCCCTCCATCTGGTCCACCCCACTCTTTTCGCGGCTCGCTGTGAAAGCTGCAGGCCCCTTTGCCACCTGATCCGGCCGACAGCTTCACACGGCGATGGTCTACAAAGTGACGGGTCTATGAGCCAAATCGAGAAATACTTAGACAACTGGCTGAGCCACACTGCAAGTCATCAACACAACACTATGATGGATCACATGAACATATTTTACTGTTGCCTCTAGTTTTTAAAAAAACATTTGATTTATTAATACATATTGATTCTGAGTATGTTGACTTCATTTTCTGAAGTATCAATACATCAGAACCAGTCATTTTGCTGCTCTCTGCTACAAACCAAGATGTTATATTCATCATTCGTTAAAAATATTGGCAATTTTTCCCTTTGGTATGGTAAAATGATATTGAAAATAGTTCTTGTATCAAAGTTAGAAATACCAGTTTCATGACTGCACTACTTTTTAATGCTTTATGAAGGGATGCACTGCCAAAAATTGACCACAGGTAAATCAGCTCTAGATTTATTTGACACTAGTATTTTGTTATTAGAAATTAATATAATGATATAACAATATATTAGAAATATCGTACACCCCGGGAGACGTTTTTGGACATCCTTTCATGGAGATGTGATATAACTTTTGCTTTAGTTAAATGGTGGTAAATATGTCAGCCAATGAAACATGTTGGAGATATTAAGATATTACATGTTAGATATGTTCCAATGATTTGGATATTGTTGATTTAAAAAATTGTAAAAATAGTTGTAAAAAGTACAAGAAATATATATATATATATATATATATATATATAATATATATAAACAAATAAAAAAGTCAAAAGAAAAACATTATTTTTAAATATATGATGAAGATAAATAATGGAATGGTTTTGTTCATTTTCCTAAACTTCTTTAAAATTTATATTCAAAATCTAATCTAAGTTGAAATCAGTCGAAAATTTCTTACAAAGTTGCTCATTGTCGTCATTTTTTTTTTTTTATAAAACAGAAATAGAACCAGTTTACTCAGGGTTCAAAATACAAGAAATATCCATACAACACGAAAAATAGAGAAAACAACAGAGGGAAAAAAAGTAAAAAAACAAACAAAGGAATTACCTTTCCACTACATTTAAAAAAAATAAATTATTTTCTACTAATTCCTTGAAATTGGCTGAACATTTCTTAAAAAGTTGCTTAAAAAATCAAACCAATTTGCTCAGGGTCCAAATGTTAAATACTTGTGAAAGGAAGCAGCTCAGGAAAAGTGATGTAGATCCAGGTTTTAAAGGATTAAAAACACTATATCAGAACGGGGCACACAGCTCAAACACATACTAGTTTCTTCTCAGACAGCTCTCTCTTCTTCAGGTTTCCTCCCCGGACTTTGGCGCACAGAGAGCCGGAGGTGCTGACGGCTCTGCCGGCTCTGAGGCCGCCGGTGACTCTCCGTCTCCACGCTGCTGACACTGAAGAACCGCTGTGAGTAAACAAGCTCATGTCGTACCTTTTAACCTCCCGTGCCAACATGTATCCTAAAAGTATGTCCGGAGAAAGCCACCGAGGGCTTTTAACTCTCGACAACGTCGCCAACATCGCGAAGTTGTTATTATTGTAAAGTAGCTAACGACGGTTTCGCAATGTCACCCCGACCGTTTCCCTCTGTACACATCACTGACAGCGAGCTAAAGTCTTTATTTTCCTGGAAAATTACTGACAAGCTCATAAAGTTACATAATGAATTAATAAAGGACACTTTTTTTAAATAATCGTTTAGGCATGTCCTATAACCCATTAACTACTATAGCATGCCTACAGAGCAAAAGCATGCCTGGCAGCTACGGAACCTGCAAAGGGACAGTTTGTTATGCGATTGTTAAATACGGTATATCTGCGTTGTGTTTTGATCCTCTACTGCCACCTTCTGTACTGGAGTCTATATTAATTTAACTCTTAAACCCTTTGAAACCTGACAATTTGCAAACAACAAACAAATAAATGACCTGAACCCTAAAGAAGCACTAAAAAGTTTTTTTGTTTTTTGAATCTATAACATAATTTTAAATACATAATTATAAAAAGTCTAAATACTAGTTTCAGAATTTTTCCCTTATTAAAAAATGTTTTACATTTTGTAATATTTTTCTCTTTTTGGTCTTACTTCTTTTTCAGGTCCTTTTTCTTGTCACCTTTTATTCATTTCTTGCATTTCTTGCCAAGTTGCACATTGCTTTTTTTGCCCATGTTTTTAAAAATAAATCAAACCAATGTGCTCTGTTTCCAAAGGTATAATTGCTTGTGAAATGTATCAGAGCACAACACAAAAAAAGTGATGATGATCCAGGTTTCAAAAGGTTAATGACCATCTGAACCATTTGCAAAAGCAATATATTATTGTTTATATCCGTTTATTTTTTTTATATAACAAACAGTAACAAAAGACAGCAGAAAAGATCAGGCAATGCAGTCTTACAATAGATAAGTAGATGAGATAACATTCATATTTGGATTATGCACAGCAAACTTGACTTTCACTCTCCCTCTTTTTCACACATAGGCCTACACACACACACACTTACACACACACACACACACACACACACACATAAAAGACGTACCACTCACATCTGTGATGACACACTACATATAGAACTAGAAAGACTTGTCACACATGTTCAGTTCACAGTAAAATGAGACACTGATACAAAGTCAATGTAGTATAGAGAAGCTTGTGATTGTCACTGTTGAGTGGTACATCGTTATTTAGCTGTTTGACAGCCAGGTATCTCCCAACCCTGCAACTACTGTGTTATTTTACCCCTCTGAGATAAACTGAGCTACTGTAGAATTTACTGCAAAGCTGGGCCCCCACAGTCATACTAGTAATCTTCATTACTGCTACAACTGTAAGAAACAGCAATTAAGGAAATGACCAGAGGTGTTGTCTCACTTATTTTAGATAAATCAATAAATGAATAAACAATATAATATATGCCCATTTTATAATCAAACAAAGACTGACAGATAAAACAATATTTTTCATCTAATACAAAAAATATTCAAAGTTTTCACTGAAAAAGAATACTGAGCTTTATGTTTGTGGTGAAAGACTTCACATTATCTGTCCATAAATCACATAAGTAAGCTAGAGAAAATACATTTCCTAAACATGACATGTCAGTTGAAACCAGCAACATAACATTTAATAACATTAGACAAACGAGCCCTAGTCTTCCATCACTGAATGTCAACAAACTACAAATAAAGAGTGTAAGCTCATCCTAAGAACCAATCTCAACATGACTGACAGAGTGTATTGCACTTATTGAATTGGAGGTGCAGGACACGTTACTGTTCTGTTCCTGTGTAACTTTGGCTTTTTTGCGGATCGTTCATTAAAAACAGTCTGAATTAGACTACAGTACAAAAAATCAGACAATACATACACTGTCACTGCAAAATAAAGTGCGGATGAGGTGGCAATTTCTTTTTATGTAAAAATCACTACTGATTGGCATCAAAGTAGTATGACTCCTCTTACCTTTGCACAGTAATAAAATGCAGGTGCAGAGCAACGCTACTTAAAGGATAACCTCTGCGTTTTTCAACCTGGGCCCGATGTATTTATGACTAAATGACAGATGTGAATAACAGTTTTTGAAACTGATTTAGAATTAATTGAACGCTGTCACTATTTCTTCATTAAAAGTGATTATTTTTGCCACAGATAGGCTCAGAATGCTATTATAAGTGGCTGAAGTGTTTCTTTACCTTTCACCTGATTCAGTTTGTAATTGTCTTGTCGTGACTTGAGTTGTGACTTGTTGCAGGAAGACAATGTGAGTGAGAGTTGGAAAGACTAGTAATCGCAGTAGTTGCCTGTTGTCCTTCTCTCCTTCTCTCTCGGGCGACCATTGAATTCAAAGGCCTCTTCCACATTGTCAAAATAAGCAAAATAATCATCCATGCCACTGAAAAGTTTTTAGATAAAACTATACTGTGTTTGTCTGTGAACTACTCTCCAACTCACACTCACATTTCCACGTTTATCCTCCTGCAATAAGTAACATCTCGTGATTTCGTGAAGAGACCCTTCAGCCACATATAATAACAATCTGAACCTGTCTGTGCCAAAAAAAACACTTTCAGTTGAGGTACAGCGATGGTGTTCAATTGCCCCATATGTTTACATTGCAGCCCATTGTGCAGCGCCTTCCCTCTCACTCACTACTGGATGAATTTCAAAAACTGTTACTGTTACTCTCACATAGACACAAACACACGGGAAAATACGGCCCAGGGTGAAAAATGCCATGATTATCCTTTAAAATATGGTGTGAAAAATACTACCCCGATGTATGATTATCATGGACAATGATACACACGTTTAAGTCTGGATCAGTCAGCTATCTATTGTGTCTATAACCTCAGTAAGACATACAGTATGCAGAGTGAAAACACATCATGTTTGAACAAACAGCAACACGTCACAGTTTGACTAACACAGACAAACTCCCACGATCGAGTCACGTTAAAGGACCAATGCTTTCAACTTCATAAACTTAATTCCCCTCATCGTGAGATAGATATAACAGCGGCTCAGCTAGGAATTACAGCAAGAGCTGGACCTAGTCTATAAGATAAATATCAAGGAACATTTCCTCCAAGACTAATTTGCTTTTTATAACCTCAGTCTCATAAACACTGGCATTTCTCTGTGCACAAAAGCATTAAAAAAGAAGCTTGTAAAATAAAATAAACATTAAAAGCAGGGGATGGGGTAAAGATAAGTGAAAGGCAATGACAGGAAATAAAAGAGAAGGATACAGGCAATTTGCTGAGGCTCGTTTAATGACTTTACTGCTCCCCCGTTTAATCCGTATGAAAGGTTTACATTAACTTCCTTGATTCTACAAGCGACCTGACTTTTCATACGGTG
Organism: Plectropomus leopardus; assembly: GCF_026936395.1. NCBI lineage: Eukaryota > Metazoa > Chordata > Actinopteri > Perciformes > Serranidae > Plectropomus > Plectropomus leopardus. The sequence continues at coordinate 12,886,055 of NC_142184.1, read as the reverse complement.
GCCCACACCTTCAGCTACCAGCTACAACCCTGCAAGCGAGCAAAAACGATGACTATATTTGACTATATTATGTATTCTTAGCTAAAATGGTTAATGAGAGGATAAAAATTCTGATGCAGCCAGATCTCCTAAACCACAGTTGAGCCAGCACGTTGCTGTTGATCGGTTCCTTTTTCATTTTCTTCCAGCAGGAAAATAATGTGGCATCTTATTGCTGATAATTTCCATACTGACCCTGAAATGCAACATAATGTTATTTACACCAAAAGACTGACTTTCATTTCATACCCTGAGTTTCCTTTTTCTTTTCCTCTCTTTAACTAATGAGACAAATACACAGTAAAAAACATATTTTTTAAAGTAACCCACTATTTCACGCACCAGCTTTCCTTATGTTTTATACTTATTTGTGTAAGAGTTGGATTTGAATGATCAGGAACCGAAAATAACATTTGAGATTATGTTTTATCACAGTTAAAGAGCTTGGGTGCTAGGGAAGTCTAAATATGACACTGTGTATTTATGTGGGCGTCAAGCTACTGGCGTAAATTTGGCAATAGTTTTGTGTCTTAAAAGAGCAGTATGTACAATGTAGTGGCATCAATCAGTGAGGATTGCAGACTGCAACCAGCTGAACCTTCAATCATGTGTCAAGTCTGAATTCCCAATTTTTATTTTTCATTGGGAACTGTATTATTACCAGACGTCTCTACCTCCTTGTTACAAACAGACCAGGTGATTAAAACTGGTAAAAACACTGAGCAAAGTAGTTTCAAATTACATAACACTATTATTACTCTGCTAACTTAATGTGATAGCATAATAAAGCAATTTTTAAAAATAGCGCATGTTTTTCCAATGCTTTTCTGCTAACTACGGTGGCCCAGGTGAAAATGCAAATGGCCCTATTGATAGCCAGAGTTTGGTTTATGTGCTCTGGGCTGCTGATGGTTATAAGTCGGTTAAGAAAAGTCACTTTCAAACAATCCTAGAAATCAGAGAGAGAATGATGTACCTGTTCGTAGGCGTAGGGCCTCTGCGTCTGCCCTCCAGGGCCGCCTTGGGAGGAGCGGTAGGAGCCGTACTGTTGGCTTTGACCCTGCTGATACTGAGAATACTGAGAGGATCCACCCTGGCCTGGACCTATAGCAGAGGGGTTGCATTCAAGTCATTTGTTCATTGTGTTTGTGTGAATGCACTCAATAGGTTGTATGTTTTGTTCTAACCGTATCCTTGTGGCTGTCCGCTGTAGCCTTGTTGAGAGGAGTACTGCTGCTGGCTGAAGGGCTGCTGCTGCCCAGAGCCCTGCTGATACTGGGCCTGCTGCTGGCTGTACTGAGAGTTACCTGGAGGCATATAAAGAGGTACGCATGAGCTATTATAAGATGTGGTATTATACTTTTTGTTGGACTGAGGTTGTGAAGGTGCAGGAGAATATGTCAATAGCACATTTTTATTACAAGAAGAAAAACTGTTACCTCCTTCATAGTAATGCTGTGATGATTCATCGAAGGACCTGTCGTAGCCTTGCTCACCATATGAAGACTGTTGATATGAGTACTCCCCGTGGCCTGCAGAAAACACAGTTCAACACATGCAAAAACTCCTCTGCAAAGGCAAAAACCCATTTACATACAGAAGAGAAATTATTATTCGCCGTTTGAAGCCAAAACATTCATAATACATGTGCGACGACAAAATTACAAGTGCAGACAACATTTCCAAGGCTTCTTGTTTTAATATTATGCACAAAGCACAAAGAAACACCCTGGAGGAAGTTTGCGCTCTCTCCTCAACACACTGCTGTGGCACTCTCTGAAATCTGAAATTTCGGCACACCAAAGGGGACAGTATGGACACAGACACACTGGGAGGAAACAGAATTGAGACCAATGTCAGTCTTTTGCTTTTTTTTCTCCAATCCTTGTCTTCTCCCACAGTAAGGGAAAGAGACGATGACTGGGGGGACGAGCTGAAGCACTGCAGTAAATCTGGCACAGGCCTGTAGGGTAGTGCTAAAAGGAAATGGCATGACCTATAAAGTGGCTTTGTGTGTTTGAGAGCTGTGTTTATGAAGTTTATGGATGTGCACGATTACCATCAGGGTAATATTGCCGGTTTATGGGCTCGCTGGAGCTCTGAGTGTGTCCATACTGCTCTCCGTAGAACTCGTCTTGTCCCATGTACTGCTGTGCAGATCCTGCAAGACAGGCGACACCACGATGTGTTAAACAGTTGGTTGGACCAATTGGAGTTGGAGTCTAAAGGGGCTGTGCCAGGGCACTTGGGTAATTTAAGGAGCCTCAAGGTATGCATGTGTGGGCATATGTGTATTAAAGGGACAGTTCACCTCAAAATCAAAAATAAATATTTGACCTCTTCCTGTAGTGCTGTTTATCAAGTGTTGGAAATATGTAGAGATGTGTCTTGTCTTCAGTGTAATGAACCTGGATGGCACTCAAAGCACCAAAATAACACATTTGGAAAAACTCAACAGAAATGTCTCTTTCCACAAATGATAGCCTGGTTACTTAAGATAATCCACAGGCTGTGTTTAGGCAGTTTCATATAGAAACTATTTTCTTTCTACCAAACTAAACATGCTAATTGTATCACTGCACAAAAACAAATGCGTCGACTCACCGACTGTGCCGACAACAGTACAAGATGTCAACATTAATGGCGTACTCCACAGCTGAGCTGTAACATTTAGCTCAGTGCTGCTGGGTAAGCTAGTGATAGATGTAAGCTTCCTTCTGTGCAGTGATAGGGTTAGTAATTCGGTAGAAGGAAAATAGTTCCTTCATGAAATTGCTCACAACAAGGTCTGTGGATTATCTTGAGTAACTAGGTCGTGATTTCTGGAAAGAGACACTACTGTTGAGTTTTTTTATATTCACTTTATTGGGCGCTTTAAGCACCACAAGCTGAGTGCCATCTAGTTCAATTATTTTGTAGAAAAGGCAGACATCTCTACAGCTGGTATCTCCAACCCTCTCCAACACAAAAATTAAAGATTATAACAGACATTATGGGCAGCTTTATTGGAAGTTGTCATTTTGGTATGAAGCTATTATGAATTATTATGAATAGTTAATTAATATGACCATTATAATTTTCTTTATAACTTACTGTGGAATTTCACTGATGATTTTCTGTGGGTTGAAATAATACTGCAAAGGAAGCTATTCCAGGCGAACCCAAATTTTGGAAACACTAACTAAAGTGGAGCAATTACAATGAATAATTCCAAGACAAATGACATGAGATCTAATTTTAGAGGAGAAAATGAGGCTTACAGAAAGCCAATTATCAGGGAGAATCTGATCGCTGCTTGGCGATGGTGTGCAGAAACTCCAGATTCCACTCCTTCCCTTTCCCTTTCAATTTTATCTCTCAAACTTAAAAAAAAAACAGAACAGAACAAAAATTCTCAAGAAGATGAGTCAAAGAGCCATGTATGGTCTAATCTCCTTTACAAACCACAACTGGCCCAAAAGTTTCCAAGAGATGAGCTGTAGCATGAAAAATGTCATCTTAACTTCTGCAAAAATAGCAAAACAATTTCACAGTGACATATCTGATTATCCAAAATGACCAAGGAGCACCAGTTGATGGAGGAGCCTTAGCAACAGCCCCACAACCAATCAGGGAGTGGCTGGTGAGCGAGCAGCTTAACTATGGACATGACAATTTCATAACATAGTTATATCTCAAAATACTTCTCCCAGTCATGCAAGGATAATAGTGCACCAGGGTGAATGAGGACATACAACCATGGCCTGTTGCCCTGGAAACAGTATCCCATCCGTTTTATATGTCTGAGTTAGTACGTGCCTAGTCCACCACCTTCAAAAGACATAACAGGACAGCGTGGAGCTATTATTAGGCAGATGCTGACACAGCATAAGTAAAGTGATTTACAGAGACAGGAACCTAATGTGACACGAGTGATACATCTCCAGTCTGCTTCTTAAAGTAGCAGGAAGGCAACTGAAATAGATTCATTTACAGTCTTTCAATATCACATCGTCAAAGGCAAAAACTAATACCCTGTACGCACTAATACATCAGCAACAAACTTAGTATTTACATCAGTCTGGATACTGTGAGACTGGTGTCCAGAGCCACATTTAATAGAAACCTAGTGACCATTTTAGTCCAGTTCCAAACTGTAGTCACACGTCCATCCATGTACATTAGCACACAAACACAACACAAGCAAACCAGTTGAACCCATTGCTACATAAGACTAGCATGCATCCCAATTGCAAGAATTTATGTTGGCATTGTATGTTTATGCAAACCGTGGATATGTAATGTTTGTATGTTTTTGTAATACCTTGAAACTTTATGTTTCTACACTGCTGTGGTTGACAAGGTTATGTTTACGCACGAAAACCTCTTGGTTATCATAAGAAAAGGTCATGTTTTGACTTAAAATACCCAGTCGCCACTGGAAATGCAGCAAATGTATTGTTTAAAAACCAAGTTTGGTGGCACAATTCTCTCTGCAAACACTCTCTGTATTACTCCAAAAACACCCAGGTTTGATAGCACAATGGCCAGTGGAATTGCTGCAATTTATTGCTAAAAAAACACCCAAGTTTGGTGGCACAATCACCTCGAGAAACAACATGACATAGTGCAAAAAAAACATGTTAAATGCTACAATGCATCGCTCAAAAAGAATCCTGGTTTAGTGGCATTATAGTCACTTGAAACAGCAGTCATGTATCGCTAAAAACATCCAAATTTGGTGGTGCAATACCCCTGGAAACAGCACACTGTATTGCCAAAAAAAAAACCACCTAGGTGAAATGCTACGATGCGTTGCCAAAAAAATACCCAGGTCTGGTCACAAATGCCTATGGAAACACTAAAATGTATCGTAAAAAACGTTTGATAGCAATTTTTCCCCTGCAAACAGTGCAATGTATTGCTAAAAACACACTGGTTAGATGCTAGTGTGTCCCTAAAAAACCTCCAGGTTTGGTGACACAAATGCCACTGGAAATGCCTCAATGCTTCACCAACGAAAAACTGGTTTTGTTGTTTGTTGATTTCAAATAGTAGTCTGCTGCTTGGCAGGCTTCTGGCCTAGGTGTCTTGTGATCCCTTCCATGTACAGATGGCAAACTCAGCTCATGTACTACATCACTTCAGAAACATTGATATGATATGGATGAAACGTACAAATGGAACGTATCCATGTTTTGCAGAGCTATTCAATGCCAACATGTTTTTCTGGCGACTGGGCTGAGAATGAAGACTTAGTAGTAGTCTTACCACCTACCTTGTTGTGAGGAGCGGTAGGATCCCATGGGCCTCTGAGACATCATACTGTTTCCTTGACTGCCCTGACCCATCATGCCCATGGCCTGCTGTCCCTGATAGTGTTGGCCCCCAGCCTGGGCTGAAGAGTAGTGTGGAGTAGCAGACTGTTGGTGCATCATGGAGACTGGGAAGGAAGTGTGATTATCGGGGGAGAGAACTCATACATTAATATACACAGACACTCATACCAGAATGAGCATCCAACAGCATACACAGCATTCTCAGAGCTAAGATTGGCGGAAATGTGCATAATTAAACTGATGAATAAACAAATATAGACAAGGTCCATGGCAATCAGGGCACGGGGAAAAGCCAAAAAGGGGTTGGTAGCAGTCAGGGGGTCTCTTTAAGAAAAACTCCTTGAAGAGATGCTTTCAAGATGCTGCTCTACAGTGTAAATGCAAGCCAGTGAAGTCAGTGCATAAACAGAGATATCCACACAGACATCCAGGGAGAGGAGGGCTGCATCTCAGGGTCAGGAGCCAGAGGTTAGGAGAGGTAAAGCCTGGAGCTAAGGGAAGAAGGGAGGAGGCAGGAAACCTCTTTGATGAACTGAATGTGTTTGGTTATTTTGATGGTTATACTGCAGCTATGCATGTAAGCAAATGCTTTAAGCAAGATCAAGATGGCGTTTGTCATGAATACATTCAGAGGTATTTTAGAAATCATCCAGTGGTTTTACCATAGGGTTTCTACATCATTCTGAACTCTTAACAGGCATTTCTATTATTATTCCCTTCTTTTAATTTCCAAATCATGCATCATACCTTAACAAAATAAATGTAAATCTTGCATCTTAAAGGGACAGTTTACCCCCAAATCAATATGGTTTTTTTTTTCTCTTACCTGTAGTGCTATTTATTTGGTGTGAGTAGCAGAGTGTTGGAGATTACTCAAGATAATCCACAGACCTTGTGAGCAGTGTCATGTGGGAACTATTTTCTTTCTACTGAACCACAACCACCAACCGAAATATGTATCTACTCATGGACGTGAGGCTCATGCTCATGCTCAGTTAAAAAAAAAACATTTTTTTTATTTTGGCGTGAACAGTCCCTTTAAGAGTATAGTTTAGGATAATTGAAGTTCAAAATTTCAGTGTGTTCAAATGATAAGACTGAAATTATCCCTTCCTACATAAAAAATATACCATATTCTGAATAGGCCCATCTATACCTGGCTCACCTTGGTTGGACTGCATGTTGAGGTTGCTGCGGGAGGAGGAGGAGGAAGAGGAGGATGAGGATGTGGAGGAAGTAGAAGAGGAAGAGCCATAGCCTGGCCCAGGGCCCTGGATCATGCTGCCCTGGGAGGAGGGAGCAGCGTGGCTGTAGCCGGAGGCCGAGCTGCTGTAGCTGCTGGCCGGCAGGCTGAGGGATGCGGAGGGAATAGCCGACTGCACCTGACCAGACTGCTGCTGCATGGGGGCATGGCTGGGGCCTGACGACATACACGCACAGTCAGAGCAGCCAGCACATGATCCTATGTGGTGCCATATCATGTTAATCATGGGCCCACATTCAGTTCATCTTTACAGGACGCTTGCATGGTTGTTCAAGGATTTAGTGAGGAGTGTTAATGATGTGCATGAAACGAAAAGAAGGAAAAATTTGCAAGAGCTGCAAACAAATCTGACATCATCTGAACGTAAGACAAGAGACATCGTGACAGACAAGACGTGGTTTCGTTTCTGCAGACAAACATGCAGCAAAGTCAGGATCAGACGAGCACTCAGGACAAGGGTACAGACAACAGGATGGAGCTGGATGTGTGCACACAAAATCTGGGTTTGTGTGGAAAATAAATTGTATGTGGGGTCAGAGTTTATCCATAAAAAGCACGTTTGTGCTGAAACATCACCGTTGCTCATTTGGCTCTGCATCATTGATGTGGGTGGCAGTCCTGGTGCCATGTTGTCATTGAGGTTGCTTGGCGTGTGTCCCCCAGTCTGGCCCATCCCTCCAGGACCCATTGACATGTTGCTAGTCGGAGGCTAGAAAGTAAAAACACTGACTAATTAATACAGTCATTGACGGACTATTTGTCCTATTTGCTGTCCTCTATGTCCTCATGCCTCTATTTTATATTGTCTCCTCGATGGTGATAGCTTTGTTTCTTTTATAGATGTATCTGTGGACAAATTACATGATGAGTAAATGTCTAGTCAACCCAAATACTTTGTTGTGAAAATGGAGAGATGGTGAGGGATGATGAGACCTAAATGAATCTGATGGAGATGGGAAATCCAGTGATGGAAGAAGTATTCATATTCATACATAAGTAAAAAATGCCAATACCAAACTGTGAAAATACTTAGAAAATACTAGCTGAGTAAAAGTCCCGCATTGAAAATGGCACTTAAGTTACAGTAAGATAGATCTTTTAAAATAACCATCCTCAAACTCAAAATTATTAGAAAAAAATAGAAGGAACACCCAAAACGCCCTCAAATTATTTTACAAAATAGAACTCCATCCAGAAAACTCACAATTTTAAACTCAAGATTATAAATAAAACACTCAAAGTTATTTAAAAAAATAGAGACAGACTTAAAATGTTTACCAAATAGTTGGCAATCAATTTCGATGAACTGACTGAGTGATTAATCAACTAATTGTTGCAGATGTACTTGGATAAACTGCTTGGTCATTTAATTGATGATGAGACATCATACTTAAATCTTCTTTTAATTTTTATGCAAAAATCTTAATTTGTGAAGTAACTAGTAACTAAAGCTGTCAGATAAATGTAGTGGATTAAAAAGGTACAACATTTACCTCTGAAAGGTAGTGAGTAAAAAACAAGTAGCATTAAAAGAAAAATACTCAAATGTATACTTAAGTAGAGTACTTGAGTAAATGTACTTTGTTACATTCCACCACTGGGGAAATCTACTGTTACTTGTTCTTGAAACCTCATCAAGGACTCACAGCAGGTAGTAGTGACTGCATGTTCTGATTTGAATCTGCTATTGTGGCCAAGTAAACAAGATTTCTGTGCAGGATCTGCTGATACCTGTCAACAGAGGAAAAAAACATTTTTACTTAAATAAGACATTTACGAGGAATAGTAATTTATTAAGAATATATACAAACAACACTTACTGTGTGCATTCAGCTGTCTTGCCTTTGCTTTGGTAATCCATTATACATTGTATTAAATGATGATTTTCATCCAGCATCTTTGGGAGACAAAAGCTTCAGATCACAATACCTCAAGTCACAGTGCATGGCAAATTAAACTCTAAAATATGTCCTATTATGACATTGCAGTGATGTTGTCCTGGATTCGCAGAACTTCAAGCAGCCTATGAACATTTTTTTCTGGGTCAGTTTTTTCTTTTTTCTGTTTCTCATAATAGAGTCAAAGAAGCAGCAGCTTCTCGCAGTCTTTATTTAGGACATCGTTTTAAAGATGGGTTATGCATTTTATCAGAAACAGCCGTATAGAGGGTTCATTCAAGGATAAAAGCAGCAGCAGACTGAGGAGCATAGGGCTCAGGACTGTCCTGTGTTCCTCAGTTTCCCTCCATGCCTTTCTTAGTAGATGCTTGAGTGTGTTTTTGCAACAAAGCATTTGTCAAAATTAACCATTTAAACCTAATGGAGCTGTTTGACAATTACCTATAAAGACGCTTCGGGTGTTGCTTTAAAAATATTGTAAACAAATCACAAAATCTAAAGCTCTTATCTATTCCACTACAATAAAAATATTCATCATTCATCCGGAAAAAGCAGCCAGACTATCAGCATCACACGGAGACAGCTCTAGCCAGTGTTGAGCCCATAAAGCGCTCGCCTTCATCACCGTCGTGGCTTTGTTTGGTTCGCACCTTCTAACATTACAATAGCCTACCAGTTGCCATTTCTTCTGATATTCACCACCAGCTACTTTCTCCGCACTGGCGGCGGACCGCACACTCCCATCCAGACTAGAATATTTCACCCAAAACGCCGCGATGCATCAAGATCTTTACCTTTTGAATGGTTTGCTGTGTCACCTCCCCTTTACTCCTGGGGCGCGCCGATGAAAATGCCACCGACATTTTGTCATATGTGAAATAAAAGCGCTTCTTTTATTCTAATATTTATTATCACGAGCGTAGCCCTCTATTTGGTTACATAGTTTGTCCATTGCCAGGTAATGGGGGGATTGGCGGTAACATCTTTCTGTCAGGAGGGAATGATCATAAGAAAACACTGGAATTATCTAACTGTAATGAAACATAATATTAATCTGAAAGTTATTTATGACGCGCATAGAAATAATGCCACAGATAATAGGCTGTTAGGCGATAGGAAAAAATGTCTCTCCCTCAGTTTTTGGTATAACCCGGACAGTGAGTAGCCTACCACTTTCCCTCACTGAAGACGGGGGATCCTTTGATTCATGAAAGCCAATCAGTCCACATTGTGCGCGCCGCTCGGTGCGCAAAAGTCCAGCAGAGCAATTGAGAAGAGTATTCGCCATAGTTGCTTTTAGCACCCTCAGAAAAATGTGAATATCACATACAAGTTACAATATCCCCTTACATCTGACGAATCTTTTCCTCTCCACGTTACTGTAAATCAAAGACACATCTATGATTTGCAGTGCTGGACCCAGCAAAAAACAAACTATCGTTTCTGACACACTGCCATATACAAAACAGAGTTGAAAATTCAAACACTCTGCATAACAACAATCCTAAATGTGTCCCAAAAATTGCTTTCAGTGAATGGTTATTTCATTCTCAAAGATGCAGGTTGCATTTACAAATGAGCCATTAGGGATACCTTTACATTGTAGTCCTTTTGCAGCTTTTGATATTTATTACTAACAGGAACAACGACTGATGAGAAATTGACAGAAATAGTTAACTTGCTCTAAAATTGCACATTTTTTACTGTCCCCTGGATGTCTTTTTCCTTTTTATTTTCTCCCACTCTTGAATTTGATACAGGTAGTGTGGACAGCATATTCAGTTTGAATTTTCTAAATGTGGTCTTTTTTAAAATGTTGCATTTTCTGATTATGACATATGGGATATGCCAATATTATTTGGGCTTTAATAGCATTATTTGGTAATGTATAATACCCATTTGGAAAATGCATATCAATTAGGGTTTTTACCACAGTTTGCAACACATGACATCTCATCTGTTTAAAGTGCTATGCTGTATGTTGTCATGGGGATGTTGTACACAAACTGAACAGGGGCTGGTGTAGAAATGCATTCCCAAAAAAGGCCAACATTGCTGGTTGGAAAAACAAACACACCTACTTTTAAATTGTATGAAAGACTTTGATATCAAAAAGTTTTTGAAAATGCACAAAATATTGCAAAGCGACCATTTCAAGAAGTTGGCTGAAGGAACGAAAGATGGAGGCTGTGTTCGCAGAATTGAATAAGTCTGACACCAGTGAAAACCTTGAGAAAATTTTGATGCAGAGAAGCAAAAAGACATGCGGCTCCACCGTTCTGTGGTTTGACACGATAAATGGCATGTTAAGGCACTTTAATTGGACTATGCACGACTGCATGTAAAAACAGGAATATTAGTGTATTGTCTATTTTCATTAGTAATGTAAACCACTTACTAGCTATGTTGTTTTTGGAATAAGGGCACAAAAGTAATACTTTGTGCATGTAAACATAGTTACAGATACTGTCTCAGAATGAAGATAATCTTAACGGTATATTAGGATGGTCAGACCCATGGTTTTAATGATTAAAGCTCACATGTCAATATGACAATATAATGTGATGTAACCTCAGATAGTATGACACAAGTGCACCAGCAATTTCCAGTTTATTTACATTTGTCTCACTTGTTGCTTTAACATGACAAAACGCAATGCACAAAATTTAGCCTTTAAATACATTTAACTTTAGTTCATGATAATATTCATAGTTCACAACATTTGTGAATTAAATAAATGTACTCCCAAAGGCAAAGCCAGATACTTTTTTTAAACATGAAATCAGTACACGTTGGGAGTGAAATTCTTCCAAGTAACAGAAAACAAAACAGAAACTTAAACACTCACTTCCCATTTAATTGAAAGAAAAAAATCTCTTCAGTCAAACATTCTGAGGGGGGAAAAAAAACTATTGTCACACACAGTGGACCATTTAGTGTGCCCCGCATCCATATTCAAAATGGGGCAGAATGACAAAAAAAGGGCAAAAATAAAACTACAATCCTAATAATATGAGGGGCAGATTAACTGCCTCCAGGTGAGGAAGGAAATGAGGAAAGAAAAAGATCCTTACAGTGACCTTTTGTTGATCATTGTAACACCTCAGGCGAACAATCAAAGGATGGGGTTGCTTTGCTGCCTTGGTATCAAACTCTGACCTTTACAGCTGTCCATCTCTGGCTCTGTAAACAGATACAGTCTGAGCAGCGCCCCGCCCTCTTCGTCCACCTCTAAAGCCCTGGCTCCTCCGGAACCGTCCAGGGACCCCAAAAGTCTCCAAATTGCGCTTGCGCTCCTCAGCCCATGTCAGTCTGAAACTGTTGGTTGACACAAAAAGAAACAAGCCTGCAGCCTCACACACAGGAGAAACTAGAGTTTGAATTTTGAAGATGAAAAGTTGACTAGTTTACCTGAACTTATTATCAGACGAGATGTTGTCAAAGAAAGACTTTGCCTTGTCGTAGAAGCATTTTGGGCCAAAATGATCGTCCTCTGAAGTCGAGTCTTCTTTTTCTTTCTCTTCTATCTCATGATTTCCATCTGCAGACAGATTTGTGAAGTGCAAATAAACTGGAAGACTATGGAGGATTGGGCTAGGTGAAGGTTTTTCTGAATTCAAGTTTCTGCTTAAAATGTCAACAAATCTTAGCACATGTGCATGGAAAATAATACAGAAGATATATATATATATATATGATCATGTCACTGGCCAAATAATTCATGGTACCAGAATCAGTCTTTCATGCTACTGCAGAGACAAAAGGTGACAACACAGCATATTAATAACTGTATGTCACAGTATGAAGTGTCAAACTGAGTGGCTCTTTAAAAACACATTAGTCAAAAAGGCAGATGAAAATGAAGTGGTGCATTTGTGATCACTTAAGCTTATGAACTAACCTTTTATATTCATCCTGTCCTGCACCTCCTTCTCCAGCTCTTCCTTATTGAACTGTGCATTCGAAGAATCAAAATCAAAGTCTGTGTCAAACTTAAGAATGGCAGACGGCACATTTGCCACCATCAGCTGACCTCTGCTGCGGTTCCTGCGCCTCCGAGCTCCTGGGATTCATTTGAGAAAAAGCATTGAATGTTCAAAGGACTTTTTGTAATTTGTATGCAGAACGTTCAGATTTTTAAAAACTGGAACCTTTCACGATTACCTTGTCTTCTTCTGGGTGGCGGCATGTTTTCATAATTCTGCTGCCGAGTTTCCTGCTGAGTATTGGGCACACCTGGGCCTGACTTCACTGAAATTTTACACACATTACATACATTTACACTTTCTTGCAATTAGATGGACATTCCCTGAACACACCCAGAGTTTTAAAATGCTTAAAAAACTGTTAAACAATCCAAGTAGGTCAATTGATGAGGATTATATTTTATTTCACCTTGCGTGACTGCAATTCTGTATGCTTACTCGTAGCTCCAGTGCCCCTTCTGGTTTGGGAACTCTCTCCTCTGGGCCTCTGGGGCCTCCTTCTCTCCCACAGCTGCTCCCGCTCCTGGGGTGCAGTCAAGCCTCCCGTCTGCCTCGATCTGTCCACATGGAGGGTTTGAACAGCCTTTTCCACCATGGGGCCCCTTCTAATGTGCAAGCCTGGGAGTATAGGCCCTGCATGAAGAACACAACCAAATGCTCTGGTATGCAAATAACCTACTTAAAAGTATTCAGCTCCACTAAGGGTGTTGTATTATGGTCAGTTTACTGGCAATAAATTTGCATTCATTGACTTACCAAGGCCAAGAGCTGCAGCATACTGGTGATTAAGTAGAGAACTGGCAGCAAGCTGGTTGTAGGCGGGCATCCTTAGGGGGCTAAACGGTCCAAGAGCCGAGTAGACGCCTGGAGAGCCCACACTGGATGACTGAGTAAAAAATGTTAAGACAATTTAACACCAATTATCTGGTTCTTTTTGTTTGTCAGGTGTGAGCCATGCATTTCTTGTATACCTGTACTATCGCAGGATCCGGGGGAAGGCCGTGGTGAGATCTTGGTGGTTCACACAGTGTGATATCCTTGATATCACTTCCACGGAAAGTGATGTACTCATAGATATCATCTTTGGGTGGTGTCGGTCTGTCAGTGGGCCGTCCCTCCGTTCCAAAACACTTGACTAGTTAAGAGAAAATGTTTGATAAGGCTAACAGAGTCACAGTCATGTTTAAATTGTGCTACTATATGTCAATATCTGCATAAAAAACTCATGCAGACAGGCTCATGCTGACCGGCTGTCAAGCACAGGCCCACACCACTCACCTTTAGCCAGCACAACAGTGGAGTTCACTTTATCAATTGTATACAAAATCCCCTCATAACGATTTTGAGCCTTTGAAATTAACCCAATTTTACAGCCAATGTACGGCTTTGCTGAACTCATGGCTGGAGAATATTCAGGTAAATATCTTAACCTATAAATCTCATCAGGAACTCAGGTGCCAGCATTAAAACCATGTTGCGACCAGAAACAATTTATAGGCGACCGCAGGTGACTTGAAACCACGCCCACTGATTGAGCCTCATGCTGCATTCACGTGCTCCACGGATAGTCCCAGTTCCCCAGGTGGAAAGTTGTCTTCAGTGTGTTCATAAGCTTTAAGATGACATCTGGAAACAACATAGAGACTGGAGAGGATGATTTATTTTCATTGCTCAGTGCATTGATAAACACTTTGATAACAGGTTAAAGCTGTATAATGAAAGGTAACTTTGTCACAGACTTGTTGCTGCTAAAGTGCATCCCCTAAAACTGATTAGGCCTTCTAAAATATTGCTTTAAGTAACAACAAATACATTTTTAAATAATCTAATTGTCACTTTATGTGGACAACAGCTAATGGCTACAACCTAATACAGTATTACAAATTACATAAGGGCAAAAAATTGACATGCAAAATGTAAATTAATAAAAAGTTTCTATTGCCATCAAGCTTTGGTTGGCAATGTTTTTGCATTGGTCTAAATGACGTCAACTCTGCAACTTGTGCAGCCCAACAAAAATGTATCTGATTCATTAAAAACAGAGACAGCATATGTATATATACATATACATACATACATACACACATATATATAGTTTATTTTGAACCTTTTAATTTTATATGGAAAATTCTACATTCAATGGTCTAAAACGGTGCCACACATATAACAACAGAAAATAGAAATCACACACTTTGAAACATTATGTGGATTGAATTATTGTAAAGCAATGAAAACGATACAAGTTTGCAAAGTCTAAAGTATTTTTCTGTAATGTCTTTATTGCTTGTTGAATGATTCCCCTGTGTGGCTTATAGCCTAAAGTTATTGTCTTTTTTTGTCTTCTTCTCAAATAAAATAATAACAAAATAATAATAATAAATCATCTTTGTTTAAATATTATACGAACTGAAATGATATGATAAAACAATTCTCTGACATTCCAAGTTATTGTTCTGACTTGAGGGAGCGTTTAATTGAATTTTACCGATTATTCCGACATTACATGAACGCAGGGTTAAATTTACGTGGCTATGAGACATTTAGTCAGTCCCGGTGCTGAACGTTTAATTTATGACACATCATGCGTGGTATTTAGCATCACTGACGATTATGATTATTTGTAAAATTTAATTAGAAAGTGTGTGATGTGGTTTGTTATTCTGACAATTATTTTTGATAACTTTTGAAGTTTTTAAATAAGTTTTTCTTTACTATTATTTATTATTTTGCCACTATGCACTGCTGTGCCGACAAGAAACCAAACTGCTGCAACACAACTAGTTAAAAATCGTCGATCTGCACTCTTAAGAGTTTGACAACCACATAGCCTCACACGCTCTCTGTCTGTGAGCGCCGAGCCAGCTGCTGCGGGTCTCCTGGAAAAAAATAGCAACAACGCAGCCATTTTGGGTCGTCTACGGTAAACTCGAATGGATACAAAATGCTTCTACACTGTGCATAAATCTGCAAAAACATGTTGTACAACAGAGAAACTCTCTCAGAGAGTCTCCTCGGTGGGATAGAGATCCTGCAAGGGTAGCTCTGCAAGTGGTATTGTTGTTTTCCCGAGGAGCTGTCAGACGGAGCAGACTCTCCACACTGCAGTTTGCGACCATTTGTTCCAACCTTTATTTTCTCCGCACAGCCAATCACAGCGCCCGGCGAGGCCGCGTCACTCAGGGTGCATCCAATCGGCGCATGCGTCTCACGAGCGAGCGTAGCTGGGCAAAGATGGCGGCGGGCTCCGATTTGCTGGATGATGTTTTCTTCAACACAGAGGTGGACGAAAAAGTAGTTAGTGATATAGTCGGATCTCTGGAGTCTGAACTAACAGGAGCAGGGCAAGTCAACATATCCACCGGAGTCCCGTCTGCAGCAAATCACACCGGCAACTCAGCTGTAGGTAGTAACTCCAATGTTCAGAGCAGCAAAATGGGACTTTCACAACAAGAGCTTGCTAAAGCAGGTAAGATAGCTGCCCACTCCGGTTAGCTAACATTAGCTAATTTTGGTCACGTTGTTCAACTGATTTGAGCTTACTTGGCTTCACTTGTGTGTTTTGCGAAACTAATGCGAAACGGAGAGTTGTTCGACACCCCCCTTGTTTTCATGTGTTTCCGCTGCTGTAGGGACAGGAGGTGTCATTAACAGTACGGGGTCCCACGGTTCAGGCATGGATGGAGCAGCCGGGACCACATCGAGCATGACAGCCGCTCAGAGTCAGCCCAAGTCGGGGACAGCTAGCGGAGTCGTTACGGTAGTATCAGATGCGGCATCTGGTGTTAAAAAACCCGGGACTACTGTTGTTCAAACTTTGAATGGAAGTACCGTGGTGATGAACTGTCATATCACCGGAGGCGGCAGCAACTCACAGCCCGCTGTCACGCTTGTCAACAACGGACCTGTCTCTGTGAGCAAAGGAAGCGCAACAGTTTTATCTGCAGCACCGAGTACTATTATACGAACTTCTTCAACGACAGCGAGTGCTGTAATCTCGTCTCAGCCCTCTGTGAAAAGTGTACCCACAGTCACGCTTGTGAGGCCACCTATGCAAACTCCCACCAACACCTCGCAGAGCAACCCCACAACAGTTTTAACATCACCAGCCGTCAGTGTCACCAGCACGGCTGGCTCGCTTGTCAACAAGTTGGACTCCACCAAAACTGTCTTGCAGACTGGTGTCGTGGCTTCAACTGTTGTGACCGGGACAACAACGGCGACCATCAGGAGCCCCACTGTTTTGCAAAACTTGAGGACTTCAGTGCCGTCAACAATCGCTGCCACTCCTCCTGCAGGAATACGAGCTATTGCTCCACAGGTGTTGGCCCCTCGACTCACTCAGCCTCAACCAAACGCCCCAAATATCCAAAACATCCAACTCCCTCCAGGTAACTTTTTGTAAATTTAACAAATTTAAAGCATCCGGTAGTTGTATCTGATAAGTTAGATGTGAAACAATGTGTCAAGCTGCTTGTAAGAAACTGGCTTCTATCAAACACAACCGCACCTTTGTTAGTACTTGTAGACATGTCTTTGCTGCTTTATCTGAGACATACTGTTGTACGCAGAGAGGACACAATGGATTGTCACATACAACAGATTAGAGGTGGACAAGGTCCTAACTGCAGACCAGATTAAAAGGCTTGAGGGCAGTCGGCCAAGTTATTCCTGCAATAGTATATCAAACTAAAATTCTGTTGCAATCTTATAATATACTTTATCTTGTCAGAAACCATAGCAAGCTGTTCTCAAATCAACAGCTATTTACTGTGTGTGTGTGTGTGTGTATTATAAACAGTCTGCAAAGATTATTAGTCTCTGACATCAGATATTACTTCAAAGTTTTGCAGCATGAGATTCTGATTTTACCCTCAGCAGCTATTAATGAGATAGTTTCAGATTTTCTTTTGCAAAAGAAAGTATGCATTGTTTTAAAATGTCAGTCTAAATGCATGGAAATATGGGTGCTCTGGATGGGAGTTCCTGTGTTTGAGTTATTCCAGTGGGAGAGTGAGTGGTCAGACCTAAATAAGCTACCATAAAACAGGATACTTAAAGGGACAGTTTACCTCCAAATAAAAATGCATATTTTTCCTCTTATTTGCAGTGTTATTTATCAGTCTAGATTGTTTAGGTGTGAGTTGCAGAGTGTTGGAGATATTAACTGTAGAGATGTCTGCCTTTTCTTGATTATAATGGAGCTAGACAGCTCTCAACTTGTGATGCTTAAAGCACCCAAAAAAACACATTTGGAAAAACTCTTCAGCAATGTCTCTTTCCAGAAACTGAGACCTGGTTACTCAAGATAATCCATAGACCTGATTGTGTGCAACTCCATGCAGTAGCTCTTTTCTTTATACTGAAGTGCACCAACCAACTGTATCACTGTGTCGAAGGAAGTGTGCATCTACTGCTAGCTTACCCAGCACCACTGACCTAGCTAATGTTATAGCTTGTCAGTCGAGGCGGACGCCATTAATGTTTACATCTTGTGCTGTAACATACATGAGGCCTTCGTCCATGAGTAGGTGCACGTGTCCTTTTGCACAGTGACTCGGTTGGCTGGTGTAGTTTGGTAGAAAGAAAATATTTCCTACATGAAACTGCTCCTTACAAGGTCTGTGGGTTATCTTGAGTAACTGGGCTTGAGTTTAAAAAAAATATATATATTATATACAGTATATATCATCTGTAACTATATGACACATGTCCAGTGCCATATAGTTCCATTATATTCAAGAGAAGGCAGACGTCTCCACAGAGGATATTTCCAACAGTTGGCAACTCATACCAAAACAATCTAGACTGATAAATAGCACTACAGGTACAAGGAGAATTATGTATTTTTTTTTATTTTGGGGGTGAACTGTCCCTTTAAACAACAAAACTTCATTCACACCATTCTATAACATGTATCTACCTATAGCTCAGCACAAGGAGTTTTTACTTTGCGTAATTCTCCTGCACTGATTCTCTGTAACTTGTATTAAAGTGCTAGCAGCCAGTGTATTACTATGTGATGAAGCCCAGTGACTTATCACCCAGCCAGTTACCTGTTCAATGGGGAAGCTATATCAAGAGACTCAAGTGTGTAGTAACACACTGGCCTACAATATAGGAAAAATATTTTACTTGCTTGCAACACCTCATGTATTACATTTTTGATTTTTTAAAATATATGGCACCATGTTTGTGGCTCATTTTGGTCTGACTGGTTGCTTACTGCTTATAAATCTTTGAACATAGACCTCCCAGCTCAGGTAATATCCATGCGTCAATAGCTTACGGATAAATAATTCATACCCCCTCATGTCAGAAACTAAATGATAACATATAGTAATTGATGAGACCAGGATCAGACTGGGACAGAAAAGCCTTGACATTTGACATCATTTGCCTGCTGCAGGCATGGTCTTGGTTCGCAGTGAGAGTGGGCAGCTGCTGGTGATTCACCAGCAGACCTTGGCTCAGATGCAGGCTCAGTCGCAGTCTCAAAGCGCCATGACTCCACGACCTGCAGCCCCCACCAGCACTCCACCTGTCCAGATCACCTCTCTACAGGTACTCTGACTGCTGTGCACATAGGCACAGTCACACACAGAAAATATGACTCATTGATGTTAGACAGTGATCTGATATATTGGATCAGTATATATTTGGATATTTAACAGATCAGGTGTCAGCCAGATGGGACTGATGCACTTTAAATACTCTGTCTTTGTCAGTGTTGTTATATTTATACTGTAACAGCGCAGTTCTGCATACCCTTTTTGAACCGTGTAATTAACACAAGCTTTACAAGGATGCTTGGTGTGAACATCTTTACTTATAATTATGAAGTGAGGTGTAGTTACAGTCTTTAATTACATTGCACACAGAAAGATGATCCCAATCATTTTCACATGGTGGGATATACAGATTTGAAACTGCAAAGAGAACTTGCATTGGATCAACTATTATCCTCTGAGACTGCTCAATATAGGTATCAGAAGATTGTCGTTTGGTGAGAAAAACTGGGCTCGGTGCATCCATAATACTATACTGAGCATCGTTTGATCATCCCGTCAGAGTGACGGTGTACACATTTTTAAAAGTTACTCTGCAAAGGTTCCAGTGTCAAGATGGCCAAAATACACGGGGCACAGACATGGCAAGTCCCACACTGCATGACACACTTAGGATAAAATGTAGAACATGCAAACCAGGCAGTCCTTGAAATTGATCTAAAAGGTCCACATTACCATAAAAACACCCACAGACTACAAATGAAGATTCATTCATCTCTGTTGTTGACATACTGTATATATGTGTGTCTGTATAAGTGTACTATCAGAAGCGTTTGGATGAAATTATCAAAAAGCAGTGCAGAGGTGAATTTAATGTGTGGGAATCTTTCTTTCTATGAGCAAAAAATACAAGCATTAACCAGTGAAATTAAACATAAGCTTTTTTATTCAACACTCCTTTTTTACACATGCAATTTAGTGATATCTCCATAGATGTGGTCTTGACCATTCTTGAAAAAAATAGACAGTTTAGTTGGAGACAGAGACAAGACTGACTCAATTACATCTGAGTACAGATGTAATTGAGTCAGAGATGAGACCTTGAAAAGCTAGTTTGGATGCTAGTCTTGAGACTAAGACTGACCTCAAGTACTACAATACTGATATGCACACAGGGAAGCTGGCACACAACCACACGTGACAAAGACAGAGTCTGTGTAGCAGGTAAAAAATGGTGCTCTGCCCCCACTATGTGGTGAACCATGTCTGTGCCCCATGTATTTCAGCTGTTAGGCCCATTTTGGTATATGGGAAATGTAAACTAATATTTTTTTTCGAGTTATAGAGAGAAAACTCTAGCCCAGGGTTTTTCTTTTTACAGCAAAAGCACAGTCTATCTTGATACATTTTATAATGCATTTAATTACAGTCGCATTAGCGGTTCACTCTTCCTGCTTGGTAAATGACCCATTAAAATAATTTTCAGAGTGGACTGATTTAATTTAGCTTTGTATCCAACTTTAAAATGATTAAAGAAAATGAAAGAAAGTGGAAAATTGTTAGTGAGTATAAAGATTTTTCCTCTTTCTTTTTCCTTCCAAAGGGATTATAACGACATATATATATATATGTGTACATATATGTATATGTATATATATATAGTAAAATGATGTGGCTAAAAGAAATTTATTAGGCATGTTAATTGGAGAAAGGAAATTTAATAGTACATCATTATTTGTTCCATTATTGTCACCTCTACATAGTATCAGATGCTCAACACCTCCTTTCATATCCCCTGCTGCTCTACAGGCTCCAGGCGCGTCACTGCTGGCTCGCCCCGTTACCCCCACCACTATCATTAAACAAGGTTCTACAGTCCAGACCACTGTGACGGCCACCACCACTCTGCAGAGGCCTCCTGTGCTGCAGGTAACTCCACCACACATCCCATCTGGGTATTTAATTCTCTGTGTACGGTATAAAGTTATCAAATCATCAAATGGCATTAAAAGTTACACACTTCCAATAAACCAAATCTAGTTTGTGCTGCCACTGAACCGTCTGTTAGAATGGGACAATCAATTTAAAGCAAAGCATTTGCTCTGTTTGAGAGCAATCCATTTGGTTTAAATTTAGCCACCGACATTGAAGATGATTCACAGAGTAAAACTTCCTTACCACCTGCTTTGAATGCAGGTAGATAAAGTTCTACCTGCTGCTCAGAATTTTGAACTGCAATTGCTATAACCAGTGCACAGCTAACTGCACCGCCTGTGACTCAGAGAGACCGATGACATCAACGTTGTAATTGCACCTCTACTCTCCCCTGCCCACATTACTCCAGATATTAAGTGCGGTCTTCATGACCTCATTAAAATCCAACCAGAAGCGATTCCTCATTTCCTTAAGTCAATTCTTTGCTAGAGTAGCTTTTCTTTTCGTTTTTAATGTTCCCTGTGCCCACTAACCTCACAAAATAAGCCCACAAATTTTGCTTCAGTCATTGTGGTCTGGCTCTGCTAAAAAGGCCTTTGCTTTGGATTGCCAACAATATGCACAGAAAGAAATGTGATTATCCAGGACACAAACTAAATCAGTCAGAAGTTTGAATCCAGTCAATGTGTTTGAAGAAGGTTATTTTTAATTTTTATATTCCACTTCTCATGGACTGTGTTTGTTCTATCATTGTCTACCTTCTGGGAACAGCTCTGCAGCTCTCATCCTGGAGAAGATAGAAATAATTTCCCAGAATGTTAAAGTTGATAAAAGGCTTTAACTCTTTTTTTCACTCTACGGACAAAGTAATATTGATTTCCTGCTCTGAAATGCTTGATAAAAAACAGGACCAGAAACAGTATGTGCAATGAAAGCGTCAGTTGTATTTACATTTATTCTAATTTCTGCATCTTCTCTGTGCGGCCGGTTTATAACTTTCTTTACTCACTTACTTCAAAAACTATTCTGGAATTCTGTTAAAGGTATACTATGCAGGAATTTGCGGTTACTGTTTGTAAACACAACATTCAAACTTTTTTCCTCCCTTCAGAGCTTGTATGTAAGCTGCAAGCTACTTTACTGCTGTAGTGCCTTTTTATAGGCTGATACTTTTGCAAGTTAACAAAGCTAATCCCAAGCACCTACCTGTCCAATAGAAAACAGACGAATTCAGCACCGCTCTTCATCTTCTCCTTCAGTGCTTGCCAGTGAAAGAGGAAGTCAGCCCCAGATTCACTCTCGTTTTGGAACGCGCTATGTTCACTTGGCATTTCACCTGGCTATATTTGTGTTTTATGCTGCATTGTGTCCATGTTTTTTTTTCTTCTTTTGGATGTTTGCTACCTGATTTCTACCTTTATGTAAAACTCCAACTTCTCCTGCGTGCTGTTATTTATTGTGGTCTACACACCACTGCACAAATGTTGCAGCCCCTAAATGTCCTAACCACAAAAAAATAAGAAGAAAATTCAGACAGGGCAGAGTCTCTGCAGATAAATACGCCTCATCTTTTGTCTTTAAATTGTTTTTTCGGAAAATCTTGCACAGTGTATCTTTTAAGATTAATACATTTTACTGAAGCTCATTGAAAAGTTTTCATTGTCTATTTTGTACATCATGTTTTAAAAAAATGTATTTGAATTTAGGTTTGGAAAAAGAGAATTGTTAAACCTCACTAGAGTTCATGTTGTATGTGTAGTATATGAGTATCAGTGAGTGTGCTGGGTTAGCAAACATACAATATCTAGCAAAATTCTTTCCAGGAAAAACAAAGCTTGGGGAAAAAAGATGTCTTAGTAAAGTTGAACATACTGTGCCCCGGGACCAGACATGTCCGAACTGTTGTTCTGACCTTGTCATTTTCCTGAGTCTTATCTCATGACTGCATATCCACTGACTTATATAGAACACCATCATGCTGGGAGGAACTGCCACCAGCCCGGGACAGCCGCTGGGAACGCCGACCACCGTGCAGCCTGGATCTGCAGCCACAGCAGTTACACAGAGGGTAACTGGGACCCCTGTCACTCCAACAGCTATCACAGCTGTAAGAGAGAAGTACTAACCTTGAATGCTTTTGTTTTTGTAATCCTTCAAAGCTAAATGTACAGATACGTATTAATTTTTAGGGTATTTTTGTGTCCTTCTTCACATTTCTGCTGTATTTTGGATATGAATATTGAAAAAAAACATTTTTGTGTATGTGCTTGCAGGAGACACTGGAGAATGTAAAAAAGTGTAGAAACTTTTTGTCCACATTAATAAAGCTGGCATCCAGTGGAAAACAGTCATCTGAGACAACGGCCAACGTCAAGGAGCTGGTCAAGAACTTGCTGGTACATTTCTTTCCTCTTCCTCTTTTTCTCTCTTTTGCCATCGTCTCCATCTCTCTCACACACAACAGGTCTGTGTGAAAACCTGATCTCTTGGTCTTCATCTTCATACCTTTCCTGTCATTCTTTTGATCTGTTTTCTTAATGTATGTGTTTCTGTTCTGATCTATCCTCTGTGTTTACTCTACAACAGGAAGCGAAGATAGAGCCTGAAGATTTCACCAGTCGGTTATACCGGGAGCTCAACTCCTCACCGCAGCCGTACCTTGTGCCTTTCTTGAAGGTGAGATCAGTGTCACACTGGCAGCTGTGCAGATGTAACATTTAAAGGAATACTTCACCTCCCAAACGACCATTTGTATGTCAGTTACTCACCCCATGTTACACTAAATTCCTGAAGAAAACTTTTTTTTCTCGCATGCCTCCGGAGAACGAAGAATCCAAAAGCTGAGAAAATTAGTGATGAATTGAAGTAAAAGAGTAATATGTTTACAAATGCAAAACTATATCAAACATCTGCTTACAAACTCTCACAAAACTCTTGTAGTCCAAGTCTCATTTATGCAGTCGTATGATCGGTACTCAAACAGACACCGCCTTTGTGTTAGTAAAGTGAACGAAAAGTGAAAAAATGTTGCTCTCTTCAAAGCCAGACTCCATTGAGAAAAACAGTAATTTTACCTCTCGGAACACAGGAGCTGCTGGATCATGAGGCTTGAATTATACTACAAAAGTTGTGTGTGAGTTTGTGAATTGATGTAGTGATATGGTTTTGCTGTTGTTAAACATGGCCCCCTTTACAGCTATTCATCAAGAATTTTCTCCATTTTTGGATTCTTCCTTCACTGGAGGCATGCTAGAAAAACGTTTTCCTCACAAATTCAACATAACTCAGGGTGAGTAATTAATATGCAAATGTCATACAGGAGGCAAAGTATTCCTTTAATGCTGCATGTTGGACGCTGTGTAAACTCAAACCTTGTTTGATATGTACCTGCTAAATGATGTGGAGAATTCAGTTTGTTGTGCTTCAGTGCCTCATGCAAACTTGAAATGCTTTTAGACCAACTTAGTTATGTGGTTTCACCACTCTGCTCCTAACCAGGGTTTACACTGCTCAGCATTAATACATGTCTTTTCAGTACAGCTTACCACAAGGTTACTATAAATCAATATAGATTTGCAATAATCCTGTTGCAGGACATACGTACACATAATCTACTCCCTTTAGTGTCAAAGATAAAGTACTTGAACATTGTTACAGTTGCAGGTTGTTGCCTTTACTTTTCATAAAATGACCAAATAATTAAATCCTGTAACATGATGCTAATTCTCCTCTTGTGCAAACACTGTTGCAATAACTTTTAATGAAGTCAACGACTTCTAATCAACGACTCTGTTCTGTAAACACATTTACACACAAACTGGTACAATTGTGTGGTTTGGTTGTGCTGTTTATTGAACTGAGGTTTCAGAAACAGGTTTTGTTCAAACAGTTACGACCTTGAAATTAACCTGTCACAGCAGTGTGGTACGAATGGGATGAACAATGGGTTTATTATCCTGCATCAAACACAAGGTTTGTGTGTTAAAATTGTATAACCGCAGCATGCTCTGAAATCCTTCTGAAGTGGTAGTAGGCATGCAAAGTTCTCAAGGGGAGACAAAAAGGAGTCTTTTCTCTAACTGCACTGCATAGTTTGTCTGAGCATTGTGTACAGCATAATGACACGGCTTCCTGCTACTCCTCTTTACAAATTGCAAAATAAATGTACAAACATGAATTCTGTAGTGTACACCAAAATGAGTGTATGTGCACACAGTTGGTCAAATGCTGAGGAATTCTTTCTCTCACCATCACATAAGTCTCTTAGGACCCTATTTATCCAAAGTGGAAATTAGTCAGTTAATCAAACCGCACAAATTTTGCTGTCCTCTGTCTACCTGCAGAGAAGTCTCCCAGCACTGCGTCAGATGACCCCAGACTCAGAGGCCTTCATCCAGCAGAGCCTGCTGCCTCAGCCCAGCACTCAGACTGCTGCAGCAGCCTCCACAGCCCTCACAGCTGTGGTGCTGAGACCTCCTCTCTCCACGGCTACCACGACACCCACCAGCACTGCCGCGTCCAAAACCACAGTTATCAGCCTCACTCAGACCCCGCACAGTAAACCTGGACTGGTAATTTATCATAATGTGTCTGAATTCAGTCTCTGGCATGCACACAAAATTGGAGACCTTGTTTTTACTTCTATTCTGTCTGTGCTTTTATGTCTCATTCTTTGTCCATGAATGTGCGCAGATAGTGCCACAGCAACAGGGGACGATGGTGAGGCCACAGGTGACGCTGGCTCAGTCTCCCATGGTAACACTCAGAGGACAATCTCATAGCCGCATCATTGTGGGTCAACCACAGGTGGTCAGACAGCTACAGACAGGTGAGTGATCAGCAGCCACGTGCATGTTTTTTATCTTGTCTTTATTTTTAGTTATTTTGTCTGTATTTAATCTCCCATCCATTTACTTTGCACAGTGTGAAAGTGCTGCTACCTTGTGGATACTATCTGTAACTGCAAGATACTAAGATGCCAAATGTTATACTTAAAAAAAAACAAAAACAAACTTAAATTAGCTTCACATCATATTGCATGTTTCAGTTGTTAAACTGACATTTTTAACTGTAACTGCATTTCTATCCTGCTCAGTCAGTCATTTGCCTCTGTCTCTGTGTGCGTTTATTAACTCCAGCAGTGAGGCCAACGTTGGCTCCAGGGGTCAAAGGAGTACAAGTTGTCAGTCAGGCCTCTCTCACTTCTGCTCAGAAGAACAAGCTGAAGGAAGCGGCCGGGGGGACCTTCAGGTCTGTGACACATTCAGATACATATCTTTAGCATTTCTTAAAAACTGGCCTCTAAATAGTTTTAGAGGTCACAAATGAATTGAATGTTTTGTATTCTGACTGGCCTTGGAGAATATACAATTTTCTGTATTTTTGTTACATTTGATGTGAGAACTATATTTGCAGTTACTGTTAAAGATATGCAAATGTACTTTTAAACACATGAAAAAACATATATTTGAAAGTTCTTTGAATTTATTTCCTTATGTGATGGTAAACTAAATATCTTGGGTTTAAAGCCATAGGTTGGACAAAGTAATTTTCTAAATTCTTGAAGACCAAACTATTAATTGATCAATTAAGAAAATATCAGTTACATTAATCTATGATAAAATTGCCTTTATTTATTTTCACTGATATCAGAGTGGTTGAGATGATACCTGGGTAGACACACATATGCACGCCTCTTTTCCAGTGCGATGCAATGATGCACCACCTGCTAATTTTAGCAGAAAAAGGGAATTATTACTCTCACTGGCACAACACACTGTATACAGGATATTATGTTATCCTGCATAGAAAACACAGACTGTTTTTGGTGATTTGGTCACAGTGTTATTTAATGATAAATTGATTAATACAGACACATTTGCTAATTTATGCAGTAATTATCTTAATTAATGACTTCATAAGCATAACTGGTTGTTATTGGTAATATATCATGGTAATTACACCTTTTCTGTCATTGTTGACAAAACCTGAACATTAATCTGTATTTATAAAAAGAGTAGATCTTAAATGTGACCTATAGGGGCAGTTTGGCTGACAGACGGCATTTAGTGATAATAAATGCAGGTATAAATAGGATTTATTATACAGGCCTATCCTATCGGAGAGCATTAGATTGTATGGTGTAAATTATAAACTGGTTTAAATCTGTGAACATAAAATGATTGATAATTAAAATAAGGATAATAGTTATTTGATGATATACAAGCATGTATGACTGTTGATGCAGTTGTCTCAGGTTGTCTCGCAATGAAAGAGAACCAAGATTTTTTTTTCAATGAGAACACCTGTATTGTGTGTTTGGATATATTTTTGGGGAAATAAGTAGGGCACTTCAGCAGCACGGGGATTTTAACTCCCAAAACTGGCAGAGTAACCACACTATCTGTCTAAAAGATAGTTCCTGTAATGGCATATGTTTGTGTTTGCAGAAAATGAGACAGTCTGAAATGGTGCTATGGTGCAATCTTTATTAATATCTAAATATCCCTGGGAAAGAATTTTGGGAGGTCACAACAGTGTCTGCCACAGTGTCATTTTGAAACTGACCACTAGTGGGCTCCAATGATAGAAATATTGAGATGCAACACACAGTTGGCCCTGGAGATAGTATATATCTGTGTTATGCTTTGATATATGAACTGCACTAATGGTTTGATAAGTGCTGTTGTTTTGTCAGACTCAGTATTTAGGTTGGAGGATGAATTGTTTTAGTATTCTCATTTTTCTAGCTGGTTTTTTTTCAAGGATAGGAGACTGCCGCAGCTAAATGAAACTCTTGAGTTTGTTTCAGGAATGCACTGATTGTGAAGTTCTGGGCCAATAATGATACCTTAAATTAACAATTTGGCCGATACTGATTTCAATGTCTTTTTTTGTTTTGTTACCAGGGAAAGTTTTAGTACCAGGGAAACAAAAAAATGTCATTGTGAAACAACTGTTTTAAAATAATTCAGCCATTCATAACCCCGTCTTTAAATGAGCATAAATTCAATCATGCAAATCTAAAAAGCAACCTTCTTTCACATGAAAAACATTTTTTTAAACTGCTTCAAAAGCCTTTTTACTTTAAATAATATATCACATTTCCCTCTCTTACCTCTATTTTAAATTGCTGTGAAAACATCAACACATTTCTCCTTCAGACAGCTGTGTTAATTCTGGTTTCTCAGCAAAAGCTGCATTTTACATTTTACATTTTACATAACGCTGAGCACATCATGAGAATGTTATGATTTACCTTCGCCATATGCTTACTTTTACTGAATAGAGCTGCAATGCACCATAATGTAACTGCAACTTTCATCAGCTGTTAGTTTCGGCTGTCAGTTGCTAACAGCTAACATTAACTAGCTCCTTTCCTGACGATTTTGATACAGATTTGTTGGTCACAATGTAGCATGGGTAGGATTATATAAGTTTATACTTCTTCCAACTCCCTTTCGCACATGTAAATTGATGCAATTTGTGGATGGAATTCATTATGTTTTTTTTCTTTCTCTTTTGTTATTGATGTATTTTTAACCCTGGTTTAGTTGTGTTTTACCTTTGAAATTAAGACATCAATCAATTAAGTATCAGGGAATCAATAGGGTGCGCCCAGTTAAGCGTTAATAGTGAGTTTACTGCATCCATTCATTCGAAGGTGTCCCAGGAAGACCTCAGTTCATCCCCAACACATTTTCTATTGTTTCAGTCTTTCTATTGTATTTCTTTTGTTCCCCTCTGCTTTTTAGCTTGTGCAAAATTGCTGTGACACAATAGACAAACAGCAGCCACTGCCACGGGTGAATGTTATCTTATTTGCTGTTGGCTGATGGCAGTAAACAAGGCAAATATTGGGCAAATAAATCGGTGCATCCCTTGCTCATTTTGTGTAAATATACACAGACAAAAAAGAAATCTCAGTTTTTCACATAAAAAGGTGTAAATTGTGTCGGTGCGTATGTCTGAATCATCACTTTTTGTTTCATCCAGGGATGATGATGATATCAATGATGTGGCGTCCATGGCGGGAGTCAACTTGTCTGAGGAGAGTGCTCGTATCTTAGCAACCAACTCAGAGCTCGTTGGCACGGTGACTCGCTCCTGTAAAGACGAAACCTTCCTCTCCACCTCCTTACTCACCCGCAGAGCTCTGGAGATCGGTGAGACACATGACAGAAAATGTACATCGCGTTGCCTCAGTTGACACGCTCGCTCTAAATCTTAATCAACACTCCTCCTGTTCTGACAGGTAAGAAGTTTGGTGTCAGCGAGCTTGGCACAGATGTGATCAACTACATATCCCACGCTACACAGCAGCGTCTACAAAACTTGCTGGAGAAAGTGTCACAAGTGGCACAGCAGAAAAACATAACCTTTAAGGTGAGTATTAATTAAAGTAATTTGAGAGCTGGTAAAACCCTTTGCCTTTTACTGTTGTACAATTTTTAACCTTCCTTGAGACGTCTTTCTTCATACATACTTCAGGAGGATGAGCGATGTGAGCAGGCCAGCGATGTGCGAACCCAGCTTAAATTCTTTGAGCAGCTGGATCAGATGGAGAAGCAGAGAAAGGAGGAGCAGGAGAGAGAGATTCTCTTAAAGGCTGCCAAGGTAACAATAAATAAACAAGGTCACACAGTGTCATTGACAGGACAAATCTTACACACACTCATAATTGCATAGACAATTGGAGTGAGTGATCTCAGGTCAGTGTCATTAGTATACTTTTCCTCTCCTGCTAACTCACTGGAGGACAGATCTGCTAACAATGAGCGAGTGAATGAATAAAACAATTGATTGAATAAATTGAACATATCCATGTTGAAATATTAAAATGTCCTCTACCTCAATGCAGTCTCGGTCACGGCAAGAGGACCCTGAGCAGCTCCGACTGAAACAGAAGGCCAAAGAGGTAAGTAGATGCCCGATAAGGTGGCCTGCCACGCTAATTACCTCATTGACTTGTAGAGGTCAGCAAAATGATGGAGGTCATGTCCATATATATTATGTGTTATTGCTCTTGTGTTTACATGCATATTTGCTTACATAAAAATGTCACCAACATGACAAGCCTAGAAGATGCCAGAATAAACAACAGGGTTTTCACGATCGTTATAGGACTTGGATGCACCTGCTAAGTGTTTTTTCACAGCGCCTAACAGCTGAAATTAGTGGGGCACAGACGTGGTGCATTACGTAGGCAGGACGGAGCAGGGTTGTTGTTTTTTTATCTGCCACATAGACTGTCTTGGTAGAGTGTGGTTGCTGCCAGCTTCACTGCGTGTGTATTGAGTTTTGCCAAGTGATAATGCAGTTGGTTATGCAGGATTTGGAAGCATATGTTGTATTAACTAATACTTAATTAATAACCTGGAATGTGTTAACTCCAGGATGCATCGATTTGATTGATTTATTTTCATATAAAATGTAAAACAACCACAAGGTTGCTCTGCTGTGTCACATTGCCTCTGGTATGATGAGGTATTCATTTTAATCAGATTATACTTGTTTTTTCATAGAGTTCTGTAGTTTTTATCTGTTGGAGGGCTGCAGAGATGCACTTAGAAAATATAGTGAAAAAAATATAGTGTGTGTCTCCTTTTTTTAACATTGTGTCCGCTTTCCAAATTTTAATGTTTATGCGGGTCCATGAATGCAGTGCTGGCAGACCTCTTCAGGTTTTCTTTTTCTCCTTTGTGGAGTCACATGGCGGATTACTGATCTGTCGATCAGCTTAGAGTAGATGTAGTCAGATCAGTGGATGAGAGGAGGAGCTGCTGAAGAGACAGTGAATGCAATCTTTTAGACACAGTGCAATTAATGATTATGTTAATGTGCCCAGAGTACGCGCTGCGCTCCGAGAATGTGGGGCAGTGCATAACAAAATTGTCCGATAGCGCTTGTAATGAATGGTCCAGCTCCAAAAATACAAAATCCATTGTGTTGGCAGATGTTTTGATCATGGTGGACTGCCACAAATAAAAATAATGTGTGGGAAGCCCCGTGTTCTAGTTATTTTTTAGGACAATATATTGTCCACCAAAAGTACTAATCATGACAGGCCTAATGATAAGTAACTGTATGATTTGTCTTTGAGAAGCCTTTCTGATGAGTTTGTCTTTGACACTCATTTGGTCATTGTTTGTAATCCAGATGCAGCAGCAGGAGCTGGCTCAGATCAGACAGAGAGAGGCCAACCTAACGGCGCTGGCAGCAATCGGCCCAAGAAAAAAACGGAAAATGGACTCTCCTGTTCGGGGCGCCAGCGCAGAGGTGAGAAATATGGAGCCACATGGCATAAATGGGTTGTGCTTATTTTTCAATTATTTCAACTCTACAAAGAAAAGGTCAATAGTGTCATTCGTGTGTTTGCTCCGTTTTACGCCCCAGGGCTCAGGGTCGGGCCCCTCTCAGCCCGGAGGCCCCAGTGGAGCAGGCTCCAGACAGTTTATGCGACAGCGCATCACCCGAGTCAACCTTAGGGACCTGCTCTTCTGCCTGGAGAATGAAAGAGGGACCAGTCACTCACACCTGCTCTATAAAGGCTTCCTCAAATAGCACCCGCATTAAAATGACTAGTCTCGCTCAGTGGCATTAAGGAAACAGAGTTGACTGTCAGCTCAGACCCTCTCTGCCGGTACTTCCTTTGATCACCCACTGCTGAATGATGAGACGTCTGTCTGTGGGAAGAGAATTATCTGGAACACTGGAGAGACGCCTTCTTTTAAAAGCCTCCTCAAGCACAAGTCTTTTGTATTTTCAGAGGAGCAAAATATTTGAACTCGGCCCTGATTTCAGTGCTCCTCTCCGCTCGGTTTGCTCTTCAGAGACCAGTTGCACCCAACCACACTTCACTCATGCACTGCCTCATGCTGCACACAAGGAAAAAAACGTCTTAAACTGAACCTAGCACTTCAAATCCGAAGACCTTGTCAGTGTCATTTGCACTGACATCTGTGTTGTAGCAGCAAATCTCTGTGAAGTGGTTCCATTTTAGATGAATGTGCAGCATGCGGGTGTAAAAGCCTGCTTTTACAAAACTGCAGTAATTTTCTCGACCATGCTAACATAAACACTCTGTTTATTTAATTTCCCAACAGAGATTTTAATTTATCAAACATTTATACTATATTTTAGCTCAGTTTTAATGCCTGTGGATTGTTTTAAAGAGACTAATCTTGAACTAGCCTTGTCATCTGCTGAGTTGCCTTCTTAACAGATTAAGCCATATGGATTAGAATATGTTGATGAGCTTCAGTAACTTCATCAGTTCTCTCCGGATTTGTGGGATGATTGCTTTGTTGTTTTGTTGTGCGCTTTCTTTGTCTTTGCTTGGTTGGAAAAACAAAAATGATTGTTTATATGTCATGTGTCGTGCATGACGTTATCACAGGTGATGATATTTTGAACTCTCACCACCAAAAGCATTTTTACCTTGAGACTTTTGTACAGTGGTTGAAAGCAAAATTCCACCTTTTATTCAGATCGTAGCACATTTACTACAAAGACAACATACTTAACATAACTATCGATCATTTCTTAAGCAAACAATACTCGAGGTAAGATTTTTTCTTACCTCAAAAGCAATCAGTAGTTTTCAATAATTTCTTTAAACTCAACTGAACTTTCTATCACAGTGAACATCCTCTTCAAGGTAGCAGTTTGTTGCACATATTTCAAAAGTCTATAGGTTTTCTTGTGTGTTTAAGAGGACCTATTATGCTTTTCCTTTTTTTCATCGTATAGATAATGTCACAGTGTCGCAGGTTTTCATATTAAATGTGGCCAAAGTTTGAAATAATAAGGTAAACATATGTAAAAGTTACGTATGTGAGCAAAAATCTCAGGTCTCTGACCGTTTGAATACTCTGTTTCCATTGTTTTTTCTGCTTTCGAGACAAGCTGACGTCAGGTGTTGATGAATTTCTTTATATGATAATCTGCTTCAGGCACACTACTGCAAGTGTTTACATTACGTAGCCTACACTGCTACATGTAGCTACATGCTAACGTCAGGGAAACATGTAGTCTTGGTTGCTGATGTTGCTTATTTGTTTGAAAGGAGGAGCTGCTGCAGAGGCGAGTGAAAGCAAACTTTTATACCCAGGGCAATGTGCGATTAACCTTCATTTTCATCGTGGCCTTGCGTTCTTCAGCTCTGTCTGTGCCCAGAGTATGCTCTAAGCTCTGAGAGTATGGTACAATGCATAACTGAGCGGTATATACATTACAACAGCACTTCTAATGAACGGTCCAAAAAAATCTATTTGTGGCAATAGATATTGTTGTAATAGCCGGTCACCACAAATACTTGAACGTGAAACCCTGTGATTTCTGATCATATTCAAAAGTTTTTGGTTTAAAAGCTTTTGCGATTTTACAGGGTAGAAAATGCCACAATACTCTGTTAAGCCCGGTATACACTGTGCGATTTTGTACTGTCCCAGACAAAAGATGACCAACGTGAAAGAAATGTGGCGATATCTTTGTTAGTGGCTCTAAAACATTGGTCCTACATCACACAGTAACAGAGGTTCAAGGATGGCTGTCACAGTCTTATGATCAAAGACAGCATGAGATAAAATTCTGACAGTATCAGAAATTTGGGATGAGAATCTCACTATGTGACAGCCCCACATCTACTAACCAACCAATAGGAATGCAGCTTGATTTGACGCACTGATCAGCGCAACAGAGATAAATGTTAGTAATTAGAGCTCTTGTTTTTTTCCTCTCTTCTTTTCTTTGTAAAATGTCGTATCTGTTCAGCTGTAATTTTTATTTATTTATTTTTTTTTGCCAGCAATGCTGGAAGCTATCTTCATGAAATGAAACATGCACTATTGTGCATCTTGTCGCAAAGGTGTCATATAATCCCATGAGGGATGGGCCACTAGGTGGCATGACACTAAAATAAAAGCATTAATTCATTCATTCAGTCCTTGCAAAATTGGCATACCAAGTTGGCTTCTTTTCCCCAGCCATGACGGCATACACATTCTCCTCCTCCTCTTCTTCAAAATATTTTGGGACACACAAATGCCACTATACCGAGGGCTCGATTTGTTTGTTTTCCTTTTTCTCTTACCACCGCAGCAGCATAGATGGATGACGCATGCTGATTGTTCTTTTGTATTGATGTCGATGGACATAGATCATAGCTTGTGATTCAGTAGGAGATGTCATTGCACAGTCTGCATACATCAAACTTGATGTCGTACACAAGTTTGTTAAGATCCATGTCCCTGAGTGTAGCTTGCACTGAACTTCTGAGACTGCAGAAATCTCAGAGTCTGCAGGAGGCTTTACAGTCATTCCCTGGGTGCAGTGAAGTTGCAGAGCATTGATGTATAAAGAGAATGGTGCAGAGATGCTGAAAGTGCAGATAGGGATGACCAGTTAATGTTTACCAATTAGAGCAGACTGAACTAAAGTTGGATTTCTGACTCGAAAAGTCGGAAGAACTTCACCAACCCTAACCTCAAAATCCACAATGACTGCTCCGTGCATCAACTGTCGTGAACTCTATAGTAATATACTGTCCTTAGCACTCCAGTCTCATTTGTGTCTCATTAAAACAGTCGTACAGGCAGTACTGTCCGACTTATATCTCTGGACATGTTGCTACGGTGATTGTATGTGCAAAATGCAGCGTGATGTGTTGTTATCCTCTTGCATTGCTAATGTTGGCTAACCATGCCAGCACTGGTTTTGCCAATTATGTTGTGGTTGTCTGAATTGTGGTACAGGATCACGGTCAACTCAGGTGTCATTCCCAGCTCAGACTTCTGAGGCAAATAGAAGGCAGCATCAAAGAGACAGGCGCTAAAACAGAGCACCTCAGGTGAATACAGGTGCTTCAGACAGTATGAGGAAAATAAGGTGTATTTTTAACATTAAAGCATGTCAGGATGTTTCACTAGAAACTCAAACAAGCATGAACCTGAAAATGAGCATAATAGGTCCAATTAGATGTACGGGTTGGAAGCTCAATATCCCTGTTTTTAAAGATCCAAAAATAGTGAAACATTTACATAATGAAAATAATAATGTGGTTTTGGCTCTGTGTTTCCTAATGTTACCAACAAGCTTTCAAGTAATTTTCCTTCCTTGTGCCAAAGAGCTACAGACTTTACCTTCGACTAAAATATCTTGGGACGGGATGTTCACTGTGATGTATCTCAAGCACATTTTAATCTTTGCTTTTTGTACTATAAAAAAGATAATGGACATGCACGCCTAATGGATCAAAAGTAGTATGCTATAATTTGGAAATGAAGTGGTTGTTAGTTATGTAAAGTATCCAGGCTCAGTAGTTCATGGGCTATAATGTGTATTTCAAAACATTTAGTTTGAAAGGAATCCCGCTAATGTTTTTAATGACAGTCATTTAAGCGAATCATACATTTTCCTGTAAGTCATATGTCCACATTTTTATATTTATGAAGGATGGAGGTCATGTTGGTAAACATGGGCATGTAATGCAGACTGAGGACTGCACTTTGACAGATCACTTTTCTAAAACTAGTCGATCAGATGAACATACCCACTTTGTAACTTTTTATATTTTTAGTGCACATACTAATTTTGATCTTTATACCTTTGTCATTTTATGAAAGAATGTTTATCGGCAAATTTTATTACTGTATATATTTAAGTTTGCTATTTGTAGATTAATCAGTTGACGACTTCAAATCGGGCAGATCTGTCTTACTTTTCATACACAGTAGATGTGACAAATAAGACATATATGATACTTTCTTGCCAATATATTGTAAATTTTGCACAGCCACTTGTTTATATGTAAATAACTGAATTTAAAAAAAAGTTTTTAATTGCTATTTTATAATGGATTGAAAGAGTATGATCTCTATTAAAACAAAAAAACAACAACAAATATTTTGATTGTCTATATTATTGTGGGAATTCTGGTCTGTCAGCTGTTTACAGAGTAATTCACATTGAAACTTAAAATACTGAGTGCAATGAAGTGATTGTTGCCCTGCATTTACTGTGAGCTGTCAGCAGTAACAGTGAACACAAACTGTTCAAAAAGCAGTAGAAATAAGTTAGAAAGAGAAGTTCATGGTTCCCACAGTCATGAAATTTCTGAAAAGGTAATGAAATTAGAAAAACTTTTCCAGACTTGGAAAGGGTTTGGAATTCACAGAATATTTGGGAAAAATTGTTTTGGCTTTTGTTTGTAATATCTTCATAAAGATGCCAAAATACTGTGTAAAAATATTCTATATTTTAAAATATATATTTTAAAATCTGGAAAACTGCCAAAAGGGATAGGTCATACATACATTTTATGTATGTGTGTGTATATATATATATACATACATACATAAAATGTAATGTAATGTAATGTAAATATATATATATGTATATATATATACACACACACAAATAACATGTACGTATGCATAACCTGTCCCTTTTTGGCAGTTTTCCAGATAGGAGAATAATATTTTGTAGTTTGTGCTGTATAATTATAACTTTTTCAAACAATTAAATTTGACAAAATACATCTGAGAGGATGATTCTGTTTGTCCCTGCCTAGTTGAAACACAGATATTTGTAACTGTGTGTTAAATAGGCTTAAAATCCAAATTGTTGTGGTTGAATGTTTTTTTTTCTTCCTTGAATATTCCCCCCTGAATTGTTCTGTTAGAACTGGAGGAATTAGAGCACAAAAGTATTTGCAAATACTGAAAGATTATGAATATGTGCATGGATAATTTATATTTAGATCTTAGAAAGAAACATCACATGAATATTGATAATAGCTGATAATTCCAAATGTTCCATTCTTCACTTTCTCAAGCACTCTGATTAAAATGATATTTTCCATCCATCCATCCATGTTTTACTGCTCATCGAGGGTCGGGTTGCGGGGGCAGCAACCTAAGCAGCGAAGCCCAGACTTCCCTCTCCCCGGCCACTTCGTCCAGCTCTTCCCGAGGGATCCGGAGGCGTTTCTAGGCCAGCTGGGAGACATAGTCTCTCCAGCGTGTCCTGGTCCCATGCACCGTCAAGGATTCTGCCAAGGGTCCAGAGCTAGTCCACAGCTCCATGACCAGGACGAAAACCGCATTGCTCCTCCTGGATCCAAGGTTCAACTATCCGTCAAACCCTCCGCTCCAGTACCCCTGAATAGACCTTACCAGGGAGGCTGAAGTGTGATCCCCTATAGTTGGAACACACCCTTTGGTCCCCCTTCTTAAAAAGAGGGACCACTACCCTGGTCTGCCAGTCCAGAGGCGCTGCCCCCAATGTCCACGCAATGTTGCAGAGCTGTGTCAGCCATGACAGCCCCACAACATCTAAGGCCTTAAGGTACTCTGGACGGATCTCATCCAGCCCCGGGGCCCTGCCACCGAGGAGCTTTTTGACCACCTCGGCAACCTCAGCCCTAGAGATGGGAGAGCCCACTCCCGAGTCCCCAGGCCCTGCTTCCTCACCTGGAAGGTGTGTCGGTGGGATTGAGGAGGTCTTCGAGTATGTTTTCCACCAATCGACAACATCCGTCGAGGTCAGCAGCTCACCGTCCCCACCTACACAGTGTTGACACGCTGAGACGCCCGATGGTGGCCCAGAACCTCTTCGAAGACGTCCAGAAGTTATTCTCCATGGCCTCATTGAACTCCTCCCACGTCCGGGTTTTCACCTCCGTTACTGCTGTAGCTGCACTCCGCTTGGCCTGCCGGTACCTGTCTGCTGCCTCCGGAATCCCACAGGCCAAGAAGGCCCGATAGGACTCCTTTTTCAGCTTGACGGCATCCCTCACCGCCGGTGTCTACCAACGGGTTTGGGTGTTGCCGCCAAGACAGGCACCGACCACCTTACAGCCACAGCACCAATCGGCCGCCTCAACAACAGAGGCACGGTACCATCAGAGGGAAATCACCACAAGTCCGACAACAAGACTACAAAGTCAATCATCTAACTGCGGTCTAGGGTGTCCTAATGCCAAGTGCACATATGGACACCCCTATGCCTGAACATTGTTTTCGTTATGGAAAATCTGTGGCGAGCACCGAAGTCCGATAACAAAACACCACTGGGGTTCAGACCGGGGGGGGGGCATTCCTCCCGATCACACACCTCCAGGTCTCACTATCGCTGCCAACGTGAGCGTTGAAGTCCCCCAGCAGAACAAGGGCATCCCCAGAGGGAGCACTCTCCAGCACCTCCTCTAAGGATTCAAAAAAGGGTGGATACTCTGAGCTCCTGTTTGGACCATAGGCACAAACAACAGTCAGGATCCGTCCCCCTACCCGAAGGCGGAGGAAGGCTACCCTCTCGGCTACCGGGGTAAACTCCAACGTACAGGCATTGAGCAGGGGGGCAATCAATAAGTATTGCCACCCCTGCCCGGCACCTCTCACCAATGGCAACTCTAGAGTGGAAGAGAGTCCTAACCCCTCTCGAGAAGACTGGTTCCGGAGCCCATGCTATGTGTCGAGGATCAGACCGCCAAAGGCCAGCTCACATCGCACCCGACCCCTTTGGCCCCTCCTATGGGTAATTATATTTTCCATTTCTATAATTATCATCTCTAACAGTACTTAATTGCATGCTGTAAAAAAAGAAATCTTTATCACATGAAATCCATAAGAATTATATGTATTATAATTATATATAAAGATTTAAATGTCCTCCCACAAAAAAAAGTGATGAAATGCCATCTTTAGTAGCTGTACAAATTGCCAAAATGCAAGCATCAGCTTTATATATATATATATATATATATATATATATATATATATATATATATATATATATATTCTTGAAATTTATATAAATACATTTAATGGGGAGAATGATGAGGGCAAGTTTTAAAAATCAAATAATTAGAAGCTCATTACTGCTGGATAAGGCAACTACAGATTCATTTCCTTCTAACCTTGAAACATGATCAAAGGATATTTTGTCCAAAATAAATAAGATTTTAATCAGTGACTAAGACTATCTTCCTTTTACGCCCAGTAGTAGCAAGATGATAATGGCAATCTTTGCCTGATTAGGGTCAAGATTTGTGACATCAGAGTACAAAATTGGTCGATTAGTATGATTTAATTGAAATTTAATGGATCATTCGGATACAAAATCTGTATTTTGGATGCAGGTACAGTGCTTGTGGTCTCATTGTGATGATGTAACTTTAAGAGCTTCAGGGAAAGTCTGAAATTCACACTGACCTTGGTTACGGACTCACTGTGGGTGAAACTAGCTATTTTTCTTCCTTTCATATTTTCCTCTATTTTGATTTTACATAAAGTGCCGTAAGGTTAACAGCAAATAAGAGCAAAATCTTGTCGACTCTATATTACATTTATATGTCACATTATGAGCTAAAAAAACATTTCATCATCCCTCATACAGTAAGTGCACTTTCATCACTGTTAATTCATTCTGTGCCTCTTGACTTTACACCAAGATGAAAAACGGGGCCTATATCATTGGCTGCTTTGTCTTATCATGTTCACAAAAATGTCTTAGCCTATTCCAGGCAATAAAAATGTATTTATGAGTTCTGGGATTGAGTGGATGAAGCTGTTCATGGTACAATAGTTACAGAATTTCACCGTCATTATTCACTTGCTGGTGTGACATTTTATGGATATGGGATATTTTAAAGTGATCTACTGCGCAGTGTGAAGGGAAGGTCTTTTTCGTTGCTTGGCTGTGGGGTTACTTCAATGCAAAGATACAGTGCAGTATACAGGGGCTCAGAATAAAGCTCCTTATGAAACAATGTGGACATGCTTTTATATTACTTTTATTATTGTAACAAAGACGTGTATTTAAGGGATACACTATAGTTGATAACACACTTTTCTTCTGCAATGTCTCCTGACAGACTGGTGGAGAGAAAACGGTGTTGATTTAAAGATTTCTGTTCTGGAAATTTATGCATCAAAAGTATATTTACTTAGATAATAATAAAGTAGATTTACTAGATAATGCTTTATTTGTATTTGTAAACATACAATTTCACAAAACTTGTTATACAAAAAATTATTTTGTTAAAGGCCATTTTCTCAAAATAACGTTTTTCTTACACTCTGTGCCAGACGTTTTCAGTTGCCATTACATACACCAAATTTTACAATTGGTTCCTTTAGATATTGTGGAAATTATTTTGCAAAGGGGCTTGTTCATATATAATTCATAACTGAATTTCTACAGCATTGTATTTCTAAAGTTTTTTTCATTTTATCTTACTTTTTATGTTAGTTGACAGTATTTTCTGATTTATGGAGTGATGAAACGATATATTTAAAATTCCCTCTGTCAAAACCTTAACCTAATGTGTCAGCAAAATGAAGCAAGAATTTTGAACGTGGCTTTAACCAATGTTCAGATTTCTGTTATTGAAATGTCTACATATTAGTGCATATTTAATCAGATAATGACACGTTTGAATATTTAAACACAACATTTTAAAAAAGGATACAAAAATAAGTGTCTTTTTATAAGTAAATTAGGGGAAGTTTCATGGAGATATGTTGTCGGTTCAAAGTTTTACCATATTCGCCCTAAAAATCGGTCAGTTTAGTTTTACTCAAGTGCCCTCTCTTACAAAGTAAAAATAAAAGTCACATGACAAAAATTACGGATTATCCGATGATACTTAGACCAAATTCTTGATGGCAAAAAAAGTTAATTTATCACTCCACCCAGGAATCACGTGACCAACACGTGCGCACTGACTGACACGCTGACAAATGTTTACCTTCCGTGAGGCTCGTGAGGGCTCTCTGCTGTTTATAAGAATAAACATTACTTTTTTTAAAAAAAAAAATATCATTAGTGCATTGATAATAATATTCCTTGAGGAAGACAGAGCTGAAAAGCTGAAACTGAAGCAGACTAAGGAGATCTTTTGTTGCACCAGACCCCCAGCTCGCGCATCAGACCGGTGAGTAATAACACACTCTGTCATGGTTGTGCAAAAACTGTGCAGCTTTGTTTTTTGTTTTCTTTGATATGCGTTTGTTTATGGCTGCACCCATCGTGGTGCTTCTATATATCTCTGTGTGTCCTCTGCTTTGGTGATGCTTTATTGTGCTGTTGAGTCAGTGTGTCATGTGACATAATTTATGTCGCTTAAAAATGCTTGTTGCAGGCTCAGTGCTCCTATTGTTGGTCATTGTTGTTTGAGTTTTTGAGTTTCCTCTGTGGTTAGTTGTTGTGAGGCTACATTGAGGGTGGTGATTGTATCATTGCAAGTCCATTGTGTGCACTGGTTGCAAAATGCAGTCTATAAAACAGCACATTGATTTGGACATTATGGCTCTGGTATGTTTGTGTAAGTCTGCACCTCGAGATGTTTGTGCAGTTTGTTTTCTAGCATGAATGTGTCTTCTGATTAAACATTAGTATAATTTTTTCTTTACTCTGTATTCTTTTGAAGAATATAAGGCTGTGACATTTACATATGGTACATTTAACATATGTATTTTGTGCCTGTATCTAAGTGCATTTGTTCATTTTACTTGTCCTTGTGTAAAATGTCTTTGAAATAATAATACTTGTACTTAAGTCAAATATGCTACTACCCTTTTCCTCCAGCAGTGGTGGAAAGTAAATAAGTAAATTAATTCAGGTAATATACATAAGTAGGCTATAGAGTTTAGGAACTTACACCTTACTTGAATATTTACATTTTATGCTACTTTATACTTCTACTCCAGTACCTTTTCACTCCACTACATTTATTTGATGTCTTTAGTTATTTTGCAGATTCACAAATCAAATCAAAAAATATATTGGGATGTCATATTATTTTAAGACTTTATTGATCCCTTGGGGCAATTTTCAAGCTAAAAATTAGCCCAACCTTTACCAGCAGCAGCATTAATGTACTTATTAATGCATCAACAATTCTACACCATTCCATGTAGAGAGTACTTTTACTCATTGTACTTTAAATTTTTAAATGCAGCACAAAAGAATATAATGAAACTGAAATCTTTATTGTCCACTCACATGAAAATTTTGCTTTGGCTTCACACAATAATGGAAAGTAACTAAGTACACAACATTTTGATGGTAAATATTACATTTTTTTACTTCACAAAGTTTGTTTGACTGCTTCAGTTAATACTTAAATTTGTAAATTTATGTTGTTAATGCAAATCATAAATCCACTTATAACTTATGAGTGGTTAAGGCATACCCAGCAGTATGTAAATTAATTAAAATTAGCTTCACCTTATCAGTTGCAATTAATTCATCAATATATGAATCCAATTATATATATATATATATATATATATATATATATATATATATATATATATATATATATACTTAAGGGCATGAGTACTTCTTCCACCACTGGCTTCACAGACAAACACTTTAACTTTTTCTGCCATAGGTTAAGGTTTAAGTGCCAAAATATTAACTATTAATACATGCCTTAAGTAGATGCTAGATGCTAAAATGAATTTTAAAACACTAATGGTTAATACATAACTTAGACGTACAAAACAGCGGCAATCACTAAAACCTGATAAAAGCTTTCTTTAGTAAGATGACAGCAGATGGAATAAAATATCTCTTCGAGATGTTTCACACTGCTGTGGTTCCCCTATATTATCTTCCTTACTTGTAACAGAGTATTTCTATGCTTTGGTATTGGTAGTTTAACTTAAGTAATATTTCAGAGTGCTTCTTCCACCCCTGAACAGCTGTCCAAGTTGTTTTTGTAAATGGCCTTTCAAGGAGATGTCAGAATCTCATTGTTTTGTTCTGTTCACAGTCTGAAAGAATTGCCTGTGATTCATCACTACAACA
Organism: Plectropomus leopardus; assembly: GCF_026936395.1. Lineage (NCBI taxonomy): Eukaryota > Metazoa > Chordata > Actinopteri > Perciformes > Serranidae > Plectropomus > Plectropomus leopardus. The sequence goes on along the minus strand of NC_142184.1, from coordinate 12,843,293 downwards.
GGCAGGTCTCTGGTCAGTAAAGAAAGCAGGTTTTAGTGTTTGTATCAGAGCAGCAGTGCAGAGCGGCTCCACAGGAGTGCACTGTCGCACCACCTTAAAACCAAACATAGTCATGTCTGAATGAACATGTGTTGTCTGTCATGTGGCTTGTATGACCTGGGTCTATATATTGCATATATTCTTATCACCATGTTAGAAAATAACAGAGTTATATTAATTAAAACGGTACTTTATTTTGAAATACATAATGATGTTACTTTGTTGCCAAGGAAACAAGCTGCTATATGGTTTTATGTTTTGCATTTGCTTTAGGATATTTTTTCGGAGGATCTTACACACAAAACACACACACACAAACACCCACACATACACAGATGGACATATCCGTTAAGGATCACACACCAAAGCACTTCCTCGTATTCCTCCAGATTTGCTGGATTTGAGGCTTAGAAAGTTGTTTGTTCTGTTCCCTCTGCAGACAAGGTATCTCATTCCTGTAGTTGCCCAAACCGTTGTCTTCGTTGTCTTGATATCCAGGCATAGGCAGACTTCTAAGTCTTCTCCAGTATGAGTTGTCAGGCTATATTTGCTTATGTTACTCTGGGACACCAAACTCAATTCCACTGTCTTGTTTGATTTTGCATAATAAGAGGCTGCTGGCTGCTCACAGGATAATGTCTTTGAGTGACAGCTATGAAGATGAGTGAATAAATTTCCCACATTTTGATGTATTCTAGAAGTGCAGTATACACCCGCCAAAATGTGGTAAAAGGAAACTTCATTGAGCCCTGATACCACTTGCATAGTCTTGCGTGTGGTTTAAATAAAGCACTCTGGTGATTAGGAATTAGTTTTATATGTTTTTTGAGAAGCATGCACTTTGAAACATAGATTATTGTTTGTGACAATGAATAAAGTGAAAATTGTTAGTCAAGTAAAAAAATAGTTTGTCAAGTAAAAAATGTTTGCTATTAGTTCAACACTGACAGCCCAAGTTAAAATATACATATTTATGTCAGGGCTTACAGGAATAAATGATGATGCAAAGGGCAGCACAGCCGAAAGTGAAACTCTTGGGCCATTGATTATTATTAATGTCAATGAAATTAAACTTGGTTTCAATAATTCTTCTTAACATCAAGTATTTGAAATTAAATATAAAGCAATAAATGATAAAAATAACAAAATCTGTTCTGATTGACTTCATCAGTAATATACATCAGATTTGATTGACAGTGGTATCCAGGCAACATCCAGGCTAAACAGTAATTTGTGTTTAGTACCTGACATAACCTTTTCCCATCCCATCACGACCACTTCAAGCCATAAGAACAGACAAAAGGGACATTTCACCCCATAATAAAAAACCCCATAATTTTTCTAGTACCAGTTGGGCTACTTATCAATCTAGATTGTTCTGTGTTTTTTTATGGTGGGAGTTGTAGTGTTAAAGATATCAGCCGTAAAAATGTCTGCCCTCTCTTAAATATGATGGAACAAGATGGCACTTGACTTGTGGTGCACCAAAACAATCTAGATTGATAAATAACAATACAGCTAAGAGGAAAATATGTATTTTTGATTCTAAGGTGAAACGTCCCTATAAGAGTCTACAGCCATGCTGGTGGCTCTGTGAGGCTGCACTGGCCCCCCAGGAATGCAACTCAGCATTGCTTTTCATTGAATATACTTCGAACATTGCCTGAATAGGAGTAGGAAGAAGCAAAATGCTTGTCTACTCCTACCCCTGTTCTATTCTAACCTATTTTATCAGAAACAAACTCTCTGCCCAAGAGTCCATCTCCAAACCCAAACCACTTACTTTCAGTTGCCACTTGCGATAATGCAGCAATATTGCAGCAGTATTGCAGCGTAAGAAACCTCTGCAGCCTAAAAACCATTTGCCATTTTTAAATCACAACGTCCCAAAAGCATACACTGCTTTATTGTCTGTGTTACTCTAAATGGGACCATAAATATCAAAATTGACATCATGCTTTATTGAATGCTTGAAACTATCACATAAGGAGTGTTGTGCAAGCAAATGAAAATTACTTCTTGCAAAAGTAATTTAATTACTTACCAATCACTGCACTGCATATAGAATAAATAGTGGTGAATTTAACTTTTGCGATTTCAATATCTACTTCAGTTCTCTAATTAATACACACAATGCTGTATTATTTTAGTTTTGCTGTGGCACAGTGTGGGAGAAGACAACTGTCAAATTTTATCTTTGATTGTACCTATTGTCACTTATGTACTAGAACAATAAACACAATAGATATATTTTGATATGCCTTTTTGCTGTCACCTTGACAGGCCTTCAAATCAAACATCACAGGTTAGTTTTTAATACTTTTTTGAAAAGAAAAATGACAGACACTTGACAGTAATTTCTTAGCATGATGGGCCTAATGAAATAAAAGTTATAAAAGTTATTTAAAAAAAACATATACACACTGAGGTTTATCCTTTGTAAGCCATCAGAAATTCAAATTCTGCACATAGACTACAACTCACCACTACAGTCCTATATTTGGTCCTTGATCCAGAAAAAGGAAAAATAATGTCCATATTTCCAGGATAGTAAGCTCAATTTACTGAACTGTTGACCACTGTGTGCACTGACAGTCTGATGCTGATTAAGTGATTCACGTCATTTAATGTGGCCTTGTAAGTTCGAGTGATGTGTGGGTCGACCAGGTTTGTGCTTGTGCTAGATTAGCTTACTTGAAAAATATCACAGGTTCAAAGGGGTCAAAAAGTGACAAAGCATCATTCCAAGTAAGCTCTTAATAACTTACAGAAACATTGTGTGCAATAGTCCACCCTCCACCTTCTCTTTGTTTCTCTCTGTCTCTCTCTCAAAAACACACAAGACAGAGTTAGAGCTGCTGACCTATGGCTTTGATCATAACCGGGAAAAAAAATCTGGGGAAAAAAGGCTGTCTTCTTTGACCATGACAAAAGCAGATGTAGCAAGTCAATTGTAGTAATTGTAATGCATTTATTAATTTGAAAAAGTAATTTGTTACATTCGTAGTTATTGCCAGGAGTAGTGGAATTACAGTAATGCGTCACAACCATTATAATGGACCCAATCACACTGAAATCACCCATTAGTTAGTGGATTGCCATGTTGAAGCCTTGTATTCATCATTTTTGGTGTTGCCATCTTGGCTTTTTGGAGCCAGAAGTGACCAGATTTTGACTGAAGTGACAACTAGCAGACAGCCAGTTGCTCAGGTGGCTCGTCCCTACATGGTATATGTAACTTTAAGCCATAAAAATTGTTTGAGGTACTGACTTGCGTTTGGAGTCAGCCTCAAGTGGCCATTCAAAAAACTACAGTTTTTGGCACAATAGCATTGATTTCATTTTTCAAGAAAAGTCTGGGCATCCACAAAGTCACTAACATCCTCTGGGGACCATGACTACCATTGCAGAAATTAATGCCACATAATTGATGAGATATTTCAGATTGGACCAAAGTGGTGCACAGACTGACAAACCCAATATTAGACCAACATCCTTACAGCCAGCTGATTACCATTATGTATTCATTTGAAAGAACCAGTGTTTTTCATGTTCCCACCCAGCACTTATTTCAGTGAATAAATACCAACAACACAGACCAGTTATTGGTATGTATCAGCAAGGCTTTTGTCATCAGGCTGTATCATCATCATCAACAGTTTAATGGCGATAATGTTTTCATTACTTTCCTTGCTGTGCTATGCGGAGCAGTGTTTTTACTAAACATTATCCAAAATAATACAACAAAGACAAGTCCTCCATTAAATGTGGTTTACCACTGTTAAAAGTGCTAGTTGTCAACTTAGCTGTAATGACCAGGACAGATGAGTAAATGTCCACAGCAGCAACAATCCAGAGTTAAAAAAAATGCATACCTGTTTAGCAGAAACTAAACGTGAGTTTAATTGTTTTTTTTATGTCCAGTACCAGTGCTTGTTTTCCTTTTCTGTGTCAGAGGATTTCAGGAGGCATACCTGAGGTTTTGGCCTTACATCTGTCAGCCGATTTGTATTTTGACCTCTTCTCCCATCTTTCAGTAAGATGGTGCTAGTTGAGCCCTGACTGCAGGTGTTGATAGTGCTCCAGCTGTAAGAGAGAAATGTTTTTTTGTCAACTAAAACATTAGGTTTTAAACAAAAAAAATTCCAGAAGTAATCTCAATGTAAATGTGTCGATCAGAAATGTAGCTATATACACTATTTTGTTTACATGTTTAGAATATACAAATATGACTGACTAGGTTGCAAACAGAATACAGATATATAGCACACAGTAAACTTGGTTTACTTAAGTTTTCTGATTTTACAGTGTAGTTAAACTTTTGACCAGGTGAGGATACAGTAGCAGGCTTCCTAAGCTATAATACTGTAACGTTTCTTTCTGTTTCTGGTTTGATACAGCAGCATCCAACTGGGCCCCAAATTGCGAAATGTCCTCTCAGATGCACCTTTGACATTTTGAAACCGAGCGCCGTGAGCTGGAAAGACTTTTGAAGATTAGGAGCGTGACTGATACTGTAATCAAAATCAGAAAGTTTACAGTAGAAACATTTAAGTTGCATGACAGTTTAACTGAAGCCAGCTCATCAGAGTTAAAAACTATTCTTAATTAAATGCAAAACTTTTAATGATAAATGACGGTCTTTTCCCTAATACTTCATGTTTTCTGGTCTAATCTTAGTGTTTGTGGTGGGAAACACTGTTCCTCTCAGTATTGCTAACATTATAAATCAATAAAAGGACGGAGACAGGATGTTTTCTATCAGGAGTTGTCACAATGGGGCTTAACTTGCAAAGGATCTTAAGAAGATGCATGGATATAAAATGTAATCAAAATCAATGAGTTCTAGTTCATTTGTAGCCTTGCAGCTAATAAGTTTTGTACATTGATGTACTAAATTTGACTGAATGCATAGTAAAGACAGAGCAGCAATAGCTCAGTACAACAGGAAAATGTACTGCTTATGCATACTAAAAAACTGTCTGACAAAAAGAACAAAGTCTGAGAATATCTAAAATTGAATTTGGACGTTGAAGCATAGAAAATGAACAGATAGATGTCAAGATTATATATTATCTCACTGAATCAGAAATGCCAGTTTGATTTCCAAGTTAATAAATCAGTCGGAAAAAAAAAGTCTGTCTTGACATTTCGTAGCTGTGAGATCTGAAAGGTTTGGTTTAGGATTATAATGAGAGACATTCAAGCTTTTAAATACTTGCACAGTTTGCTACTTTCCACCCGGCAGCTGTGTGTGCGTGTGTGTGTGTGTGGAGGAGAACACAATGTGCTTGTAGGAAGCAAATTTATTTTTAAGTTTTCCTGCAATCTCACAGTGATCTTGGAAAACAGAGAAGATAAAGGTGTAATAAAAGACCATAATTATCAGCTCCAATTAGGCTGCAGCTAACAATTATTTTCATTATGTCCTCGCAAAAGTCTGGATGGTGGCATTGTGTTTTTGGATTGTCCATCCTTCTGTCCGTCCGTCTTCCCATCTTTCAGTCTTTCAGTCAATCACATTAAGGTAAATTTAATATCACAAGAAGGCCTGGAAGAATTTCCTCAAATTGGGCACATCCGTCCACTTGGACACAAGAGTGACCTAATAAGAGTTTGGTGGTTGAAGATTAAAGGTCAAAGTCAAGCGACCTCACAAAACATGTTTTTGGCCATAATTAAAACATTTCATGGGCTAAAATTTTACACAAATGTGAAAATGATGAGGTGATGACATTTTACAACCAAATGGTCAGTGATGGTCAACTTAACAGTGACATCATAATGTTCTACAAAAATGCTTTTCTGGCCATTACTCAACGCCATAACAGAAGGTATACATGTCGTCAGATACTGAATTGGTGACATCTTGGGTGTCCACCTTGAAACTGCTGATTGTAGAGATCTTCTGTGGTCCTGGGTTGAAGATGTATGTGGGGCATCTATCTATGTTTCACCAAAAAAACACACTTCTTGGCTGCTATCAGCTTTTTCCTGCTCTAAACTATAGATACTGTATATCAACCTTTAAAAATCCACTTTTGGTTGACCTCTACTTCAGCCTTGACTAGCCTGGACAGATAGCTTTGAAAAACCCAAGCACAATGTAACAGACTTCTGTTGTGCTTGTTTTTTTTTTACTCTTTTTATGAGTGTTGCTTGTTTTATAGTGTTCGTTTGTGTATTGACTGCGAAAGCAAAGTTCCTCTATTGAAGACAGTAAAGAATGAATCTGACATACGTTTAAAGTGCAACTTGACTGGTTGGCTGAGGCATACAGCTGCGAGGTGGTTGTTGTAGTTATTGACTAATCTGCCCATTATTTGCTTGATTAATTGTTTTGTCAATACAATATTGAAAAATGCCCTGTGTAACATCCTGGAACCCAAGTGGGATGTCATGGTATATTTTATCCAACTGACAGTTCAAAAATCATAAGTTATTCAGTTTGATATTATGTATGTCAAAGAGAAAAAGCATGAAATCATCAAATGTTTGGCTTTTTTGCCTTAACAATTACAAATAGTTGCCAGTTAATTTTCTGTTGATCAACTAATGGTTGATGCTTTAGCTCTAGTTAATGGTATATTTACAATGTTTAAAGCGCTAAATTATCTGCGACACATTTCAACAAATCAAAAGCACTGTCCTATAATTTTCTTTTCACAAAAATAACGGTTTGGGACTTTTTTGGGGGGGGGTGCATGCTAGGATGGAAACAGCTGGTTATTTCCACAGATGATTGACTGGTTGGAGAGGTTTTACTGGCTTGTAATTGCTGGAGTGGCAATTGCACAGTGACTTGGCAGCCATGTAGGAGGCTGGTTCCCAAATCACATTTTTCTCTAAAAGGTCAGGGTAAGCCTATGCTGTAGAGGAAACTTCATGGCATTAAATCAATCCAGAGCGAGACAACCTCTCATCGCTAACAATAACATTACAATTCTGAGTGATCACCATCATCCCATAATGCATTTTTCTTGTGTATTGGATGACATTACTCCACTCAGTGAGGCAGGCACGGTTATCCAGTGGTTTCTTGAACATGTCACATGATGCTGCACAGGCCTGGTCACAGTGCATCATCTGTAAGGAATACCACTGTCATTAAAGAGTCCATTGATGACTCAAAGTATTCTGCTGGCAGTAATTAGCATTGACTTTGTCCTCTGTGAAACAATTGTGCCACAAGAAACACCCAGTATCATCACAGAATGTTCCTGTTGGTGTTTTTCTGTATTTCCACCATGCTTTATACGTTGGATATGGATTTTCATTACTCAGCTCATTCTGAAAGCGAAGGGACAGGAGAGACGAGGTCCCTCTGGGGCGAGAAACAACCTCCGCCTGCATCCTCTGCGCATAATTGAACAAATTAGCTATGAACAGCTGTTACCTGTTAAAATGACCCGCTTTCATTTTATCGCCATGGACAAGAGGTCTGATAGCATCTGCATGCTACAGCTGTCAGCCATTCTGATTAGCTCGCCGATTCCGGCTTTCAATATATCATGACAAACATAATTACCTCAACATCTCTTTTTATGGATTCTACAAATCGCCGGGCGCACAGAGCATGCCAAGTGTCCATCAATTACAGCCGCAGTCTGCTGGTAGCCGCTTGGCCGCTTGGACTTTGTCAGACCACTTTCTTTTAAGAGAAAGAAGGTCTTTAATGTTACTCTAAGTGAAAGCCTAATGCTGTTTCACTTTTAATAATTAGGATGTGATCACTGTAGAAGTACATGGACCTCAAGCCTTGACCTCGCAGTCTTTCTGCAAGGTTTCATTGTTGGTCCAGCCTCTTGCAACCGTGTGAAGTGGAGAGAGAACACTTGCTGCCACATTTCCCTTAGACTAATCAAGCAGAGTGAGTTCAAGAATGAGGACTTAGGCAATAATGGCCATTTATAAAGTTTTGGCATTCATACGGTAAAAGTTAAGTGGCTGTAAAAGAATTATTGTACAGGTTAATTGCCTTAAAGTGACTATACAGAACTGACCTGGAGAGGGATTTTTAAAGACAAGTGCACTGCGAGGTTGGAAATTTCGGTGTTATCTGAAAGAATAAGAAAAAAAGGAAAGAAAAGAAAGCTTTAAATACTCTCATTAAGGTTGTAGGTCAACTTTAAGTTTTTTTGAAATAAAGTGTTACTTTTTAAAGCATAACACAATAGCCGTCTGAAGAAAATTACACTTTATGCTGCAGTAATTACTATTTTTATGTTTTCAGTGGATCAAATTAATTCTCGCCTTCATTTGCATCATTTCCAGCAACAGCAGGCAGCTTTCAGTGAAAAAGCGTTAGAGTTCCAGTGTGTAGGACAGGGATAGGCAAGTTAAGTTTTTTTCTAAACGATTAGATGGCGGGCCAGAACATAATCAAAGGCTAATTTAAGAAATTGATTGATTAAAAAAAGAAAAAAAAATGAAAAAGCATGTGAAATTTTCAACAGACCGCCTTATAGGACACGAAAATAACCCAAGAAATAACAGAGGACATGGATAGACCCATTATGAAATTAAATCAGAAATTTCATATACAGAATTGAGTCATGAAATGCTCTTAATGAGCTTGGTTTTATTTCCCCTTTTGATAATGTGATTAATAAGCATGGCCTATCATTTTAATTTTGAAAATGGCTGTTTTTTTTCTTTTTTTTTTTTACACACAAACCAAAACGACTGATCATGTAGCAGAGCCTAACTTTTTCTAATAATTATTTAATATAGTTTAACTCCAGAATTATTTCTTGGTATTGATGACTCCACTCCTCACGTACAGTGTAGCAAATTTTTAAAATTGTTTGTGTGCAGAAGGTACAATATTAGTTTGTGTGCAGAGTGAAATTAGCTAAACATTAAACCTGTAAATGTCACTCTCCAAAAGTCTAAAAAGGAAAGTTGACAGCCAAAATGGGACATTAATTGAAGAATGGAGAGACAAGTATGCGTCATCCTACCTGGATTCATGAATGGAAAGCCGGTGTGTCTTATCTGAACTGACGCTGTCGCTACATGTAAAGAATATAATATGATAACATCTGACATGTTGCACGCCCATGTTTCTACAGTAGCCCAGAACGAACAAACCAAGCACTGGCTCTAAATAGGGATTCTCACATTTTCGCTTTGGACACTGTAGCTAGGAAATAGCTGAACAGTGTTGAATTTTTTTTTTACGATTTTAAAAACCTATTATATTATTATTTAATCTGAAACTGATTCAGCGTTTTCTGTCATCTGGTCCTTTTGTTTGTGAGAGGAAAAGACCTCTGTGGATAATTCAGCTCCCGATAAAACCTCCTGAATAATAAATACTGACTCTGTCCTAATCGGGAGTTCACGCTTGGCACAGGAAAAGTTTCAGCTGGTTGCAGTCTGCATTAAAGTAGTGATATAATTTTCAGAACTTACCAGACTGTTCTAGCTGTTTGATTATTTGCCTTTACCCACTTAGTCACTATATCTACATTAGCTGTGAAAACTTCAATAGTCAACCCTACAATATTGTTGCAATATTGATATTGCAGTATTTGGCAAAAAATAACGTAATATCTGATTTTCTCCATATCGACCAGCCCTACTGCCAATATTAATAGTTTTGATGGGCAATATTCTCAGGCAAGTATTTTGTCTTTTTTTTTAACCTTACTTATTTGTCATCCTTCCACTTTGTAAAAGCTCTTGTTCTCCTGGTGATTGTTTTATAGTTGTAAAGCAATACAGACATGAAATATATAGTCAGTTTCTCCCTGGAGTGGAGTCTCAAGAGGCAATAACTGATTTGTACTTTGAAACTTAATTACTGCTGCATTGTGTAGCTTGTAACTGTATCTAATGCTTATATCATTATGTTTCCTCTGGAGCTGGGAAAACTTTGCAATAAATTAGAAACATATTTTTTAAAACAAGAACAAACACTGCAGTCAGGTCAACTTCACCCGTTGCAAAAATGCACATAATTCAGTGAGCCAAATGATGTCTCATTTTACAGGCATCATCCTCCTCCTTGATTATGCGGTTACACAGTGCACCAATAGACAGCTGACCTTTTACAGTCATAAACACAGTGGGTAGAACATGGGTTTGATCTGTACATCTTTAGCACTCAGAGCGAAAGAGAGCGAGAGAGAGGGGGGTGAAGTAAAGAGGATCAGTTAACTACAGATTGTCTCGTTTGTGCAGAATAGAGATTTGGAAAAGATATCTTTTGGACAAAACAGCGTTAAAACTCCAAACTTGGAAACTTCCAGTCCTGGAGGCTGCAGTGATTACACAAACCATCATGAAATTTAGTTAAAAGAGCTCAGTAGTAACATAAAACAAGCCAAAGGAAGATAGAGACTCAATTAGTTAAGTCCCCCATACGGGAGAGTGTAAACTCTTGAGACTTTATCTTGTGTGAAAATTAAGAAAATGGAAGATTTGGAACCGAGTGAGAGTACAAAGGGGATTTGAATGTAAGACATTTCACACCCAGCAAACAATAAGATTTTTTTCTTGTCGGGGGTTTTCTCAGCCTGCCTGTACTTTTCCAATTCCCAATACTGTATTTTAAGATTAATATTTTAGATTTTAGTCATGAAGGCAAAGCATTTATTGTTGCACTAAAATCTCATAAATCAAACATGTCAGTCCACCTTTTGGCAAGCATTTAATGAGAAATAAATTGTCCAGATGCAGATTGCTGATTTCTGATGAAAATATTTCATAGCTAAGATTGATTTAACAAAAGAAAAAAAAGAGCTGTTCATGCTTGTAAATATAGTTGAACGCACTGATGCAACAATCTGCAGGACAAGAGTCCGGTATCTGTTTTCTACACAAAAACACGCACACAGCAGAGAGGATGTCAAAGTAACAGCTAATGCAGTCGCTCCATCAGGGCCGAATCTTGAAGCTCTGTGTAGGTAAGTACTGACAGATGGTCGGATCGTGTTGACAGTGCGTGTGTATGTGAGTGATAGATAGCTACTCTGTGAATAGCTGTGGAGCATAATATGATTTGGATGTAAGAATGGAATCTAAATCTGATTTCAGGCAGTACTATGGGCCCAGAGCTTCACTCCTTTATCTCTGTCCCTCGCCAGCCATAATGTGGTCAGCTGCAGCTGTTCTCTCCGGGGTGTGGTCTCGCTGACCCGCGGGGGAAACATTATCGCTTCCAATCTCAGCTTTTAGACGTCTTTATGCCTCTTTGAAATGACTCTCATCATATCATAACACTCATCCTACCTGCCGCTGCGTTTTCTCTCGAAAGCTCTGTATGAATCGAATATCCTCTGTTGATGTGACCGGTGGAAAGGCCAGTGTTAACTTTCAGGATTGTTTCCCTGCATGGTTTTGTGGTTCTCTTGACTGTTTGAACCCATTCTCGTTTCTCTTGAGAGCCCACCACCCCCCTACAGTGCAGTTACTCTCCGAAAGGATTAGATGAGGAGTTCACTGAAGGGGCATCAGGCAATCTGCATACAATAGCCCACCGCGGCTGTGAATAAATCAACGTTGATGTAAGACAATAAAGCCAATGCGGTATGGCTATTTGTTTATTCTTATTACACAGAGCGGCACACTTTGGATCATTCAGAGAATAAATGCATTACTCGGAGAGGACTCGAAACACAGACTGCCACTGCCAGCTCTATTTCACTCTATGTGTGTGCTATGTCTGGGTCCAGAGGCGGTCCGGCAGTCCACTAAAGCAGCCATTAGATAGATATCCAATCAGACTTGGGCCATTCCCTCCTTCCCGCATCCCCTCCTCTGTCCCTCACATCCTGCGGCCATCATAGAGGAAATGAAACTCGCTGATGGAGAATATGAGGAAATGGTATGGATAGACAGATGACCTGTCTGACTGTGTCAACAGAGCTTCCTCAGGGAAGATAGAAATATACACTGTGACCATACTAGGCATTGGATGAAAATTTCATATCATGATTGTCTTGGCCAGAATTATTGGGATTCACAATTATATCTCGATAAAAATTGAAATGTGCTTTAAATGTGAAATGGCACCAATGACGGCACCAATGACTCTACCTTACACTTTTTTAAGAAACAAAGATATCTATTGCATTACAGAAAGGACACACATCTATTTTTAGTGAACATGAAAAGCAATCTAACAATCTAAAAAAGTCGGGCGTTTCAACAATATAAAATGGCATGATATATTTTGATATGAAATAAGCCAGTACTTGCTTAAGATCGTCTGCATTTTTTTAAGATCAGTATGTATGCAGCCTGTTTTTGCAGAGTGTTTTTTAATTGTTGGTGTGATCACGTCACGTCACATCTTTATAGGAACGAGTACGCTTTTTCCAGATCTGTGGTTAGTTTTGCTAAACTGTCATAGTTGCTGTAAACTGGGTGCACAAACTGATGAAGAGACATGCCAGGATTGTGTGTTAACAGAATTGCTCTGAGAATGAAAAGTCATAGAGGAGAATATTGTGCTTTTGTGCTATTACGTATCCTCATCCCTGGGGAGAGTAAAGAATGGCAACTATCAGAAGAAACATGTCTTTGCAAAGAGCATTTTGTCAAACGCAAGCTGAAGTTAACACTGACTATTTTAGTTTTGTATTCCTTTCCCACCAATTTTTTTTATTTAACAGGGGTAAACCTGCTAGATATGAGCGATTAGCTCAGCTGTATTTGCACTGCCACTAAACACCGCTGGAGAGCGAGTTGGCTTTGTGTGTGTGTGGCAGGTGGTAATTAGTGACGGCGCGTCATTGCATCTCGCCGGTTAAAGAGCTGAAATTACCACGTTCTCCCCGGTGTTGTGTTCCCATCAATGCCGATTGGAGCCGGAGGCAATAAAAACTGGTGTCTACTGCAGATCATTTGACCCGGGTTGATCCTACGCATTCTCATTGCATTAGAAAGCCAAATGTGAGCGGGTTCTAGTGCAGTGTAAGAGTTAACATTATGCTAGTGAACGTGAACTAATTAGCACTCGCTGTTTCTTTGTCAAGAGTTTCTGGATGGCCGCCAGTCCTCGCCATCTGATGTTCAAACATGTTTAATTTTAGAACCACACAGTGTATAAAAACACTTAAGATGTAATTTCCAACTATATTGGGGATGCCCATTAATTTGGTGAGACTTTTGAGATCACCAGAATTCAAGAAAAAACATTTAGGTCAAGATCAAAAAATATATATATATATATATATATATATATATATATATATATATATATATATATATATATATAAAACATGTTTTGGACATTCTTTTGCTAATACATTAATTTTAGTTTGGACACTGGATTGGACAAATGTAGTATCATGAAAGTTTACTTCCATTATCATGCTTTTCTCAAAAAGTGCACAATTTTCACAAATTTAGGAGCTTATCCACTGTACTATATGTAAAAAAGTAATGAATAGTCAAATATACCAATAGCCACATTCTGTTTGACTGACAATCTTGAGCTGACACAGCCTTTATTTTTTGCTTGAAACTTGGCACTCTCATAGTAAGTGTTGTCTTGGTGAGCCAACCCACAGAATAGTAAAAGAAAGTGGGAACTTGATACTTGGAAGATACCAAAAACACTTTCTATGTGCATGTGAGCATACGAGTACTGTTTTAAAAAAATACATCAGTATTTCAATTCAGTGTATATTTCTGCTACATGTATTTGGCAGCTATAGTCACAAGTTCCTTCTCAGGGTAAGATTTTCTTAGATTTCTTGAACTTATGTAACATTTTGAATGCAGTAAAATTACTTTTGACTAATTTGTACGCTTTGGTGCTGCTACTTTCACTCAGCAAAAGTATTTACTGTTTCCACCATTGCAGATATTATTACAAAATTTTTCCCTGTATAGAAAAGTGTATTAGACTTTAGAGCATCTTGCTGTATAAATATTTGTCTAGTATTGAGATGAAAAAATGATTTTCTTGCAATCTTACAGTGAGATGAGATATTTTTGACAGAGTGAAAGTTGTTTTCTTGGATAGGGAAGCAGCACAAATTCATTCACTATGCATTTTGTTTTTAGATTTATTTTTTTGCCTTTTTTTCTTCAAGCAGGCAGGGTAGCTTTAACCAGACATCATGTCATCATGAGGTTTAGAGCCACTACTTTAATATATGTGGTTAATGTAAGTATCACCCATGTGTTTTACAAGGATAAATTAAGGCATTAATTTGCTCAGTTAATGATGTCATTAGCATAATGTGTTGTGTTTAATATATCATTGTGACTATGGTGGAACATTGTATTGTTCAAACTCAACTTATAACTCATCTTAAAATTTTGTTTTGATTTCTGGATGCAGAGTTTTTACTCAAAGCATTTCTGATTTCTTACAAATCTCTGAAGCATAATCTCAGATGTAGTGTAATAAGGGTCATCCACAAGGACAGGGACACTTGTTAGACAGAGAAGAGAGAAAAGGTAAAGGCAGTGTTGGTAAAATAGACGAGTCAGAGCAGTTTGAGGGGATTTACTTTGGCAGTGCACACTCTCTTAGATTCATTGTCAGATGTTGCAATGTTGCAGGGCAAATTGGATTTCTTTCTACACTTTGTTGCATTTATCAAGTCAAAACATTTCTGAGAATACAAAGTACTACTCATTCACTTCTTAGTACGGAATTAGTTTTTCCAATATTTTTGTGCCTATTTGTTAAACAAGAACACATGAATGAATTCAGATTACTTTCGGCTGCATAGTTTTTCAAAAATGCGGTCTTTCTACTAAAATGGAAAGAATAATTGGTGTTTTTAGAGTTCGGTTAATGCTGACCCATTCATTCTGCAGACACATAATGAGCTTTTACAAAATGCAGTTACTGGTGATGTCAGGGATATTAGCGTCATGGGATGTTCTGGTCAAGTGCACAGAGGGAGAAAATACAGCACTTAATCTCCCCCACACTCGCATTAAGTGACGACATTACCTTTTCTGGCAAAAGTCATGGTGCTATTTGTGCCTGTTTATGTGTTAGTTTTGTATGGGTCTGGCTTGAGCACTTAAGCCAAAATAAAACCCAACCAGACGGCGATTTCATCTGCAATGATGCTTTGTGTCCTTAATGATAGAGATCCAGATTTCTTGTCTGTGTTGCATAAAGTGCAAAAACAAAAAAGCTGTTCATCTGTCATTTAAGTTTTTGTCAGTTAAAGAAATATTGTTTTGACTTATTGGGAAGTGCTAGATACAAAACAAACATTTTTTCTTTTTCAGACATTTGACTGAAGTTCGTGAACAGAAATAATACATATGAGTGCTGGGTTTTGACTTTCACATGTTTAATGATTTCTGTTCTGTGGCACCATGGGTGCTGGAACATATTTTTGCTAAAGGATACTGCACAGTATAAATATGGGCATAAGCTGAAAATTACAGCTGAAATGACAAAAAAAATCCTCAGACATATTTATATAGGTGATTTCATTAGTTGTTTGTCAAAAGAAAGTAGTCTGCCTTGCCTCACAAAGTCAATTCAAGTCAAGTCAATTTTATTTATAAAGCCCATTATCACAAAACACGGTTTGCCTCAGAGGGCTTTAAAGCATACGACATCCCTCCCTTAGACTCCTTAAACTCCTGAAAAGAACCCACATAACAGTGGACAAAAAAAGAAAGAACCCTCAGGAAGAGTGGCAGAGGATGATGAGGAATCCCTCTTCCAGGACGGACAGACGTGCAATAGATGTTGTAAATAACAGTTGAATTACAATTATGACAAACTGGATAGAGAGAGAGAGAAAGAGAGAGGTAGAGATGCACAGCAATAATGGAAAGAGACACGTCATATTACAATAACGATAGGTGTAAAATTACTAAATGCACTCTATGATAATATTGTGGGTATTGATAAGAGTCCCATGCATATATTGATAGTGGAGGCGTGGCTTATAATAATGGCAGTAGAAGGTTGCATCAGGACCCACAGCACCGGCGTAGCTTCAGACAGGACCACAGCAATGGCAAAACCAAGACCACGATCAGGGCAAGCCGGGGGTACAGTATCAGTGCACCCAGACCATGAGCGCGACCAAAGACACAGCTATCACCACGATCAGGCACAGCCAAGACTGCAGCCAGGATCCGGGAAAACTAGGAAACAAGGGGGCAGGAATGCACCGGAGAGGCAACAGAGTTAGCGTAATGCAGTAAGCAGACATGAGCATTTTCAGATGGAGGGAGCAAGAGAATGAAAAAGGAGCTCAGTCTATCATAGAAGGTCCCCCGGCAGATTGACCTATGTCAGCCTAAGTAGGGGCTGGTCCAGGCAACCTGAGCCAGCCCTAATTATAAGCTTTATCAAAGAGGAAGGTCTTAAGTCTACCCTTAAAAGTGGGAACGGTGTCTGCCTCCCTGACCATAACTGTAAGATGGTTCTATAAAAGAGGAGCATGGTGGCTGAAGGCTCTGGCTTCCATCCTACTTTTGGAGACTTCAGGGAACCACAAGTAAGCCTGCGTTTGTAGAGCGCAGTGATCTTGAGGATATATAAGAAAGTGTGAGCTGCGACAGATAGGTTGGAGCCTGATCATTTAGAGCTTTGTAAGTAAGGAGGAGGATTTTAAATTCAAGGGTGAGAAAGACTAAGAAAAAGGCTTTCAAATGAACTATAATTTAGCTTAGCTTTAGGATGAATTGCAAGTGAGAAATCAAAAATAGCCGCTCCCCCTCCTCGGCCAGTGTCTCAAGCAACGTGACTATTTATATGACCAGGAGGAGAAACAATTCGCTCTGGACTTCATGTGTCAAAATGTCTAATATTTCATTCTGAATGGTGTTGGACAGTTATCTTTTTGCTGAAGCCACTCACGTCCCCTGGGAAAATTATATGTCTGCTCAACCAACAGCAAGAAAGCAAGTATTTAAGTATATCTCCCAATAAGTCTAATTATTTAATCTAATGTCACAATTGACTGAAAGAAATCTTGACAGTTAACCTCTTTTCCAGATAGCATGCAGGGAAAGTGTTGACCTGCAAAACTTTGCTAATAAAGCTGGTAAAATAAGCACAGATCGATTTCGGTTGTAAACCACCCACATGTATAAATACACAGGGTCAAAATACAGAACGGGACAATTCTGATAATCATGTGACGGTTACCTGATTTAATTCATCTTGACTTATCCTGTCAACCCCTGAGTCTGGCTGCTGTGAGGGCAGGAGCAGGTTTCCCTTTACCCTCAGTTTTCTTGTAGTTTGAGGAGAGAGATTGTGAGTTCATGTGTGAGCAGTGTGTAACAGCAGGGCTTATTCTGGCGGCGTGTGCATTGACGTGTTCTGACAGGTCAATCAATGAGGAGGAGATGCAGTCCGCTGTTGGTTCATTGACCTGCTGTGTTAAAAGAGAACAAGTGAGGGTCATCTCATCCTGCTCCTCATGCTGCCTTGACTGCCTTCACTGATTGCTAACTGAGTTTCTCTTCTATAGTACTTTTAGGTTTCTTTCTTTATTTTATTTTTCTTAGTGGCTATTGCTACATTGACTTTTCAAAGAGGATTGAAATGTCAGTAAATAAGTTGTGGTGTTGACAAGCAGTATGTGATAATTCACTTCAAGGTGTAGTACCTGCAGCATACAGTATTATTAATGGATCATAGTGGTGGTTTTAGCCCATAAACTACAAAGCATGACTGTCAAATTGAGCAATTTGTGCCACCTAAAAATGGCTGAAAATGACTTATAATAGCTTGTAGAGGTGCGTTATAGTGTACAAAGTGGAAATCAAGACTGAAAAAGGCTAAAAACCTCATATTTTAGCATGTCAAAAAAATGTCCAAAAAGGCAATAGTGTAGTGAAAAAAAGTCGAAAAAAGTCAAATTTTGACCCCTCCTAAAAATGGCTGAAAACAACATATAATAGCTTAAAGAGACGCATTATAGTATACAAAGTGGGAATAAAGACCAACAATGGCCAAAAACCTCATAATTTAGCATGTGAAAAAAATGGCTGACAAGGCAATAGTACGTCTAAAAAAGTCAAATTTTCATCCCTCCTAAAAATGGTTCAAAACAACATATAATAGCTTGTAGAGACGTGTTGTAGTATACAAAGTGGTAATAAAGGCACCAAAAGGCCCAAAACCTCATAATTTAGCATGTCAAAAAAATGGCCAAAAAAGGCAGTAGTATAGTATGTCGAAAAAGTCAAATTTTGACCGCTGTTAAAAAAGGCTACAAATGACATGTAATAGCTTGTAGAGATGCGTTGTAGTATACAAAGTGGGAATAAAAGTCAAAAAAGGCCAAAAACCTCACAATTTAGCATGTCAAAAAAATGGGCGAGAAAGGCAATAGTATAGTATATCGAAAAAATGTCAAATTTTGACCACTCCTAAAAATGGCTTAAAACACTATACAATAGCTTGTAGAGACGCGTTATAGTATTCAACGTGGGAATAACAGCAAAAAAAGGCCAAAAAACTCATAATTTTGCATGTTAAAAAAACGCCCAAAAAGGCACAACTATAGTACGTTCAAAAAAGTCAAATTTTGACCCCTCCGTAAAAATGCAATCCCATGTGTGTTAGAAGCAAAAATCAATTAGGGTCTCTTGTCTACACTTTTTGGACCTGCTCTCAACTTAGCAATTTCTGGGAAGATGTATTCAAAACTCTTTCAGAGGTGTTTCTGACTCCTCTCCAACAGTCTCCACTGATAGCAATATAAAATGCTTTTGAATCCTGATGGTAATTCTTCTTAAGTGGAAGGATCAGACACCACCCACACTCACTGGATCACAGATGTAATGCAGCTTTTGCAACTTGAGAAAGTTAGATCCACTCTGAGAGGATCTACTGACTGATTCAATATGACCTAGCGGCCAATCACCTCGCATTTTGAGAACTGTAAACTCGATGTGACACAATAACCAGGTATGGACTGGAGTGTTGTTGGATTGTGCAACAAATTTAATGTTTATATTTCACATTACTTCTCTAGCTCCTTTTATTTCATTTCATTAATGTAATTTAATTCATTTTATTTAATTTTTTTGGTTTTGCTTGTTTGCTTTATTTTGTTTTATTTATGTCCTTATTTAGTTTTATTTTAAAAGGGGAAGTGAGTGGAATGGGGGTATTTCATCTGTTGTGTTGTTTAGCAAGTTTAGAAGATATGTTCACTGTTACATCATTTGTGCACATTGGACTACTGAACGAAATATGTGTTTCTTTTGTCTTTAGATAAAAAAAAACCTTTAGAAATATGTCGTCAAAAAAATGGCAGAAATGCCATAAATAATAATAATAATAATACATTTTATTTATAAAGCTCTTTCAAGGAACTCAAAGACACTGTACTTAAGTCAAAAAGCAACATGAACATAATTACACATAAATACACAGCAAATAGACTGAACAATCACACATTAAAAGCCTGTTTGACAAGGTGAGTTTTTAGGATTTTAAATTTGGATGTGTTCTTGCAGTCTTAAATACGTGTTGGGAGTGAGTTCCTAGGTGAGGGGCAGCAATGAAGGAGGCTCTGTCCCCCAAGGTTCGGTGCTGGGTTCTGCGCAGTGGAGAGGAGAGGTTTGTATTGGACGAGTGGAGGCCTCAGGAAGGAGGGTGATGGCGAAAGAGATCAGTCACGACATATATGACATGTATTACAACTTGTAGAGAAGAATCATAAGTATAGTATGCCGAAAAAAGTCAAATTTTGACCCCTCCTAAAAATGGCTGAAAATGACTTTTAATAGCTTGTAGAGAAGCGTTATAGTATACAAAGTGTAAATGAAGACTGAAAAAGGCCAAAAACCTCATATTTTAGCATGTCAAAAAAATGGCCGAAAAGGCAATAGTATAGTATGTCGACAAACGTCAAATTTTGACCCCTCCTAAAAATGGCTGAAAATGACTTATAATAGCTTGTAGAGATGCGTTATAGTACACAAAGTGGAAATGAAGACTGAAAAAGGCCAAAAACCTCATATTTTAGCATGTCAAAAAAATGGCAGAAAAGGCAATAGTATAGTATGTCGAAAAAAGTCAAATTTTGACCCCTCCTAAAAATGGCTGAAAATGACTTATAATAGCTTGTAGAGAAGCGTTATAGTATACAAAGTGGAAATGAAGACTTACAAACACTTAAAACCTCATATTTTAGCATGTCAAAAAAAATGGCCGAAAAGGCAATAGTATAGTATGTCGAAAAAAGTCAAATTTTGACCCCTCCTAAAAATGGCTGAAAATGACTTATAATAGCTTGTAGAGATGCGTTATAGTACACAAAGTGGAAATGAAGACTGAAAAAGGCCAAAAACCTCATATTTTAGCATGTCAAAAAAAATGGCCGAAAAGGCAATAGTATAGTATGTCGAAAAAAGTCAAATTTTGACCCCTCCTAAAAATGGCTGAAAATGACTTATAATAGCTTGTAGAGATGCGTTATAGTAAACAAAGTGGAAATGAAGACTTAAAAACACTTAAAACCTCATATTTTAGCATGTCAAAAAAAATGGCCGAAAAGGCAATAGTATAGTATGTCGAAAAAGTCAAATTTTGACCCCTCCTAAAAATGGCTAAAAACAACATAGAATAGCTATTATAGACGTGTTGTAGTATACAAAGTGGAAATCAAGACTGAAAAACACTAAAAACCTCATATTTTAGCATGTCAAAAAAATGGCCGAAAAGGCAATAGTATAGTATGTCGAAAAAAGTCAAATTTTGACCCCTCCTAAAAATGGCTGAAAATGACTTATAATAGCTTGTAGAGATGCGTTATAGTAAACAAAGTGGAAATGAAGACTTAAAAACACTAAAAACCTCATATTTTATCATGTAAAAAAAATGGCGGAAAAGGCAATAGTATAGTATGTCGAAAAAAGTCAAATTTTGACCCCTCCTAAAAATGGCTGAAAATGACTTATAATAGCTTGTAGAGATGCGTTATAGTAAACAAAGTGGAAATGAAGACTTAAAAACACTAAAACCTCATATTTTAGCATGTCAAAAAAATGGCGAAAAAGGCAATAGTATAGTATGTCGAAAAAAGTCAAATTTTGACCCCTCCTAAAAATGGCTGAAAATGACTTATAATAGCTTGTAGAGATGCGTTATAGTACACAAAGTGGAAATGAAGACTTAAAAACACTTAAAACCTCATATTTTAGCATGTCAAAAAAAATGGCCGAAAAGGCAATAGTATAGTATGTCGAAAAAGTCAAATTTTGACCCCTCCTAAAAATGGCTGAAAATGACTTATAATAGCTTGTAGAGATGCGTTATAGTACACAAAGTGGAAATGAAGACTGAAAAAGGCCAAAAACCTCATATTTTAGCATGTCAAAAAAATGGCCGAAAAGGCAATAGTATAGTATGTCGAAAAAGTCAAATTTTGACCCCTCCTAAAAATGGCTGAAAATGACTTATAATAGCTTGTAGAGATGCGTTATAGTACACAAAGTGGAAATGAAGACTGAAAAAGGCCAAAAACCTCATATTTTAGCATGTCAAAAAAAATGGCCGAAAAGGCAATAGTATAGTATGTCGAAAAAGTCAAATTTTGACCCCTCCTAAAAATGGCTGAAAATGACTTATAATAGCTTGTAGAGATGCGTTATAGTAAACAAAGTGGAAATGAAGACTTAAAAACACTAAAAACCTCATATTTTAGCATGTCAAAAAAAAATGGCCGAAAAGGCAATAGTATAGTATGTCGAAAAAAGTCAAATTTTGACCCCTCCTAAAAATGGCTGAAAATGACTTATAATAGCTTGTAGAGATGCGTTATAGTACACAAAGTGGAAATGAAGACTGAAAAAGGCCAAAAACCTCATATTTTAGCATGTCAAAAAAAATGGCCGAAAAGGCAATAGTATAGTATGTCGAAAAAAGTCAAATTTTGACCCCTCCTAAAAATGGCTGAAAATGACTTATAATAGCTTGTAGAGATGCGTTATAGTAAACAAAGTGGAAATGAAGACTTAAAAACACTAAAAACCTCATATTTTAGCATGTCAAAAAAAATGGCCGAAAAGGCAATAGTATAGTATGTCGAAAAAGTCAAATTTTGACCCCTCCTAAAAATGGCTGAAAATGACTTATAATAGCTTGTAGAGATGCGTTATAGTACACAAAGTGGAAATGAAGACTGAAAAAGGCCAAAAACCTCATATTTTAGCATGTCAAAAAAAATGGCCGAAAAGGCAATAGTATAGTATGTCGAAAAAGTCAAATTTTGACCCCTCCTAAAAATGGCTGAAAATGACTTATAATAGCTTGTAGAGATGCGTTATAGTAAACAAAGTGGAAATGAAGACTTAAAAACACTAAAAACCTCATATTTTAGCATGTCAAAAAAAATGGCCGAAAAGGCAATAGTATAGTATGTCGAAAAAGTCAAATTTTGACCCCTCCTAAAAATGGCTGAAAATGACTTATAATAGCTTGTAGAGATGCGTTATAGTACACAAAGTGGAAATGAAGACTGAAAAAGGCCAAAAACCTCATATTTTAGCATGTCAAAAAAATGGCGGAAAAGGCAATAGTATAGTATGTCGAAAAAAGTCAAATTTTGACCCCTCCTAAAAATGGCTAAAAACAACATAGAATAGCTATTATAGACGTGTTGTAGTATACAAAGTGGAAATCAAGACTTAAAAACACTAAAAACCTCATATTTTAGCATGTCAAAAAAAATGGCCGAAAAGGCAATAGTATAGTATGTCGAAAAAGTCAAATTTTGACCCCTCCTAAAAATGGCTGAAAATGACTTATAATAGCTTGTAGAGATGCGTTATAGTACACAAAGTGGAAATGAAGACTGAAAAAGGCCAAAAACCTCATATTTTAGCATGTCAAAAAAAATGGCGAAAAGGCAATAGTATAGTATGTCGAAAAAGTCAAATTTTGACCCCTCCTAAAAATGGCTGAAAATGACTTATAATAGCTTGTAGAGATGCGTTATAGTAAACAAAGTGGAAATGAAGACTTAAAAACACTAAAACCTCATATTTTAGCATGTCAAAAAAATGGCAGAAAAGGCAATAGTATAGTATGTCGAAAAAGTCAAATTTTGACCCCTCCTAAAAATGGCTGAAAATGACTTATAATAGCTTGTAGAGATGCGTTATAGTACACAAAGTGGAAATGAAGACTGAAAAAGGCCAAAAACCTCATATTTTAGCATGTCAAAAAAATGGCCGAAAAGGCAATAGTATAGTATGTCGAAAAAGTCAAATTTTGACCCCTCCTAAAAATGGCTGAAAATGACTTATAATAGCTTGTAGAGATGCGTTATAGTAAACAAAGTGGAAATGAAGACTTAAAAACACTTAAAACCTCATATTTTAGCATGTCAAAAAAAATGGCCGAAAAGGCAATAGTATAGTATGTCGAAAAAGTCAAATTTTGACCCCTCCTAAAAATGGCTGAAAATGACTTATAATAGCTTGTAGAGATGCGTTATAGTAAACAAAGTGGAAATGAAGACTTAAAAACACTAAAAACCTCATATTTTAGCATGTCAAAAAAATGGCCGAAAAGGCAATAGTATAGTATGTCGAAAAAGTCAAATTTTGATCCCTCCTAAAAATGGCTGAAAATGACTTATAATAGCTTGTAGAGATGCGTTATAGTACACAAAGTGGAAATGAAGACTGAAAAAGGCCAAAAACCTCATATTTTAGCATGTCAAAAAAATGGCGGAAAAGGCAATAGTATAGTATGTCGAAAAAAGTCAAATTTTGACCCCTCCTAAAAATGGCTAAAAACAACATAGAATAGCTATTATAGACGTGTTGTAGTATACAAAGTGGAAATCAAGACTTAAAAACACTAAAAACCTCATATTTTAGCATGTCAAAAAAATGGCCGAAAAGGCAATAGTATAGTATGTCGAAAAAGTCAAATTTTGACCCCTCCTAAAAATGGCTGAAAATGACTTATAATAGCTTGTAGAGATGCGTTATAGTAAACAAAGTGGAAATGAAGACTTAAAAACACTTAAAACCTCATATTTTAGCATGTCAAAAAAAATGGCCGAAAAGGCAATAGTATAGTATGTCGAAAAAGTCAAATTTTGACCCCTCCTAAAAATGGCTGAAAATGACTTATAATAGCTTGTAGAGATGCGTTATAGTAAACAAAGTGGAAATGAAGACTTAAAAACACTAAAAACCTCATATTTTAGCATGTCAAAAAAATGGCCGAAAAGGCAATAGTATAGTATGTCGAAAAAGTCAAATTTTGATCCCTCCTAAAAATGGCTGAAAATGACTTATAATAGCTTGTAGAGATGCGTTATAGTACACAAAGTGGAAATGAAGACTGAAAAAGGCCAAAAACCTCATATTTTAGCATGTCAAAAAAAATGGCCGAAAAGGCAATAGTATAGTATGTCGAAAAAGTCAAATTTTGACCCCTCCTAAAAATGGCTGAAAATGACTTATAATAGCTTGTAGAGATGCGTTATAGTAAACAAAGTGGAAATGAAGACTTAAAACACTAAAACCTCATATTTTAGCATGTCAAAAAAATGGCCGAAAAGGCAATAGTATAGTATGTCGAAAAAAGTCAAATTTTGACCCCTCCTAAAAATGGCTGAAAATGACTTATAATAGCTTGTAGAGATGCGTTATAGTACACAAAGTGGAAATGAAGACTGAAAAAGGCCAAAAACCTCATATTTTAGCATGTCAAAAAAATGGCCGAAAAGGCAATAGTATAGTATGTCGAAAAAGTCAAATTTTGACCCCTCCTAAAAATGGCTGAAAATGACTTATAATAGCTTGTAGAGATGCGTTATAGTAAACAAAGTGGAAATGAAGACTTAAAAACACTTAAAACCTCATATTTTAGCATGTCAAAAAAATTGCCCAAAAAGCAAATATTATAGTATGTCAAAAAAGTCAAATTTTGACCCCTCCTAAAAATGGCTGAAAATGACTTATAATAGCTTGTAGAGATGCGTTATAGTACACAAAGTGGAAATGAAGACTGAAAAGGCCAAAAACCTCATATTTTAGCATGTCAAAAAATGGCGAAAAGGCAATAGTATAGTATGTCGAAAAAAGTCAAATTTTGACCCCTCCTAAAAATGGCTGAAAATGACTTATAATAGCTTGTAGAGATGCGTTATAGTAAACAAAGTGGAAATGAAGACTTAAAAACACTTAAAACCTCATATTTTAGCATGTCAAAAAAATGGCCGAAAAGGCAATAGTATAGTATGTCGAAAAAAGTCAAATTTTGACCCCTCCTAAAAATGGCTGAAAATGACTTATAATAGCTTGTAGAGATGTTATAGTATACAAAGTGGAAATCAAGACTGAAAAACACTAAAAACCTCATATTTTAGCATGTCAAAAAAATGGCCGAAAAGGCAATAGTATAGTATGTCGAAAAAGTCAAATTTTGACCCCTCCTAAAAATGGCTGAAAATGACTTATAATAGCTTGTAGAGATGCGTTATAGTAAACAAAGTGGAAATGAAGACTTAAAACACTTAAAACCTCATATTTTAGCATGTCAAAAAAATGGCCGAAAAAGGCAATAGTATAGTATGTCGAAAAAGTCAAATTTTGACCCCTCCTAAAAATGGCTGAAAATGACTTATAATAGCTTGTAGAGATGCGTTATAGTACACAAAGTGGAAATGAAGACTGAAAAAGGCCAAAAACCTCATATTTTAGCATGTCAAAAAAAATGGCCGAAAAGGCAATAGTATAGTATGTCGAAAAAAGTCAAATTTTGACCCCTCCTAAAAATGGCTGAAAATGACTTATAATAGCTTGTAGAGATGTGTTATAGTAAACAAAGTGGAAATGAAGACTTAAAAACACTTAAAACCTCATATTTTAGCATGTCAAAAAAATGGCCGAAAAGGCAATAGTATAGTATGTCGAAAAAGTCAAATTTTGACCCCTCTTAAAAATGGCTGAAAATGACTTATAATAGCTTGTAGAGATGCGTTATAGTAAACAAAGTGGAAATGAAGACTTAAAAACACTTAAAACCTCATATTTTAGCATGTCAAAAAAAATGGCCGAAAAGGCAATAGTATAGTATGTCGAAAAAGTCAAATTTTGATCCCTCCTAAAAATGGCTGAAAATGACTTATAATAGCTTGTAGAGATGCGTTATAGTACACAAAGTGGAAATGAAGACTTAAAAACACTTAAAACCTCATATTTTAGCATGTCAAAAAAAATGGCCGAAAAGGCAATAGTATAGTATGTCGAAAAAGTCAAATTTTGACCCCTCCTAAAAATGGCTGAAAATGACTTATAATAGCTTGTAGAGATGCGTTATAGTAAACAAAGTGGAAATGAAGACTTAAAAGGCCAAAACCTCATATTTTAGCATGTCAAAAAAATGGCGAAAAGGCAATAGTATAGTATGTCGAAAAAGTCAAATTTTGACCCCTCCTAAAAATGGCTGAAAATGACTTATAATAGCTTGTAGAGATGCGTTATAGTAAACAAAGTGGAAATGAAAACTTAAAAACACTAAAACCTCATATTTTAGCATGTCAAAAAAATGGCCGAAAAGGCAATAGTATAGTATGTCGAAAAAGTCAAATTTTGACCCCTCCTAAAAATGGCTGAAAATGACTTATAATAGCTTGTAGAGATGCGTTATAGTAAACAAAGTGGAAATGAAGACTTAAAAACACTTAAAACCTCATATTTTAGCATGTCAAAAAAATGGCGAAAAGGCAATAGTATAGTATGTCGAAAAAGTCAAATTTTGACCCTCCTAAAAATGGCTGAAAATGACTTATAATAGCTTGTAGAGATGCGTTATAGTAAACAAAGTGGAAATGAAGACTTAAAACACTAAAAACCTCATATTTTAGCATGTCAAAAAAATGGCCGAAAAAGGCAATAGTATAGTATTGCGAAAAAGTCAAATTTTGACCCCTCCTAAAAATGGCTGAAAATGACTTATAATAGCTTGTAGAGATGCGTTATAGTAAACAAAGTGGAAATGAAGACTTAAAAACACTTAAAACCTCATATTTTAGCATGTCAAAAAAAATGGCCGAAAAGGCAATAGTATAGTATGTCGAAAAAGTCAAATTTTGACCCCTCCTAAAAATGGCTGAAAATGACTTATAATAGCTTGTAGAGATGCGTTATAGTAAACAAAGTGGAAATGAAGACTTAAAAAGGCCAAAAACCTCATATTTTAGCATGTCAAAAAAAATGGCCGAAAAGGCAATAGTATAGTATGTCGAAAAAGTCAAATTTTGACCCCTCCTAAAAATGGCTGAAAATGACTTATAATAGCTTGTAGAGATGCGTTATAGTAAACAAAGTGGAAATGAAGACTTAAAAACACTTAAAACCTCATATTTTAGCATGTCAAAAAAATGGCGAAAAGGCAATAGTATAGTATGTCGAAAAAGTCAAATTTTGACCCTCCTAAAAATGGCTGAAAATGACTTATAATAGCTTGTAGAGATGCGTTATAGTAAACAAAGTGGAAATGAAGACTTAAAAACACTAAAAACCTCATATTTTAGCATGTCAAAAAAATGGCCGAAAAGGCAATAGTATAGTATGTCGAAAAAGTCAAATTTTGACCCTCCTAAAATGGCTGAAAATGACTTATAATAGCTTGTAGAGATGCGTTATAGTAAACAAAGTGGAAATGAAGACTTAAAAACACTTAAAACCTCATATTTTAGCATGTCAAAAAAAATGGCCGAAAAGGCAATAGTATAGTATGTCGAAAAAAGTCAAATTTTGACCCCTCCTAAAAATGGCTGAAAATGACTTATAATAGCTTGTAGAGATGCGTTATAGTAAACAAAGTGGAAATGAAGACTTAAAAACACTTAAAACCTCATATTTTAGCATGTCAAAAAAATGGCCGAAAAGGCAATAGTATAGTATGTCGAAAAAGTCAAATTTTGACCCCTCCTAAAAATGGCTGAAAATGACTTATAATAGCTTGTAGAGATGCGTTATAGTAAACAAAGTGGAAATGAAGACTTAAAACACTTAAAACCTCATATTTTAGCATGTCAAAAAAAATGGCCGAAAAGGCAATAGTATAGTATGTCGAAAAAGTCAAATTTTGACCCCTCCTAAAAATGGCTGAAAATGACTTATAATAGCTTGTAGAGATGCGTTATAGTAAACAAAGTGGAAATGAAGACTTAAAAACACTAAAAACCTCATATTTTAGCATGTCAAAAAAAATGGCCGAAAAGGCAACAGTATAGTATGTCGAAAAAGTCAAATTTTGACCCCTCCTAAAAATGGCTGAAAATGACTTATAATAGCTTGTAGAGATGCGTTATAGTAAACAAAGTGGAAATGAAGACTTAAAAACACTTAAAACCTCATATTTTAGCATGTCAAAAAAAATGGCGGAAAGGCAATAGTATAGTATGTCGAAAAAGTCAAATTTTGACCCTCCTAAAAATGGCTGAAAATGACTTATAATAGCTTGTAGAGATGCGTTATAGTAAACAAAGTGGAAATGAAGACTGAAAACACCAAAAACCTCATATTTTAGAATGTAAAAAAAATGGCGGAAAAGGCAATAGTATAGTATGTCGAAAAAGTCAAATTTTGACCCCTCCTAAAAATGGCTGAAAATGACTTATAATAGCTTGTAGAGATGCGTTATAGTAAACAAAGTGGAAATGAAGACTTAAAAACACTTAAAACCTCATATTTTAGCATGTCAAAAAATGGCCGAAAAGGCAATAGTATAGTATGTCGAAAAAGTCAAATTTTGACCCTCCTAAAAATGGCTGAAAATGACTTATAATAGCTTGTAGAGATGCGTTATAGTAAACAAAGTGGAAATGAAGACTTAAAAAGGCCAAAAACCTCATATTTGAACATGTCAAAAAAATGGCCGAAAAGGCAATAGTATAGTATGTCGAAAAAGTCAAATTTTGACCCCTCCTAAAAATGGCTGAAAATGACTTATAATAGCTTGTAGAGATGCGTTATAGTAAACAAAGTGGAAATGAAGACTTAAAAACACTTAAAACCTCATATTTTAGCATGTCAAAAAATGGCCGAAAAAGGCAATAGTATAGTATGTCGAAAAAGTCAAATTTTGACCCCTCCTAAAAATGGCTGAAAATGACTTATAATAGCTTGTAGAGATGCGTTATAGTACACAAAGTGGAAATGAAGACTGAAAAAGGCCAAAAACCTCATATTTTAGCATGTCAAAAAAATGGCCGAAAAGGCAATAGTATAGTATGTCGAAAAAGTCAAATTTTGACCCCTCCTAAAAATGGCTGAAAATGACTTATAATAACTTGTAGAGATGCGTTATAGTAAACAAAGTGGAAATGAAGACTTAAAAACACTTAAAACCTCATATTTTAGCATGTCAAAAAAAATGGCCGAAAAGGCAATAGTATAGTATGTCGAAAAAAGTCAAATTTTGACCCCTCCTAAAAATGGCTGAAAATGACTTATAATAGCTTGTAGAGATGCGTTATAGTAAACAAAGTGGAAATGAAGACTTAAAAACACTTAAAACCTCATATTTTAGCATGTCAAAAAAAATGGCCGAAAAGGCAATAGTATAGTATGTCGAAAAAGTCAAATTTTGACCCCTCCTAAAAATGGCTGAAAATGACTTATAATAGCTTGTAGAGATGCGTTATAGTAAACAAAGTGGAAATGAAGACTTAAAAACACTTAAAACCTCATATTTTAGCATGTCAAAAAAATGGCCGAAAAGGCAATAGTATAGTATGTCGAAAAAAGTCAAATTTTGACCCCTCCTAAAAATGGCTGAAAATGACTTATAATAGCTTGTAGAGATGCGTTATAGTAAACAAAGTGGAAATGAAGACTTAAAAACACTTAAAACCTCATATTTTAGCATGTCAAAAAATGGCCGAAAAAGGCAATAGTATAGTATGTCGAAAAAGTCAAATTTTGACCCCTCCTAAAAATGGCTGAAAATGACTTATAATAGCTTGTAGAGATGCGTTATAGTAAACAAAGTGGAAATGAAGACTTAAAAACACTAAAAACCTCATATTTTAGCATGTCAAAAAAATGGCCGAAAAGGCAATAGTATAGTATGTCGAAAAAGTCAAATTTTGACCCCTCCTAAAAATGGCTGAAAATGACTTATAATAGCTTGTAGAGATGCGTTATAGTAAACAAAGTGGAAATGAAGACTTAAAAACACTAAAAACCTCATATTTTAGCATGTCAAAAAAATGGCCGAAAAGGCAATAGTATAGTATGTCGAAAAAAGTCAAATTTTGACCCCTCCTAAAAATGGCTGAAAATGACTTATAATAGCTAGTATAGACGCGTTGTAGTAAACAAAGTGGAAATGAAGACTTAAAAACACTAAAAACCTCATATTTTAGCATGTCAAAAAAAATGGCCGAAAAGGCAATAGTATAGTATGTCGAAAAAGTCAAATTTTGACCCCTCCTAAAAATGGCTGAAAATGACTTATAATAGCTTGTAGAGATGCGTTATAGTAAACAAAGTGGAAATGAAGACTTAAAAACACTTAAAACCTCATATTTTAGCATGTCAAAAAAATGGCCGAAAAGGCAATAGTATAGTATGTCGAAAATGTCAAATTTTGACCCCTCCTAAAAATGGCTGAAAATGACTTATAATAGCTTGTAGAGATGCGTTATAGTAAACAAAGTGGAAATGAAGACTTAAAAACACTTAAAACCTCATATTTTAGCATGTCAAAAAAATGGCGAAAAGGCAATAGTATAGTATGTCGAAAAAAGTCAAATTTTGACCCCTCCTAAAAATGGCTGAAAATGACTTATAATAGCTTGTAGAGATGCGTTATAGTACACAAAGTGGAAATGAAGACTGAAAAAGGCCAAAAACCTCATATTTTAGCATGTCAAAAAAATGGCCGAAAAGGCAATAGTATAGTATGTCGAAAAAGTCAAATTTTGACCCCTCCTAAAAATGGCTGAAAATGACTTATAATAGCTTGTAGAGATGCGTTATAGTAAACAAAGTGGAAATGAAGACTTAAAAACACTTAAAACCTCATATTTTAGCATGTCAAAAAAAATGGCCGAAAAGGCAATAGTATAGTATGTCGAAAAAGTCAAATTTTGACCCCTCCTAAAAATGGCTGAAAATGACTTATAATAGCTTGTAGAGATGCGTTATAGTAAACAAAGTGGAAATGAAGACTTAAAAACACTTAAAACCTCATATTTTAGCATGTCAAAAAAAATGGCCGAAAAGGCAATAGTATAGTATGTCGAAAAAGTCAAATTTTGACCCCTCCTAAAATGGCTGAAAATGACTTATAATAGCTTGTAGAGATGCGTTATAGTAAACAAAGTGGAAATGAAGACTTAAAACACTTAAAACCTCATATTTTAGCATGTCAAAAAAATGGCCGAAAAGGCAATAGTATAGTATGTCGAAAAAGTCAAATTTTGACCCCTCCTAAAAATGGCTGAAAATGACTTATAATAGCTTGTAGAGATGCGTTATAGTAAACAAAGTGGAAATGAAGACTTAAAAACACTTAAAACCTCATATTTTAGCATGTCAAAAAAAATGGCCGAAAAGGCAATAGTATAGTATGTCGAAAAAGTCAAATTTTGACCCCTCCTAAAAATGGCTGAAAATGACTTATAATAGCTTGTAGAGATGCGTTATAGTAAACAAAGTGGAAATGAAGACTTAAAAACACTTAAAACCTCATATTTTAGCATGTCAAAAAAATGGCCGAAAAGGCAATAGTATAGTATGTCGAAAAAGTCAAATTTTGACCCCTCCTAAAAATGGCTGAAAATGACTTATAATAGCTTGTAGAGATGCGTTATAGTACACAAAGTGGAAATGAAGACTAAAAAACACTGAAAACCTCTTATTTTAGCATGTCAAAAAAATGGCCGAAAAGGCAATAGTATAGTATGTCGAAAAAGTCAAATTTGACCCTCCTAAAAATGGCTGAAAATGACTTATAATAGCTTGTAGAGATGCGTTATAGTAAACAAAGTGGAAATGAAGACTTAAAAACACTAAAAACCTCATATTTTAGCATGTCAAAAAAAATGGCCGAAAAGGCAATAGTATAGTATGTCAACAAAGTCAAATCTCGACACCTCCTAAAAATGGCTGAAAATGACTTATAATAGCTTGTAGAGATGCGTTATAGTAAACAAAGTGGAAATGAAGACTTAAAAACACTTAAAACCTCATATTTTAGCATGTCAAAAAAAATGGCCGAAAAGGCAATAGTATAGTATGTCGAAAAAGTCAAATTTTGACCCCTCCTAAAAATGGCTGAAAATGACTTATAATAGCTTGTAGAGATGCGTTATAGTAAACAAAGTGGAAATGAAGACTTAAAAAGGCCAAAAACCTCATATTTTAGCATGTCAAAAAAAATGGCCGAAAAGGCAATAGTATAGTATGTCGAAAAAGTCAAATTTTGACCCCTCCTAAAAATGGCTGAAAATGACTTATAATAGCTTGTAGAGATGCGTTATAGTAAACAAAGTGGAAATGAAGACTTAAAAACACTTAAAACCTCATATTTTAGCATGTCAAAAAAAATGGCCGAAAAGGCAATAGTATAGTATGTCGAAAAAGTCAAATTTTGACCCCTCCTAAAAATGGCTGAAAATGACTTATAATAGCTTGTAGAGATGCGTTATAGTAAACAAAGTGGAAATGAAGACTTAAAAAGGCCAAAAACCTCATATTTGAACATGTCAAAAAAATGGCCGAAAAGGCAATAGTATAGTATGTCGAAAAAGTCAAATTTTGACCCCTCCTAAAAATGGCTGAAAATGACTTATAATAGCTTGTAGAGATGCGTTATAGTAAACAAAGTGGAAATGAAGACTTAAAAACACTAAAAACCTCATATTTGAACATGTCAAAAAATGGCCAAAAAGGCAATAGTATAGTATGTCGAAAAAGTCAAATTTTGACCCCTCCTAAAAATGGCTGAAAATGACTTATAATAGCTTGTAGAGATGCGTTATAGTAAACAAAGTGGAAATGAAGACTTAAAAACACTTAAAACCTCATATTTTAGCATGTCAAAAAATGGCCGAAAAGGCAATAGTATAGTATGTCGAAAAAGTCAAATTTTGACCCCTCCTAAAAATGGCTGAAAATGACTTATAATAGCTTGTAGAGATGCGTTATAGTACACAAAGTGGAAATGAAGACTGAAAAAGGCCAAAAACCTCATATTTTAGCATGTCAAAAAAAATGGCCGAAAAGGCAATAGTATAGTATGTCGAAAAAGTCAAATTTTGACCCCTCCTAAAAATGGCTGAAAATGACTTATAATAGCTTGTAGAGATGCGTTATAGTAAACAAAGTGGAAATGAAGACTTAAAAAGGCCACTAACCTCATATTTTAGCATGTCAAAAAAATGGCCGAAAAGGCAATAGTATAGTATGTCGAAAAAAGTCAAATTTTGACCCCTCCTAAAAATGGCTGAAAATGACTTATAATAGCTTGTAGAGATGCGTTATAGTAAACAAAGTGGAAATGAAGACTTAAAAAGGCCAAAACCTCATATTTTAGCATGTCAAAAAAATGGCCGAAAAGGCAATAGTATAGTATGTCGAAAAAGTCAAATTTTGACCCTCCTAAAAATGGCTGAAAATGACTTATAATAGCTTGTAGAGATGCGTTATAGTAAACAAAGTGGAAATGAAGACTTAAAAACACTAAAACCTCATATTTTAGCATGTCAAAAAAATGGCCGAAAAGGCAATAGTATAGTATGTCGAAAAAGTCAAATTTTGACCCCTCCTAAAATGGCTGAAAATGACTTATAATAGCTTGTAGAGATGCGTTATAGTAAACAAAGTGGAAATGAAGACTTAAAACACTTAAAACCTCATATTTTAGCATGTCAAAAAAATGGCGAAAAGGCAATAGTATAGTATGTCGAAAAAGTCAAATTTTGACCCTCCTAAAAATGGCTGAAAATGACTTATAATAGCTTGTAGAGATGCGTTATAGTAAACAAAGTGGAAATGAAGACTTAAAAACACTAAAAACCTCATATTTTAGCATGTCAAAAAAATGGCCGAAAAGGCAATAGTATAGTATGTCGAAAAAGTCAAATTTTGACCCTCCTAAAAATGGCTGAAAATGACTTATAATAGCTTGTAGAGATGCGTTATAGTAAACAAAGTGGAAATGAAGACTTAAAAACACTTAAAACCTCATATTTTAGCATGTCAAAAAAAATGGCCGAAAAGGCAATAGTATAGTATGTCGAAAAAGTCAAATTTTGATCCTCCTAAAAATGGCTGAAAATGACTTATAATAGCACGTAGAGATGCGTTATAGTAAACAAAGTGGAAATGAAGACTTAAAAACACTTAAAACCTCATATTTTAGCATGTCAAAAAAAATGGCCGAAAAGGCAATAGTATAGTATGTCGAAAAAGTCAAATTTTGACCCCTCCTAAAAATGGCTGAAAATGACTTATAATAGCTTGTAGAGATGCGTTATAGTAAACAAAGTGGAAATGAAGACTTAAAAAGGCCAAAAACCTCATATATTAGCATGTCAAAAAAATGGCCGAAAAGGCAATAGTATAGTATGTCGAAAAAGTCAAATTTTGACCCTCCTAAAAATGGCTGAAAATGACTTATAATAGCTTGTAGAGATGCGTTATAGTATACAAAGTGGAAATCAAGACTTAAAAACACTAAAAACCTCATATTTTAGCATGTCAAAAAAATGGCGGAAAAGGCAATAGTATAGTATGTCGAAAAAAGTCAAATTTTGACCCCTCCTAAAAATGGCTGAAAATGACTTATAATAGCTTGTAGAGATGCGTTATAGTAAACAAAGTGGAAATGAAGACTTAAAAACACTAAAAACCTCATATTTTAGCATGTCAAAAAAATGGCCGAAAAAGGCAATAGTATAGTATGTCGAAAATGTCAAATTTTGACCCCTCCTAAAAATGGCTGAAAATGACTTATAATAGCTTGTAGAGATGCGTTATAGTACACAAAGTGGAAATGAAGACTTAAAAACACTAAAAACCTCATATTTTAGCATGTCAAAAAAATGGCCGAAAAGGCAATAGTATAGTATGTCGAAAAAAGTCAAATTTTGACCCCTCCTAAAAATGGCTGAAAATGACTTATAATAGCTTGTAGAGATGCGTTATAGTAAACAAAGTGGAAATGAAGACTTAAAAAGGCCAAAACCTCATATTTTAGCATGTCAAAAAAATGGCCGAAAAGGCAATAGTATAGTATGTCGAAAAAGTCAAATTTTGACCCCTCCTAAAAATGGCTGAAAATGACTTATAATAGCTTGTAGAGATGCGTTATAGTAAACAAAGTGGAAATGAAGACTTAAAAACACTAAAAACCTCATATTTTAGCATGTCAAAAAAATGGCGGAAAAGGCAATAGTATAGTATGTCGAAAAAGTCAAATTTTGACCCCTCCTAAAAATGGCTGAAAATGACTTATAATAGCTTGTAGAGATGCGTTATAGTAAACAAAGTGGAAATGAAGACTTAAAACACTAAAAACCTCATATTTTAGCATGTCAAAAAAATGGCCGAAAAAGGCAATAGTATAGTATGTCGAAAAAGTCAAATTTTGACCCCTCCTAAAAATGGCTGAAAATGACTTATAATAGCTTGTAGAGATGCGTTATAGTAAACAAAGTGGAAATGAAGACTTAAAAACACTGAAAACCTCATATTTTAGCATGTCAAAAAAATGGCCGAAAAAGGCAATAGTATAGTATGTCGAAAAAGTCAAATTTTGACCCCTCCTAAAAATGGCTGAAAATGACTTATAATAGCTTGTAGAGATGCGTTATAGTAAACAAAGTGGAAATGAAGACTTAAAAAGGCCAAAAACCTCATATTTTAGCATGTCAAAAAAAATGGCCGAAAAGGCAATAGTATAGTATGTCGAAAAAAGTCAAATTTTGACCCCTCCTAAAAATGGCTGAAAATGACTTATAATAGCTTGTAGAGATGCGTTATAGTAAACAAAGTGGAAATGAAGACTTAAAAACACTAAAAACCTCATATTTTAGCATGTCAAAAAAAATGGCCGAAAAGGCAATAGTATAGTATGTCGAAAAAGTCAAATTTTGACCCCTCCTAAAAATGGCTGAAAATGACTTATAATAGCTTGTAGAGATGCGTTATAGTAAACAAAGTGGAAATGAAGACTTAAAAACACTAAAAACCTCATATTTTAGCATGTCAAAAAAAATGGCCGAAAAGGCAATAGTATAGTATGTCGAAAAAAGTCAAATTTTGACCCCTCCTAAAAATGGCTGAAAATGACTTATAATAGCTTGTAGAGATGCGTTATAGTAAACAAAGTGGAAATGAAGACTTAAAAACACTTAAAACCTCATATTTTAGCATGTCAAAAAATGGCCGAAAAGGCAATAGTATAGTATGTCGAAAAAGTCAAATTTTGACCCCTCCTAAAAATGGCTGAAAATGACTTATAATAGCTTGTAGAGATGCGTTATAGTACACAAAGTGGAAATGAAGACTTAAAAACACTAAAAACCTCATATTTTAGCATGTCAAAAAAATGGCCGAAAAGGCAATAGTATAGTATGTCGAAAAAAGTCAAATTTTGACCCCTCCTAAAAATGGCTGAAAATGACTTATAATAGCTTGTAGAGATGCGTTATAGTAAACAAAGTGGAAATGAAGACTTAAAAAGGCCAAAAACCTCATATTTTAGCATGTCAAAAAAAATGGCCGAAAAGGCAATAGTATAGTATGTCGAAAAAGTCAAATTTTGACCCCTCCTAAAAATGGCTGAAAATGACTTATAATAGCTTGTAGAGATGCGTTATAGTACACAAAGTGGAAATGAAGACTGAAAAAGGCCAAAAACCTCATATTTTAGCATGTCAAAAAAAATGGCCGAAAAGGCAATAGTATAGTATGTCGAAAAAAGTCAAATTTTGACCCCTCCTAAAAATGGCTGAAAATGACTTATAATAGCTTGTAGAGATGCGTTATAGTAAACAAAGTGGAAATGAAGACTTAAAAACACTAAAACCTCATATTTTAGCATGTCAAAAAATGGCCAAAAAGGCAATAGTATAGTATGTCGAAAAAGTCAAATTTTGACCCCTCCTAAAAATGGCTGAAAATGACTTATAATAGCTTGTAGAGATGCGTTATAGTAAACAAAGTGGAAATGAAGACTGAAAAAGGCCAAAAACCTCATATTTTAGCATGTCAAAAAAATGGCCGAAAAGGCAATAGTATAGTATGTCGAAAAAAGTCAAATTTTGACCCCTCCTAAAAATGGCTGAAAATGACTTATAATAGCTTGTAGAGATGCGTTATAGTAAACAAAGTGGAAATGAAGACTTAAAAAGGCCAAAAACCTCATATTTTAGCATGTCAAAAAAATGGCCGAAAAGGCAATAGTATAGTATGTCGAAAAAGTCAAATTTTGACCCCTCCTAAAAATGGCTGAAAATGACTTATAATAGCTTGTAGAGATGCGTTATAGTAAACAAAGTGGAAATGAAGACTTAAAAACACTTAAAACCTCATATTTTAGCATGTCAAAAAAAATGGCCGAAAAGGCAATAGTATAGTATGTCGAAAAAAGTCAAATTTTGACCCCTCCTAAAAATGGCTGAAAATGACTTATAATAGCTTGTAGAGATGCGTTATAGTAAACAAAGTGGAAATGAAGACTTAAAAAGGACAAAAACCTCATATTTTAGCATGTCAAAAAAAATGGCCCGAAAAAGGCAATAGTATAGTATGTCGAAAAAGTCAAATTTTGACCCCTCCTAAAATGGCTGAAAATGACTTATAATAGCTTGTAGAGATGCGTTATAGTACACAAAGTGGAAATGAAGACTGAAAAAGGCCAAAAACCTCATATTTTAGCATGTCAAAAAAATGGCCGAAAAGGCAATAGTATAGTATGTCGAAAAAAGTCAAATTTTGACCCCTCCTAAAAATGGCTGAAAATGACTTATAATAGCTTGTAGAGATACGTTATAGTACACAAAGTGGAAATGAAGACTTAAAAACACTAAAAACCTCATATTTTAGCATGTCAAAAAAAATGGCCGAAAAGGCAATAGTATAGTATGTCGAAAAAGTCAAATTTTGACCCCTCCTAAAAATGGCTGAAAATGACTTATAATAGCTTGTAGAGATGCGTTATAGTAAACAAAGTGGAAATGAAGACTTAAAAACACTAAAAACCTCATATTTTAGCATGTCAAAAAAAATGGCCGAAAAGGCAATAGTATAGTATGTCGAAAAAGTCAAATTTTGACCCCTCCTAAAAATGGCTGAAAATGACTTATAATAGCTTGTAGAGATGCGTTATAGTAAACAAAGTGGAAATGAAGACTTAAAAACACTAAAAACCTCATATTTTAGCATGTCAAAAAAAATGGCCGAAAAGGCAATAGTATAGTATGTCGAAAAAAGTCAAATTTTGACCCCTCCTAAAAATGGCTGAAAATGACTTATAATAGCTTGTAGAGATGCGTTATAGTAAACAAAGTGGAAATGAAGACTTAAAAACACTAAAAACCTCATATTTTAGCATGTCAAAAAAAATGGCCGAAAAGGCAATAGTATAGTATGTCGAAAAAGTCAAATTTTGACCCCTCCTAAAAATGGCTAAAAACAACATAGAATAGCTATTATAGACGTGTTGTAGTATACAAAGTGGAAATCAAGACTGAAAAACACTAAAAACCTCATATTTTAGCATGTCAAAAAAAATGGCCGAAAAGGCAATAGTATAGTATGTCGAAAAAAGTCAAATTTTGACCCCTCCTAAAAATGGCTGAAAATGACTTATAATAGCTTGTAGAGATGCGTTATAGTAAACAAAGTGGAAATGAAGACTGAAAAAGGCCAAAAACCTCATATTTTAGCATGTCAAAAAAATGGCCGAAAAGGCAATAGTATAGTATGTCGAAAAAAGTCAAATTTTGACCCCTCCTAAAAATGGCTAAAAACAACATAGAATAGCTATTATAGACGTGTTGTAGTATACAAAGTGGAAATCAAGACTGAAAAACACTAAAAACATGATATTTTAGCATGTCAAAAAAATGGCCGAAAAGGCAATAGTATAGTATGTCGAAAAAAGTCAAATTTTGACCTCTCCTAAAAATGGTTAAAAACAACTTATAATAGCTATTATAGATGTGTTGTAGTAAACAAAGTGGAAATCAAGACTGAAAAATACTAAAAATCTCATATTTTAGCATGTCAGAAAAATGGCCAAAAAGGCAATAGTATAGTATGTCGAAAAAAGTCAAATTTTGACCCCTCCTAAAAATGGCTAAAAACAACATATAATAGCTATTATAGACGTGTTGTAGTAAACAAAGTGGAAATCAAGACTGAAAAACACTAAAAACCTCATATTTTAGCATGTCAAAAAAATGGCCGAAAAGGCAATAGTATAGTATGTCGAAAAAAGTCAAATTTTGACCCCTCCTAAAAATGGCTAAAAACAACATATAATAGCTATTATAGACGTGTTGTAGTAAACAAAGTGGAAATCAAGACTGAAAAAGACTAAAAACATCATATTTTAGCATGTCAAAAAAATGGCCGAAAAGGCAATAGTATAGTATGTCGAAAAAAGTCAAATTTTGACCCCTCCTAAAAATGGCTGAAAACGACTTATAATAGCTTGTAGAGACATGTCGTGGTAAAGAAAGTGGAAATAAAGGCCGAAAAAGGCCAAAAACCTCATATTTTAGCATGTCAGAAAAATGGCCGAAAAGGCAATAGTATATAGTATGTCGAAAAAAGTCAAATTTTGACCCCTCCTGAAAACGACAAATAGCTTGTAGAAATGCATTATAGCACACATTGCTGGAAAAAAATGCTAGAAACGACATTTTCTAGCATGTCTGAAAAATTGCTTACCATCGTAGTATAGGATTTCAAAAAATGGTACATTTTGACATGCCATAAAAACAATAACATAATTACATAACACAGAAATACATTGAAAAATTTCACATTAAATGCCTGTTTTTAAAGATGACTTTTTAGGAATTATTTAAATGGAGATGTGTCGGTGCAGTCTTGAATATGTGTTTGGAGTGAGTTACAGAGTGACGGGGCAGCGATGGAGATGGCTTTGTCCCCCAAGGTTCGGTGCTTGGTACTGTGCAGTGGAGAGAAGAGGTTTGCGTTGAAGGAGCAGAGGCTGTAGGAAGGAGTTTGACGGTGAAGGAGGTCAGTTTTGAACAGTTTGTTGAAAAACGTCAAATTTTTACATGTCATAAAAATGGCTGAAAATGACATATCATAGCTTGTAGATAGACATCATAGCATACAATGTTGAAATAAAGACCAAAAACATCATAATTTAGTATGTCGAAAAAAAATACTACATAGTATAGTATGCCAAAAAATGTCAAATTTTGACATGTCAAATAAATGCCTGAAAACTGGTTATTACAGCTCGTAGAGACGTGTCATAGTATAC
Organism: Plectropomus leopardus; assembly: GCF_026936395.1. NCBI lineage: Eukaryota > Metazoa > Chordata > Actinopteri > Perciformes > Serranidae > Plectropomus > Plectropomus leopardus. The sequence continues at coordinate 12,802,831 of NC_142184.1, read as the reverse complement.
AAAGTAGGAAAAAAGGCCCAAAACCTCATAATTTAACATATCTACAAAATTGCAGAAAATGCCATAGTATAGTCTGTCAAAAAAGTTAAATTTTGACATGTGCAAAAAATGCCTGAAAAGAACATATTATAGCTTGTAGAGACACGTCATAGTATACAATGTCGAGATAAAGGTCAAAAACGTCATAATTAAGCATGTCGAATTGATGGCTGAAAACGCCATAGTATAGTATGTTGAAAAAACATCAAATTTTGACATGTCAAAAAAAAATGGCTGAAAATGGCATATTATAGCTTGTAGAGACACGTCATAGTACACAATGTCAAAATAAACATGAACATAATTACATAACACACAAATACACAGCAAATACACTGAATAATCACACATTGAAAGCCTGTAAAAAAAAAAGGTGAGTTTCTATGAATGATTTAACGATGGATGTGTCGATGCAGTCTTCAGTATGTGATGGGAGCGAGTTCCAGAGTGAGGGGGCAGCGATGGAGAAGGCGCTGTCCCTCAAGGTTCGGTGCTCGGTTCTGCGTAGTGAAGAGAAGAGGTTTGTATTGGAGGAGCAGAGGCTGCAGGAAGAGTGTGATGGTGAAGAAGGTCAGTTTTGAACAGTTTGTCAAAAAAATTGCTGAAAACTTCATATTAATATTATTATTATGTTTATATCCCACCTCAGGCATGTGCAACGGAGGCGTTACAGCACCTGGCTGACCAGATAACAGACGAGGAGAAAAAAATCCAGACTCCCTGCTTACTATTCTTGGGGATTTTAACAGAGCACATCTCACACATGAACTGCCAAAATACTGACAGCATATTAAGTGTCCCACCAGGAACACAAACACACTGGACCATTGCTATACAGTTTTAAAGGACAGTTATCGCTCTGTGTCCCGTGGAGCTTTGAGTCTCTCTGATCACTGTCTGCTCCATCGCATCCCAACCTACAGGCAGAAACTAAAACAATCTAAACTTGTAGCGAGGACAGTGAGGAAATGGACAGACGAGTCAAAGTTGGAGTTACAGGCCTGCTTTGATTGTGCTGACTGTGTTTTTGAAGCTGCAGCCTCAGATCTCAACAAACTTAGTGACACTGTGACATCTTACATCACTTTTTGTGAGGACGTGTGTGCAGACTAAACATGTAACAATACAATTTTCATATCACTACAATCATGACTAAAATTATCGCAATAATCGGTATGTAGTGATAATGTTGAAATGCGCAGGAAAATGTCCTGCTGTGACACAGTATATCCGTCTAGGGCTTTTATTGTGAATGGTAAGAATGCAAGACGTGCAGCTACTGCACTGACGCTATCAACGTGAGAGAGCTAAAAAGAGTTTGCCGTGTTGGTTCAAAGTACGGGGCCTCCATCTTAATATCTCATAACATTCGTCAGTATGCACGCAGCGTTAGCGCCCAGCACACCAGTAGCTGGTGATAGTTTAGTGATCAGCTGATCAGCTGTACAGTAAACAGTAGAACAAGTAGTGCTCGAGACGCCATCGCCTCACCACACAGATGTTTGTGAGCGACGCAGAGAGAGTGAAAGAGCAGCAGCACAGAGCTGTGTGCCCCTAAAAATGCACTGGAGACGCAGAGTTTAATACGTGACTATTTTGGCCTTCCCCCCTACCTGTGGGACACCGCCGACTGGCAGACGACCTGCTTCCATCACTGTATGCACCTCCATCCCTGTCTGGTTTGGATCTGCCACCAAACAGGACCAGGACAGACTGTAAAGGACAACAAGGGCAAAGGACAATCAGGTCTGCAGAGACCCGGATTATTGGGATTGACCTTACCTCCATCCAGGACTGATACCGGTCCAGCATCAGGAAACGGGCAGGTAACATCGGTGCAGACCCCACACACCCCGGACGCAAACTGTTCAAACTCCTCCCGTCTGGTAGGCATTTCAGGTCACTGCACACAAAAACAACTCGACAGAAACAGTTTCTTCCTCCAGGCTGTCACTCTGATAACCTCTTAACGGTCAAAGAGTGTCAGAATAATCACTGTTGCATATTTTTAACTTGCTTTTACCATATGACCCTTTGCGCTGTTACCTCACTCTACTTGTAACTGCACTTTTACGCACACGGACTTATATGTATTAGCTAAAATTGCGTAATTAGGGCTTGTACATACGTAAATTTAAAACTATACTAAAACTATATTTTTCTGTTTATATCTGTTTTTATTTTTTTTCTTTTCTATTTTCCTTTTATATTCAATGTTTAATTTCCTGTACATTGAAAGCAAAGCTAACTGAAGTCAAATTCCTTCTTGTTTTTGTTAACCCTAACCCCTAACCCTCATATGACATATCAAAAAAACAGCTGAAAAACAAACATTATAGCATGTCGAGACGCGTCATGGTATAGTATGTAGAAGAAACATCCAAAAGCATCATAATATAGCAAGTTGAAAAAAAGTTGTCTTAAATTACCCAAAAATATCATGGTGTAGTATGTCGTCAAAAATGCTTCAAAAGTGCATAGTGTAGTATGTTGTCAAAAATGACACTAAATAGCCCAAAAACATTGTAGTATAGCATGTGGTCAAAAATAATGCAAAATAGCCCAAAAATGTTGTAGTATAATTTGTGGTCAAAAATGAGTCATAGTCAAGTAAAGTATGTTGTCAAATATAACCCCAAAAAGTCAAATTATATTATATTATTAATTATTATATTATATTATGTCGTAAAAAAATGACACAAAATAGTACAAAAAAAGTATAGTATTTCGTCTAAAATGACTTGAAAATGTCATAGTATAGTTTGTCGCCAAAAACATCTTAGTATAGTATGTCATCAAAAATGACCTTTAAAACATCATAGTATAGTATGTCAAAAAACTGCCAAAAACATCATGATATAGCATGTTGAAAAATCGACCAAAAACATCCTAGTATACTGTAGTATGTTAAAAAATGTCAAGATATAACAAAAAACAAAAGCTGAAAACCACATTATACAGCGTATTGAGACACATCATACTATAGCATGCTGAAAAAGAGGTTTAAAAAACTCATAATATAGCATGTCAAAAAACCAACAAAAAACGTCGTAGTTTAGCATGTTGAAAAATGTCAAAACAGGACATGTCAAAGAAAATAGCTGAAAACCATATATTATAGTAAGTTGAGACACGTCATAGTATAGTATGTCGAAAAAACATCCAAAAACATAACAGAATTTTTAAAAAATGACGTCATAGTATAATATGTTGTCAAAAATGTATCAGAAATGCAGTAATATAGTATGTAATATAGTATGTCGTCAAAAATGGCCCAAAACATCATAATATAGTGTGCCATCAAAATGACACAAAATGGCCCAAAACGTCATAGTTTAGTATATCATCAGCAATGACCCGAAAACATCAAAGTATAACATGTTGTCAAAAATGCCTCAAAAATGCATAGTATAGTACTGTATATCATCAAAAATTACACAAAACCGTCATAGTAAAGTATGCCATCAAAAATGGCCTAAAATCATCATAGCATAGTATGTTCTGTGTGCTGATAGTGGTTTTACCTGTTTTGGGACCACTTCACCTGACTTATTGTCCAAAACGATATATCATTTAACTTTTGGTGCCTTAATTTGTTCTGATATATCACAATCAGTGTTTAAACTATATGAATCTACAGCCAAATAATATTTTATGGCATAAATAAAATAAAATAAGGGTCATATGGAGCTGAAATGCAAAATTTAGTATCTGCAATGATGTCTGTCAATACTGTTGATTTACCAACTGAGCCAAACATTCAGATGCATTTCTGCCTGTAAGCAACATCCTATATAACTCAATAACAGCAGTGACATCTGTTGAAAACTTGACTGATAGATGAGTCAGGCTGATAATCAACTTAAGTTTTTTCAGGTTAAAATTCAGAATTGGCAGTGTCTGTCGAAACTCAACTGATACATGAGTAAGGCCAATATTCCTTGATTTCAACAGACGCATCTGCTCATACTTGTTTTACCTGTTTCTGGACCACTTCACCTGATTTATCAGCCAAAACAATATATCACTCAACTTTTCCTGCCTTAATTTATATAGCACCTTTCACAGACACCAGTCATTAAGTGCTTCACAATCACACAGAAAAAGAAATGTCCTAGCCCATTAAGAGCTTGGTGTGTGAGAAAAGGACGTTAAAATCGACTCTAATTTATACAGGAAGCCAGTGCAGAGCGACTCAAGCAAGCTGGAGTGATGTGCTCTCTCCTCTTGGTTCTGGTTAACAGCTGAGCTGCAGAGGTTTGGATCAGCTGAAGTCTCTCAGTGGATTTTTTCAGTAACCCAGTAAAATGTGTGTTACAGTAATTCAGTCATCTTAAAACAAAGGCATGAATTCCACAAAAATGTGAAGTGTGTGGAGGTTTAGTTCAGTGGGTAAATCGGGTGGTTAATGTATCTGAAGTTGTTGGTTCAGGTCTTACCTGAGTCAGGTGATTTTTGACTTTTGTGGCATAAATAAAATAAAATATTGGCTGATGTGTCTGTCTGCTCTGCTGATACAAGTCATGGATGACGTAGTATACGTCGGAAGCAGTAAGCAATGGAGATCAGCTGGATAAGAGATGAGCGATGTGTTTTCGTATCTATAAACAATTCCGTCTAATATCTGATTTTTGAGCCGCTAATCCAATCAACGTGCTTTAAAAAGTCACGTAAAGTGGAGTCTCAGCTGATTGGCCACGTTTAGACGTCGAGAGGCTCAGCAGTGAACGTGGTTACATCACCAATTTCTGCGCATTGATTCGCCAGGAAACCAAAGTTGTTCAGCCCTCTGAGCCAAACAGCAAGGGTTGAGAAGGCTTTGTCCCGCCTCCTGTGTTCCGATTGGATGAAAATTTCAATGTCCGTGTGTGGTTGGTCATTTGCTCCAGCAATCAACATTGGTTTCCGGTTTGTTTGTTTTGTCGCGGAAATTTGAACACGCACGGAGGGATAACGAGACGAAGCGCGTGTATTTGTTTACATGGAGACGTACCAAAAATAAGAGAGCAGCAAGACAGAGCTCAGCAAAAAGCAAGACCAAGATCGCCTTTTTGAACGAGCGGCCTCGCGACGCTGCAGCTGATCCTCGTCACACACAGCTGGTGCAGCAGGAGGAGGACAGGCAGGACAGAGACCCGTTTGGAGACATTAGGTCAGTGACTCTGAGTCCGAGAGACCCGATGCAAGGGTAAGATTTAAAGAAAATAGCTGAATGCACTGAGGTGAATGGGATCAGCATGTGTATCAGCCATATTATCTGTGTTGTCTTAACTCCACAGAGCGGTACTGATTGTACTTCTTGTGTTTAAAGCTGCCGGAAGCGAGGAGAGCTGTCTTGACCTAAGAAGAAATGGACATTTGGAGAGGGATAACAATCGACGTGATATCAGATGAGGACGACGGCACAGCTGACGGGGAAGCTGCGGATTGTGAGGCCACCATCCTTTAGAAGCCAGGAGCTCTCTGAACTATGTGCTGTTGTTCAGGAGAGACGGGAAGCAACACACCACTAAAGGCTGCGTATTGGGACAGACCGGCAGCGACTGCATACGAGCGCGGAGCACCAAAGATATGTTGCTTTTTTTCGTTCTTTTGTTTTTTGAAATAAAGCTTTACTATTATTAATATGTTTCTGGCAAATGACTTTCTCTGACTGACTCTGACTTTCTTCTCATCTGATATTGTGACAGATGTAGTCTTCAGTAACCTGATCATTATGATAATAATAGTAACAGTAGGAGTAATAATAATAAATATTATTATTATCGTTTTGTAATTTGTCATTGCTAATTTGTTCGGCAATATCACACTCAGTGTGTAAACTGTGACTCTCCAGCCAAATGATATTTTGTGGCATAAATGAAATTCAAAACCTGAAGTGAGTGTCGATCTCGCGACCTTTGGATTGATAGTTGGGTGACTTATCACTGAGCTAAATGAGGGAATGCACCAGTGGGTACAAGCACACATATTTATATTTGGGTCAGGCCGACGGCTGATGAAAATTTTTACAGTGCAAAAATATCGGCAGCGACGTCTGTCGGAAAACGACCGATAGATGAGTCCGGCCGATATTTCCGGACAGTTTCACCTGGTTTAACTGCCAAAATTATACCTTATTAATCTTTATTTGTCTGCAATATCACAATCAGCGTTTAAACTGTATGTATCTAAATAAAATAAAATGAAATATTTTCAAGGGGACACAGACACTGACAGTGATATTGCAGACAAATTAAGGCACATAAAAGAAGAAACGAAAAATATTTAAAATCAGAGTCAAAGAGACTGAGACAGTTTTATTTTAGTTGTTTTTTAGAAACTAAAATGAAATTGTCTGTCATTTTGACTCTGACTGTAAATATTTTAAAGAAGAAACGAAAATATTTAAAATCAGAGTCAAAGAGACTGAGACAGTTTTATTTTAGTTGTTTTTTAGAAACTAAAATGAAATTGTCTGTCATTTTGACTCTGACTGTAAATATTTTAAAGAAGAAACGAAAATATTTAAAATCAGAGTCAAAGAGACTGAGACAGTTTTATTTTAGTTGTTTTTTAGAAACTAAAATGAAATTGTCTGTCATTTTGACTCTGACTGTAAATATTTTAAAGAAGAAACGAAAATATTTAAAATCAGAGTCAAAGAGACTGAGACAGTTTTATTTTAGTTGTTTTTTAGAAACTAAAATGAAATTGTCTGTCATTTTGACTCTGATTGTAAATATTTTAAAGAAGAAACGAAAATATTTAAAATCAGAGTCAAAGAGACTGAGACAGTTTTATTTTAGTTGTTTTTTAGAAACTAAAATGAAATTGTCTGTCATTTTGACTCTGATTGTAAATATTTTAAAGAAGAAACGAAAATATTTAAAATCAGAGTCAAAGAGACTGAGACAGTTTTATTTTAGTTGTTTTTTAGAAACTAAAATGAAATTGTCTGTCATTTTGACTCTGACTGTAAATATTTTAAAGAAGAAACAAAAATATTTAAAATCAGAGTCAAAGAGACTGAGTTTTATTTTAGTTGTTTTTTAGAAACTAAAATGAAATTGTCTGTCATTTTGACTCTGACTGTAAATATTTTAAAGAAGAAACGAAAATATTTAAAATCAGAGTCAAAGAGACTGAGACAGTTTTATTTTAGTTGTTTTTAGAAACTAAAATGAAATTGTCTGTCATTTTGACTCTGATTGTAAATATTTTAAAGAAGAAACGAAAATATTTAAAATCAGAGTCAAAGAGACTGAGACAGTTTTATTTTAGTTGTTTTTAGAAACTAAAATGAAATTGTCTGTCATTTTGACTCTGATTGTAAATATTTTAAAGAAGAAACGAAAATATTTAAAATCAGAGTCAAAGAGACTGAGACAGTTTTATTTTAGTTGTTTTTAGAAACTAAAATGAAATTGTCTGTCATTTTGACTCTGACTGTAAATATTTTAAAGAAGAAACGAAAATATTTAAAATCAGAGTCAAAGAGACTGAGACAGTTTTATTTTAGTTGTTTTTTAGAAACTAAAATGAAATTGTCTGTCATTTTGACTCTGACTGTAAATATTTTAAAGAAGAAACGAAAAATATTTAAAATCAGAGTCAAAGAGACTGAGACAGTTTTATTTTAGTTGTTTTTTAGAAACTAAAATGAAATTGTCTGTCATTTTGACTCTGACTGTAAATATTTTAAAGAAGAAACGAAAAATATTTAAAATCAGAGTCAAAGAGACTGAGACAGTTTTATTTTAGTTGTTTTTAGAAACTAAAATGAAATTGTCTGTCATTTTGACTCTGACTGTAAATATTTTAAAGAAGAAACGAAAATATTTAAAATCAGAGTCAAAGAGACTGAGACAGTTTTATTTTAGTTGTTTTTAGAAACTAAAATAAAATTGTCTGTCATTTTGACTCTGACTGTAAATATTTTAAAGAAGAAACGAAAAATATTTAAAATCAGAGTCAAAGAGACTGAGACATTTTTATTTTAGTTGTTTTTTAGAAACTAAAATGAAATTGTCTGTCATTTTGACTCTGACTGTAAATATTTTAAAGAAGAAACGAAAAATATTTAAAATCAGAGTCAAAGAGACTGAGACAGTTTTATTTTAGTTGTTTTTTAGAAACTAAAATGAAATTGTCTGTCATTTTGACTCTGGTTGTAAATATTTTAAAGAAGAAACGAAAATATTTAAAAACAGAGTTAAAGAGACTGAGACAGTTTTATTTTAGTTGTTTTTAGAAACTAAAATGAAATTGTCTGTCATTTTGACTCTGACTGTAAATATTTTAAAGAAGAAACGAAAATATTTAAAATCAGAGTCAAAGAGACTGAGACATTTTTATTTTAGTTGTTTTTTAGAAACTAAAATGAAATTGTCTGTCATTTTGACTCTGACTGTAAATATTTTAAAGAAGAAACGAAAATATTTAAAATCAGAGTCAAAGAGACTGAGACAGTTTTATTTTAGTTGTTTTTTAGAAACTAAAATGAAATTGTCTGTCATTTTGACTCTGACTGTAAATATTTTAAAGAAGAAACGAAAATATTTAAAATCAGAGTCAAAGAGACTGAGACAGTTTTATTTTAGTTGTTTTTTAGAAACTAAAATGAAATTGTCTGTCATTTTGACTCTGGTTGTAAATATTTTAAAGAAGAAACGAAAATATTTAAAATCAGAGTCAAAGAGACTGAGACAGTTTTATTTTAGTTGTTTTTTAGAAACTAAAATGAAATTGTCTGTCATTTTGACTCTGACTGTAAATATTTTAAAGAAGAAACGAAAATATTTAAAATCAGAGTCAAAGAGACTGAGACAGTTTTATTTTAGTTGTTTTTTAGAAACTAAAATGAAATTGTCTGTCATTTTGACTCTGATTGTAAATATTTTAAAGAAGAAACGAAAATATTTAAAATCAGAGTCAAAGAGACTGAGACAGTTTTATTTTAGTTGTTTTTTAGAAACTAAAATGAAATTGTCTGTCATTTTGACTCTGATTGTAAATATTTTAATTTCTTCTTTTATGTGCCTTAATTTGTCTGCAATATCACTGTCAGTGTCTGTGTCCCCTTGAAAATATTTCATTTTATTTTATTTATGAAGATAGATTCATACAGTTTAAACGCTGATTGTGATATTGCAGACAAATAAAGATTAATAAGGTATAATTTTGGCAGTTAAACCAGGTGAAATTGTCCGGAAATATCGGCTGGACTCATTTATCGGTCGTTTTCCGACAGACGTCGCTGCCAATATTTTTGCATTGTAGAAATTTTCGCTGGCCATCAGCCTAACTCAAATATAAATATGTGTGCTTGCACCCATTTGTGCATGCCCTCATTTAGCTCAGTGATAAGTCACCCAACTATCAATCCAAAAGGTCGCGAGATCGACACCCATTTAGGGTATTGAATTTCATTTATGCCACAAAATATCATTTGGCTGGCGAGTCACAGTTTACACATTGAGTGCAATATTGCCGAACAAATTAGCAATAACAAATTACAAAACGATAATAATAATATTTATTATTATTACTCCTACTGTTACTGTTATTATCATAATGAAAGGGTTACTGAAGACTACATCTGTCACAATATCAGATGAGAGGAAAGTCACATTTGCCAGAAACATATTAATAAACTTTATTTTAAAACAACAAAAGAACGAAAAAAGCAACATATCTTTGGTGCTCCGCGCTCGTATGCAGTCGCTGCCGGTCTGTCCCAATACGCAGCCTTTAGTGGTGTGTTGCTTCCCGTCTCTCCTGAACAACAGCACATAGTTCAGAGAGCTCCTGGCTTCTAAAGGATGGTGGCCTCACAATCCGCAGCTTCCCCGTCAGCTGTGCCGTCGGCCTCATCTGATATCACGTCGATTGTGATCCCTCTCCAAATGTCCATTTCTTCTTCGGTCAAGACAGCTCTCCTCGCTTCCGGCAGCTTTAAACACAAGAAGTACAATCAGTACCGCTCTGTGGAGTTAAGACAACACAGATAATATGGCTGATACACATGCTGATCCCATTCACCTCAGTGCATTCAGCTATTTTCTTTAAATCTTACCCTTGCATCGGGTCATAGCGCCTGTCGTTTCCCTCAGTTTTGGAGAAGTCGCACAGTTTACTATAAAATACAAAAATCAACATCAAAGTCACTTTGGTGAACAAATAGAGCCAGACCTGAGCAGCAGGCATAGTCAGTGTGGCACATTACACATTTATATTCTTGAATCTGAACATTTAATTCACTCAAGAGAGTCACTGACCTAATGTCTCCAAACGGGTCTCTGTCCTGCCTGTCCTCCTCCTGCTGCACCAGCTGTGTGTGACGAGGATCAGCTGCAGCGTCGCGAGGCCGCTCGTTCAAAAAGGCGATCTTGGTCTTGCTTTTTGCTGAGCTCTGTCTTGCTGCTCTCTTATTTTTGGTACGTCTCCATGTAAACAAATACACGCGCTTCGTCTCGTTATCCCTCTGTGTGTGTTCAAATTTCCGCGACAACACAAACAGACCGGAAACCAACGTTGATTGCTGGAGCAAATGACCAACCACAGATGGACATTTGAATTTTCATCCAATCGGAACACAGGAGGCGGGACAAAGCCTTCTCAACCCTTGCTGTTTGGCTCAGAGGGCCGAACAAATTTGGTTTCCTGGCGAATCAATGCGCAGAAATTGGTGACGTAACCACGTTCACTGCGGAGCCTCTCGACGTCTAAACGTGGCCAATCAGCTGAGACTCTCCACTTTACGTGACTTTTTAAAGCACGTTGATTGGATTAGCGGCTCAAAAATCAGATATTAGACGGAATTCTTTATAGATACGAAAATACATCGCTCATCTCTTATCCAGCTGATCTCCATTGCTTATTGCTCCCGTTTATTATTATTATTATTTATAAATGCCATGAAAGTCAAAAGTCACCTGATCCAGATAAGTCTTGAACCAGCATCTTATGATACACCTACCACCTGCTTTACCCACTGAGCTACACCTCAGCACACCTAATGAGAATTTGAGATTCCCTTTAGCTCAGTATCAGCAGTGACATCTGTCAAAAACTTGACTTGATTTCTTGGCAGGGAAAATTCAGTATTTAGTATACTAAAATTCAGGAGACAATTGTGTTTTTTAAACTGTTTGAAGTGTTTGTTGTCAGGTACGTTATCCATGACTTATATCAGCAGAGCAGACAGACATATCAGCCAACATTTTATTGTATTTATGCCATAAAAGTTAAAAGTCACTTAACACAGATAAAACTTGAACCACCAACTTTGGATTCATTAGTGCGCTGCCTTATCCACTGAGCTAAACCTCCATACACTGCCATGTGATGTGGAACTAAATTATGTCTTCGTTTCAAGATGATTTGATTACTGCAACATACTTTTTACTGGGTTACTGAAAAAAAACAAACAAACAAACAAACAAAAAAAAACACTGAGAGACTTCAGCTGATCCAAACCTCTGCAGCTCAGCTGTTAACCAGAACCAAGAGGAGAGAGCACATCACTCCAGCTTACTTAAGTTGCTCTGCACTGGCTTCCTGTATAAATTAGAGTTGATTTTAAGGTCCTTCCTGTTACGCATTCTGTGCACTAAATTTTTATTCTTATTTTATCTTACTTTTACTAGCATTATCAAGTGGATTTTATCCATCTGAAGATGCATTCTATGTATTCTATTCTGATTTTATTTTATTTTTACATGTATGTTTTATTATGTCTTATATGTGTTTTGATGTGAAAAACTATTTTTTTTTCTTGTAAAGCATGAAATATGCTATACAAATACAGTTTATTATTATTGTTATTATTATATCTGTGGCCGAAGGGTGAGATTAAGATGGGGAGAAAATGTTTCTGGAGTTTTGTGGGCTGAGAGTAATAATTTTAAGTTTTTTTTGTGTTCTTGCTATAATGTGTCACAAATTATTCTTGGTTGTGCTGCTCCAAAAGAAAAAAACAAATGTAATACTTTTAAATTCAATTAAAGTTTTGCGCAGTACAAAGTCACCTGAATGACAGGGACGCTTTTTCAGTTAATTTAACAATCTCTGGTGAAAAAAAAAAAAGCCGCATTAAATATAACACGAGCAAGAGGAACTGCATCACTTGTAAAAATCCATGTGTGACACAGAAAAGACAGGAGGCAGTGTTCTTATAAGGAGGGGAAATTTTATTTATAACACATGGTGCTGACAGGGAGTCTCCAGCTCAGCGTCTATATTACAAGGTTGATCTGCAAGGCTGCGCATTTACTTTACTGTATTTGGAAACCAAGATTGCAGTGGCACTATAAACACACGCTTGAAACAACAGATTCTTTCCCTTTTTTTGGACTTTTTTCTTAATTTTCTTACAAAATGGTACAAACAACAATACAAAATATTTGTGCTGTTGACAATTTACAAAAATGTCTTTTGACTCGATTACTGTGCAATAATTTTTTCAGCTTTTTTTTTTCTCTCCTCCGTTTGAAACTATGTGAGTATGGTACACCAGAATCCCCTCTGGGTTGCAACCTCGGTCATGCGGGCTGCGACACATTTTAAAATGTTGTATGGTTACTGTAATAGAACTCATCTGTCCATTATAAAAAGACACATGCAAAAAGCTCCAATTGTACAGGTACAGTTTGCCTAACTTGGGTCTGTTTAGCTTCAAGCAAATACTACATTATGTACACTTGGACTTGCGCAGTACTGGGAGAACTTGTATGAAACACTGCTGCCTGTCTGTCTTTGTGGTTCTGGCCATTGCAGAGCTAAAGTCTGGCTTCTGCTGGAGCCTCCCGTCATGTGTGTGTCCATGGTTAGGCAGTGTCCCCAGTGAGACCAAGTGTCCTTTAACTAACACCAGTCAAAGAGGCAGAGGAGCTGTTGTTAACAGCCAGAAGACAGTGGTGGACTACAGCAGTGCAATAGTTCTTCCTTCATTCTATCGTTTCCTAATTTTCCCCTCGCTTTAGCAGGAGGACGTCAATAAGACAAGTGGACCAAGTATGTAACAAGTAATGATCAATCTTCCTTCATTTTCCCTCACAAATTGCATTAAAATGGGGGGGTCAAGTGTGACCGACTCCATGATGATTAGCTGTCATTGTGGGTCTTTGATAACATTCAGTATCATAATGGCATGTGTCAAGTATGTATGCATGACACAGTTATAAAGGTGTTGTCTTGTGTAAAGTGTGTGTGTGTGGGCCTCCTGCTGTGTGCGGCCCTGGACTCGGTCTGAACACGTGATCAGAGAGCGCGAGTATTTCATTAAGCAACGTCTTTTATTCTGTGAACAACACTGGGTGGCCTTCAGTCACGTTGGAGCTCCACAGCTGAATTAGAACAATGCTGAAAGGGCTTGTATATAATATCGAACACTCACATATATACAGTAAGGCCTAGAGGAGTGAGTGTGTGCTAGTATAGACTGTACACGTTGGTTTGAAGTGGAACCTTTTCACCATGATGGAGCTAAACTTGAACAGCGACGCGAGTATGGCTGTAAGCTCATATAGAATCGTACAGACTCTTAAATGCACATGGCTTTTTGTGGTGAAATATACCTTGCAATTGAAAACAAAACTGGAGTGAAAGAAAATGCACAGAGAAACGGACAAACCATGTTACCAAATGTATAAAAATGTTCTGTATATACAACATTTATATGTCAGAAATCATCACAGATAGCAGAAAGTAACAGCTGTGTTTATTTTGTGAAGATATTCTGTAGGCTGATAGATAAGAGCTTATCCAGCAGCAAGCTGTGGAAACTACTCTGTCTCTCGTGTCTACTCTGTCTTAACTGTAAGCTGACAGCTTTCCTAAAAATGGCCACTGTCAGTTTTTACACCGAAAGGTGCAATTTGCACCCATTTATGTGTTCATCTAAATCAAAAGATTCCTACCCTGTTAACCTTATTAATTACACTATGACCTTCCAGCCGCGGTTTATAGTCAAATCAAACTCTCATCCCTATTTCATTGTTATGGTATAATGAGTATTTCAATTAACATTTAATATTTTCCATTTATATCTTTTCACTGGTTTAAAGTGTGCAAGATTTAGGGGGATATATTGGCAGAAATGGAATATCATATCTAAAGTATATTTTCTTAAGTGTATAATCACCTTAAAATAAGAATGATTTTGTTTTCATTATCTTGACTGATTTTCATTAATGAGCCGTTTATATCTACATAGGGAGCGGGCTCTCATCTGCAGAGATCACCATGTTTCTACTACGGTGGCTCTGAGGGTCAAAACACTTCAACATTTCCCAAAAGACTATAATGTTATCTAAAACAACACATTTCAGAAAACAAAACAACATTCTTATTTTGTTTTCTGAAATGTTGTAGTGTTTTGACCCTCAGGGCCACCGTATGGCAAACAATGGCAATTTGTGTTTTCGTGTTAACCACCATAGTTAGCAGCCTCAGAGAACCGCATCGGAAAAAGCTTTATTTTGGATTTTTTTTTAAAACGGGAAACGCTTTATTCTGTACCTTATAATCAGCATTTCTGCCATGCTTCTACAGTAGCCCAGAATGGACAAACCAAAACCTGGCATTTTTTTTTCTGTGTTGGCCCCTGGAGTTTGCAGCCCCTCCAAAACAGATTTTTACTTTGAAATGCTATTCTTAGTATTTTTACCACCTACAGTAACAGAGTCTGTTTGTTTTATAGAGGAGGAAACCTCTATGGATAATTTAGCTCCCGGTAAAAACATTCTTTACGCCTGAATCTTAAATTATCAGAGAATAAAGATAAACACGATAGCAGCCCGTCTCCAACATGCCACTCAACATCGTAGAAACTATGGTTTTTAACATGAACCTGCTTTATTTACTGTCTTTACTGGTTTAAACCACCACCATGAGGAGGAGACCTCTGCGATTATTCAGCTCCCAGTAAAATCTCCCTGAACAATCATCACTACAGGAATTCTAACCAGGAGAAGTTTCAACTGGTTGCAATTTTCATCACTAGATGGCACTATTTCTCCTTAAATCTTACACAGGACCTTAAACTGCTTTCCATCCACTCCGAAATGTAATATTTTTATTTTTAAAGAAAAGATTGTTTTTATCTACAGCTGCTCAGATGCACCATGAATAGATGAGGAATGGTTTAAAAGCAGTTGAGAGAGAAAAACAAGAAGTGGAGGATCCCTCTCATCACATCATCTTAAGAACCTTGTCGTTAACTGAGATTTCCTCCAAGCATTCACCATATTCATAATTAATAGAACATCTGGTCAATCCACATCAAGCTGAAACCAGCTACAAGCCAGGAGTGTTTTATTGGGCACTCAGAAGATAAGGAATGATTAAACCTTTCTATCATTTACCAGCATCTCCCTGGTCTCTCTTTGAAATGTTTTGCATATTTGAATAATTTAATACAAAGACTGAAGCTCTTTTTTTTTCTCTATATGCAGTTCTGGGGGTCTGAAATGTGATTACAAAAGCCCATGGGTAGTGCTGTCTTTTCATTAAGTCACAACAAAAACTGTCTTTCAAAAAATGTCTGTCTTTTAAAGCGCTATTATTGAAGCTTTAGTTTTGCAAGTCGTCTTTGATAAAAATGCAGAACTTCATAACAGACTTTCCCTTCCTCTAACTTCTTTTCAAAACCTCTTGAACTTGCAGCCAAAAATTTCAGGAGAAAATTTCAGATGAATGAAATGCTGCCTGAAGAGAGACAGATTGCAAAGGCGCTAAATCCCTGGCTGAGGCTCAATTTCCCCAGTTTCTGTGACAGGGACCAGCACCAAAGTTTGTATATTAAAAGTTTGCTAAAAAAACAACAATGGATCAACAAAAGAGGGAAAAAAAAATGTAAAAGCGAGAAAGGGATCTCAGAATGGGGCTTGTACAACCCCCCAATCTGTGTGTAATGCTAGAGTTATTTGAAGTCATCTGGTATTTTCTTCTCCCTCATGTTTGTACAGTTTCTTTGAACATTCACCACACAATAACTGATGCCATGGTAATTACCCTTAGGTGAAGGGATAAACATGCAATCTTTAAATGATCTTAAAGGCAGAGTCTCCTTAAATAACCCTCATACGTACTTCATATACAGTAACATTAGAGAGGTAACGCACATGACTTGTCAGTCTTCAAAATTTAGTAACAAGCCTTATCAAGTTTTGTGCAAATACTGAGAGCTCAAAACAAACACAGCTGCTATCGAAGCCACAATAAACAAAGACACGCGATGCATTTCTTCTCTAAGACAGTCCCATAATGTATTTTTGTGATTTTCGTTATCACATTCAAGTTGGCTGTGATCTAGGAGCACAGATATGCCTGACTTGAAACATTAATGATTTGTCCATACCTTACAGACACACTGTAGGCCTATGTACAGTATGTCTACATAAAGCGCCCCTCGTAAGCCAGCCAATGCTGCTCTAAAACCGGCACTGACATCTCCTGCAGCTAACACAGCCCTGCAGGACGATATAAATGACAAGGGAAGGTCTGAGTTAAAGGGTCAGGGGTCATATGGGGGCATGTGAGCCCAGAGAATGGCAACCAATCCTGAGTTAGCGGGAGTCTGCTAAAATACGCACCACTGAAGGCACTTTTTAAACAACAGTGCTTCTGTTCTAAGTAATTCAAGTTCAAGAAAGAATAAACCAGGGCCCTCCGTGCTGGAAGGACTTTCATATCTGTGTTCTTCTTCATTTTTTTTCCTTTTGTTCCCCTCAGACAAAGCAAGCAGCTCAACGTAAAGCTTCTGCAGAGAGGCAGGCGGGGGCTGACAGCGAGGGAAGAGTGAAAACCCTCAGGAATAAGGAACGGCTTGAATCAAAGGGGAGTGGGGACCAAAAACAGCTACATAAACTAAAAGGAAAAACAAAATCTGACTATTAAAAACTACATCTAGCATTAAACCTAAAATGAAAAAAAATGCATTTGAAAATACAAACTATGAGAAGCCTGCAATTCAGAGCTTCCGTTTCAGTCTTAGACAGGCTTAGAGCAGGAGACGGTTGAGAAGAGCACCCGAAACTGACTCACGACACCGGTCCTCTGTGGTGGTGGGTAATTTGATTGGTTGGTTGGTCAGTCCATTGGTCAGTGTGAACATGTCATTGTTAACGTGTGTTCAATAAGGGTGTAATAGCCCCATGTGTTAGAGGGACAGAGCATGGCAGGCCAGCTGACGGGACGAGAGTGTGTGTGTGTGTGTATTTGTGACTGGGCCGATTTAATCATCGTCCCCTCCACCGTACATGTCGGCAAGCTTCTTGAAGCGGGGACCCCAGTCATTGAGGTAGTCATAGTCCTGATCCCCCGTGCTGGAGGAGTTGAGGGAGCTGACGGAGCCGGCGGTAGAGCCGCTGCCCTCATAGTCAAACACCAGCAGGGAGTCATACGGAGGAGCTGTGGGATCGTTGTCTGCCGCTCGCAGACCCTAAACAGGACAAGGAGGAGAGGTGGCGGTCAGCAGGTGAGGCCTCATTTTGGGTCAAGCTCAGAAATGCTGGCTCCTTCATCACCCATGATGCAACTGAAAGCACTTTCCTTACCGGCTGCGCACCATTTCCACACCGGTGTACGCCTGTGGTGCGCCAAATAGGGGCAGTCTACACACCATTTAATAGGTATCGTAGGCAGTCAGGCAGGATCTGCCGCTAAATTTGAGTGGCGAGAGTGGCGTATTTGTCACTACGGCCACATGTCCAATACAAACACAAGCAAATAAAGGAAGACTGACAAACAGCAAACTGTTGAATGCTGTTCCGGCTTAAATAACATCATATTGTGAACATGACTGTCCATGTAAGCAATTATTTGTCAACCAGGAAAGCTTCCACAGCTTTTGTCCTGTAGACTGACACTGTTGTTTGTTTTGTCAGCTGACATTTACTTGGTTGCTGCCGTTGACTGACAGATTATACTCCATTTAAACAGCTCTCCTGGCCCGCGCCGTTACACGTTAAGTGGCGCACCGGCGCACTGAAATGGAGCGCAGCCACCCTATCTTCTTGGTAAATGCCTATGTCTTTCAATTTCAATTTCCATAGTTTGTAAACCAACAGGTTTTTTTTTTTTAATATATTTTAACTACATTACACAGGTTGTAGTTCATCTGACAGATGATTGTACCTGGCAGAATGACCTACTCTACATTCAACTACATTTATACAAGTAGTAGTACAATCTGAAAGATTGTGCCTGACAAAATGACCTACTCTGAATTTACAAAGGTTTAAGTCTATTCTAATAGATATTTGTACCTGACAGTGACGTACTACACATTTATACAGTTATTAGTTGCCTTTATTTATGACTGATGACTGTAAATTGCGTTTATATGGACAAAGTAGTAGACTGATTAAAAGGGTGACATACTGCCCCCTGCTCGGTTGGACTGGGTGGCTGAAACTTACATAATGCACCTTTAAAAACATATACTGTATGCAGATCGAGAATACATTGCACCATCTATTAAAAACTATTGGAAATCCATAACATCATTGCATTACACACATACTCTGTGACAATGCATAACTGTATTTCGTTGTATCTGCATAATAAACTTGAATATAACAGTAAATCATTTTTGTTTCAAGCTACTTCTGGTGAATTTTGAATAAATAGTTCAAACACTACAAGTGTCATTGGGGCAAGTTTCTGTAGCAAAGCTCAGCAGGACTAAATTATTACAACCTTTATTTTATCAAGTAGTCTTACTGAGGTCAGGATTTCTTTTGCAAGAGTGGCCTGAGCACATCGGAGAAAACAGAACAGAGATGAGACACACAGCCTGTCACACACAAGCACCAGAAGCATTGGCCAGTTCTGAATTTCATTTATCAATTTGTGATCAAACCATATTCATCAATATTTAGTTAAAGTTTCATGAATAAGATGTGAAGAGATTTGCATGTTTTCTGTTGGCGGGCAAACCTACACCTGTTTTACAGAATAACAGATGAGGGCTGTTGACCTAAAGGTGAGGCAGGTGAAGAGAACGGACTTCATCCACTTCACTGAAAAACAGAGAGATGCTGCGGATAGAAACCTTAAAAGCCTCAACCCTCAGGGGTACAGTGCGTGGCAGGAACACCATGTGTTTGCTGTGTTTGTGTTTTACCAGACTGCTGGAGCGAGATCAGGTGAGTACATGTGTGAGCGGGAGAGAGAGAAATATAGAAAGAGAGATGGATAGAGAGAGAGAGTCAAGGCTGGATGGATCAAAGCTGAACAGCTGCCAACACCTCTCGAGTGTGAACGTGTTGTCACGAGTCTGTCAATCAGCATTTTCTCGCATCAGTGTGCCAGCGCCGAACTTGTGTGTGTGCGTGTGTGTGAGTGAATAAAGCTGGCGCCGTGAGAGCAGCTGTAAAGTAAAACAAAACTCTGTGCTGTTCCCATCACTGTACTGGAGTTTACATATTGAACAGCATCCAGAAATGAGTAATCACATTAAATGTCAGATCGATGCAAAGTGGAAGTGAGAGGCCAGCTCACTGTGGGAGAAACAATCTAATGATGGCTGAGCTCTTTGTAGACGTGTCCACTGTGCGAGTGTAAAATTACCTCGTGGATGAAGTCCCCGATGTCTCCAGGGTGGGGCACGACAGGTCTGATTGGGTACTGGGACTCTGGGATGATGGGACGTTCATCCACCCTGCGGACACCTGGCGGCTTGCTGATGATGTGCTCCAAGGAGTCCGGCTGCTGCAGCTGGCTCAGGTCGTAGTCCTACACACCCGCGCAGGCGTACAGATGGTTATTGGCACTGGAGGTCAACATAAGACACGTGTGATTGTATTTGTTTGTCTCTTAGGGTCTCACCTGGTCTTCTTCTCCTCCTCCCTCCTCATCGTATTTGAGGATGTTGTCTCTGACATCGTCTTCAGGGTCAATAAGCAACTGCTTGGTGTGCCTCTCCTTCTCTCTCCGCTTGATCCACACCACAAACAGCAGCACCATGCCTGCAGAGACACACACACAAACATGATAAACCTTAAGGGAGCTGGTTTCCAACCTGGGGTTCCTGACCCCACCGTGGGTCGCCAAAGCTTTACAGGAGGTTGTGAGGCCTGCTTGATTCTAAGGGGTGTAAGATATCTTTTTAAAATCATTTACAGTAAGCCTTTCTCTCAGTATTTCATTGATTTCTGTGCAGAAAACTAAATATGGTTGTTATTTTTAAAGCTTAGATAATTTTCTTAATTAACTTTAAATAAATCTTACAAGATAAGGGCTCGGCGAACACCTGAACACAAGCTGAATGCACAGAGCCTTCAATCTGCTAAAACTCCCCCCGGCATTATAAAAGGTTGCAGATAAAACAGCTAAAGAGTTAAAAGCCATGGCCAAGTGCAGGGAGGGAGAAACACTTAATTTGTCAAAAAAGAAACATTATTATTATTATGCACTGAATATAATATGAAATATCCATAAAATATATCACTTAGTCAGGGGTTGTCAGACTAGTCAATAATAAAAAATTAAAAGGTTGGAAAACACTGATCAATTAGTAAATTAACAGAAAAATAATCCCCAAAAAATGTTTAATGCAAAACTAGCTGAAAAATGCTGTTTTCGGTAATGGAAATCCTGCTTTTCTCTGTTTTATATCATAATAAATAATATAGTTTTGGACCAAACAATGAATCGAGAAAATAATTGGCAGATTAATCTATTACGAAAATAATTATTAGTTGCAGCCCTATTTAGGGTACACTGCAATAATCAGCATCAAAAAACAAAACTAGGATTAATCGTCTGGGAACCATAATTGTTTGTATAAAACTCTGTGCCACTACACCAAGTACTGTAGATGATGAGATATTTTCCAGGATAGGTGAAAACTTTGGCTTGCTTTTGGACCACCAACATCAGAGTCTGAATTGTGATCTCTGTTCACAGTTCCTTTCCTATCAACAGTCAAGTTGTTTTCTTTAAACCTTGACCGCGATGTTTCTATAACTAAACTAATTACCTTTTACTCCTGAACCTTACCCGACTTTAACAATAGCTGTCAAAAGAAGATCAAAAGACAGTCATATGTAACTAATTTCCAGGCTACTCATTCTACTGTCTGTCTTTTCTTTTAAGCATCTTTTTATTTACCAGTATTATTTACATTACTTTTGTTGTCTTCAATATATCTTCCCTGCATGCTGTTAGACTTACATGAGAGAGAAATTTCAAAACCTTTAATGAGTGTGCCTAAATAGGTATAAAAACAAAAGAACAAATTGGGTCACTTTCAAAACTTGTGTTGGTGGTAACTGTAATAAAAAGAATAGATCATTGAGGCACAATATAACATCCAACATTTTAAAGCATGCTGGATAAACCCTACAGTGGCAGGTGAATTTGTCTATAAGACTTGTATATGTGCGTATGAAACCCAGAGAAACAAAGTAAGCCAGCAGCATGAATCACTGGGATGACAGATAGCAGCAGATGTTTACCCTACCAGGAAAAGAAGACAGAAATCTCCTTGTCAAGAGATGCTGGAGACAATTCAAGCAGTCGAGGCATTAATCCATTATACAAACTATTGTTCATGTTGTTGTATTGCAGCTTGGTGAATGTTTAATGACTGCACCCTGAACTGCACTATTTTGGCAGAAAGGCAAATCAAAACCAATGACAGGCAGCTTTAACTTTCTGCATTGTGTATGTGTGTATGTGTGTATGACACGCCTGAGAGTAGTGAGGTGTCAGTGGGTGAATGCGATATGAACAGCCAATACTCACTGAGCAGTATGATGATGCAGATGAGGATGGAGATGATGGCTCCAGTTCCAAGGCCAGCGGCCGCCACGGCCCCGAGGGTGGTGCAGTCTCCATGTTCATCACAGGGACACACCTTCACTTTGATGACTGACCTGTTGGACAACGGAGGGTTCCCCGAGTCCGACACAATTATAGGGACCTCATATACCCCTGGCTCTAAATATACCTGGTACCGCAGTCCTAGACGGGCGTAGTCACCTGTGTCCCATGAAACGGAAAGAGACAAGTTAACAGATGCAACTAATCATCACATGAATTAATTAACATTTTCATAATATCTAGGCCTGACCAAAAATTTAAAAAAATGCTTCCACATAGTGTCAGGCAATAGAAATCAATATTAATATCATGATATACATTAGAATGTTTTTTCACTATCATTATATAAAACAATGTGGCACGCATATATAGAATCACCCTTTGAGTAGTAAAATTGTTGTTTAAGAATCCTACTGCTATTATAATTCAGAAACTTTTACTCATGAACAAATACCTGGTTTTGAAATGACAGTGTGCTTAGAGCTGAACAACAGCACCTATGATTATTGTTATTATTATTATTTTTGGTCAGAATCATCAAAGTATGACTTTTTATGACATTTCTTTATACTTTTTAAAATAATTTTCTTATAAAATATATAAATATATCTAAAATATCACTTTAATGCAATTTTTAGTAGTACTTTTTAATGATACACTATACTATGGCAGTTTTATGTGATTTTAAAGGCATACTATACTATGCTTTTTGATGACAATTTCAAATACTTTTAATGTCATGCTGTTCTACGAGATATTTTAAAACTGAATTTTCATTGGAAATTCTATATACATTCTATAATATGACCATTTTTATTATTTTTTAAGGCATACTATACCATGACATTTTTTGACTAAAAAACAAAATTGTTGCATTTTTTCACAATTTCACGGTTATTTATTATTTTCATTCATATGATTAATTTCATCATGTCTCATTTGTCTATTTATAATTGACCACTTGGGGTCTCTATATCCCAGAGTCCAATGTTTTTTTTTTTTAAATTGCTTGATGCATGTATTTTTAAAAGCCACCTGCAATGGTGCAATTGTACACATAAAAATACACAAATAAAAAAGTATTGTCAGCCAACAGTATGTTTTGCTACATATGTATACGGTAGCAATGCAATCTTGGAAGCTGTCAGCTATTATTAAGCCTTTAGGGGTGGGGGTCAAGATTTAGGGCTGAACCAGTGTAGCCAGCAGATTTCCAAATCAAGGCTTTCTCTTTTGTGCGCCAGTCATTTCAGCTAATCTCTAGAAACAGATATCCGCATATGGATACATCAACTTAAAATAAAAAGCCAATATAAAGCCAAAACATCATCAGACGATAGCCAGTGGGTTCCGAAATTGTGTTTCTGACACTGTTTCCACACTGAAACTGTACCTGCTGGTCAAACATGAATGGTCGATATTGCTAAAATTACTAATGCACTACAAACGGAAACCAGAACACTTTCAGAACCAAAACCTTGCCCTGTTGCCTACAGATATTGCATACATATACATACTCTTAGTGGCACTGTAAAACTATTCCATTAATTTTCATAAAATCTCTAGTGCTGTTGATTTACGATGACATCTCCTCACCACTGATTCGAGAAATTGTCCAGTTGCGTCTGATGCTGTTGGGAAAGTTGGGCAGCTCGAAGACAAAGGGCCCAGCGTTGGGGTCCGTGTCGGCATCAGCGGCAGTGATGTTGACACCGTGGACATTCTTGTTCACTCGCTCACAGATCTGAGACTCCCTGGGTATGAGTGCTGGGGGGTTGTCATTAATATCTATCAGATAGATCTGCAGTGTGCCGGTACCACTGGCTGTGGGAGAGCCTGGGAGCAGAGAGAGGGAAGAAAAATTGTATCATGACGGGAGGAAAAGATGACAAGAGAAGATGTGTGCAGTAATAGGGACGATTGAGAGGGAAGAGGGACAGGAGTTGAAGGCCAACAGAGGGGAGGCAAGAAATAAAAGCGAACAAAAATGAAGGCGAAGAGGTGAAAGAAACTCTGTCTTTTCACAATGGTGATGTTTGAGGTAGAGATGTTGTAGAACTGGATAAGAAATTCTGCCCTTGACAGAAATACTTTTGACAGTTGTGCTTTCCTACCCTCCCTTTTCAGCCTCAGAGCCAAATCAGAACCATCAGAGTCGATCCAGATGCAGGCACAGCACATCCAATCGCCTAGAGACGGTTTAGGTACAATAATGATGACTGTAACACAATCAAACAAGTCCTTGTCTATGTGTATTTACACAAAACTAGGAGAGCCATCTATGATTTTGTAGATAAAGGCACGGCTGCTTGCAATATTAACAATGTATTTCTGAGAGTTGAACACTTGTATTCTCGTTGTGGTGCATGCAGTCCTCATTTTTCACATATATAATCATCTAAATACATTTAAAAATGCACATTCTGTATGCCTATGTGCTCATGTGTTAAGAGGATATATCCACTAAATGCTTGCAAACATACACACAAAATACACACAAAATTACTCCCTGATCACACACAATCAATTGCTCATAAAATTATTTACTCAACGTGAAAGCAGTTATGAATTTTTTAAACTGCACACTATAGCAGTATATATACAGACTATATTTTTTGTCTGCTCTGAAAGGTATGCTTTGTATCATAAGAATATGGTTCGTATGTGTAAATGAACTGTAGTAAATTTCCCTCCATTTTGCCAGTGTCCAGATCTCCCTGCTCATTTAAAACATGGATTTTCCTTGAGTGAGTTGGCACCATTGGTCAGTGTGACTGAGATGTGACGCAGCTGTTTTCCTATTGGCCATTGTCCTTTCAAAGTAAATAGGTGTGGACATGCTGACAGACACTGTATTACTGTCACATTATTCCCCATTCTCTGTAAGCAGCATAGCATGACAACATGGTGAAAAAATAGCAAGACAGACAGCTAACAAAGCCATCCGCGGTCGTTCTGTCAGTTTTGGATGGAAAGAGTGAGAGGATCACCTCATCAGTTTGTTAGAGGAACAGCCATTTCTGTAACAGACGAGCCTACATTTATTTAAATGTTATTTAGTGATTCATGTCGCAGTGTCTGAATGGGTGGCGTTGGCGTTATGAGGATAAGAAGAAAATAAGACACTGATTGGAACTGAAGTGAATATTATGTGTTACAGTGCTGGACTGGGTGCTGTCACAAAGACAGAATTCTCCGTTTGTTACACAGCTGTGAGACGTATCAGCGGAGCTTGGATCTGATAGCAGCTGGAGGCAGCACGGCCTCTGTCGGTCACACGAGGACATTGATCCCCGGGTCTGACCGGAGATGCAGAGTGAGGATGTGTCAATGATCAGCAGATACAGCTCCAGAAAAAACAAGTCCCCTCCCCTGTGTGGCTCTGTCTAACGTTTAGTGTACTGTTCTGCATTTTAACATATATTTCAGGGTTGCCAACACCAATGTAAGGCAGTGAACAACTTTTGATTGTAGAATAGAGCCGATTATTTGACAACCGAGCGGTGTTTCATTAATGTGGCTCAAGCAGCTGATCGCCTGACAGCGCAGCGCGGTTAGAGAGAGACAGCCAAATGGAGCAGAGAACTGAAGTGTCTGAATGAACCAACAGCCATATATTCAGCAGTGGAAAGTGATTTCTTTAGACTTTTTTCAGACTACTTTGATTTAGTTTCAGGTTTAGTCAGACTTTGGATGGAATTATTTAGAAACACCAGAGAGCATTACTCCTTGTCTCAGGTTGTACACAGTCCAGCCATATACTAGGTTTTTACCAGTCTTGTTTTCAGTCATGCAGTGTGCATTACGCAACCCACCTACAGGAGTGTTTAGTAGTCAGGTGTAGCACAGTGCGTTCTCGTAGTTCTAGATTTCTATCTCTTAAGCAAAAGTTAATGCCACAGCCCCTTTTTGGTTTTCTTGTCATATGGCACCAGTTTCAAAGAAAATTCGCATCTTTCTACTGCATAGACAGCCCGTTTTTTGAAAACACTGGCAGTGTAAGGCTTCTTTAAACCTTTAGTAATTATGGTGGTTTTTAAGTAATAGTTTATTTTTTAACTAAATGTGATCAAACTCTCCTATAAGAGTAGCTGGCTTTACTCACTTTAGGAATCTGTTGAACACATTGTTACTATAGCACAGGATTGGCTCATTATATCAGCATACAATTTTAGCAACAGTCTTATTGTTCTTACAGAGGTGGCTAATTAGGCAGCGATTTAAGTTGTGAGATTCGCTTTGATTAACTCCTATAGGCCTTACCCTGATGGTGCAGCACAGTTGATGTAAGTCTGTGGAAATTATTTAGGCAATTGGAGAAATGTGGTCTGATGCTACTGCAGGCAGCCATTGCAGGTGCTGCTTCACTACAATATTGTCAGCTTTGGACTGTAATAACATGCACTGATGCACACAGACACACACCTCATCTGCAGACACAATCCTGAAGCCCTTTGCATTGATTGAACAGAGCAACAGACCATCAGCAACAGCGTTTATAGAGAATTGGGAGTAAAGAATAGACACTTTAAAGAATCAGAGAGTGAGTTAGTAGAGTGGGGAGAAGAACATATGAATGTGTATGTGTGGTATGAAAATGCGGCCCAGAGAAATCTGACGGAAAAAAAGAGCGCTTAGCAGTATAAGGCTCAGAGCTGTTTATTGAGTGTGTGTCAGGGGGTGACGACCCTTAGCTGCCTCCAATTACGAGTCATTTCCCCGCCATGCCCCACTGGCAGAGCCATTGGATGGAATCAAGCGACCCCAGGGCCCATCTCCGGGATGAGATAAGGGCGATGTAATTTACAAAGATTTATGCAAAGCTGACAGATCTGCCAATTAAACATGGCAACAGAGCAAGACATTTGCCACAAGAGTGAGACACAGTTAAAGATGGGCTGTAAGTGAGTCCATCTGCAGTTTGAGCTCAGTCTGATTGGTAATCAGGACAGGGGTAGTTACTTTTAAAATGTAATACATTGCATATTACTAGTTACATTAGTTTGAAGGTAACGCGTTACTGAATAGTTTACTGCCTGAGTAGAATATGCATGACTGATAATACTACTTTTACATTTCTTTCACTGGAAAACAACAACAGATGCACAAGTAAGCATTATAACAAAAGAAGAGGGTAATGTCTTTTCCTTTCAGGTCATCATAGCACAGAAGCCCAAGTTTATTGCAGTTTGTTATAAATACAGTGGTGGGGATATTGGCCTATTGAGGGCTGTTCTATGAGCGCTGATCTGGTCCATTCATGCATTCACATGCAGTGGTTGCCACTTATAATTAAAGTCAATTCATGCATTCATGCAGTGGATACTACTTTGCATTAAAGTCTCCTGATTTATAAGAAAGGGATATTTTTATTTGTAGATCTATGGTATGCAAAACAAATGACAAAGGCTGAGGTGCACAACAAGTGGATTGGTGTGAGTCGGTTGCTATGGTGGGTGCAAATGAAATGCCGGAGCTGGACGACCCGCCTGCGGGTTCCCGGTCTGTTAAAATCAGTGACAGGAAGAGAACTGTGTTAAGACCAGAGCAGCATGTCAACGTTGTTCCTAAGTTAACATCCAACATGTTAACGCACATACGATGGCATCACCCAGACGTGCCAAACACCAGCACCCTTCTACAATATTACCCTAAAATGACCTGACGATACACAAAAAAGTCAATTTTTGGTATATTTATACTGGTGGGACACTGGCAAAAGTAGCATCATGTGGATAAATGTCAAAATGAAAAAAAGTTTTGGGTGGCAATGGAATAACGACATATTAAATGTAATACTATTACCTAGTATCCTATTAGTAATCCTATCAGTATTATTACTTTATTACTGCTTAAAGTTATATATTACTGTAGCATGCTATTTTTGTACTGCATTACTTTTGTGTTACACCCAACACTGCTTGTAATACTACAATTTACATAGTAGATCACTGCATTATTCTCACAAATTACTTTAAAGTTCTAATATAGTAGTCTATATAATGACTACATCATAAATTTTTAAAAAATCACTCTTTTGGGAAGCCATATTAACCATGTTATGTAATAATGTCACCTTTTAAAATATTAAACAGCAGCTTCTTAAAGCTTTAAATACATTAACCAACTATTTGGATTTGATTGTCACTATTTCAACACTTTCCAACAAGTTAATCATAAGTAGCTTCTTGCACACATTTTATATGCACATACGTACTTACTGTAGAGTATTAAATGCAAATTGTACATACTGAACCAAAAAAACGTGTGTTTTATAAACACACACAAACACACACACACACGCACGCACGCACGCACACACGCACACACACACACACACACACTCGCGCGCGCACACGCGCACACACACACACACACACACACAAGCACACGGAGGCTCTCCCATTCTGCAGCTTTGTTAATCCCAGCCATGTATGGGGGACATGTGGAAGCAGCTTGCCACAGCTGATAGGAGAATTATGTGGGTTTTAACCAGCTAAATAAATAATTATGTTTGTGTAAATTCCTCAGAAGGATTTGTATTAACTCCTTTTTTTGATGGTGGCTCAGAGATTTGAGGCATGGTGAAAAGACTTGTAGCAAGCCTACCATATGTTTTTTGAAGAGCACATAAACACACAAACAATACCAAAGGTGTTCAAAAAGGATGACTGCGTGTCAGAAGGGTCTGAGGCAGTCAGATTGCGTTCGGGAGGCGACATTAAAATACGGTAGCAATACAAATGTAGCTCTTACCATGCTGTCACCAGCTCTCCATGTCTCGTCCTACTATCCTTACTGTCTTACAGTGCTTCTTAACATAATCCCTCTCACGTTATGATGGCTGGCACTCCAGAAACACCCACGTAGGCAGACTGATGTGCACACACACAAATATGCACACATACACCCAACTTTAACTATTGGCCTGTCATCTTTTGGACTTTAACATGCCTCTTTAAGTGGTTCACCTAACAGATATCAGGTGGAGGAAAAACTTCACAAGGGCCCAAAGGGTTCTTGGAGGAAAAAGGTAACGTTTTGAAATGATTAAGAAGTCCAGGAAATCGCAGGGAAATAAAAGAGGGGAGTAAATGAGATGTTTGTGAAGCGAGTCAACCTCTAATCTCACTGCCTCTTCCTTCCATCAACACAGCAGGTTACAGAGTCTGACACTGTCAATCTTCGACAACATTTTTTTTAAAAAAGTCTACCAAAACACACACATATGCTGACATAAATGAGTTTTAAATCATCAGTGCATTCTTCACACATGCTTACACCTATAAATAAACCAATGTTTCAAAGCCAGCTCAACTTAAGGTAAACACACCAGTGTACTGCACGTCACTGATAAGGCAATTTGGAGAGGGGAGGAAAAAAGCATTTCCTTTTACTTGAGAAAAAGCACTTACTTCCACTTGAGAAAAAGGGAACTTATTTGTTTGTTGTGATTGAGTTTGTGCTCAGTTAAACTTGAGTTTCAACTCTGAGGCAGAACAAACATATATGCTTCAGTGTGAGAGAGGGAAGGAGAAAGCAGTCATGGACAGAAGATAAGAAGTAGAGGAGAGGATCAAGAGTGTGACCAGGTTGTGTGAGTCCAGGATTTTCTCTCACTCTAACCCAGCTGCACTGCACTTGAATGCTGCAGAGCCTCCATGTCCTTCTATCCCTCTAAATCCACACAAATGTCTTCATTTTCATCAAACAGTAAGTAACAATTTTGACATTTTTCACTCTTACGTATATTTACTGTCAAGCTTTCAACTCCAACTCTACTTGACTTGAAAACAACAGTGAGTACCCTACTCAAGGACACTTGGACTGTGTTTGAGAGCTTGCAATTACTTATTTACTCATCCCACGTCTGCAGCTGGTTTTCAACAGGTGACCTTCCAGTCATAAACCATGAGTACTAGAGAAATGCACAATGTAGTCAATCGAAGTTTCAAAGTGCTGTCTGTGATGTGTCTTTCCCTTTTTAGGCGCATATTAAACTTTCCTTCTAAGCAATGGCCTTTACTAATCAGAATTGTTTTGAAGTCTACAAAGTAGTGCTGAAAAGTATGGCCTATCAATAATATCTCCATTTTTTGGCTTTATTACGATCCGCAATATATATCTCAATATTGATATCTGATATTCCTCCAAACTATTGTAGACAACTAAAATACAAAACTATTAAACAAACTTCTTTTACTACATAAAGTAGTAGCTACTCTTATAAAATTAAGTTAAATAAAGTTCTATTATAACAAAGTTAAATGAAGTACAGTTATGATTAAGTTAAATTAAGTATGGTAAGAATACATGTAAATATATTGCTTATATAGTTAGATTATTTTACCTTAAGTAAGATGTTTAAATGATAACAGTTAGTGGAAAGTTAAACTGCTACAGTGGCATTATTACATGTAAGGATCTATTCACCATGAACAAGAAACAAACTTAAGCTTTTCAGTATAAATATTAATATTTGTAAGTCACACTGGTGCCCCATAGTAATAAAAAACAGCTAAACAGTCACGGTGTGGAACCCCACAGATACAAAAACACACATCTCATCTGCTCACACTACTGTCCTGGAAAAAGTCGCCTGAATGGCAAGGAAGTGTGTGTGACGTGTATGTAGGGGTTTTGTGTATGCGTCTCTGAGAGGGAGAGAGCCATACGTGAGAGTGATAGAACCGAAGCGCAACAGCAAGTCTCATGCTGCTGGCTTAAGACAATTATACAATGACAATTATACTTTAAGTTCACAATAAAGTCATTTTAGACATCCTACGTGGAACAAGCCAAAATACATTGAGAAACTTATTTTCGTGTGATCCAATTCAATATTTTCTGTATTTTAAAAACTACCGCAAAGAAATCTACTAAATGAGCAAAACTGCATCATCTCTTGGTGTTCAAGATCGGCCAAAATTCTGATACAATTGTACTGATGAGTGTGAAACTGATCAGTTGTAAGTGTATTCAGAAAGTGTGAGAGAACTGGAAACAGTAAATGATCAAATGTGTCAATTGTGTAATGTGCTGTTTTTTTTTGTTTTTTTTTAGAAAATCCAAATTAGCACATCACTGCATGTTATTATAACAGTAATTAAATTTACAACACTCAGTGATAAAAATGTACACAAAAAGAGGCTCTTACCATTGTCTGTTGCCAGGAATGTGGCTTCATATATATTGTTTTTGACATAGACGGACTCCCGGTCGAGCATCGCCGTTGTTATGATCTGACCATTGGTTCTGTTGATGGACAACCAGTCCGCTGGGTCGTTCAGCTTTGAATACCTAAAGACACACAAGGAGAGATCGATGGAGAAGTTAGCGCTAGCTTTCTGTGTTTACAAGCAATTGAAAATTTTCTCTTGCGTCTGTACATACAGAGATTGCCTGCACACACACACACACACACACACACACACACACACACAAAATCACAACAGCCTGACCTTCACACACTTTATTTCTTCATTGACTTCTCCTCCAGAGCCTGCAGCCTACAGTCAATTTCACCTCATTTTTCACTCCTGTGTACTAGACATTGAAGTCAATTACCTCCCTTAGTTAAGCACTGCTGCAGCCGCCTGTGTGTGTGTGTGTGCTGCCTGTACATATTCTAGGAAGTGTTTGCTTAAACTGGGGGAGGGATAAACTGCCTGGCAGCGTTATATACAACATGCATGTTTTAGTGCTTGCATGCTTGCAAATGTCACAGTGTGTATGGGGAGTCTGTGCAAAAGGTTGAGACAGGATGACGGGATTGTGGTGCTGATCGTCAAACAGGAAAGCGGATGTGGTAGCAGGTGGCGACATCCCCTGGGATAAAGGGTAAGCAAGGAACAGGGGATCATCTCCAGGATTGAATCTCAATCTCACTCTGATCTTGCTGTTCTTGTTTCTCGGGCGTTTGTCGCTTTCAGCTCGTTCCACACTTTCAATTCTATCAGATCTCTCTCAGCCCGTGCCGCCTCAACCTCATCTTGCTGTGCTTTTGTATTCATACATTTTCTTATCCCTGTCTGTATCTTCTCATCCTCGTCTCATTCCCTTTGTGATGCAGGGTTCATCAACTGCTACCTCTGTCTTTGCTGAAATCTCACTTTTGTGTGTGAAACATCGACTTTGGACATGTGACACCTTGGCCTTACACAACAACGTTTATACATCAATCCAATTTCATTTGCTGAATGTCAGTTTGGGCAATAAGGCCATGCTATGGGACAAATACTCCCAGCTTTAAAATCCATCCAAATTGAAATGGACTTGACCTTAACCTAGCTTTTATATTTATTGAATTGTAGAGTACTTACTGCTAGTGTAAAGCCCACTTGTTTATTCGTGTTCGATTAAATACTGCATTTATATTTCTACTTACATGGAGGAGAGTGAAAGCCTGGAGGGATGGGTGGCAGTGAAGAGAGAGGGGGGGTGGACAGAGAGTATAATCTCTCTCCTACAGTTAGGGAGGTGGGATTTTCCCAGCAGGCAATAGGCATGATCCCAGGCGCAGCACAGCACGGGAAAGGGGATCACAGAGATGACATTCCCACACTCTAGACAGTTTCACACGGGCTAGCCAAGCCCACCGCCACTAACTGGTGGACTGTGAAATCACCACCAGGACTACAGTGAGTCCATCACAGTGGGAGGGTGGGATAAAAGGGTGAGGAATATGATCAGGAGTGGGTGGGTGTGGAAAGAGAGACACGGAGAGAGGTGATATTGGGAAGAAGCAGCATGGCTGTATGATCTGGTTTTAATATCCTCATTAGGACTGACTTGATACCTACTGCTATTCTGTGTCCAACTGCATCTCTATTGGCTTTGCCATGCCAAACCAACTCTCTCCGTCTGGGCTGAGAGAAAAAATGTTCTTTTTGTCTTTTCCAGTGGAGGGCAGACAAACTGGTGCATTGTTTTACTGAACAGACGGAAATTTAGGGGTCAGTTCATCAAATATGAGGAACATTGTTCTTGGATGAACACGCTATAGAGCAAAATCAAGAAAAAATTGGTATTTGTGCGGTTTGGCATCTTTGCAGATTCAGAGTGGTATGTCATTGTAATAAATACCAATTGCACCTGCAGGGTTGCAAATTGTTTATACTGTCCTGACATCTGTTTCATTGCTAAGAGGAAAGCAACGACAGTCCGACAGCGGAGTGTGCATCCCTGCAAATGTTATCCATGAAAAATGGGACGACATGGACTGTAGCCTTATCTGTGTCATCCCTGTCTCACTGAGTCTCCTGACAGCTTTATGCCTTTGTTGACAAGCTGAAGAATTTGTAACTGTTGAATGATACACCAAAATCCAACGAACCATGTCGGCTGACAGGGTTTTTTAATATTACAGGATTTCACACAAATATGACTCTGCTTATTTGTTTGTTGTTACATTATAGATGAACCTAAGAAAATACGACAGCAAAGAGCGACGGAAAGTCTTTGTTTTGCTGAAAAACTGCTGTTGTTTTCAGCCCACATACATAGTTTGCTCTGTGTTTTAATGTGACTTTTGACTTCCATTAAAACTACAAATCTCTATGAGACAGGGATAATAAAGTTAGAGACTATGTTACAATCTTTCGTAAAAAACATAAATGTAAAAACAGGGATGTACACTCTGCTGTCGGATTGTTGTTGTTCTCACATTAGCCATGATACAGATCATTACAGCATATGTCAGGACAGTATAAACAGTTTGCAACCTGCATTAGTTTGCTTAATTACAAAGTATAAACATTGCTGATGGTGTCAGCAACTCTTTCATTAACATCCGCTTCAGTCTCTTCACCTCTGCCATGATGTCTGTACTGAGCATGCCAAGCTAATTTTACCATCCACCTTTTTTTTAATCAAAATCATTGTAGACGTTTACAGCATTTTGTTTACAACTATTGTCTATGATTACAAACACACCAGGGGGACTAAAGGTTGTAAAAAGACAAAAAACAGAAAACAAAAACAAGCTACTTATCTAGCTGGTGGTGTGTGCTGTAGTTCTGTAAATTGTTATACTCTTCTCCCGGGGGATCCTACCCGCTAACCAAAGTTACATTGTGCGGGAACAGATGTTGGGGCGCAGAATGGGAAGGAAAGAGGCGGCATTCTCCTTGTCAAAGTCAGTATACCACTTATAAGATGTTAAAGCTGTTATTTTAAGGTAAATAAAGTTGCATAATGTTGCTTTAAATGAGCAATTTGACATTTTGGAGAAGACACTTACTTTCCAACAGTTAGGTGAGAAGAGTGATCCCTCTCTCTTTTAAGTATAGAACTTGAGCCAGCAGATGTTTCGTTTAGCATTAAGATGAGTGGCAGGGGCTAAAAAATCTGAACTACCAGCACATCTAAAGGTCACTAATTCACATGGCATACTGTATTGTATATGTTTCATCCACGATGTACAAAAGCTGGAGTCTGCTAATTGCTTGGCAACTTCACAGTGAAAAGTCACTGGTCTCAGCAAAGAAATAGCCTGGCTCAGTCATAACTCCCCGTAAAGCCTCCACTTGCTCTTCTTTTACTTAGGTTTGTGTACGGATACAAAACCGAAAAAAACCCTGACGTATAACCTGCTAATTAGCTTTAGAGGCATTGATACTGTTGATGTATTTTTGTACCTCTTGACAGAGCCAAATTAGGTGTTACCCTCTGATTCTGTTTTTTTTATGTTGTGTTAAGCTAACTGCTGGCTTCAGCTTCATATTTAACATACACACATTGGAGTGGTGTCAATCTTGTCATCAAACATTTGGCAAAGAGGTGCACATTATGTATTACCCAAATGCTGAAATATTTCTTTAAATATAAGCAAAAACAGGATGAATTCCATTTAGGTCCACTGTTACATGATGGAAGCAAAAAAATCTTAGATGGAGATGTCAAAAGTTCGGCAAATAAAGCAAAAAAAAAATACTTGCAAGACAAAAACACTACAAGATAAGTGATAAAATATATTTTTTTATGATTTGGATTAACTGACCCATCAAAATCAGAAAGAGAAAAATGCATACAAAGGTGTAGAAAATGCGTGTGACAGAGTGAGAGTAAGAGAGTTTTTCTCCCATAATGGGCTATAAAATACCACCAGTTCCCGCTTATACTGCCTGATAGCACAAGTGGCTGTATGCTCTTTGATGATAAAAGCCATAACACAAAGGTTTGTTCACAAAGCAGAGTGCTCTGTCCACCACCACACTTTAATTAAGTCTCCTAAACAGCCCTCAGTGCAGATGTAATAAACCTTACATGAAGCAAACGAAGTCCTGAACGAACAGTCCTTGCAGCAAAGCTAATTTCCAACACACTGAATACCCACTGCTTTATTAGTTGAGTAGTTAAGGTAAACTTCAGAAAAGTTAAGGCCAGCATGTGGTCGGCTTTAAACAGTCATTTTCTCTTCACTTTTTCTGATAGCGCTCAGTAAACGATGGGGCTACTCTGGCCATTAGAGCGATGACTGTAAAAACACCCACAGTGTTTTTGTTTACAAGTCCCAACTGTCAACAACGTTACTGTGGGCAATTGGCAGTCCCCGTCGCTAACTTTTTAATGAAGAGCAGTGCCAATTCTTGTCTTCTTGGAAAGGTAAACAGTTCTTGTTTACTCTAGTGCTATTTTGGAGTAAAAAAATATCAGTTATATTTTGTGTGAAGGTTTTGCTATTCCTTTCTGTGCCTGATTTCCGATTCTTTCCCGAGCTCTCCTCTACCTGAAGGGTTTTCCCATTTGGGAGTTGGTCGGTGTATGAGTATAGCTGGATGTATGATTAGGCCTGGCAGGTTAGTGATCTTAGCAAGCAGTGGGGAGAGGTATGACATTTATTTTTCAAACCCCCGACCCTGAGGATGAAAAATGCATGTCTCAAACTTAGCCAAGGAGGTTTGGGTAATCATTTATGCCAGTGTCTCCAGTCCTGTGTCTCGACCTTACTGGTATGGTGTCTGACAGGTGATGCATGATGCCTCACTCTCCTGCCTCCTCCCCCTGCACCCGCCCCTGTCCACATCGCCTCCTGCTCAATCCCAACAGGACACTGTCAGAATGTCCCTCCTTTGATAAGCACCTCTCAAGTTCAAACCTTGACCCGGAGTCAGCTCACCATCCTCGGTTCCTCCATAATCCCTTTGGTCTTTTTTCACCTTACTTTAACTCTTTTATGGCTCCCCCTAAATCTTCCCTGTCTCTCTTCTCTTTATGCATCTCCAGCATCCATTTACAAAGACATACAGCCCTTTTTCATATGCAAAGACATCCACCATAAATTATATGTAATGCAAACTATGGTTTCATATCTGGATGTCTCCCCAATGCAAACAGACATGTCAGCCAAATACTTGATTGATGGGGCTTTGAGGTACGCACTCTGAGATCAGTCCTGTGTGATAAAAGTTTGAAAATGAAAGCGTAATAGGGTGATGCAAACACTGTAAAGGCTTTTAGCTGATTGGCAAGAATGAGCCCGTGAATTTCTCTGTCTTCAGAATAATGAGAATTCAAGAGATGGAGGGAACAGCTGTGATTAGTGTCTTTGCATAACAGTCTAGAGGAGATACCTTTATTGGACTTCTGTAAAGCAGGGGGATTGATAGTGATCCTATCCAG
The DNA here is from genome assembly GCF_026936395.1 of Plectropomus leopardus. Lineage (NCBI taxonomy): Eukaryota > Metazoa > Chordata > Actinopteri > Perciformes > Serranidae > Plectropomus > Plectropomus leopardus. The sequence goes on along the minus strand of NC_142184.1, from coordinate 12,766,357 downwards.
ATGGATCTGAATGAATGAGGTGGTGGATTTGCCATCTCTCCAGGCCTGCTTCCTCACGTGGTAAGAGCAGAGGAAGGAGATTTGGTCTGTGTTTGTGTTAAGGAGACTGTGACAGACTGCAGCGTGCTTGTAAAAGGGTAACCGAAATGTAAAGTACTGCAGACGTGTGCAGGTCATGGAAAAACAAGGAGGAAACCAGAGAGGTCAAAGTGCATTCAACAGGGAGAGAAGATGAGAGAGGCAGCAAGAAGAGAGAGAGAGAGAGAGAGAGAGAGAGAGAGAGAGAGAGAGAGAGAGAGAGAGAGAGAGAGAGAGCACCCAGCTGGTGACTTTGGCGTCTTCCTAAATTATAATGTACACCCAATTTACTCTCATTTGCTGTGAAATTAGCTGGGAAATTTGTTTAGATCTTTTCCCCAGAGAAAATGGGAAGGAAGGGGCTGTTGGAGTGTAAGGGTTAGGAGGAGGTGGTATTAATGTCACAGCTGTGTTATCAACTCAATTGGTGCACTATACTGTGCCGGTTATAAATCACACCAATGCACTCACTGTAATCTATAAGGAGGGTTGTGGTCACATGAAGAATGATGCATGTGACCAAGAGTTGAAACCACAGAAATAGAATGAGACTAAAACGGACATTCCCGTACAAACCAACATACAGGATGCTAATTTAACCTGATTACTTTTTACGAGCGTTAAAATGTCTCCAGTTTCAACACTGATATCTGTTTGCTCCACCCAGATCAAACAACCTCGAAGTCCAAACAGGCCCTACCCCAGCCTTTCAACAACTATCATAAGATTTTTTTTTCATTATTTTTGAAAATGTACAGGTACATACGGTGCACATCATGATACTGTATGCATTTTTTAGAGACAACATTGGCATAAAAAAAATTATTTCAAAAAATCTTCGCTGATTCATAGTTTTCTTTGTCATATTTGTCAGAAGAAGTCAAGAAAATTTACAAAGCAAGAGCGAGGTCGACGAGGATGAAACAGGCCTACCTGATTGTAAAAACAGTGACCGACAGGAAGAGTACTTTACAGAGGAGAGGAGACAGCACATCAGATAAGAGAGATCACTGTGCACCCTGCAGCTTCAGCATCAGGTGAGGGAGAGTGCTGCTGCTTGGCTTGTGTGAAACACTCATGTGCATTTTGGTATTTCCATCCATGTAATCTATCAATAGTATGTTGATTGAGGACACAAATGCATATGCACTTGTGTTCAATGTGGGAACAACACGTCCCTGATCATATCTGGAGGTAGTTTAGCCAGTTGGTTCACAATGCATTTCAGGTGCTTTTATGTGGTCAAGCACTATAAGATTGCCATCCAATGACCTATGACACATTTTAATGCAAGGTGTGAAAGGGGTCACCATACAGCCCCTGTCGACATGTACTGTCACCATAACAACTTGACAATAATCGTCATTATCTTTTGAACTTGTCTACTGACCATGGCAAACAGTTCATTGTCCGTTCGACTCTCATTCTGCTTCTACAGCAGAAACACACATAATCTAAAGCTTTCTCTTTGCGACATCAATACAGAGCAAAGTGTACTTAATAGATTACCTGTAAATTTGAAAGGCCATAATGCAGTCACTGCTTCTGTCAAGTTGACAGCAGGACTGAGAAAAGGCCTGCTGGTCATTTAAAGGTTGGTTTACATTTAAAATCCACAGAGGCTTAGCGCAGAGAAAGAACACTGCAGGTGGACATAATGCTGTGTCAGGCGTTTGGGCTCGAGCCAGCTGTTCCTTTTACTCTCCCCCTCCCTCCATCCTCTTCTCTCTCTCTCTTGCTGCTTGTGTGTGTGTGTGTGTGCACCTGCATGTATGTGCTCATGAAACCTACACAATGCACACACTTCTGATTACCCCAGAGGCTATTGCTCCCTATTAACCTTACCCTCCTTACTAAGAGTTCTCCGGTGGCTCATAAACTTCGCGCAGTCAGACTTTGAGAGATGGGTGATGCCAAAATACAGTCCCCTTGTTGAACTTTGACCTCTAACTACTGACATGGAACATATCCAAGAGTCTTTTTAGCCTGCTGTAAGTGCATATGGAGGGATTTCTGCTGCCAGGCTTGTACTTACAATGCAGCTAGCCAGACTTCAATCAGGCCATACTTTTCTGGGTCTAGAGACTGTCCATATGTAATAGAACTCATCTAATAAGATCTAAATGATTTTGCACCAGAAGAACTTTAAATTAATGGTGTGCTATAAAAATGTCAGAATTAGCCCAATTAGGATTCCTGTTCTGCAGTATGAGTTATTGCTCAGTACCTGATTGACTGCTGCATCTGTAGTCGGTCAGGATCAGAAGCTGAGAAGGTCGTCAGGCTGGTGCCTGGAGGGACGCCCTCCTCAAAACGGATGTGTTTCGGGTTTGTGGGGAAATACGGGGGTTCGTTGACGTCTTGGACAGATATGGTGACCCCAGCTGTGGACTGGAGCGAGGACTGGATGCCGCTGGCTAGGTGAGCCTGGTTGGACACCACCACTGTCAGCATGAAGGCACGGTTCATCTCAAAGTCTACTGGCTGCAGGAAGGAAATGAGAAAATGCGAGAGAAGGGAAAGTTAAACAGAATTCGAGCAGTTTAAACATAAAATTGTTTTTTGCTTGGTAAACAGTCAAAGATCCAGCACAGGGGATTAAATTAGGCACTGTGTGTACAGAAGCACTGGGTCACCAACACCCTTCAAAGTCATATTTTAACACTACAGTTATGCTTCTTTATTAAAAGCTCAAATATCAGTGTCACATATTTTATTGCAAGACTCTCCCAATATGAAAATTCAACATATGGATACACAGCAAGTAGACAAAATAACATGAACATATTTTGATTAAATCTGGTGCAAACCATCCGCAAAATAACACAGAAATGAATCACTACCTCTGTGACACAATATTAGCAAAAACATATATGATATTTGCCTTATTAAGGCCCTATGAAATCTCTTATTTTTTTTCCCCAGATTCTGTTTTATTTTTTACTGTAATCCCTTGTTTTCGGTTTTAATTTCTGTGAATTATTTTTTCTATTACTTAAGCACATTTGGTCATAAGAAAAAGTGTCTTATACTGTGATGTAAAATTTTTACAGTTCAATAAAATAATTAGAAATGTAATGAAATCAATACATTGCTGTAACACAAATTTCATCAAACGAAGTGCTGGCCATGAACGTTAATTTTTCATTGGATGAAATATTGTAATTTTAGTTGTATCGAGTCCTCCTTTGTAATTTTATGTCTGAGGATAGTGCTGATATTCCCAACAGCCTCATCTTTTCCCTCCATCATTTTGCCTTTGCATTTCCCACATCACATGACCCGCTCACTAGCTTGCTAAACTGTTCGCCTTGGAGGCCTCTAAACACAGACAGTAGACATGTTGCCACTATCTAGCAATGGTGTTCTCATGACTTAACCACTTGCATAACGTGTAAATGGCTTCTCATACAGAAATCACAAGCTTACAAGTTCAATTTAAATGCAGCATTAAAACCAATTCATTTTAGTTCTATATGTATTCACACTGTGTTAACACCTTATTTTGAAAAGTGGATGCAGTCATATGAGTATCCTGGGATGTTTAAGTGCATTTACAAATTAGAATATGGGGGGATTCCAACTTAAACAGCAACTAGTTTGCCCACTGAAATGCAAGTGACGGCTGACTTGATGCAGAAACATCAGACGCTGCCTTTCGAACATCTGAGAAGCACAGGAGGACAGGATTTGGTCCAGCTTGGCTAACTGAGAAAAAGACTGCACTCAAGCTAGCCATTCTACTCCATCTGTGTTTTCCACATCACAGAAATTACAGGCTACTGTGCTGTCATTGTTCTGGACTGTATTTATCATGCCATTCTGTATATGTAATTTAATCTTACCCTTTTAGTGGGAAAAATGGGTGAAACTTTCTCCATCTTTGATTTACAGGTAGAGAAAGTAGAAAACGAAGCCTTTTCACATCTTGAACGATAAGTAATTATTACTTTTGTCAGTACTATCATTATCATTATTACATTTTATGAGGAAACCATGTCAAGTATTCAAGCATATTATTACACTTATTATAGTGTTAAAGCCCTTGTCAACAATCCTCTTTCTGCCTGAGGCTGGGGAACGTGTGTGGAACCTTGTTGATGATAAAGGACATGATAAGTGAACAGATGCCATGTCAAGTGGTCCCCTGATGAATTGGACCCATATTCTCTCTAAACTATTATCCAACACACACACACATACACACACCCTGAGAAGAGGCAGCAGGGCTTAGACTATTCATAGGGTGCTGTCATGGCTCTGCCTTTTCAGTGTGTGTGTGTGTGTGTGTGTGTGTGTGTATGTGTGCTCTACAGGGGCTTTTACCGGCTGAGCCTAAACCAGAGTGACAGTTCCGTGCTCTCCTAATGAAGACTACACGATCAGGTTCAAATGACAACAACAACAAGCGAGGAAATAAAAAAGAGAACAAATACGGTGCTTGTAGGTCCTGCTGGCATATTTCTAAATAGGCTGGTGATGATTACCGCCGCAAGGCTGGTGTCTGTGGTGTTTGATGGTGATGTTAATGACTTTGAGCACATCTGTATGTTGCATTGCCTGAGTGTTATCAGTGGAAAGTGTGACAGCTCTGATATAAAAAAAAAAAAGCATTCCTAATCAGGCGGCATTGTTGACAAGGGCACCGGTGTTTGTGTGTGTATGCACGTTGTTGTGAGTAAATGCAGGCACAAAGGTGTGTATTCGTGTGTGACCCCACTGGTGCTCTGGGAACCAATTTACAGGCAAAACACGCTCAAGGCTCTTTGATCTACGGCCAGTGGTATTCAGAGCACGGGGGGGTCTAGAGTATAGCTGTAGGCTAACTGAAAGACTCATACACACTCGGACACACACACCCTGAGGGGAGCCAGAGGGGTGAGAGGTCAATAACACGGTTTCCATCTTTTGCCCATGAGCCATGACTTCTTACATCTCTGTATCGCTTCACTCGTTCCTCTCTTTCCCTCTTGCTTAATTTGTTCTGCCGGACTCCAACTTCCATACCCTCTCGTCTTCTCACCTCTGCCCCCCCGCCGCCCCCTTTGGGACCAACGCCCTTCTGCGAGTCTGCATCTCTCAATCCGCTTCGCTCTTCAAATCTGTCTTCGCCTCACTTCTCTCCTCCTCTCCACATCCCCTGTCATCTTCCATGTTTATCATAAGCTGTGATTTGCATATCTTAATGACTCATTCAAACCAAGAGGCTCTGTTTGTGTATTTTTATGCATGCTTGTTTGTCTACTGGCTCTATTACCGTGCAGCAAAATGAGAACGAGTCTCATAAACTCCCCAGAGAGCAGTGTAAATGTGTGACATGTTCTGGTTAAGACCTGAGCCCTTGTTTACAGAAGAGCCCAGGTCCCTCGTGGGAGATTGCCGAATACCTGGGTGTCAGTGTGATGTGATGTGTCTGTACCAGCCACCGCACACGCCTTGGTAAAAATAGGAACACCAAGGTAGCACCTTCTTATGGCTTCTTGACTTTACCCATATCGAGTGTGATATGTACCATTCCGGCTCACTTTTCCCGGAGCAAGCTGAAGCCCCTCTGTTTACTTGTTGAGACAGTCTATTTCACATTTCTTCCCGGGGGGTGTCCTGTCTCTTATTTTATGATTTCCTGATAACCTCCCATGGGTCTCTAAGGAAGCTCATGGCTACCCGGCTGCCTGCTGAATTTTACATCAGGGAGTGAGAGGAATGGATTATAAAAGGCAGTCATCTAGAGATAATGAAGAGAAGCAAAATGCCAATGCTCATTGCTCAGGGTGCTGTGGGAATTACAGGGCGATGTTATTGCTATTTTTTAAACATTATTGTAGGACGTGAGATGTGATTTGCAGGAGTCAGATGCACGAGTTGGAATACCCCTGGGTCTTCAGGGTCGCGAATAAGCAAGTTATTTCCACAAAACACATGCGGCATGATAAGCACATTTATAGTGAGCCACTCATGGATGAACACAGAAATACAATTGCTAAAGGCTATTCAACAGGACACAGTTTACATGCACACACAGATGCACACCCTACTTATTTTTGTCTCCTATATTTCTTTCTAAGTGGGATAAAACCCTTCTACACAGCCTCTGTCTGACAGGTTGAACACTTACATAGCAGGTTGTTACAAGACATGCTTTTGTTGTTGCTGTCATTTACCACAGCAGCCAGAACATTATGAGTGTATAAAAACCGTTGCCTTTGTAATTGAGAAATCAATATCTAATTTGCTACAGTGGTCTCGCCAGCCATTGTGTTCAAGCCTGTGTGTGAGTATACGTAGGAGGTGTTTCTGAAGGGCGCAGCGGCCTCCAATCCCTCATTTGGACATAAGGGGGCATATGAAAGGCAAAGACCCTGGCCTGTCCCCATTTAACTCTGTGGTCTATTATTATTGCTTGTGCTTAAATCCAGAGGGGATCCAACAGTCTGCACAGAAAAAGACACGACACTGTTTCTAAACTGAGCGTGTTCTGAGAGGCTGGTGTCTTACCTTCACCACGGTGACCATGCCGTCGTTAGTGACAGGGTCAGTGCGGATAGTGAAGTGCCCAGATGGGTCCCCACTGATGATCCTGTAGATGGCGTTCCAGTTAGGTGAGTGCGGTTGGTCAGCGTCAATCACAGTCAAATTAGCCACCACAAGATCCACTCGGTTCTCTGGGACCTCACCGGAAAACTGCAGAAAGAAGAGTAAAATGTAACCTCATGATCAAATGTGCCCATACAGGGGTCAGGCAAAATAATCTGACGTCAATGTTACTGTCTGTAAGAGCTTATTTTGCACTCATTCTTTTTTTTAAAGCTACCACAGAGCCAGTGGTATCTTGTGAAACTAGACAACCCAATGCATCCATTAGTATCAACCATGTTGGGATAGCTTGTCATGGCCATTTCCAATGGCCATTTCCAATGGGTATTTTTTTGGCTTTTCTTTGCCGTTTTTGATACAAGAGGTGGGAGAGAAAGGGGGGGTAACGTGCAACAGAAGGCCAGGGGTTGGCGCCAAACCCAAGCCACTGCAAGGGACTCCGTTTATATGGGGCAGCAGCCGACATTAGCAGCCGACAGTCAACTGTTTTACGGCCCCAATAAACTCTGACAACAATATAGCGCAGTAATTAAATAACATTTTTCCTATTTTGCATAGAAAAAAAAGTCATAATGTAAATGTCACGTTCAAATGTAGGAGCGGCAGTGGCCGGTACTCTACTCTGAATACTGACGTCCAAAAAGTACTTGAGCGCTCATCCCTACATTATATTGACATAGTTTTAAACTAGCCTATATACTTCAACAGCATTAATGAATCCCTTAAATTCACTTAAAGTTTTGGTTTGCAACCCCAAGATTTTTAAGATTTCCATCTGGCCACCCATATGAAAAATGTCTCGAGGACCACTGCTTGTGATCTGCTGATTTAAAATATCTTTATTGTGACTGTAGCTGAAGTCTTTTGGGATCCATTAAGCCATTTGACTGTGGCAATTTCTACAAAAAAAAAACAAAACACTGAGCCCCTGTCTCTCATTTTCATTTTTTCTTTATAGAGCCAGTCCTCCTTTCAGGTTTTCAGGTAGAGTAAGTTTAATGATCTTGCTTTTACAGCTGAGTGGTAAACACACAGTAAACACAGCTGCACACCAGCAAGTGCATGCACACAGGGGTATTGTTCCAGTTTCAGTGTTTTCTGCTTTCCCATTCTTCACGAGCAATAATATTTCATTCCTTTGAAAGTCAGAGTGACAAAGGAGGAGAGAATGGATGAACAGAAAGAAGCCAGCAGTGGGGAGGGTTAAAACAGCTATTTGAGTGTATACGAGTGGCTTTTAGTTGTCCCTGTGCTGTACAAACACATGTGCTCTGTCCTGATAAGCCTGATGAGGAGTGAGCCGCTGTCTGTCATATGTCTGTTATGGTGGGGATTGATCAAAGCTGTGCAGGCTCAGGGGATAAAGCCCACAAAGACGAACCAACAACAGCAACGACTGCACCGTGACCCTGTAAAACTCAATTTGACCGCAGCCCCGCCTACACGGACAGCCCACTGACTCTTAACCAATAACGTGGGGTCAGAAGGTGAGCATGTTGGCGTGTCTTCAACTCATCTGGAGGCAACAGGCATGTGGCATCTTATAGTCACCGTGTCACCATGGGTAACAGGCGTGGAAGAGCCACTGAGCCGCTTATGTGAGTGTAGGATATCAAAGAGCAAAGCCCCAGACCAAACACTCCAACAGACCATAATACCCTGCCTGGCAACCCTCGCATCACCCAGCAAACAGCCGACAGCAGCGGGCAGATTAGGGGGCTGCGTCAGGAGAGCTGTTCAGAGACTCAATGACATTCTTAAGACAACAGACAAGTCCGGGTGGTCCTGATGCACTGCCTGCATTGGATAAGTAGGCAGGCTGTCGTATGTTTGAGTCAGTGTGTGTGTGTGTGTGTGAGTGTGTGGGTGTGTGCATGTGTGTGTGTGTGTGTGTGTGCTTGAGCAGTTTATTACTGTGGATCGGTTCAGGGACTCCCCGATGCCAATTCAATAAAATAAAACTTCAGAGATGGCTCTTGAGCTCCTAAGGGCCCTTGAGCATCTTCTTCCTCGGCACACAGTAACGAGTGAGGGCAAGAGTTAACCAGATATGATGGAAGACTTTGAAGGGTCCACCACAGCTCTTAATGCCAATACCCCAGTTTAAGATTTCTTCTCTCATTATCTCTTTATAGGGTGGGGGAGTGGGTGGGGTTACTTGAGGCATCCAGAGCTCCAGTAATAAAAGACTTATTTATTTTTCCCATAGGAAATCTTACATGGCAGGGAAGTTTTTTCTTTAATTCCCTACACATAAAACTGTATTATCAGTATAGTCACTTAGCAAATTAATTTTAGTTCACTGTAAAAATGGTAAAACTCACAAGACTATTTTGGAGGTACAGGAAGTCAAGTGTCGGTCCCATAAAACTTACTTTCCATTACTGAAATTAAATAATCTGTGATTTTAAATTGCGATTGTGAAGTGTTCACGATGCCAAACTTTAGAAGCTGTAGTATTTATTGCCTTTCAAATGGGACATAATTAAAATACACTTTGGAGGGTGGATTTCATCCATTTTCATGCTCTTATAATTTGAATAAAATTTGGGATCAATAGGCATTAATTTAAAGCACAAAAGTGAATCTCAAGTGCATTTTACAATATTGCGCCTGGGAGAGACAGGTGAGAGCTCTGGAGGCCTGTGAACTCAGACGTCACGAGGGTAGTTGGAGGCAAGACATTCAAAGAGGAACAGACTAAAAACTTCTGGCACACGCCAGTGCCGACTGTTCATGTATATATACATTCACCTGAAGGACAAAAACAAACGCGAGCTGACCGAAAAGATGATGGAACAGCACCCATGTTCATTTCCAGTGCAACATAAAGGAAAAGGCACTTAATTATAGGGCTTGCTAATTATCTGACTTAGAGGTATCATGAGCAACGTAACATTAGCAAGGTTAGCATAGTCCCGACACACTTATATTTATATTATATTACCTCATGCTGCTCCTTTTAGCATGTTTTTTTTTTGTTGTAACAGGCAAAAGACAAGGAGAAGAGATAAATGACAGCAGAGGGGGCATGGAGGTGAATGAGAGAGGCAACAGCCTACATTCACAAGAGGGCAGGTGAGGTGACTTAGAGGAGGCGAGTAAGAACAGACACCTTAAAAACAGGCAGAATACATTTAATGAAGTATATATATATCTATAAGACTTAAAGGTCCATTGTATAGGATTTTGGGGCATCTGTTGTGGAAATGGTATATAATATTCGTAACAACGTTTTCAACTTGGTTTATGATCACCTCAAAGCATCCTTGTGTTTTTGTTACCTTAAAAAGAGCCTTTATATCTACATAACAAGCAAGTCCTCTTCCACAGAGTCTGCCATGTTGTTCTACAGTAGCCCAAAAGTGACAAACCATTTGTGTTTTCAGCTTGGCCACCATAGTTCTCCTGCAAGCAAACTGCAACCTCACTGCTAAATCCCACACAGTTGTCTAAAAAATGCTTTCAAGTGGTCAATTGCACTCATTAGTTTCTAAAAATTTCTCTCCACAGACCCCCCTGACGGGTGGCAGATGGTGCATATTGGAAATAGTTAATGCCTGCTTGCAACATATCAAAATAAAGTAAAGACAGGAGATGTGAACATTTTTGATTTACTTGATTAATTTGCACATAAATGTGTAAAAAAGACAAAAGGGAAATTAAAAAGTTAAAGCACTGTTCAGGAGAGGTTAGAGGCCAAATATGGCTTATGGACCTACCTCCCCTATTAAATACCTATAACCCATTCATAAAAAAGAATACAACATTATTTCTCCGCTGAAGTCCTCATGTTGTATTTGAGAGCTAGCTTTCCAATAAGAATTTAAAATGAAAAACATATTTTTTTCAAAAACCAGCAGGTCCTCTCAAATCTCCATTATATTCCTTTCAACCGAATGATTGTTCCATTTCTTTAAGACTCCCGCTTTTATCTTTATGACGGTAAGCTTTGACGTGTGGTGGCGTTGTAGTCAATAATGGATTGTGAACATTTGTGATTTTGAACAGAGAGCATTTCAGTCTCTCTTGGAGAAACCTTGGGGTTGTTCTCCTTCTTTCACTCTCTCAATGATTGATTAGCTGAATACTGCGCTGTATTGTACTGTGCGCTGTGATGGGGTTTGTTTGAACAGTGAATTGTTGCATGACCATGGTGTCTTACTGCAGAGATTTTTTTTGGTCAGGCAGTTTTTCTTTCTATGATACTGTATCTCGTCTCCAACTGCTGGACTACAGAGAAGGAGGGGCGAGCTCTTTGACTGTGATTGGCACAGAGTGCAGTTGGCTTTCTCACAGCACTTGACAAAACACCTCTTGCCAACACCCTCACCCTTCTGTCACTATTTTGGCAGCGGGCAAAGACTAAAGGAGGCAAGTGGATGCGAGAGGAGAGAGAGGAGAAGTGACAGGGAACTTAATCATAGGAACTTTGTGAGGATGGTAAAAGACAGAAGTGCTGCAGCAAATCCCACTCACTGTAAAATCTGACAAGACGATTTTAACTTAAAAAACAATCTGGGAAACTGATTGCTTTGAAAAATGTCAGTAAATATCAGTTAGTCTGACATTATGTTTACTTTATATCTAATTGATTAGCTACCTTAAAATTAAGTTGTATTTACTTAATTTTGTTAAATTGTTGCAGCTTAAAAAAGACAAGTTAAATGAACTGTTAGCAACTTCAGTAAACCAAGTTTAATCATATTTGTATATTTTTTAAACATGTTAACAAAACAGATCTCCTGACTTAATCAAAATCCTCTTCATCATGATCAATTTAATTTTGTGAAGATGTTCCAGCTTAAAAATGACAAGTGTAATGTGTTGTCAACATTTAGGTATAAACTACACATAACTTAAGATTTATAGTTTTATTTACTTATTTACTTTTCAAGGCAATCAGTTTCCTAACTTTTTTGTAAGTGAGATCAACTTGTCAGAATTTACAGCGCACAGAGACACCCCTGATTGCATGATTGTAGATCTCTCTGCTCATACAAAACACCCGATACCACGTGAGATCGGTGGTTGCTGTTGCAGGGCTGCATGGCATAAAATAAACAAGAATGGATGAAAAACTTTTTTTTCACTATCATCTATCTGCATCAAAGAAATAATGCAGAGCATGTATGCAGCCCTGAATAAGCACCCAAAGCTTTCCCATCCGTGCACCACCCTTTGCCGCCTTGAAAAATAGGGCAGCCTCTGATAGGCGTGATGAAATATTAATCATCAACATTAAAGACAAATTCCCCAAACTTTATATTTCTGGGACACATTGAAAGATCTATGGGGTTTATTGCAAACACTAAATATTTGCATAATGGCCTGCATTCTCAACAAAATGGCTTTTATGTTATCCCGCCACTAAAATGGGTGATTTATGAAGGGAGAGGGGAAGAGTGCTCTGCTCATCGGGGCTCCAAAACCTCCACTAAAGTTTATCATCAATATCCATGATGGTATTAACTTCCCTCTGTGGCGATGATGGAAATGCACTTAAACACGGCAGAATATAGTAAGAGAATATCAATCTATTACTGGCCACTATCATCAATACGCCACCATCAGTGGAGAATCTTAAATCTGAGCGGGATGCCGAGTCAGGAAAGCTCTTTGATTTACAACAGGGCATGACTTTGCTTTATCACTGCTGCTTTAGAAAATAGCTCCTGTGACCAAATAATCCCTCATTCTTTCTCCTCTCCCCATCATTCTCTCATCACTTTTCTCTCTTCATTTTTCATCTTTGAGTCTACACGGTGGTCCGCTCATGCACGCCTCCTCCCTTTTTGTTCTCCTTTTGCTCACCATCTCCTTTGTGTGTATCTTTTTGTCTTCCTCTGCCCTCTCTCTGTACGTTTCCTGCTGCGAGTGATGTAGCAGCTCTCTGATGAGCTCTGTGGCTGACACATGCTTACCGCCAGTGCTAACTCATCATCATAAGGGTTTTAATAGCCCCCAGGGCAAATGCTAATGCTAGCTCCTCTGCTACCACCTCAAAGAGAGCCGAGCTTACTGTAGTGCTGATACCGCCTCAGCCGCTCCCCCTGTAGTTGCAAAGCTAAGCACCTTATCTACCCAACAGGCCTGTGCTCTCATCGCTACTGATAGCAAATCACACATGCTGAATCACCTGAAGCCTAACTGACACCTAGAAAGATTTTCCATCATAACATAAAACAAGAATGCAGGCTCCACTTTTGACCATCTTTACCTTGCAAAACAAATGCATGTCTCTAAAATAAAAAAATGGACTCTTGAGGTTTCATTAAAAACCATACAAATAATAATAGCTCAGAACTTTTTCCACCACTACAGCTGCTGATGAGACATACGGCTGCCACCTCAGCTGTTTCACTGGCACATCTAAACACACGCAGCAGTGAGAGAAACGACCACAGTTAAGATTAAGTCAATGGAGTAAACTTTTTCAAAAAACACCAAATCTTGCACTTTGCTTAATAATTTGGTGACAATGTTTCTGAATTGCGCCATGTTGATACATTACGTACGGTACATTATTTTGGACTTTTAATTTTTACCACACTCACAATACGACCTTCTGTAGTGTAATCATCATTTTAAATATCACTATCACGACAGTCATTAACAATTTGCTGGCTCTAGTTTTCTTGCTGATGAAAGTCAATAATATGGATTAGTTTTTTCCTTGTGTGTGTGTGTGTGTGTGTGTGTGTGTGTGTGTGTGTGTGTGTGTGTGTGGGCATGTGTATGCGCCTGTGCATCCTCTACAAGGAAATGAGAAAGTACCCTTTGCACTTCACAACCCTCCCTCACTGTCCTTGTGTAAATCTTCCTTTGTAACATCACAGGACAGTGTTGTAGTCATTTCCTTTCTTCTTTTCTCATTCAACCCCTCCCTCCATTTTCATTCCCCTTTTCATCTCCTCCTCCTCCTTCCTTCCCATCCTTAATGTCTGTCACTAGCTGAGTTTACATGGGCCATAATATTCCACTAAAAATCACAATAATAGCTCAATCTGAATCAAAATGCCACTGAAATAAGAAGAAACCGTTTCGATCGGGTTGAGAGTGCCAGTGCAAACCTTTGATAATCCATGTATTCATTGGGCCCATCTTTGCCCAATGTGGGAGTAATATAACATTGTGTGCTGACTAAAAGAGATGTGAGTGAGGGTCAGCCAATAAACCACTCTGATTACACTGATTTTTATGGGAACGTTCTGTCTGTGAGCAATGCCGTTTCCAGCTGATCAATTGTCGGCCGCCTCATTTCTATTTTATTCTTGTCATGTTGAAAGTGCCACAACCGACCAGGAAGGGCTGATTGTTTCAAAAGAGGAGTTATTTGCATGATTAATTCTCATCTTATTATAAAAACAATCAGGTGGCTGGAGGGAGATCACCAGGGAGCTGAACCTTTCTGAAAAGCATTGTTATGGAGGATTCTCAGCAGAGCTCGCTAGCCAGCTAGCTCCTTTAACAAAGTGACGATGGTGGTATGATAAAGTATGGTGGCAACAGTGATATCCATAACTGAAATAGTATTGATGTGAATATGAACAATAAGGAATTAGGAAGTCGCTCATCTGTTTGGTGGTTATGTCTCTGAGACCACAGCTGATAGGTGTGTGGTTTCTTCACATGATGAAACAGTGATTCATATTTTACTGATTCAGCATGGACAGATAGCGTCCGATGTGACGTGATTCAGCTTAATAATTACTGATACACTTCCTGTCTTCCGGTCTCCTGTGTGGGTGTGGTCGTCTCTCCCCCTTATACTCCCACTGCTGGTTGAACTGTTGTAAACGGTGTGTGGATGGATGAAATATGATTCAAAACAATGCAAAAGTATATGTGGGAGCATGTTGCAAAAACAGAGACATGTCTTGTACAAAGTTAATTTTCTCCTGATTTGACTGTCTGAAAAAAAAAGCCATTTCAGTGTCAGAATGTTTAGAAGGGTTGGGGCTTGTGACAAATGGGTCTAATATTTACTTCAGTGACTATGGGATTAAGGGAACAGTCATAATCTGTACTCTCATTCACTTTTCCCATTGGAATGAACAGACTCAGGACCGCCGCTGGTCTCCTAAAGGGGCGGGGAAGTGGCAAAAGCTACATGATACAGATACAGGAAATGAATCTACAGTGAGCTGTCTTGGTTTATCCAATGTCTCTGGTATTAGGTGACGTTCAGGGTGCATGCACAACAGCTGTTTTACGTGTCTCTTGTTCATACATTAAAAAAATAATTACTGCTCTGTTAGTGCTCTGTTATTCACTGATTTTTTAAAAAAGTAGCCTTACGTCACGTTGTTATATGCTGAACTGTGGAGTCACAGGTAGCAGTGGGCTGCATATGAGACATTTAGGGGACATCAGTAAATTGTAATGTCCACCGACAGTCTGCATGTCAGGTTTCAGAGGACATCTGTAAATTGTAACTAAAGGAAAAAACCTTGCTTACACTTAATATTAAATTGTATTAACAGATGGAATCACTTTTGTTCCTTCTATATTTTAAGAATTGAATGACTTGAATATTTTCAACAAGGTTGGAAAAAAAACTTGCTCTTCTTCTTGTGTTATATTCCCTGCAGATTAGACACTTGCTGTTGGCAGAACCACTTTGCACGAGTCAAAAAAGTTATATGCTGATTAAATGCTTTAGGGCAAGTAAAAACACATTTTATCAGATCACTTTATTTAGCATCCAAGTAAACTTGGACTCTCTGATCAAAATGATTTCGATCAGATTGAAGAAATATTGTCCATGTAACAGTGATGATCTTTAGCCTTTTTTTGTTTTCTTTTTATCCGATGTACTAATCATTTCCGCCCCCCTTCTCTGAAACCAAACCGTGTCCTCCTCTGAATTGTTACCCTCTCCCCACACTCCCTTATTTGTAGCAACTCACAGTTCTGGAGGTCAGCATGGGCGGGTTGTCGTTGATGTCCGTGACAGTGATGATGGCAGTGGCTGTGTTGGAAAGGCCAAAGTTCAGGTTGCCCTCCATGTCCGTGGCCTGCACGATGATGGTATACTGGGACACTTTCTGTAAAAAGAAAAACAAAGTGTGTGGTTATTCATCTGCAAGAAGCTTTCTTTTCCTCCAGTCTACAGCAACAACAACGGAGTGTGACTCCCAGAGGAGAAAAAAATCTTGTGTTCTGTTCTATAGTAGCTGTCCACGCTCTCATCTGAAACACAGAATCACAAGGGTGAAGTCTTTCATTCGACTGAGTTGAAACCTTTTCAGCGGAACGTATTCAGACTTCACACCATCTGACGGCTGCACTCTGAAGCCTCCCCATGGGTACGTCATCAAAGACGTTACTTATTCAATGCCACAGATGGACAGATGTGAAGACAATGATCCAACTGACAGAGATTAATAGACTATCTACAGAGCAATAATACCACAGAATGATAAATGCCATTTCATCTTTTGAAATGGCACAGTGTCACTTCACTGGAAGCTGAAATATGGCTCTCTTATTTGTGTTTTTGTACTTGGGTGCACTCCCTCTCTCTGCCAGCATCCTCTGTCTCTTCTTCTGTCCCACGGTGCAGTTAATGGGCTGCAGGAAGGATGGAGCCCGGGAGCCGACTGTCTGGGTAATGTGTCTCGTCACTGAGATTCCCAATTACATTCCCAGTGTCTCTCTCACCTGCTAATTACCGAGTAAATATCCCAATTAGGCCAGGACGGCACATCAGAAGGATTAGACAGCTCCTCTCAGTTCCTCTCATCTTGATGCTAGACGATATGCTGAACTCCAACCCTGTGCACACACTCTCATTAACACCCATACCCACACACAAACACACACACACACCTCTCTTTCTCCATATATTGTTTAGAGGCAGTGCTTGCCTGACTGTCCCATCAGCCAGTGTACAGCATGTACACAACACTCTCACTAATTAGACAAGGGAGTAATTATGTAGAGCTCCTCTGAACCTCTCAGCATTGCAACAACACCGCAGCATACCCAGCTTCCTCTGGAGGACTGAGGTCTGTTACTGTCAACAAGCTCTTAAAATTCCACTGCAGACCAGTGGAAACCTTTAGAAGAGAATCAGTGTGGGAGTTTCTAAAGGAGAGGAAGAAAACATTTCAAAAGTGAAGAACAGAGAAGAGGATAAGAGACAGCAGGGGATGCAGCCAAGGCGCAAGGGAGGAGGACTACCAAAAATAGATGCCTGTGTGTGTGTGTGTTTTCCTTATTTTTTACTAGCACCAAACACCTCTAACACCCCAGCCCAAGAAGGGAAGGGAAATGCAGAAACTTTCAAAGTTTCAAAGGGCCAAAGTGCTGACTAAAAGTGGACCAGGGAGGCACCACTGTGTGCTGTGTAGCATCTTTCTGTGAAGTTTATATACAATAAATAAGCTCCATTTTTTCTTCCTGCAGGTTTGAGACATCTTGTCTCCTGTATAAGAAGAAAAAAATGTTGCAGGACACGTGTATGCTGCAGGCACAGCTAGTGCGATCCCATGAATGTATTTGTACTGTTGAGAAATGCATAGGTTTTGGTGTTATGTGTTTATGTCTGTGCACATATTGTGTGTGTGTGTGTGTGTGTGTGTGTGAGGGCGATATTGTATGTCTGTCATGCTAAGGGCCAATTCTGGTTCAAGACCTTGAGACATTTTGGCTGGTCCTCATCTTCAAAAGGCTGTTTGATTGTTCTGACTTGGTTTTAAGGTTAAAGTTAGAGTCAGGTTTAGGTTAAAATTAGGCATGTCACAGAACCAAGATATTTAGTGGTCCATACCAATACCACTGAAATTCCTTGATTCTCGATACCCAATTCAAGGTGTAAATAGAGAGGCAAAATCCCTCCCCTTCCAATGTCCCCCATGAGACCTTATTTCTGGAAAAAAAATGCATGGTAGTAAACATCAATAGAGAAATACCTTGTTGATCCTGTTTAAACTGTGACATGAATTTCACATATTTTTGTTTGTTAATTTAAAACATAACTTTGAAAGTCAAGAAAATTGGAGTTTGCAACAGTATTGTTTAGTTTTGTGTATAACCAGTCAGTGAACTACATCTCTTGTCTCACACAATATGTGCCACCTACAGCAGCTAGCTAGCTAAGCTTTGTTCCACACACAAATGTGTCACATAATGAAGTCACCTACGTGACTTGTGTAATCTGCCTGATAAAGTATTTTAGTCGTACTTCAACAGTTTTACAGCAAACCACAGCTCTCTTGGCTTTCAAATCAATCTTCTTTCAGATAAAACAATAATTTCTCTCTCACCACTGACTACTGTATGTATTTTTTCCAAAATAAGGTACCATTTTAGTCCACAGAAATGGAAGGGACTTCACCTTTCTATTGGATCTATATCTGGCTGGCGAAAGTGAGACAGCAGCACTTGCCCCACCCACACTACCACTTCTGAGGTGCCCTTCAGCAAGGCACTTCATGCAAATCTACTCCACTGGAGCTGCTGAGGTTGTAATTGGCATCTTGCAGGTGTGAAGTGCATAAAGCAGAAACTGCAAGCAGGTTGTTCCCCAAAAAAGAAGAGCTCTCAGTAATACTACCCTGAGTAGATAGAGATGAAAAAAGTTAAGGGCTTGGAATGAATTCTGCTGTATGGGTCTTCACAAGTTTAGCAATACAAACATGTTTTTGTGCGTATCATGGGGGTTGGAGTTTAATCCTACATTAGGGGTGACTGGCTGGATTAGCAGTACACAGAAAAAAACAGAGTAAAAATAAGCAGCAGTTCAGCGGAGACATTTTTTCTCCATGTTCCGCTCGTACCTCTCTCTCCCTCCCTCTGGCACCGTCACGTCTCATCCTGCTTCTCTGTCTCCATCGCCCTATTTCATTGCCAAATTCACACTCACTTCCTCCCAACTCATTGTAATACCCCGTCTGCCCAGCTCTGTTTTTGTTCTATTGCTCCCTTCAGTTTTCCTTTTTTTCCCCTCAATTGCCTGTGTTTTATCGAGTGTAGATGTGATTATATGGGCTTTTGTGTTTGTCTGACAGGTGTCAAGGGCATTCTATCTCAGATATTTCCACTTTATCTTTACCACACAAACACACAGGCAAACCTACACACAAACACACACACACACACACACACACACACACACACACACACACACACACACACACACACACACACACACACACACACACACACACACACACACACACAGCCCACTGCAGCGTGATGTGTTGTTAATAGGTCTGTCACTGGTGACAGTTTAGTAGGATGATCCGTCTCTGAGATTTCTTTGCAGAGTTGTCACTGGCACATCCATGTCGCAAGAATAAACACATTTGGATCTTGTCACAACTTTTATGGCTCCATAAACAAGGTGACCGCAGAAGAAGGCAATTTACTGTAAAAAAAATTAAGTGTGTGTGTGTGCGTGCGTGTGTGTGTGTGGTGACAAATGGCTAGACAACATTTGTAAGTCGCATCTCAGAGTGTCATCAGAGTAAACAATTCTGTCATGAACTGGGCTCCATAAATGAAGATAAAGGTGAATTATCTGGCCAGCTATACTTTATTCAGACTGCGTAGACACCACTCAAGCATTCACAGATTTTAATGACTAAAAGCATCGTAAAATATTTATTTCTGTAGATTTTCTTGTTTGATTTTTTAGGATTTTAACTTTGTGAAATATTGAAGGTGAGTTGTGAATTCTTTATAAAAAAGAGAAGACCAACCTCTCGATCGAGACCTGGTGCCACAGTCACAATATCTCCGGTCTCGCTGTTGATGGTGAACATGTTGGGGATGGGGCTGTGCGGCGTCTGGGACAGGATTCGGTAGCGCACCATTCCATTAGCCGTAGTGTTGTCATCACCATCGAATGCAGAAACGTGCATCACATACGTTCCTAGTAAAGAAAAAAATATTTGTTAACATAAAGGGTATATCCAAGCAGCCAAAAGCAAACACGGCTAGGCAACTTTTGAAAAATGATATTACAAAATCCCCCTTTTAGAAAAGAAGGGTAAAAGATAATCTTATTTCATAAAATGCATTCAGAGGCTTTGCTGCTGTAAACTTACTTGGTCTGGTACAACCAACAAGCCACTTCAGGGGCTGAAAAATTAAGGCAACACTAAGCCAAAAGCTGCAGTTCCTCTTATGGCCAATCGAGGCTGGCATCAAAAGCAAGTCAATCTCCATGGAATCAATGGCAAAATGGCTAACTTTGCAACAGAAATAAACATGCTGTTTTGGTCTCTTAAGCTAATTTCAACATTTATGACAACTGTGTGAGGAGTATATTTTATCTAAGTCACCTGTATACATTTTACTGAGGCTTAAAGTTATGCATAATTCAGGGCGTGAGCACTTAGAGCGACAGGCTGCCTGGTCTGTTAGGCATCATCTCAGGCTCTCCCTCGCGCATCCACAGCTCCACCTTCTCGTCCAAATTTGGTCACTTCTGGCTTCAAAAATCCAAGATGGTGAAAGCTAAAAAGCCAAAGAAGTATCAAAATAAAGATTGTTTATCAAAAAAAAAGAGCCAGATAGGAGCTCCCGAAGCCTTATACAGAGGTTCAGGATTATTATTTATAAATTAATTATTGATGATTGTTTATTAACTGGCCGCTAGCAAAAGTGAGCCCTTGTACAAAACAAGATGAGTATCCCTGGGCTATAGTCTCACTCTCATTTTTATAAGCGTACGATTGTTTCCCCACAATAAATGACTCACTTTGTAGCTTTGAAAACTTTGTGCTTCTGTGTATTTTATCAGATAGTTTAAAGTAAACCAAAAAAAGTAGCAGCTATAAAATGCTCTTTGTACAATGCACTATTTGGCCTTGACAACTATCCTCTGAACAGATGTCACTGACTGATACTGTATTGGTAATAATCACACTGATATTGGTTCATCTGCTCATAAACATGGCTAATTAAACCACTTGGATATTCCATAACAGTTTGATAACACTTGCTATAATTGATCTTTACATATTGATGCCAGCAGTGCAGAAATGTTGCACACCTGTTTTGTACATAATAAAGACTTGCAACATGTGCAGATGGAAATGTGATCTGATTTTATGGCCACATAACACATCATATTTTGCATTTACTGATTACACTAAACAGGCTGCAAACATTGTGCACACCATTTCTTATTAACTGACCAAAATGGAAGACTCTTGTAGGTAGATTTTTAGACAAAATTGCTAATCACATTATTCTACTGATTGCTATGCACATAAAAACAAGCTGATAAACAGTCTAGACGTTTGATAACATTTGCTTACGCCGTTAAAATTCTTTGAAACCTGTTCTCTAAACAGTAATCACTCCTCCTACAAGCACAAGTAGGCACAGACGTAAAGTATATGCAGACTCAGTTCTGTTGGAGAGAATAAGCCACTATCCTTCCATGAATGCACCACTTGTTTGCTGCCTCCACACACTCATATAACTCTGTGGGATCACTGCCTGTCACCCAATCTCTCCATCTCTCTCTCCCTCTCACTCTAGCTCTCTCTCACAGCCGATTCTAATTGCCAGAGATAGTGATATCATGCCAGTGACAGCCCCTGTCCGAGGATAATTGTAACCGCAGCTCCCATTTCAAACTTCATTACATTTCAAAGCAACATTTGTCAATGACTCGGCCACAGGGAGCACTCTAAAGGCCTCTCAGTGAGACGAGGGAGGGGAAAAAAAGCCAGCAGGAACAGAGGGAGGGAGAGGAAAAGAGAGAAATAAAGGACAAACTCCATATTTGGTTTGATTCCAAGTGGAGTGACTCTCAGTTCTCCACCCGTCACCTTTTTTTCCTAGAGATGGAGGGATAGAGAGATGAAGAATCACAATGTGTCACACATCGCCGGGGTAATTTCATTAAGCTGCACTCTTAGGGGGTTTAATGTGGACCCTTTGTACGGGCATCCTAAGCTGTGCCTGACAGGATTAGGTCCCCATAATGACTCTTTAATTTGAAAACTAATTCAAGTCTGTAATTGGCCTTCCATTGAAACCACTGGAGCTCTAAACTCTAAAACTCTCCTTTTTTTATGATTATTGTTCAGTTGAATGTCATGCATGCCACAGAGACTTGTCTGCTGTGTGGGACAAGGCTGAGTGGGGAGGGGACGACAGCAAAGAGAGAGGAAAAAAAGGGGAAGAAATTCAGAAAGAAAAGGAAATGAGAGCCTGGACACCTCTTGAGATCACCTCTGGTGCAATAAACTCTGGCTCATCAGGCCCTCTCACACACACACACACACACACACACACACACACACACCCCCACGCACACACACCCACACGCATATACGCACACACGCCTGCACACAGAGAGCTCATCTCAGTGATTCTTCCGCTCTGAGGTTAGACATAAAATGACCCAGTGGTGCTACAGCGTGGTACATTTAATCCTCAATCTCCTCTCCAGCCTGAGCACCCTCTTTGGTTTATGGCCGCTGCTCCAGTCGACTAAATGAAAAGCCACTGTAGGAGACAGATTCTCCGTCTGTCTGCTAAATCAAGGGGAATGGAAAATTCTCTGTTGCATCAAAGATTCACTGGTTTTGTCATACATTTAAGCACACCACTCTCTCCTGATTTACGAGTCACTCCGCCTCTGTCCACCCGTATCCAAACAAATCACCCCTTCAAACATTTCTTTAATCTTTTATAATAAATACTTCTCTTCTTGTTTCATCCATCCACGCTTTGTTACCTGGTTTAGAACCTTCGTCCACAGAGCCATTGTAGACCTGGTTTTTGAACTCGGGTCTGTTGTCGTTCATGTCGATGACAAAGATGTACAGATCGATGGGGTTCTCAACCTGGTTCCCATTCATGTCCACGGCATGGGCTCGTAGCTGGGAGACACAAAAACACAAGGAATGAGGCTAGATTATAACCATTATGGGAGCAGGAAGTAATGAACTGATAAATAATGTATGATGAGTCTCAGCGAGTGCTTGTATTGGTTTTACAGAGAAAATTATTTAGGGTAAATATATGGTGTTTGATGGATGAAAAAAATAATTTCTCACAGAATGTACAAGGTTCTATCCATCTAACAACATTTATCTACATCAAGGGTGCAATTTCTGCTGAGGACGATCATCCCTTTTGCTTTTCAAAATCCTGTTTTTGTTTCTGCCACTTTTACGGTCTTAGTTTGTCAAGCCTGACAGGCAACGTCTACAGACAGTACTCAGGAAGGAGTGAATGCTTCAGCCTCCTCTGCATGTGCTTTGTAGAAAAGAGATCATGGGTAAGAGAAAAGAAGTCCCACACACTGTCAAATCATCTGATTTCAGTGATAGCTCATGGTCTCCCATTGGCCTAACCTGAGAAAACATTATCTATATATGTTTTGGGAATGTGTTATATTCATTCACTTTACCTGATGAAGGACTTAAATGTGGATTTAAATTAAGTTTATTGCAAGTAACAGGACAGTTTGCAGGAATTCTCATCTTTTACTGACAATTTCCTCCTAGACACCTTTCTACAAGTTACTGAAGTTGTACAATCTGGAAAAGAAATCATGAAAAGTTTTTTTTATAATTAACAGGTGAAAGGTATGCAATTTTATTGTAATGACCTGGAATTGTGTCTCCTGGTTGTATACTTTGGCCAACCAACCAAGTTGCATTTATAAGTCGCCATCTTACAAATATAAGTTTTTATATGTGTTTTAAGTGGTTTTGAGATATTGAGCTTCAAAGTTTTGCATTCAAAAAAGCCAAAATGATATGAACCTTTTTGTTTTCTAAATAAAAAGTCCCAAACTGCATATAACTTCAGAGAAACACAACACATAATGTTCATAAGTTGTTATTGAATAAGAATAAATGAATAACTCAACTAACAAATGTCAGATAGAACCTTATCATTCTAAGGTGGCATAGTTTCACATCCATGTGGGTCCAGATACATGTTTAACCATTACAGTTCTTCAAATATGGATGTTTCTGCAAAGAAGCTTTGAATTCTAAAACATGATTCTTCGCACACGTCAGCACAGTTTTAAGGTGGGTGCCCAAGATAACTGTCACTTATTTAGTATCTGACCAAATGTCTTCCCTTGTGTTCCTGAGTTATGGTATTAAACAAATGGGCAGAAAGGTGGTTCTGCAGAGCATTATGATGTCACAGTAAACTTGATCTCTGACTTTTTGGATATAAAATGTCATCACTTGATCATTTTATCCTGTTCGACGTTTGTGTGATATTTTCTCATGATGATGAACTCTTGACTTGAGGCTAAAATACGTGTTTTGTGATGTCACAGAAACCTTGAATTTTGACCACCAAAATTGAATCAATCCTTGAGTCCTAGTGAAAATTTGGGCCAAATTTAGAGAAATTCCCTCACAGTGTTTTATATTTTTCATTCACCAGAATGGGACAGACATGAGGTCACAGCCACCAAAATCTGATCAGTTTATCGTGGAGTCCAAGTGGACGTTTGTGTCAAATTTGAGAGTGTTCTTGATATAACGTTCAAAAAAACATGATAGATGGACAGACGACCTGAAAACTTATTGCCTCTGGCCATGGCTGTCCTCGGTGTGGAGACACAAAAACACTTCAGCTGAATATCATCATAAGTTGTCAGTGTTCCTGAGACACATACTGATTTCTGGCGTCTAAAACTTTATTTCAGACTTTACTTCAGTATAAAGTCATGCATTATTTAATTTGTTTTATTTTCATTATTGTATCTTTGGCTAGAGATTTAAATACTCAAACAACATCTTTTAATACTTGTTGGCATGTTTAAATATCAATTCTTCATATTACTCCTGGGATGGACGCCCTCATCCTCTCAGCGTATTCCCAACTGCCTCTGCTCACATGAGTGGACAAAAGAAAATGAAAAGCAACATAAATAAAACACCAACAAACTAAAAGTCTTCTTGTGCTTCAAGGTGACTACTTTAACAGTACCTCTACTGCCAAACAGAAAATCACCTCTTCACTGTTTACTGAATTAGTCATCTAACTCTGCTCATGAATACACGGGCTTTATTGAATGATACAGTATAACAGTTTCAAAAAGATTTCCTAAATCTAAACAACAACATAAGGGAGGGTCAGGAGGGAAATTCTGGGTATTTTTCTTGCAGAGAAATTGTCTTTGCAATCATGTACTTTCTCCACACTTCTTATCTTTTTTTACACTTAGTCCCTGGAAGTTTTTATCTCAGCAGAAACCAAAACAAGAAACATCTTATTTTATTGGAAGCTGGCTCCACTGTAAAGGCAAGGTGTCTGTTTCAGGATCACTGTGTTGGATCCCAGGCCAACATTCTGTCTGGTTTTGTTTGAAAGGAGTTCTGAAATCTCCTCACTTTCGTCTGACTCCACAAACACCACCAGCCCATCTCAAATTCAACTCAGCTGTGTTCAGATCAATGGAATCACCAACTAGGATTTCTCACAAAGTTTGGACATGGAGTTATTACTGGAATCAATACATGCTGTAAAATGTGTCTTGACTGCTTTCTCTCTTATGAAGTCTGGAGGGAGGCAAAAAAAAAGGACTGAATGAATGAAAATGAGAGTGGAGAAAATAACTGAATTATCAGGGAAATGTTGGGTTTAAATAAATACTTGACGTTTGTTTTTTCACTTTATATGTGAAGGTCAAACTAACAGAATGAAAAGGCATTTCAAAATGAACTCCTTGGTTCCTTCTAAAGCTGTTTTGATTCACTTCACCTTACCCGGGAATGTTTATATCCCTGAACATGACTTATTCAGTGATATTCCTGTCAGCTGAAAGCACCGGGGATGTTTAGTTTATATCATACAAGAGGGGGAAAGAGCAGAATTCAGATACTATCTACATCCTGCTCCTAACCGCATAGGCTGGTAAATATTTATTCAGTTAAAATGTCAGCAATCAATTTCAGTAGAAGGACCCTCCACCTATTCCATGTTATGGATATTCATCTAAAGGAAGAGGAAAGGAAAAGTGAGGAGAAATGAAAACATGTTAGGAACAGATAAAGAAGAAAGATGAGAAATTGTAACATGAGCACTTTTTTCCCCCGTCATATATGAAAAAATTGAGGGAATGGTGCTCTTTACATCTGAGCGTGCCTGATGGGAAAACTGCTACCTGGCGACTGCAAGAACACAACAGCCAGATAAGTAAAATAGCCTACAGGCTTGTTGTGGCAGGAAATAGAATAAACTGCTCTCTCCATAGGTTCCTTCTCCTCGGAGAGGTGAAGATCCCCTCGACTGCAGCCCATCCTCTCCTCTCGGCCGTCTGCTCCCACTCTGCACCTCCACCAAAATCGCGTCTTCAGGTCCCCCCGAGGTTAATTTGACTTTACTTTTTCCACTGCATTGTCTGATCTGTCCTGCACCCAATATCCGCATGCTGCCATCGCATCTCCCATCTCGCTTTGCTGTAACAGGCAAGGAGCCAGCCCCCTTATCTCTACCCACCCTCATCCCTCCATCCTGCTTGCACCCACACCCTAATTCAATAACAGCAAGAGTCAGAGATTACCGCCATGTTTAAAGAAGGCAAAATGTAATTCTGGGTCCACATTAAAGTTATTATCTAGAAAGGCAGGGGGAGAAAACAGACCGTACCAGGCAGCGCTCAGCGTTTGGCAAAGAGGCAGCATCCTGATAAAGATAACAGCAGACCCAGAAGCTCCAAGGTTTTCCCTCATAAGAATGCATCTTGTTGCATGGCTGGTTTTGAATTTCAGACTGCTTATTCTTTTGAAATAAAAAGAACTAGACCGTAACTTTGTTCTGTCCTTGCATGAAATATGAAGTAAACAAAAGAAAGAGCACAAAGTCAAATTCTAACTTTATCTGCCTTGTTGCTCTGCAGGATAATGTTGCTTAGTAAATAAAATCTTGAAATTCAGGATGTTCATGTAATATACAATCCAGTTTAATTGCTTCCCTGTTGCTCCCACAGCATCTAGTATCAGGGACCTTTAATTGAAGTGCAACACCTTTCTTGATCTGTTTACATGTACATCTTTACCTTGTCGCATCTTGTTTCTCACTGCAATTAGTATTCCACACCCACTAACACTTTTCCTCTACAACAAACATGGAGTTTAACTTAAGCAGCCTTTAGCGAGCTTCCGCCGTTCTTAACAAATCACCTCATTGATTGGAGTTTCTCCCGGGTATAAATCTGCTCAGCCCCCACTAAAAGGTTGGGCTTGCCAGCTCACCAGGACTGTAAGTCAAGACTGGATCCCCATATGAATACAAGGATAGCGGCAGCACAGAGACAGAAACTTAAAGTGATGAACCCAGTGTGGTTACTCAATACATCAAAGCCTTGGGGGCTCTCTTTCCACGGCAGCAGAAAGACTAGCTTAGGCAGCACTACGACAAGTTAGTACTTTCCTAAACTTTAAATGCACTTTGCCCAGCTGTTTGATATTTTCACGTCTTGACCAGCATGCAAAGCACAAAGGTGAGAGGAGAGGCACCGTTGGAAGTTTCATTCAAATTAGACAGCGCCAAGACAGGTGTCTTGTCAAATTTAGTTTTGGACCTGCATTGCATGGGTGAAATGAAGACGGCCATGCATGCTGCACTGGGACGAGTTTTTACACGACAAGTTATGTACAGGTTAAACAAAAAACATACAGCGGGTCGATTAGTTTGCTTTAGAGGAGGATTTTTTTAACTTTTGAAAAATGCAGGGCATTTGTTCAGATTTTATGCCATTTTAACTCTACTGCTTTAGAGATTATTTTTGCTGGCATTTTCTGCTTTTTTTTGATAGAGACAGGGAAGAGAGAGGGGATAACATGCATCAAAGAGCCCAGGCTTCACTCGCACCCGTGCCACTGCAGTATAAACAAGCTCAGCATTAATGGTAATGCACTCTACCCGGCGAGCCACCAAGCCTTCCCTGTCTCCAACTTTAGCTTCTACCATTGGCTGCAAAGTTGTAGTAGGAGGTCTTTCTATAGGGCACATTCATGAGACCAGGAGGAGAAAAGGTTCTATTAATTTGATACTTTTTTTTTTTTTTTTTACAAATTAATTGGGATTTGTTTTGGGATTTTTATTTCTTTTTAATGACATGTCCCTTGTAGTGGATCTGCTGCTGCATATCAGAACCCCCAAAACATTTGTGTTCATCAGATGAAATCTTAACCTGGTGAACTTACTTCCTGTCAGTACAGTCTCTATTAGCTGCTAGGCAACCTCATTCACCACCTCATACAATCCAAACTTGATGTTCTTTGTGTGTGGATTTAAAAAATATATATGTTTATTAGTGATATTTTGTGGCCTGGTAAGCAGATTTTTTTAACCTTCAGACAGAGTTAGGCCAGCTGTTTCAGCCTGCCTCCTGTCTTTATGCTACACTAAAACTAGCAACTGCTGTGTGTAGGTTTGTATTACGCATACTGACACAAAAGAGGTATCCATCTTCTCATCTAACTCTTGGAAAGAAAAAAAAGAAGTATAATTACCTAAGTAAGAATGGCATTGATCTTTTCTTGTCACTTCCAGAGCGAAGGCAAATATAAGTACATGCCAACATGTTGTATTCACATCTTTCCACTCACTAAGCCAGTTTTTTTCCTCTCTGTTTGCCACTGTTACTGGCACAGCAGTAAAAAACTTAGAACTTAATGATTAATTAACACATTCTCTTACTTATACTTCACTTCCTCCAGGTGCTTTGCACATAGTGCTGCCACACTTATATGAGCGGAAAGGTGTTAATTGGTAATTCTATCATTCATTCCATCACAACTGTGCGCTAAACATTTAATTGTTCCATGCAGTGATCAAAGTACACACGCACGCACACACACGCATGCACACACGCACAGACAGACAGACAGACACACACACACACACACAAACACACACACACTCTCTTCTTAGTGTTCAGTTTTACAGTACGCTCATGTTTAATGCAATAATGTAATGTGATATTCATATGTAATGTTTATTGAATTTAATCAAACTATATTTAATTTTGATTTGATTTTTCATAATTTTGGGGGGGGTTTGCAAATATATGTTAAAATAATAAAAGAAAGAGTGAATCAGCTGTCTGTCATCTAATGCATACTTTCTATCTAATATTAGGTTGAGTAAATACTGCAAGATACTGCAAGATACTACAGTACTACAGGGTGGCAGTCACTCAGTCACTCAATATTATCAGTGTTAGGAAATGGCAGGTATACCCCTTCCTTTCCTTCAAGGAAACCCTAGGTAGTTGTGCTGGAGGTTACCTCCCACTTCACCGCCCACGCTACAAATAGAGGCCTGGGCACAGGCCTCAATCTCTTTGTCTGCAGATGGAGTGTGTGTGTAAGCAAGTGAGAGATACTCACATGGTAAGAGGAGCGATGTTCTCGATCAAGAGGTTTGGTGACGAACATCTTTCCAAGCACGGGGTCGATATTGAACACCTCATTGGGTGGCTGATCTGCTCCCACCCCGGTGATGCTGTATCGGATGGAGATGTCCTTGTCCTGATCTGAACGAATCTGCATCACAACAAACAAAGAGGAACAGTCAATCGATCAATCAATCAAGCGTTTATTGAAGTCTCAGACTGAGACTTTATTCCTCTCTTGCACAACTCAGACACACAGTTTCCATGGCAAACCTAAACCTATTGGTACAATATGTACTGCGGGGTGTTTATTATTCAAGGACCAGTTTGTGATATACGGCCCCAGAGTTTAATAATTTCGTCCTAACACAACCTCAGAAATCTGATATTGCATATTACTCACTGGAAACATGCACAGGCACACACACGCAGGGCATGCACTCTTTCTCGCTCGCTCTCTCTAGCACACACAGACAGACACACACACACACACACACACACACACACACACACACATTCATCACAGTGTGGCATTTCTAGCTACCACATACTCAAGGATTCCATTAGTGCTGCCGCAGGGAGCGCTATGCATTCTGTTTGGCAGAATTGGACTGCTTCAAAAGAGAAATTTAAATTCAATATTTCAGGGAGGGAAGAAATGAAATCAACATACATTTACTGTTAACCGACAGTCAGGTGGTGATTTATTAAGATTTGCTGGAGCCAAGCTGGGAATTCAGACAGGTTGTGAACAAAAGTGTCAATTAGATAGGAAAGTGAGGTTGTAATTGTTGTGTAATTAGGGAAGCAACAACAGGCAACATGACAATAAACAAATT
This sequence comes from Plectropomus leopardus, assembly GCF_026936395.1. Classification (NCBI taxonomy): domain Eukaryota; kingdom Metazoa; phylum Chordata; class Actinopteri; order Perciformes; family Serranidae; genus Plectropomus; species Plectropomus leopardus. Next base: position 12,736,495 of record NC_142184.1, on the reverse strand, counting down.
TTGAGGAGGCAAAAATGGGCCAGAAGAAAATAACAGTCTCGAATCCAGGCGTGCACACCAGGAGAGAATTATTCAGTGACTGTGGGAGATGGGAAGCAGAATGTTCTTTAAGAAATAGGCCTGTTTACGTTGGTTCAGCTCTCCTTTTCCAGATTGACAGCTAATAGGTGCATTAAGTGCACTGCTAGGCCTGTGATTTGGACTGAAGTGCTGTGTAATTGGGACTCATTTGGTGGAATTTTTCAATTTAGTGCCCAAATAGAGTCCAAACTTCCCATCTCTGTCCATTAACTACATGACAACCCTGAGAACATCAGCTGGTTTATCGAAATGACTCAATCATACACTCATTCCAGTATGCGGGCACACACTGTACACACATACACAAACGAAGGAACCTTTTTCTTCTAATCAATTACTATTTCAGCGGGGAGTCTGAGTGCACCAAAAGAGTAAGGCTGTCCAAAGTTGTCTCCATCTTTCACCACTTGAAGAACCAATTTAGCCACACTTTTGACACACTAGGAATTCTGCCCTGCTGAGAAAATAGCTGGAGCAACTAACGAGGACAAGGAACGGACATACAGTATTAGACAGGTGTCATCCTGACTCAACCTACTAGTGGAATAAAAACCTGTCACCATTACGACACCTTCTATTATCACCATTTCCCTTCTCCTCCTCTTAGTCAGCCTCGGCATTATCATCAAGTCTCCATTAGAAAGATTCGGTCGAGGTGTGTCTTTTTAATCAAACAAATGTGATCAGCTATAGACACCTTCCCTGTAAGAGTGCAAGAGGAGCTGTCACAACATCCCACTAATGCTATTTGTGCATGTCTGTATGTGTGTGTTTTCTTTGGGGAATAGGGGGAGGAGGACGTCAGAATGCTCTGCACATATCTCAGCGTATTACTGCTGACAGCTATGATAATTAACGAGCTGCAGGCATCCACTGCAATTACTTCAAAGAAACTCTACCCGTTAAACACCAACAAACTAACAAATATCCAGCTAGCAGCTCAGTTGAACTCTCAAAGTGCCGCCATTACCCTCCTCTACGGGCAAAGCGAAGAGACTGCAGCACACTGACTCCATCTACCTTTCCTGTCGCATTAGAAAATACAAGCAATTATTACACATCCCACTGCCAACCCCCCCCCCCCATTCATCCCACTTTTCTCCTCCCCTCTCCTTGTCTCTCCTTTCCTCTGCCCTCCCTCCTCCTTTCCAATTCCTTCTCTCTCATCTCCACGCCTCCCCTTTCTCACATCTCTCCCCTCCGCTGTTCTCTCTCATCACTTTCTTTCTCTCTTTCTTCGCTTCAGGTCTCCGTGGGGACAGAAGCCATGCATGAAAAATGAAATTACTTCAATCCGTTGGCCTTGGCAGTGGCGTATAAATCCTCACCAGTTAGGAAGTGATAGCTCTCCATAATTCCATTTGGGTTTTCCCCGCCCCCCTTATTTCCCACCCGTTTCCAAGTCGTCCTGCTCCTGCTTGGGGGGTGGTGGGGGGATCGGCTGCATGTTTGCTCACTCATTTCAGTCAATTAGCTCTCCCTCCCACAACGTTCACATAAACGTTTTTAAATCTGTTGAGGGACAGTGCCAGATTCCTTATCCTCATCTGTTTCTACCACACTATGTGTGCGGTTACATGCGCAAACATGTGTACATTTGTGTGGTTTGTCTGGCTCATGAATCATGATTAATAATGTATGTAATGAATCACATGGATATGAATTAGAAGAGCTCTATACGATATTCAGAGCATTACTATAGCAGCACACAGCTATTTGCTGTGTAAAGATGTCGTAAAGAAATGGCATCCTGTACAGAAAATGAAGTCACAATCCTCCTGTGTATGTTTTAAAATGAGCTTCTCTGTTTGATTTTGAGGTAGATGGTCTGGCCGCGCATACATGTTAGTGCATGGGAGTCCCATGTGCCCTGAAAGCACATTCATACTTTATATGATAACCTGCAAGCAACTTTGTAAGAAATCAAAACAAAAATCCTAAATTATTTTTGGTGTGATGAAAATGAGAAATTGGACTAAATGGCAAAGGATGGGCTGATTTTATATCTGAAGCTTGAAAAATTAGGCAAATTAGACTGAATATTGAGGGGATACAATATGAGATCAGTTTATCTGATGCATGTTAAGTATGACACCATATAGACAACTATTCCTGTTTTTCTTTATATTGTATATTTGGTCTCACACCTACATATATGGAAAGTGATAGTCTGCGTTGAAAGCCTGTTTGGGCACTGAAGCAAGGTACTTTATTAATATCAGAACACAGACCCCCCTTCTGAGTTTTTGTTGTAAGACACAATTTAGTACATCTAAATGTCATACATTTTAGCAATTTGGTAATTCATATTTTCGAGTGCAACAGTCATGCCTCCACTATTAAAATACATGACTGTTATCGCCACATACATAAACTACAATATTTGCATGTAATATTACATGCTGTCATAATAACATTTGTTAATTTTTATGTCAGTTATGATTGTTATATGTTAGTTTATTGATACTATTATTGTTGCTGTGTTGTGATTTGTGATAATGGGCTTTATAAATAAAATTGACTTGACTTGACTTAAAATTTTGTGTTTTTCACTGCTGACTGTCTGGGCCAGGTCTCCCTTGAAAAAGAGATTCCTAATCTCAATGGGACCAACCTGGTTAAATGAAGGTTAAATAAAATAATAAATGGCTAGAAAATGGGAGGTGACGAGAATGCACATCAGGAAGAACAGTACTCTGTGTGACGCAGGGCGTAAAGCACCACCCCTGGCTGAAAGTATTCATTTTTTTTTTTTTTAAGATTACTTTTGGCTCTTTTTGCCTTTATTTGACAGGAAAGGTATTGTGTGAAAGGGGGATAGAGAGGTGATGACATGCAGTAATGGTGCAGAGGGTTAAAATCGGACCCACGGCCACTTCGACAAGGACAAAGCTTTTATACATCGGGCACCCACTCAACCAAGTGAGCTAGTGGGCGCCCCCAGCTGAAAGTCTTTCAAGTCTTGTGTGATTATTTCACTGGCTAGCTAATCGCCACCGCTCTGCACTGTGCTCAAACTGCAGTCACTGCTGATATTGTTAAGGTGTCATCGCAGAAGCGTAGTGCCCACCCTCTGGTTCCTCCAGTTAAAGCTGTTTGCTCTGTCAGCACTGCTGCTGTTGTTAGCACTTTTCGCACTGTCAGCACAGTAAGTTACTAGTTGACAGCTCAGCCTCCATGTTGAGAGCCGTGTGCAGACAACCTCTGAATCATAGATACACTCTGAATACTGGAGAATAAAGAGCTCCTTTAACAGATCCAATAATGGATGTTAGCTAGCTGTTGATGCGTATTATCAGCCTGTTCTTTTCATCACAGAACATTGCGAGAGACGGGATGTCATTTCAATAGTGAGCAGCTCTCACTATCATCCTGCCATTTTAGCTTCAGAAAGAGAGGAAATGTGTTAAAAAACACCCAGCATGAGATGAGCACGAAGAGCTTCTCATAACGGCATCAGTACTTTTTATTTGCTTTAATGAAAAGAGGGAAACTCTGTCTCTCTTGCAGCACTGCTATCTTGCACCTCACACAATAACACTCAGTAACACTCACATAAAATGTCTCCATTGGGTAATAAATAACAAAGGAATCCATTTTCAAGAGTGCCAATAATAATAATAAAAAAAATGTTTTTCAGTTTTTTTTTTCTTTCGTTGATTTTTTCATTCCCTCTAATTTGTCCTCTATTGTCTTGATAGTGTGTGTGTGTGTGTGTGTGTGTGTGTGTGTGTCTATCGGGGACAGAGAATGGAGGCGAGTGCTCGGCTAAGAGAGATTGATAGTGCGAGTGAGAGAGAGAGGCAGAGAGAGAGAGTCATGACTGTATCATCCGGCATCAGAAACCAGACACTGTCTAAATGACCTATTTGTCGACGGATCAAAGCAATTCCCTTCATTACTGACAACTTGTCTGCTTCTTAAGGAGATCTTATCAGTGAGCTTAGCTCCCTTCTGCCAGGCAAAACTGAATCAAATGAGAAATTATCATGGCACCGGGTCTTTGGGGAAAACAGAAGAGGAGATGAAGAAGAGGGGAATGAATAACACAGAAACGCCATTCTACCACCACAGTTGCTGGGCTGCACAGAATTTAACTCTCTCTTAAAAATGCATGTCGGCTAACACTTTAAAATGTATCAAACTACTACTACTTAGATATGAGACTGCACTGCATGTTGTAGATATAAGCCACTGCATATATTTATTCAGTGAATATAAATATTCTAATGAAATGAATCCAAATTACAAGTATTGATTAGATGATCTATACTGCATGCTAAGAAGACAACATCAGCTCGAGATAAGATTTAAGTAGAAGTACAGCTATTTATACTGAATAACCATAAATCAAGACACCTGTGTGTAATGCAATCCAATAGAAGTAGATGCTTCTAGTATTTAATCCTCCCCCATAAACATGCATGTGGGTAGAAAATTATTAGAAAACACCTTATTCAGTGAAACACCAGGATAAACTAAAGCCTCGAAAATGAAACTGAATCAACATCCTCAAAGAGTCAACCAAAAACACAGATAAGTGTCACCCGCCTCTGCAGTTCCCCGCAGCTTTATAGTGAGTTTCAGCTCATTGTCTTGGTTTTCAGGCCACAACTTTACTATTTTGGTTCACTCTCTACTACTATACAAGCATTGTTTTTGAAGGGAGAGTGAGTATTAGACTTGGAGACACTCAAAACTAATGTTACTTTGTTTTTGCTGTAAATAAGAATAACCCATCTTAAAGGTCCAGTGTGTGGGATTTAGTGGCATCTCGAGGGGAAGTTGTGCATAGATGCAACCAGCTGAAACTTCACCTGTGTGCCAAGCGTGTTGTAAGACTACAGTGGCTGATGCAAAAACACTGATAAATGGCCTTTTCTAGAGCCAGTGTTTCGTTTGTCCATTCTGGGCTACTGTAGAAACAACATGGCAAGCTCCGAGGAAGAGGACCCGCTCTGAATGTACATATAAACAATTCATTCTAAGGTAACAAAACACAATGATTCTTGTTTTAAGCTCATTATATAGTAACAAAAATATTGTTATAAATACTATATTCCACATCTGCCAATGGATCCCCCTAAATCCTACATGCTGGACCTTTAAGGCAGAATCTATTCATTTTCTTGTGCTTAAATTTTCTCATTTTTGTAGAGCAGATAAAAGCTTTAAAAATCTAAAACCTTGTTTCTATCTGCTTGTTTCTTTAGTGAGTGCTTATTCTTTTCTGGAGCACAAGCTTCTTGTGTTCAGTTGAAATGCCCGTCTATGTGACGGGGAGGAGGAGGAGGTTGCAGAGCTTTCAGCCCGATCCGGCGGGGGTGGTTTTTAGTCCGTTCAGACCTGCCACCCTGGCTCTGCCTCCTCTTTCTTTCTTGTCTATTACTGCTCTCTGGCCTTTATATTTAAGTCATAACTGCTGATCAGTGACCCTAGGATCTTCATTGAGTGCTTATCCTTTTTTGGAGCACAAGTTTCTTGTGTTTTAGTTGTATGCTCTGCCCCTAACATAACCCGACAGCTCTGCTCAAGTTATCCTGGTTTGGCTTATCTGGTTCTAATTTTTTTTAAGGTGTTACGAGTTCAGACGCAGGCAACTATGGGCCGCTCTGCTTTGTGTGATACCAGAGTGTTCCTGAGCATATTACCATTGCATTTGTTTGCCTTGCAGCCCACGCAACTCTCACCATGGCAGATTAGCAGAGAAGGCGCTATATGTAAACAAAGGGGAGGAACATGGAGAGGCTTAGGGCTCCAGTATACTCAATTCGAAATAGAATTTGCTGTTTTCACAGACACAGTTTATGCTAGTATGCTCATGGCGTTTGCAGGTCCGTCTCCTCACCAGAGGATGGAGGCGCTGTGAAAGTGATGATACCGACAAAGACGATAAAAAAAGGAAGATTAGAAGGAGTGCTGGTACTGTTTTCACAGAAAGGAGATGTTTGTTCCCTGAAGCAAGCAAAGAGAAATGCAGAGATTATTGTATTAATGATGGATGAGGAGGCAAATGTGTGCCAGCCAGATTGATGATCTCACAAAACAAGTGACCCCTCTCATTTAAAACTCATCCATCAATCATGTTAAAAGGCAGTGCATGTTACTGACAAAACAGTACTCATGAAACAATTAGCTATGTGTCAAAATAAGTGTACTGGTGTATTCTGTTTTTCAAAACCACAATTTTAGTTTTCTAAATGCTAAATTTCATTCATAGTTTTTCATCTGCAGGCTACCTGACAGATGCATACATAAAAGAACTGATGAAGTAATTTCTGCTCTTTGTAATAATAAATAAATAAATAAATAAATATTATATAATTCTATAAATTAAATTCTATCTATCTATCTATCTATCTATATATATATATATATATATATATATAAATATGTGGAAAAATTGTTGAAGAATATGTTCAATACATTTGTATCAAAATGAAAGCCATGTGCAGCTTTCAGAAGTGGCAGTTTCTGAAGAAATGTTCAAATCTGTCCCAAGGATGTGGAGACATTCACAGAACCAAGTACAAAGAAAAACTATAATCAAGTACATATTATAACTGAGCTGTCCAATACTTGAAACCTTTTGAAGCACAAGTAATCTGCAGTTTAGCATGTACAGAGAACCACAATTATCATATGCATTGCTGTAATGCTCGTGGGCCATTGTGGGTGAAAAGCAATTACCATAGAAATGATGGTACTTCAGATCCTTGTGTATTCAGGAAGTTTGCTCAGAGTTGAGTATTCTTCAAGAAATAAAAGAAAAAAGGTAAAGGGTTGATATTTGGAGTGATGGCCTCGGCCGAGCTTTCTCTCATACTGGTTGAGGTCAGTCAAAGCAGATAAAAACTGCATCACAGCCATATTCAGTGAAAGTTAAGCAATGTCCACATGCAGTGGATTAGTTTCTGATACTCTCTGAATTGGATCCTAGGTTTGGGTAACATTCGCATTTGAACTGATACTGGTACTGGTACCTGGAATTCAGTACAAGTACCTAATGAAACCTATTTTCCTGAACTTCACAATTTTCTAAAACAAGTTGCAGGGGTGACATAGTTATCAAAAAAGCAATTTTGCTCCTCTGCTTTTTTCTTATCATACATAAATCTAATCTTCTGTCTCTGTCTGTCTGTCTGTTGTATGCATGTATGTCTGCTCATATACCAGTGATACTAAGCTAATAGTAACCTAATACATAAAAGGAAATAGACCAGAAGCCGGAACTATCATTGCAGACTGGCACTGCTGTGATAGTTTTGGCTCGCTGGGAAGCTAAAAGAGTGGCTGCAGCACCAATGGCACCTTCCTGGCTTTGGGGTGCTTTGAGGCAGTGATGCTTGTCTCAGGTACCAAAACGTGGCACTAATGGATTTAACGCGAATCGTAACTTGGTGATACTGAGATAAATTGGCCAGTATCCTTAAAAGTACAGAATTTGGTACCCAACCCTATTGGATACAATGTAAGACTTTGCAGTGATTTGTTAAGAGAGTACCGCCTCAATGTCCATGACTATTTTGTTTTTACTTTGTACATTTTACTGTTGCACATAAATTGGGACAGCGCATATATCACATGTGGCTGACAGTGATTGCAACATGAAAACAAAAAGACCTCATGTTACTTGGTAAAGCTTTTGCCAGAGAATGGTGCAAACATAAACTACAGTACGGCTTGTGTAAAAAAAAAAAATACTGTGAGACTTCTTCTGAAATCAGTCTACATTTGGTTACAAAAACCCTTAAGTTTCAAAAACATTAAAAGGAAGGTGTCCTTTCAACTTGAATGACCTTGCAGCTTTGCACATTATATCTTCCCGACAAATTCAAATGATTGGTAGGCTGTCTCTGTAAAGCTCTGTTTGAAAATAGAAAACTCCTCTAGTTTTTAGATGGATGGAGTCATTAAGACATTAAGATTCTGCTATAGATATCTATTATGGCCATGTATATATATATATGTATATATATGCATGTATGTATGTATGTATATATATTCAGTATTAATATATGTATACCTGTACATGAACATGCAAAATTGTAAGAACACAACACACAGAAAGCAGTACCATGAATGGGAGCAACAAGCTGTTTTGAGTTGGTAGTTCTAGAATATCTTCAAATTAAAAAAGTATCACTATCTGGCGTATGCATGCCATATGCAAACATAAAAACAAACACACACACACACACACACACACACACACACACACACACACACACACACACACACACAATACACAGAGGCCTGTCATGAGAGTGCCAATTAGGTACGCTGTAGTGCGCTGCTGGTGCAGAGAATGACACTGGTTCAGTGAGTAGTAGGACAGCAGCAACAGTCACTTGCAGACAGCAAAGGCACTGCAACCCCCTAAAGAGTTGAAAGCCAGGCCTTTCATGGCTCTAAAGCCCAACAAAAAGGGATGGCGACTCCAAACACAAATGCTGACAGAAACAAACAGAGAGATATGTTCCTTCAACAGTACAGTAATACCAGGCAGGCAAGAAATACAGGTACTGGCCAACAGGTCACAAACAAACTGGTTAACTGTGAAGAGAGGAGCCTCGACAAGAGAAAGGTTTTTAGGTGGCATTGCGTATCACATGCACACTCCATCTGTCAAATGCACTCCAGTGCATGTACCAAGATAAAAAGACGCCGTGTGTGTTTTGCTGTGAGTCAGCAAAGTGTCTGCATTAAAAGCTTTCCTATGGCCTTTTTAAAACACAGACTCTTTCTTACTCTTTGATGTTAAGCATTGTATCTCTTCAAAAGGTAGCACAGGATTGATGTTGAGTATCTCAGTCTGGAGTTGGGATTTTCAAAAACGCACTAAGTAACAAACACAAACTGCATAACATCTTGTATTCATTAGCTGGTGAGGACTGCACGGAGTCTGCATTTACAGATGTATCTGTGGCTTTCCTATTTATTTAAGAAAGGGAGTCCACATTGAGCCTGGTAAATTCAGAAACACTGTTTACATGTGAGAACGATACAGCTACCTGAACGTTCAACACTCATGGTAAAGCTCCAGGGATGGCTCTGTTGGTCGCCCGTCCACCACTTTGGTCCAGATTGAAATACCTCCAAAATTATTGGATGGTTTACTTATGTGAAGATTTTTCTTATGTTGACGTTAAATTTATGTATTAGTAGCCTACTTAAAACCTGGCTGTTCAATAAAGAAATTTTAAAATTGCACTTGTTGACCAATTAACACGCCTATTCTTACTTTTTTTTGTGAGTACTCAAGTACTCTTTAATGATTTAATGCAAGTCTTCGAATATGAAAATTACTTTTAAAAAATGCACATCCCTGTAAGATATTCTGAAGAAATTCCCCCGTAGGAGGCTGCTGAACTAATAACAACGAATGACATTCCTATCAGCTTTTACTGTATTTTGTGTTTATTGCTAATTAGCAAATGCTGGTATGCTAACATGCTAAACCAAGTTGGTTAACATGGTAACATCACAAATACTAAACATCAGCCTTAGATTTCAGATATCGTAATATCACTACTGTTGTGTTGGTTACATTACAGTCAAGTTCTGATTTTTTTTTTACTTACCAGACTGTTAAAGCTGTTCTATTCTTCACTTTTACCCACTTAGTCATTACATCCACATTACTGATTATTACTGATCCAAAATCTTATTGTGTGAATATTTTGTGAAAGCCCCAATTGTCATGATATTGCCACCATATAGATATCAAGGTATCTGGTCAAAAGTACTGTAATATTATGATTTTCTCCACATCGTCCAGCCCTAGTTCTGCGTCATGACTATATTGATATGTTAAAATAAACGATCACAGAACTAGTCAGAGATAGAAAGTTGTCATTTTAAATCTACTGCCACACAGCAGCTCGAGGCCATGTTTGAACAGGCCTACGCCGTTGCTTTTGAAGAGCTCAGTTTTACCCGTCTGTACTTGAATGCAACAATGCCATATTCAGATATACAGAGGGGGCCGAGAGGACAGAAGACCAAAAAGATGCGTCCTCAGATTCATCGGTTTAGTGGTCCATGCGAGTGTGTGACAGAAAGAAATGGAGACAGGGTGCTCGCTATGCTTTTGTGGCATTTGAATGATAGCTAGAACCGACGCAGGTGAGATTATTAAAAGACCTTCCTCCATATTAGTGAAAATAACATGGAGTAATGGAAGTTAAGCACTGAATGACTTTTCCAATTATTGCAGTGTGAAAGGAGTCTGGTCTTTAATAGTGCAGGCTTATGGCAAATTAGAGGTGCTATTCTCCCTGGAGGTAACAATGGAATGACTCGCCCACCTCACTCCCCTCTTCCAGGAATGGAGAATGAAAAATAAGGCAGCCATTGTAGCAGCAAACAAAGAGCGGCCGCACCCCTTAGCTTTGGCTTAGCAGGGTTAGAGTGTGAGGGCTGCCGTCTTACTATTACCCTCCTCTCTCTCTCTCTGTCACTCTCTTTCATTAGGGGATTGATTAAATTGTGAAATCGGGAGTGTGATGGATGCATGAATGACTTCTCCAGGCACTCCACTAGGCTTTGACAAGGACAATATCAAGGACCCCCTGTTACTCCCTTTACCTCCTTCGTCCCTTCATCCCCAGGAAACCCAATCTGGGTAATTAGAGGAAAGAGTGTTGGAGACTTGTAGGGGAGCGAGGGGTGATAGTGGCACGAAATCTGCTGCTATTGCACTTTCCCCAGCCATTTACCACCCCCCAAACCCAATACATGCGCACACATGCACATACATACACACACACCTACAGATACACATGCACACACACACTTTTGTACTGTCCACCTTTCAAACACTTTCTTCCCATCACCCTCCTTCTTTTCCCTCCTCTCGCTTTCTAAATCCATCAGGCAGCAGTGAAGGGGAGAAATGCAGACTAGAGAGAAAATAGAGGGAAGAAAGAGTGAGGAGAGCGAGAGTGAGGGGGAAAAATGAAAGTGGCTGTGAACTGACTGCATCAGCAAAACTCTGTGGCAGAGCGTGAGCCCTTTTGGCTGGAAAGCTAGAAATGGAAAGTTTAGAGAAGTTGCCAGGACTTGTTTGACAGGACGTCCGTTTGGCAGGATGGATCTGTATTGTGGGAAAGAGGATAGAGTTTTCCCTCCTAGACAAGACATGTGACCTTTGAGGGATCCTATGCTGCTGGAAGACATTTGTCTCACATTGTCTTTTTCAGTGTAGTCAGTTACATCATTGTGCGTACACATTTCCAATGGACACAGCTGAAGGGCTGTTTGGATGGAAAAGCATATACAGTGCATTTCTCCGAGCCAACGGGGCCAAACACTTCGAGGTATCATGAGGTAAACAGATGTCTACAGACCCAGATGTGAGTGAGAAAGTGAAGGAGGAAAGGTGTTCAGGTAAAGGCGGGAGCTGTGTGCACGTTTGATGTCGGCTGGAAGCTTGACAAAATGGGCTGCTCCCTGCCAAGCCTGCCCCTGCCAAGCACAGGCAGAAACTGAAGAGGGGCTGGACCCTGCCACGCTGCTGCTGGGTGTTTTGAAAAGTTGCACATTCACGTGTACAAGCGCGCAAACATGAAGACAAACTCACTCGCACACACCCGCGGCCGCACTGCAGCCTCTAAGTGCGTGTCAGAATGTTTCCCAGGATGTTCTGGCTCCCTCTAACCAAGCGAGGGATTCTGCTTGGCAAACTGCACCTCAGCAAGAGTCCAGCTGTCATGTTGACAAATGAACCTTGGAAGAGTGAAGAGGTGTGTGTGTGTGTGTTTGTGGAGCCATGCATCTGTCTGTGGATTCACGCCTGTGTATTTTTGCTCAAGCAAAAGCACATGCGTTGTACGGATGACACACAGATGGCTGGCGTACATGTGGTTTTTGCTTTTTCAAAAGCAGCTGGCCTGTCATTCCTTGATTGATACAGATCAGAAAAATGGATCTGAGCCAGCTGAGGTCAGTTTCTCTGAACCCCTCTTCGATTCCCGGAAGTCATTGCGAAAACACTGCTGAAAATCTGGAAATCCATCAGCTGCCCTAGCCGCTTGGCTCAACGCTGAGTCCTCTTTAAAGTGACACTGACTACATAGCAACCAGAACAAATCATCTTATATAAAGTAGCATTTTGCACAGCCTCGGATGAACCATAACATTGTCCCCAGTATGCGGCGATGCCAGGCGCTCTGCAAAGAGCTATGCATCACTCTGGTTTTATGAACAATGTGGGATGTTTAAGCTTTTATAGAGCGTTAGGAGGAAATGTTCTTTTCTCCTGAAAATAAAGAGCATATAAAAATGTGTAAAGCAGCATCCGGGAGTATTGGCCAGAAATTCTCATAATGGAGAAGCAATGAGAAAACCTGCAAAGTTAAAAAAATAACAGCAACTTTTCATCTAGTGCTTAACTGTTTATCTTAGGAGCTGCTTATATCGTGAGATGCTGTAAAGCATTTCATTGCACAATGAGGATTTTTATGACACACATGCACTGTGCTGAAGTATGCTTGCTGGTACCAGATCTTTGTGTGTCTTAATTTTTGCTCCCTATCTGTGTCTGTGTGTGTGGTGGGGGGTGTTCACCAGCATAAAAAACACGATCACCCCATGACAGTATCCATTATACTTGCATGAAAAGATTCTGACGGAGGCCTTTCATTTTAAATGACAAAGTAAATAGGATCAGATTATTCTGGTGCAGGCCTCGGTTTTGATTTTACCTCCAGGAGAGAAAGAGCCAAAGAGGGGGAAAATGGAAAAATACAAGCACATTAAGTGAGATTAGAATTTTACATCACATGACTTGCATCCAAAAAGCGCTTCAGTTCAATTCAATCTCACGCCCAAGGACTCCCCCCCCCACCCCCCTTGCAATTACTCTTTTCTTTCATTTGCTCTAAATGCTGTTGCTTTGTGTTGAATCAGATTTGATTCTGTTAGGTGTGTCTCTCAGGCAAACATTACTAAGCTGAAGTGGGAGGAAAAGTATTACCTGATGGTGTTAATGCATCTCTTTATTCTTCTCTGCCTGCATAATTTCTTATGTATCTACTTTTATGCTCTACAGTCGTTCTGTCCCTCTGTCGACCTGTCCTTTCTTTTTGACCGACCTTGTCTCATATCACCAGCAATCACTGCCACCCTCGCTGGTCCCCACCTCCCTGAGTCCCCCACCGAATATCTTTCTTCCAATTTCACTGCACATTATTTTTTCATGTCTTCAGAGGAAAAGAGATTCTTGGCTCTCCTTCATCCCACTGATCCACAGGGTCGCCGAGGCCAACCTCCAGGGGACCAGACAGAGGCTGTTTGTTAAGCTGTTATTTATCTCCTTCATAAAGTCCTCCTCATCTCCTATTAAAGAGCCCAGAACTGTTGCCCTTGACTCACACATAACTCTTGTGTCTTTTGGTGAGATGATTTACTGTTTAATTTAACACCAACTGAACCCAGGAGGGTACCCGCCTGGTGCTGCCTGATGTCATATCAGAGAGGAATGTGTTGAGGGAGGGATTTGTGAACATGCGTGTGCTTATCTCTGTGTGTGTGTGCATCTGTGCCTGTATGAGTCAGTGGGTGGCTGAGGCAGGTTTTTGTTGTTGTTTGTTTTGTTACAGTAAAGCCTTAGTAGTAGCAGTTCTGGGCTAGCAACACGAAACAAGGCCATGGCTGGAAGTTTAAAAATAAACCCTAGCTGAGTACGCCTGATGAACATGTTTACCGCGACTTCACGCTACTAATTTCAAAATAATGAGATATTAAAGAGTGAAAATTACATTTCAGTCTCACTTCCCTGAACACAACAGGAAACAAAGGCCAAATGCTCCTGACAAATATATGAATGTAGTAACAATTTGTTTTTCCTGTCAATACCAGGAGATTGTAGGAGACTCCATTTCCTGGGGCTGATAAATGTAATTACATTGATCTCACTAATTTCATTAGAGGAAAGGAAATGAAGTTCATAAGGTATTTGTTATATGCCAAGACAAGAGTACTGTACAAAGAGTGGGGGGGTCTGACTGCCAGGAAAATAGTGGATCTTTGAGGAGAAACAAGAATCAGGTCTAACCAAACAGAAATGGAGCAGAATCAGTAAAGCTCTTCCCTCCTGTTTCATGATACCCAGCGACCACCTCCTTGCGTGAGATAAAAATGTGCCCTCAGGTGCTCAGCTGTTCTCTTGAAGATTCTCACGCTATTCAGAAGATGGTCAAATTGCTTTTATGTTCAAATGTTTCATTAATGATCTGTCAAAAAAGACAAGACTGAGCATGTTCCTCCGTCACAAAGACTCCATTAGTGCAAGTAACAATGTAAAGCACTCTCAACTTCTTCTGTCGTTTTATTCCTGCCATCATAAGTCAGGACTGGCTGTCCAGCTCCTCCCTCGATAGAGCAGTCTTTTTTCATATCTGTATACTTCTTCATGTGCAAAGTATGACGTAGTTGTGCATAAATAAAAACAGGTAACAGGTTTTTTTTTTTTTGGCACAGACAAAACAGACAAATTGAGACCTCCTGAAAGGTGGGTCTTGGTACAATTCTAAGGGAACCCTGGTGCAGTTTGTTTATGATGTAAAAGCAAATGAACTAGCCACAGGATTTTATGATGTCAGGTTTAGGATTTTTAAAACTATTAAACTACTAATAAATCCATCTGCTGATTGTGAAATCTGTCAGCAGATACGGAGCCTAAAGGCCACAAATATAACCTATGCTACTCATTTGGTAACCATGGGAACACGTACGCATGCAAGCTTAGGTATATTCCCAATTGAAAAGCTGTTAAATGAGATGTAACCTGCAGGTGGCGTTAGAGCAAAGGTCAAAGGAACAGCAAAGTCAGTAGGATTCATCCCCTCGGGATGATCAATGGCTGTATTAAATTTAATGGCAATCCATCTAATAGGTGATGAGATATTTAAGTCTGGATTTATTGGAGCTACAAACCAACTGGCCGACCAACAGTGCCACCCATAGAGCCGTAATGCTAGCATGGCTTAAAAGAGAGAATTAATAAATATCAAGCTGTACATTTATCGAAATGATTTCCAATGTCTCCAAACAGGGACTGTTTGTGCTGGAAAGAAAACTCACTTCACCTTGTGTGAATCTTCAGGAGGGGAAATTCAAACATAAAGCCAAGAGCCAAGATGTGTTACTGAGTAAAACAAAGAGCAAATGAGATGCTGACCCGACTGTTTGCGCTCTTCCCCCAGAGTGGACCAAGGTCTCGCCTCCCTTTTTCCTCTCTCTCAGTGCTCTACAGGAGGTCCACCCATATCTGAAAGAAGTTTATTGTTTCTTTCTTTTCAGAGTTTATGTAGTGTGAGTGTGTGAAGTGAGCGAATGTGTGTTGAAGCTGTACGCCTGCCAAGAAAAGGACCTTAGCAGTGCAAAAGAACACTGAAGGAATACAAGACAAAACATAGCCCCGAACAAAATATGCTTGAATACATATACAGCGGTGCAGTTCCTGTACAGTTCATGTGTTTGATAGACTTAGTGTGACCACACATTTCATTGTTTTCACAGCCTGAATTTATTTAGCCATGGAGACGAGTTCTGCGCCGTTCGACTTTTGTAAAGCGTTCCATATGGGCAGCAATGTGGTTTCCTAGTGACCGCGCTCTGGATCGGACTGTGATCCTTAAATACTCGCATCCATGCGTTTCACCATCCTGCGGTTTCTCTGGTGGACTAGGTTTAAAAAAAAAAAAAAACCCAAGATGGAGTCCTGTGTTTCTGGCTTAGCTTTTTCTTCTCTTTGTTCAGGGATAAAGCAGAAATGCGACCAAACAAAACCCCAAACAATGAGCATATACAAAGGCAACAACGCGGCACATGCGCTTTACTGATCCTTTGTTTGCTGCCTGCGTAGGACAAGTCATTTCTCTCTGCTTGTGTATGCATGCGTATGTTTGTTTGTGAGCGTATGTCTCGGCAGGAGGGAGTGGAAACGGAGGAAGGGGGCATGCTGGAGCGGGGCAGTGCTGGTGTTGGCCGGATGGTGGGTGACTCAAGGGAAGAGGCCGTGAACAGCAGTTCTCCGGGAAGTCTATCAGACCTAAACACAAACACAGACGTGCCTCTAATCCTGGTCTAGCCCTACATTCCCTCTCTCGCTCCTTTTCCTTTCCTTCTGCTGCTTTCTCGTTCTCAATCACACCCACCCGTCTTTGTCCCCCCTCAGATTCTACAGTGCAATTGGCTCCTGCTCACTTGTACAGTATGTTGCTTTTTGTTCCTCCTGCTCTTTCAGATTTTCTTTTTTGTCCCTCTTTCTGCTGTTTTTGTTGTTGCCGTGTCTGTCAGTGAAGCAGAGCAGTCATTAATCACTGGTAAACGTACGCAGAGGAGAAAGCAGACACCTCGAGGGGTGTGTGGGGGGGGGTCTCTTATTCTGCTCAGAAAACGCTTTTCTCGACGTGCTCCACGGAGAGAGATGCAGAAACTGGAGCACAGGTGCTGCAGCGAGTACAGTAAACACAACCAGATGCACTGCAACACACATCAGATCAGACACAAATGTCGGTATTTTGCGCACTGTTTAACATGCAGGCATTAAGCATATTTTTAGAAAGCTACTTCTAGGAAATAAATAGCTACAACAAATTACTGGTACAAATGACTTGTCGATAAAAGAGCAGGATATCAAATAAACCTCTTTCTCTTCATATCAGTCAATAAAGGGCTTTAGACAAGTACCCATTTATTTGGCTTATTGCTCTGGCAGCTGCTATTTCTCTCTACGGCATTGCTGTCAATATAATGTCCTGTGATTATTGAGGGATGCAGCCACACTCTATCGAAATATCTAGCATCTCTGTCGCAAGGACAGCCAGCAGACAAAGAAGACACAGATATAAAAGAAAATATTTCTTACAAAGAAATATTATCCAATAAAACATTTTTCACATCCAAGCTCTCAAAACAAATGTCTTCTCTCAAAATAATATCTCTGCTAGACAAACATCAAATATTACCAAGAGCAGAGGAGGTTTAGAAGTGAATCAACAGGTTTCTGAAGAGAGGCTGGAAAGAAGAGAGAGACTTGGGACAAGGACAGAAATGATGCAATGAGTGAACAATTAGAAGAAAAGAGATCGCGAGGAAAGAATGAAAAGAGGCTTTTGTATGTACTGCAGATGTCTAGATACACTTCAGACGGTCCCATATGAGGGTAAAGCTCACTAGCAATGCTTCAAGTTGCATTTTACGCTTGTGAGTCTCAAAGGAGTTGTTTGACATTTTGGGGAAAAAAGCTTATCGGCCGCCTTGTCGAGAGCTAGATGAGAAAATCAATACCACAGTTATATCTGTCTATTAAATATAAAGCTACAGCGAGAAGACGACTAGCCTAGCTTAGCATGAACACAGCATAAAAAAAGGTATTCAGCCAGCCTGGCTCTTTCCAAAGGTAACAAAATCCACCTACCACACAGCTCATGAATTAATAAATTATATCTGACTGTTTAGTTACGTGGAACATAAACCCCTGTTTTCAATCTTAATGCTTGGCTAATTGTTTTGTTTGTAATTTTGGCTGTAGCTTCATCTTAAATGGACAGATATGACCGTGGAATCAATCTACTAATCTTATTATTAGAAATAAAGCAAACAAGCATGCTTCCCAAAATGTTTAACTACTCCCTTAAATGCTTAATGCTTACCAAGTATCAACTTGCAGTCTGTTATCCAATGATCCAATGTTGTTCAAGTTCACAGATCACCAGAGCTAGCTCAAAGTTAAACTCACACGGATTCAAACTATTTCACATAAATGGTTCACAATTTTCAATTTTGAACTAAGTTCATAGTCACAAAAAATAAGTAGTTTTTTTAATCATTAAACACATTGTATGATCATCAAGCCCCCAGGAGCTGTGCTGGGTTTTGACATTATGGGCAAAAACAAAATTACAACTTTGGGATCAGACATTTAATGCCATTGGGCCCAAAAAGACTGTTTCCCATATACAGATTTAAACTGTAAAAGAAGATGTCTGTGAATCAGTGGATGCATGTTTTTAAGTGTCACAACCCCTGTGAAAAGGCTCGTTTCACTATGGGGAATTCATCCATATGTTCCAGTAACATTTCTTAACTCTAGAAGGGCTGCACAATTAAATCATTCATCCCCGGTCAAGTTAGCGGAGCGCTAAACCGTAAGTTTGACGTACAGCCAGTGAAGTCACGAGTGCACTTGCTCTATGGGCCCCACAATGTGGACAATCTATCTTTGCCTTCATGTGCCACTGAATTTATTTCATCAAAATGACCGGGGGTCCACCTCTGCCGTATCCAGTTCTTGTTACACATCCATTCTGAACATTTTTAACTGTCGTGTGAATCAACGACGCTCACAGTCACAGGATGCAAACAGGTATGTTCAATGCATCGATCCCCAAATCTTGAGCAAGTTCAATGAATGTGCTCATTTACTGCGTTCATGCACAACGCTGCTGTTACATGTGTTAAAAGTCAGATACCGTGCATGAAAACTGCTCTTTTCAATGTGATGGCACGACTTCACCTGCAACAGCAACTCTGACTGGCCAAAACTACATCAATTCCTCTATCTCTCTCACATCCTCTATTATCTCACAGGCGAGAGTCAGCAAACAGTACAATAAAAAGGGTATTTTACTGGACAAACATTTATTCACACCCCATCTTGCTCCTTGGCTAAATTGTTGTTTCATCAGGGTTTTGTTCATTTTTCTGCTGACGGCTGTTGTAATAGAGGGTTAAGGGGGAGGGAGTTGGGTAGTGATGGTGGTGGGGGGGTTGGTTACGTTGAGTCTTTATTTACCGGAGCAGAAGAAATCGATGCCTCTCTGCCGTAGGAGAAGTGTGTGGATCAATGGAAGGTTTCAAAAAGCCTCTGTGAAAAATCAATGTCCCTTACATGCTATTGATGGCTGTTTGGCCGCAGAAGAAAGAGAACGACAAAGAACACCTGTTTATTGTGAAAAATTACTCTCCCAACTCTTTGTTTTAGTCTTTCTAGATCTTTTCCTCTCTGTTTTTTCTAGAACAGTCTTGTAGCTCTTTCCTAAACATGGCTCTATTTGAAAGATTCTGTCATTTTGTATTTGTATACTGTCAGCAGAGGTATGTGGTAAAGTTACATTTACTCTGTTACAGTCAAGTACTTTAGAAATTTAATAATTATTCCAGCACTTTAAATGCTGCATACTTTTTACTCCTACTTGAACAGACTTTTTGAATTTTTTTTTTTTTACTGTTTTATGCATTGCATCTGATCTGCTACCAAAGCCACACCCCTTCAGGACTCAGAGTAATGGCTTTAGGAGCCGCGGGAAAATCAAATGATACAAAGTATCCTCAGTCTCACTTTTTTCCCTTTCTATTGTCAGTGTATGTGAATTGTATTTTGTCTTCCTTTGTGTCTCTGTCTGCAACTTTGCGTTTTCACTGCTGACTGTCTCGGCCAGGTCTCCCTTGAAAAATATATTCTTAATCTCAATGGGACCAACCTGGTTAAATAATAACAAAAAAAAATTATATAAGAGCTATGGTTGGGCCTAAAAAAAATTAAAATCAGGCCTAGCCAAACATAAACCTGTATGGTTTTTGTCCATGCCTAACCTGAGCCCTTACTTTGTCAGGAGATCTGACCAATAAAAAACAGAATTTTCACTATATAAAAATAATTTACAAACATTTATTACAAGTTAAAGTTAACTGAAGTCTTTTCAGTGCAGTTACTTCTGTTTATTCAATGTCTTCTGCCAAATGTTCAGCACAGCCCAAAAACTGTCATATGCCATATATATTAAAATTAGATTGTATAGCATTTCTCCAACACAGCCCATACATTATTCATGACACGGCATAGACTATAATGTCTGCATTAAAAAAAAACAAAACAAAAAAACCCCCAAAACATCAGAATATTGGCGCTCACCCGACATGATTTGAGCCTGGGGGAATTCTGAGAAATAACAGCCTGGCCCAAACCGGGTGGGTGGTTCGGGCTGAGAATCAAAGCTCTGTTTCAAATAACATGAATTCCAACTGAATTAATGGCAATAAGTTTAATATAGCATATATCATCTTGCATCATGCTTCAAAACTACTACTACTCCTGTTTCCTGACCTTAATGTAAATGTTTGGGCTGATGGTGTGTAATACCTCTACGACTGTATTACCCATCAATGTAGCCATATATATATATATATATATATATATATATATATATATATATATATATATATATATATATATATATATATATATGATGGTGTGACATTTATCACATACTAGCTATAAATACAAACCGCAAATGACTGCACATATGTTCACTTCATTACCTCAACCACAAGAGGACCATCTGTGGTTGAAATGATGCATTCATGTAAAGTAGAGTAAATTGAAAAATTATTTCTCCCTTTTTCTCACTGCTCAAGATGTTTGTAAAATAAGTATTTAACTGATGGAGGGATGGTCTTTTTTTTATAAAACTAGGCTGCCTTTGCAGTAGCAAGGCACAAATACTTTCAAAATTGGTGCTACGTAATCAGAAAAAAACAGAGTAGAGTAAACAGAGTAAAAGGACCTGTGGCAATCCATTTCGTTCTGAATCGTGTTTTTATCAGCCCGCTCTAAAATATGTTTCTGAAAACACTTAAAGTCAAAAATAGGTAATACAGTCATAGAGTCTCGGTTTATATTTGATCAGAACTGCCTAGTTTTACTGTTTGATCAGAGTTTGGTCTGAGAGAGAGCGAGAGAGAGGGATGGGTCGGTCTCTATGTCCTCTTCTATATATTTTGTGTCCGGAGTGGCAGCATTTATAAATGCAATATATAAATTCACAAGTACAGCCTGTAGTTTGCACAACACCCAACACATACAACCCATAAAATTAGCGAAGTATCCCTTTAAGCCAATACTTTTGTACTCTAACTCAAGTAGGTATTTTGATGAATGCTTTTACTTTTACGTGAGTACAATTTTCCCTTGCTTTATCCACTTCTGGGTGTAAGGAAGCACAGCACTGCTGTCCATTATTTTTGAAGACCAAAAAAAGAGGTAAAATCTGTGATGCTAACACCAGGCTACATTCAGTACAACCCTCTGACACTCGCAGATGATAAGGCCTAATATTAAGCCCCGGAGTTACACCATGCACACTGCACTACTTGATGTACAGGAGAAGAGTGTGAAGCGCAGGAGCAATTATTTCAGCGCTGCTATTAATAAAAAACAGTCAATAACATCTCATTGAGCTCTGACACTGGCTTGGCTTTAGAGAGCAACGGCAGTACAGTTCTGCCAAGACTTTACCTAAGCAGTCAACATTTCCCTCGAGCCTTGTCAGGCTGCAGGCTCAGGGGCCAGTCAGTGAGGCCTCTGTCCTGACACCTGCCCGATCCTGTGCTGGCTTGATCAAAGTGACAGTGCTGCGGACCTGCAGAGATACAGGTGAGGGCTGCTGTCACCCCCACCTGTCCAACTGATGGCAACTTGGTCAGGGCCGGGAGAAAAAGCGGCGGGATGGTGGGGAAGGCCTCTGCCTGCATGTCACTCAGTGCTGCGCCAGATGACAGAACAGCCCATTAGGAAAGGGACTGACTTCACAGGCCATTAAGAGAGGCATCACACAGCCACAGCACACAGAGCACTGAGTAATGGCACAGTTGGAGGGAGACAGGAGAGGAGATGAGAGACACAAAGACCGCATGCTCTGTTGCAGCATCTTCAGTGTAAAACTTAAAATTGACATTAAGATATTAAATGTCAGAGTGAAACTATATCTTTTGATTTTTTTTAATGTTTTGAGTTAGGTTTGACTGAAGGAAATGAAATAGACACAAACAAGCCTCAATTCACAACGGAGGGCTAAAGAGGTTAGAAAAGTGGACTAAACTCATAAACAATAAGCACTGCAAAATCATTCCCATGCCATTCACCCCCCAGAGCTGTCTCCTTGTTAAAATCTCTGGCTCTCAGTATGGCCCTGCCTGCCCTCCAGTCATCATTAAAGAGAAAGACGGGAGCCCAACAGAGGCATCAACACGCATCACTTCTCCTCTGCTCTGAACGCTCCACTCTCAGCAATCCACCAGCCCCTGACGGACTTATTTACTGCACAAAGTGGATTGTGTTTGGCTGCACACTATACTTCCAAATGTTCCTTTGATACCCTCTCTCTCTCTCTCTCTGTCTACCCCATCCCCTCTGTCTCTCTCTCCGGCTCTGTCCGTCTCATGGAGACAGCAAAACTGTCTGACCAGTTTATGGCCGGTGTAGCACTACTGAAGGGCTCAGCGGGCTCGGATGAGAGTGCCACACTGTGCCAGGCTCATGGGACAAACTCCAGCTGTAGAAGCACTCCAACTCCAAAAACAAAGACTTACAAACTCTCCCCTCTTTGACTTGATATTTTTGTATCACTAAATAAAAAAATTAAAAAGTTTCCTTCGAGCAGCTCCCCAGGCTTTTCCCTGGGGATTGGATAAAACCCAGTAGAAAAACAAAGAACAGAAACAAAGGGAGGAAAAAATGCCTCTTTTGCACAATTTAAGACCCAAAAGAGATAAACTGTGAGAGTTTTGTAAACAGCGAGGAAAAGCTGATGGCTAGATATCCCAGATAAAGAGAGGAGGAAAGTGGGAGCAGGGAAAGAAGCAGCGGTCTCCTGGAATGATGTTTTTTTGATGAATTACAGCGCGCACCACAAGCTCAGAGTCTGGAGCTTTGCTATGAGAGAGACAAACTGCGTTTTCTGTTGTGACAGAATCTCTGAATTTTAAGCACTCGGCAGCTCGAGCCTTTGCACAACAACACATATACACAAACGTTTATTTATTCATGTTTCTTATTTCTCAGACAGGCTTGTACAGGCTCGACCTCCAACCCTCAACATGTTGTGTTTATATTTTGTACTTATCAAAAACTAGCAGTTCTGCAGAAATCTAATTTGCAGTGATGGCAGTCAGTTGTTGTTGTTGCTACATTTAAATGTTGAATGCTAAATGAGGACAGGTTTATTGAATAATGATTAGGCTCCAACAGCTGAGGTGCTACTATTTGTTTAGACTTGAATGCATGTTATTTTTATATTATTATCTCTATTTTGTTTCAGTTTAAACCATCATGTCCTTGCTGGGCACGGGGGATGAACTACTGTGCTGCTTTTTAGGGCCTCAGAATAGCAGCTCTGCACACTTTCTCCTTATATCTCACAGGAGTCCCAGAGTTATGGCTTCAGTAAAGATTCTGTGACAAATTGTATTGTTATAAAGGAGCTATTAAAATAGTACTGAACTTGGAGTAACCTTTCTGAAATAGCGTGATAAAGGAAAGAAAGGAGGAGAAATAATCATACGTTTTACTGTGGACCCAATGGGCCTCACACTGTGGGAGAGTTTAGCTGCTTAGCTATTTTGGTGCCCGCCCTGCATCTGAAGGGAATATTTCTCAGGGCCAATAATGGCTGTTTAAATACCTTAAGATTTTGTGGCTATAATTGCACCAGGGGGACACCACATACTCATCTGCAAGGATGTGGAGAACAAACAAGTAATGCTAATACATATCTGTTCTTTATCGCCATCCACACCCCCAATCAGCGTTAGCCGTGAAGTGCCCTCAAGAAAATCCCAGCTGTAAATTCAGAACAAATCAGCGATGCGGCCCATCAAATCTGTCACTTACGCTGACGAGCATCTGAGGGAAAGGTCCTCGAGAATTTTCCGCCACGTTGATTGGTGGGATCACCCAGTCCCTCTTCTGCCGCCGTAGACCCTTGGAGCTGTTCAGGCCGGACCCTGAGAACATGATGACAGGAGGTGGTGCTTGGGCGGCCTCCTTCCTCTCTTTTCTCTCTGCGACTTTCCCCTCTTCCTCTGTGACCTTTAAAACAACACAAGGTTTTATTTAGCAAGCTGATGGGCTGTTAATAATAACAGTAACTGATGTGGTGCCTTTTCTGTGTCAAAGCAGAAATTCAAAGGACAACAAGAGACATTTTACAATTGTTAATCAGGTTAACGGATATATTCAAAGAGGAAGAAAGGCCATTTTTTCAATAATGATATTATTCTGGAAACTATATAACATGATGGAAACCAGAATGTCTTCCTTGTAGTTTTATGACTCCTCTAACCAGTCAAGTTAAAGCCTCCTGCAGACTGAGATTTTTGCAATCCTATAAGTTTAGTGCAAGCTACACTGTGCGACATGGATTTTAATAAACTTGGGTATGACATCAAGTTTGATAAATACAGACTGTACAATGACAACGCCTACTGAATTGCAGTTTACGACCAACATCCAGCAACATCAATTTGCGAGAACAAAAACTCGCTTGCATGTTTTTTTTTTTTAGTTGTTTTGTTACATAGCCACCAGAATAAGCTCATATGAACTTTTTTATGCCCTTTAATCTTACTGTTAATTCCTGTCAATTATTTTTTCATTGTGTTAGTTAATACCTTTTTCTAGACAGTCAGCTGCATAAATTTCAACTATGTTTCAAATGGGTAGCAGCAGAGCACAGCTCTGCCACAACTGGAAGAGGGGAAATAACTTGCTTCTGAGACCCACAGTATTTCTGTCATCACTACACAGTAACTGAAGAGAATACATGATGTTGCTATGGAGACAAAGTGCAAAAGGTCCACTCACACTAATTCACTCTTTCATTCATTTACTCACTCACTCACTCACTGAATCAGTAACTCACTTCTTCACTATAGCAGTTAGTCCTTCTGCCCCTAACTGGCGATTAGGAATCCTGGCAACAAGACCAACAATCATTCCCACGCTGCCTTAGTATCAGAGCAAAATGTGTATGGTTCAAAAAGTGTGAACATACTTTAAGAACTATTAAAAAATACAATGCTTGGTCTTTATACACAAAAACCTACTGGAATCATCAAATGCAAGTTTTTTTTGACAGACTAAATGCAAATTTAATTTGTTAAATGCCACATCTAGCTACCTTGATGCATCAAATTAGCTTTGAGTTTTGAGCACAAGTTGGAAAACCACCAGATGTTTTTCAATAACCTTTCATACTCTTAAGATAAAAACAAAACATATTGCATCTTATCGTATTTAGTCTGATGACAAACTCCTGACAAATCCCTGTTATAAATGCCTGAAATTATACCAACAAAAAAGGCTACAGTTAGAAAAGGATGCTGTAACAAAAGCAGATTTTAAATGAATGTATGTATTACATAAACAATTTGTTGTGTGCACTGACACTGATTAGGAGATTTTTTTTTTAACTGGCCATGAGTTGAACAAAAGGCATGTAATTGATGTTTTAATAACTTTACCACATTAGTTGAAACTGCACAGCAATTGGAACATCTATTACAGTGAGACAACATAAACAAAATAGAAATTAAAAGCTTAAATGCTCTTTTAGAAAACCAGACATAAACAAATCATCTGTTCTATTAATCTATACAATTCCCTCTTATTTACCACTTTGTTTGTTTACTCATATATGACAGATTAGTGGTTAATTGGGATATTTCCACAAACATAAAATCTGCTGTCTGCAGTGTGCTAAATTAAAATGATGTTTATTCAACATCATCTAAACTAGTTCATTTGTGTCATCATGCATCAGGCCTGAGCAGGACGGAGCGGTAAAGTGTGAGCACATATGTAAAGTCTCTGTAAATGCTTTGTATGTGTGCGTGTGTATGTGCATATATGTGGAAGAGACCATAAACTATAGATTTTGTCATTTACACAGGAGATAAAAAGCCTATTAACTCATACAGTATTCTCCCATCATACATTTCCCTCACACGCTCCCTGCAGGCAGAGAGAAATGACCACCACAAACCTGTCTTTTTGAAAGATGCTCAAATAAGGAAGTTGAAAGGAGCCCATTTCCAATCTCCTCATGAACATTAACTCACCCATGAGTCAGAGGAGCTACATCAAATGCTGAAGCTATCACACATATCACCCATCTAAATTCATGCCCTCGCGTGAAATGCTGCAAGACACCCGAAGGTGAGCTGCAGAGATTCTGCTTCATTATAGATGCTTCTGGAATATTTTTAAGCAAACACACAGCCATTAAAAATACAGTAAGATGCCTTTATTTCAGCCCAGAGCCCAGTGCAGATAATCAGATATGTTGCTTCTTAATGAAAGTACATTACGCATATGAGTGCATCTATGTCCAGGTTACACTAGGTCCAAAATCTCAAGGTTTACTTTTTATCTACCACATGCCTAGCGTCCCAGCGGCTATAGTGGATGTGCCGTATATAAGTGATCTAAAGGTTACATTAAATTGAGAATCTGGAGAGTTGTTCTACAGTAAGTTTACAAACATATCTCAGGGTTACGATCCAGTGAAAACATGTCAAGAATCCAGTCACGAGCATCATTGCTGAAGCTATGCATCAGTTGCACTCTCTGTCTCAATCACTTTCCCCTGAGCTATCCCTTGCTCCCGTGCTACCCCCTGCTCTTCTCTCACAGTGTTATTGTTTTTCTGCGTCTCTCCTCGCAGTCAGTGGGTCCTGACAGTTTGTCTCAATAACAGTGATTCCTCGAGCACTGAGCTGCGTTAGGCTGATATGCAGCGGCAGGTGAAGCAGCATCACAGAGCTTCATCCAGCAAAGATTCCCACCACCAGGCAACAACAAATTTTCACTCATTCATTTAACCCTCATTTATGCAGGATGGACCCATGTTAGAAGTTTACTCTCTCTTGCATGCTAGGACTGCTCTACATGGACAGGATTATAGAAGCAAACACAAACAATTAGACAAATATCAAAATAAATAAAACTGAATATGAAGTATGAAATATCAAAAGGGTTAAAAGGGGCCTCAAACCAGCATTAAATAAAATATGGAAATTAGCGACACATATGAATATTTACCCTTTAATGCATGAGTTATGACCACCTCAGCCAAGGATTTTTATTTCACTTTAGGCATGAAAATAAAGCACACTTTATTTTTTAAACATGCATTTTTCAAGACGTGTTCAATTTTGCCACCTGGGTGGACAGCATGCCTTTGGGTTTTTAAACTTAAGAAATATAAACCAATGAATACAATTATACATTATGTGAAAATTCCAACATTTTCTAATGCTGGTAAATTAGTGTGTTCACAGATTTGAAAATATTCTAATACTGTTTAATGCAATGCAAAATAATTAAATCTGGCTCCTGAATCCTCAGCCTCTCCCCTCTTTTTTTAACTCCTCCCTCCTGCCCAAGATTGGCAAGATATTTCTGAACTGCACGGTGTGTCTTCCATGCTGTGAGCCATTTTGTTTTTTAAGGAATTGTGTTGCACTAACAACAACTGGCCAATGGGTGGCAGTATATGTGATGATGCATCTTCAACTGCATGTAAAGATGGACAACATGACAGCTCCCAAAAAGTAAAGCCAGCACATCTTGATCGCCCCCTGGTGGCTGGCTGCACTATAGGTCATAAACCCTGCTCCCTCCGTGTTAGCAAGTGGCACATGGGCCAAACTAAAAACTCAAAGTAAATGTAAAATATTTTTTTCTAAAAGATTGTTTATTCATGTGTTCATTTTTCGGACAAGTTTAGTTTTAATTAGTTAATTGATACTATTATATAATTGTCTTTAGTTGATTTACGTTGCTTACTTTGCAATTGCTTTGCTTATTGACGCTTTGTTTGCCTGTTTGTTTATTTTCCTTGAGAACATGACTTTTATATTTGGTTTTTTTTTATCCTCATTGAGGTGATATTCCTTACAAGCCCCTGGGGGTTTCTTAATCTCACCTGCACAACCTTATCTTCTTTTGTTCTTGAATTTCCGATGTTTTGTTTTGTGCAAATAAACCTTAAATTATTGGTTGACAGCAGCGTGTGCCTATTGGTGTGCTCCCAATCAATGTATAGGTGGTAACTCTTCACTATGGAGACCACTACTGCACAGCCTCTGTGTCCAAATGACGTCACCAGTCCAAGAAGGCAGTGGCTATATCCTGAATATTTTATCCCTAACCCTTTTTGTATGGTGGTGGAAAATGGAGACGTGTCTTCATCTTTATGGTCAGTCTATATGATGCATTAGGGTCCACTGTAATGGCTGATGTTAAACTGTATCAACACCCATGCATGAACAAGAGCATGACTTTTTAGTAGCTGTCCACTGTAAAGACCAACATGTCTGAAAGGGAATATATATATACTATAGATATATATTGTCACACACAAACACACACACTGATATGACTATGGATGTACAGTTTTGTGTATGTATTATCATATACATACAAAATAGTGGAAGTATTCTTCTGTACCAGCACCTAGTTGGGTACCTGCAGGTATGAAGTGTGTGTAAAAGGTAAAAATATTAATAGATTCTAATTTATGGGTAAGGCTATAAATAAATTAGATGCAGTAATGCCATTGTTAAAAAAAAAACACAGAAGGAAGGAAAAATAACAAAAACAGAAAAGTCTGCTGTTTACATCTTTTGGTAATCAAAAATATTGTGATTAGACATCTGTTCAGCCTTACGGCTTTTTTTCTTTATGGCCGAGGGAGTGTGTAGCCAGTGAATCTGATGATGTGTCGTGGGTCTTATGTTAACAGGTTTGTCCGGAATTAATTCATAGTTAAATGTAACTGCAAGTAAAATACACATTTATGAAACTTTTAATGAAAGCTGCAGAAGGGCTGAAATTGAAAACTCTAGTAACCCTGGAGTAACTGTGCAGTCTAACAGTACTGTGCTACACAAAGAGAATAGGTGGTGATGCAAGACAGAGTGTGTGGAGAAAAACAATACAATTGGAAAGCACTCACCAGAGATGATAGAGAAAACTGTTCAGTTCCATTACAGTAGAGAAAACAGTACAGGCAGAGAGCGAAGAATATGTGTGCATGCTCCATGTGTGTGGGTGGGAGGGTGTTCATGTCAGAGCATAAGAAAAATCTGGGCTTGTGAATTCGGGAGCATAAGAGAAAGAGGTTCAATCACCATACATTTACATAATAAGAGGCTAGTGTTTTTAATACCTCTTCCAATTTTTCATTTTATATTACTTCTGTGCAATACATAGCCCTACACTTCCTCCACAGCAGTTGACATTTGAGAATAAAAATAAAATACAACACAGGCGCAGGCTACAGTGTTGGAAGATGGCAATGGCTTCTGGCACATATTGAAAGTTTAGGGGTCCTGTACAATGCAGTCTATAAAAAGTGTTTTCTTTTTATCTCTCTCTGCTTGTTCTTGCCTGGTCAACGTCCCTCAGAGGGTTGGCTTGTATCTGCCAGCAGAAACAATGCTTTCAAGGCTGACTTCATTAGATGGACGCCCAGGAGAAAAGCTTTTTAAGGCTGTTATAAAGGAAATGTGTCAAGCAACCTGGCGTATGGTGTGTATGTGTTTGTGTGGGTGGGGTGGGGTGTGGGGTGTGGAGGGGCATGGGCTAAGGTGTCATGTTTAGTTTCAT
This sequence comes from Plectropomus leopardus, assembly GCF_026936395.1. NCBI lineage: Eukaryota > Metazoa > Chordata > Actinopteri > Perciformes > Serranidae > Plectropomus > Plectropomus leopardus. Next base: position 12,706,953 of record NC_142184.1, on the reverse strand, counting down.
CAACCAGGCACTACATTACAAACATCATGTACTGTGCAATCCAGGGCACTCTCAGTAACAATGCAAGAGAGGTGGTTATGCATGCAGGTAAAGGCATGTGGCATTAAAACATTTTTAGCCTCAAATGGCTGTAACTCCTAACCAATGTCCCAATCCCCATCAAAACAAATTACGGTCCTGGTGACACCTGCACCAAGCGGGGTTGTGCAGGTCTTTTTTTAATTATTTACATTTTTTATTATAATTATTTTTTTAAAATATATTTTTAATATTTTTAATGATCATTTTAACACATGGTCTAACATCAAGCTGTATGTACCTGATAAATCCTGGTTGATAATAGGGCTAAAGCTTGAAGACAATGTCTTATGTCTATTGCACAATGCGATATTCAAAACATTTCAAAGCACTCTGTTAATTCCAAACCATTTTCAGGCCTTGAAAATGTTTTTTTCCAATTTTATTACTTTTCCAGGAATTTCATGACTGCAGGAACCCTTGCATTAGTTAACTATGAAGCTATGACAAAAAAGATGGCAGTTTAACTCAAACACAGCATCTTAAAATTGTTTTTCTCCCCAATAATTAGTTAAGAGGTAACAGCAGATCCTCTTTTGGCCTTTGAGGGCGCTATAACCCCTAAAACAGACAAAAACTTGCCCACACTCATGAGCCTGAGCAGCTTGCTCTCTTGCTCCAAGCACCAATACTCTATCCTCCTCCTCTTGTACTGTTTTGGCAGTCTGTATAAGAGACAGACTGGTCATCCAGACACACATGTTGCAATATTTCATGTTCGCTGTACTGTGTGACAAGTTCACTGAAACATGCACATGATCCTTTGCATTCAGTCCGTATTCAGGAGACCAACCTCTGCCAAGTGCAACATGCCTGTGTGCGCAAACAGGGTTTGTCAGCAGAGCGGGATGAGACAGATGTGAGCTGGGTTTGGACAAATGTATTCTTTTTCTTCAGAGAGAAGAAGGCTTAGTGGGGTTGACTGCAGGGGATGGTTGCCCCACATCCCACCAGCACCGTGTGGGGAGGCAGAGGTGGGGCGAGACATGTTTGGGGTGGAATGAGGGGGGTGAGGAGGAGGGTTGTCAGAAGCAGATGTGTCCCCCCCTCCCCTCCTCTTGCCTAAATAAGTCATGCTCCAGATCCTTTTATCTACACATGCTAACAGGTACTAGTGAGTTCCCCGAGGAGAATGTAGAGAGAAAAAGATGGAGAGAGAGAGAAAAAAACAGAGAAAGAGACAGAGAGAGCTGTGCCCATCACTGCTGCAAAAGGCTTAAGTGGGCTTTTCTCTAGCCATGGTGTAATTCTGATCAAACCCTGCAGCTCTGACTCACTTTTCCTTATTCATACTCACACAGAAAGAGAGAAATTACAGGAAGGTGATGAAATTGATTAAAAAATAGGTTAAGCGGAGATGTCTGCACACTCATTCAAACTATTATGAAAGATGAGGGATGAGGAGCAGAAGCAAACTGGAGTCAGAATTTTAACTGCAGATTCCAGAGACTGTGCAGCTGTGAACAGATAAAATCGATATATAGCTCGATATATATCAGTATCAGTACATATGCGCTTTTCTCTCCGCCTGATTTTGGTGATTGTCATGTCTCTTCTGTAGTGGAGTTACTGTCGTGATGTGCGTGCTCTTGTCGTGATGGCCCACCAGCAGATGGAGACACAGGATACAATGCTTTCCAGTGAATATGATATTCATTAATTGTGAAAAATCATAAAGTGTCTCGGCTTCGAGGGTTTGTTTGTGCATATCAATTTTAAAAAAGAAAAAAAAAGGGACTGTTTTTTGATGGCGACCGACACTGACATGCCGGTTGACTCGGATGTTTCATGTTGTATCATTTTTGCAAATGATCATGCATCCATAATCTGTACTGCCTAACTTGATAAGTATGCTGGTGCCTCTTAAATAAGTTAATAAACTCCACGACATAAAAATGTGTAACTCATTTTCTTTTTTTTTCTTTCTCCCCTATTTTTTTTTTTTTTTTGTTATGCAAAGGGCGGGGGTGTCTTGTTTTTTTTTTTTAATGCTTTTTGTCTTTGTGTTTTTTTTACCCTCTTTTGCAGCTTCTTGGGTAGTGATGCTAGTTGTTGTGGCATCAGTGACAGGTGCTGCGACACGGGAGGTTGTGGGGGGATAGGAAAAAAAAGCTAGTTGTGCTAGTTACTGTGAAGGAAAAATTCTGTGACATGTAAACATTTGAAAATGTCCTGCCTTCATGAATAAAAATAGTTTAAAAAAAGTTTCCTGAGATCTAAAGGATGTGTTATTTCCCTAGATCCACGCAACTGTGCACTCAGCACAGTTAAAACCTATAGGCCCCAATCGTAAACACTTCATGCCCCAAACAAAAACCCAACCGCACGTAGACCATACACAGCAATTACACTTTTACACAACATTTGCATAATTCACACTTGATCCAACATAATCTCTCACAAAAAAATATAAAGCACAAACAAATAACACATCGCACACATACCAAACGCACACACGCTTACGCACACTAACGCTATGTGAACAGGAGTCACTGAGTGTGAAATGGATGCGGCCCCCCAGCCCTGGTGCCATCAGCCTTAGCCAGCTGGCGGTGGTCCCAGCTCTTCCCCTCCATGCCACTGCCTCCCCAAAACCCTGCACGCTTTGATATCAGCCAGCCCCTGGCTACCCAGACATCTGGAAGTTATTATTCAACAGAGCACGCCACAAAGCGCCATTTCCATAATGAAACATCACATTTTGTTTCAGCGCCCTGCTTTCTGCTCCTGCTCGCGCTGCATACATGTTTGTTCCGATGTGTAGCGTATTTCTGACCTCTGGCCCTGCCTCGCTCTCTAATTGTTCGACTGTGGCTCCTGAGAATCTTCTTATTAGTTGACTCACCGGAGATTGAAGTAGAATAGCTAGCCATTTGACCTTTTTCACATTGTTGTTTAATACTGAAGCTCACACCATACTGACCAGTGAATCATTTGAAGCTGCCTAAGCTACAGAAGTATGAGAACGAAGGCCAACCTATTCAGAGCCAGAACTACATACTCATCCTCACACCCACTCCCACAGATAGATCCTTTGTTGGCCAATGTCCCACTTCGCCTCCCTATTTGTCTCTATGATTTTATTACTGACTTTGTGCCATCTATATTTTTTTTCTGGCCATGCCAACTGCAAAGAACATCCAGCTGAAAGCTTCTGGTTTTAAATAGTTTGCTAGCTCAAAAATCTAAATACTCAAAAAGTTAAACTATTGGAAAAGTTAGACAGTTTTAATCATTCAAACTAACCTTGCTGGCATCAGAGAAGCTTTGCATTGATTTTATTTTCATCGTTTGCTTACACATACACACACATACACGTCTTAAGTTCACAGCTGGGTTACGATTAACTCAAGACTCGAAGTGATGGCAGTACATGGATTCTGGAGTCCATCTAAAATGTCAAAATTTCAAAAGTGTTTACATATCTGACTTATGTGTGTGAGAGGGTTTGGGTGTGTATCTGGCTAAGAGCTGCAATAAACTAACAACCTGTGAAGGGCTTTTGCTGCCTTCTGGCCATGTGTAACTGGGTTTGCAGCTCATCACCCTAAACGGGAATAAGTGGGTGTATGTGAAGAAAAGATTAATGAAGTGCCTGAATTTGCATCTTATCATTATGAAATTGACATTCAATTCATGAGAGCACAGATTTTCTTCAATAAAACACTAAGTAGAGACATTGGATGAATTTCTTACTTCTAATACGACACATGCAGAGAAAAAGCTATAAACACAACACTGATTTAGCAAACAGTTGCTTCATTACACATCCAGCACATACAGAGGAACATTAGCATGCGTCAGAGTCATGCTTATATTCACTCTCATATTTGCTTTGCTTATTGGTCTCCACCAACTTCTGTGGGAAAAGTCTGGCTCTTTTGCTGCTAAATGCTCCACTCTGTTCACCAGCTGGCTGCTAAATTTGTCTAGGTGGTGGTGCTGGGTAGGTAGTGTGTAGTGGATTTTTCAGCATAGACTATGTATATGACAAAAGTTATGGACATAGCTAACATCGCTACTGCCTGTCACCATTTTGGATTTTTTTCAGAATCAGAATCAGAATCACGTTTATTGGCCAAGTTCAACAAATGAGGAACAAGGAATTTTTTCCGGGTTGGCAATGCTCACAGTACAGGGGAGGGAAATAAGTTAGGGATAAGAAAAATAGAAAAAAAAGACAGACATAGACATGTAATTGTATTTACAAAAGGAAGAGATAGGGAATATATACAAAACTGACCATTTGGACAAGAGGGTGGAGCTGTGGAGCAGCGGTGGGTGGGTCTGGCTGAGAGCCTGAGATGACACCTTGCAGACAGACTGTCTCTCGAAGTGGCCACTCCTGAAGTTCTGTATAATTTCAAGGCTCAGTAAAATTTAAATGTTTGAGTTATATAAAGATTTAACCCCTGTGAAGTTGCCATTACAGGGAAATTAGCTATAGAGGCAACACACGGTATAAATAATGGACTTGAGGTCAATTATTGGTTTGTGGACTGCCGCTTTGTAGCCTTCAGTTTGGCATTTTGGCTTCCGCCATCTCATTTTTTGGAGCCAGAAGTGACCATAATAGGACAAAAGGCCAGAGCTGTGGGCCGGTGAGGGATGGATCTGACTCCTGCCTGTCACTTACGCAGCCCCACTCCTCAATATGCGTAACTTCAAGCCTTAATAAAATGTAATGGGAATCTATGAGATTGACTTGCTTTGGAAGCCAGCCTCAAGTGGCCTTTAGAGGAACTGCAGTGTTCAGGCACAGGGGTTGACACATAGTTTTTAGAGCTTTTCGCTGAAAACAGCTGCCAAACTCATCACAACAAGAGAGGTGACACTAAATTGAAACAGTGAGTTAAAGGAAGCTATAAACCACTTAACGCTATCTTTAGGTTGCGAAAACGGCACAGTAGTTCTACTGTTTGTTCTTTGTCCAATGGAACAACCTACCATTAAGCAGCAAGATCCTACAACCAATTCTGTGATTTCCCACAGTGTACATTTCAGTTCAGGAGGACTTAAGTGCAGCTTTTCACATGCCTTTTTTATGCAGTAGTGGCTGGATCAGAAGTCTCAGCATCTCAGAGTTTTCTAGCAACTGAAAGACACCTTGAAACTGTTGCAGCTCTACGACCCCCTTCACTCAGTCATTCAATCCATTGCTATTACGAATATATTGATTACAGATGCTTCAAGCTTTTTGCTTTGTAATGCTGTCAAATGTTTTTTATACAATGTTTTTAATTGCAACAAAACTTTAGTGGGTTTATACAGCCAGGAAGTCACAGCTGGTTCCCACAAAGACTTGGTGAATCTTTGTCCACCATTATGTCTCGTAAGCGATATATCCGTCTCATCTCGACTGATCTAGTTGAACGTATTGGCCCACTTCCTGCTTGAGACATCTAGGATTGCACTGTTAGTAATCGCACGCCACTAATCATGTGTGTCATCGTTACCTAATCTGATCAACACACGCTGATATTGATTACCAGATCTGGTGTTGTGGTTCTGTCGTCATAGGGAATTTAGCCCAGGTTGCTGAGTCCTGGTCTGACCTCTGACAGCTTATAAAAAGAGGAGGAAGAGTCAAGGACCCCTGGGGTGTCCAAGGCACAGCATGTTTTCCAATAACAGCTTATGGCTGAGGGGAATCATACTCTCCCCTGTGGCACTGTGATTCTATCACTTCCAACCATGTGCTACTGCTACTTCTTTCTGCTCTACTCTTGCTCCCTCTCTTTCTCTTCCCCTCTCTCTCAAACCCCAAGGAGTTTTGACCTGATTCCTGGCTGTTGCTATCACCAGACCACTGGAGAAAAAAAAAGTACGGAGGCAGAAACTCTGGGATGATAATTGAAATTTGAAGTGTGATATTCGTGTGTCTGTGTTCGTGCTCAGAAAAAAGTAAAACTCACCTCATTTTCATCTTGTTGCAGTGATGGTGGGTCAATTAGGGCCAGCTGGACCACGGTCTCCCAGACATGTGTGTGTGGACCACTTGCTGTCAGTTTAAACTGGACCGGTTCATCCAGGCTGGCTCCCTCACCCTGGGCAAAGATGGACCCATCTGTTCGCACGCTGAAGATTGGGTCACTGCTCTGGAAAACCACAGCTTCATTCCCCATGCAGTCATCGAACTTCACTGTGGACAAAAAATTGAGAATATTTAATGTGCTATAAATTAATTATTTGAAACCTGGATCAACATCGCCTTTGACAAGTATTTAAACCTTTGAACTCTGACAAAACTGGTTTGATTTTTTTCAAAAACATGAAAAAGGCACTGAGCAACTTGGAATGAAATGCTCAACATATCACAAGACATGAGACAAAGGTTGGGTAAATGTCCTGAAAACTAAATTTCTAATTCACAAATTATTTTTCTGAATTATTGAAATTTTCAAGCACTTTTTCCAGATCAGTTCCTTGTTTTAGTTTGGTTTTTACTTTCCTATTTTTTTCATCTCACCATTAGTCTCCATTAGTTACAGACTAAAACATCACATGGATGAGTCTCTGGAGGATAGTTCTCTTCAGCTACATGTGAAAAGAAATCTGCCACGTGACAGTGCGCTATTATTGTAGAGGGGCTGAAACATGGGTCTTAATAGAGCTTGAATTAGTTTGTAGAGTGACCAAGCAGGATGTTAATTAACAGCTACAAGTTCAGAGGAGACCTGGTAATAATTCCAATAAAATTGGCCCCTTCTTTAAGAAATACCAAGCACAAAAGGGAAACTAAAAGATAGACTCAGGGAGTAACGTACAAAAGCATAATATTCAAATTGTCAACCTCTTTTGCATATACAGTGCATTTATATCCCTAAAAAGACAGAAACTGTTCTGTTCTGTCGGAGAATATTGATTCGACTAGTGTTGTGGCATTTTAACGGTACAATGCTTTTTTCCTGAGTGACAAATACTATGCTTTTAAGCTTTTAATCTGAAGGCCAAATCGCTGCTATTTCTAGTCTTTCTCAAGTTATCTCTGGCAGATCGACTCAGCTCTCAGCCACGAGGTCATCTGCCTTCACCATGATTGCCGCACAGGCTGTCCCATCCTCTTCTTTCGATGTTTTGTGTTTACACAAAGATGAGATAAAGTGTAGACATATATGAAAACAACAAACACTCTGTGCAGTATTTAACATGTCACATCACCATCTTGCTGTAAAATCGATGTAATGGCTTCAGGAGGATTTGGAAAGTTTCTTCAATCCAAATGCCAAAGTTCATTGAACCTGTTTTCTCTGCCCCTAAAAATGGTTGCATAGCTAATGTGCAAGCAGCCTATGCCGACCCATATTTATATTTTTTGTTAGGTGGAGGCCTCTATGTGTCATAACCAAATCTAAGTTTGAAATAGTGATATTTATCAAAACCATGTTTTTCTACATGTCGAATTTAAACATATTGCCTACATAAACCGTCTGCACTTGCCAGATTTGTCAAGTGACTCGGCTGAGAGCAACAGTCACATGACAAAAATTCAGTGAAACTTTGACTGAACTGCAGGCTGTTTACACAGAGGAGAGGACATGAGAGGTTGTAAGTAGAGTTTGTAAAAATGAATATGGGAAGTGTAAATTGCAATGCAGCAAAATATAAGTCAAATGTACACGCAAAATGACAATAATATCTCAGGGAAATGTCCAGCCCCCTGGCCCTTAGCATTCGAAAAGATTTGGCTCCCTGAACAATACAGCTGAAAGCTGAAGCAGCTATAAAGTATATAATAAAGTTAATTTTACTTCTAGAGTGCAAAATCACAAATTCACCTCAGAGGCTTTCCATTTTGCACAGTGTATAACACAGATTAATAAAAGACTCCCTCAAAAAAAGTATGTGAATGTCCCTGAATCAAATTACAATGTGCATATTTATTTATATAATAAAAACAGTTTGTCTTTTGTGTGAACAACAAAGGCTGTTTTAATTCATTTCCATCAAAGTCGCACACACTCACGACATATACAATACCACAAAAAGGGGCTCTTATTGCAATGAGAGAAATAATAGTTTTACTCAAACAGAAAATGAAATCACCCAAAATAGCATTTGCAGGAACTAAATGAAACTCAAGCCGAAATGATCACAGCCTCCTTGCACTTTATAAAAACTATTGATTGGAATCTGTTGCTAATATGCAGCAAATAAGCTTGAAATATAAAAAATGTCCTTATCCACCTCCTTCAGAACTGAACATTATGTACAATACAAGCAGGAGATATGATACAACACAGTACACAGGCAGAGGAGTAATCAGAAGGAGGTCAAAACTGTGACGAAAATCTCTATAGAGTTTGTTCTTCACTATAAACAATTTTCCTTTCAAATTAAGAGCTCACCAGCTCACTGTGGAGCTTTCTTCAATGTCGGTGCACTCTTGTGTTTGATCTCTCACGGAGTTTATAAGAAGATGAGTCACAAGTGTAGTTTATACTGCTCTCCCATCATCATCTCCCTCTTTCCTTGTGGAACCCACAGCCCTTCCTCTCTTTCTCTCAGGGATTACAACGTCTAGACGGCATATTGAGGAAACCCTGAGCTGAAGGCCGCTACTCACAGCTGCAGCTTCTCTTCCTCTCTTCCCACGTCTCTAAGACAGGACTGGCTCCCATTACAGCAAGCAAACAGTGAGTAAATCCACCCTTTTGTCCTGTCTGGCCCTAAATATGCCTGTGATCATGTTGGTACCCTTCTCTCTGAGGCCAGATGTCCAGACAGCCACTCAGAACTGAGTCAGAGGGGACAGCTCTTCACTAACACTGAGTGTAGCAGGTGCTGCACAAGTGTCCTGGTCTAGACAGGAGGAGACAGGACATAGGAGATGGATTACATCAACCCAAGACGCAGAAAAGCCTCAGCTGTTTATCAAATTGTTTCTCTCTTTGTGAAGCTGAACACTTCTACCCCAAACAACCCCCCCAAAAAAGCCTGCTTGCTGTTTTCTGTTCGTCTCATTCACTTTCCTTTTTGTCTAGTTCCATCTCATTTCTTTTAGCGTTATTTTTGCAGATTTTCAAAGATTAGATTTGGAGGTGGGGGGAGCAATAACAAACACACCAGTTGGCAAACATGTGTCTGGGCAAATACAGTTTTTGGAAGAATGCCTGATTATAAAAACAATAAGAAAGTCACAAAATCAAACTCAAAGCATGCTTTATTTTATTTCTAATTCCTTGACAACAGCAAAAAACACAAGCAGCAGGTGGTCTGTTGTCCCTTCTTTCACCGCCCTTCAGTTAATGTCTCGTCTCTCTCTGAGATAGGCACGTAGCCACCAATGCAGCAGTGCATCGTGGATGCTAGAGTCCTTTTATTGGTAAAAAAAAACAAAAATCTTTCAGTGAAAATCGGCAAAAGCCGAATTGATGAGCCAATAAATAATGAGGTAAGTGATAGTGTAGATACAGTAGGCGTATAATCGGTCCCTGTGTGTGTTTTCGTGTGCGTGTGTGTGTGTGTGTGTAGGCATTTATTCTCTATGATTGCCTGCATGTCTCAACAATGACAAGCTGAACTAACTGCACCAATACCCACACACAAATGGAGTGACAGGCTGCGCAAAGAGTACCCAGAGGGTCTTGTTCTTGCACCAATTAAAGAAACAGAAAAAGACAGTGCCAATTTTACCCCTCCATCAACACACACACACACACACACACACACACACACACACACACACACACACACACACACACACACACAGACACAAAAACCTCCGATAACTCCTCTTGCACTCAGTTGGGTCGATACTGCTATAAGAGAGATTATAAAATCGGCCAACAACAGAGCAATGAAGCCCAACGGCACAGTGCTGCACATTAACAAGTCGTCTAAAGCAGTGGGCCCAGGTTGTGCATTGATCTGGCAAATAACACAGACACCCCAGTGTGCCAAGCAGCCAGCCCAGCACTTCTGCACTGTCTAGCCAATGTGAGCAGTCACACCCCAGAAATGTTACAAATGTTCCTCTGCTATGTGCCGTCCCACACAGGGAGGGAATATATTCTGTGATTTCTTTATCACCATTGCTTGGAAGGCGATGAAATGGTGCCTTCAGTGTTGCTTGGATGATGTCACACCCCAAACCACATCTTCGCACCCCCCTCCCCTTTTCTAATTAAAGTTCCCTGCTCCCTCCAAAAAGACAAGGACAAGGAGGAGAGCAACGCTGCAAAGAGTTGTGACCTTCTTGCAGTGTTCTCTGGACAGCCTGACAGGAAGTAGGTGACAAGTGTTAAAAGGGAAGTGAGAAAGGGATACAGTCAGTGGGGAGGGAGAAAGCTGAGGAGTGACAGAGAGGAAGGTGAGAGGAGAGAGGAGGGCAGAGAGGGGGAAAGATTGATGAAAGGATGGAGGATGTGTGGAGGTGGCAATCAGAGAGACAGTGAAATGAATGAAAGACCATTAAAAAGGAAAAAGAGAAGAGGCGAGAAAGCTCATAGGCAGATTGCGGTTGCTAAAGTGGAGATCTCCAGAGGTAGCGGAGTTTATAGCTGCAGCCGTTTAAACTGTTCAAAGTGGGATGCATTGAATGCATCAGATGTCACTCTGCCCCACACAACAGTAAAGAAACTGCTCTTACCAGTCCTGATCTGTGCTACAATCAGGCCCATTGAGGACAAGAGAGGAGGAAGTAAAAGGAGGAGGATGAAGATGACGAGGAGGAGCAGGGAGGAGTGGGAGGTGAGGTGAGGTGGAAGCTGGGGAGGGCAGCGGATGGGGGCCTGGCACGGGGATCCTGGCGCAGTGAACTGGCTCTCTATCACACAGCCACATTGGAATGGATGGGATGCTCAGATGGCTGTTTAAACAGGTTAATTGGGCTGGCCTCCCGAGAGATAGGGACAGATGGATAGATGGGTAGAATGAAAGAGGAGAGAAAGAGAGAGCAAAAGAGCGACAAAGGGAGAGCGATGGAGCTCAGAGAGATGGAAACAGAGGGCGGCATGAAGAGATGGATGGTGAGAGACGAGTATGGCTGCTGATCAGAAGCACCGTGGGGAGCGTGCAGTCTAATCAGAGTGGAGCGGAGCTCTACAGTGGGCTGGGCCCTCAGTGACTGACCAAACAGTGCCAGGTCCACTGTCCACCACTGATAGACTATGAAGGGAGAACAAACTTGTGATGGAAGGGTGTTTAAAGCGCTGTTATACTGCCATCAGGGAGCTGTTTCATTGAAGCCAATCATGGGGACTGGCTCATCCCTCCATATTTCCCAGAAACCTACAAATGCATGTAGGCAGTGACCAGCTCACATCATAAAAATGATCACAGTGTGCAAACACACACAGACCAATGGTGCCAGAATGTATCACGGCGAGACAAGACTTTTTGTATCCAATTTTGTGCACACAAGAAGACACCTTGGGCTCTTCTACCGTGAACCAAGCAGCGTGGGCAGATCACAGTCTGCTAAGCAAGTGTGGGAGGAGCTTACCTAACACACCTTTGGCAATTCCATCATCAGCCACCCTTAGCACACCTGTGGTACGCTTGGACACGAGGTGGGATCAGAAAGAACTTGAGATTTCAACAGTTAACGAGCGAGAATATTTTTGACCACTTACACATGTCGGTCTACCGGTTAATTTTGCCACCCTTTAGTTTACTGCACTCCACCCCACTCTGGTCTGTTAGGAACTAGAAAGTCAGCACTGATTATCACTTATCTCGACCCAAAAGGTTGCAGTGGAAACATTGTGCCCATCCACCGCTCGCCCCAAAGAGTAAACAGCTCAATTTGAGTCCTTCAGCATTAGTTATCACTGAAAGCTCTGGCAGCTCATTAGCAGTTTTGGCACAGCTAGTTGTGGTAACATATTTACCAATGCTACAGGAGTTTTGTGGTCAAAATGAAGCCGCTTACTCACCAGGACAAGTTTTCCTCAGAGCAAACTTATTATTCTCATTGTCTGGGAAGTCGGATGGACATTTTTAAACGTCAGTTTGGAACCCCAGCAATCTTTTCCGCATCATCACAGCCACACGTCTACCTATATTATAATTAAAAATGTGGAGCTGCAGGCAACATTTACGCCAGCTTTGTTGAAAAGAAGATGACACACAGCCGTTACTCTACTTATCTGGTATTTAGGATGGATTTACTGAGTGAAAGACTGACGGGAGCATAGCATAATTCATCAAAATTACATGTCTGATGTGCACATAAGTACTTGGATGTTACAACAGTCTGGTTGCACAAAATGTAAGCAGCTGATCTGCTGTGTGTAATGCAGTTCAACAGTGTGCAACATCATTCCAGTTAGAGACTGCAGGTAGAGCAGATACCTGCTGCCGTTAGGTGGCTGTAAAAAGAGTCACCAGTCTGAGAAAAGGCCCTCAGTGTAAAGTATTAAGGCAAACCAGAGAACACAAGTGTTGATATCTACATGTTGAAAAGAACCCAGCACCTGCAAAAAAACTACCAAAGAAAAGAGGACACATACACTGGACACAGAGCCGTTTGTATGATTGTCCAGAAATTGGAGAGACAATACATCAAACCAATAATTTCCAGTATCCTTTTTATGAAAAGAAACAACTGAATTAAGTATTGCACAAAACTAAAAGCTGCTTATCATTGAAATATGCATGAAAGCAAAGCTACTGCATTTGTTCAGCTTTTCAAACCTGCTTGTATTGATTCAATTATCTGACTGTTCTGTTTTTTTATGTCCATTTGCACATTGAAAAGTCAGAAAATTAACTTCTGTCATGTTTGACAACTACAAAGCCACAACTTATTAAAAAAAAGGTGTCTTTAAGTTCTGACAGACAAAACTGTGATGGCGAATGTTAATCACAGCTTTACAAAGTGTGCTCTTCCACGCTTCTACTTCAGTGTTGAGAGACTGAAAGAGGCTTTGTTTGGTGGAGAGTAAATAGAGAAGTTGGAGGGAAAAAGATCATTCATGGGTATAAGCTGGATGTTAGCTGTGAATGGAGAAAAATATGCTATCTCGTTAGCTTTTAAAAGAAAAAATAATACTTTCATTCTGGGCACTTAAATATTTTTTTGTTTTGAATTTCATTCATGTAACAACTTTGCTGTTTCCCAATTTCTGGTCCTTTAAACTTTCCCCGCCTTGCTTATACAGCAACACTGTTCCACTGCAGCAGAATGTGTGCCATAAAGTGAATGTTGTGTGTGTCCTGGATATGGATGGCCTGTGGTGTCTTATGTAAAATTAAGCAGCTTTATTCTGTGTTTTGTTTGGTTGAACACCAGTACACTTTACTTCCCTGCTCCGCTTTCTCTGGGTGAAAATCCAAAATGTCAGCATGAGATATTAGGCTGTAGATAGAGCTTGGCAACTTTTACCCCAAAACACCTCTATTGGTTTTCTAGAAATCCTATCTGTTAATGCTGTTGTTCCGCATTAAATTTTAACTGAATGAATGAAAGAAGGCTCAGAAACAAGAAAGCGCTGGAGGCAAACAAAAAGCTACTAATAGGAGTATGTATGTGCACTGTTTGTAAATCTGGGGGCACTCCTGCGAGTGTAGAGGTCACACGCCTCCTCAAACCAGCTGCGTTTATTTTAAACCTCTCTGTCAGCAGCAGTTAAACACCAATTAAAAAGATGCTGTGCCTGGACAGCACAGTGCTGTTTATATATACAATCCCACAGCCACTCATTTGTTTTTAATATGGATTAAGTAAAATATCCATTGTTGCAGTGCAAAGTTAATTTCTTTCATTTAAATTTACTTTAAATAGTGTTAGGCATTTTTAATTTATATGTAATTAGCACTATCACATGCCAGCCAGTTCTACAGAAAACCTAGCTATACTGCAGAACACTTTTTTTTTTTTTTTAATTGACTGAATTAGTCTACCTGAGCATCTAGACTGGCTCTTCTCAGAGTCGAGGCGCTGTTGGACGGCTAATCAAGGTGATTCTGCTGCTGCTGCCGCGGCTGAATAGTCTTGGAAGGGGGTCGGCTGGTGCTAACAGGCTGGCTGATCTCAGAGCTGCTGGAGACTTGGCACGCACACTGTTGGCTACTAAGAGACTTAATTATTTTTGTCTGCACACCTAGTTTGAGTTCAGCTTTCAGATTTGTGTGTCGGTTGTCCAAACTTTCCGCTCAGTGAAACTGGCCAATCATCATAATCAGCGCTCAGTTTTGGGAGGCAGTTAGGCTGAGATGAGGATGAGAATCAACTGTTTCTTTTGTTTGTTTGTTTTGTTTTTGGACATTTCATAGGCTGCTGGCAGTGCTGGAGTGTACAGTCAAAGTACATTACAAGTACAAAGTACATTATCTCAAATTCTCTACTTAAGTACAATTTTGAGATACTTGTACTTCACTTAAGTATGTTGTTTTGTGGTAGTTTATAGAGCTCCTCTACATTTCAGAGGCAAATATTTTACTTTTTAATTCCACTACATTTATTTAACAGTTTTAGTCACTTTGAAAATTCGAATCATTAATGAAAAATATAAATCAACTAGTAAGTCATGATATTATCATACACTGAAGTACCCTGCAGTATGTTATTATATTATGTGATTATAATCACATAATATAATATATTATTCTGAAATGAGCGATTTTAATGAGCACCTTAATCTTTGAAACTTTAGATAAATTTGATGCCAATACTCAAGTACTTTTACTCATCTTCGAAACATAGAAGTATTACTAAAATTCACAAAATCATGTAGTCTACAGTGTGATAATAGGCGATGGAATTGTTAAAAGTGTCTGTTTATGAGTAGAGGAGCCTCTTGTACTGCGGTTTTCAAGAAGAGTGCAGTACGCCAAAGTGCATGCCTGCACAAGAATGTACAAGCTCACAAATCGATAATGCACAAGGACACATGTGCATTCATACACGTATTCACGGAGGCAGACCACAAAGACGTTGTTTTTGACTAATCAGCATCTCTCTAATGACTGATTAGTATTCCTCTAAACAAGCACAGAAGTGCTTGATTGGCCTTCATCAATTCTCAGCCATCTCTCTCAGCAAGGGGAGCTCAACTGTCGCCTGAGCTCATATCAGGACTCCAAACAGTCACAGTGTGTTACTGACTGTATGACTCACGAAAAAAGAAAAAGCAAAATCATATATGAACACACTTTGCCTACAAATGCCTGCAACTAGAGTGTGAATTATAAAATAACAATCTGGGGGTTTCAATTTTTCTCCAGGGAACCCAGTACAGCACAGGTGCATGCTTCAGTAAACTGACGTTTAAGAATCCTTACAGTATAAAGTCTGCAGTTTGTAGCTGATAATAAACCAAAAAAAGGCTATTACATCAGCTCAAAGGACATGCTCCAGTAACACCTTTGTAGTCTGGGGTCATTTAAAGTTTCTACATAACAACTGCCACCAAATCAGAACACAGACACAAAACAACAGTAAACTATTTCTTTATTTCTTTCCTCTCAAACGCAGACCAACACAATGCTGTATGCCAACGAAAGACACAATCAACATGCCAAAGAGGTGGGCAGATGCCTTCCTTCTATATAGAGTCTAGACATGTGCCTAATCCAAACTGCCAGCTGTTTTCTTTCTTTGAAAATATGCTACAATACTAGAAAAAAACAAATTAACATTCCATATTGCATGGCCTGTGCCGGTCCTAGTACAAAAATGATTAAATAAGATAGGACTCAGTCTGCAGACTCAAGAGCCCGAGCTCCAGTGGCTCCAATCTTTTTCATTAATTCAGAAATGAGACACATATGGCTCCTATGGGTCATCTTTTTTTGTGTTTCACCGAAGGTCCCCTACCTAACTTTTGTTTATACACCAACTTCTATTTGTCTTCCTCCTTTTCCCCGACATTTTATTTTACTGTTATTCACCTCCTCCCCTGAGCCTGATCTGAAAACGTGACACTATGAAAGTTGACCATTTTTCTATTTTCAAGGTAAGAAAACAGCTGAGAAAGTTTAATTTTTGGGTGGCGCATACTTTTAAGTAGTAGCTTGGCTAGTGTTTCAGTCTTCAAAGTAACTTCAAAGTAAACCTCTGGAGGTAAGACAGTAAATCATGTAATACTGGCTAAAAAGCTAGCTATCTATTTTAACCTTCAGTATCTCCATTGGATTGCACAACACAGTTGAGCACAGACTTTGATGGTGATGTGAGCCAGTGTGATGATGGGAGTAAGGCAGGCAGACCCCTTACATCATGGTTAAGAAGTGGTATGGTTGACTTTAGGGGTGTCACTTTGCATGTATTGCAGACTCCCCTCTCTGGTGCTGGTTGAGCGTAATATGCACCCTTTTTCATTGATTAATTTTATTGGTGTTCATTAAAATAAAACGCCAATACAGATAATCAACAAAATGCCAAATGTCGTGCCAAATATCGACCAGGCAAAAAATCTGTTGAGCCCTAATTCCAACCATGCCTGTAACCACGTTAAACAAAATACTGCATTAAACAAACATTAAAAATCTGTGTCTTACACAAAAAACTGCCATCATTAGACAGTGGTTTACATGAGCATAGCCATCAATAGGTACAGTATTTCTTGTAGCTGTCATAATGTAAACACCTCCATCTTAATCAAACCAAACCTACTCATAATTGCTTCATTCTTGTTTTAAATAAAATTCATTTCTCACCACTTCTCATCTGAATTGTGTTTGTGCTGAGATAGAAAAAAAACAGAAGACAGACAGAAAGAGAGCAAGACAGCAAGAAAGAGGAAAAAAAGGAGAAAAACATGTCTTTTGGCAATTAGGGCTGGCTTTAGTGGTGATTAGGAGAGGAGGCAGTGAAAGAGAGAGAGGGATCAGACAGAATAAAGCCTCTCCCAGGAAGAGAAAAGCCCCTTTGTCGAAAAAAGAAGAGGAAATAACAGCAATATGAAAGTAAGCACAAACTTCCCCCAACTTTCTTTACAGTAGTGGTCTGGACCGTAAGTTTAGTTGCTCTCACGCGCACATGTACACACACAGTTAACACAGTCAAAAGGTATTTACAGCAAACCACAGCTCATATCTCCATGCTCCTCTCATTCCCTCACAGCAGTCATTTGGCCTGTTACTCTGCCTTTCTGTGGTTGTAGGGGAAAAAAACAAACTCTAAAATGCTCTGGTGGTTGCGGTGCACTGAGTTTTCTGGATCGATAGCCGACAAATTCAATGACGGATAGGAAACACAGTATATCTGAGCAGTGGCCCAGATTTTGTATCACTACTATATGTACAACTATTTTTGCAATGCCAAAAGCCCCGCAGCAAGAGATCTGATACAGTCTGAACTGCCCTGTGCAGCAGACTGAGGTCAGCATATGTGTGTTTGCGTAGCATGGCCTGGCGTCTGCAGGACTGCTCATGGCTGTGGAGAACGAGAGATGATGTTGGAGGTGGTGTTGATACAGGCTGGAGTGAGACTGTCTTTGTGAGTGTGCAGTTTACTCTGAGAGGGAGTGCTGCCGTCAGCAATTTGCATCAAGTCAGGCTCTGCAGGATTTGGGTTTGCTTTCATGCATTCTAATTTTGCTAACCTTATTCCACCCCCTTTGTCTGCTCAGTCCACCCTCAAGATTCACCAAGATTCAGGTGCTACTTGTCTGCGACAGCGATCTCAAGGTCAGCGCATCTGTGTGTGTCTATGTGTGTGTGTGTGTGTACTTCTTAAGCATAAATTTGAAATACTTGTTCTTAACTTGAGCATTTTCTTTTTGTGTTATTTTATTCTGTTACTACACTACATCTCAGAGGAAAATAATGCAGTTTTTATTTCACTACATTTATCTGACAGCTTTAGTTACTTTAGAAATTAAGTATAGTGGCTGCTTTTTGCCTAAAGAACATAAGAGTTTAAGTGATGTTTTGTTAGAAATGAAATTACCTAACAGTAAATACAAGTACAGCTGCAAGAATAAGTTAATTAATTGATCAGGTGATTCACAAGGAATTAATTGTTAACTATTTTAATAGACATTTAGGCTTTTTCAAGTTTTTTAAAAATATAATTTTGAGATTTTTTTGGACATTTTTTTCTTCTTTTTTATTATTTTGAATTTGGGGTGGGTGTTTATTTTCTTTTTTTCTTTTTATGATTGTAAGGGTTATTTTTCAAATGTTTTTTCCCCCTTATTTTTTACATTTGAGTTTTGGGGTGATTTTTTCTGATTTATTTTTAATAATCTTGAGTTTTGGGGTTTTTTTTTTTTCTTGTTCCTTTTTTTAAAAAATGGAGTGTTTTGGGTACTTTTACTTTCAATACGTTAAGTATATTTTCTTGACCATACTTACTAACTTTTACAGAGTATTTTCACAGGGTAATAGTAGTACTTTTACTCAAGTAAAGGATTTGAACACTTCCACTACTGGTCTTTTCCTCTATCAGCTTCCTCTGGAACAGCTTCCAGTCACCACTTCCCATATCTACTACACTAAGCACTGCATCACTTAATATTCTCTGTCACATGACACATGAGGAAAAATGCAGATACATGGGTATAAAAAAATGCAGCTTAGTACAGGCCATAAAAAACAAAGGCTTCAACTTTGCCTTTATTTCAGTGTTTGCCTGCGAGCATCAAATATGCTTGTTGTAAAGAAAAAGAAATCATTTTCATATTGTTTTCTCAAGCTTCCCCAAGGAAGCAACACAGCACAAAATTGCTTTCCTCAACCGCTGGAGGAAATAAAGGCTGTATTTCTGGAATCTAATCAACATCTCTCTATCAAAACTTTAAGAAAAGGTTCTGTTTTTCCAATTGTAGGGGTCAGGGCATAAAGCGGAGAATTCCCTCTAGCCTTTAAACCGTGGAAAAACATACATGTAATTACACAATCTGTATGGAGGATAAGGAGCATGGTTTTTCGGTAGTAAGAGGTAATATCGCTTCATTTTTTTCCCTTGAAAAATAGCCATCGGGCTATGATCCCTGAAATCCCGGGGCTGATGGTGGACTGTGATGGCTGAACCATGCAATTAGTGGGTCTGAAGTTTCACTGAGACAGGAACTGAGCCGAAAGTTCAACAAACGGCCAAATCAGTGACATGACTCCAAGAATGAGTAAAAATACTAGATATACAGAGCAGTAATTATCAACAGTGATCGTACAACTCTTGCACTATGAAGTAAATAATGAATAGACTTCTTGACACATACCACTTTGTATTAAAATTGCATTACTTAGTATTGATTTCCCAGTTTTTAAGTCAGAGCTGGATCACTTTCTCAAAAAAAAAGATGATTGCTCTTATATGAACCACTTAAACTTCAAAAGTGAATTTAAGAAAAACTTCTAAAGCTCATAAACTCATGAAAAATGAGCTGTTGTCTGTTATTGCTACTGTAGCTGTAACGGGTAGAATGAAAAAAAGCCCAGTATTTCTACAATTCACATTACAACAGTGGTTCTCAAACTTTTACACCACAAACAACCTAAGAAAATATTAGGCTCTCCAAATTCCAGCACTGTGACCAATGTTAAAATATAACAGCCGGTGGTGGTGGAGAGACAAGGAGCGGGGCCTCGGAGAGAGCAGGAGGTGGTTGCCTTTAATGCTCCAGCAGGAGGCTTGCTAACCTAGCAACTGCAACATCTGGGCTATCTGCTGCAGGTGCAGGGTCGTCAGTGGGGCAGCTCTCTCATGTGATATGTTCTTGGTATGAAACCATTATCGTGTATACGTTTTTAATTTACAACAGAATACTGCTAATGCAAGTTTTCTTTAGTTTACATAGCTACTCCAGTTTCCGTTTGAGAACTTGTTTGCTGGGCAGGCAGGGACGTCTTTACTGCCCTTGACGCCAGGCCTTTGATAGCAATATATATATATGTATTTAAAATTATTTATATAACTCCTTAAAATATTTCGGAGATACCTCTGCCTGCCACTAGAAGGAGCTCACAGATATATTAGATCAATTAGCACCACACAGTTTCTATTCGATGGCAACATTTCAGTGTCGATGTGGGAACAATCTTTCCCTAACCTCAATTCTTAGTGAGTTTTTTGCCTTCCGCCAACCATATTTGCACATTAGCACAATATCAGCATATTTGCCTAATGTAAGGCTGACTTAAAAGTGTACTCCAGTGGTTAAGCATGAGACTGACATTGTCTGACTCACTACTGAAAGTTTTGTTGTTGTTGTTTTTTGTTTTAAATTCACACTGATGCAGCAGAACCAAAGATACATTAATTTTTTTGGTGTGTAATGCCAGTCGAGATTATTATAGCATTGAGCCGCTATCCTCAAGTCGAGATGAGGAGCAGGCTACGTATGCCTGGTAAGGTCAATTCCTTCTCACTCCACACCGATAGATTTTTTCATTGCAAATATTTAGTCCTCAGCCCCAACTGACACTGACTCAAATCACATCACTTATGGCAGTTTGCCACATTTAATGCCACTCTTTGAAGCCATGGAAGGCTTTATATAACTTTTTCCACATGTGCAGTGGTCCCCCCCTTGACCTTTTAACAGACCTGATTTAGTAAAACCAGTGGAGTTGGCTTGAGCTTGTGGTCAGAGTAAATTTATACCTCTAATTGTGGCAAAGTACTATGATTCAACAAATGACATGGGTAACCTGTGTGTGGGTACATCCATGAGTACATACAGGATTGTGTGTGTATAAACCTGTAAGCCAGAGTAAAGTGTCATCGAACAAGCTAAAGGAGAAACATTAGTCACCGCTGATTACTAACAACATCTTCCTGAGGGCATCTGTGTCATTATCTGTGTGAGTACATGATGTATTTCTATTATATAGCAGCTCTGAACCTCCGTGAGAGCTGAATGAGGGGCCTTCACAGAGAAGTGACAGATGGGTCTTAAAATTGTCATCTAAATGTGTCTTAGAGCTTATAGACAATTACAGGGCATAGCCCGAAGAATGACAGAGCCGAGTGGTTTTGGTGTGTTTGTGTGTCCACATGAATGCGTTTGTGTTTGTGTGCACGCGGGTTGAACGGTCCAAATCTCTCTCCTGTGGGTGAAAGTGTGAAATACGGGAACGCTTTGCTGCAACTGTTGATAATGTGCACACTGATATGATGAGCCTGTCAGGTAACACCTATACACTGGCAAACACCCTTAAAGCCTCTGTCAAACACACACACACACACACACAAACACACACACACACACACACACACGCACACACACACACACACACAGAGCATGGTGAGAGAATCACAGAAGCTGTGGGCTGAAGGAGGCTGGCAGAGAAGGGCTCCCAGAGGTACAAACACAGACAGCAGTGTAACAGCCCACCCTCTCCCCTACCTCCCAAAACAAATCCTCCGGTACACACAAACAAACACATATGCTTTGCAAACAAATGCACATACATCATTTGTCAGACTGTCAGATGCGACACTAACCTTCATTGCAGCTAATTGTTGTGCAATCTAGCAGGAAAAGGCCCTGGAGCGCTATCGGAGAGACCATGTGGTGTGTGTGTCTATGTGTGGGCTTTTATGAGAGGAGGGCAAGTGTGTGTCTCTGTGTTTGTGTGAGGCATATACACATATAAATAAGCACATGTGTGAGTTTAATGTGCGCGTGTGTGGTGTGCTTATGGTATGTTTTGCGTGTATGGGGGAAATAAATTAGCAGTGCTAGCAGGTTGCTCTGACAAGTCCTGTTAATGAGAACATCCTCCAGAGCTTTTTGGGCCGGGGAGAGAAACCAGAGGCCGTGATCATCTGTTCAGCCTGGAAGATGGCATGGAGGGAGGGAGGCTGCAGAACGGCAAAAAGCCTGCACAATTAGACCACACCATCTGCAGGAGAGGCGCTAATGTGTACTTGGAACTATGAACAGTGGAAGAAGGGAAGAGGAAAAAAAACTTTGCAGCAGAAAAAGAGGACCCAGAGGAAAAGGAAGTTTTACATAGACGGCTGGATGTAAACTAAACTGGAAAAGTCTGGACATTTGCACACTATGCACAAATAATACTTAAAAAAATACCCACATGGCACTTAGAAGTCAGAAAGCCCGTAGGCAAACATGGTTTAGTGATGTACGGCATTGTAGCAATGTCGAAAATTGCCAAAGGCAGGTTGTCCCCATAGGATGTGTGACAGCTCTATTTCACTGAGTAAGACAGAGTCAAAAATGTTATTAAAAAGCTGCAATGCAAAGAATACAATGAACATTATGCTGTCAGAGTATCGATTTAAATACTGCAAATCAATATAAATGCACCTTTAAGTACAGTACTGTGCAACAGTCTTAGGCCACCTTAATGCTCGTTATTTTAGGAAGGTTATGATGATCATTTATATTTATTTCTCAGTAGTGTTTTTATTAAAATGCAACCAGAACATACAGGAAATATGCATACAGTATTAAAAGCGCAAGTATTTCAGAATAAAACAACTTCAACAGGTTCAACAAGTTCAAGTTGCAAGTGTGAACTCCACTGCCACTTTCTTGGGGAGACAATATGAGAACTACAATACTAATCTTCTGGTGTATGTAGACCAGGATGCATTCAAGACATTTCCAAAGCTCAATATTAATTGTTTGAGCTACATTTTGTCATGGTTGTACAATTCCATGTTTCGAAAGTTTTGTCCTTGTTCTTTGTATCTTAATAAGGAGATAGAGAAACAGTGTGCAGTATTGTATATGATTTTGAGTTGATTTTGTGTGGTCGAACTTGTGTGCATACAGTATGCACACACACACACACACACACACACACACACACACACACACACACACACACACACACACACACACGTACTTGTTATAAGTTGCCAATCTGGCTACAGTTGACTCACCTGCACCTGGCTTAGTGAGGCAATGCCAACTGGCTCCTCATGAGTTTGGAAAAATCACAAACCAAGTAGAGGGGTTTAGAAATGCATGAGGCGCTTCGCCGTGTAGCATTACCATGATTCATCTTCACAAAACTGCAAAAGCTTGTGATAATCGCTTTAGCTAATCCTCGCACGCTTCAGGCAAACAAGCATGCAGAGAGTGAAGGGGTGGTTCTTTAACCCTGGGGGGGAGGACTGAACCAGGCGATGGTGATGGTGTGGGTGAAACATGGTCAGGATAGGAGGAGTGTTTTTTATGCGTGTGTATGTGTCATAAAATGCCACCTACAGTTGTCACAAGTACATCTAATCTATGTTGAATTAAGAGCATGGAAACTGTCCACATGAAATGAAACATACATTCAAGATGTGAAGAAATCAAATAAATTTTACGGCAGGTGCTCTGGATTTGGTGCAACCACTTACTATGAGCTTACAGGACAAAATAAGGTCCATGTTCTTATCGGAGCTCGTATTATCTGTCCAAACCCATTCGGCCCTACCTGACCCGCTGGGTTCGGTCCAGGCTGGGCTGTAGACTTGTCATTATTGTCCCGGGCTTGAATCGAGTAAGGTTCTCAACAATTTACCAATGTATTTAAAAACAAACAAAAAACCTGGCAGTTCTTGTGTGTAAATGGCAGGAGTTTTAATGAACTAAATTAAGAGGGAAAGAGAGCAAAAGAGGGGGCAGTGACTGAGAGAGGGAAAGTGATGGAACAACACAGCAACATGGTGGAGAACCAGGGGAGGGTGATAGAGCATGCTTGAGCGAGAGGGACGGAAAATGAAAGAGGGGGAGCTGCAAGGCAACTTGGTCAGCAGTATTTGCTTCTCCCTCAACAGCAGTGGGAGAGATGTGCGCAACATGCAGCGAAGACCATCGATTATCATCTGCACACTGCATCAATATGAACTAGACGCTCTGAGGGCCACAGCCTGCTCTGCCGAACCTGTTGTGCAAGAGACAACAGATAATTGAAATAACAGAACAATGTTTGCTTGTAATAAATGTTTTATATATATTTTTTAAAAAAGGCCTAATGAAGATTTGACGCTTGATTAATCAGTCATTAAGAATTTAATCAAGCATGTTAAATTCAACAGATCAAATAAAAATCTGATTCTGAAATATAAACAATGTGTAGTCTTGCATTACATTACATAGCTATCAGAAGCATGGTGTATTTTGAAAACGTGTTTAAAGATTTGCAAAAAAACAACACAAAAGACTTTTTTATCACAAGGCAGCTATCTGGACAAAGAGCACGGCAGTGACATTGGAAAATAAAGCAGGCACAACTACAGATTTTTTTGATATATACAATGTGTTACATATGTTTAGGTCTCTATATCTTCATTTTTTTTATTGACACGAGCAAAGGATTTTTGTTTTTAAAAAACATCATGATTAATGACTAATTGCTTGTTAACTTTTACCCCAGAAAAGTGCTTTTATTTTGCAACCCTAACCCTTAAATATAAGACATAGCCTAATATATTTTATTTTAAGTTGAAATTTGAGATTTTAATATGTCTCAGACCCAAACATGCTCCTGTGGGTCGGGCTTGGACAGAAACGGTGCAGGTTTATGTAGGGTTGGGCCTGATTTTTTGGGCCTGTTTTAAGCCCTAGTTTGAATATGTTTGTGTGCAGGCAAAAGCACACCTACTGTATCTGCTCCTGTTTGCATGGCTTCACTCTCTGGGCTCAATCTGTGCATGCGAGCGTCTCTATCCAGGCATATCCATCATTTTCTATCACTCCTTTGACACAAACATTGCCTCTCATCCGCAGCTCTGCCTAGTTGCAAAGCCTCACCTGCGCTGCTTCTATTCCTAGACTTTGGATGCCTCCAGTAGAGCAGGAGCACAAAGGTTTACACCCAGACTGACACTTTCCTGGGATATGGCCTATCGACATGGCCACAAGATCACCTCATTAGCATCAGAAGGTGCTCTGCTCCCTGACAAGTGAGACTTCACTGCAGTGCTCTCACAAAATAATGAGCAAATATAACCTCTAATGGCTAAATATAGGTAACCGTGCTCTCGAGAGACTTGCAGCAGAAACCATACACTGCGAGAGGTGTCTCGGGCCTTTCGAAGTTTCATTGCAGTGTGGGCGTGCGGAGTGCACAAAGTAAACAAAAGACTTTAAGAGGAGGAAGTGATAGTTGAACAGTGTTTGATGAGCGCTCTTAGCCTGTAGCTATAGCGCATTAGGCACAGATGAGCCACAGCCAGCTCCCACACTGTTAATGTGGAACACATTACAACTGCACAATGAGTTATGATTGCCATTAAAGAGCAAATGATTCAGACTTCACCGCTGGATTTAAAGGGCTGCGCCTGCTGTGCCCTGTCCTTTCTCATTCTTGCCCACGCTTACTCCAGTGACACTCTGCTGACAATCACTCCACTAGACTCGCCTTGCTCAGTGTGTCCGCTCACATTTGGCAAGCGATTCCGCTCCTGTGAATGCACACAGAGTACAGTATGTTTTCCTCTGATGTTCCCGTCTATGAACCTATTTGCGTCACTCTGTATGGAAGCAACCTTGAGCCTGTAAAGTGCATGATTGCATTGACTGTGAAACGCAATAAATAGCTCACACACCACATTAGTTTGTTGCACCTCACAGACTCCAACAGTATCTCTTTTGACTTAGCTATTAGGTGAGCTTAACCTCCTTTTTTTCTTGAAACATCCCATTTCCTTTGCTCTCTCTGCTTCTCTCACTGCTAGCGGGAGTCCTAATAATGGCATCATGCATTTTGGTAAACCATGAGGGAGCAGTGGATGGGTTCCAGTGAGGAGAGAAAAGGGGAAGAAGTGGGAAAGGATAGAATCACAGGCGAAGAGACCTCTCTGCTGATTGGTCTCTGTTTTTTCGCCCACATGATCTATCTCTCCCTCTGGGGCTGGGAGGCTAGCTGTGAAATGAATGAGAGGCAGAGCGTGGGCAGACGCAAATGCTAAGATAATGACGCCGTTTTGTCAGCCCTGGCCTTAAGCTCTATCTTTTGGCACACGGAAGAGGAGGGAGATGGCAGGACCATATGATGGAAGAGAGACCATGGTTGTAAGCTTACAGTACTGAGTGTGCATTTCCAAAGTCTCGCGGCGTGTGCCATACACAGGACAGCATCGGATACAGCAGTCTGATTACTACACACACAGCTAACAGGCCAGGAGAGCTTCACTCCATTTCAAGAGTGTCAGTGGTAGGAAACCCTTTCTCCATTTACGCTACAGCTACTCAAAGCTGTGAGCAATTAAGGCGAGGAGAAAGTTTCCCTCCAACAGATTGTAATGAGAAGTATTTGAGGTAGGAGGCAATTCTTACAGTCTGTATTAATATGTGGACCCCAGTAAGCTGGCCTTGACCGCCATGGAGATAATAAAGAGAGCAAAACCTGCATTTGGATATTACACTGCAATCCAAACTGTGAAAAGTTAACCAAATGAAACCATCAAAGCAACGACTGGTACTAATTATCACTGCTGTTTAACATCATACAAACAAACAAACAAACACCCACACTGCAAGTACTAAATGTGTTCTCCATGGGTTAGATTGAGCCTCATTTATTTTGGGTCCTGCTGGAACTTGATTTGTGGCTGTGAACGCCCATGCTGTGCATCAGATACACGGCAGATGCTTAGTTACGACTAAACCAGTAAAGACAACACTTAATGGTACAGTCATGCAACCGGAAGGAGGGGGGCACCAGAAAAACGATAAGCTGGGAGAAAAATCATAAAGTGCAAAGCTTTGAAAACAGATAATTAGGTCTGTGACAACAGAGCACAATAACAGTGTCAGCGGGGATGGAAATGCCTGCATTGCAAGAGACAACAGCACAATGCGCCTGTCTGAGCAATTTTAATATATATCATATCCAATGACTGAGTCATATTTTGCATCATGCACACTGCTAATATGAATAACGATGCCAAGATGAAGAGAAGTTTATCGTTCAATAAATCAGTTTTTGGCAAGTCACTCCCTGAGTCATTGGGTCTTCTCCCTCTGTCACAGCCGATCACTGACTGAACAACAGCACAGGAAGAGACAAAAGTCCTGTCAGTGCCTCATTAAGCTGCTCATTAGGAAGCTGGCTGTATATTCAAGCATTCTCCACGCCTGACCATTTGAGTCAAGGCTAAGTCATCTCTCTTGCTCTCGCTTGCAAGGCTGAGGGCTCGAGGTCAGTAGGATCCGTCATTATTAGTTCCATTACATTTTCACTGACTGGTTTGGATCTAATGACCCGATCCTGGGGTCAGACAGCCCCAGGCCCTGTCTGCACGCCTAACCTCTAACATACAACTTCGCATTGTCTTGATGCTGTGAATCACATCTTTTATTTGGTTACATGACCCTTGCCTGCAGGCCCCTGACAGTATCATTGAAACTGAACCACGCACTCGATCGTTCAACTGCCAGAGCTCGTTTTGTGTCTGTATTTCTGTACAGTACATGGATACCAGGGTTGCAGCGGTATACTGGTTTTAAGGTATTCCACGATATGAAGGTTGACAGTAATCATATCCTGTTGATTTGCTTATTTACTATATTGAAAAACATGTAACTGGACGGAGAATCTCACCTTTATTTTAGATTTCTAAAAGGGAGACCCTTTACACATTTTGAGTCTTTATTACAATAATACAACTTTTGTTCAACCAAGTAATCCCTCTGTTTTCATTGCTTTAAGAATAATTCTTAGTAATAATAATAATTCTGTAATGCCATGATACTGTGAAGTTGCAATTTTTCTGAGATGGTTATCGTACTCTAAGAAATCTCATACATTGCAACTCTAATGGATATATAACTTACTGCGATTAAATCACATTAAAAATAAGTTTAAATGGATAGTTTGGGATTTTTTAAGTGGGGCTATATGGGGCACTTATGTATAATCAGTGTATTACATACAGTAGCTGGCAGTCAGCGTGTTTACAGAAACAGATTGGGCGTGCACCCCACAGCTCAGCATTACCATGCTGTATAGAGGGGTTGATAAAAAAATGTGTTTTAGCCACTTTAAAAAAAGGTCTATCTAAAAAATACAATATCCCTCTAAGTGGATGCTGTATTGAGAGAGTTTTCAACATGAAGTCTCGTTTCTATTGGATTGCGTAACAGCTTTAACAGCACTTTCTGACCCAAACAGCTGACCAGGATGAAAAATGTAGTGCCAAAGGAAAATGCTGTATGACAGTGATGTAAGGTGGTGAAAACACTAAATATAAAGTTCACTTAGACTCATATTGTATTTTTTAGGTAGGCTGTTTTTTTAAAGTGGCTAAAATATATTTTGATATCAATCCTTGTAGGGTACGCTACTGTATGTATACACTGACTATACACAAAGATCTCATACAGCCCCACTTCAAAAATCCCAAACAATCACTTTAAGCATTTATATAGCTCTCTGGAGATTTAAGAGAAAATCAGACACTATTGCTGCATGCATCACTAAAAAGACATAAAGAGAACTGTCAGTCACGGGGGCATCAGGTTTGACCGTGTGAGACAGTGTTTATGTCTGGTGGGTTGGGTCCCAGATGCCGTGTACTTCTGTATTGGCTGCGGTCAAAGAAGGACATGTGGAGGAGGTGGCGGTGTCTGCCTCTGCCAGAACAAGTTTTCTGCCCTAGTGTTTGGCACCTGTCTGCCTGGCAGCCAAGCTACTGAGTCTGCATACAGGCTTCCCTCCGCATCTAACCAGATTCCTCTGGAGAGCTCTGTACACATAACCCTCACTCATTATACATATTGCCTCTTGCTCCATCCATAGCTTCTTCCATTTCTACACTCACCCTTTATGTCTTTATTGGCAAACGTTTAAAGTATGCTGCCTTAAAATAGAGCTGTAATATTTGTGTTTGCATGTTTTTATTTCCTCTGCACCACCACAACACATCATATCAGCTTCAGTGGTCCTGGGCATTGATTCTGAAAGGTTCCTACCTCTGATGGAGGGATGAGTACTATAGTTCCAAAATATATTCTCTCATTAAGTGCATGATGGTGGGGGCTGTTGGTGTTGAACACTGGGGGGGGCAACACAAAGGATGTGACGATAACTGCATCGATACAATACCAATCACGCAACACAGTATTGCTGTGATTCGTTGCTTTGAAAGAATAGCATCGTGCTAAAATCTGCTAACACGACTGGGATGACTTTTATAACTTGTGCTTAGTCCATTAGCTCAATGCTAAGACTATATAAATAATAGACCAAGCTACCTTGACGTCGCCCATTGGTTTATGGACTTCTGTTTTTAAGCCTTGACTTCGGCATGACGGCCATTGCTGCATTTGTTTTTTTTTCTTTGAGGCAGAGGTGACCATACTGAATGAGAATTCGGAGCTTTGGAGGAGTGAAGGGTCGATCTGACCTGGACAACTCGCAGACAGCCTGTCACTCGAGCAGGGGTGTGCTTAGATGTGTATAAATTTAGGCCTTAATAAAATGAAAATAGGTGAGTTATAAAAGAAATTCACCCTCCATACTGGTGTCAGGGATTTGGCTTCTTTTTTACAGACTCTGAGGTTGCCACTTGATGCTAACACATGATGGTAATTACCTTTAAAGTGGAAATTAGCATCTTGATCCTGACATTATTTTTATTATTTTTATTTTTCTCCATATGCTTAACATAAAATGAAATGTGTGATCATACCAAGGGTGAATAAAGAGAACTGGACACGTGAGGTGGGCTCCAGTTAATTCCTATGAAAGGTGCCATGTGGAGCATGAAGCCAAAAAAGTTTACCTTACCAGGTATAAATTTACCTGAATCTTTCACATTGTAAAACAAGAATAAAACAAGATTGTGGAACAATTTCCTTGGGGTTGTGATATTCAAAACATGTATCCACTTATGTAAAGACATCTCTTTCACTAATCAAGTATATGGAGAAAAGTGTTTTTGGCCACAGTGCCTTCAGCTGACAGCCTAGGAGGTTGTAATTCCACAGTTTAGCCACTATGTCAAACTGGCCTCAGAGTCTGATGTGCTTCCAGGGTGCTTGGATCGTATTTACAGACACATATTTGCTTTGCTCAGTCGAAACAAACTGCGCTGACTTGACTTTGCTAGCTTCATATTTTTATTATGATTCAAGTTCTGACAGCTGCCTTGACTTATTTTTCTTTCCTGTCCCTGTCACATAATTGACTCCCATCTCTCCCACAGGAATCCCATGACCCACAGGATTCGGGAAAAAATGTCAGCCTCTATCGAAACCTCAACTGAATCTCTTATATGTATGCAATTGTGTTTTGTTATCTGCAAATTCTGTAGCATTTGATTCACATCATTTTCATCCTCAAGAAAACATTCAATTACCTCTGGTGCCCTGTATGGAAGAATCTACATTCGTTACGCTTCTCTTCTCAGTTATTCAGGGTTTTCCCTCAATTTGTCATTTGTCTTTTTTCGGGAAAAGAAAGATACCGAAACAAATTCTTTGTAAATCAGTATTGACTGGACATTTGGAAAGGCAAAGCCCCCAATAATGAGGCGAATAGAAAGCACTCAAACAAGTCTATTTATTTGTTTCCTTCCATTTCCCATCAGACCAGATGAGGGTCATATGAGCCAAGAATGGCAGAGAGGTTTAAATCAAAATGTGAACATCACATCTAGGGAGGAAAACTTGCTGAACTGTGGTTTTGTTTGGAAAAGAGAGGGTGGAATAAATAGAAAATAGAAGACAAAGAAAAACAGGTAGGGAGCTAAAGAAACATCAACTTGGTCGATATCATCTCCTATAGGTCCAGCAGACACTTTGGCCATGTAGGGGAAGCATTTGAGGAGGAAGGTGAGGAAAAACAGCAGGAGACAGGAGTGGAACAGGAGCTGCGGATGCAATTAAAAGGCAGGGTCAGGGGTGAGGGAGGACTGCGGGTGATTAATGCCCCAAACACTACAGACAACCCCTTGACACACACACACACACACTAAGATAACTCCTTTTTCATTGTTTTTTCTTCCCCTTTCTGCCGACTCCTGTATTTAGAAGTTCCTTTGTTGCAGTGCATCGTACTAAAAAGCTCAGCTTTTCATTAAGCAGAAAATAAAACATAATGCAGCATTCTTTAAACATATTAATTTTTAACTGTGGGCATCATTCAGTGCTGGGCTGTAGCTTCAAACCTCTCTGGGAGGTTACTACAATAGCGATATAAGTTGAAAAGCCCTTTGCCACCAAAGTCCATTATAAATCAAATTACATTAGAAAACCAAGTCCCCAGTCCCACAGAATTGGATTTCCACACTTAAATGGTAATATTGAATAACAGAATAAAGAACTGTAGAGGCCTAATTTGTGTGCTCATTTGTTTTTGTGTATTTTGCTTGCTTAATCTGCTTTTTTCCCTTCACAGTGGGTTTGAGCAGTGCCGCACACTTACAGAGACATAATGAGTGTATCTTTGTGCCATAATTACTGGGTGCAAAACAAACTGTCGATACACTTGAAAGGGTGAGATTCCACACAAACACAAGTATAAAGACGTGGACAGAAACCCGCATACACTTATGTACGAGTGCGCACGCACGCACACATGCACACACACACATACACATACACATAAACACACACACTGGGAGCAGAAAGTATAAACGGCTTTCATAGGATCATTGATCTGTCCATTCAGCTGCTTCACAGCCGGACAGAAGATGAAAACAGCACTTTTGTTTATGCTGCCGTAAACAGTGAGAAGGGGAGGAGAGAAGGCCACATCGATATCAGCCAAATGGCTATTTCTTCTTATAGTCCAGGATTCTTGTGTGAGAAAGGATACAATAGGCCTCAACTATTGTGTGAAAGTGCTTGAGGAAAAATGAGGTGAAAAGCAAAATCTAATTGATACGGTTCAAAACAGGATTAGAGACTGGCTCAATTACCAAATGAAGATTTAGTGATTTGTTGTTAGAGGTAAAGCTAGGTGTTGCTTCTGTGTGGCTGAGGCTGTTTTTATGATACCCTGTGGGCATACTATATTTAGTATACAACGCAGTCACATCTCACCAACCTTCATTCACTCTGCCTCACCAGGTGAAGGAAGATTAGATTATTATATAAAGCCAGGGGAAAAAATGAGTGGCACACAGGGTTCAAATTATCCTTCCACAGTGGAGGCTGTACAAAATATGTAGCAAATATACTGTTGATAGTTGAAATGTGTCAATATATGATGGAAATTAGAGATGCCAGTTTTATTTAATATTGCTTTAAATGGCCCAAAACCCATTAACCAGAGCTAACAGATTATTTTTTAAGAAAAAAACCTGAAATGACATGAAATGCAAAGGGCGCTTTCCTTTCAGTCTGGACGACGTTTTTCTGTAGCTAACATCGCCCTAGTCCCCTTGTCAAAAAGCCAATGGGATTTTTCAATGTGAAATTGGATCACTGCAGAAAATAAGCTCTGTGGTGCTTGTTGGGCTAGGATTAGATAGTAATATAAATAAAAACACAAAAGTTCAGCCCAAAATGGTGCACAATGACACCTGCAGCCTGTTAGTACACCTTTTTTGGGTGTAAATTCCAAATTTTGCCATATTGGCACAATTTTCTTGAGAGACTAACTCCGCCAAGCCTCCTCATGTCACCTCAAAACAGATGACCCTCTTTTATACAAACACGGTGTGCAGTGATCCCACCGCAGCGGAAACGCTCTCGCCATTGAGAGAGACGCCGCGTGCAATTACGCACAAGGCACAGCGGCTTTTACTTCACTGACTGCTGTTACATGAACATGAAAAAACAGTTTATGATGCTTATCCTGTTATGATTATATTTGGGACATAGTGTTTCTTTCAGAGTACTCTAGCCAGCATATTCAGGTTTCTCATGGACATAATATGCTGTTTACGTGCTCAAACCCATAAACGGAATACTCCAAAAACCTGATCATAAACGGGTTATTCATGTCCATGTAAATGCACCGACTGACTATTTAAATTTTCAGACACACAAACAGGATTGGTCAGGATCTAATGTCAGTTGATATGTGCACACATTGTTTTTGCGTGTATCAGAGAGAGCCCGCAACAGTAGTTCCCTCCCAGAAGCTTGATCATGGTGCTGCCAGCAGCTGTGAGTCTCTCTTGAGCGGAGGGTGCATAAGCAAATTAACCAATAAACCAACATGTGTAACAGGTTAAAAATATTCTCGGTAGTTAACCAATCAACATCCCCTATAGGTTTACTTTGACAGGCTGCCAATAGCAAATTAGAGTGTTTAATCAAATAATGAGTTCAAGATCAAGTGAGATCTGGTACTTGGGGTACAAATTATGATTTGTTTTTGTTATTTTGCAAAGGTATAATTCATGCAAAGTCAAGTACAGTTGACTTTGAAAACAATAAAAGCAATCGTAGAGGTTTCAGTGGTTAATTATTAACTTCTTGTCGATCAAGTTTCAGTTCTGTCTGAGGGTCAATTTCCTCATTGTAGGGAAAGAAATGGAAAATCACTGTTAAGATGGCAAAACACAAATAAAATAAAACTAAGGAACACAGCGAGCAGTAAAAAAATATTAAGTGATGGTCCGCAATGCTGGCATGGTGCTTTAACATCTCTCAGGAAGCCATAATGCAAAAGATTACAAAACAATTCCAAAGTATTCAATAAGCACCATGCAAAAAATGACAGTGACAATTGAAAT
This sequence comes from Plectropomus leopardus, assembly GCF_026936395.1. Classification (NCBI taxonomy): domain Eukaryota; kingdom Metazoa; phylum Chordata; class Actinopteri; order Perciformes; family Serranidae; genus Plectropomus; species Plectropomus leopardus. The sequence continues at coordinate 12,673,385 of NC_142184.1, read as the reverse complement.
ATATGCAAACCCTGTATCAGTGCTACCATCCACATAAAATGTAATGCCATGCCTGAGCCAACAGAGACTCTTTCCCAATTAATGTTGCTTAGCAGCACTCCAATCTTAAGTACCAATTACTACTGGCAAAACTTGAAGATGGTCTCAGTGGAGCTCTTCTCTTCGAGCGAAAACACACCTTATTCCCACAAACACACAGTGTGCACACAACAATAAGTAGCTAAAAGTGGAAGGCACTACCTATTAGTCAGTGGCCCACATGGAATAGGGATGTGATTTTGCAATGGCTGCTGTAGGGAGGGAAGACAATGCAGCTCCTCTGGATTCCCTCTAAGGGTTCAGGAACACTTGATAATTCAAAATTGAGCTGTCACTGACAATGCTGCTGGACACTGCTGTGCACTGTGGATAAAATCAGACTACTGCCTCTGCCTAACAAACAGTGACTTCTGAATTAAAAATTAGCCAAGGCTCAAAAAATGTTTTGTAAAACTGGAGTGCATGCAGGAGCAATGGTAAGGGATGAGGGTGTATGGGTTAGGACAGGTTTGTTTGCACTGTTGGGGAAAAGGTGCAACATCCAGCTGTGTCTGTGAGGGCTGCGCACAGTGAATTTCCTGTTGATACTACAGGATTTTTTCTGCATTCCCTATTTTTGCCCCATGCTGATCCTGTTAAAAGAAAAGGCAGCTTTGTTTTATCTATATTTATTAAAGAGAGTGTTCCATTATGATCAAAATCGATTCTGAAATGTACACTGAAAACAAGCAAGAAAGAGGCAGCGAGAGATGAACGTGGAGTGCAGCGAGAGATGAACGTGGAGTGCTGCAGTGGCGGGGGGAGATGTGTGGTCTGTCAGTGGGTCACTGTGTGGGGAGTGTAATCAGAGGGAAGGAGTGCTGCATCATTATTCAGAGTGTGAAGCTGGCGGAGAGGCACTGAGAGGTAAACCAGATGATGGAGGAGCCCGTGATTCCCCTGCTCCCCTCTATCGCTGCCCCCAAGTCCACCCCTGTTAAACCCTGAATCTGGAGCTGAGAAACGAGGAGTGCGCAGCAGCAGGCACAGTGCTACCCATCACTATCGCAACGGGGAACATGGTGCTGCATTTACTCTTAAATCAGAACATGGCAGGGGGTCGAGTGAGCTCATTGGCTCGTGTGAGAGTGTGTGTGTGTGTGTATGTTTGTGTATGTATAGTATGCATGCCTGGATGGATGTAAAGAATATTTTCCATCTGTCCGTGATTCTTTTCTTTTAATTATTCTTTGACGCAGAAATTTATGTCAGAAAATATAAAAAGTGCTCATTTGAAGTTCTAAAAACCAAGGTGCTGTCTACAAATTACTTTTGTGTGACCAAACCCCAAGGAAATTCAATTTCAGATGATATAAGAAGAAAGAAATGCAGCATATTCTCATGTTTGAAAAGCTGGAAACTTTGACATTCTTACATAATAAACAGTTAAATGGGTACTTTGCCGATTTTCAACCACATCAGTGCCAAAACGGTGTGGGGAGTGTGTGTGTTGAGGTACGTGCCACCAGCTCTGGGAGCTCCCCTCCTGTCCACCATCAAAAATCTGCTGGGTAATGTGAAATGACTCATTTTTGGCAATTTTTTTGCGTGCTGGCAGGGAATTTTTTAAGTGTTTATTTTTCTGTAAATATTTTGCACAAATTCAGCTAAATTGTTACATAATTTATTGGCTTTTGGTCGTGGGGCTTTTATTGTTCTTGCAGTGGAGTGGTGAGTGTGATTGTTTTAAGCTCTGCACCACTGTCTATATCTCTACCCGTGGTGAAACACCACATGCTATACATGACAGTATAACACATGAGAAGTAAAAAGAAATTAAACAAGTGCTCATAATTTCAGTAAATAACAGAATCACCTCTTACTGTGTATTACTTTTGTTTATGGTGTGGTGTTTTCACTCCACACACATGGGTGCTTAGCAGGGAAACAGACAGTGGAGAGCTAGAGAGGTGACAACTGCTTGACATGCCTGATACTGATTTTTGAGATTCGATCAGGACATCCCTATTAAATAAATTATACTTCGTCAATTTTCAACCAGGTCTAAGCATATAAAGATGTGTGTTAAGGTGCCACCACAGCACGGGGAATTTATTGCCTGTGTTGTGGGCCAAAATTTGCCAGATGATGTGAACTGCATCATTTCATGCCATCCAGCAGCTTTTGGGTGGTAAACCGTCAATTTTTATGGTATGAAATAACCCTGATGATCAGCACTGCTTCTACATCACTGGGCCCGTAGAGAAGGCACACTAGACTTCTGGTGGCCGAGCCGACTTCTAGTATAGTGCTCCTCTGGCTGTAATGGGGGATAAACTGATTTAATCTTCGAGACTTTCCAAATGTTATCGAACTGAATGGATCAAATCCTGATAGTAAATGAGCCATTTTGCAGAGGTTGTGATGCTCTACAAAATTTGGCTTCAAAGCCCAGCACATTTCCTTGGGGTCTGACACACACTGGATGAAAATCAGCAGAGTATCTCTTTAACAGTATATTTAAAAAATACATTACAGCTTTTCAAGGATGAGAGTACCCCTTTAATTAGTCATCAAAATGACCAATTAATCAATCAGTTATTGAAACATTTGTTTCATATAGCTATCTAGCTATCTTTTTCATTTCCATTACATGGTAAGAATATCTATTTGTTGGATATTATCTTTGTATGTTGAAATATAAAACATTTATCTGCTAAACACATTTAAAATGTGACACAACTATCTGCTTTACATCTTCAAAAGGCATATAAAGCAGCTTCCTATCTAGAAAAAGATAGAGACTATTTGCTCTTTATCTTGAAAGATAGGTAAGCAGATGGGCGTTAAGTGAAACAGTCTGTTCTCTTCCATCTATATGATGTGAATAGAGATTAATTGAAGAGATGACGCTCTTATTCATTCTTGAATTGTCCTTGCAACAGATCTCAGGAGCCAAAAGAATTACAGGCTACAGCAGAACAATTAAGTCTGCCTCCTGTCCAGATGCTATCAGAGCTGCACACAGTAAACAGGAGCAGATAGGACCAGGCCCTGGGAACTGAAATGAATCACGGTCTAAGTCTGATACAAGCGCTCCTCTCTCTCCCTCTCTTTGACAAACACGCGCATGCACGCACGCACGCACGCACGCACACACGCACACACGCACACACACACACACACACACACACACACACACACACACACACACACACACACACAAACAAGCACATAAGCACAGATAAAAAACACCACAGCTCCTGCCTCATGCTTACATTGAGCCAAAGAACTTAATCTGTCCATTTTCAACTGGCAACACATTTTCTAAAATGGAAAGATCTCCAGATGATATAAACTCTGATGAGCTTGTCAGCCACTGTGTGTATTTAATTGTATGTGTAAGCAGGTATGTGATTTTCTGGTGTGTATACATGTCTGTGGGTTTGCATGTGTGTGCAAAAAATTGAGACTGATGGCAAATGTGCTCCCATCATTGTGTGTCGTCCTGTCAGTGTGTGCCTGTGTATATGTATGTGAGCTTTTACAGTGTACACAAGCTTTACAAAGTACAAAAAGAGGGAGATAGAGATGACATGGGCAGACAGACAGAGCTGAGATACGCTCTGTCAGCCAGAGGTGGCTATCTGCCGCCTCACAAGTCCTCTCAGCTCTTCCCACAAGATTAACTGTCTGGTGTGCTCAGCGCAGCTCTGAAAGTGACAAATGCCACTCTAAATAGTATTTCTGACTTGTGATTGATTTGTGGGAGCTCATCTGGCCTTCAAAAAAGACAGCAAAAAACATTAACAATTGGTTTGCTTTTACAGGTTTCATCGCTAGCTTATAAAGTATTCAGTGGTTTAAAGTAGCCTCCTTGAGTTGGAATTTCTGGCTAAAAGAGAGGGAGTTCAAGTAATGCAGCCACATGCTGAAGATGAGACAGAGCTGACAGAGATCAAATAGCTCAGAGCAATAATGATGTTGTAAGACGAAAAAGGCCAGGACAGATGGGTGACAAAATAAAGACAAATCCAACATTAAGTTCCTTAGTCAGGTGTTGGGGCCCCTATTGGGGCATTTCCACCAGCAGGTCAGTACAGTTCAGTACATTTTTGGGGGTTTTCCATTGCGAAAAGTTGGGAATGGTACCTTTAGTACCTTTGGAACTGTTGCCATTTTTGGTCACCCCTCTGCTCGGGGTACCTAGCATGCAGATCTGGTACTAAAAGGAGGAGCTAGAATCACTGGTCAGTAGAGAATCAACGCTGTGTGCTCAGGACTGAGCTGTAGTTAGTTTAATCACTGTTCATGACAAGTTTTACATACACTTGTAAACTATAACTATAAAATGAAAGGCTGTTTGAAGCCTCTAGCAGTCGCTGTAGACTGAGAAAAATAATAATTTAATTTACCTCGCCGACTGCTGGCAACCTTTAAGGTGGAATCTAGTCCTCACTTGGAGATAAAAACATGTCAGACTGTCGGAGCTTTGTTTGGTGTGTTGGGGCAGAATAAACCCAGTTCTTGCCTGGCAAGGAGACAATGCACAAACCTGCTATTTTTTGTGCAGCCCTGTTTTGTGGATGATAAACCAGACATACGGGCTGCAGACTTCACTCTGTATCACCAGCAAACAAGGAAATACAGCAAGCGCTGCTGGACGGAGAAGCGAGTGGCAACAACCCTGCCCACATATAATACAACAGTACCGTCTATGGTGAAAACGCTCCACGGATCTAGAGTCTAGGTTCCTGGTCGTAGGTGGTATGTTTGGTTTCAAAGGTACTACACTGAAAGCCTTTGGTGGAAATGCAGCTAATGTGCCTGCTAGAACAGCTTCAATGCGTCTTAGCATCAGGTTTGCGTGAGATGAACTGCACTTCGCCTGGAAAGTAGAAGGAATTGAGCGGCAGCAGGGGGCAGCGACAAAAAGCTGCAGTCAAGTTTAACAGTTTCAAGCAAAGATTCTCTATTTCCTGCAGCTTTCAAAAAACGTACAGGAAGAGAAAGATATTTACATCCTATTAGATGCAGACCACGTATTAATACTGTTAATAGTAGTATTAAGATTATTATTATTTTTATCAATTACACAAGATTGTCTATTGACAGATTCAACCTTCATTGCACAAACATGAGACTACAATATACTGATTCATGAATTCATCATCTGGAACTGCTTATCCTGTTAAGGGTCGTGGGGGGGCTGGAGCCTATCCCAACAGACAGTGTGTAAAAGCGGAGTACATCCTGGAAAGGTCACCAGACAATCAATCATGCTCACATTCACACCTACAGACAATTTCGAGTCACGAATTAACCTGCATGTCTTTGGACAGTGAGAGAAAGATAGAGAACGCTGAGAAAACCCATGTTGACAGCGAAAGAACATGCAAACTCCACACAGAAGGCAGGTTTGAAACCAGAACCCTCTTGCTGTGATGGGACAGTGCTAACCACTGCACCAACTATGCCCCCTGAAATCGCATTATGAATAGACTACAATCTAGTGTTATTTATTACAATTACTAAAAAATTAGGATTTCCGACAAAATGTAACATTTTTGGTAAAAACTACTAGCCAATCAGCAGAGCCGTCCGTGCCCCAACAATAAACCCTCTCTCATAATCACTTATGTCTTTGCCTCTTGCCATCCTGATACAAAATCAATCAGCATTTTTACACAGTACATGCTACAGATCATAACTGGATGTTAACTGCGTGTTTGTACCATGCAGTGAACCTGTGTCTAAACATCTGTATTTTTTGTTTCTCTTTGTTTCAGTTTATGCCTGTCCTTTGTCACCCATCTAGACACCCTCATCCAAAGAAGGGGAACAAATAAAGGAAAAACTTGTATATATGTATATATTAATCAGCCGAGTATTTCGTCAGTCATTATTCATATTTCTGTCTGTGTATTTCTTGCATGGAAATCCTGCCAACTTGTTCTTTGAGGGTATCAAACAGAATTTCTGCCCTAATACATGCAGAATAGCATGAGTTAATGATGGAGATATGATGCAGTTTGAGCCTCATTCCGTCTATGTGCCTTACAGAGTCTGTACTTCCCTCTCCAAACTTGTCAGTGTGTGTGTGGGGCTACCTGAAGGACTAGCATGCTCTGTTCCTGTGTAGATAACAATATATCTCACACAAAAGTCCATGTTTGAAAAAAGTGTTTCCAGACTTAGATTGCATATAAATGTACAGAATTGAAACGTGAGACCAAGAAGGCAAAACATTTCAAAGAGCGGCCCCGATTTTCCCCACAAACCTCAGGCAAAGTGAACACAGTTTGCACCACATCATAACACCGTCCCTGACATCAGCAGCATTCAAACCGGCGCTTCATGAATAGAGTAATGTTTTATTGCTGTTGTGAAGAGGCACTCTGTGAGCTACATAATGCTGCTGCCTAGTTGTACAGGGAACAGGATGCAGTTGTAGACCTGTGAACTCTGTCATCCTTTATTGAAGATGACATGTACTTTTAGCACACATCGCTCCCAGGCTTTCTCCCCTGCGCTGTTGGTTTTAAACACACTACTGGGAGCGCTCGCCGAAAAACAGAGAGCGCTACAGACACACATAAAACACATAAGAGCTCAAAGTCTTTGATTCTGGAACATAAAACACACTTGGATACAGATACTTACTGTACAAACACACACACACACACTCACACACTGATTTAAGTGTCTCCTGGGTCGTCCTTTTCTGTACAATAATCCTTGTTAGAGATGCAGAGGCGTTGTAATGACAGCCATAACCATTGTGAAGCAGTTAGTCTTAGTATCACCTCAACCCCCGAGTCTTCTGGGAAGGCTACTTCACACACTCTTTTATTGCCTTCATGACCATTAGTATCTCCATTTTATTGCTGTCATCGTCACCATTTACCTGACAAACGCAGCCTCAGCAGGATTTCTCGTCTCACCGCTTCTCTCTCTCTTTCTCCCTCTCTTATATGCATGTGCTCACTCAAAGATTAAAACTTTGCTCATTTGTTACAGTGACTATTTGAATATTGATTAAGCCGGTTGTGTTCACACTGATAAGCAAAAATCACCAACGGATTTATGATATTTTGATAAATATTTGTATCAAAGTCTGATCTGGGTGTTTCATGCTTTTCCCCAGGCCAAATATTTTGGCCAATATGAAAACAACTACTCATTTATCTGACTAATTGTTTTGTGCAGAAAGAAAACTAATACTTTCAATTTGAGAATCAAGTATTTCTCCAAGTAAAATATACTTTTTAACATTTGCTTTTTTAAAAAAGGGTGTGGATGTGTTTGATTCTTGCAGTCCTAGTTTAGACAAAAGGATTTGCTCCAATATCAAGAATATTGGTTTAACTGTATGTCTTCCCAACTGATCACACTCTTTCACTGGTGCCATGCAGAGTTTAAAGGTATACTATGCAATAATTGTCAGTTACACTCTCCGATAAATACACTGCCGCACACCTCAAGTGGGTCATAGGTGATAACTGCTAGGGATTACTTGCATAAGTATATACATTATTCTTAAGAAAATCATGCACAGTAAACCTTTAGATGAAATTTCTAGTATAGACTCCAACTACTGAAAACAGCTAACAGAACTAACACAGTTCACTTGGCTTACATATGACCCAGAGGAGAGTCTTGTAAATACGATATATCAAGAAAACATCCAGCCTGCTTTGCTAAATGCCGTTTTTATATATTTCTTTGCCAGTATCCCTTCCAGGACTCTGGTAACAGAAGATAGTGGTGCAGAAGTACAGTTTGGGTCATGTACTGCTGAAATCAATACTGACTGATCCTACTGTGCTGACAGGCCACAGCACATTCCTCTATGGACTCTTATGCCTGGCCCCTGGCCTGATAAATGCTGACTTCCAGAAACATGACACTACTGTGATGGACAAGCGTTTGTGTGAGTGTATGTATGTGTGTGTGTGAGCAAAGATTGATGTGAGCTGAGGGATCTCCAGAGCTGCTCATACCTATCAAGGGATTGCTCTGTTAGTGTACAGTGTGTGGTGGCAGTGGTTAAGTCCAGTCTGGCTGCGTGTCTCGGATATAAGGGATACACCTCCTCTATCGTTCCATCCCTTTATTGGAGCTGAGATTTCTTTTAGAGACGGCACGCACACCATAATCCACAAAACACCTCTGTTCCCGCGGCTCTTAGGGCAGTGGGATTTCCTCTGATGCAGGTACTACTGTTTGTGTTGGTGTGTGTATGATATAGTGTGTGTGTGTGTGTGTGTGCGTGTGTGTGCGTAGTATCAAAATGCAATTATAAAGAGATTAGAGCAGATGATGTGCTGGCCAGACGTGACAAATACACACATTGAATCTGAGGATTAAACCAGAGAAGGGCAGAAGTGTGTTTATTGTGTGTCTGTGTGTTTGGGTAGTGTTGTTTTATTTGTGTGTGTATGAAGCAATGTATAGAATATTGCATTAATATCTGAGTATCTTCATCTAATTATCACTCCTTTCCTTTCCTCCTCATCTCTCTCATCAACCCTCCATCTCTTCATGATACACACATTGCTGTTAAAACCAATCACATTACCAAAAACTATCAGCATGGCCATCAGTAATATATCTTCCGTGAATGAATAACCCACTTAAAGATCCTAAAAATCATTGTTTCGAAAAATAAATTCAACATTTGGTCCCCTGTCAAACTGGTCTTTGTTTTTCTTTCTAAATAGATGTCATCACACTGTTAAAGATGAAAAAAGTTGTTTTTTTTTAGTCACTTTAGGGCAGCAGAGCAAGCTATAAACACAGCAATGAAATGTTATAGACTTATAAAGTTTATTGTGGCTAACCTGTTAGCAAACTACACAAACACCAAACACGAGGAGACATTAGCGGCCATTTAACAAATACAAGTCCAACATTTGATCTGTTTTTTAGCTGTGGTCTCTTATGATATTGCCAATTGTAGGTGTGGACTTGAGTAACACGACTTGGTCTTGAGTCACATATTGGATGACTTAAGACACGAGTTGATAAAGTCAAAGAAGACTTGCAATTCGATTTAGACTTTGAACCTTTTGCCTTGAAAATACATGAAACCTTCGTCCAAGCCCAAAGATTAAAAGTATGTTATTTAAAAAGTGTGCCACAAATCAATTAACATCCCTCCAGTTTCCTCAAACATTAACATCAATGCTTTATTTCCAGCAGGTCAACTTAAATCCCAATCCAACAGCCTCCAGTCAAGTTGAGAACCATAAAGAACTAATGTTATGTTTCTGAGTACCAGTTGGAAAAATATACCCAAGTTAATTTCTTTGCATACAAAAATTAAAAACAAATTGCAGCATGCAAACATGTGTCTCAAAAATTACAGAAGGAGACACAACAATGTCCAACCAACGTTTTTAACAAACAACTTAAATTTTAAAAGCATTCAGGATTTTATTTTTAAATTTAACATATTATACTGTTGATGGCTTAAAGGAACTCGAAACTCGGATTTGGAACTTGAGTGCAAAGACTTGCAGAACAATAAGCTGTACCCACCTCTGTCATATATCATGTTCACTTGATTTCAACTTTATCTGTTTGGTGCTGGTAAGGAAGAGCTTTAACACTGATACCAGCTACCTGCTGTGGTTGACAACAGGGTTGGTGAAGGTGATGAGACTAAATTAGAAAACTTGTGATCTGTAAACCAACAATGAGCTAAAAAAAAAATCACTGGAACTGAAGAGTCAGGTGTCAAGGTCTTCAGCAATGTTTCCCACAAATAAACTTGACTTGGGTGGGTTGCCCAGGTATATTAAGGGCTGCCAATATACTTTTTAGCTTTTTTAAATTTTATTCCTTTGTCCGTCTAAGAAAAAGAAGGCATCCACCATCAATTAATAGTGGACAATCTTCCCTCGCTCCACCTCTCTAGTACCTGCTTATTCTGCTACCACTACCTGCAGCAACAATTTCAACAGCTGTTTTCTCTGCAGCTCTGAACGAATATGGAAAGAATATACACCAATAATTTAAAAAATGTTAATCAAATACTATATATGTTAGAAATTATGAAAAATAATACATCTATGCTCACCAACCTTTCAGATTTTCCTGCCACTCTCACTGCTGTTCTCCTGGAGTTTCAATACCCCATTTTTACCCCACACATGATGACATTTCAAATTCTTCCTACCCAAAATACTTATTAAAAGCAGCCTGATATCACTGCTGTTTGTGATCGCCTTTCAAAAATTAAACACTTATTCCTCATATTTGATGGTTGAAACCGAGTGAGTGAGACAATTAGGTATGCACACAGAAAAAAAGCAGACAGAGAGATGATAAAAATAAGCACTCTCTGTAATTAGAAAAAAACATTATTATGTAATGTATATGTGAATGTAATAGCAAAGTAAATAAATAAAATAAAATATTTATAAAATATTGTGTTTAAAGCTCACATTCTGTTGTTTTTAATATGTAGGAGACCATTTTTGGGCCAACACTTTCTGCCAGCTACAACCACAAGTATATTTCAAATCTGTGGTAAACACTGAAGCAACCCCTTTCACTTCACACCATTATTTGAGCAATCGTTTATATAAAATGTTGTTCAGGGCAGCTTTAAATTTTGTACAGCCATTGTGTGTCCCCATCACAGCAGAAAGGGACACAGCCCAGCCACTATGCAGTTTACTATCTGCCAACATGTAATGAATAACAAGTGGACTGTCCTAAAGAAAATATTGCCCTGAAATCCTAACTAGTGATAGTAAGGAAACTGCACATTGGACTCTGGAAGAAATACTGTTGAATGATATGAGTTAAGGATGCAAGGAGCTGAGTGTCCTTCAGATGTCATAGCAGCTGACAGTTATAAAGTGCACAAGCTATATCACATACTGTATGCATTTTTCATGTTAACACTGGTTCTCTATTTATGTCTCTAAGCGAACTTCTTTTAAATCCTATACAATCCAGTTACAGTAAAACAGCAATAAACAAAGAGCACAACAGATCTAAGGGGAACCAATAAGGACTGAATGTATGGATTAGACTTCTACCACCAGGATGCATATTGCTTATAGTCTGAATTATATCCAGCGGCGTGCACCATCTTCTGCTTCTCCCAGTCCACTCCAGAAAAACAGAATGGGCTCTAATGAGCTACTCTGCTGCAGCCTGCCTTCAGTTAAGCAAGAGATGTATGGTAAGAGTGGAAACCATGCTGTATTTAAGCTAATAGATTCTCCATGTCAAAGGTGAATGTTCTGCCTCAGGCCATCTTCTGCTCTCTCTCAGCTGAAGGATCACCTCCATTTGTCAGAGTTTGAAAGCCTTGGAAGTTCAGTGATAAACAGTCTTCTGATAAGTTGGTTTTAAACCGACTGCACGTCATCGCTGTATTTTACACGCAACCTTTTGATCCTTACTGTATTAAGTATGATTTCGCAAAATGCGTGGTCGTCATGGTGTCAAGTCATGTATGCAAATGTTCAAAAAAATGTGAGAGCACAGTGTGTTTTCTTTTATTATAAAAGATTTAAGCAACATTGTTGATTTTGAAATTAAGAGCAGAAATTTAATGTGTTTTTCAAATAACAAAATCTTAGTGTCAGTGTAATAATATTTTGTTTGGAGTAATTAATTCAACACTGGGGGAACAAGTAATACGCATGGTATGATAGCAGTGGTGTACTCTACTGATTTTCCATCATTTCTTCAAGTTTGCTGTTTTAAATTCTCTCAGGTTTTTACACCATTCCTCATCTTTTTTTTCTCTAAAATGTATTTGTGTTTCTCCTTAGTCACTATGTTCAACTTATCCTCACACAACTGTTTGTATGATATCCGATGAAAATGCACACCTCACAAATAATGTTAAGTCCTTAATGTAAAGTTACATAATTAAAGTTATGGAGGTAATGTTTAGACAAGTAAAGTACATGTAATTCAGTTTAGGAAAAGAAACATGGTGACTAGGTACCTTAAAATGACTAAAAGTTTACATAGCTCTAAAATTCTGTCTCTGGGGGAAAAGTCCTGTGTTTTGTGACCCGTCCACCACCACAACTTGCCTCCTTACTGGAGGCAAATTTGTGTTTTCCAAGGACAGCGAAGTAATGACCTGCCCTGCTCTCCCTCTGACTGACTCGTTGCGTTCATTGGTTTGAGTCAAGGCAAAAAGAGTGAGATTGGTTAATCAGAGACAGAGTAAGGCAAAGGAGGGCAGGTCACCATTTCGCTATCTGAGGCCACACAAACTAGCTTACTGGACCACTCTGTACTGTTTCTTTCTTTACTTCTGTCAATGCATTGGTCACGTGATCACAACCTTCCAGAATACACGGGTTATGCCCAGATAACTGGCTCATGATTACGTGAAAGATCGATATGTTTTAGTGCATTTTATAAGAAAATGTACAAACAGTGCATACGAACAGCGTGCTTTGTTTTGCAAGTTTTTACCAAACATCTAGAGTTAAAAGTTAAAAAGACAAATCTTTTAAACAAAACACATAATGAAGCTTCTAAATTACCTTGCTTCTAACCTTAATTAGAGTGAGAGGAAGAAATTTTAATTAGAATACTTAAAAAAGTTATTGCATTGAATTTTAAAGTGTGCCTTTCAGATTCAATCTTTAAATACATCCCTGAAGCAGATCCTCTTTTATTCAGCTGTTGAGAGCATTAGTGTGATGCATTTAAATTTCTGAAATTCAAAAAAAAAAAACTTCTTTCTGGACCACTCTGTACCACTTCTTTCTTTACTCCAATATACGGCTTCATCATATGATCACAGCCTTCCAAAATGTGTGGGTTATGCACGAATGACTGGCTCATCTCATGATAACAAGGGAGATGTACATATTTTAGTGAATTTTCATAGGAAGATGTACAAATGGAGTGGCCTGCTTTGCTCTGTAAGTTTTTACCACACATATATAGTAAAAAGTTGAAAAGTGAAATCATTTAAACAAAACACAATTCACAGTATTAATACAGGTCCCGTGTGCACAAACTGAGCTTCTAAATTACCTTGCTTCTAACCTTAATTAGAGTAAGAGAAAGAAATTTTAATTAGGAAACCAAATTTGAAAAAAAAAACAGGACTGAAAGTTATTGCATTCAATTTTAAATTGTGCCTTTCAGATTCAATCTTTAAATACATCCCTGAAGCAGATCCTCTCTTATTCAATTGCTGAAAGCAGGAGTGTGATGAATTTAAATTTCTGCAATTCAAATAAAGCTTCTGCAAGCACAGTTCTCTTTCCATAGCATAGCAGTTTAGACAAGGAGAAAACACTCATTCTATGTGCTGCACAGCTCAGCAAATAGTTGGACAGAGGGCAGATTGAGCACAGAACCTATGAACATGATTTCCTTATCCGTGCTGAAGCATTGTTGATAAAACTGTCAAGTCTGGAGAAAGAGGTAAAATTAAGCTAACACAACTCTCTTTCCCTCATCCTATTCCTGCCATGTCTTTGAAGAGAATGCTTTGTTCAGCTGTGTCATTACATTATTAGCCGACAGACAATTTGTTTGACAGTGCTTCTAGAGAGAACTGTGATGTGCAGTACACATCTTCTGTTTCCCTTTTCCATGGTTTCAATTAACAGCTTTCTGCTCTCCAAAACACTCAGTGCACCTTTTTTCATCTATCTTTTCAGTAAGTCAAGGACAGGCTATTAGGAATCCGCAAAGGCAGCAAGTTCACTCACACGTTAATTGCTTGGGAGAGGAAAAAAAAGTTAGAAATGTAAGAAAAAGTAGAAAAAAGCAAGCACGCAAATCTCCGCGAATTTTAACAAGGTTAACAGCTTTGAACAATACAGTGTGCAGGAGGAAGCGTTGACTCTCGATGTTTTGAGGATAACACTCCTCGCACTCATATCACTTTTTGTCAATTTGGTGACAAACGCTGCACAAAACAAAAAACTGTGTTGGCATGGCTATCTTCACCAGCACATGATGTACTTTTTTTGTAGTTGATACTGCATTTGTTAGCACATTGTCAACGTTAATATGCAGCAGAAAGTAGGAAGCTGTCAGTGGAGTCAAGGCATGTTTCATTGGGTTTGGCTTTGACAGTGTGCTTATGTGGAAATACAGCAAGCTACATGTTATTTCATTGTTCTCAAATGTTGTTTGACCAGTTGACTTCTAATTAAGGCTTAGAAAATGTCAGACATTGTAGTTGACATATTCCCCCTCATCCTGTCAGAGTAGCCAGAAGACTTCTATTATAGATATTTCAAACGACAGGTATGTCAGGAGACTGTCAGAGAAAGATATGTCCAGCAATGCTTCCACCTCTCCTCCCGCAGCTTCTCCTCAAATGGTGGAGTATTTTTTTTTTTTTTTTTTTTAGATGGAAACCTGGTGCTGGAAGACATGCAGCAATACTTCGTTAGGATTCCTCACTGTATAAATCCGCTGTGTTAACACTTCATAGGTCTCACCAACCCTTTTTAGGTGTGCAAGTGCAGAAACACACACGTACGGAGAAACACGAGCATACAAACGCAGTGGCTGTATGCTCTGAATGACAGAGTTATACCGGCTTTGCATAAGAATACAGATAATGCAGTCAGATGGCGAGGGAAAGCGATGTCAAACAGACAGGCCTTCAAACGAGGCACTGAGCCTCCCTCTCCTCCCTCAGTGAACTGACAGCCTCTGGCCTGAGATTCAAGCAGCGTCAGGATGTCAAACTCCACTATGTTTTGACACCCAGTGCTGTCCTCAGCAGAAAGAAAGAGGCAAAACAGCAGTGAAGGCTTTTGTAAACACAAAATTCACAGTCCATTTGTGTTTTAGTTCCTATTGAATGCACAAACAGACCTTGCAGTGAGGCACACACACAAAATACACACACAAACACTTGAGAGGAAAGAGCAAAACACAAGTCCTTTTCAGGCATTCACTGTAATCACAAAATGCTTCGACAATTTACATGATGACATCATGTTTTCTGTAAAAGATGCTCAAGTATTTTGTTTACTTGTTTCTGGAACACTTTCTGCATGGTTCATGTTGGAATAAAAACATTGCCAGGACAACATTATGATGCTCTTACGTGTAATGTTTTGCGTATTTGTACTATCGGCGGCTGGCGAGGAAATCATGCTGTTGAGAGCTGCTACTTGATCACAAAGATTGTTTCCAAGTGGCAGATTGAACTCTGAAGAGTGATTTTTCTATAAAAACTACAATACTTGAGTGAAAAAGTTGGAAAATATTTCCCTTCAGTGCTAAGGATTAGAGGGAAAGGCAGCTTAGCAGTATGCTGCAGTAAACAATGTCTCACGTTAAACACCACACTGCATTCCCCTAACAGTCCTGGCTGTTAGAACATGTAACTTTTCCATCAGGAAAACCTATATGTGAAAGTTTGAAAGTCATTTATTTAACAGATAAATGAACCCAGCACAGACTCCATGACTGAGAGCAGCCGGATAAAGAGAGGTAGAGGGAGGGAGGAAGTGTGAGAGAGAGGTAGAGAAAGAGATAAAGAGGGAGAGAGACTGAGAGCAAATCTATTACTGATAGTGATTTGGTGCTTGCTGGAGAGGATGGGGAACAGAGGGGTCCATTCATGGGGCTCTTGTCCCAATAGCAGAGATAAGAGAGTAGTGGAGCTCAACTAACTCTGTAATTACACTGCACACAAGTCTGCAGAGAGAGTTTTTTTTTTTTTTTCATCGTGGTGCTGAGAGCTCCATATAAAAGACTCCATAAGATACTGCGAGGGTTAAAGGCATTTGAGTCTAAAGTAATCCCAAATATACTGTATCACCTCTGCCATCAGCAAATCCTGCCAGGACATAATTTGTGTGTCCAGTGGGGTTGGTATATGTGTTTTAACCATGCAGCAAATCTGTCCTTTGGCCCCAGTGGTCCGTGCGAATATTTGTCTCCACTAGCTTCCTAGAACGGTCTCCATGCAACTCTTTCTTCCAGTCTACCGTCACAGAAGCGCTGACAGGAGGTAATTTTGTGATGTTATTTGGGTGATTTTATTTGCTCAGTGGGGCACCATGCCCCCAACCACCACTGACACATTTCTAGTTCTTCACAGTCTCCACAGTGCAAAGCCCACCTGAGACATGGGAAAATCAGAGTAATGAAGTACGCAGCACACTGGCAAAGGCATCAATCAGATGACAGCAGGAGGACAGACAACAAAGGAACAGAGAGGTGGAGTAGCAGCATGGAAAAAGAGAATGCAGAAAAAAAGAGGAAAGCTGAAGCTCAACCAAGAGGATTAAATTATAATGTGAAGTAACATGGGATGAAGAAACTCATGCACAGCTATGAAATATTACACAGCCATACATTAAGGGAATGTTCGAGAGAGAAAGTGAAAGATAAATGTGAATGGGCAATGGGAAAGAAGAACAAGGCCAATAATTTGAGACCGGATATACCCTTTATGGACAGTGTCTAGTTGGGTTCCCCTCTCTGACAGCTTATTAAAGTTTCATGCTAAAATGAGTCAATATTAGATATGACATTTTCAGGGTGAGCTAGTCTGGGGCGGATATGGGAATAGGGTAAGGTTCTCGTTGCCATGGTGGCCAAATGACCAGTCTTGGCCGGAGGGGACAGGGACAGGAAGAAAGATGCACAAGGTGCTTCCATGTCAGCAAAATGATTTTACTTCAATTTTAACTAGAAAACAAGATTAGAGGACCATTATTCAGCACTAAATAAAAATCAAGTTTCTAGAAACGTGATGTAGAGATAGATGTGAAATGCGTTTTGCCGAGTCAGTTTTCTCAGTCAAATCATTCCACAACCAGAATCCATGAATTACTGGAACCATTTGGGTTGCCATAAACACATATACTAAAGCTCATCTGGGAACAAAGCAAAAGCTTACAATGGAAGACAAGGCATAAAAGGATCACGTTGCAATGCACAAGTTAAGGGAGCTGCCAGGATCACATTTCACTGAAGTTGTACATTGTGTGACAAATAGAAGAATGACGGATTTATATCACTCTACTGTGATGCGGTCTTTAAAACCAGGACAAAAACAACACTTACAATATTAAGATATCTAAATACTCGGACAATATCTAGTCTCATATCACGCTACTGATATAATGTTGATATATTGCCCAGCCCATAATTGGTAATACTTCCTGTTTTTTTTACAGGCCTTTTCTCATTATTTATGTTTCAGCTCTTGCAAAAAGAAATACTCACCACTTTCTCGCTCGCTAATACAGACATATACACACACGCACGTGCACACACACACACACACACACACACACACACACACATCACACAAATGGATAAAAAAAGGCATAACACA
Organism: Plectropomus leopardus; assembly: GCF_026936395.1. Taxonomy (NCBI): domain Eukaryota; kingdom Metazoa; phylum Chordata; class Actinopteri; order Perciformes; family Serranidae; genus Plectropomus; species Plectropomus leopardus. The sequence goes on along the minus strand of NC_142184.1, from coordinate 12,656,047 downwards.
CCTTTTGAAATACAAAGCTTTGTATCCTGTACTCCAACACTATTCTCTTATTCCTTACATTCTTAACCTCTGTTTGCCATATCTGTGCCTCATTACTTCCTTTTTGTGTTATTCTCAGTTTTTAAGCTGTCTTGATCATAGGCAGCACAAAGACACAAAGTGACTGGGATCAATCTGTTCTTTGCAAACCCCCAATGTGAAGGAAAATCAGTAGTGAAGATACTTACAGAAAAGATCCCTGGGCATTTCCTTTCCTTTGAGAAGTGGGGAAGAAAGTGAGGACTGCATTTAAAGATTCAAAACTGTTTGAATCACACACTCAGTCAGATACATACTTATAATTTGTTACATTGTTTGAAGATGTTAAAGGGAAAACATGCCGTCAAGAGACAGGGCATGACACAGAAAGCGGTGAAATGTGGAAAAACGACAATGCTTAACTTTTGTGAGAGACAAATGTCATCCTCTGCTCTTTCATCCATGTCTCCTGCTCTTCCTGTTGAACCTTTAAAGAGGTCGTTCGACATGCCTAAAGCAGGCCACACCAGAACCAAGCAGCTAACAATCACAGCGCCTAACCTTTCATTTCCTGACTTCACGTAGGAAATCAAAGGCATCGAACAAATGATTCAGAGGGGGGTGGGGGGGGTGATGGAGACAAGGAGCTTTAAAAGACAGAGATAAGGGAAGTTAAAAGGGGGAGGAGAGAAAAGTGAGAGACGTGATTGGCAGTAAAAGGCGGAGGTGACAGACTCAGCGAGAGCGCTCTTTATTTCACTGAGAGTAAAAGGGCTTGTGGTGGAACAGCAGCGGGAAGTCAGAAGAATCGGCAGACCAATTAGATGAAATGGTTTAAAGTTCAAAATCCTGTCTCCATTCACATGCTCGGCCTTCATGAGCTTTCTTCTCCCATAAAAGAGCACGCACATGCACACACACACACACACACACACACACACACACACACACACACACACACACCCAAGCATAACACGCCAATGCACATACAGGCTCAGGAACTCTTTTTAAGTTTATATACAAGAGATTGAAACCAGGTTGAGTTGATTAGAGTAGTATTGAGTACTGAACTCTGTACTTTTATCTCTGTGCTTTTTCGGTCAGGATACTGACCGAATTACATCAGTGCTACAGACTAGCAATTCACATTAAATCCATTGCTGCCAAATGTTGGTACCCAGGGTTGGAACAGACAGGGGCAAGTTAAATTCAAGGACTTTCAAGTACTTTTCTAAGCACTCTTTTTCATTTTTAAGCATGAAATTGTTTTCACTACAATCATTGCCTGCAAGAGAATTGTGTTAATATGCTCCACCATCCACAGTCAGACACACACGGTTGCTTATTTACTACCGAATTACAGCTCAAAACTCGCTCTAACGTTGGCACTGTGTCAGTGTTTTGCCGGCGAGCAAAGCATTCTGGTCCAGACTTCTTCCTAATATTTACTGACCCATTGCCGCTCTAAGCTCATACCACTAATGAAGCATTAGAAAATAATTGCAACACAGCTAGGCTTCCTAGTTTGAAAACATTTATCTCATATGTATCATAAAACAATATATTTTTTGGTTCTCCTCAATCATATTCAAGTACTTTTTCAAGGACCAAGTAAAAAAAATGTATGATTTTCGAAGTATTCTAGTTGTTAAATTAAAAGTGTCAAATTCAAGTACTTCTAGCACCTCAAGCATCTTGCAAGAACCCTAGGTGCCTACGGGTGAGAGTGCTGGGGTTAAAGAAGAGGCCGAAATGCTGTAAGATGCTCCAAAGCCTGGAAGTCAACCTTGGACCTCCAAGGCCAGCAACAGAGCACCAAGTTCAGCATCCAAGCACCGCGGAGCTGCAGGGTTCAACCTCAGGCTGGAGGTAGAGGCAACCTGAAGTCAGAAAGCCAGCTACGGACCTACAAGGCGATCACAGAGCTCTGCAGAGTTGCTGGGTCAACTTCAGACCCAAGACAGAAGTGCCCTAAGGCCAGCTACAGCTTTGGCTGGTTGGGCCAAAACTATTGCTGCAGCAACGTAATAGTGTTGGTTAAGTTTCTTTTGCATATTATTTTAATAATAGCCTAGACACACATACACATACACAAGAAGGCAGAGACAACAGATTCACCCTGCTATGAATAGAGCAAAACAGCAAAATTGCGTTTTAGTCTATGTCACCCCTGAGGCTCGTTCAGAAACTAAATTTTTGTTATTAGAGATAAAGTAAAGTACTGAAAAAAGGTAGCACTGGGTAACAGGTAATGGTATCGGTTCAAATGTGAATGTTTCCCAGTCCTAATTAGAATGAGTTGCCATAATTACAGGATGGACTTATTAAGGTGTTTCTTTCATGGGGCATTAGGACGAAACACAAATTAAACATGCCACATGCAAATGAATGCTAATTGTGACCAGAGGTGTGATCTCATTGGAGCCGTTGGCAAATATGTCCGCACTGAGCAAGCACATCTTATTTCACTCTTTACACACTATCCACTCAGCATGCTTTGATCTGCCAATATCAGTCTACATAGCTGCCCACGAGGGCATGGCCGTGGACTAAATCGGGCATAGATACTTCTTTTCATCTCCTCTTGTTTAATCGCTATACATTTGTGGAAGCATCAGAAAATAGCTAATGATAGTAAGGTGAGTCAATGCTCTACGGCATTAGCTGCTGCCCTGATTTCAACTTGGAGGGGAAGAGATAGTGTTAGGTTGTAATTTCACACCTTAACTTGCATTCCTGCCGTTTACTCTCGCTGCACCTGGGGAGCGAATTCAAAGAGAAATGTTTAATTTTGTTTCTGAGGAACTGGCAAATGTGGACAGAGAATTAAATCTTATCAAATGAAAAAAATCCCATTTTGATTACCAAGGATATGTAAGTGCGCTAGTGTGGATGTGTGTGTAACTACACCGTGTATGGTTTCAACTGTGTGTCTGCAAGGGGAACTGAGTTGTTGGGACTTGGCATCTCTCCTCTTTAATGAGCATCTCTAGAGATGGCAGGTGCATGTTCAGCCATTCTTTTACAAGCTCAGCAACAAACAGGCCAGTCCTCTCTCTCCCACTGCAATTACCACTGTCATTAGTAGAATCACATTATCAACAACACCAAACAAGCGATATTGCTCCTAAACCCGCACAAAACACTTTTGAAACACTGGCATCAGCACACACCTAGATCTATCATAGCAATGGGAAATAAAAAGAATATGAAAATATGTTGTTAAAGACATCCTGATGAGTTTGAAGCAAGGGATTGTTGAGCCTCTGCCATCAGTTTCTGTTTTTAGAATGACCTTCCTAATGAGGTCAAGCTCTGTCAGTATCATCTTTAAAAGCACATTTTTAAAAGTAAACATTTACGTAATTATCTTTACTTAATAGTCCTTGAACTGCCTTTCCATGTTTTATTTTAATGAATACTATTTTGGCTAAGTTGCCATCTCATTTTGTGTTTTTCCTGTTAGTTTAATCTTTTCCATCTTCATTTAGTCACTTAATGTGCATTGAAAATGGATTTGCCAATATTGAAAATGCTTATGATTCATGGTAGTTGTAGTAGTAGTAATGGTGTCATTAGTAGTGGTGTAATGGGAGACTTTCACCCTCATTTCAGCCCCACCCTCGCTGTGGAGTTGGTTTAGCAAAGCCGATATTTGGAGCTGTGCATCCCATAGTAATACTGAATGTGACTGTGTCCCCAAAACTCCAGACACCAATAGGTGAGCTCTATTATTATGTTTACTCTTTTAAGCCAGAGTAGTAGCAGGGGAAATCATCCTCTCTTCTCTTTCACTGCCAATTTCTTCCTCTCCTTGTGTTTTCTTTCCCTGGCTCAACTTTGTTCCTCAGACTATAGATAACAAATACCTCCTGTGAGCTGCTGGGAGGCATTTAAAAACCAAATAATGAACACATTTGGATTTTAAAACTCCAAAGGGGGACAAATATGAGGTTTCATGCAGAGGACCTTGATCAGCTATTTTAAGTTTCAAGCTTAAGGTGAGTTTGTGGCGCTTCAGGAAGACCACAGGCAGGACTATTGCTTGCTGTGCATCCTGTTGTTGATGTTAGTTTTTTCTGTGCTGGTGGTGTTGTTGTCGATGTTATTATTGTTGTCTGTTTATTTATGTGGCAAATGCTGTACGGTACATGGTGAATTTCTGAAAGGACATCTATCTATCTGTCTGAGAAGGTATGTGTTCAGGTTTAGGCACAAAAAAACACTTGATTTTGGTCAGGAAAAGATCATGTTTTGGCTTAAAACATCCACATTTGATGGCACAAAAGCAAAAATAGGAAAAGCCGGGATGGACTGGTAAAATACACCCAGGGTCAATGACTCAATTTACTCTGCGAAACCTCACAACGTGTCACTAAAAACATAGGTTTGGTGCCACAAACGCTAGTGGAAACACTGTGAAAGGTCGCCAAAAGACAAACTCTGCTGTTTGTCGGTTTCAAACAGTGGTCCGCAGCTTGGCAGGCTCCTCGGTAAAAATCCATCCCCTCCACTTCTCAGAGAAATAGTTAATATTGTGTCAAGTAGCATACAATAAGAATGCTGGGCAACCAACAATAAAAGAGACTCTGCAAAATCAGCCTTCAAACGCACCAACCTCAAAAAATGCAAAAGATCTTGATCAAGCATTGGCATATTTCATATCAAAACACATGATGCCATATCAAATTCTTAAAAAAGTCTGTCTTTTTAGGATTGTTTGGTTGTTTGTCACTACAAAAAGATGTGTCTGTGATGCAATGAAAATATTTTTATCTGAACTAAATGTCGGGTTAAGTGATTCCAGCTTGTATTAGTGCCATTTTTAAGTTTTAGGCATATTATGATGATTATCAAAACAATATCGTTACTTGCAATTATTTTAGCCAGGATAAATCATCACCAGGATCGTGACATGAAATTTTCATATCATCCGATGCCTAGTGTGTATAGATTCGATTTAATTTCACTTTATTATCAGAGGACGTGAGTATTCTAAAACTTTTGAAATTTTGTCGTCAACTGTCCTATATAAATATAAAAACACAAAACTTTTAACAAACAACAAAAACATACTACAAACACTACAAATGACATCAGAAGTAAAAACAAGCGGATGTAGCGCAACAAAATAACATCTCCTACTATGTTCAGTGTTCAAATATTGTACTTAGAAGGGGTACTTGAGTAAAGTTGGGCATAATACTACCAACCTGAGACAAGGTTGAATATGAAGTTTGAAAACCTGACTCAAGTGTTTCGGCGGTCTATCTGTCTGCATCGCAGAATGCCGTTAGGAGCAGCAGGTAAGAGATGGAGAAAAAAGTCGCCTGTCATTTTTGGTAGATTGATTTCTGATTAGTTTTAAGCCTTTTCATGTTAGCACTCACCCAGGCCACCAGGTTCAGTGAGAAAAACACATTCAGAATCTGCTTCAGTGAGTTAAGAAACACATGAAAGCTGTGGGAGTAAAGCTTGAGTGAAACCAAAACAAGTTTGTCATGCCATAGATGTTGTGTGGAGGTTGGTTAACCTGCTCACACAGCTGGAGATGTAGAAAGCCCTGGGACCATTAGCCTCACTGGGTGGTCACTTCTAGATGGAAGATCACACACAAAAACACGCACAGCCACTGCCTACCTCCCACTCCCTCCACTGGGCTCTGTGATTCAGCCGAGCAAGAGTGGAAGGTTAGTGGGTGTTTCATCCCTTTGAATTTAAGGAGCGGCTCAAGTTGAAGTCTGTTCTGTGTTTTTCTCCCGTCATGGCTCGCCTGGGGCTGCGGGGACCTTTATTTACTGGAGCTGACACGCCAGGAGCGTCAGAGCGCCCTAATTGCTTCACGGCCTCCTTGAGCTGTGTGATGCGTTCACTCTGAACATGGACGTCTCAGGGAGAGAAATTAAGGGGCCGTGGCAAGGAACGTTGCCTGTGTCCACTTTTAAAGACAACCTTGATACACGCATGCACCGACACGCACAAACCAACACTCTGCTCTATGAGCTGTGAGCAGAGAGGTCTCTAATAGCCTGACGGGTCCAGAATGTGTACCAGAGAGGGCTTAAGCACGCTACGCAACACTAACGCTCAAACAGTAAGCACAACTGAGCAAAGACTCAAGTTTACCACATCTTTTAATGCTTCATATCATAATGACGAACCCATCTCTAAAATCTCATCTTTGTTACGCAGTACGATGATGCACAATGAAACTAAAAGACCGCGCAGCACATTATGCCGATCCACTCACACTGCTCAGATACTGCATAAACCCTAGTTTAATCAAGTCTAATTGTCGAGATTATGAGGACTTGTGTATGTTAATGCCTCGACAAACACCCAAACTGGAACATGTATTGTCCCTTAGGAGGGTTTACACATTTTCCTCTGCTATTAGTACATGTTAAGCTGTGAGTTAGCTGAATACAAACATGATAATAGCTAGTGGATTAAATTTAGCGCTTCCTCATAAAAAGTCATCTGGCTTTAGTCACGACTGCCAACACCAAATTCTGGGTAAAAGTTAGGACTCAGAATTTTCCATGAGCATGGTAAAATTGATGTTTTTTTTCCTTAGTATGAGCTAAGTGATTCATTTCTGAATCAAATAATAAATACAGCACTCTGCTCTGCACTATGGAGACACTGTTGACAATTATCTATTCACTTGCAATTTGCACTATAGCTAAAACTTTATACTGCAGCCACTTCCCTTTTGAAAACTCTCATCCAAACAGATACGAACAGCATCTGACAGGCTGATTAATAATGAAAGCTTTCCTCCACCCTGGAATTCTATTCCCCCAATAGGATTTCTATTAATGTTGATTGACCCTGGCTCAGTCAGTGCCACTCTGGCACAGCTCACTGCTACCCCTGTGCCTCCTTAGGTGCCAGTGCAGGTTAGCTGATACATGAATAATTCCCAGTGGACATTAACAGTAAGAAGTAGGGCAGAGGATTCAGTGGTGTGCTGCTCTTCCCACCCTCACTCGCAATCCCCTCATCAGCAGGCTGTTAATATTTAATTATACAAGCTTCATTTCATACTCTCCAGCTGAAACTGTGAGGTGCAGATGGAGGTGCAGGGGAACACTATGAGAAAAGTGATGAACTAGAATACTGGGGGGGTTGAGGGGTTGATCGAGGATACAAGAAAGAAAAGAGGGAAAGAAGTAGAGCGTGGAGGAGGAAGATGCAAGAGCCATTATGCCTGCAAGTTTAACCAGACAAGTCAATTAAGGATTTTTCTATGTGTGGTGGACGCACAAGAGGTGACGGCCTATTGATGGGACCCAAATTCCAACCAAAGGCATCAGTGCCATGAAAGCTGTGTCATTATCTCACAACTGTCTCTTTGAAATTGCATTCATAACGACCTTAATTAAATAAAATGCCACTGTTTCTATTTTCTGTGTTATATAGGGCACGTGCAGCCCAGTTGCCATAAAACAAATGTTGGCATTATACGTTTTTGCGAACAACAAATGTTTCTGTTGGGTGTTTCAAACCATAGCAATGTTTCTAAAGCAATGTAATAAATGAACTGACTTTGTCATGGTGGAGGTAGAGGGGATGGTGAAGATGTGACATGAAGGCCAGACATCTGCCAAGTTGCAGACTACACTGTTTGAGACCAACAAACAACAAAATCACTTATGTTTTCACAAGTTTAACTGTTTTTTCAGCTACTTTTACGCCACCAAACGTGGGTGTCTTAGTGACATGTTGCTGTTTTTCCAACCAGATATAGTGCCTCTAAGGTGGTGGGATTTTTTTTACCAGGACATCACTACTTTCCCAGCTGGGATTGTGAATCCCACCCACAGGATAAGCAGTGAAATAACAATACAATAGTAAAAAATAATAACAGATATATAAAAGATTAAATGATAAAAAAACAAGGTGCCAAGTATAATAAAATATATGTACAGTCAACGCTGCCTTATTTTTAAAGACGTGTGTTACGGTACGTTACGTCACATTAATGCATCAAATGAATTTCTAATTCAAACTTTGTGCTCCTTTTTTAAGTAACCACATATATTTGTGCCTAAACCCAACGACACTGACACTTATGAAACGGCGACCATTTTTACAACACTGGATATGTGCCGTCTTGCCCAATGGTAGGTGCAGTTTGCCCCACTGGAAGCATTATAATAACAGAGATAACAACGGAAAACAACCATTTAATTGACTGATAACATTCAAAAGAGGTGTCTCATGCTAATGTAAAACATACTACTGTGCTGTCACAAACTGCCTCACTGATATCTGTTCTGCTTATCCTGTATTTATTCCTGTTATCTTCCCTTCTCATGAGGCTACACAAGGGCACTTCAAACTGCTGCTTCTGTTGTCCGCTGACTGTACTTTAAAACTTTTCTGTAAAGTTCAAACTCTAAACTACAGATAACTCAGTGTCAGAGCAGAAAGTTTCTAATCTTTGAACCGTAATTAACTCTAATAACAGGGGATAACTGGTTCTGCAGCTTCCTACAATGTTTCTCTGTTCATATTTGCTTTTTTTTTCTCCAGCAGATAAGTGCTCAGGCTTTTTACATCACACATTATCTGACAGAGGAAAGGACTTTAATGATACAAACAGACAAATTAGGCTGCTGTGTACATTGGGATTCCTCCCTGTCTTCCTCCAGACTCTGTTTACATTTTATACATGACCAATTTAAACTAGACATCTCCTGTCAGGTTCCACAGGCTAATGATGAGTATGTTAAAGGACCTGCTAAAACTTTCCTGCTATGTGGACGTGACGTGTAACAGAATTACTCAAGAAATATGGAACTCGCATGTAGAGTATTTAATGTTGAAAATTCATCCTAATATTAGACCTTTGGGCTATTTCCTTTTTAACAAATCTTGTCGGAGTGAGATCTTGCAGATGAAGTGGTAGAGCATTAATAATTTATGTCTGAGCCTTTTTATAGAGCACAGCCCTTGAGATTCATAATGCTATTCACATTAGGCCTCAGAAAAAAAGTTTAAGTTTTAATAAATAGGTATTAAAACTTTAACTGATATTAATAGCACCAATTAAAGGGCATACTGTGGAGTTATGCATCATTTCTGTACTAGTAGAGTGGAAAACCCACTCAGCAGAACCTCCCATAGCTCTGTGTCTCTCATTCACTTTTTCTTTGTCTCTCTTTTTTTGATTCGCACACATTTTTAATCTCACTTAATCATCACTGTCTCCTTTCCAAATAAGAGATAATACTTAAAATTGACACTCCATTGCAGGCATTGTGTAGAAACATTAACATCTGTGCATACCTTTTATGGCGATCATAAATAAAAAAATTGTTCAGTCTGCTATAAATACGCGAGACGCAGCATTTTACTCCACCTCATCACTCCATAATCAATTCACTGAACATTACTACTACAAGATGAGAGCGCCTGACCATCCATGGTGGTGATTGATGAGCAATTTTCCTTGTCTCCCACATCATCGTTTCCTCTAGTGTGCTGGGTCAAATGGTGTGTGTTAGTCAGCCAATAGCCATTCATTTTGGTTTATGAAGTGGAACCTGTGCTGGTTGGTCATGCCATTAAAGACATTAGCATACACGCCTTTGTTACAGGTATGGAGCGCATGCATGTCAGGCTGTTTTAACCAAAGCTCTATTTCACAGGTGACTGAAAGAGCCTGCATTCATGTTACTGCTGTTTGTCTCCAGTGGCTCCCCAGTGCCAGCGTAGCAGGTCTTTTGCAGCGGCCAGCTTTAGTAGCACTAGAGGGGCAATCTCTGTGGGTTTCTCACTCTCTCTCTCTTTTTTTGTTTGCTCTGATGCACTACTGTGCCCGCGGAGATACGGTGGAACAGAGAAAAAAAGAGTGTGTTTCCTTTATTCTGCAGTTCTGAAAACGAGACTATAATTTTCTTGCTGGAGCCAAGAGAAGGGGGTTGACTTAAATAATGGCTTCTGTGTTCTAATTTGAGTAGGGATTTATCCTGCTGCTTGGCTAGTGTAATGCTAAAGAGTCTTGTGAGCTGATCAGTACGAGCAGTCGGAGAGGAACGAGACAGCAGAGTGGGGAAATGAAGATGGAGAGAGAACGAGAGGGGAAGAAAGAGAGGAGCTCAAAGAGAGAGAGAGGTTCTGCTTCTTTGCTCCGGTGATTCCCGATGAAATTGATTCTCATACCTCCTGAGATCTCCCACTGTCCCCTTTCTCCCCTTCGTCCCGCCTCTATTACATACCTGTCCAGAGGATGAATGATCTACACATTACCCATGAGTACCGCTGACCGGTACACGCATCACTGACTTCCAGTGCTTAGGGACCTCACAGACGCGCTGTAGAGACAGAACGGGAAAGGTGCGGGAGACGAGATGGCAAAGGATGCGTAAGAGAAAGAGAAACGATCAAAGCTGTTGATGGAGATGAGCATGGGGGAAGAGAAAGTCAAAGTGAGTGAGGGGGAAACCACCAAAGTGACAGCGGTGGAGAAGAGAGGAGGGTGCGATGAGGGCGGCAGATGGAGATGTGCAGGTGAAGGCGAAGGCGAAGGGGATAATAGACTCAATGAGTTAGCGTATTAAGAGGAAGGCAGGGTAATGAAGGATGGAGTTAAAAAAAGAAGATTAGGGATTCCCACTGAAAGAAATGAGGATCAGATAGAGAATGAGGCTCGGGGTGTAGAGGGGGCCAGTCTCCTCCAAATAGCTCGGAGGCAATCAGGGCCGGCGAAGGCTGTGCCTGTAGCTTCAACCCTGTAGTTCATTGCCGCTCTCCCAGGGGATAGGTGTCACTTGTGTGGAGAAAGAGAGCAGCCACTTTAATGAATGGAGCTCTTTATCTGAGCCCTCACGGCGAGTTATTACCTACTGAGTAGACACTATGTGGAGCAGGCTCTGTTTCCACGGTAGTGATCCCCAGGGCAGTGGGGGTTGGGGGGGGGCGTGGAGCAGGAGAGGACGGGAGGGGTGGAGAGGGGAAGAGGAAGTTCATATTTGGTGCCTTATTTTGTAACAGGGTATGACATCTCTGGCCTCCATGCTATAACAAAGCCCTGAAGCATGGTCGAGCATCACTGACGAGAGGAGCATTAGTGTGGAAGGCTGCAGGAAAACCACACAATAATAACACCCACTGGGAAGGCCTCAGACTGTGCTGAATCTCTACAACTTCTCTCTGCATTTCTACTACGGAAATGGGAGTTTTAAAAAGTATTCAAGCAAGCTTTCTCTTAACACAGAAAAACTTCTTTTTAAATCATGAAGTTTTTGTCGGTCTAATGAGGTCGTACAAAAAGGAGGGTTTGGAGTTGCCAAAGTAGGACGTAATTTCACTCCTATGAACCCTGGGAGCAAGTTAAATCTGAATTAATTCTCTATTGGATTAAAACTTGTGATTTATAGCAGAGAAATGTTCACATTTCAGTTATTTTCTTTTTGAAAAAAAAAGATTTACATTTTAAACAGGTAGAATTTATGTGGTATCATTACCCATAAAGCCTGTGGGAATTGTCAACAACCTTGCACGGTCCAGAGGTGCTGGACCAGAGACTCTAAACTGCTCCAGCGTGTCTTTGTATGTTAACACCGTCCATAATAACCTGCCCTGACTCTCTGCTAGTATATGCTGCAACCTCTTGTGACTTTGAAGGCCATAATCATGATAATTATTGCAGTAATATTCATGCATAAAGTACATTAATGCAAATAGATGCAATGTAATGTGCTTTAAACAATGAAACAAAAACAAAAAAAGAACTGTTGCAAAAAGTGTAAGCAATAAATTCATCCATTCTTGTATAATTTAGCAGTATAACTATAATTGTCCTAGTATCTCCCTTTCCTGCCTGTCTGCAGACACAGCAGAGCTGATGGAGGAAGATGGAGTCAGTCTAAACCCTCTGTTCTCCAGCTCCGCAGGCTCTGAGAGAAGCCCGGCTCCCCCGACGCTGCCTGATGGCTTTAATTGGTCTCCTCTGGCTAGGAGCAGAGCGCAGGAATCCCTACCCGCTAATGGAGTGAGCTGCAACAAGAGCGATAACTCTCATACACTGAGTGTTCAGTGTGCGCACATACATGTTCGCTCAAACAGTCATATATGTGCACGGTCAACTATGCACACAGTACACACATGTACAAAGTAAGCATTTAATCCACCCGAGGAACTCCGCCAACTCTTTCTATCTCCTTCCTCTCTGCGTTCATACATAAATCCATATGCCTGAAAACCTGCCATAAAAACCTAAGTGAATACTTTTCCCTCACATACAATGCTGGTAAGACAAATTGCTCCCTGAAGGAACTGGCTGTTTGATTTTTACCTGTTATGAGTCGTGTTCAGGGACTATTTGACACAACGAGGGGTTAAAGGAAGTAACAAGTGCCATACATTCTAAATCCCTGTCTACATGTTTACAGATTTTTTTGGGAAACTGATATTTTTCAACTCTGTTTAAAAAATAATTCTGCAAAATCAACTCACTCTGTCCTCAGCAGTTTACTCTGTTAAAGATCACAAAGTAAACATGCCAACATTTCCATTTTCAAAACACCTACTGGAAATGTTATCACCACTGATTATTGTTCAATTTAAGCATGAAGGAGTCACTCAAACATACAAGCGATGCTCTGGACATGCAAAAGTTTTTCTTCAAATCTTCATCAACAACCAATTCATTCTGGAAAGTGTATCAATATGTGCTGGTTTGACTGGGCTTGATTCCAAAACCTTTATTTCTGTTGGCCTTTAAACCGCAGATGCTGAGGTGAAGCAAAAACACTGGGTGCAGCAGATGCTTCAGTTTGTGAGTGAAGTGGTGCATCAATACTAAAATTCATTGTCAAGTCTTGTTAGACAACGTAGTGCTACCAAACCGTTCACAAACCCGTAATCCACCATTGTTGCTGTTGTATCTAGCGTATGCTCATTACACAAAGCAACAATAGGCATGTGCTAGTTGAGGAGATTATGTCAAGGTTTCTCAAAGGCTATGCTTTACATGTCCACATGGACACGCAGTAAGCAGAGTTTTGAAAATCTGCAACTTAGGGGGCTTTTTAAAAAAGTCTCCATTTTAGTGACCTAAAATTCTGTTTGCATGTAGATGAGAGGCACAAACATAGAGGAAAATATCCATTTATAAAAAAAAAGTCTGTATACGTGTAGACAGGACCTTAAGCTAGAAAATAAACACTATTGCATCTGTCCCTGTTTTGTGCTTGTATCTAATACTCTATGTTTACTTCACATGAAATCCCATGTGATAAGGTATGCTTGAAAAGGATGTAGGGAAGAGAAAAAATTAAATATGTAGAAGGATCATACAAGAGCTAATGTGAAACTAATGGTTTTAGAAAAAAAGCAGTGTGTGGTGTCTGTAAATCATGTATCAGAAATTCTGAGTTGCAAAAAAGGAGAAAAAAGAAGAAGAAGAAGAGAAACTGTTTTCCACTGTTGACTCTCCGGGGAACGATTATAGATGTTATTATTCTCGTGGACAGATGCTGTTTGTACTGAGTAGACCATCTCCAGAGCATTGCAAGATGAGAGAAAGAGAGAAAGAAATAAACAGACAGACAAACAGACTGTGATACCACTGGCGGAAGTACAGTACATGAACCCTCTCTTTGTCTAATGAGCATTAGACAGACACAGACCACTCCCTATCTTGTATTACTCAGGTGGGAATTACGCTGCTGAGGATGGGGAATTGCTAAAAGCAACATAAACATACGCCACACCCAGCATCTCCCCGTAGCCTCAATATCTCAAACAGACCTTGAAAAGTACATGAAAGACAAACAAGCAAAAACTGTTTGAGGGTAAACGGGAGGGAGAGTCAATGTGGAAATGATATTGGAAAAAAAGAAGAGTAAAAGTGAACTTTACAGTGGGAGCATGATCTTCTTTAGCATTTAAGCGACGTTCATTTACTGACTGAACGAGATCGCGAGTTTCCCATGTGTCTGAAGTGCACAGAAACAAAGCTGACAGAGAAGATCAATCCGTAAAACTCAACACATCCCAGCACCAGCTGTCACTGTAATTGCCTCCTTCTACTGTCATCTTTAGCATCAATTTCATGCTAATGCTGCACCAGGTAACACTGGTTATGGGTCTGCAAAGACTCTACTTCTTCTAATGAGCATTGGATTTCCATAAAGAGCACAAGCAGTTCTATAGTGGCTACAGGCCCTCTGTATGCAGTTAAGTTGTGTACAGTATTTGTGCCACTATGGCATTGTGCCAATCTGGATTCTTAATGGGCTAAGCAGTGTTTACTTTTCAAAAGACTTCCACATGAATTATTGATGGCTGCAAGCTGATTTGTGCTCGGAATTAGCCCAGAATAATCCATCTGGGCCTATCTTGCTTCCTAGGTGCCATGTCTCTCTCCAGGGTAAACAGGCTGACTGGAAAGTTACGTAGCTTTGCACAGTAATTTGTTATCCTGATTTCTGCTGAGTGTAAAAGTGTTACTTGAAGTGGCACAAAAAGCCCAAGCTTAAGAGGACAGGCCCTGTGAGCACAACGGGAAGGTGACCAAAGGGCTTTTGTTGTCCCGCTGGAACCACGAGACATGCACCGATAATCTCAAATGAATAAATTAACAAATGTTTTTTGTTTTTGTTTTCTTTTTTTCCTTTCTTTTGATTAATCCGAGCTTATGAAGAGGACTAATCATTTCGCAAATATTTTTTTTAATCACTTGCAAACAAGTAATTCCTGATCCCATCAGGGAAGCAAGGATGGCAAGGTTCCCAAAGGACCTGGTGATCATCCTCTCCTCTCACCCTTATCCTTATATTAATTCATTATAATGTAATTTAAAGATACAGAGTGTAGGATTTAAGAAGATATATTGGCAGAAATGGAACATTATACGTTTGCTTTCTATATATGATAAATCATCTTTTTTTAGCTTAGAAAGAGCTGTTGTATCTACAAAGGCAGTGAGACCTCATCTATGGTGATCGCCATGTTGCACCGCCATGTTTCTACAGTAGCTCAGAGCAGACAAACCAAACACTGGCTCTTGATAGGGCCATTCGTGTTTTGGATCAGCTTCTATAGTTAGCAGCCCCTCCTTGGAAAAACAGATTTTTTTCACAGGAAACTGCGTCATTTCATGTTTTTCCAGGTTCAAATCACCGGGACTGTTTGTTTTGGAGAGGAGGAGACCTCTACTGATTATTCAGCTCCCGATAAAAAACTTCAGTGATTTTACCCATTTTAATCCCCTGGTCCATTCTGTTTGTTTTGTTTGTTTTGCCTCTGCAGGCAAACAGTCTCAAGGTAAAAACCTCCTGAACGCCTAGATCAGAAATAACACGAACATACAAAATTAACTGTGAAAATAGGTGAACACACACTTGTAGGTGCTTAGCAACAGGCCGTCTGTGACAGGCCGAACAGCGTAGCAGAAACACTGATTTGTAACATGAAACTGCTTTATTCAATGTTTTAACCAGTTTTAATCACCTCGTCCATTTGTTTTGGAGAGGAAAAGACCTCTGCGGATGATTCAGGTCCCTGAAAAAACGTCCTAAAAAAATTAACGCTGAAGAAATTCTAACCTGGAGTAGTTCCAGCTGGTTGCAATCTGCTATTCTCACTTTTAGCTGCCACTAAATCCCTCTAAATCTTACACACTGGACCTATAATGGTACTTCTTTTCTCCTCTTTCTAAATATTTAATCCTTTCCTGTCAATTTTCCTGCAAGGCATCAGTTTCTGCTCCTTCTTCTGGTCATGAGATGTCTGTTTAAAGCTGTCGTCTTTTACCCCTGCAGTGGTCTACAAGCGAGAACGCCTCCGGAGCTTTTCTTTGTTTGGTTTCAGAGCAGAGAGGAAACCCTGGGAATTCTATGATGTTAGGAGGAGGGGATGAGGGGCCAGAATACCTGATGCAGCAAATACACCTCACAATGTGATACTTCATCACCCCCTCTTTTGCTCATCTCTCTCTCTCTCTCTCGCTAATAAAACATAATCGTCTTACATAAGTCCACAGGAAAGACAGCAGTAATATAACGATTTCCTTTAAATGTGTCCGTGCATCGGCTTGTACTGTACGAACGCACTGTGAATGTGTGAATGGTAAAAATTAGAATAGTTATCAGAGGAGGTCTGAAAAATGCTGGAGTAGAGCTGAAGGAAGACAAAACTTCTACATTTGAGAATTTCTTCCCACTGCGCTCGTGTGAGTGATGCCAATTTGTCCAGACCCCGATTCATTTTCTTGGCCCTCTTTGGTGTCAGAAAACGAATAGGCTTTGCATCTGAAGTTTGGTAATAAACTCTTGGATTAGATCCATCCCTCGGACAGAAATGAACCAGCCTGAGGAAAGAATAAAGACACTTTTCCTCAGCAGTCTGTCAGAGGCAACTGGCTCTGCATTCTTTCCTGTTTGTGTGTTTTCAACTATTCAACTTACTTATTAATTTTTGGCATGAGAATACCCATCTGCCATTACTGTGGTGACATGCTTTTGAGCAGTTGACGAGGTTTGGGAGCACAGCACTGTGGAAGGAAAAAGCCTGCTTAATTAGTGTGACTGTGGAGTCAGGAGATGTGTTTATCTCATTATGGGCATCTGAATGAATATTCACATGTCCTTGCTGAGGAATTTTTACTGTAGCAGCAGTTAAACTTAAAAAAGAAGAAATCTAAAAGTGTGAGAACGGGCTAAACTATTGCATAAAATGATGTAAATTATAATATGTCTAACAAATGTGACCCTGAGTTTATAGCAAAAAGGCAGAAGTGTGGGTCGTTTCATGTTCCACTGCTGTGTTTTGTGCACCAGGCTTTGAACAAGACTCTCCATGAATCTCAGCAGCTTTTTCAGGTGTCCATGTACTGAGCAGAGATTGATGTACTCTGTCTTCCACACCCTGTCGGTATCCCTCTGTTTCACCCTGCTGAGCTAATCCAAGCTGGCCAAATCCCTCTGCCGAGCAGGCCCACATAGGAGCTGTCCTGCTGGGTGCAATATGCCACCCGCTTCCCTGGCAATGCCTGCCCCGTAGGGCTTCAAGCCCAACTGTGGCGTCTTGTCAGTAAACAGACAAAGATGTATGAATCATCTAAGTGACTCGGAGCAGGTAGTCCTATGACAATAACATGTTGTTGAATCATGACAAAGATTATTTGCTCTGTGGGAATACTGCAGCTCTGTTCCTGGGTGACACCGCAACAAAAGCACCTCCGGGCTTGCAACCGCGCTCTAATCTTCCAGATACCTGCCACACGCCATCAGATACAGAGCTGATGCACCTTTTAAATGGAAGCGCTCTACCAAAGAGAGAACAGTTATGATAAGCTGCGGTCTATCTCTACATAGTCAATTACACTTAGCCGGTATGGATGGCCTGAAAACTCCATCCACTAGTGCAAATCAGTGTTGCACCATGCTGAGCAGACCACAGAATATCAAATTAAGTTCATCTGTCAAGGGAGCAGGCTGCTCTCATATCTAATTGGCAGCAGAGGCTTAAGAACAGGGTTCTATAACAAAGAGCGGTGATCAGTTTACTTCCGTCTCTGCTCTTTTTGTGAGACTTGTCTCTGCTTTAATCTGCTCTCTGTCTTTGCCGGAGAAATGTTTCACTGCCCAGACAGCCTTAATGAGTCGAAGATGTGAGTCTGCTGAGGCTCTCTTTGTGTGGTTTTGTCTTTATCTTTATCACTGGCTAACACTCATCGGACATGTTGCAGGGTTTAGCCTGGCAAACAAAATGCATTATCAGCCTCCGGTGAGCAATAACGGAGAGCCTTTCACATTGTTACAGAAAAAAAAAGTTATTTTCTGCTCCATGTACAGGTGACATCATTAACAATCTATGTCTTTTTTACCAATCTTGTCAGAGATTTCAATTGTGCTCATTGGGGGTCTGCTATGAACCTGCAGTGTCTTTGTCTGTGGCATTTAAATCCCATATATCATGTACCTTGTTAACTCCCTGAGGGAGTTAATAGACAAGATCATGTCTATAATGACCCTCTCTCCTGCACAGCAGACACAGCTGACTTAAAATTTTAAAAATAGATATACATCTATAATATCAAAGTAATCATGATTCTTGTTGCAGGGGATCCAGAGTAGCATGAGCAGAATGCAGCAGAAAACAAACCATGCATGTTGGCACATACTCATTTAATCATTACTGCTACATAGGGAGCCCCCCAAGCAACTCCTGTTACTGCGCTACAGGGCTTTGAGCAGTTTAACTGCTTCTTAGAAAACCGTGGGAGTAGGTTGATGATAGTTCAAATCAGTCAATTAGATTAAAATTGCAGTGTTTTCTTTGTGTGGGCAGCCTTGTTCAGCCAGAGCATAATTTGGAGCAGGAATGAAAACTAAAAAATCAATTTAAACTAGCTTGTAGAAAGTATTTATATAGAAAAAACAATTTATGGTGGTTGCAAGAGTGGATTGTCATTCTAATTCATCCTGCACAGACAAAGGGCTCATGTCTTTCATTACAATTTTACTTAAGTGATAGAAAAGAGAGACTGTTGGAATAGGAGGTGGCAAACGCTAACACCAGCGTGCTAACATGCTCACAGTGACAGCACGCTAACATGCTGATACTTAGTAAATATAATGTTTCCCAAGTTAATTATCTTAGTTTAACATGTTAGCATGCAAGATTGAGCTTACTGGCACTAAACACAAAGCAGATGAGATTAAAATGATGACAATGTTATAAATGATGACAGTTTTTGGTTATTTACCGACATATTTGGGGAAAAAAAAACCTGACTTGATAATGGCGAACAATCAGGGGATAACCAAAGTTATTACAAATGATCTCAAGCAAGGCATGAATGTGCACACTAATTTCATAGTAATCTATCCAATAATTGGGACTAAACATTTTGACCAAAGTCATCAGGATGCATCATTAAGCAACCATGAATGTCCAAAACATTGTGCTAATCCTTCCAGTATATAATGAGCTATTTTACTGACTGAGTGAAAACTTTATCCTGCTGGCGACACAAAATGAAAGGTTGAGGGATCATCAATGTCATTAGGATTAAACCTCTGGGCACCGTAGGTACCTGTACCAAATTTGATGGCAGTAAATCCAATAATTTTCCAACCTCTGACCTCATCAGCTACTGATCAGGCAACCAAAAGCCTCTGAGGGCAACAACCAATATTTGAGGTTCCGTCCAAAAAAAACCCAAAACAAAACAAAAAACAACAACAACAAGGATAACCTATTGAGTGGTAGTAGATTTTGGAATCCAACAGCCACAAAAACATAGAAACACCTGTACAATGTGATTGGTCAAATACTAACTTGTTTTGCAAAATCCATGACAATCCATCCCAACAGCTGTTGGAGCACCCAACTGACCACCTGACACTGCCAACCTTAGTGCCACACCAAAAGCCTAGCTAAAAATCATAAAGTGATCTATGTACTGAAGAAGTGTTAAAAATAAGAAGCGTACTGCCTGTGACTACTTTCAACCTTCGACGCAAGAAAGATTGGTGATTGACAGACAAAATTCAAACTGGTAGATCCAGTGTACAGAAAGCTTTTCTAAAAGAAAGTGTAATTGTTAACATGTTAGCGCAAACACACTTCTGCTCCTTTCCAAACAATGCGTTAATGGCAAAATATTCTAACACTTACAGTGTAAACAGTTGGGAAAACTTAAGAGTCAGAGTAAAACAAAGCAACGACTGTATCATCACATGATAGTTATGTGATGAACAAAGCTCTTTAGATTCACACAGCTAAGAACGCAGAAGTCCTAAATAATGAAATCAATTTCCTCAGCTGATATCATGTTATAATATCATGCCTTCGCAACAATATGGAGGTCAGTTGATATTCTAACACACACGTGTTCAATTTTTATTATTTTTTTCATTTTGCTCTCATTACCCAGCTTGTTATTTATCGTTCAATATTAATAACAATTTTTACCATGTAATTACTGTCAACCAATCATATCAACAGAGACAGGAACAAAAAAAATCATTGAACTGATATATAATACATTTATTGCACATGTACTTTATTGAAAGATAATGCCTCTGACATAATTCAAAAGTAAACTATGAAAAATATATCATCATGCCTTTGCATGAAAAATTCTTGAGGTTAAGGTTAAGGCAATTATCTTTCAGTGAATAAAAAAAGTACACATTCATAAATACATTTATTTGGAACAAATGAAGTGAT
Organism: Plectropomus leopardus; assembly: GCF_026936395.1. NCBI lineage: Eukaryota > Metazoa > Chordata > Actinopteri > Perciformes > Serranidae > Plectropomus > Plectropomus leopardus. The sequence goes on along the minus strand of NC_142184.1, from coordinate 12,635,833 downwards.
TAATTAATACTGACATACATACGCACCTGTGATGTTCCCTTAAGCCTGGGAAATATATATGAAAGTGGATTATACTGTCTATAAAAGTCAAAAGTTTTCCTCTGCAAATCAAGAAATAAAACAAGATACCCAGCTTCCACTAACTGAGTGCAATGGTGCACATACTTATTAAATTTACTTAAATGGTTTTAATTCTGTACTTGAGGTAATGTTAATAAAGAAAATGGTATTATTATAATATATAACTTAAGAGCCAAACCTACTACATCCTACTACTTGTCGTTACCATTACACTTTCATTGTTGTGGTTGCAAAATGATTTGCAATAAGATGTTTACTTTCTGCAAATGCTTTTATGTTTAAGGACTGCAACTTACAATTACTCTCATTATTGATTAATATGCCAATTGATTGATTAATCAATTACTCATATAGTCTATAATATGTCAGAAATTGTGGAAAATGTTCATCACAATTACCCATAGCCCGAAGTGACATCTTTAAATAGCTTATTTTTTTCCAATTAACAGCCCAAACACTCTACATTTACCATCATAACTGACAAAGGAAAGCAGCAAATTCTCAGATTTAAGAAGCTGGATCCAGCAAGCGTTAATTTTTTGCTTGAAAAATGATAAATGATAAATTGTTTTCTAAAAAAAAACAAAAAAAAACCAAAAACTTGGCAACTAATTTTTTCAACTAATCAATAACTTAATCAATTGCTGCAGCTGTAGTTAAAATCATTGCACATTTAATTAACGCAAATGGATTTCATTTTCTATTGCATTACAAAGAAGTCAAAATGTATCACTGAGCTGTAAAAATCTCAATTAAATTTTTACATTGTGAGGGTGAAATGCAGGTGGAATTTCTTTCTCATAGTGTTTTTTTTTCTGCCAGATTTAGTCTAATTTAATTTCAAGCTATATTTGTGGCTGTGTCAGTTTTGTAGTAACAGTAAGGTAGAAATTTAACAAAATAAAACAAGCAAAATTAGATTAAAAATGTCAACATGTGTGAGGAGCTTCAGAGGTTCAGAGGTCAGATTTGCGATGGCAGCTTTCAGGTAATGAACACAACTTGCTGAGCAATGAACACTTACTCATAAAAAAAGGTGGTAGGGATAGGATCAAGGGAGCGTGATGAGGTTTTAATTGCATTACTTTTTTAATGAGCCCAGACAAGGTCTCGCACACATCATTATTTACACCCTAGCTAGTAGTCAACTTAATGTTTATAATCGTGTTTCTGAACAACGCTGCAAACTCATCACACTCTGGTGTGGCAATAGTGTCAGTGAGGCTTTTTGGAGCTGGATTTACGAGGCTGTTAATAGCTGCAACGATCACATGAGGATTACTGCATTGTGATTATCAGTTACCAATTTCGAGAATGAATCTGTGGGCATTTCTAATTGCTATGTTAAATAGCTGCAGTGCTGAAATAAACCAGTAGCCTAGTTTTTTAACTCAGATTTTCTATATCACGTTTTTAGGTTAAAGATATCCTTAGTTCTTATTTGGATGTGTTCTTTGTAAGTCTGTGGCTGTCAGAAGCAGCCCTTGGCTAATTGGTAAGTTACCAAATCATCACAAGAGCAGGGAAGAATCACTGAATGTAAATTATTAATAGACTTAAAAATTCACAGCAGCTTCAGGCATTAAATTAAATGGTAAGTGGACTGCGCTTCTTTAGTGTTTTTTTACCTTAACTGACAAAATGCTCTACAATTGGACTTGTATTCAGCTATTCACACACACACACGCACACACACACACACACACACACTCACACACTGATGGAAACTAAGTTGCTATGCAAGGAGCTGGCTCGGCCATCGGTTTCAGTGTCTTGTGCAAGGATACTTGCATATATGGACAGAAGGAGCCAGCGCACCATATTCTTTAACAATAAACATTTACAACAGATACATCAATCATCAGACTGCATGCAATCTTTTGGCTCAATCCTTGAAAAACTATATTCTCACGTGATTCTCCAAGTAAGGAGGCTTTGTACACCAAGAGACACACAAGAGTCCGGGAGCAGCAGCTGCACAGTGGCAGAAATGCACATATTTTGGTTTTAAAAGGCAATCCATTTCCAAATCAAAAAATACACAGTTTCCTATCACCTGATGTGCTATTTATCAGTCTAAACTGTTTTGGTGTGAGTTTCCGAGTGTTGGAAATATTGGCCATAGAGATTGTCTGCTATGTTTTGTGGTAATTAAATTGTTTTTTACGGCATCTATTGCAAGTCTGTCAGCCTGAAAGACGGATCCCTCCTCACTCGCTCCTCCTGAGATTCTCCCTTTTTGTTCCCACATTATAGGCTTTTTTTTGGGGGGGGATGGGGGGTCTTAAAGACAGAGGGATGTCGTATGCTGTAAAGTCCTCTGAGGCAAACTGTGATTTCTGAAGATGGGTTTTATAAATAAAATTGACTTGATTTGACTTCTCTCCAACATTATGAAATTGAATGGCACCCGGCTTATGGTGCTCAAAGCACCCAAAAAATAAATTTGGAAAACTTGGCAGCAATGTCCCATTACAGAAATCATGACCCGGTTACTAAAGATAATCCATAGCTGAACTAACTTACATTGCAGCTTAGTAGATGCACTCTTCCCTCTCTGTGCTGATATGGTTGGCGGGTATAGTTTGGCAAAAAGAAAATAGTTTCCACAAAAAAAAAAAAAAAAAAAAAACCTGCTTACAGCAAGGTCTGTGGATTATCTTGAGTTAGTTTTTCTTTTTTTCTTTTCTTAAGCTGACATCTGAAACAGGAAATCACCCCAAAATAAACTAGATTGATAAACAGCACTAAAGGTTAGAGTTAAAATCTGTACTTTTGATTTCGGGGTGAACTGTCCCTTTAAGATCCCTCAGCTGAAGCTAAACACTTGATTTCACATGAGAGAGAGAAATAACTGGTGTGAGGACAGAATGTGTTTGCAATAGCAGCGGAAGGAAGATATTGAAGAAAATGTAATGAGGGAGAGATCTGGAGATTTAGAGACTAAAGAGAGGAGGTTAGTGCAGAGAGAGACGGAGAGAGAAGATGTGTAGCCTCCTTGTGTAGATGTAAGTTGACAGGTAAATTAGCATGTGCGGCTAATGGGGCAAAAAGCGGCCAAGCCCTCGCAGGCACCCTTTCACTCTCACAAACAGGCAGCTTGTTGACCCAACCACTACCTCTGTCACTCCATTCCCCAGTTTTTAGCATTTAAACACACAAACATCCTCCCACTTTGACACTGACACACTTACTGACATACTAACAACACATACTCCAGCTCAACCGCACATTAAGCTGCCAGGCGTGTGCAAGTTATCCAGAGAAGGATAACTCTATCTAATAGGATTTAGAATCAGTGATGAATCTCGAAATGTTCAAAAAGGTTTAGAGATGCTGGCCTTTTGATTGATTTTCTATCATGCTTTTTTAAGCAGAATTGAGAAGCAGGGAAAAATCATGGATCACAGCATGCATCTTGAATAGAGCGTGTGGAGTTGTTTACAAGCTGCTCATCAAGGCGAAGCGTAAATCTCTCACATGCAGCTTACTTTTTTCTCCACCTTCCTGCACATGACAGGAATCAATAGCCAGATTGCTCGTTCACTGAATCTCTGTCATTCGTTTTTCTTCCAATCACTTTGCGGCATATACCCTTGATACCATGTTTGAGTCATAAATCAACACCTTTGCAAAGTGGGAGGAGTGCACGTGAGTGTGTGTATGTACCATGTGTGCCTGCAAAGTGAGTCCGTGCACATGCATAAATGTTTGTGGATCTGCGTAAGAGAGACCACAGTTGGGTATTACCACATATCAGTGTGCCTGTCTTCTCGGAGCCGGTGTCTGAATGTTTCATCTAATCATTAAACGCTGACAGGCTTCACAGAGTAGCGCCACTGATCCCCGTCAGAGAAATACGGGGCCTGACTTCATTAGCCCTGTTAGTACTAAGCTGCTTTACCCTCACTCACGCCTGGCTTAACCTGCACACTGATAAACGCTGAGAGGAGAAGAATAGATAGGCAGAGGGAAAGAGGGGTGAAACAAAAGGAAAGCAGGGACAAAGGCACTTAAAGAGAGAAGCAAAGGTGCCAAAGTCAGGTACAAAGGAAGAGGAAGTGCGAGATGGGAGGGGGAATGGGAGGGCACAGAGCGTGTGAACCTGGAGTTTTCAGAGGCAGGAGAAGGGATCAAGCTCAAAGTGGTGTTTGAACTGAGAGGGATTTACAAATGCAAAAACGAGCAAAACAATCAATTAACTTGTGTTGCAATTAATCAATTATTACGCTGGCACATTGACAGCCAAAGTGCTTAACTGAGATTCTATCGTGAGGCTCCTATGCGTTGGAAGAATTAGCATTGACCTCTGTGCACACACGTGCATCCACAATCTAGCTAATTCATGCTCGCATCTAAGCACATAAAGATATGCACACACATCTTTGTTCTCTTTTTTTCTCCGCTATATTCATCTGGTTTCCCTCCTACCAAGACCCCCCTCCCCTCTCAACACTCAGTCTTCTTCTCCTGCCAGCAGAGGTTTTTGGCTGGCTTAAGTACGCCCACAGGCCCCTGAGGGACAGCCCATGACGGATGGCACTGCGTGTGACTCCGATTCGATTCAGCCCATTTGATAAATTTATTGCTGGCATTTTGAAAATGAAATTAGAGGGACGTCTCCTGGAGACTGTTTTTCCAGCACAGGTGCCATAAATATACTTCATTTGGCAGAAGAGAGGGAGGAGGAGTGTAAGAGGGTTGAGAGGTGTTGGATAAAGGATGTCACAGTAGGGGGGTGGATAGTGGGGATGTTACACATAAGTAGAGAACTATAGAATAAGGTCACATTGTAATGAGGTCCTGTGTTAACTATGATATTTGTGGGGAAAAATACGGTGTAAAATCTGACAAGTTGATCTTCTTTTAAATAATCTTGGGGATAGACTGTCTTGGAAAAAGGGAAGTAAATGCAAATATTAATCTTAATTTATGTTTATTACATATCTAATTGTTAAGTTTATTCAAAATGTAGCTGTATTCACTTATTTTTTTAAGGTTGTTGAAGTTAAATGGCCTTGTTCTACGCGTTTGCAATTTCAGTAAATCTGACTTAACTTGATCTTCACAAAGAGGATTTTGCCAGTGACAAAGTTAGGAGATGTGCGAGTTTTGTTTTGTTAACATGTTTAGGAATATACAAATATGACTGACTAGTCTGCAACCGGTAGAATACAGATTTATACCAAAGTAAACTTGGTTTACTTGAGTTGCTAAAATCTAGAATGACTGATTTGATTAAACCTGCCATTTTTAAGTCACAACAACTTCACAAAGTAAATATAACTTATTTTTTAAGTAACCTCTACAACTAGATATAAAGTAAACATAAATTAGGATTAACAGTTATATTTACATATTTTTAAGGCATTCCCCTAGATTTTTTAAAAAGTGAAATCAATTTGTCAGATTTCAGAGTGTGGTAAAGGTTATACAACCACAGGCTGAAAAGTACCTGGACCTAAATACCACATGCTGCCCTTCAGTCTAACACATGTACTGTAGCATTGTACTCATTTAACAGATGGGAGACCCACATCTCTCATGTTGAATATTAACAGATTGAGACTGTGGGGAGTTGACATTGCCAGTGCGCACAAATGTCCTGCTTTTTCCATCTTTCATGCACATATGCGCACACATGCACACATACACACATACACACACACCAGTCTTTTAAGAGACACACAAACACATGGTTTATGTACACTATCTTTGCCTCAAGGCCCCATGGCTCTTTGGTAGCGATGGCAGTGTCACAGCTGCATAGCCATCCATAACTCACAGTGTATGGATGAATACAGCAGGCTATTTTTTTTTCTCTGTGGCACTCTCAATGTGTGAGGCCAAGAGACAGTAAATGTTTTTGTTGATGCTTCTGACTAAAGCGATTTGAATTGGACGTATTGGATAACCACGAAAAGAAAGACATACAAACACAGAAGTCAGACGCGGACACACGCAGGCCAACAAAAGAGAGCATTCATTCACTGTCGGGGTTGCGTGGCCTTATTTATCTCCCTCCCATTCAGAAACATATGCGAGCGCAGCTGTGGAGGGATGATGTACGCCATGCCAGCCTCTGCTCCCCTTCAACATTTATCAGAGAGGGAGGCACGGGCGACCCACATCACTTACCTTTATAGGCCCATCTGACAGCATTGTACACCTCATAGTCATCACATACATAGGCCTCACAACAGTATGTTTGTGTGTGTGTGTGTGTGTGTGTGTGGGTGTGGGTGTGTGTGTGGGGGGGGTGAGGGCACACTAAGTGCACCCTGTCACACAGATGCTTTATATCAATACCTCTTGCACTTGAACAGATCTGAAGCTAGCAAGGTACAAATATGCCACCATGTTCTCAAAGACATGCTCCTGCAGTTTAGGTTTTTCAAATATACATGTTGTGCACATTATATCAGATCCAGGTGACAATGAAAATATCCTCACCTGCCTTCTGTTCTGCTCTGGTAAGAGCTCGCTCAAAACAACACCTAAGTTCTCATAAGCACAGCAGGACTCAAAGAAAGTTTCAACAAAATCAGCAGGGAGTTCTCCTGAGTGATTGTCTGCTCCTGCTTTGCAATCACAGAGCGTGACACACCCTCTGCCATTACTGTATCTCCACTATGAAGAGTAGAGGGCTGGGACTGCTCGGTGCATACACCTGCGGGCTGCCACTCAGAACAAGAACCCCGGAGCTGTTTAGACAGTTTGACTGTCTGGCCCCGTCAACTAACAAAATCAAAACAGCCTACAGGTACGTTCCTACAAACCCGCCCCCCCCCCCATTCCTTCTCGTCTCTCCCTGAAGAGCGACTATGCAAAACAATCACCTCCCCCAACCCTCACATTAACATACACATGAAAGTGTGGAGGAGTTGAAACAGAACTGTGATTAGTCTTAACATAAGACTTACAGAAAGCAATGCAAAACAGACTGTGGGCTGTCTATCATGGTGGGATAGCGGGGTAATTTAGTCTAGGTGTCAGTGGGTGTGAGTGATTGACTTTGTAATCAAACAGATTGTTCTGTGGCAGAAACACAAAATGACTCAATTTCAAATCAACATCAACAACACTGTGAAATGTTTTTCATCTCATTAGCAAAAATTGAGAAGACGCGCGGCCACACGGAGCAACACACCCACATGCCACCCATCTGAGAATGCATGGGGATCCACAGGTGACTGATTGAGTGCTGTCTTACCTTTTTGTGATGACACAGTGGTATCTGTAGATAAAAGAGAGGAGACACACAGAGGAATGTGTTAGGAGCTGACAGGCTGCTGTATAGCAGACACATAAAATGAAGGAGATGACAGCCGCGGCGGTGATTTGCTGGGAGGGAAACGAGCCACCCAACAGGATAAACAGACAGGTTGGGGGGGTTGTACACAACTGGAGGGGGGGGTCTCTGATCTCAGAACTGCAAAGAATATCCACTTTAGCACACTCATGCATGCTTAGTTGTGCCTGAATATGAAAAACACACATAGGGGACACATTCAGTAGGTGTGTGAGTAATACACACACCAGCTTATTTTTCTGCTCCACAAGGACCAGGCAGGTGGAGGGGGAAAAAAGCATCTGAGCAAACACATTGAAGAGGCCTCAAGTAGACAGATGAGAGTCTCCAGACCCCTGGAAACCCTTGATCTCTTACACAATTTACCCTGAGTGAGCTTTCTAATAAGTAAAAATAATGCCTTTGAGGTGCAGCGAGACAGAGCAAATCAAATCCTTTCAGTAAGCATTTTAGATTCTTACTCAGAGCCCACTAGAGACACTCCTGGCCCACAAGGCGTGGATCAAAACACGGGCTGCTTCAAGCGAAGGATGTACTGCAACACATTTTTTTACACAACACTGAACATTAACAGAAAAAAAAATGAAGGAGGCGTGTTTGCGAAAGGAGAAAAATACAGTAAATTTAGCTTATTGTTCTCATAAAATATTTACTGGGACAGTGCTTGTAAGCTCCTAAGGTTTCATTTTTATTTAATAGACTTGTCAAACTTGCAGGGATGCAAGAATAAATAAAAAACAAAGAAAGCTCTTTTTTTCTATAACTTTGTACTTTCAGCAGTTGAAATCCTTTAGAACATTTCTCTACTGGCCATGTGCCCAAAAAGCCCAAATGGCCACAGACATGGGAGGGGAATAATTGAATCCGGATGGATTTGTGGCGTGCTGGGCTGAAGAAGTGATAATCCAAAGCTCTGCCTAATTGCCAGAGTAAAGATGGCGCCCATTGTGGGGGTGGCTTCGGTGTTTATCAAGGCAGTGTGGCGTGGGATTGGACTGAGCATTAGGGCTTTACACACTTTTGTTTTGTGAGGTGTTACAGTGGATTTGAGCAAATATTGGCCCGCTGGTTATTACATGGTCTGATTGTCTGCTATGCGACTGTCCATAAGCTTTGCATGTCTACTCTAATCTGAGTGGAGGCTTCAAATAATTAGTTAGTGAAGCACTCTCACAGCCCCGTGCAGTCAACCTTATCACTAAAAGAAAATCCTTGGTCCATTTCCTTCTCACCCCAAAGGCTTACAAACTCTCACCACTGTTAAAGCCTTTAGGGTAGCCGCACACACGATAAAATATTACCCGACATGTCACAATCACTGGCCCATATCCTCCTCTTTTTATTATTTGTCATGTAAAAGAAAGACTACCGTATGGGTAACAGAAATCTAACAAATGCTAGAAGTGCAACGAGAGTTTCATCAAAGTTTTGAAAGCAAACTACTCTGAGTAGATGATCAGTTTCAGTGAGATTATGAAATATTATCAGAAAAAACACAGGGCATAAGAGAGATATTCACTACCGGTTTTGTCTGTAGTGATCAACATACCTGATTCTTACATTCAACATAAATAAAATTATCATTGCCATTAGCATAAGATCATTTTGAAAAGGGGAGATTGAAAAGACTATGGACTAAGGACAAAACAACCATTTTTAGTGCTTTAAGATTAAGCATCGGTGCACTGAAACATATACAATAAAATGTCTGTCTTTGGAGAACAGTAGCTGTCTTCAGCAAAACAGTCTCTGTGCTGAACATTTAAATTTAAGAGTATAGCAGCTGTAGCTTATCAGCCAACGGTTAAGATGAAGTCCAAATGATGATCAACAGTACATGTGCCAGACTACAATCTGTGAATTTACATATCGTTCCATGTCTGAGCATTTTAAAAAAAACAAACTATTATGTAACGCTACTGCAAAACCCATTGGATCTGTCAATGTAGTTAAAGATAAAGAGCTTAAAAAGAGCTTACAGGAATTATAATTGAAGCCAAAACCACACGTCTTACAAGTCTGAGCGACTAAGACAGCAACAGTGACAGGTACCTGGTGGACATCAGACAGGCATTTCATTTATTCCAGCACCTCTCATGATTTACATGATTTTTGCAGCACATTAAAAGATCAGCAAAGAACTTCTGCTGTAAAACCTTGTAATAGTTACTTTAAACTCTACTGTTGATTGTCAGTTAGTGCATTCTGGAGCAAAACAAAATACAGTGTTTGGTGACTAAAAAACTGCTAAAAATCCAGCAATGATTTGCTATAAAAAAAAACAAAGCTTTTTGCTGTTTGTTGAGCCTGTTTCATACAGCACCCGTCAGCAGTGCTTGACTGCAGTCTCACTGAAGTGCAGGTGTTCACACATGCAGTGTTGTTGCAGCGTCGCTGCTGCGTCGCGGCTGCGTTGCTGCTGCATCACTGCCTGCCTCTATGAGTAATGCATTTCCACATTTATAAGCACATATTCCACTCATTTATGAAGTTGTGTAAGCTCCTGCATTGCCAACAACACTGTCCTGCAAATATTTGCAAATAAAATGCCTTATGTCAACAACTGACACAGAGACATTGTCAGAGGACTTTTACTTTGCAACAGAAGCAGGGAAGTTTGAGTAAAACAGACAGCTTTGTATTTCCTAACCTAAGACTTTTAAACTGCAGTAAAAGGTGGTATAGAGTCAATATAATCATTAAATACACCATTTTCACTGTCTATTTCTGCTGACAAACGTGCATGGCACAGCAGCCGTTTCTCTAGATGCGCCGCAGCCGACATGCTGCTGAGACGCACCTGATGAGCGCTGTTCAGGCGGGCAGTGTACATGCTCTTATTTGTTAACATGGGTGCTAAAAAAAACCCAAAACAAAACAAAACAAAAAAAAACCCAACAGGTTCGGCGCTGCTCACACCCTGCTGACGTGTGCTGTGAGAAATGGACCTTAATTCTTCAACAGCTGTCTGCAGCTTGGCAGCCATCACACCAATGACCATCCACCATAGTTTCCCACATTTATTTGTGATGGCCTGCCACAATTTAAACATCTGCCTCCACAAATAGATTTTCTATTTTTGGAGCTGGACCATCCATTAGGAGTGCTATTTAAATACGGTTGGTTATGCATTGCAACTGTCTGTGTGGAGAATGCACTCTGGGCAAAGACGGAGCAGCAGAATATCAGACGCATTGAAAGTGAAACTTCACTGTTTATTCTTCTGAGTCTAAAAGTCTGCATTCACTGGCAGCAGCTGCTCCTCTCATCCAATGATCTGATCAGCTCTGAGCAGACGGACAGATCGATTATCCACCTCACGAGTCACAAACTGCTGCTGAGGAAAAAAAGAACTCAGGATTTAGAGAGAGAATCCGCTCCACCTCCTGATCACAAAGTCAGCTCATACTATGTTCCTTTAGAAAGTGATAGTCAAATGATACATATGAAACTTATAGATGTATTGTATCTGTCCTTTTTTTCTGAAAGTGACTGTGTCTGAGAACCATGCCTACTGCCATGCACTAAATTAATATTTTTATATTTAAAAATAAAATGTATGAGCCTCTGCTATGGGTGTGTGTGCGTGTGCGTGTGTGTGTGTGTGTGTGTGTGTGTGTGAGTTTCCACACAGTGAAACTGGCCTGTGTGCACACTGACCTTTTGTTAAACTAAAAAAAAATCTGTGACATCTTGCAAAGTATATCATATTTTCAACCTTCGATTTTTTCCCCCCTCCATTTTCTTTCCCGGGCTCTGTAGGAGACAACACAACTCAGCTGTGATTTAATTTTATATAACAAGGCATACTCTCAATTATAGATTAATTAATTACCCCAACGCACAGTTACCTGCAGTAAACAGCGGGGTGCTTCACCGCATGTCACTTCCTCTCTGCGCACTCTGATATAGTATATTGAGTAGGAGAGAAACTGAAAGAAAATGAGGTAGCATGCTCTCTATTAACACTGCTTTGATAATGGTTAATAATGAACACCAGCTAAGTTAGGAAAAATAATCATAAGAAACCACTCCTTATCTTTTCAGTAAGCACTGGGTCAGAGCAGAGACACCATGCTGATTGATGTCAATGCACATAAATAACTCTGCTGTTAAGGGAGGTAAAGAAAACCTCTGTCATTGATTACTGCATTTCTTCCCAGCTATCAGTGGCTTATATGGATTTGGAGACTAATTTGCAGTGAATATGTGAGCGGTGTTTTGATGCGCCAATGCATCCACAGCAGTACTCCTGTGGGTTTGAGTATTATGTAAAGTAGGCCATATGTCAATAAAGGTTTCCCACTGCAAAGTGTGTATGGGAGCCTGGCAAAGTTAAAACTGCCCAAAAGCACACCCGAGGACTCCAAAAGCTTGATTTTTCAAACACATTTGCAAAATAAGGATATAAACATCTATCAGCTGGTTCACTTTCAGAAATGCAGCCTCTCGCTGTCAAAGAGGATGAATGAAGGAGGAAGAGGAGAAGAGAGCGATGGTGACTGACACTAAGACAACTGGCTATTCATTTCAGCAAACATGAACCCTCTTATCACCAGACTTGCATGTAATATGATGTCTAATAGTTTGAAAGAAAAACAAGTCAAGAGGCAAATACAGACCAAAGCACATCTTAGAGATCTTAATAGCTAATCAGGCATGGCTACAGAGCATTCATGTTGATGTTTATAACATTCATTACCCATTAAAATTACATCTATTTACTCTGTGACTACTTTTCTGATCCAATACATAGAAAGCAAACAAACAGAGAAGAAGTAAAACATCAAGACATGAAAAACTGCCAACTTGAAATTGCTCTAAATGACAGCCTTCACTGCATCCTCACAGACGCAAAAAGGGAAGTTTCTGAGCTTGAAGTAAAGAAGTATTTCACCAATAAAAAGAGGGCCGTCATATAAAACTGGGCTGTCTATGCAGTAGAAAGATGCAAGTATTCCTGAAATTGGTGCTACATGACCAGAGAAAAAAAAGAAAAAAGCCTGTGGTATTCGCTTAGCCAAGAGGTAGAAAAACTGCAACTATCAGAACGCACTGTACCGCAGCGCACCAATAAAGTTCAGTTCAGTTCAGCATTATTGTCATTTCGACATACATTTATTATGCAGAACAGAATGAGAGAACATTTCTCAGAGATCTCGTGCAAAACACAGAAATAAACATCATTAAAAGGGCACACTGAAGGCAAACACTAAACACTAAAAACACCCTAAAGCTAAATTTACTTTAAAAACAGACACTAGATGTAAAAAACAAACACTAAAAACAAACACATTACTGAAAGTAAAATAAAATACAATTACACAATGGCGACCAGCTGGTGACAAATGCTCTCGTATTACAGTTAAACGCTGAGTTAAAACATGTTTCTGTAAACCCACAGAAAATGGGTTTACGCAGAAACTCTGGATCTGAAGCCGGATCATAAATTTAAGACAGAATCATTACTGGAGCCCACAGCAAGCACCGCTGTGACGCTGGATGTTGACACATGTTGATTGAAAGATAACAGGCTTTAAAACTGCCCCAGTGGCCAACACCAATTAGGAATCAATCAAGACAGGTAATAAAACAACCACTGTTTTCTCTCAGCTCCAGTTCAGAACGCGTTTTTTAATACCTTTGTTCACTGCTGAAGATGTGTCATATAATTCTTGGATACTCAGGCACAAAGTGAAATTAACTCCTCCATTGTTTTCTCCAGTGTGGTTCCTGTGGTTGCCATGGACACCCTAAGTGGTGAGCTACAAAATTTGGACCACTACCAAAGAGCCAACCTTCCTCTCTCTGCTTGCCTCTTCAGCCTGCCTCAGCGGGAGGAAGTTTGTATTTCAAACACTGAAGGCAGCAGTGGTAACCAGCTAGCTGGAGAAACCATTATAGCTTTTTTTTATATCACCATCTTGTGTCACTCTACAGCAGTAAACTCTTTGTTTATAGTCATTTTGAAGCTTCCATTGTACTTCTTAGAGAAAAAAGAATAAACAGTCTCTATCAGGTTCAAGTTTATTTTTATACTGTAATGCTCTTATAAAAAATAACACAAAATTTGCCAATCTGTGCAAAAAGTGCTGTGTTGTAAAAGTTGACAAACACATTGCACCATACATGATTGTCAGCAGCAGTTTGTTGTCAGCACTTTTCTGCACAGTTTGGCACATTTTGTGCCATCTGTCACTAGTGAGTATCAAAATATAGAACATTATACGCAAGGAAAGCTTCAACTTGATTGAGAATGCTTCCTCACTTTTGTGACCAATGAGCTGATCCTTTCTACTCTTACTGCATGTCTAAATAAAGGATTGGTACACCTGCACAAGATTGAAGCCATAAACACCGTGTGATGAACTGAACCTTAGTTAATGATGAAAGTGAGACTTATCATCAGCGGTGATGAGCACAGTTTCAAAAATAGTCTCTCAGCTGAGGGTACACATTTCTTAGCTTTTGCTCTCCTTTCCTCTTTTTCCTCTCTTCTTGCTTTCATCTTCTTAATGTCACAGGGGCATGCTTAGGGACTGTTCCTTATTTATGAGAGGTGACGGGGTAGTGCATAAAGGGGGATGCATGTCGAATCACTTTGAAGCACTGGGGAGGTACCTTTGTTTTTATATTTTGGCTTAGGGGAGGGACATAGAAATTTAAATGGATGTGTTTTGTATTCATTTTAAATATCATTTAAATCCTGAAGCCTGACGGCATGTTTTAGAGGCATGTATTCTTTTAAAAAATGTTCCTGGCATTTATTAAAGCCAGAAACAGTAGGAGCAGAAATTATCATTATATTTTCAAATTTGCAACTGTCCTTGACCTCACCATGAGACAAATGCTAAAACAAAAGCTTAAAACAGTGACATATGTCTCATTTAGAATTTTGTCATAAAATAAGAGCACAAGACCAGAGTGGGAAAAACAAAAAGAAACCACATCAAATTCTGCATTCCCGCATGTATGACAACAGTGAAAAAACCAAGGCTTCTTTTCAACTTCAGGATTTTCAACTTTTAACATTTAACTTTTAAGATCTAACATCGGCTGTTCTGCCAAGTAACTGATATTATTCTGGCCGCTGTTGCTGCTGGATTTTTTGGGTCAGGTCATTTGGGAAGACGTCATTACATGTACATGTTGCTGTTGCTGGCTGTGTGCATGCGGTGATGTCCATGCACGTGTAGGCTTGTTAAAGTTGGGTGGTTGGTTTTGTGTAGCTGTCATGCACACACAGCTTGTGTGATGATGTGAGTTGTAGGGAGGATTTGCATTTTGTTTAAGAAATCAGCTCTGTAGTAGTTGTAGTTGTAGTTTGCTTTGGTAATAATTCCCTCAGTGCTGTTTGAGCGTTGCATTGGCTCCAACACCACCTGTATTTGTATAGATACTAAAAAATGGTTATTTATGGCAGAGGGAGGGTCATTCAATTCCCTCAGTCACTCAGAGTCACACCCCAGCCAACCCCCTCCTCTGATACACAACAAACAGTCCCTTGCTGTTGCAAACAGTGTTACACTTCTACAGTAATTAATTATAATTGTAACAGTAATAATTGTAACACACATATGCTGTAGAGCTGCTGTTTCCAAGGATTAGATTGAACTGTTGAAACTATAAGATAACTGAAATTCTCTGTTTGGGAATTAATGGAAACAAAATTCATATTCTGATTGCTGCTCTGCATTTTTAAAGTTTATACAGTTAGATTTCAAAGGTCCTCAGATGCTCTCGGGTCATTAAACTCAACCCACTGAAGATAATGTGAACACAGAGTAAAAACATTCAGATAATTAGCATTAAAGATCATACTATAACCACAGTTTTAGAGGCATTATTAGCTCAAATCAACCCACGGCAGTCACTGAAATCTGTAATGCAGATGGTCCTTTACAGATGACGAGCAGCCCGGATTTTAGAATCATATGCATGCTGGCTCTCTGGTACTGCAAATGTATGCTCAGTGTATGTGATTGTTAAGGTATCACCCCTTGATCCTGAACATACACTATACATCCCGCACTGATTGAATTAGACTGCTATAGGAATCCTGTCTTCTACTGACCTCTTAAAGTTGTGGCCTTCCAGCAGTCCGCTCTGGGAATAGTTTTAATTACATCCAGAAATTGGGTTCGATTTTATCCCCATCATGAAGTGAGGAATCCTTACAGCTAATCATCGCTTCATCAAGACAAATGAACGAGCTGAAAGTGTTCATGTATAAACATATCATTATTGTGAGACTGCATATGCACATGCACACAAATTTAAGTATATTCGTACAAGTAGCTGAAAGTAAGCTGTGTATAGAGCGGAGTGTGCAGTAAAGTGTGCAGAGGAAACAAATGCGTCTGTCTTCAGATGATTAAGCACTATTGATATATCATCTCTATAATGTAATTAGGATAAATTCCAACACAGTAGCTGTTCGTCTCTTAATCACACTCACTGGTGGACAGTGACAGCTCATCAGTTAAAGTTATGAACTAAAGCGGCTACTATGTGATGGATCAACATCCACTGACCTGGATGTTAATGATTCTTGGAGGACTAAGTGATGGTAAATAAATCATATGAAATCAGACATTTTATGGGCTGAATTCATGTTTTCTGCATGAAAACCCTAAACCAAACATTGTTCCTATCTAATCCACAGGGGTTGTTTTCCATCCTTCCACTCCTGGGGACAGAACATCCTGAATGTGCATAGTGAGTGATTTTGCTCCACATCTCTTGAAGTCTGAACCACTGTTATTCTACGTGTGACAACAGGTGATTGGAGGAAACAGGAAGATGTCGCCTTTAGCAGGACACTACAAATTACAGTCCAGATGAAAAGTCAGAGACAGCCAAAGACCATCATCCAGACAGATACAGACAGCTTGTCACTGCCTTTAATCATTATACTTAAACTTTGGTGTGTTTAACCGCTGATGGAGGAGCGACTTCCATCAATGTTTTAACATGGATGGATGGAAAAGTTTAGACCAGTTGACAAAAAAGTCCAGAAATTAGGTGCAATTTATAGTCAGAAATATAAACAGAGCAACTACACTTTACGATAGGATGTTGTTGTGGACATGCTATGCAGACAAATATTAATATACTGTACTGACATTGAGCACAGTAGTCGTATTGTGTCTTTTCCCCTTGTATGTAAAGCACTTGCATACCATGTCTCATTTAACTAATGTTTTAAAAGCACGTGCCTGTGCTCTTTTCACAGAAGAAAACAAGAAGCTAGAACACAATCCTAGGTTTTAATTAGCCGAGTGTAGCGCATGCTCCTCTGCTACGTACTGCACAGGGAGAGCAGGGAGCGCTGCCTTCTTGCTCATTATGTACTAATGAGTTGTCTATTAATGAAAATGGAAAGCATTTATTTTGTGAGCACAAAGGGTTCAGCTGGATTAATTACTGCACTACAGCAACAAAATGAAAACAGAAAGTGCAGCATCACTCTTGTGTGGCACATTACCCATTAACCAACTGTTATCAAGGCCTGGCGAATGGCGCTGCACAACACACAGTAGGAGCAGAAACTGTTCGCACAGGCCATTAAAACTTCATGTGAACTGCACTTTTGCCACCTTCCATATACTTTCTGTGAGGCGTTCAAGCTTATTCTCATGCATGTTCACTCATCAGGGCTGAGTATTCTTTAAAAATTAAAAAAAGAGTACAATTACCAGAAACTTTAAAGTGATTCCAATACCAATAGAGTACTTAATTTAATACCTTTTTTTTCCTACTTGATGCGATACTGGAAGCCTGGAATCGCCAAATAGCCAAGAACCTCTGCATTCACTTCCAATTTCCAGAGGGCATTAACAGGTGCAGGCCAAAATACCTCTGGACACATATGAATGGACTTTGAACCATTTAGAGCAACAAGTTGTGACCTAAAACCAATCAAAGCAACAAAATGTGATGTAGTGCTGAGAAACACATGCAATCTGGAGCGATACTTGGCCCCTTTTTCAAGCAGGAAAAAATAGCTGCCTGGTCAGAAACTTTCTCAAATTACAGCAAAACAGTACACTACAATGTACTTCTGAGAAAAGTTTAAGGTGGGAAATAGGCAATGAAGTGACAAAATTGAATCATGTTTGATCAGTGCTATGTATGAAATGTGGATCTGACCTTGTATATTTTGCTGGATGGAGCAGATTGGACGCAAATGCAAACAATCAGCAAAATGTGTGACATGTGACTTTTCAAATCTGGATGGCTGACACTCTATGAATCATTGTATCAAACCCGCTCCATATTAGATAAACAGTTGGGATTGGCCTGGCCAGGACCAGCCCAGCTGGAAATCTCTCTGAATGAGAGGGGGACTAAAAGCATTTGCCAGAGCAAATAAAACATGAGCTCTCAGATTTGTCTGGTATTGTTGCGTAAAACGCCACCAGATGTCACAGGGTTGTAGTATATTCATACTTTTGAACGTTTTGGTGGCAAGTCAGCATGCTGAACTGCCAACCCTGCCAAAAACACTGCGCCTGACTTCACCACACCACACTGTAAGGGCTGTAGCTGCTACAGTAGTGAACCAATCACACGTCGCATTGAACTGAAGAATGCATGTGGTGATTGGCTGCAGGCTAAAAACAGATAAATAGTCTTTCTCTCTAAATCTGGGTACAAAAAAGATTAAACGCAGCTATTGTTTGAGTTGAGAAGTTTCAATAGTACTTGGTACAGGGTTATGTCAGTCAATACCTTTAAGGCATCAAGTTCTGATACCCAGTCCTGCCACTCATAAAGACATCTTGTCACTGTTACAAAAACACGTTTTTAGATCATAATGACAGCAATTCACCATTGGACATGCACTTCACAAAAACTTGGCATAAAATAAAATAATTCCTTGCTAATCGCAGTATTGCATGCCCATCAGCTGACATCTATATGTGTCAACAGAAACAATGAAAGAGGATAGAGTGACCATAATAAAAAGCTAATAATTAGAGGCTACATTATTAAGAAATATTCAACATTGCCAACATGAACAGCTTTTTCGAGGGAACATGGAGATAAAAACTATGAAAATGTTAGATCACCATGGCTAAAGCTCATTTTCCACAGGACAAAAATCCCCTAACACCCACTAATGACTAGATTTTGTCTTTAGTGAGAAAGGTTACAACTGGCATCAATTCGTAGGATAAAACGGCTCTGCAGCAGTCACAGATATTTCTCTGCTCCACTTGGGTGGACACACTAGTTTTCGCACCTTTTCCGATGTAACCGCTGGTAACTTCTATAACTCTTAGTCATCAAAGTCACACATTACGTTTGACTCTGTCCAAGCAGCACTAAAGAATCGTTTCAAGTTAGTCTGCATCAGTTAGTCGGTTGGTGGAAATAGGGTGTAGAAAGTGGAAAAGGCTGACACACAGGGAGGAAATGGGAATGGCTGAGTAGAACCATGTCTCTTCCAAAGTCAATATAGCAGCAAAAGTGGCATCTCTGTGATGATTTTGTTGTGCTGCAATGCTTTTCAAATGGTGATCAGAATCATTCTAATAGCCCGCTAATAGCTTGATTTCCCATCGGGCTCTTCTTGGAGAGGTCTGGGGTATGGGGGGCTCGTGGGCTCTGGCAGCCTCAGCAGATGGTTCTTGATCAGATATTAGAGTCTGGGCAGCGAGGTCGTCTGGCCCTGAGAATTCTGCCCTGCCTGGGGGATAACAGCCCCATCTGAACGTCCGGCTCCAGCTCTGGTTCCAGCGCCAGACGAATAGCTCTGTGTCCCAGCCAGACTGCAAGGACATCGGAGCAGTGATAGACTGCTGTCCTTAAGCCTTGTGACAATCTGGGCAAAGCAAACTCAGAAACATGCTGTCTGCTGTAGTTTATTTTTCCTCCAGGAATTTGTTTCACCCTTTTTGGGCTGAACACGATTAGATGACAAATGGTTATGTAATCGCTACCGCTGTCTGTTCTCTCTTGTAAAAATAATCACATAGATAACCAAAATCCTGCTTAGCTGGATTTGAAGAAAAGCTATCCTTTCATTTCTGTCATTCACCATCCCTATTGTAGCGATGTCTGGAGGAATCATTAAATAATAGGAATGCATTTAAAAAATCAGTGATTTGAAGCATCAGTTGTATTGTATTAAACTGTAGGAGACAGAACAACAAGGAGGATCAGGTCTTTGTTATTAAAATTAAATATTAATCTGAGGATGTCAGTGTGTGAATGTCTTTTGTAAAAAAAAAATATATATATATATGATAAGATAAATTCTACTTAGACAACTCTGAACCATCTATTGACATTCCTGTCTTCCATTTTCTTGCTCCTGCCTCATTTGTCTGTCTCTCGCTTCTCCATCGACAAAGCCACAGAGAAAGCAGGGTGAATAAACACAACAATCTGAGCTTTATTTATCCTTTCCCCCTTCGACAGTGGCAGTCTAAATGGCAGGGCTTCGGATATGACCTTCAGTTTGAGTGGTTCTCCATCAGTCATCACTGCCACCCACAGATCAGACAGTGGATGAGAAGTAGTGGCACCCTCCGTCCTCCTCACCATCTACTCGCCCTTTTTAGCCTCCCCCACAGCTGTCCTTTTTTTTTTTTTTACATTCCTGTTCCCCATTTTTTATTTTCTATCCCTCCTTATACTACCCTTGACCTATCTTTATTTGGCTCCTATTTTCTCCTCATCACCTTTTCTCATTGTCTCCTCTCTGCTCCAGGAGATATCTGGAAAAAATGCTGGATTCTTAAGAGTAAAAATGATGGACACATGGTTTGCATATACTACACTTCAACACAAAGGATACAAAGGGAAGAAACACACGTAATCACTGTGTCGTCCTCACTTGTCTGCTGGTCAACCCCTTTGGTCAGGGCAACTGACCTAATGTCTGATTAAATAAAGCCCTGCTTAGGCCAAAGATTTAGGACAAGACAACTTGTAACTTTTTGCAAAGCACCAGTCTGCAATGTTCTGAAAATCTGCCAATTTATGCCAATGCAACTAGACAACACTGTGTATTAAGTCCACAGCAAGAACTTTCTGTACATCCCAGGCCCCCAGAAACTGTGCTGGGCTTTGAAGCCATTTCTGTGGTGGTCAGACATTGAAATTACATCAGCCACTTGAGGTCATGTGACTCAAAAATCCTTTTTTTTTTACACAGACACATACCAAAAGAGACATCTTTATCACAACCTCTGCAAAATGCATCAGTTCACTGTCAGAATTTGATATGTTCAGTTCAGTAACATTTAGAAAGTCTAGACGAGCCACACAATTAAATATTCTCATTCATGTTAGTAAAGAGTTAAACTGGAAGTAGCTGGCTTGGCTGGTGACACCTACTATATCAGCCAATATTTTTATGAGGATTAATCAAGGTCTATTTTTTGTAATAAAAGCCTTGTGCTTTACATAATTTTATTCAGATGAAAGGTAAAACCAGATGCTTCTACAGCAATAGATGCTGCTGAAGTTAGACATACATATAGTATGCTGGAGTGAAAAGATGAAAAAGAGGACAACAATATAGAGTCAGTCTCAAACCAAGTAAACTGAACTATCTGATGGTTTAACATCTGTAGCACATTATTTCTTTTGATCTTCATTTTTATACTGCAATAAAAATACAATCCAATGCAATAATCTGTCTGAAGCATGTACCACAAAATGGCTTTCATAAAACGATTTGGTGGATTGCTGCCTCTTTTAAATTCTTTTTTTATTGCTTACTATTCAATATGCACACAAATATTCAAAACAAATGTTCATATTTTCACCCTGGGTGCACTTCCCTATAGAGTCTTAATAATAAAGACGAGGTCTGAGCATGAGACAGAGAATTACATTAGCCTCAGGCTACATTTTGCTTCACCAACCTATTCATTCAGTCTAAGCACACACAATGTAAAGCTGCAGCACATCTTGAGCTCATCCTTTGTGTAGGGTGCTTTGGAATTAAATATAAGACTAATGTTAAGCATAAATAGTGTCCTATTCTTGTTATTGTTAACATACGACAAAGAGCTGAAAAAACTACATGCTAGTGAGGTGTAAAGGTTGATGCTTTTAGCCTGACTGTCAGAATAACAAGCAGAATGAAAACATGTAAACATTTACAGGAACAGTCAATGGGTGCATATTAAATTAACACAAATCCACTTAAGTGAAATGGACAAGTAAAAGAATTAATGCTGAGTAGTTCATCGGAAATGTTGCTGCAATGGTCAGTCAAAACTGCTGTTTACATTTGCCATGAAAACACAAATCAGTATACAAAGCCTTCTTATTTCATTTATTGAATTAGACTAATAACAAGTAAGTGCCATTTATGCTGCTTTGGCCACATTCAGCAACCTGTAACACTTGCTGCTACCAACCTATGCATATGAAAAATATATAAAGTAGGCTACAACAAGCATATGGCTTTTACAACTTTTTATTATTGTTATTGTTGTTAAATAATTATTATTAGTTTGGCATTAGTTTAATGTTGTCATTATTTGCAGTATGGTGATTTCGGTGTTGTTTATAACAATGGAAATTTGAACTTTCTTTAGGTGGAGGCTTTAAATAAGCCCACTCAGTTTTGTGCCTCTCCCTGCTCTCTTCATTTGTTACTTTGTAGGTTTTAAAATGTGCAAAAATAAAAACATAACATGAAGAACAGAACAGATAAGAACTTGAGTTTTACAATTTTCAATTTTACCAACTTTAATCAAATCCGTTGTTTTCTGTATAAGTAAAAATCTCTGGTGCACTGAAAGCGGCTTGTCCTTACTCACAGAAATGACTGAGTTTTTGTTTATTTGTCCCTACTTTGGTTTTCTGGGTTTTTTGAGGACGCAGCAGGTAAAACCAATCTTGTGGAACTGTGTCTGCCCAAACTACCACACACCTACATGTGTGTGAGTCATGCTTCCCGGAGCTGCGTCTAATTCACGAGCCATTGGGTGCAATTCACATGCAATTCAGTGAAGTGGAAAAGTCAAATCAGACTTACAGCTTCTTGTCAGGACAAGTAAGTTTTTAAGCACTCAGTGTGTACCGTGCATTATTTAAGATAGGATGAAATCAAACTGAAAATTCAAACTCAAAATGTTACTCCTGAATGTTTGTATTTTATTATTAAATTCAAATAAACATGGAGTCAAAAGGGCCTACAGTATACTGTAAAGTTTGGTGAGTTGCTTCTCGTGAATGCTATGCTAAATAGTGCAACTTTATATAAAGAGCTCCAACATCATCCATTCCATCATAGGATTGACCTCCACTAATAAATCCTTAGCCTAAGGGAACCACTGTGTAAAATAAAACATTTTTTAGGATGCTGCAACACTGGCGTTTTTGATTTTTGTCAACGAGAGAGACAGCGGATAGGAAGTGTCTAGACATGGTTCCTTCAAGTCCGAAAATAGCAGATAACAACAGATTGTCTATGAGGGTGAAGTCCAGTGAGACATTTCCACAACCCGTTGTCTATCAACACTTGACAAAGTGCAGTTCATACTGCTAGTCAGCATTGTGACAGAGTTTCTATAAACCACTTGTGGATGCGCTGTAGCAGAACATGAAAAAGCAGCCACATAACAGCCTCAGGGCCAGCGAAAAAGCGACGGTGGCTGCTACCTGAATGTCTAATTCAGAGCTGAGGACAGCTTTGCAGGCTTGAGGAGGGTGAGGAGGCTGAAGAAAGACACAATCCACTCTGAGTGCTGCTGTATATTGGCTGTTAAAGCCAGATTTAGTCCTCAGTCGTGCCTCTATGGTGGCATCTACTGTAAGAATTTATTTGTACCTGAGCATAGGATTTAACATGATAGTGATCATATTACCACTGCAACACTATTAGATGTGTCATATATTATGAGTCTATGTTGTGCCTACCTTTATACCTAAAGAAATGTGTTCTTTCATTAACTTTTTGCTATGGAGGCACAGTGGAAAGGGGTAAGTGGAAGTAAATAATTCACTAATGTCAGTGAATTATTTATTTCTCCTTTTAAATCATACAATGTACAACTCCATTAAAATGAGCTCCTAGCAGCTCCTTTAACGTGTGTATTTCAATTTACACATTTTTACCTGTTCTTGTTGGCTAATGCTTTATAATTGTCTGTGTTTCCGAATGGTTCTGTAATCTATGGTGTCTGGTCATAAACTGATTTGAGGTGTAGCTGCTTGTGTTGTTTTACCAATTATATCCGCCAGACTCGGTGAAGTTACTGACATCATGCGTGGCATGCTCTCTCCAGACTCTGATTGCCTTAATGTCTCACATCACCAGGGGAATGCATCATACTTTGTTATGTTAACATCAACAAGGTGACCACATGGTCGCTTGGCTTGAACATGGGCAGCGACTCCACTACACTCCACTGCTGCCTCCGAATGGCGGCCAATGTCACACCAGTTACAGGTTGACTATAAAGCACACATCTCATCCTCTTCTCTCACCAGAATCCTTTGCTCTGTCAGATCGGCAAATAGATCAAGAGCCACTTGGTTTTATGGCACTGTCCAGGATTTAGCCAAGTTTCAGGAAATCAAAGGACATACAGGTCCTGATATCCTGTTAGAAACTGATGCTGGCACAGAAGTCGTCCAGTGTATTATTCAACACAACATGCCCATTTGGCAGAAAGATACATGCGATCTAGGCTGTGAGTGTTTGATTCCTTAATGCTTGCAATGGTGCCTCCAAAGTAGATATAAATGCATACATTGTCTTGCTTGTCTATGTGGTCAGGATTGTAGCTGGTGCTCGTTCCCTCTATATTCCCCTCAATGTTTACTAATGCTTACATTTAAAAACCTCGACCTGGCCAGCTGGCAGAAGTCGGCAGGAGGAGAGTTTATAGACTGATGCGTTGATTATCTCAATCCTTTGAGAGTCTCAACGCCTACCAGAAAAAGCACCACCAACACTTGCAAAATAGGAATAAAAGCAGAAATATTGCACAAATTTAGCTAAGCTGACGGAGAGGGAGCTGAAAATGGCAAAACGATTCGGCCGCACTGTTGAATCTTTTGTCCTTTCTCTCGCAAAAGTCTGATTAATTTCACAAACAACTTGATGACTAACAAACATGAAACTTGGATGTTTCTAGATTGGAAAAATAAGGTCTGCTCAAGTTAGTAGCCTTTCCTCATGTGGTATCTATCAGATCTGACAGTATCTCCAGGAGTCGAATAAATCCGGCTTTAGACCAGGACACACCTGAGGCCCATCATCTTATCAATGAAGCCTTAAATCGCCCAGCATGTAGAAAGAATGGTTAGTCAGTTGGAAAGAAAGAGCCTTGCGGACAACAACTCAACAAGAACAGATCAAGTGAATGAGTCCTATTGAAGCTCAGATGCAACATTTGCGATCTTGGAAAACTGGTGGACCACCTGCTGTTCCTTTTGGCTCTGACTATCGAATGTTTCTCTCTTTTATTCTCTCAATCTATCCTTACTCAGGTAACCAGTGTGCAAGGTTGAAGAGAGAAAAACTATCCTATTGCAGCTGTTCTTTGAGGACTATCTGCTCTCTCTGCTGTCCTCTGCAGGGAGAACTGTAGCACTCCCGTGATGACATGGAATGAGGGAGAAGGATTAGACTGAGATGGTGGGGTGGCTAATAGCGATAAAACATGTTGAGGACAACAAAAAGACAGGAAGTTAAGACAACCAAGACATATTTGCCCAGTGGAATGAGTAAGATAAATAGAGTTGGAGATGAAGGGAGTGAAGTGGGATAGAGGAGAAATGTGGTGATGCAGGGCCAGCTGAGGGATCAGCACACTCTGTCACACTGTCACACCCAACAGCCACCACTGTCAATCTCACACACACACACACACACATACATGCGAACATGAATAATAGGGGACTATCTAAGTGTACTATCCAAGAGGGAACCTTTATTAGCAGTCATTTTAAAAATACAAAACTAGAATTGAAAATTTACTTTTGAGGTCTTCTTTCACAATATTACTGCAAATGTGATTTTTACAATTTTTTAAAGAAATTGCCAAGAGGGGACCTGAAGCCTTGAGCGACGTCTGCCTATCAAAGGGGGAACATCCATATACTGCAGTCAAACTGGTTTATCCTGGTTCTCTCACGTATAGAGTGCTTCTTTTTCACTAAAACTTCATTTGTATCTTTAAAAATGGGTATGTAAACTTTATTGCTTGCAATATATCAACATTTTTTGTGATAATAAATATTACAGAAATAATACTTGCCAAAGCAAAGTATATCTTTTAAAGAAGGCTCCCATAATCCTGTGAATTCAGTTTTATCTTACTATTTACTGTTAATAACTTTATTGTTGTCTTTGTTTTATATATGTATATATATATATATATATGTATATTTAGACCAGACCAATTGTAACTACCAATGTATCACCAAAAATTCAGAAAAATAAATCTATAAACGAGTAACATTATACATAAAATGATCAGCAATATAATTACTTATTTTAATAAATAATATATTTATTTTAATTAATTAATCACTATAAAATGATTTAACACAAGTCTGTGACTAGACCTTAAAAAGCTGTTTGCTTCCAAAAGAAAAGAAATCAAACTGTGACATGACAGATGAGCTCAGGTCCAGAGAGTCAGTGGCGTTTCTGGATTTTGTTGAATCTGGCTTTCACTTAGCATAGTAGAGTCTTAAATTGCATTTATAGATGCAGTGATGAACTGTGTTCACTGTCAGTGGTTTTCAGTGTCCCCAAGCTCATTTTGTGATATCATGTTGGTATTTAATGCAGTGCAGCTTTATGGGTCAAAGGTCATGGCCATTCATTTTGGTTTTTAGCCTTGTCCCTTTTATGCAGAGATTTCTCAAGGTTCTCTAAATCTTTTCATGCTATTATGGCAGATAGTTAATGGATTTGAACAGCAAATATCTTGTTTTGTAATGTATTCTTTGTGTTCACAATAGTTTTTCAGTGATGGATGAAACACCTGTGTTTGTTAGTGTATTTTAGCATTATCTAATCTAGACCCCATTCAAAGATGTTTGTTTTTTAATGACTACAGTCTGTAACACATACTACACACTGGCATGCAGCATTGTCACAGTGCACAGAGAGTGCGTGAAGTGAAAGGCACATAATAAATGTTACGATAAGTTCACAATGACTCTCAGCTTTACAGGACTTTACATTCCAGTATTGTAAACTGAAACTTTTCTTTAGCACTTAAGTTTAACTGGTATGTTAGTGTTTTGATGGGCATTGAAATGGTGATGAGCCACCAACAACTCATCTCAAAACCATCACAACAGGATACACATCTATGAATGGGCCTTCATAAGTAAACTTCTGTTTGTACTCTTTTGAACTTTGCACTCTAAAAAGAAAAAAAATGTCCACACTCCATTTCCTTTGTAAGAAAAACTAAAAAAGGAGTTTTAAATTAAAAAATTATGTAACATCAAACTTTGACTTGACCTTTAAAATTGTTCAATTTCCAAAATACTTACCTGACCAGTTTTCACAAGTAGTGAATGTCAATCAAGTTTTCAATATACTTGTGTTCTCAGTCTGTACTTAAAGAAATGCAACTTGTTTGTTGGTGCACATTACAGAAGAAGGTCCACCCTTGAGTAGGATATAATGACATGAGTCCACTGTTGGCTGGTACATAATGTCACAAGTTCCTTCTTAGATAGCACGGAGTGACGTTCACACTCAACCATGTAAAGCACATACAAACATATTTAATAATACTTGTGAAAAAAAATCTCATCTGAATAATGTTACATTTCTTCTTCAAATATGATTTGTTAGTATGTTTGTGTAACAGAATATAAAGGCTCAACTTTAGTGGCTGGCTTAACCTTTTTATGGCTTGATACTGTATTAATGGGAAATTATGCCCATTTCTAAAATACATACATATTATTTCTATGATCTAAGGCAGTCTAAAAACATTAGTAAACATGCTAAGCAACTCTGCTCCCATATCCAAAAACTGGAGTGCTTGTGATGTCATGTGATATAAAGTGTAGAGTTGCTCCATTGATATGAAATTGTGAAAAGATTTTCTAGATGACACTGAGAACAGCCAGAACAATGTTATAAGTATATGGGAACATTTTCTGTTACAGAACTGACAACACCAATATAATAAAGTTCATTTGGGTTTAAGGGATAACAAACATTCTGTTGGTCCCCAAAATTAGGCTCTCGATGAGCAGAAGGAGCAGCTCCAGACTTTATACTTCATGACATTACAAGTCTGAGACTTCTTTCTCTAGTGTCTAGATCAGAGATATCACACATACTGGCTGATCCCTTGGCCATGGAAAAAACATACTGGAATTCCTACTTTAGATGTTCACCTTTACAATGAAGGGTTTCCCAGAAAGGACCAAAACGATATAAAGGTCAGCAACAGTATTTGCTGATTAATCATAAAATAGATTTATTATCAGACTTTTACTGGAAATTCCCATTAAGAGTTATTACAAGCACAGGATCTCTTTTACAATGTATAAAGTGAAGCTTTCAATGTATATGCATAAGAATGCATTTTCTTTGTTGATCAACATTACAGAAAAAGGGCCACATATATAGAATAAAAGTTTAATGGTGGTCCCAAGTTGGCTGGTACATAATGACACAAGTTCCCTTTTGGATAGGACAGAGTGATATTCACACTCCACCATAGATTAATGAAAAGAAATAGAAAGGTGCATTTTGTAAAGAGAAAATATCTAATACAAAAATGTATCTATTCAGTAAAGCTTCTCATTGTTTAGTAAATTGGCACCAGAAATGTTACCATTGTAGCTATTTAAAAATAAAGGCTATAATGTGAACACAATTATAACTTGTCTTAGTATTCACTGTGACGTGACAGATGAGCTCAGGTCCGGGAAGTTGGCGGTGTTTCTGGATTTTGTTGATATTCGGCTTTCACTTTGCATAGTTAAGTCTTAATTTGCATTTATAGATACAGTGATAAACTGTGTCCACTGTCAGTGGTTTTAGTGTCCCCGAGCTCATTTTGTGATATCCTTCAGTCATGTTGGTATTTAATGCAGTGCAGCTTTTATGGGTCAAAGGTCATGGCCATTCATATTTGGTTTTTAGCCTTGTCTCTTTTATGTGTATTTCTCAAGGTTCTCTGAATCTTTTCATGCTATTATGATAGGTAATGGATTTGAACACCAAATATCTTGTTTTGTAATGTGTTCCATTGTGTTCAAAATGAATAGTTTTTAGTGATGGATGAAACACCTGTGTTTGTAAGTGTATTTTAGCATTATCTAATCTAGACCCCATTCAAAGATGTTTGTTTTTTAATGACTACAGTCTATAACATATACCATACACACTGGCATGCAGCATTGTCACAGTGCACAAGAGTGTGCATGAAGTGAAAGGCACATAATAAATAATATATGTCGATAAGTTCACAATGACACTCAGCTTTACAGGACTTTAAATTCCAGTATTGTGAACTAAAACCTTTCTTTAGCACTTAAAGTTTAACTGGTATGTTAGTGTTTTGATGGGCATTGAAATGGTGATGAGCCACCAACACCTCATCTCAAAACCATCACAGCAGGATACACATCTATGAATGGGCCTTCACTAGTTATCTTCTGTTGACCCCATTCAAAGAGGTTTGTGCAACCCAGAACTAAGTTTTTATTATTGTTATATCTATTTTTTTGGTTGTTTTTGATAACTATAGCTGGTAACACATAGAGTTGTAAATTAGTTGGCAAATACAGGGCTGGTATACAGCATTGTCACTGCGGCACAGAGAGTGTGCATGAAGGCATGAGATTGCTAAAATAAGTTTACATTGACACTCAGCTTTACAGGTCTTTACATTCCAGTGTTGTCAACTGAAACAACTCTTTAGCACTTAAAGTTTAACTAATGTTAATGTGTTTCTGATGGCCATATGCGTTAAAAATTCAGACAAACAGAGCCACGGAGAGCCAAGATGCCCTCCTGCTTTAGAGGGCCACATAATAAATAATTACCTTTCAATTATTTCAGTGATATTACATACATGTGGTTATTATGTCACTTCCCAGCAGATGTTTCTTCATGTGAAAAACATGTTTAACTCCTTTTTTTGAATAGCTTGTAGTCAATTGTGCAATTGACGACAAATGTGGAATTGTGCTTGTATTTCTACTCTTTACAGTTTAACATTATCTTACCCAACATCCACTTGTTTAACACAGGAAAGAGGAAAAAGCCATGTTTCAGTCAGATACAACATCTAGGATATGAGAAGTAAGCAACCCTGAAGCCCAATGTGTAATGTCCTCACGACCATAGCGACCATCGTCAGCTAGAAGAAACCATCCCCGCTGCAGGGAATCAAGGCCTGACAGATTTTCACAGGCTGACTTGCAGAGAATCAAACCCCTCACCCACTGCAGGTCACTCACTTCTCAGTGGCAGCAGTCTCCACTGTTCAACACTCAAAGTTAGGGATCTGAGAATCATATGGGTGCTGGTCACTCCACCTCTTCAGTGTAGAAGAAATTACATATTTTGTCCACTTCATCAACTGAAGGCCAAGTAAATATAAAATATATCTATAAAACTGTGTGTGAATGTAATAAAGACAGATTGCTTTCTAAAGAATGCACAAAGCCACTGAATCAAATGTACATAGATCATACAGAGATGAATAACATTTTTTTTCACACATATGAATACTCGGCCTCTTTTAGGGATGCATCTTACTCCATAAATGTGGTAATTTTACGTGTCGGTATCATCTTTCTGAAGCTGGCAATACTGTATTATAGGCATCATTAATAATTTGTTAACTGACTGTTAATTATACTTTTGTCAATACTCCTTGATAACCAATGAAGAAATGATAACTAATTAACTTTACCCATTATAAGTAATGTTATAGATTGTTATTTTTATTAGTCAAATACCAAGACTTATACAGTCTTGTATAAATACATAAACTAAGTATTAATGGTTTCCAACTAATTTGTAAACCTTGTAAAAACAAAAAAGTAAATTATACAATATAAATATCTCTTGGATAGATAGACCAAATATTTATAACACTTTGTTAACTATTAATAGTTGGTTTGAAAACTGTTTATAAACATTGTTTGGATGGTTTCTATAAGTTGCAACTGCTAATGGTAATAAACTGTTAAACTGTTAACAAATACCATGTAGCAGATCTTGAAATACTATTTGGAAGACCATTATAAAGTTGCAGTTGCTATTTAAATCTTTTGAGTCACTTAATAAATAATGTCTTTCTAAGCACTTTGTAAAGTATACATACACGTTTGCCCTTCATTAAATTTTTAATAGGTTACAAAAGTTGCAAAACAACAATAACCCACTACATTTTATCTTTGGCTCAAAGTTGCATGTCAACATTGACTTTCTGTTCATATATGTGTTTAAAATGATAATCACACAATCAGGACACAAATATGTACTCTTTATGTAGCTCACCTATAAAACATTTAAAAGGGCCAAATTAGTTTTACTCCATACAATCAATAACCATTGACAACATTTTAACTATCTAAATAATGTTTGTAGATGCTTTACAGAGTATCTAATTCTGTAGTATTGTTTTACCTCTTTAGTTAAAACAGAACCTTTTATTATAATTAGAATAATGAAATGTAAACTTGAGGCAAATAACCTGTGCAACATCAAAATGGTATGTCATGAAATAACAGATGTAATCATTAGGTAACTGAATATGTTCAACTACTTAAATATCCATATTAGTACAAGTTTTGAAAAAAAAAACAGTATTTAAAATGGGAATTAAAGTGGAGAATTGTATGCCTACTTCTCATAATTTCAGGGTGTTCTTCCCAATAATCCAGGGATGTTGTACTAACCAAGATAAGCAGTGTGTGCTACTTGTTAAACCCAGGATGGGGGAATAAGCCACGTTTCAGTCAGTCTAAATCAGATACAGCATCTTGGATATGAGAAGTTAGCAACCCCTTAGCTCAATGTGTCATGTGCTAACGACCATCATGTCAGCTGAAGAAACCATCCCCCGCACTGCAGGGAATCAAGGCCTGACAGATTTTCACAGACTCACTTGCACAGAGTCAAACCCCTCACCCACTGCAGGTCACTCACTTCTCAGTGGCAGCAGTCTCACTGTTCAACATTCAAAGTTAGGGATCTGAGAATCATATGGGTGCTGGTCACTCCACCTCTTCAGTGTAGAGGAAATTACATATTTTTGTCAGCTTCATCAACTGAAGGCTCATAAATCTAACAATATATCTATAACACCATGTGATTGCTTACTTAATAATGCAGAGCACCACTGAATCAAATGTTTAACATCTTAGAGAGATGAACAACAATTTTCACAAACAAATGAATATTTAACCTCCTGTAGGGATGCATTTCGCTCCATAAATGTGCTGGTAATTTTACATGTCAGTGTCATCTTTCCTAAGCTGGCTGTTAACAGACTGTTAATTTCACTTTTGTCAATACTACTTGATAACTAATAAATAAATTGCAACTACTGATGGTACGCTGATACACTGATACACTACTGATGGTATATATTGTTAAACTGTTAAAAAATACCATGTAGTGGATCTTGACATATTATTTGGGAGGCCATTTTAAAGTTGCATTTGCTGTTTTAAATCTTACAGTCACTTAAAAATGCTTTGTTTCTCAGCGCTGTGTTAAGCATGCATACCGTTTGCCCCATTAAATGTTTTATAGGTTAGAAAACTATTTATTTTCATATAAGTTCAAACTGATTTATGACCTTTATAACCTTTTAAATTTATATCACTGCAGCTCTAATGAAAAGGGTTCAGGAGGTGAAAATGGACTACATAAATTCAACATTACAGATCAATAACAAACCTATGTTACAAAACTACAATAATCCACCATGTTTTTCTTTGGCTCAATGTTGCATTCTGACATTTTATTTTCTGTTTCTGAATATGTTTAACATGATGATCAGATCACTCTTACTCTTTAGTTTTGTTTTACTCCTATAGTTGAAACCAAACCTTTTATTATGATTAGAACAATTAAATGTTAACTTGGCACAATAAAACATGTAACATCAGAATGGTTTGCCATGAAATTCATGTAATTATTAGGTGATTAAATATGTTCAAATATTTAACTATCCAGTAAAAAAGTACAACTTTTGTATCAGTATTCAAGCTAGTGGGAATTTGAGTGAGAATTATATGCCCAATCTGTAAACTTTAGGATGTTCTTCCCAATAATCCAGAGATGTTGTACCAGCTAAAATAAGCACTGTGTGCCACTTGCTTAACCCAGGACAGGACAGACCCATGTCTCAGGCAGTCAGAGTTGGATGTAACATTCTAGCTAATATAAATTAGCATCTCTGAAGCTTAATGTAGAATGGCCTATTGACCATCGTCAACAACAAAGAAACCAACACCCACACTGCAGAGAATCAAGGCCTGGCACAGAGCTGCACACTGACCCTCACCCTCTCCAAGTCACTCATTTCTCAGAGGCAACCTTAAAGGCACATGGGTGCTGGACACTCCACTCAGTCAATGTGGAGGATTGTTTAATGCTTACATCATAAACTAAAAACCCTTTAAGGAATTTGGGAAATTCTTCATATAAACCAAAACTGTGTTGAATAATAATAAGTCCCTCTGGTCACTGCAGCATGCACACAGAGAGATGGCAAATCATTTAATCCAATACAAAATGAGTAGTCAGCCTCTGTTAAAGACACAATCCATAAATGTGCTGGTAATTTTGCATGCCAGTACACCCATTTAAAAACTCTCAGTTCCCTCTCCTACAACAGAAGACTTTTAAAGGTCGTACACAGCAGACAATCCAATCCAAATCTCTCAGCGTTATTTTTTATTATTTTACTTGAAAGTGAATCCTATTTTGATCCTAGTTCTGCAGTTTTTGTATTGTTGGCTGTTTTATATTTCTTTAGTTGTTTTAGTAGTTGTAGTTGTTTTGGTTTTCTTGAGATCTAGTAATGTGTATATACAATTTTGTCTGTCTAATGCAGATTTAAGATTAATTTAAAACATTGGAGAAAATATAAAACAAAAAACAAAACAAAACAAAACAAGAAGTGTCATTTTGTACAGGCCAAGAGGGACAAAGTGTGGACTGACTTTCCTTTTTAGAATTTAAAGTTAAAGTACAGCCAAAAGTACAGCCAAAACCTATAGAATTTGAAATAGTTCATCTCAGCAGTTGAACAGAGGGTTTCAGAGTTTAATCATTCCTCTAACTGACTTATCCCTGTAACTGAGACAAACTGATTGCTCAAAACCTCCCATATTATAAATACCATTAAAGATTGCTCTAGTCATTTATATCATGATGGGTTGTCAATGTGTTTTCAACACAAGGTAAAAAGGAGCACACTCTTAAACAGCAACTCAAAAAACTTATTCAGGTGCACGATTCAAAAAAGCAATGTCTGAAAAAACTAAAATGATATTTCTATCTCCAATTTCCTAAAAAATAAATAATTTTATTATTACATTTTTTGTAAGATTATTTCTTTGAACAATAATGCATCTAACTTCTTTTTTCCTATTCTTGTCATTTATCCATGTTGAAAATGGAATGTCACTCTATACTATATATCTAAGATGGAACTTGTGTCATTATATACCAGCCAACAGTGGACCCATGTCACTTTATACAACTCAAGTGTGGACCTCTTTTCTGTAATGTGGGCGACAAATAAAATGGATTCCTATAGATGGGCACACATACATTGGATTTCAACCATAACAATAAATGCCAAATTCAGCTGATTCCTGTGAATTTGGGAGACCCTGCAATTTTGTCAAATCACTGCAACTATACAGAATTCTTAACTATTTAAACCGGTTAAAATCTGATTTTCACTGTATGTCTGCCCACAACTAATCCACTCAGTTCCTCAGTTGCCCTCTAAGTATTTCTGAGTGGCTCTGATGTTTTACAAAGAAGACTTTAGACCAGCAAAGCTATTTTTAAATTATTTGCTTCATTTTATGCAAATATTGGCTCTGAAAAGGCATCATTCAATGATGATGAAACTTTATTCCTTTTTTAAAAAAAAATAATAACATTTTTGTTTTAATATTCTTTTCCCAATAGAAAAAAAACTTTAAATCCTCAAAAATAAAACCTAAAACTTGCATGGCATTTTTTTTGCTTGTAAAAACTGTTAAATGGAAGTTTGAGTACGCCCATCCATATTCTCAAGTGATGCTAGCCATAAGATGTATGCAGATGTGCCTCGTGCTGTCTGGCTGTCTACTGACGTATAATAACAATGCTGCTTGGCTCTGTCCGGCTATGTTCTCATCTCACATCATCCTGCCATGATCCAGATTGATGCAGGTATGCCAAAAGCACTGGACAGAGGGAATGTATTTGAAAAAGTTAACAATGAGAATGGACTGGGGTAGCCCCCTTTTTAAACACAGTGTCAAGCTATAAAATGGTAAAGACATCCACAACGGCTGAGCCTTTATATTCAGTTACAAAAATACATACTTACAGATCCTTTTAGAAGCAAAAAAAAATTACATGATTTAGTTTAGATATATTTACAAGTAACTTGTGTCATTATGTACCAGCCAACTGTGGACCCCTATTGCTTTATACTACACAAGTGTGGACCTCTTTTGCCTGTAGAGTAGATCAGCAAATAAAATGCATTCCTGTGATTATAGAGAAACAAAACATACGTACTTTGTAAGATTGACAGAAATCTAGTGCTTCTAGTGCATCTAAAAAACTCAAAAGGGAGTTTTGGAGGATTGAGCTTAATCTCAAGGTTAAGTAAATTCTGATAATAAACTAATTTAAGCAATTCATTAAAATTAGTAAAGATCTTGCTAGTATTTTCTCTCCACATTTTCTTCCTACCATTATTATTATTATTATTATTATTATTGTTGTTGTTGTTATTGTTATTTCTCCTTTCTTTAGATTTTAAAATATTTCCTTGCCCTCTGGGAAGCCGTATTGTATGTCAAGCTAGATGGTTAAGCCATCCACTAAAACTGAGCCTTTATAGTTTGTTATAAAATATTAGTTATAATTATAATAATCACAGTCATTGTAATCATAGTTGAGGAATAATTTTTGAATTATTTAGGTGAGATTCTTTTTGTGTAAGTCTTATCTATCTCATTTTATTTATTCTTTACATGGTGGAGTGTGAACGCGTCACTCCATGCTATCCAAGAGTGAGCTAATTGTCATTATGTACCAGCCAACAGTGGACTCATGTTGCATTATCCTATGTTTGGACATGTTTTCTATAATGTGCACCCACAAACAAATTACATTTCTATGAGTACAGACTGAGAGTGTATATTGAAGTATATTGAAAAACTGATTGACATTCAGTGCTCGTGAAAACTGGTCAGGTCAGTATCGTAGGGGACTGAACAACTTTAAAAGGTCTAGTCAAGGTCTGATGTTACATCATTTTACAAAATTAAACCTAAAAAGAAAAAATCTTACTGCTGATCATTTTATGTAAAGGTTTATTCTGCTTGGATTATAGTTTTCTTGCTTTTTTTAAGGCTCTAAAATACTGATTTCTCTCCTGCCTTCTGGGTAGCCCTTTATTTTAATACAGTATAGAGCTTAAAACTTATGAAATCACCCTAAAGCCAAGCCTTGAATTTTAAATGCAAAAGACTAATAACAAATCACGTTTCAGGAGACTGGTGTCTTTATTAACCCTATCATGCTATTTGTATCATATTTGATACATTACATTCTGTGGCCTTCATGTCACCCACATTAACATTACTAAAGCCTGTTTAACGGCCCATCTGCAGTCTGAAAGGCTGCTGGGGAGAGGAGTGTTAAAAGCACGGCGATGTGTGAATGGGTTGCTCAAATACCAGCTCCAACCAGGAGGAGAGCTCTGAATATGGATATAAACACTCACACACACTTTGGTCCCTCTTGGCAAAATCTGAAAAATTTCACCAGAGGCCATAACACCTGACTTTATGATGATTTAGAGCATGTCCAAGTGGGTACTGAAAAAATGTCCCCTGTTAGTTTTGCCGTTCCCTG
This sequence comes from Plectropomus leopardus, assembly GCF_026936395.1. Taxonomy (NCBI): domain Eukaryota; kingdom Metazoa; phylum Chordata; class Actinopteri; order Perciformes; family Serranidae; genus Plectropomus; species Plectropomus leopardus. The sequence goes on along the minus strand of NC_142184.1, from coordinate 12,599,354 downwards.
TTGGTGACTGTGTAACGATGAGTATGTTCCCTGTTATATATATGCGCGAGTGCACACACACACACACACACACACACACACACACACACACACACACACACACACACAACACCACAAGGAATAGAATATCTAGTATAAAGAAAAATTCAGCATTGAAAGCATTCAAGTTTACATTTTTCTGTTTGCACATTTCAAAGTCCGACATCTTTTCTAAATCTCAGCGAAAACTGGGTAAGGGGTGAAATAGAGATGTATAATAACTGTTGTCGTTTAAACAAAAAGAGCTCTTTTCCTCCATCAATAAGGGATGGAAACAGAGATTGAGGAACAGCGTAGGAGAGAGGTGAGAACATGAACCGCGTCTTTCAGAACTGTCTCGGATTTGTCTTGGAGTCACGGAGCGATAAAAGTAGCAGCTACTTTCGTTTGCTGCCCGCTTCTTAAAATGGTTTATTGAATTGAACTGGCACACACTGGCACAAAGAAACACTCAGCAAAAGATGTGGATCTAAAGTCCGTCTGTGTATTAGTATGACAGTGTGATGTGAGGTGAGTGAGGTGGGAACAGAAAAACAGAATAATGTAATGTCCATGTTAGATCACTTGTAAGGGCACAGTTCAGTCAGAAATAAAAAGTACATATTTTTCCTCTTACCTGTAGTGCTGCTTATCAGTCTAGATTGTTTTGGTGTGAGTTGCAGAGTGCTGGAGATATTGGCTGTAGAGATGGCTGCTTTTCCTGTAGGGTGTAGCTTGGTACAAAGAAAATAGTTCTTATATGAAACTGTTCACAACAAGGTCTGTGGAGTAACCGAGTCATGATATGACACGTTGCTGTTGAGTTTTTTCAAATATATGTTTTTGGTGCTTTGAGCACCACAAGCCGAGCGCCACCTAGTTTCATTATTTTTGATAGAGGGCAGACATCTCTACGGCCGATACCTCCAACACAATTCACATCAAAAGAATCTAGATGAATAAATAGCACCACAGGTAAGAGGAAAAATATGCTTTTGATTTTTGGGTGTACAATCCCTTTTAATATGCTTTGTCAAGATCGGATGGGACATAAACTGTGTGAAATTACCAATTTTAGCTCTCTTTCTATTACAATCTACCCTACATAACAAAAAATACTGCAGTTCATTTTTGAGTTATTTTCAGTTAAAGTGACTGCATTTCCTCATAAAATAAAGTAAATCTAACAGGAGCTGTGAATAAATAAACACAAACCTCCTTTAATGGACTTTTGGTACTTTCTTTTGAGGTTTTCACCCACCCTAAGTACAATTTCTATTGACAAACAACAGTGACACCTGCACACTTCATAAAATAATGTGCACTGCACTAAAGCCAAAACACACTTGAAAAATCTGCCCCCATGGAGTCTTCTGGAAACTAATTTTATTCAAAGCATTAAACCTGTTATCACATGCACATATTAAACCATGCCAGCTTGTCCAGAAGTACAGAGGCAAAGCTTTTAAGCAAATGGCAGTTGTGTAAACTAAAATGGCAATGTTGGAAAGTCAATTCAATAATAGCTGAAAGCCATTACAACATTGTCATTAACAAGGTTGCTGGAAATGCAATTAGCCCCCTCACACTGCTCACGGCAACAAGCAGGGAGACGTTCCAATAAATAAATATAAACGACCACAGAAAAATGACAGAGGGACCTGAAAATCTGATGTGCTCCCTGTAAATACAAAAAGACAAGATAATAGAGGCTGAACTAATTTTAGGGGAGATACCGAGTAAGTACAAATCGACAACTGAGATATGACAGAGGGGAGAGCATTGACAATAGCCTCCAATTTTCTCAATATTGAACTATTTATTTTTCTCGGGTGCTACTTAAGCTAAATCCCCTTGCCCCCCCAAACCTGAACACAGAAGCTCAACAAACTCTTTGATTTGCTCCGACAACAAAACATCATCCACAACCTGAGCTGCAGTAATACATTTTAAACACACTGGGCTGTTTGTCCCAAGACCAAAAATGAAAATAAAGCAGCTAAAGACTATAGTGCAAAAAACACAACGGGCAATATTGAGGTCAGCAAAGTTACTGAGGTCATGTCAATGTATCGTTCAATAAGTCAATAACGTAATTATCATCACAGGTCTAAAAGACACAAACAATTATTCATACATAATTTCTTTCAATTAACTCATTTCCAGAACTCTCGGGCCACTTATATCAATTGACCTTTACAAAGAAATACATATAGAGTATATTTAGGCATTGAAGGATCTTTTCTCCTCCAAGGTCTAGTTGCAGTGAGACTGCATTTGTTGAGATGTTGGTGAAGGAGGATGAGGTCATGGCTAAATGAATGATAGGCATCACTGTCACACAGCAGACTTCCAGCAGGTCTCCTTAGAGATAAGAACCAGCTGTCTGGTATCCCCAATACGCTGTTGTCAAGGTCGCTACTCTGCTTATTATGGAAAAGAAACCGCTCCTCAAAGCTAATTTCAAATCACAAAACTCCCTTCAGCGGTGTAAGAAGCAATGACTTTGTTTTTGTGGCATCAAGACATCTTGGTGACCCAAGACCTTGTGCTTTTAAAATCTACATTGATGTAATAAGCTGTTTCCTTTAGACATCACAACAGACATTTTTACATCAACAATAACAAGGGGCATCTACTGGCTGTGGTTATTAACACATAAACACAATTCACAAACATTTACACAGTATTTCTGCTAAAGGGAATTCTGTAAACACACTGAAGCTATCTGAAATGGCAGCAGCTCATAAGGAGCTTTTATAGTGTACAGTATTTGAAGGTGTGTTGTTCTTGTATGAATGTGGGGAGGTGCACTTGGCGGCCATTGGTATCCCAGTGCAGCACTACGACAGCAGACGGGAGGGTAATGAGGAGGCAAATATGATTAAAACCATCTCCTCAGGCTGCCTTGGACCTGCCATTAAAGCAGCGGACACTCCTCATGCCTAATCCATCACACTGCTTAGCTCCCACAGAGAGCAAGGAGGGGGACGGCTGTGTGTTACAACACCCTCAAACCTCCAATATCTCCTCCCTAAAACATAACTAACACTCCAGGAGGCTCACTCTTTATTAAAGATCTGCCACTGAAGCCCCTGGGCAGGGGTCTGGGGACATCCTGGGTACAAATATACATGGGGAGTAAAAGCCAGGCTCAAACAACTTTACAAGACCAAGCCTGCTATAGTTCGTAAAGGGAAATATACTCTGTACCCTACACCGTATCCGACATCATACCCGACATCCTCTGCCCTACCCTATGTCGCACCTTAAGCTGTACCCTGAGCTGTGCCCTAAACCGTAACCTATGCCCACCACCATACCCTATGTCATACCCTACACCGTACCTTAAGCCTTAACCTATGCCCTTGGCCATACCCTAAGTTGTAGCCTGTGCCATACCCTATGCCCTCTTCTGTACCCTATGCTGTATCCTACGCCCTCCGTTGTACCCTGAGCAGTACCCTAATCTATAGCCTGACCTACACCTGCCCAGAAATGTAACTACACCTTGCTGTGATGCAGACCGCCTGTTTATTTTTGTAAGCTGAAATATTTCTACAAGCGGAAATGAATCTTTATAATACTTTAATTTCACCAATGAGAAACAATTAATTGTCAAGACAAATAATGCACTCACAAAATAGAATTTTTGAATCTTGCGTGTGATTTATCTTGGCTTCATATGTGTGGATGAGAGTCCGCTGGCCACTAGGCTAATTAATACAATATAAAATGTCATAGCCTTATGCTAATAACATTAGCATGTTGTCTATATGGAGAAATCCAGTCTAGTATGTGAGTAATAGTAGTAGTAAGACAATTGTTGTATCTGTGAACCTTGTGAGCCAAAATTTTAAATGTTACCATTATTTAGTGTTGCTGTTGTTCCTGGCTTCAAAGGAAAAATTCAGCTAGTCACTAGGCTGATTTGATAACAACATTGGCATGTTTTGTTTTTGGGGAAAATGTGTCCAGGAAAAAGACAAATGTTTGGTCTGTGAACCTCAAAATGAAACTGATTGGTGTAGTTGTATTTGATACTGTAGCGATTAATCCACATTTTATGTGTGTTTTGAATCAATCAGAGTTTACAGCACTTCACAGAAACCCCACTGTAGTCTCGTGTTTTGGATGTGTAGCTGCAGAGTGACTCAGACACACCATCGCACATGTGTAAATGCTTACAACGGCATTGGCTACAGCACAAGCTCTGCACAGAACCGATGCACAACTATTAATCCGCCTTAACTATTAAGAATGCCAAACCAAAACACAGCCACAAAGTAAAATACTTAACTCAAGACTCAATTTTTTTTCAAAGAAAATCTTTGTGTGTAACATATACCAGTTTGCAGCTCTAATCTAAAACCTTCATTGAAGTGAAAGTAAAAACATAAGCTTAATTTGCGCCTGAGAAATAAAGCCGGGAAACATTAGCCCAATGACAGAGATTCTCTGCCAAGACACCTTGGTGTGCAAAGCCGTGTGGTGCCAGAAACAATAAATTACACAGGAAATTTGCATGAGATAACAGATCAAGATCATCTCATCAGCCCCCCTCCACAGCCTGTATCTACTGCCAGATAAACACACTGGGACATCAACATACTGTATTACTTCAATCGATTTACCTGTCTCTCTACTATAAACATTTAGACAAAGCTGAAATGGTGAATAGACTAGTACAGCACAGTGCTTCTGTCTGATGTTGATCTGTGTTTTTTTTTCAAGGAAATGTACAAAAGACTATTTTGGCTATTGGGGGATAATGCTGATGCAGATGTGGCTAATCTCATCTACTGTCCATGGCTCCTTTTTAATGCATCTACAGCCAGATAGCGAAACACCACCATATAATCCCCTAAAGACACAGGAATCACGGATTACAGCTGGAGAGAATCCACAGGCGGCTCACTGTTGAGCAGAACATGTTGGATTGTTGTGCAAAGCCTGTAGGATAATTACCAGCAGGAAGCATAGCCTGTGGAGAAATAAGGCATCTTGTGCCCTAGGCCCTTTAAATGAGCCCTGCAGACCAGCTGAAAGATGCTGATGCCTCTCTTTATTGAGGAAACGAGAGGCAGTTCCATTAAATGAATGAGGACTCCGGGTTTGCACAACTTGAGAGGAACTCTAGGTGCTAGAGTGCTGCATGAATGTGACTGCAAATGGCTATAACTGTGCAAAAAACACCAAATAAAAATGATAGATGATACAGGGTCAACAGATCAACAATCCTACAGCATCAACAAGAGGTACATTAACAATTTATTTGTAAAATGTGGCATACTGATGTATGCAATTTAATAATCTCCACTGCCTGTGGATTCACAGACTGAGCACTGAATGCATTTGCAGCTGTACGTACAGCTGAGTGCACAACAACTTTACAACTAACCATAAATGATCAGAATCCAAGCACAGCACATCTTTTTATGTTCTATATGCTGAAAGTTATCTTGCTTTGTAAAGGGGTCGGCACATTACTGCAAACTCCTTTTAGATTAGCTATATAAAAACTGCAGAAGTAATAAAAGGTCACTGGAAATATATATTTGGATTTTAGTTTTTTGTGTACTTTTGTTGTAATTGATACACTACATTCAGTGTGGTTGTGATAATAGTGGTAAGAGTATAGCAGGAGTTCTGTCCTTTCTGTCCTTTTCTTTCTTGTTTTGTTTTTTCAGTTTATAGCAGACCTGCCTGTGTCTGGGAAACATGGAAATACAGTGTTTGACTTGTTGTTGTATTCCTACAAAACAAATGCAAACTCACCATGTGGTCTGTTTCTTTGTGCTAGAAATTCTATATCCACACTGAAACAAGTGAATGGATGTTGACAGTCTTGTCTCCTCACACTGCTCTGTAACCTGATTTGTTGTCTGTCCTCTCTGCTTTTTGCCTGAATTAACATCTACAGTGACCCTCATCCCATTGCCAGGAACTCAGTTTCTTGATTAAAGCCACAGATTTCTCCCCTACGTCGTACCATATGCTTAACCATATATTTGAATGAGACTGTATCCCACATCCAAAACCTGAAAGATTGAACAGGCAGTTTCATTTTGGTGTCATTTCACAATTATCCCCTAATAAACTTTGTGCATATTGTAATCCAAGTGGACTGTAAGAACACTACTTCTGCACCTCTTCTTGGCTCCATTTTCAGACTTTAAAAGACTTTGTGAGACAGAGCGAATTCGCTTTGCGTAACTGAACAATGAAGATTAACTAAATATGGTGGGAGGGGCTTATGACAAAGAAGGGAAAGCTGCAGGAAGAGGTTGGATTTTTTAATTCTGCCTACCCCAGCTTTACGAGATATTTACAGTGTGGCAGCAGATAAGAACCCAAACAGCTATTACCAACATCAAATACAATCATAGCATAATTTGAAGGGCATTTACTCTGGTTTCTTGTCTCAAAGTACAAGCTCATAGTTAATTGATTTTAATCTCCATAAAACCAAACAAATTTCAACACAGTCATAAATATTAAAGTTTTAGTTTATCTTGTGAGAGCCAACTTCGACACTCCCTGCGACGCTCACTGCTGCACTCAGACACCTTTCACAAGTATCTAAACCTTTGGACCCCAAGAAAATTGGTTGGATTTCTTCCAAAAACTTCCAAAAACCTCCACAATTGCAAGAATTCAGAAGATTTAGAAAATTGTGTTTTTTAAAAAGCCAGGAAAAAATGTCCGAAAAACTCTATTTATGATTATCATAATTACATCAAAACTGTTTTACAGAATTATTATAATAAGAACTCTTTCCAAGTCATTTCCTTGTTTGTTTTTGCTTTTCTCTTTCCTTTTTTTCCCAGGTAATTTTCTTGTACTCTTTATTATTTTTTTTGTGTGCACATTTTTGGGTAATAACTTTCTCACATTATAAAAGAAATCAAACCAATTAATTCAGGTTTCATATGGTTAACTGTTGAGTATGAGTATTTTGCCTTTCCATGCAGTGCTCCTATACCTTCCTCGCAGAGATCCAAGTCATCTGTCTATCTCAATGGAATTAATGTCGTTAGACTTAAAAAGCAACCCGTCCAGAGTGAGAGCGCCTGATCTGTGGAGGCATTTCTGCCACTGTCCTTGCTTATGAAACATACTGCAATTATGGCGCAGCACAGTACAGTCTGTCAGCTCATAGTAAAAGATGCCAAGACCAGCAGCTCTGTTACCATCTCTCTGGCTTTATGGCATTAAACAATCAAAGGGGATGGAGGAGGTGATGGAGAAGATTGACCGCTCTGTTTTTGTAGCTACAGGAAATTGATTTTTTTACTTACACACTGTTAAGGAAAGTTCTCAGAATAAGTCATATGAAATCCAAAGTTGGATCAATGTTTGATGGTGATTTAATAAACTCTGCTTGACCAATCACTGGCTCCTTTTTTTTGGCTGCTCAAATCCATAAAAGCTGATTTTAAATTCTATTGGAGATCCAAAACTTTCCAAAGCTACTTTGAGGGACTTGAGATATTGTGAATTTCCACCAAAATGTTAGTGAAATGTTTTAAAGAAAAACCTGATATAAGATTTATTGTGAAAAAAATCAATGGTTTGAGGGGTTAAAACTACAGTGAAACGTTTAATGATTTCATCATTTTCTGGTACAAACCAACTTATTGTGCAAAAAACTAAACAAGGTAGTTTGTTCAGAAAAACAGTGACATTTATAAATGTTTTGATACTTTTAGTCCTTGAAAGCACTGATTTTCACCTTAACTTTTATAAACATTTCACCAACATTTTGTCGGGAAATCCTTATTTTCCAGTTTAGAAAGTTTGGGATCCCCAGTAGAATCGAAAAGTAGGTTGAATAGATTTGAGCAAGTTTTAGCCAAAACAGAGAAGCCAGTGATTGATCCAGCAGAGTTTAAGAGGTTAGTGGCTGTAAAATGATCGAAGAGGGATTGTTTAACAGCTCATACTGGAACCAGAGCCACATGCTTGATCTGTTCTTGATGTCTTTCCTTCATGTATTGGGTTCATAATTCAACTTTTACTGCCTAACAATGACAAGCCAAGTATGTCACCATTGTCAGATAGTGGATCTTATGCCAACACCAGGCCAAGTTTCCCACCGAAAATATTTAGCGGGTTGAGCATGTGTGTTGCATTAGGGCTCTCCCAGGGGCAAGTCAGTTTAGCCGGGACACAGAGAGCGATAAGAGCCAGATAAGTACTAGACCTTAATGTTTTATGACACCCAAGGATGCTTTCATCTCCTCTGCACTGACTCACACAAAATATAAACACTTGCACATGGAAACACAGAAACATATGCACTGGCACAAACACACACACGCACGCGCGCACACTCCAGCCGCCAGTTACAATTTAATCATTTCAGTCAAGCATCGCATTGCTTGTCCAACCAAGCATATCTTTCCATCTCTTTTTCTATTTCTTTTCTTCACTTGGAAGACATTTCAATTTTATGTGTGTGCTCACCACCACTCTGCCTACTTTGGGGCAGCACTGTCTGTACTTCCTGATTCTGTTTCCATAGTGACAGCGACAGAACATTTCCTCTGCAGTGATGGATTCTAAACTAACGTAGCAGCCATGATGACACGCAGATCAACTCTGCTGACAGCGGTGATAACGTTCTCCTCCTGAGTCTCAAACTCTCCCTGTGCCTATTTTCTTATTCCACACATCCATTCATTTACATGTAAACATTTCGAGCACTGACTGATGTGCATCTTAGATACTGAACTGCAGTGCATGTCAGCCGGTGGTAAAATATCTAGTTACAGGCGAAAGTATAATCATCAGGCTTTCTGGTGTGCCATCAAAACTGCAGATGACAGGAAAATGGAGTCTACTCATGAGTCAAAAAATGTAACACGCACAGCAATAAATAATTCTAATCCGTAGCTTTTGCAAGGGAAGCAATAAATCCCAAGACGGATTTTTCTCATACACCTGTTCTGCTGGAATAGATTCACAGCTCAATACAGCGAACGCTGTAAGACGTATTGGCATTTACATGTGGCACCTTTCTTCACCTTCACTAACAGACCCCTGGATGACCTATATGCTATTTGTTGCCAGCCTAATGAATTTGCCATTATTAATTATTTATTGAAAGTGGGAACAGGTACAGCACAACTGCATGCTGCAGGGCTCTAACGGGAAGACTCCACTCTGCTTCCCTGTGCCTGTTCCTTTTGAAGTGGTAATGGGCTTAAGGTGCGTGTAATTTCCTGCCGATAGCGGACGTGGGAGAGGGCCACACCTGGGCGCGCAGGATAAGGAAGTGGGACTCTGGGCTCTCCCAGCGGCACTGCTCACCATCCCTGCTATCGTGCGGCTGATAAAGGAGCAGGTGTGGCACTGAAGTAGGATACTGATAATACTAGCAGAAGGGATGTCCTTTAAACCATGACAAGATGAACTGCCCGAACACTGAAGCTGGGATATGTTGAGTTAAGAGTCGCTGGGTTGATTAGAGCAACTGGTGACTGGAGTTGAATGGTAGACTCGACTGAAATCTCATGAGATTATGTGTGCTGGAAAGTTTAGAGGTGAAGTGTGAAAGCATGCTGTATATAGCAAACTCATGAATATTTTTTAATGCATAGAGCACAGGAATGATACCTTAGATAGAGTGCACTGCTGAGTAAACCTGTGGTTTATAATCACATTAAAGGGAGACACAGCGATACATTGCCTTGACAGTGTGACACACCAAATTATAGATCATTCAGAAATCTACTACAAAGTATACACACCAGATAATGATGACATTACTGCCATTTCTACAGAAAACATCAACTGCAACTAATTCTCAGCGTATTCAAGCAGAATGTCACAGTGAATTGGTTGAGTACCAAGGCACATAAAAAAACGTTAAAAGGGACACACACATCCTGCACCCAATGAAATGGGTGCTTGATCAAAGAGAAATCTGGCAAAAAGATATCTTTAATGCTGCAGCGTTAAAATCCTTTAAACAACAGCTACTTGGTGTGCTGATACATGTATTTAAACTCTGAGGAACAAGGCACTCGAAACACTTTTTACTGGATACATGCACTGGTGCTTGTAACTTAAATGGCTCTGCTGCACCATTTGGTGAATTGTCCTTCTGTATATGTACCTACTCGAATGTAATTAAAGTAATATAAAGTGAAACTATTTCAGATTTTGGTCATAGGAACATTTTGGGCAGTTTTTTAAACAACTTAATATGGAAACTTTTTATCATATTTTTTATGATAAGGACTTCTTTGGTGACTTCTTTTATTTCATTTATATGAAAATTAATTCATATTACTCAGTTACCCAGTTTAATACCAACTTTTCAAGATAACAACAGCTTTCAGTGCTGTTTGTGAGTATGAATGAAACTAAATGTGATAATGAAAATTACTGAAAACCACCTATGAAGAGGTGTGTCCATTGAAATGATACATTTTAAAGCTAAAATCAAGTTAATGAAAAAAAATGCTCTTATTGCTATTAAAATATTTATGTGAAACAAATGAAGAACACATTAACAATGGATATGAGTGCTACATGAAACAAAGTAAGTATAATATTTTATCATAATTTTTATTAATATTGGCAAGTTAATATGGAAAGAACATCAGTTTTGTATTATTTAAACACTAATACATGTGGCAATTGTATGATTCTTAGTAAATGCATAACAGTTGAGAGCTGCACTAAGTTACGTGCACCAGTGTATGTAGAGCTGAGGATTATGCGCACAGCTCCAATTTTACTACTCGGATTACACATTCATGTGGTATTTCTGAGCCATGCACTTCATGTGACAACGCTGTGCACAGTGCGCAGTGCATAGAGTGCAGTGAGGGTTTAGGCGTATGTAGGTGGCTAGGAGGATGGATGGCAGCCTCTGTGTCCTCTAAAGTCTCCTGTTGTAGGCCAGAGCTGAGTTCACCTTCATCTATCAGCAGCATCGCTGTGACCACTATAACTCATCTTCACCTACACAACAAGATATGGAGGGTGGATGTGGAGGTGGGGAGAGAGGACAGAAAGTGTAAAAAAAATAAATGCAGAGATAGCGAAGAGGAGGATCCTTGTTGGTATCACTTGAATACCATCAATGCTGTCTTTTTGCAAGAATTTGTGTGCCCATTTTACTCACCGGTTCTCATGGAGATTTAAAATAGGGAAACAAAAACAGACAGGCTCAGGAAGCGCGCGCACACACACACACACACACACACACACACACACAGACACACACACACAGACAGTACGTGTTAGAGGCTGGCTCTATTGGATTACCTGAGGACACACTGTCTGTCTTTATTGCAGAGGTCCTTGTCGATTAAAGTTGCTGATAAATTGATTATGCCTCAAGGCCACCTGCTGGGCGCCGTCTGGCAACAATCAGGCTCAATAGCAAATCAATATTGCATAAACTGGTTATCATAGCCCATATTGACCTTATCAAGGTATATGAAGATAAAGATCAGGGCTTAAAATATGGTCAACAGAAAAAAAGAACAGGGTTAATCATGTCCGACCTGTCTCTTTGTATAAACGCCTTAATAAACAACAAAACCCAAAGGCTCAGTGAGAATGCACCATGTCTTTGGCAGTGAGTCTCAAATACCAGTGAGTATAAGTTTGCTATTTTTGATGGGGGAAGAGACAGAGAGATATTGTGTTGCATGTATGCATGTGTGTGTCTTTCTGTCCGAGCAGGTGTTCCCCATCTCCTGAGGAGTGTTCTACATACAGTCACCTTGGGCTGTGTCTGGCCTGGTACTGCACACGGAGCACTGGGACAACCTGACTAGCTAACTGAGGGATTCCTGCTTATTCTCAGTGACATGGCTGCAGAAAGAATCAGTGTGAGAGGAGAGAGAAAACATGAGAAACGAAGATAGCTAGTGAACGAAACAGACAGACACAGGGGAAGACAATTAAAGGAGGAGACTGATGGAGGCGAGGATTTTGGAGGAGGACAGAGAGGTGATATACTGCAAAGAGAGGACAAACACACCAAATGCTTTGCCATTAGGTTGCCAGACAGGAGTAGGGGATTTTATATCTTACACAAAGCTCACTACTTGTCGATATTTTGACATATTACGAAATTGCTTTTACTTGTCTAGTGGTAGCTGTGCTCTATTATCAAACTGTGGAGACAGACAAAATTGAGAAAAAAGAGAATAAGGAGGGCAGAGTGGACCGACAGAAGGGATTGAAGGGTCTCTGTCCCTGTCTCCAACTTTCACCCTCCTCAGCAGATACTGTCAGACGAGAGCAGGGAGCAGGGCCGTGAGTGAAAGTGGTGGTTAGTGGAGCAGAAAGATGAACAGAGGAAGTGAGAGAGAGGAGGAAAGCGCTGCAAAAAATTGTCCACCTTAACGGCTCATTTAGTCTCACATACATTTTTAAATCTGTCGTAAATCCTATTTCAATTAAGAGGAGTGAAACATTCCTGGCAAATGGGCTGTGATAATTCCACCTGCTTTCAATACAGTTTTACTTGATTTTAGGTTGTTTCCTAATAAACGAGTGTAAATATCTGGAGGCAAATCAAAAAGTATGACACCTAATTAAAAAAAGTGGAGCTGCATTGATATCAAGTCAAATTATCTTTTTAAAAAAAGGCCAAATTCTAAATTAAATAATATATTCTTTACAGTGTGGAATGAGCTCTGAAATCTACATAAAAGGGAAAAAAAGAAAACAGATTGATAGATTGGTACAATGGGAGCTAAAAGAACCAGAAGAAAAGAGCAAAGCATGGCAGAGCAGAGGGGGATTTGGGAGGAGAAGGGGGTCCATTTTCATGCGGTGTGGGGATTAGGGGCATGACACCAATCCAAACAAAGCTAAAGACTAGGAAAGGGAGTTAATGGAGCACAAACAGAAAGGCGAGTTGGTGTTGCACAGTCACACACAGACTTGGAGGGACACACAATAGTGGCTTTGGGTCATGACTGAGGAAAGAAAAGAAAAGAAGGAAATATGGAGGTTAAAAAGAACGGTCAGGCATGGAAGGAAATTAAAAAAAAATCAGACATTAATGAGAGAACTTTAAGGATGCAGTATCATAGAGACACTGACGGTGTGCACGTGCAAATACACAAAAGTGCACAAAAGCAGTCTCCATCCCCTCATGTCTTCCAAATGTGATTGGGTCTTTGAAGACGCGATGATGAGTGATGAAACGATAAGGTTGGCCCCTGAGATATCCTCTCTCAAAGAGAAGGGTGTTTCTGAAGATGCAGAGATACGGCAACCGTCCAAAGAGAGCGCGGAGATCCTGTTTGTGTGCGGAGATAACGGGCGTACAGAGAAGCTCGCCCCCTTATCATGTTTCAGAAGGGTGAAAGATGAGAGCCTTTGTCTCTGTGACGAGACCTGTCTGCTCAATAGTATCTATGAAGGCTGACGCACCTGTCCAGTGTCGTCCTCTCCATTCTTGATCTTTCACTTCCAAGTGTCTCTGTAGTGTTCGTCGTTGTCTATGCAAGTAAAGCTACACGACCATGACAACATTTTATCTTACTGCTTAGACAACGAATAGTGTCATATTGCAGCTTCTATGTGGTGTCTTAAAGTAAACACGATGGCACGTACAAGTGGATTGGTCTGTGATCTCTTTAGTGTATTTGTGGGTTCTATTCCTGCAACACTTTAACCTCTTTGCCCCATTTCTATATAATGTAGTGCACCTAAGAAAAACTGTCTAACTTTACTCCACTCCAAAATGACAGCTATAAAAGCAATCGCCTTTGCTTTGGGCGGAATTTAATGCTACATACCATACGAGCTACTAGTAAATGCCCGAGTGGTGCCATCTAGCAGAAACACCTTCGCTGAAATGCAATTCAAGAAAACGTGCTTTTTGTTATTCCATTCCCATTTCCATTAAAACTGACATTTCATCTAAACTGAACCCTCCAGGGGAAACTAAGAGCTAGGGAGGAGATGAAGCAATAAAAGATCTGTGTGTGGGTCTGAATGTGTGCGTGTCCATGTAGATTTGTGTTTCTGCATGCATGACAGTGTGTATTTCGTCTGTATCCAGGCTACATGGGAGAAGATGATGACCTGAATGTGTATGCAGGCAAATATTGTGCTGTGTGCATGTGCCTGTTTGATATAATGTTTTTAAAAGGCATCATGAGCTGGAGTCTAAGCGCATGTAAGAGCCCTGCCTGCCCTCGGGTCTCACAATCCATCCTGTTCTTCCCCTGGATCAAGAGAAATGTCATTATTTGTAGCCATCAGTGAGAAATCAATGCAATTATGTTTGGAGTCTCCACTCTGCTCCTGCCCATAATGCATAATTTGCAAAGTCATAAACGACATTAACACATGCTCCCTCCAGAACTCTCCTTTCTTAACCCTTGATGGTGTGATCTCCTTTGATAGAAAATTAATTTTTCCGTTTGCCATGGAAGCTCGTGAGCCCGTTTCTCCATGCTGATGGAGACCGGGGATCCGACACTGTGATAACATCGGTCCAGGACAGAGGCTTTTGCGCTTTTATTCTACCACAGCAGAATGAGTGACAGGGGTGGAAATGCAACAAATATACACTCGACCTTGTACTCAGACATGCACATGCATTCAGACACACAAACTACAGGACGATGTGGAACTAGACGGGGGTGAGCTCAGTGGCGTTTTAATACAACGAGACATACTTCTGTTAGCTTCGAGCAAGCAAAGCTCAATCTGTAGTTAATCCTCAAAAACACCCTGCAGTTTGTTGGGGGCCACTGTGTAGACACACGATAGAGACATGCCTCCCCCATATACACCTGGGGATGGGATCAGTCGGAGCTAATTTTACATTAATGGAAAGATTCAAACGAAGCTTGAACGACAGTGGCCAAGCTCTGACTTTGCAGCACACCCAAACAGCAATTAATCATGGAAAACATAACAATCAACTCGTTGTGCATATCAATCATTGCTGAATTTAAATTTGTCCTTGTCTTTGTATCCCGCCCACTTATTAATCGAATTTGAGAATTCATTTTGAGAAGAATGAACTGCATGGGATTCATAGAGCAGAAAAAAAGATGTTAAAAATGTAATGTGTCATGCCATTTATATTGTGGATACCAGATAAATATTTTACGAATGACACTTGGGTTCGTTCGGATTTTACGTTTGACGGACCTGCTGTCTGCGTTGGGCTACTTCTTGTTCAGCGCTGGTTTGATATTTACATGAAAACACACAAACACAAAACAAAAGCTGTTTCAGGTGGCAAATATTCATGTTAGTTAATGTTAATGAACATTTAACAAAACATGTTTTCAGCTAACGTTAGCAGAAGTGTTGCTGGATGACCGATCAATGGTGTCAGGAAGGTCACTTATTAAATGTCATAGGTTACAGATAAATAGTTACCCTGTTAAAAATGTAGCACGTTATGCAACTGTTTTAATTATTTCATCAAAGTAATGTTACTTATTAAATTTGATTACTTTCTAACAAATGTTTAAGACAACACAATAAATCCGAAAATATCTAAAAACATAAGAGCAGAAATGTTGCACTTAAATTTGCTTAATGGCTTTGCTGACCAGCGTTGTCCAAAAAAAGACAACCAAAAGACGGTACTCCTGAACGGCAAAAAGATGTGCAGCAACAGAATGACTGTTTTATACAACATAGAAACTTTATATTGAAAATATTTTTTTTTATATGTAACCTCACTGTAATCACCAACAACTTGATTAGTAACTGTACTTTAATAACATACTATTTTCTCAGTAACTGTACCTAGTTAAATTGTTAAAAAAAAAATGAAACTAATTTGTTTTGTAATGTAATCAATGGAACTAGTCATACTAGTCATCTTTGTGGATGCCTTCACCTTCACTACGTCAACTGAACCACAATGGAAGGATAATGTGATAGTTCCGTTAACGGCGGTCACATTTCAGGAAGTTTGGGGAGATAAAGTGTTGACATATAACTGCTTATGACATGACACTATGTGTGTGTGTGTGTGTGTGTGTGTGTGTGTGTGTAACAAGTTAATACAACACCTCTTGTGCCTCTATGCCTCTTAACTACAGCTGAATAGAGTACATACTTTGTGGACAAATATGTTTCCTACTACAAAAAAACAGATGCAGTTGACAGTTCAAAATAATAAAGTACGCTGGAGTTACCACAAAATACATAAAAGTATGTAAAGTACTATGTGAATCAAGAACTGGGATCCCTTTAAAATGATATTTTAATGTTGCTGATACAAACAGCCTAAGAAGCTTCATTCATATAAGATAATTTGTGGTACTTATAATGTAAATAAACAATCATTCACAAACTGAGCTCATTATGAAATATCAGGACTTTCACCATATCTCACAGTATTAAACAAGACAACGTGTATCACAGTGAGTATTCTGGCATTGGTTCTCTATGCTAATTTTGTCAATCACTTTATGCACTGCAACATCTGTGTCATTTCCAAGTACCAGATGCGGTCCACCGAAATGTTCATCAGAGAATGTGACACAAAGTAGGTTAAGTGTACGGTAGAATCCTTGTACATGGCACATCCTCAAGAACCTCAGCATATAGATTGTGTTTTATCTTTTGGCAAGCTGATCCTCCACTTTCCCAAAAACAGTCCAGATGGGGTCCACCGCCTTGTCATCTACCAAGGGACTGCCTCTTGACATGAAGTCAGTCTGTGTCCCCAAGACAGAGTCTTATGTGGAGACAAGCACACATACACTTCGAGATCCACAATTATTCTGGCTCTCCACTTTCACTGAAGGACTAATAGGTCAGCAGGTTGACATGTATGCAGGAACAAGAGAGTTCCAGGTTAAATTTTGGCAGTTAACCATCTAAATCTCTCTCTAGATGTTCGCTAAGAGAATATCACTTTACTAACTGGTGTTTCAGCTTCTCCTCTCAATATTAACCCAGATTAGACTTCACCTTTGTTAAATTTTGACCAGATGGATGTTTGTTTAGCCAACAGAAACACTGCTGCATTATGTTTGGAAATGCAGAAATTCTAATTTTTTTCCTCACCATTTTTAGTACATTGTCACACTACTAGAATAAAAATTGTGGTGTCATTCTCACACTCTGTACATGTACAGGAAACTGTACCTCATGTATCGTCCTAAGTCATATAACCACACCTTAAGACCTAAATTTGGCAGCAAAATTACCACTGCACACTACAGCTGCAGTTAATTTGTTCTCCTTTGCTAAGTGTGAACCACAGTAAAAGTAAATCTGCACCAAGAATGACAAAGTAAGTAACAATTTGAACTGTAACATACAGTGACACACAAGTGAACTGTAATATACTGTAATATACTGTAAACGGTGGTGCCTCGCACACTCTGAAAGCAATCCCAAACATATCAGTCACTGCTGTCGTTATGGTGTGGACTCTGCCATCCACTTGAGTTAGAACGATTTTTAAAATGATATAGTTATTGGTATATTTCTCTTTTCTTCATGTGAAAAGCCCTTAAGCATCTGAAACGGTCAATTGTCATGTCAAAGGTTTCTTGTAGACCAGTAAATAACACGGCTTACTATATAATGAAAGTGAAAAACAGAGGAAGAAGTGACAACCCTACAATTAATGGCTGTCTTCAGTATGGAGAGACTAAAGAGCACAAGCAACGCCTATTCCTTCAACTGATGAGACGGACACCAAAACAAGTTCAGATTAAGAGGAGGCAGCAAAGATGAGTCCGCAAAATGAGCCATTAAAATACAAGTATCTATAACTGTGAGAGGCAAAGCAAAGTGTCCTTTACCACAGAAGAGTTTCTTTTTGAGCAACACTTAGGATGAAAACAGAAGAGCTGGACAACCAGCAGCAGATGATGTCTAACCCCACCTCTTCCTTCCTTCAGACACTGGAACATCTGAGCTTTAACTGAGATGAAGTCTCCAAAGAAGCGTCACGACACAGCTGGACACCAAGTAGCTGCTGTTTGTCTTTGTGCATCAGGACAATCAAATCAAGCCACACTGGATTGACTCTCATAGTGGACAGGGCCGTGACATGACACCTAATTGCAGCAACAGCTCTGGTGGGGATGCTTCTCTGTCACACCATATGGGCTGTTAAATCAAGACTGTGAAAAGACATAGTTGTTTTGTCTCTCAGGCAGCTGTGACTTCATAAAGGAATATGTTCCTCAGCAACAAGCAAAAGTGCCTCCACATACATAACATGGAGATGTCACTCAGAAGGTCTCTCCGCCGCCACCCCTTTGCAGTGGCGTGTCCAGACCTTTTTAACTGAGGTGGCCCAAGTGGGGCAATACGGGGGTGGCAATAAGTACAAGCGCTACTGTGGGCACATGCACTTACACAGTTTTAATTTACCATTTTTTGTCTCCACTACCTATACCTACTAACACTGCAATGTCTTACATTTCTGTTTATAGTTTAATTTAAAATAATAACGCCTCTAGACTTTATTAAAGACAATTGTTCCTCCAAAAGTAAATAGTACAATAGCTAGTGTGACGTGTTAACAAAACTAAATTGCAATGTTTCAGTTTATTTGTGTGTAAAATTAGTCAGACTAGACACAACTCTGGCACAATACTGCCTCTCAGGTTCAAGATTGAATTGCACCTATTAACAAAAATTCAGTTTACACGTCAAACAGTTCAAACTGACTGGGCAGCCAGTCATAATGGGGTGGCACCTGGAGTGACCTATCAGATTTCGGGGTGGCCCATGCAGGCCACTTCCTAGACACGACCCTGTCCATGGACAGCAAAGGTGTCACAGCGCGCTGAGGTGGGAGAAAGGGCTGGGCAAGTGTACTTACTGCCTGACTGCAGACAGAGGAGATGCTGTATCTGTCAGCAGCAAAAGGTATGTACAAAATATATATCCTACTTTTGAGACACATGTTGGTATGACATCCACACAAAGTTTATGTTGGAGCAAACAGAACAGATATATTTTTGGTCAAAGCTTGACATTCATAAGGTGAAAGTTCCCAGTCAATGTCTCTCTGTATGCACAGTTAAGCATTAACCTAGACCCAATGGCCCGTGGCCACAAAAAGTTACTCTGTTGCAACCAAATACCCCATACACGTTGCCCCTGAGCCAACAAATCTTATCAGGTCTCTCTTTAGAATTAGACTGTGTGTCTTACTGAGATTACAGGTCTAAATAAAGGTCATACTTTAAAAAATCCCCTACTGCAAGCCTTCAGCAAAGCAATGTTACAGTTCCACAAACATCCTGATTCATTCACACTTTAAAAAAAAAGCAAGGAGTGATCGTCACCAATAATATGGTTCAGCTAGTGACCATATTAACTGGTAACTTTCAGCCAAATGCATTGTGGTTGCACATATTGACGGCTATTAAAAACACGAGCAGAACACGTAGTTATCTTTTTAAAAGCATTCAATTTCACTGCAATCAATTTTCTGATCTTGCTCATCTGTGTGTCTCATCCCCTCAAACCGTTCAGGTAAGTTAATGCGACCAACCACAGATGCATTTGCAATGTCACCAGTTAACCCTGTGACTTCTTAAACCAAAACACCGGCTAGTAACCGATATGCTGGTGCTACTGAAGAATTAGTTTCCTAACTCTACTCAGACCACAAACATTTTTTTCACACCAAAAATGTACTTTGGCCACCAAAATAAAATAATTGTTTTTAAAATATTAGTGTCTATCCCTGATATGGCCAAGAGCAATACTTGCACTTCAAAAGCTATAATTTCTAAAACTATTATGCATTTAAAAATTATCTTTTTGGTTACAGGCTGCTCTCACATCTGACTCTCACAGAACAGCTCGCAAACATTTGTCACAGACATTAATCTTGAACTGCGCAATTCTGTGTTTTCATCTCGTTCTGATGATGCTTTTGAGCTCTATTTAGGTTTTTGGTTGGAAGCTCTTTTCCACAAATGATGCACTGTGAAAGCTTTCAGTTGTAGGAGGAGGCTGGGAAAAGGTACATACAGTTTTAAATCCACAGTGAGTTTTCAGAACCTGGATGCTGTAAAACTGTAGTGTAACTACAATATGTACACGTTGATTCGCCAGGTGACAGAAAAGTAAGTTGTCTATGGAGAGCAACTAAGGACATGTGGCAATCAGGATCAGTCAGTTGTCAGATGCACTCAAGGCCAGACGGCTATTCTATTTATGTGTATACAAATGCTTTATAATTCATAACCACATGCTCCCTTGTAAAACTAAAATGAGAGAACAGCATTAGGCTTGTATTAAAAAACTAACACAATATGGGCTCCTTATATCTTGATGAAAAAAACATTTATGCTCTCTACATCTACATCTTGTTGGGATTAGAGAAAAGTCTCTATAAGGCGGCAAAAAGACAGTGTGGGTCTGGTTGAGGCTTTGCTACAGTTGATAGAGTACTGTTTGATACCAGCGGGAAACGGGACGTACAGGAGGTGAATGCACAGACTGTGAAGACTGCTGAGTGTTAGTGGAGGTCAGAGTTCAGGTCGCTAAGTGAACCCTTAATGGAGGGTAAATTAGTGGACTGAGGGGTCAGCTAATTAAGGGTGGCTCAGACTAGCATAATTCTACCTTAATAATTCAACCGCTTTTGTAAATTATTCATTAAAAACCTGCATGCAGTCAGTCCCCTTTAGTGAAGGCATAGCATGCACAGGCACACACACACACACACACACACACACACACACACACACACACACGAAATGCATCTTAATATACAGGCAAATATAAGCTCACACCCAAACTTATGCTCGAAATGGCCATACTTTACTTGGACGAGTCAATGTGAGTTCAAGGGTATTAAAAAAATAGATTTTTCATATTTTTTTGTTCAGTCTACATCCTAAAGGTCATTCGGTTGAACATAAGTAATATGATTTTTTAGCGCATATTATCAGCACATTTACATCTTATGTATAGTAAAGTCAACTCCTTGACCTTTCCTATTCTAAATCAAACAGCAAGTCATCTGTGAAGATCTATAATAAGAGATGTTATAAAATAGTACTTTTGTGTTCCTGTTATGTAAACATAATTAAACTTTAAAAATTCAAACCTGTAGTGAGACCAGAAGAAACAACATAAATAAGATTAAATTGACCCTGTTAACTGCCATCTAAGGTTCACCTTAAAATGAATCTTCTTAAAGGTTTTTTTCAACAAAGATGAAAACAAACTGAAACTGAGCAGACAGGCTGAGGAAGACATAACTAGCATTCTTT
This sequence comes from Plectropomus leopardus, assembly GCF_026936395.1. Lineage (NCBI taxonomy): Eukaryota > Metazoa > Chordata > Actinopteri > Perciformes > Serranidae > Plectropomus > Plectropomus leopardus. The sequence continues at coordinate 12,578,115 of NC_142184.1, read as the reverse complement.
ATTGATAGCACCACCATGTGGCCATTTAGAGATGACTTAATTTATCAAACAAAATTGACCCTTTGCTAAGCCCCGCCTCTTTGTGAAGGTACGTCAAGCTGTTTCAGCCAGCATGGAGCCCACTCTGTCATTATCTGCACTCCCTAAAGATATATTTAGTTTTTGCAAAAACGAAAAAGCGATTTTAGCAAGAAGCAGACAGATGGTCTTCACTATGCCTTTGGAGGATATATACAGGATGTCAAACTGACTCAGCAGCAAAACAGTTTAAAAAGGAGACGATAAAAGCTAAAGCCAAACAAACAGATAATAGTGTAATATTGAACAATATCAACTCGCGATCGAGACAGAAAATGGTGAAAATACAGGAAAACTTTGCTGATATTAAAACAACTGTGTAACACCGCGGTTTGTGCAGATGAACAGTGTCCCGCTTCCCCCCGAGACCGCTGTCTAATGTCATGTGACCAGACAAATCGTACAACTCTGTGGAGTGGGCAGATTCCAAAGTCTGAACCCAGACAACGTAATGTCTTTACTGACACATTTTCATTTATTTTTGCAAAACACAAAATTCCTCACCAAAACATACTTGGATTGTGATGCAGCTTCAGCTCCAGATGCAGCGTATAAACTTTTGAGCATTTTCTATTATGTATAATTGTATGCCCCCTGAGCGCCGTCTCGTTTGATCAGTGGAACTTGCTGTAGATGTTACACAAGCAGTAAGAGCTGCCTGACACACACGATTCAGAGGAAGAAAGTGCAAACTCTGTTCCTCTTTAAGTTTTTACTCCTCTCATCACTTGGGTGTGTTCCAGGCTTGATGCTAACACAAACACACATGATGGTGATGAGTATAAAACTGCTCTTTCATCACAAACATCCTCAGCACAACATCGGATAGATACCTCAAAAGTGTTGGAGAGAGTCATGAACTGGTGCAAACTACTTAAAATTCTACCCTCACTGCACAGAAAACATTATATTAACAGCATCGGATTCTGTTGCTTCACCTTTATTTGACTGCACTGGCAAAGCAGAGCCTCCACGTCTCACTCTCTCCTGCTCATTTTCCACAACATGTGGCCTCAGATAAGTAATGTAATCTTGGAAAAGGTTACGTCTCTAAAACAAGGCAATCATATTAAAAGCTAATGGATACATAAAATCAAGAGCTCATAGGTGATGATTAATCAACTGCTGAAATGCACTGCGTTCAAATCAGTTTAGACTGAATTAATCCCCAACCAGCCACTGTTCTTGTCCTCTGGGCAATTTAGTGAGAAAATACAATTATGGCCTATGAGTTACACCTCACTGGTTCATCTCACCCCTGTGTTCCTCCAGTGTGCTGAACCATGCCTGTATGACTCAGTATGCGCCTGCCGGAGCCCCGGCTCAACGCTGACATGATTAAAAAAGAAAAATATATATATTTATCAAATCCTGTGATGGAACCTTTGAAGCAATGCATGTACAGTAAAGTAGAGTGAGTGTCTCAATTCAATATATTAAACCCAATTTATTTTAAATCATTTTTTCTGACTACCATGCCTTTCATGTCCATATCTTGTCACTCAGGTTATGACGGTCTCTGCTGAGTGAGAGAGCTGAAACTATACTTTTGGCAGCATGATAAAGAAACGAACACACGCTGGGTCTATTTTATAGCGCTCTGGGCTCTGTTCTTGCCTCTTTTTTACCCCAATGTACTGCATAGTTTGAGGGCTGGGGATATTCTCAGAGTTCTTCCTTCCTAATCTGACTTGAACAAAGTCTCGAAACATAGAGCCACACATTTCATCCTTACTTTCTCATTAGCCGCCCAGCCAGTGCACCAGAGATGTGCTCCCCCAGGCCGTACTGCAGAGTGGGTCAACATGCAGAGCTCTGCCCGAGGCCAAGCTTGGTATATCTTTGATCCCACCCATTTTGTGACCATATGTGTGTGTCTGTGTGTGTGGTGTGTGTGAAGTATTTGTTCATGTTTACTGCAAAGCTACAGGACTGAAAGTATCAGTGCAGTGAGTTTCTCAGTGAGAAGAGGCATTTCTACATAAGTCTCTTGACTATGAAATCCTCACAGTAGCCTCAAACTGGATGACCATAATCTACATCAGGACTACAGAGGCCATTACAAATTATGCGCCTGAAGTGTTGGAAATTAAAACTTTAATAACTTAGAAATTTAGCTCCACAACACTTAATCTTATCATTAACAGCAGTTTTTGAGCTGTAAAAAGATTCAAAATTGCAAATAAAAACCATATATATGGCAGTATGCTTTTTAAATGTAACTTTGGTATTTTTCTTGACCTGAACCCCATTTCCCCCTGTTTTTGGTCTTTAAGTGACTAAAGGAGAAAAAGATAAAAAATAGACTGCAATGATAGCCCTTTGGGGCTTTTGTGCACTGTCACTTTACATCTTTGTGCAGCTTGTTTTTGACACCAACAAGCTCAGATTGTTATGTTACATGTCTGACAACATTATGGGAAGGTGAAGATCCTACAGGAAATAGACCTTTTTTGTAAAGGAGTAAGACACTTTTTGTTTAACCCCAAACAGTCCCAAAATCATGATTGCAAACACTACCAAACAGTAATTTTATCATTAGAAAATACACTTCATTTAATGCAGACAATATCAGGCTTCGTCACTATGCTCTTCCATCAATCACCAGCTCAGGTTTGGTTGAAATAAACTCTTATTTCTACCAGTTAGATGTGAAAATAAGCTGGCTCTGTAAACACTAAAATTAGTCTTTAGTCACAATCATCGTCTGTAAGCTTTGGTGATCATTTTGGGGCTGTTTTTGGATGAACAAAAAGGATCCTGCTCTTTAACAAAAAGGTCTATCTCTGTGGCGATCAATTACATAATGTTGTCAGACACTTGCACTAACAATCTGAGCATTTCAGTAGCAAAACCAAGCACTTTCCATGGACACATGTTGTATTGCAGCCTGTTTTACCAGTGCTGACAGCAGAGCTCTCACTTAAATTTAGACCAGTTTAAAAAAAAATTGTCTCCATTACTCACTTCGGCACAAAATATGTCAAAACAGCGCCCAGGTTGAAAAATACCAAAGTAACATTTTTAAGAAAAGTCATATCTTTAAGCCTGATGGCAAAAACACAACACAACCTACTCGGTTACTGGAGGAGAAATAAAGTAATAACTTAAGAGGCCGTCAGAGAGTGCACGACTCTGCCAAGGCACATATCCTAAATAATAGAATAGCGTCTCCAATCTGCACCTTAATTCAGACATGCATCACAATAAACGTGCATTACATAAACAGTTTTTTGGCGAATACCCGCATTATGTATATATAAGCTTTATTAAAATGGGCAGTGTCAAATGAGCACAGCCACCATGTACAGTGAGCATTTCAATGAGTGTGTACCTGTGGGATTTTATGTGGCAAATTACTGACTAACTGATTAAATGGATTAAAGAACGTTGCTCACCAACCCTCGGGATGTTATCACCCGTTTAAATTACCTTTATCTGTGGTTCTAAGCATCATATTTATCTTTTATTAATGTCTTATCTGCTTGGTTATTTCTTTAACTCTTAATTTGATCTGATTAAATGAGGTTAACTCTCTTAGCCGCATTTTACTTACTTCTGAAATTGTATTTTTGAACTTGCATATGTTTTTGTATGCAGTGCTGTTTACTTTTTGTGTTTTAATGTTCTTAATTTTGGTTTTGTCATCAGGGGGCAGGGGAGGGGTTACATGGGTTTCTGACGTCTTATTTTATTCTGTAAACCTTTTTATCTGGGAGGCACTTTGTGTTTAAGACTGAAAACTGCTATAAAATAGATGATTATTAATATTAGTCAGTAAAGGCCTGCCACACCTAATGGTATGTTCAGAGGGCTGTTACAACAGCCATTTAATGGCTTGAACACAGCCAAATTGGCTGACTCACCATGGGTAGTACACTAATTCAAGGGCATTAATTCTACAATTGGAAGCGATGTTACAATTAATTCTTAGTGATTAGGGATGTCTGCTGCTTTCATGTTTTACAGTATGTGTAATAAAAAGTAAATGTTCTTCAAAGTTAGATCTGTATTCACACGTGAGCCAAAAACAATGTCTGGAAGTGAATGTGAGTATTACTTATTTCCTTTTGAAGCCCAGGATGGTTTTAATGTTTTCCAGGAGATGATTTGTTAAAGAATGAATGGCAGCCAGGCAGACAGTCTGGCATCACACACGCACACTATCACAAATCCTAAAAATTCTAAAAATTTAAATGAGTGTCTCCACTTCAATGAATCACCTCTCTGCTCCCTCTCCATATTTCTTTGCATGTCTTACTTGAGCGCACTCCTTTCATCATGCTAAAAACTACAGGATGTGTCATGCTTGCTCTCATCTCTTCAATACTTTTAAAGCTGAATAGGGCAGAGCTGGACTCCTGTAGTACAGGAGTACTGTGTGTTTGTTTGTGTGTGTGTGTGTGTGTGCTAACGTGTGTGCTAACGTGTTTGCGTGTGTAAGTGGCGTTTACTGTTTATTGGTTGCAACTTATCTGTAAACGTGTTTCTGGGAAAGTGTGTGCTCATTCTGTCATTCTGGTTCTCTCAGATGCCCAATGAGAGAAGAAAAATACACTCACAGAAACAAATAGTCCCCCTGTTGTGAACATGAAGTGGCCATAAAGAGAAAGGGCCGAGTAAGAAGAGGAGGGGGGGGCAGCGAGACAGAGAGAGAGAGAAAGACCTGAACCTGTTGTTCAACCTGAACAACAACCTGACATGACGTTTATACTGAATTTCTCCTGCACATCTCACTTTTTTTTGTTTTTTGTTACGTCTATGTACAGTAGATGTAACACACACACACACACACACACACACACACACACACACACACAAAAAAAATGTTCTTGCTCTTTTTTATTCATGCATCTATTATTTATCCGATGGATTGCTGTTGATTTGAATATCACTATTGATGTTTTTATCTTGTATTTATTTATATCATCATTTAACTCTCTTCTGAGGCTTTGGCAATATTGTTTTACAAAGAGAGAGAGAGGGGGGGGGTACCTATAAGTGAGGCAATGTGTACTCTCTCTCCCCCACTCTCTCTCTTTCTCACTTCATCATCCATCTCTCCTTCCCTTTCTAGTCTACACCTGAACAGTCTCTCCCTTTTGCCTTTACCTCCTGCCCACATTTGCATGCCTTTTCATAGGAAAGCATCCCCACGTCTGACAGTGGAAATGAATTTCAGTATCTCTGAATATACTTATAACAGCGAATTCTACAGCAGTTTGCTGAGGAAGGATCTTGCTTTGGAATCCATTTATCCTTGAGAAAACCCTATAACTCAGCTCCAGCATGCTTTGAAACACACGGATAATAGCACGCAATGTTGAGTTAGGGGGTTTCTGCTTTGGCTTACAGTTTAGCCCTGCTGCTGTTATTACTGTGGTCAGTCCCTTTGTACTGGGATCCATATTCAAATATTGGGGATTTATGGGTATTGATGTTTTTAACCTCATTCTGCTGACAAGTTAGAATTCAAAATAGCATTCCTGGGTAATGGCAAAGCAGTGATGCGGAGGCATATTTAATGGATACTGTTTGAATGTCAAACTGAGAAAACCACTAGCACAGCACAAGAGACAAAAGCGTAGCTGGGGAGCGAGGGGGAGACGCCGGAGTAAAACACTGAGGAAAGGGAGGCAGCGAGCACAAAAAAGAAAGAGAGACAGACAAAGAAAGGAAGAAAGATTGAGCAGATTAACGGTGCAATGCTGTGTTTGAGCTTCATAGGCATATAAGCTTGATTCATGCAAATCAATGTGGTTGTCAGCATCTGAGACACAGCCACAATGGCCCTTTTATGCTGGCTAAACCTCAGCACTCTTCTTGATCGCTACAGGGCAATAATTATTGAGCATATCCAGCCAATACGCCATGTCTCTGGTTACAGAAACTGTCAGCCCCACATTTAAACGACAGCGGCTCAATAATACTGGGATATCACACGAAAATGTCACTTTGCTTCATCCTGCACATGTGCACACACACTCCCTCCTCTCTCGGCTCCTATTTTGAATTCCATTCTGTCAGCCCTCTGAGCATGGCTAAACACCAGCAAATGAATTCAGTAGGTGGTGATGTGTGTCGGGTACTGCATGTAATAATCCATATTAAAATTCCATAATTGGAGTCTAATTAGAGAGGTAATAAAGTCTACTCAAATCTCTAATGCAGTCGTCTCTGAGCAAAGTAAGCAGAAGCCTAACTTTTCTCCCATGAGGTGCTTGAAGGTAGAAGAGAAGGTGCTTTCGCTATGCTGCCATGGCATCAACAGCTCAGCTCTTAGATCAAGTTTTACTTTGAATGTTTCTGTGCTAGAGGTGAGCGCTTGATTGTAAGAAGACTTCCAGCTTTGTTCTGTTTCATGAAGAGAGACTGTAGCCATCAAGAGACCTGCCAGTGACTGATGTAAAATGACCTAAGGTAACAGTGATCTGTCTATCTGCCATCACTTCAGTGCTTCATGGCCATCAAAACTAAACTACAAAATAAGATTAAGATTCATGACAGATATATTTTATTTAAATATGTCATAATCAGTCATAAAAGCTCGGGATGATCACAGGCCATCCAGGTGTTTGTGAGAAAGTGTTTTCTTAGCCTTTTAAATGCATCATTAGCACAAGGCATCGCAGTAACACCATGCGCACAGGTGCCACATTCTTGTGAAAAGATACATTTTCCTTCCAAAACAAATGTGAAACTAATGGAGTGACGCTGGCAGTGTTTGGGCCGTGTACGGACTGTACACCTCATATACTACTCAGCACTGTTTCATCCTGTCAGCAGTAAAATGCTAACACCTTCTGCACCATGTCCCAGATTTGGACCATTTGCATAAACTGCCATCTTAAATTATTCACAGCTGCTGTCTCTGCTTTTCTGACTAATTATATGTTGAGCTACTGTGTTTTCTTTCAACCACTCAGACAAGGAGAGACACAGGCTCCTACATATTCACCCACGCACATGCATGTGACGTGCATGCATGTTTACAACCATAAACACCAGCAGTGGTCATCTAACTGTTTTAAAGAACAGTTTCATTACTGGGAAGGTAGTCTTTTCTTTAAACTAGGCTGTCTATGTAGTAGAAAGACACAAGTACTATTGGTGCTACATGACAAGAAAAACACAGAGAAAAAGGACTGGGCATTCGCTTTTGCTCAAGAGGTAAAAAACTACAACTACCAGACTGCACAGTGCTTTACCAGACCAATAAACACTCCTGCTAGTAGGTGATATAACACAAACAGTCTTGTATTACAGTAAAACAGTAAACTAAAACATGTTCCTTAAAACATCTTAGGTGAGAAATCGGCAACTCAGAGACAGTATCTTGGTTCCTATTTGATCAGTGCTGCGTATTTTTATCGTTTGATCTCAGGTTTTTTTTTTTCAGGCTCTGTTTTCACTGTGCAGGAAACAGCATGCCCACTTCCTATTCACAAATTCTTGTTATTACAGCTAAACACGGCACTAAAAACATGAGGCAATAAATAGGCAGGTCAGTCACAGAATATTGTTTTACATTCAGTTTGCACTACCTAGATTTACTATTTAATCAGAGTTTGGATTTGAGTTTGAGAGAGCGAGAGAGGCAGGTCTGTCTCTTCATGCACCGCTATACATTTAGAGTCCATGGTGATGGCATTGGTTGTGGGCAATATGAAAATTTTGATGTAAGGCCTGTAGTTCGAAAGTCAGCGAAACAGGCTGAATGGGTTGTTTCGCATCATCGATCAATGAAGAGTTTCGTTGGCTGGGCGGGGAGCAGAGGATCTAAGCACTGGCTAGATGGAGGGAACTTTACCACAGTTCACGTACATATTCTACCCGTATTGTTATGATACAAAGCTGAAATCAGCAAAGTATTCCTTTGACTTGTTTTTGATATTATATTATATTTTTCACATGAGTATTTTTCTCACCTTCCTCCTTTGCCTTTCACTCTACTTTGTATTGTGTTTTTTTTCTTACTTAGTGGATTACAGCAGGTCCAATCCCAAACACCCTGATTGAATAAGCTCATTACCTATTGGATTTTTTATCTATTTGCTGCAGTAATGTTGCTGAAGGACAACAACACACACTAGGTTGGCTCCAGCACATTCAAAGGACTGTAGAACCACCAAAAACATCCACTGGAGTAAACTTTAATAATTGTGGAAAGCCTCAACCTCTGACAAACCTTGAGAGTCTGCAAGCCTTTGGTGTATGTTTGAGAAAGGACAAAGCATCAGTTTTTGGGAGTTACAGTATGTCAGAGATGACTGAAAATTCGACAGACTTTTCTAACTCAGGTTTTCAAGCTCAATTTATCACTTTTTGTTCCGATTACTGCATGAAGCGACGGCAATTTTCTTCCATAAACTTTCCCTTTAATGGAAAGAAGAGCATGACTGCAGTTACAAATATGTCTGTGTCTTCTACCAATATTTAAAGCTCACTAGCAGGGACTCTGCACTTTCTCTTCGGTAAATAGTCCAGCACCAGGTCTTAATTAACAAAAGTGCATTTAAAGTAACTCTACCGTGGCTGTGCCCATTTGCATCTTCGGTGTTCGTAAACACCCCACTAAATTGAAAACATGCGGCTATGCATAAGTTTGTGACTCTGTAGGTAATTTGCAGTAAGCTTTGTAAATCAACCCAGAAGTCTGAGTGAATACAAACACAGACGCGCGGCTCATGCCTGTAATACCTTACATAAACAAAAAAACAAACTGGTACAAACACACATGCCTTTTTTTCAGTTGCATGCTTAACATGGCGGGGAAACATTCATTCCACTTCTACACAGGATCTGTGGTGATCAATCAAAGCAGACTACAGTACTGTAGCTGACAATCTGGCATCTTCTCTAGAACCTCGTGTTTTTCCTCCCCAGTCACTGATTTTCTCATTATCAACTAATCTGAGTTCAATAGTTGAACTCGACAGAACTTGACAATTCTTTAATTACTATTAGGTCCTCCTCATCCCTCCGAGCAAATACTGATTTATACTTCCATTAGAAAGCATTAGGTATCACCTCCCTCCTTTCTTACCGCTTTTCTCTCCCTGTCCGTGTGTGTGTGTGTAACTGACTGTGTGTATGTACATTTTTTTATTATATTCTATAATATGCATATAGTGATGTGTCAGCGACAAATGCACTGCTGAAGGGCATTCGTCATCATCTCCTGGAAGCCACAGATAAGTGCTGCCAAGAAGATAATCACACTGTTGTTTCAGAGGCGACACACATAACCCTAACACTTAATCACACGTACTACACGTATGTTGGCATGTATGCCCGTTGAATACTTGTATGTTTTCCACATTACTGGAAAGCCCTTCATCTACCGAAGATATTGACTCTTAATATTTCTCCACTTACTGCATATTTCCACTTTCCCCCTTGCCTTCTCTTCATACTCACACATCGATGCAAGTAATTCTTTGTGAGAAGCCATCCTGGGATTTCTCACTCAACTCTCATGTCTGACTCTCACAATAACAGCTTACATACCAAGGATTCCTACTTCTGTTATTTTGAGCACAGACGAGAAAAATGGGGAGAAAATGCAACTTGTAGAAACAGAGAAATGAAAATGTTTCGAGGTGCTTATTCTGGCTTGTAAAGCGGGCCCCCTCCTTTCTCCCCTTTTCATTTCTCTCATTCTGTCTCTCTCTAGTCATTGTTACCTAGGGAGCTGTTTTGCTGAATAACTATTTCCACATTAACATATTCTATTGCCCGCTTTACCTGCTTTGTTATGCAGGAGCCAAGCACTGGTATTAAATATTAAACTTAAGTGCCAGGGAGAGACGATATGTCACCTTTCTAACTGTACGTACGGCTGTAAACAAATCTTTACATGAGCAGTTTTTTATGCATCTCCAATCTATATAAATATTAGAGCAGAAGAAAGGGCAGTTAGAGGAGGTGTGAGTGAAAGCAGAGCGTGAAATCACCTTCATAAATCACACTGTTTACCATTGATGACATTTCTCATTCATCAGTCTGAAACCATCAGTTGATGTAAAATATGTCTGGGCCTGATGATGAAGCTGCTGATGTCTGAGGCAACAATAACCTTGTGCGGCTGAGTATGAGTGAGTGTGTAATGTGTTTGGACAGGGCTGTGGTCCCTGATGGTTACAGTTGGTGGTAGGCAGGCTGTCCCTGTATGTTTCTTCTAAAGACACAAAAACTGACACTGATGTGATTCCAAATAATTTGACACTTTTCTTCACAAGGCCTTTCTAAAGCTGACGAACCTGTGCACAATATATTGATTTTGCAGGGGCGCTCGGTTTTCTTTTCAATGATGTTTTGCAAAGGCTTGTGGCCTTGAGGTTTGACCAGCAGAATCTTCTATCACAGAGGGACTCTGTGGACATACTGTCACTTTGTCAGCTGTAGCAGAGGTTATACTGAAAATATCCTTTCACCCTACAGCAGGGGTTTCACAATTCTCCAAATACACCGTTGGATTTGACTTTCAATTTTAAAGGGACACACCACCCCAAAAAAAAAAAAATTCTCTTGCCTGTGCTGCTAATTATCAGTCTAGATTGTTTTGGTGTGAGTTGCAGACTGTTGGAGATATAAGTTGTAGAGATGTCTGCTTTCTCTCCAATAAAATGTATCTAGATGGCACTCGGCTCAAAGTGCCAGAAAAACACATTAAAAAACCTCAACAGAAATGAAGTCATGACCGGGTCATTCAAAATAATCAGCAGATCTTGTTGTAAAAAGTCTCATGTAGGAACTATTTTTTTCCACCAAACTACACCCACCAACTGGATAACCAAGTAGAGGAAAGCGTACATGTACTGGTAGCTCATACAAAATCTAATATAGCACTTTAGTGTAGTTATCTTAAATAGAGCATTTGTGCAACACCTGGGTTCAGGGCATTGTGCAACACTCTTCCCACTGTCACAAGCACAAGCCTCACTTCCATGTGTAGATGCACACTTCCTTCTGCATGGTCATTGGGTGTAGTTTTGTGGGAACATAGCAGTGCCTACATAAAACGGCTCACTACAAGGTTTGTGAATTATCTTACAGATATGCATTTTTTAATTTAGGGGTGAGCTGTCCCTTTAAGCTCAAAATTCGATTCAATTTATGATGTAAACAGTTTTTTTTTCAGAACTGAAGGATATGTAGTTTTGCTAGACTATCAAGTATTGATCTGTTAAGATCAACAGATCTGGCTTTATGCCCTGAAAGCTGTCATTTACATTTTGATGTTCCTTTTTAAAAATAAAGACATTTAAGTAGGCTAAGGTGATCACTGATCTTAATAACTTTTTCCAGTTATCAAAACCATGACATCCCTACTCTACAGTTTGCTGCCTTCTCCTTCAGCCCCTCTGCTGTCCTTGTGTCACAGCATTGGTGAGAAATATGCTGGATTTGTGGAAGACTCAGGACATCTGCTGTGACTGCAGCACGAGCAGACGGATGAGTAGTGCAGCAAGCAATGACAACCATTCATGCCTTCTGTAAAGTCACATGGTCATAATACTTAATAATCACACTAAATTTGCCCACCAGAAGACCCTGCGTTCTCCTCACTGACCCTCACTCCTGACTGTCTTTGGCCTTCCTCACTTGTAACTGACTGACAGCTTGACAAGACAGCTGATGCAATGCCTTGTCATTGTTTACTCTGAGTGTTGGCCTGTTGTGTAAAAGCTCTTGAGAGTGCTGGTTGTCTCTTTCGGACACACACAAACATTGGTGATTCAAGAACAGAAGGGTTTTCTGGTCACATATGAAACATGACAGCAGGACGTCCCTGAATGAAGACAGAATTGTCAAGGTGTTACACTCCGTTTCCATATTGAGTCTGATATTTCCTCCACTTTAACCGATTTCTGTGGGGGAGGGGAATCTAACAGTTTTGGTTGATACTGATGCGTAGCCACGCCAACTGAGGTTTGAAGAGTGGAGAAAATATTGAGAAAATGAGCGATATTGAGAACACATGTAGGTTTAGAATAACCTAGACAGGGGGTGCCCACTAGCTCACCCGATAGTGTGGAGGCCCAATGTACAAAGGCTGTGTCCTTGCCGCTGGTTCCATTTCATCCTCAGCCCTTTGCTGCATGTCATCCCGTCTCTCTTCCCCCCTTTCACACATAGCTGTCCTATCTAATAAGGGCCCAAAAAGCCCCAAAAATAATCTGAAAAAAGGGGAAAAGGGATAGCCTAGAAAGCAGCTTCTATCTTGTCTTTAGTGCTTATCATTGTTGTTATTACTCACTGGTTCCACCGCAACGCTTAAAAGCGGTTGACAATGGTTAACAACATCTAGACAAGACGCTAACCCCCCTGCGGCACTCACTGGATCATTTTTTATTTTAACCAAGAAACTGCTGTTTCATTCTAAAGCCAGAAAAATAAGCCTGATCAGAGGAGTTGGTAGATTTAAAGATCTCCTGGTAGGCAAATAAAGAGGAAAGACTGAAATTTTAATCAACATCAACCTCATTTTCCTCCGCAGAGTAACTAGTGCAGCTCACGTGATATACGCTGCTACTAACATAAAGGATCGGGCACAACCCACAACGTAACCTGTCAAAGCGTGTATTGATGCACACTTTAAACACATATGCGAGCAATGACAAAAGACTAAACAAAAAGATTACTAATTAAGATCATATCATTAATCATTTGGTGTGTAAACATGGTCTTAAATTGAATAATTCTTGAAGATTTCAAATTATTCCCCAGAGAATTCGACAGCTTGACTCTCCAACATGAAACACAGATTTGCTGTAATCTAGATGAGATAATCGTTCGCCTTATACGACCTTTGTTTAATTCACTTCCTGTTTCCAATTTTCCGCGTATCAGTCGCTCCATAAATTCAATAATATTATTTCCCTCACAATTTTCAAGCACAGAGTAGATCCTCAGATTCTTCCTGCAGGCTCAGCTTTCAAGATCCTCATATTTTACTTCCAATTGACTGTGCTGCTGCTGAGTTTGGATCAGCAGCGTGCTGATAATCATTTCATGATCTTCATTTTCAGCACGCCTTGATTCTGCCGCATTCATTCTATTTTTTCAAATTCCCCATCCTCTTTGCGTGGTTCATTTTTTTCCATTTCAAAGTGTACTGAAGTTTCCGTTCAGAATTCTCCAATCTTTTTCAATTATTTAGCAATTTCCCACATGGCTTCCATATTTTCACCAGGTCGAGGGTTTTCTTCAGGTTGATTCTTCGCCTCAGTTTTGGAACTTTTTCACATGGTTCACTCAGGTTTCTTTTAAGGCTCATTTATGAATTTTAACTTTATGTACCAAAACAGATGAGTTCATTTAAAAAGATGTAACCGTCACTGCCCCTGTACGTCCTTACATCCTTTATGTTGGCATAGATACATCAGAAAAATGGCATTGGATTGCAGAGTCAAAAGTTTCTAATAACAAACCTGCCGATGGTGCAGGAGGCTGAAATATTGGACCTTTTGATGGAGGCAGTGTTGTAGACGTGTAGTGGTGATCTATAAGTCATCAAATAACTGTGACATGTGGACGGAGAATTTTTTTCACCAAATCCTCTGTCTCTAAATTTTTAAAATGTCTTCGTATCATATCCAAAGATCAAATCTTCCTTGAACTACACTACATTGCTACTACTATCTCCAGTGGGACTGCTGCGTTTTGAAGGAGGTCTGTATACATGTCCAACATTGCTCGTAAAAGAGTTGTCGTGCTTCACTCAGGTAGCACCTCAGACTAATGACAAATATTTAAGTTTTAGACGTGTCAAAATCACTGGCAGACCAGTAGCTATCTTGTAAACATGTCAGCTGCATTTCTGGTTTAAAATGTATCAATCATTCACTCTGCTGAAAAAAAAAAATTGGTCATCACAGTTGACTTGCAGCACCAACATGCGTTAAATTGCTGCTGAATATACTGCATTAATGACTCTCCAGCAGTGGTTTCCACTGTGATCATACACTGTTACGTTGCCTCGTACAAAAAATGGAGAGAATGTAGAAGAGTGAGAACAGGAAATTGAAAATAAAATGCACATTGTAATGCCCTGAGTCCCCCGGCTAATGACTCTGCTGAATGTGGTTACTCCAGGGAGTCTTTCTAACCTTTACTCCTCCCTAAATAATAGCTCTAACACCATCTTGTTCCAACTCTGTAATCTAAATATAATTGGAGGGGGAGCGCCACTTCCTTAGCAGGGAATAAGTCGTTATAGCCAGTATCTTCAAATTAAACCCTCTGCATATCTGATCAGTATTGCCTCGAATGCAGCTTTTGCTCAGGAGGCTGTGATAGTGTGTGTGGGATCTGGTAAGCATTTTACCTTCACCTGCACGAATATGCATCTTGGTGAGAGGATTGCATTTGCAGCTCATATTAAATCCGCCAGCACTATAGACTGCAAACTGAGATTTGTCTTTCCCTTATAGAATGCAGATTGGTGCAGCAGTTTACCTCATAACAGATGCTTCCTGCCACCATTTGTTTTCTGTGTGTTCTAGGATTGGACCTTCATTAAAAAGCTTATATGTTTGCTGTGTGTGCATATAGATACATGCCGTCACTACTGAAATACACTATTGGAATAACCATATCATTCATTCTTGTCCAACTCCAAAAGCTTTTTTTGGATGATCTGATTTAAAGCTTTTTGCTTTTTTTTCAGAATACAACAGCCTGACAGTTCAGCATCCTAAATAAAGAATGCTACAAAATAGTTGTCACAGCGCCACAGCCACGTGAAAGCACTGGGTGTGTGAATTGCTCTGTGACTCTTATGAAGCAGGTGCTAAGATCTTCCTGTAGTGAGGAGAGGTTTGTTGGAGCTCTAGATAAAAGTGCTGGGAATGCAAAGGGTGAATACCAAATAGTAAATGCAAGCCAAGGCTAGGTACGGCTCTGTGGCTCTCAGCGATAAAAGACCTCCTACATCATAGCAGTGAACGCCGCTGCTGCCATTTCATGAGGAGCCCCTCTGTCGATTGCTGTGATACACACACACACACACATGCACAGAAACACCTACTGTATGAAGACAAAGGGTGACAAACATTTGGATGCAGTGGGACATACTCTTGACAGTATCTTCATAATAGGATATAAAGAAAAGAATGGGATTTCCAGTATTGGGGCAGCTTTTAATTACGGCTAACACACTGTGTGTATTTTCTACATCCATCCCACATTTCTTCATGGCAGGTAACAATGCACACAGTTACAGGGCCTGTCAAAACAAGCCACAACAAAGCCTTGCAATCTGACTCAGCCCATCATGTACCTAACCACCTAAGATACTGCATGGTTTTTGTCTACCAGATCTCTTCTCAGTCCAGAATCAATGGCTGTCATGACTTTCCTCTGCTGTTAGCGTTGACATTTTTTGGCACTTACTTCCTTTGCCATTTCCTCTGGGGAGCTTAATGACACAGGCGACACAAAAAGCGATGAAAGAAGAAGAGAGGGAAAGCCAAGGAGGATGGGAGATGAGACTAACAATTTAAAATAATCATTTTATTCTTACCTGTTTCAGAGAAGTCAGCAAGGTGGTGGGCAGACATGCAAAAGAAAGTAAGTTTCTGTCAGGCTTATGAATACATATCATTATAAAAAAGAAAATACATACAAATATGCATTCACTTGAATTTAATTATAAATATAGGCTTTGTTATATTTATTTTCTTTGCTCAAAGCTGCATTGGCAGCTGAATGTTGGCAGCATCAATACTGCAAGAGATCAAGCCCTATGTTTTCACTTTTTTCTCTTTTCTCTTGTTGCACCCTCTCTCCTATTTTCTTTCTTTCTCTGAAACACACACACACACACACACACACACAGAGACACACACACACAAAAGTAACTGGGAACGGTCTCACACCTCTCAAATATTCTTTAACAGATAACACTGAGGATCTCCTCCAACAAAATATCTCCATGTCCCCTGGCACAAACAGCCATGCGCCAAAGCAGCATAAAGTACTGGTGTGAATAATTTATAATCTGTGATTGTAAAACTCCAGCATAGTGTATGTATTGTTACTTTCTATCATGACAGATTTTTTTGGGTTGCCCCATTAGCTGGCAGTGGACAGATTGTGATTTACATTGTGCAGCCATGCAGCACTATTCTCAAGCCTGGACAGAGGGCTAATGGAGGCACACACGCAGCTTTTATTAGCTGTGAAATCCAATGGCATCAAATATTAAACACTTCATTATGGAGCACTGCTTGTCTTGTTCCACAGAACAGCCACTTAAACCCACAACAGCCAGGAGAAAATAAAGAGAAGGGGGAATATGTGATGACAGCAGTAATTACTGGAAATCTATTTTATAAGATGTGTTTGTCATGGGAAATTGCAGTGTGTGTGTTTGTGTGTGTATGTGTGTCAGATGTGTGTGCACGTGCGCACGCCAATTTGCGTGCTTGTACTCATCAGCGTGTCGGCCTGTAACAAGCATAAGGTTGTTTGTTAATAATTAATCCTTATATATCAAAACAACAATAGTTTTCTCAGTGGACAGAGTGAGTTTAATAAAATGAAATGTTCCCATTACATTTGACATTATAGCTTGTTGAAGGCTGACTTAGCAGCTTATGCCAGGCATAGTGGGCAGTGCTGGTGAGGGGTGACCAGACGGAGAAAGGCCAGAAACAAGAGACTGGAAAAGGCAGAGAGAGAGGGTAGTGTAAAAAGAAAAGAATGGACAGACAGCAAGAGAATGAGACAGGGAATTGGAGAGGAACCAGACAGGCAGTCGTCAGAGCGCATGAGTGACAGCTTCACCGATGACCTCTGAATGATTTATCTCTGGACATGCTTCTGTCTATCAGAGCATCAGAGGCCATTAACATCACAGAACGTGCAGTGAGTGGGGACAGAGTGGAGCCTTGGCTCATCTGTCATTGCTTAAAAGTTGACCCTCAGGACGGATGAACGAAAGCGTCCCCTCTCTACCAAAGCCCTCCTGTTCTCTCATATGCAGACATTCCTCTAAGGAAGAGTTAGAGAGTTAAAGGTCTCTCCATTTTTGTGTAATTTTTTCAGAAAAATGATCAAACCTTTGCAGCATAGAACTTTAATCAATTGTAATCTGGCCCACCTTGACCATTGTATCACAGAGCCTGAGGAGCTGGATTCGACTCACACTGGCTCCAGAGTGTGATTGATATTCATAGAGGTTTCTTTCAAGCAGCTCTTATTTGTCTGATGCAGCAGGGGTTAAAGCCCACTTCTGAAAAAAAGGCTGCAAAGAAGTACAAAGACTTTCAACTTTGCTCGCACTGAGAGGGAGCTGGCATGCAATTACTGTGGTTGTTTTATTCATTAATGCTCTTTATTTTATTGAAAATTATTTTACTTCAGTAAGCGCTTTGGCCTTTAGGCCCCTGCAAACTGCAGCAAGCTGTGCCAAGATTGAGATCGCAACCCCAACAGCTTTGGAGCAGACCGCTAAAGCCCACTTTTCTGTAAATGTACAAAAAGAAGAAAATCAGGAAAAAAATAAAAACAGCACAGAGTGATAGTTGTGCTGACATCTGTTTATGCCGGTCTCAGCTTTGAGAAAGAAAACGCGCTAACGGTTATGCTCATACATTTTCATCAACCAAATTCAGTGCTAACGGACCATTAAAACAGTAATAGGATAACAGCAATTAAGCCCTGGGCCACGGGAGAGACGGAACCACTAGAGATAAAAGTGATGAGAGGAGGAGAGAGGAGAGGTACAGGCGGGAGGAGGAAAGAGAGAGAGTGAGGACTAAATGGGCAGACCAAAAAAAACATTAAAATAATAACAAAGTCTAAAGCATAATGTCATGCTGTCCTAGAAGCCTGAGTTCTAACACATCCCTGCAGCGGAGGCAGGAGATTCAGGGGCGTTGGAAATGAAAGACGGGGATAAGCAGAAGGAGGAAGTGTTTAGGATTCAATTAGCCTTGCCTCTCCTCGTTAGAGTGGGCCATGGCTGACAGCTGGAGGGGAAGGCAGGGAGGCCGACAGCCACATACATCCTTTCTCGGCTGCAGCAGGTGACATCTCAGCCACTTGCAGCATTATCAGGTGGGAGACTGTAGACGATATCAGCTGTGGTTTGTTTACAAGTATCACAATCACTGATTGAATTACTCTCTGTCGAAATGAATGCGCCTCTCTGCGTCTGAATATAAGTGCTGACAGATCTGAAACGTAACATATCAAGTGGTGTAGTCACATACAAGTTATCTCTGAGCAGCATGTCAAATTATTTGTGTACAACTTCTCTCCAGTCGTGTCCTTGAATCATAGGATCGACTCAAAGTGTCAGAACTCAAAGTTGTTTTTCCTCCATCACCCGCAGAATCAAAATGTTACACTCCTGCTTTAGGGAGGTGAAACTTTCATTACGTGAGCACGGCTGCTATGATGTGAAGAAAAACACCTTAATGATTGATGCCAGAAGACACTGCCAGTGTGAACAGTTTGCAGTTAATGGTAACGTGAACTATGGACAATAAGACCTGACCTAAGGAGGCAGTGGATTATGATGCCGCACCTCAATGAATAATTTGGACAGAGCCGATAATTAAGTCATAAACAGTATCCATCCTCTGCCCTCAAATCAGTTAGGAGCAAGCAGAGATGGGAACCATTGATTTTCTCCATGGCCCTGGATGTTCTGTGGATCTCGTCTGCAGACTGCCAACTATGTGCATCAATACAGACGTGCCTTGCTTAGCCGATGCCACCCTTCAAAAGGCTGAAAGGGGAGGGGGGGGTGGCTGTCTGTTTGTGTCCAGGGGTCATCTTAGAAGATGCTACTTGCCCCGGTTTGGAGTCGATGAGAAACTCTTGTGTCTTCAAGCTGATAAGGACAAGTGTGTGAGCGTGTGTGTATTTGAGAAAAGTGAGAAGGACTGACAGAGATAACATGTTCCAAAGCCAACGTGAGAGCTGAAAGAGAATGTTTTTGTCTGTGTTGAACCGACGATAAAGGATGTTTCTCTGGACTGCTGCGAAGAAGTAAACAAAAACATGCTTTATAGATGCAGATTATTCTAACTAACACAATCCACTATTTAAATTTGAACAAAATAGTGGACAAATTTATGTATGAATATTAATTATACAGTTGTGCTCATGAATTTACAAACCTCTGGCAGAAATTTGTGGAAACTGCCCATCATTTTTGGAAAATATGACTGATAATGCAGAAAACTTTTCTTTTATTTGGGATAGCGGTTAGATAAAGCCATTTATTATCATATGATTATGTGAACATATTTTCAAGATCTAGTGTGCAGAATTAGTGGCATCTAGCAGTGAGGTTGCAGATTGCCATTAGCTGAAACTTCTCCTGTGTTAAATGTGTAAGGGCTCATTTATACTCCCTTTGCGAGCCAAAATAGATGCGTCTGAATCAAACATTTTAAATTGCATTGCTCTCAAGCTTCTATACGTCTTTTATGTCGGCACAGATACCACCAATAGATGACACTAGAGAGCAGAGTCAAACATTTCAGACAGCAACAAACACGGCCACAGTGTAGAAGGTCAGAAGGTCATAATATTGTGCTTATGTGCTTATGAACAGAGGCAGTGTTGTAGATAGGTGTGTACTGTGAGGCCATTAAAGACATTGAAACATGGATGGAGAATTCTTTTTACTAAATTATCAGTTTTGTTCCGTACCGCCAATTTGTAAATGTCTTTGTTGTCTCCAACAGTTGTATCGCACTCTGGTGGTACTGCATTTCATACGTATCCGTAAGAATAAGCAAGAAAACATGCATTGGATGGATTAAATGAATACAGAGTATGGACAGAAGGCCTGAATGACCCTTACGAGAACTACGAGGGCCGTCGTGAAAATGCAAAAACCCCAATTGTCCCATTTACACACAGTGCTTAGTTTGTCCGTTCTGATCAACAGTAGAACTTTGTGGAAAGGGGCCTGCTCCGTGTATAGATAAACAACTCATTCTAGGCTAACAAAAACACAAGATTCTTAGTTTCATGCGATTATACACTTATGAAAACATAGTTATGAATATTATATTACATATCTGCCAATATATCCTCCTAAATCCTACAGACTGGACCTTTTTATCATTATGATAAGTGAAACTGCCTAAATGGCCATAATCAAAAGTTTACATACCACTGAATGTTTGGCGTGACATTATACACACAAGTTAATATAAACAAAGGTTTAAATGGCTATTAAGGGTAAGTTTCCATATCCGCGACTTGTTAAATTGCAATTAGTGTCTGTTTATGAATAGTCGATGAGATTTTTTAGCTCTAGAGAGACCCCTGCATGTTTCATCCAGCACTGTGCTGACTTTGCCAGATACTGAGTCACGGGGAAAGCCAAATATCTGTCATGGGACCTGCGAGAAAAGGTAGTTGAACTTTTAAATCAGGAAAAGGATAATAAAAAAAATATCCAAAGATTTGCCAAAAATGCCAACCAGTAGTGTTCAAACTGTGATACAGATGTAGAAAATAAGAATTCTATTGATACAAAGACACTGTCAGGTAGAACAACAAATAGAGTTTAGAGTTTAGAGCCAGGAATGCAAAAGAAATACAAAGCAAAACCCACAAGCGACTTAAGGCCGCTCTGCAAAGAAGTGGTGTGCCTGTTTCAAGATGCACAATAAGGAGGTACTTGAACGAAAATGGGCTTCATGGCGGAGTTGCCAGAAAAAAGACGTTCCTGCGCCAATGCCACAAAACAGCCCACTTACAATATGCCAACCAGCACCTAGACAAGCCTGAAAACTTCTGGAACAAAGTCATTTGGAGATGGGATAAAGACCAAATTGTACTCTTTGGTCAGGACCACAAACACTATGCTTGGAGAGGAGTCAACAAGGCCTATGATGAAAAGTACACCATTGCTACTGTGAAGCATGGAGGTGGATCTCTGATGTTTTAGGGGGGTGTGAGCTATAGCAGCACAGGGAATTAACTCAGGATGAATTGAAGGATAAATGCAGCATGTTATCAGAAAGTACTGGAGGAAGATTTGCATTCATCAGCCTGGAAGCTGCACATGGGACGCACTTGGGCTTTCCAGCATGGCAATGATCCAAAGCACTACAACAAATTGACCCTTCAGTGGCGACAGCAGAAATGAGCAAAGGTCCTGGAGTGGCCATCACAGTCCCTTGACCTCAATATCATTGAGCCACTTTGGGGAGATCTCAGACTTGCAGTTCCTTCAGGACAACCAAAGAATTTAGGAGACCTAGAGGCATTTTGCCAAGACGAATGAGCAGCTTTACCACCAGAGAATATAAAGTACCTCGTCCAAAACTATCACAAAGGACCACAAGCTGTCATTGACAATAAAGGGGGCAATTCACTGTATGAAAGGCAAACTACAGCTATTGTCAAAATTCATGCATGTCATTCCAATGGTCAGAGACAGTCACAAATATTATTAAGCATGAACAACTTTCTCCCAAACCCAAAAAAAAAGAGTGCTAAAACTCAAATTTGAGATAAGGTATAGTCTGGAGCTACTCCACAGACATTGAATTGGGAGAGATGTTAGACGAAGCTGAGAGCATCCAGGGGAATGTTCTGAGTATGTTGGTACATTAACTATTTCAGAACTGAGAAAACTACAAAAGACTAAAGCTCGTGGGTATAAAAAAGAAAACAGACATATTGTGTGTCCACAAAATCAGACTCTAATTCATTGTCTATGGAGCAGCTCCAGACTTAATACTTGATGACATGACAAGTTTGAGACTTTCATCTGTGGTTTCTGGCTATGAGAGAGAGAGTAGCTCATGTTCCCAAATATTGATTGAACTTTCCTAGGCCAAGGAAATAACATTGTAATTCTGAATTTAGGTGGTGTTCCCCTTAATGAACTAAGGCAATGCAAATGTTTGAACAGGGACCATCTCAGTATTTTTTTTATCGCTATAGTTTGTTTGATGATTTTCTATTCTGTAATGCATTATAGTTAAAATTTGAATCCTATTAAATATGAAAGGAATACATTCTGCATAAACTCTCATGTTTGCTTTAAAGAGTGGTTCACATTTTACATAATCTGCCAGGATATGTAAACTTATGAGCAGAACTGTAATTCATTATAACTCTATATAAACATTACGGGGGGCACCGAAGGCTCGACTATACAATATTTGAGCAATTTTCAGTGTTTTGTGATATGCTGAGTATTGTGATGTACTGCAGTTTATTCCCTTTTTCCAACTGTAAAGCTGTAACATCTGTAACATCTGTTTTATCTAATAAGATAAAGTTTTCAAGATGAAGTTTCAAACTTTATATTGTTTTTACTGCAAGTGAACTGAAAAAACAATAGATTTATTACACCACCAAAGTTAAATTTGTATTTGGGTTGCATGATTGTATCAGCATGTCATCTGCGTTGATTTTAAAATGAACTATCAGACTTGGCCAACATGCTTTCTTTATAGTGCACAGTAAATTAATATTATACATACTGAGAAGCATTGCATTACATGTTAC
This sequence comes from Plectropomus leopardus, assembly GCF_026936395.1. NCBI lineage: Eukaryota > Metazoa > Chordata > Actinopteri > Perciformes > Serranidae > Plectropomus > Plectropomus leopardus. Next base: position 12,555,534 of record NC_142184.1, on the reverse strand, counting down.
TATCTGACATTCTTTTGTTACAGCAGCAGGTTATAAAGGTAGAGCAGCAAAAACACACTCAAAGATATATCCAGGCTTATAAAAAATAGTATTGTGCATCTGTAATTTGTTTTTGCAATATTTTATAAAAAAAAAACAAAAACAACTTGGCCTCCATTTATTGATACAATATTGCCACACAAAATATCACAATACTGTGCTGTATCTATTTTTCCCCCACCCCAAATAGAAGTGACAAAATTCTCACTGATGGTTTTTAGTTCTCATGTTATTAAAAAAAATGTATATATCCATTACTGGTCATTGAGACTGATCCGCATATATTTCTTTTAAATACTGTTCCATTAATAACGTTTTTAGCTCCTCAGTTTAAAGCCAGCCACACACACACACACACACACACACACACACACACACACACACACACACACACACACTCTCGCCTCTAGTGTCTCCAGCTGTGCCAGTGAGAGACTGGACATCTTCCATTAGCTCTCCCAATAAAGCTCAACCAGGTAAAAGTGTGTGGCCTAATCAACCCTGTCACTACACACATCACCACCACTGTTTATGTTTTCAATTAGGATTCTCACTCACCCATCATTTTGTGTGTGTGTGTCTGAACCAATCACTTGCACAGGTTGCCGTGTACGACGCTCAGCGGGTAATCATGAGACTGCCAGTGACATGCCACCTCTGATGGGCATCCACCATTAATATTTATGATGCTCTGAATCAGCCACACACTGAGCACTGTGACAGCAATCACCCCAGTTTTTTAATATCCCCATCCAGATCAATTCTGATTAGCATTTCAAGCGCTTGGTGGAGCCACGCAGTCTGCTGAACTTCGCCTTGTTCTCAGAGATGAAGAGAGACAGAGGGAGCGAGGCAGAAGAGCAAAACACAGCTGACACCAAGTTAAACCAGAAATGAAATGTTTGCCATCCAACAACCAAAGTGGAGAGAAACAGATGTCTTGTTCTTGGATAAAAATACAGAGGTGACAGTGCTGAGTTTTTGAATATGAATAAAGAACTCCAGCTAACAATGAAAAATTATTCAGCCAGTGAAGCAATCACATGGTGATTCACATGGCAGCAGGAGACCCTGGCTAAAGTACCTCGGTACAAATTTGCATGTCTTTATTGTTGATATGGGAAGTGACATTTTCTGGCATTAGAGGTAGGCTTTGGAGGCTCCTGTGAGCTCGGTCTCTTCTCTACCACCGTGGTGGTGCCATTTCATAAACCTTTGTGTGGACTGAGCTCTTTTTGTCTTCTACGAAAGACAAACCAATCTGCTTATCTCAAAATCCAGAGGGAGCGAAGGCGTTTGTTTCTGCAGATCGAAATAATACGCAGGAGAGGATAGTAACCTTCTGAACAACTGAATCAGTGGGAGGAGGCGGATTGTGTGTCAATGTGTGTGTCTCTGGATCTGTGTTACGGAGTGTGTTGATGTGTAAGAGAAAGCCTCTGTCGGCCTTAAGGCGCCCCCACAGATGTTTATTTGTAGTGACAACGAGGTTTGTTCTCTCTGTGTTCCTATTTATCACACTGAGCTGATTGTATGGCTGCAGCCAGATCCTACCGAGAGGACACAATCACCGCTATGACAGATATGCATGAGCAAGCAATACACCTCTATGTATTCACAGACATAATCTATCAGCTCGGATCAGCAGTCTTCACTGAGAAAAATGAATATAAGTAAAAAGGGGCAGCAGACAATGTCCTGAAAATGGAATGTTAATTTGGTCCTTTTTGACAATGTATTATTTATGAGGGATACACTGAAAGGTTTGAGGTAAATCTTAAAAGATCATAGACGTTCCCTGAGCTCCAAGTGCGGAAAAGTCATTTGAAAAACAAACAAATGATAGACACAAGCTGGCATTCTGGAAGAAAAGAACGGAGAAGAACAGGCAGGATGGAGTGAGTAGGAGCGACTCCTTTGGGGAACAAAATGCTCTTTGCGGCTTTAGTGAAAATAATGACTCACCAAATGGAGCACTTTAAGGAAATTCACACTCAACTCTCTTGGCTCACTTCCCTTTCCATTCTCTCTCTTCTCTGCTTCCCTCTCACTTCTCGCTCCACTGTTACATTGTCTTTTTGCCTCCCATGAGGAATATCACAAGGCTCCCAAAAAGCACAGAGAGGCACTCTCATCGCTTTCACTCTGCTCACGCACACACTTGAATGCACCTCCATGTACACACATACAGGTGGCATACACCTGAAAATCCCCAGTGTGAATCTTGACCTTTTCACATGACTCATGTTTCCCATAAATATCTTCTTTTGTGTGCTTGCTTTTCAGTGTGTCCATACGTGTGCTTGTCTCTGTCCATATCGTGTGTGTGTCCATGTGTGTGTCTCTATCTCTCTGTGCTTCACAGCAGAGTTGACCTTTCCATCCCTGCTTTGTCCCAGATTAGAACTGACACCGCCCTCTGCTACAGACCAAACTGATACACATACTGACACCGACACACACACACACAGACACATTAACAGAAAAAAAACACACATGCATGCAGACACATTCAGACACGTGCCGTGGACAGGTGAAAACCTTGAATCTCCAAAATCGAACTAAATGAATAATGCCTTTTTTTTGACATTTTAATCACTTTCTAAAGGGAATTGAGGTAGACTGATTTTTCTTCTCACAGAGAAGCATGACTAAAAGTTCAGCTAGCAGCTCTGTTGGGTTATTATTTGAGCTAAATACTAAATCAGCTAGGGCTGTACCAAACTCAGCATTTTGCAAGCCATATCAGATTTGGCTGTTCATTACAAATATTTGACTACTTTTTTTTTTTTTTTTTCAAAAGTACACTGCATAGCACACTGCTTAAAAAAATAAATAAATATATAACTGCTCGACTTGAAGCAATTTTAGTCAACTGAGGGGTCTCCAACTGATAATTCAAATTTCCAGCTTTCAAGGTGCAGCCCTAAAATCAGCATGCTAACTTTTCTCACAGTGACAATGCTACCATACTGTTTAGCTAGTGTAATGTTTACCACATTAATCACCTTACTGTAGCATGTTTCCATTAGCGCTGAATACAGCTGAGGCTGAGGGAAATGTAAGGCATTTGGTCATGGCCATTGCGGTTGCTAGCAACTGCTGGAGGAAGTACTTAAATGGACTTAGTAAATGGACTTGCACTTGTATAGTACCTTTATAGTTCTCGGACAACACAAAGCCCCTTTATTCTAATTGTCACACTCACCCATTCACACACACATTCATACACTGGTGGCCGGAGCTGCCATACAAGGTGCCACCTGCTACCCAGTTTGTTTTTTAATCAGTCACAGGCACACACACACTGATGGCACAGCCCTCAGGAGCATTTTGGAGTTCAGTATCTTGCCCAAGGATACTTTGACATGCGCACCAGAGGAGCCAGGGATCAGACCACCGATCTCCTGACTGGTGGATGACCCGCTTTATCTCCTTAGCCACAGTCGCCCCGAAGAGGATCACTACAATTATCACTAAAACTAAAAATCTCATGGCAATCCATCTAAAAGCTGTTAAAATATTTAATTCTGGACAAAAGTAGTGGACCTATCAACTCTCAGAGAGACAAACTGAGCAGCATTTCCATCCGTAGACTGACTATGCTAGCATGGTTAAAAATCACATTAATCCCCAATGATATAAACTTTTCACTGGGTAACAACAATGCCAGTGTTTCCCATAAATTACCAAGACTATAGCAGGACAAATTAGACTATGGCGGGCCGCCATAGTCTAATTTGTCCTGCCATAGTCTCAAAGGAGCTCAATCGACTATTAATTAGGAGCAGTATTAAAATATACACACCGTTGGGTTATTTATAGCGCAGAGCAGCAGAGAGGAGCAGCAGAACGTCAGGGCATTAAAAGTGAAATTAACCCATTAATTCTGCTGCCCTACACTCTTTCACTTACAAAAATCTGTAAATATCTTCTCTCATCTATCGATGTGATCAGCTGTAAACGTATAAACAGATCAAGTATCCACCCAACGAGTGACATTCAGCTGTGGAGGTGATAAAAAGAACTCCACCTGCTGTGCTGCACTCATGTACCTGCAGAAAACTAAAAAAAGAAACTATTACAGTAACCCCCCCTCCCCTCGTCATCTGCTGCCGCCCGACAATGAAAATAACGCAGATTAAGAGTGATGCATAATTCACATACAGTTAACTAAAAATAGACTGAGAAAAAAATTATTTCAGTGTGCCGCTTAAGGCTACTGGCAGCTTCCAACAACTGTCAAGGTGAAATGTTTTCCAGCATGTTGCTCAACACATTAGTTGAACTCCTGAATAAATCAACACATGTTTATTGTCAATATGTGCTTTGCTTATGGTTTATATACTTCCTTGCATAATATACGCTTTCTGGATTTTCAATGTGAAATGTATACGAGTGTCAACCAGATAATGCAAACTGGAAACATTCTATTTTCTCACTTGGATTAAAAACATGTGGTGGAGCGTCATTCAGGTGCACTCCGGCAGCACGTTAATGTTTCAGAAACACTACAAGCAAGCAGGAAGAGATGAGCAAGCAGTGTACATTCATGCAGTGCCAAGGAAAAATGGAAAAATTCTGACAACCGTATAAGAAATTTGCTCACAAAACCACCACTGGGGCGGACAGAAAAACTTTCTGTTGGTTCACAAGCACACGATCAGCCAGACACACCCTCTCGTGTGTAGCCCTGTTGTATGGAAATGCAAATCCCTGCCACGCTCAAGCCAAGCCAGCACACATGTATGGAAAAGGGATAATACTACATGTCTACTGATGCAGATAATCAATAATAGTAAATAATAAATGCAGAGTTGGACAAATAATAGTGATACCTGCAATGTAAGGCAATACAACTGCACTGAGTGATATGCTCCAAAAATTACTCCAGAATTATCTGAGTCAACTGGACTTGCTCACCCATGAGGACGAGGATCTATGTGGTGTTGGTGGTGGACGTGGTTCTGTCTCAGTGGGAGAGGGACCTGAGAATAAAGCTCAGACTGAGCCGAGCAACACTCCATTTCACTGATCGCTGAGCAGCCTCTCAGCCACTGCCGCAGGGGGATAGGCTCACTTACCTGGCCTGAATGTGTGTTTCTGTCTGAGTGAGTGTGTGTGTGTGTGTGTGTGTGTGTGTGTGTGAGAGAGAGAGAGTGTATGAATCTATCTCTGGTTGTGTTTGATACTGTTTTCTCTATTTCTATCTGTGTGAGTGAATATATGAACACGTCTGTGTGAGAGGGGTGAACTGACAGGCTGTGGGCATGCTTCTTTTCCACGGCAAACGCTACCGGGTGACTAGCTGCCTGGACGATGGGTTTTGAGCCCGGTCATTTAACCTGAGCACTGACCCTCATCGCTCACTGCTACGGTGACAGGAGGGGGGACAAAAAAGTCAAAACCTTTGGACCGCAAGAGGTTCAGGGTTCAGCTCGACCTGCGTGACTGTGTGCTTTTTCATGTGCACTTCGTAAAGACACAGAGAGACGGAGAAAAATGATGAAGAGGCAATTCTGAGAGAATTCTGCTTGCACAAACACACCTGTGTCCCTTGCATCTCGGACCATTTTACTACTGACCTTGTTTGCATGCTTTAAAAAGATCTGTGTTTTTCAGGTTCTGTTCATGTTAAGTTTCTATGGAGATGCACAAGAACAAAATACCACAACTGTTTAATACCCAGTTTATACAGTAATATGAAAATATTACACTGCATATTCTTTTTTTCTACTGAGCTGCAAATTTTACAGCTGAAATAAAAATGTGTCTGTCCATTTTGCCGGTCACACCATAGACAATATCTCAGAATGACATCACATGGCATAAATAATTTATTTGTCACATTAAGTCATACAAGGTATGAGTCCATTTAAATGTGATTCTGTCAACTTAGCTTGTGCATTTTATTACACTGATGGCTGCTGCATTAGAATTTTCTGTATTTCCGGATGGTTTTGATAATCCATGGTCTCTGGTTTTGAAACACTACCTGTAGTTTTAGGTACAGCTGCTTCTGTTGCTTTACAAATTAAATCTCCCACAGCCTCAGTGAATTCACTGATGTCAATGATGACATCAACAGTGGCGACCTAGAACGTGCCCCGGACCCTGATTGGCTTCATCTCTTGCATCACTAGGGGCATGGGTCATAGTTTGTGGTTGCTTGGCGCTCCTCCTACAAGCGGGCAGTGAAGCTTTGCAGCTGTCTCTAAATGGCTAACGACGAGTAGGAGAAGTACAGCACCTCACATTACCATGTTACGCCAGTCTGTGCTCCTCATAAAGCACCCTCTCCTTCCACTGCTCTGTCAGATTGGCATAAAGAAAAAAAGAGTCCCCTGGTTGAAAGGTCATCCGTGATTTCGCCAAATTTTGGTGAAAAAAAGGGGAACATGATTCATGATATTCCTTTGAAATCTGATGTGGGAACAGAGGTCATCCAGTTTATTATTCAATAAACAGCATGCACAACGGCTAGCAGAATGCTAGTTCGGCTCTCCAACATCTTTTCCTTTATCTTTTTGGATGTTTACATTTGAAAACATCAACCTGATTAGCAAGCAGAACTAGGCAGGAGAAGAGTTTATAGACTGGTGACTTGACTTTCCCTTCCCGAAAATTAATTAAAAGCCACACACCACCATTGTCCAAAGGCAACCAAAAAAGCACCACTAACACATGCAAAATAGACACAAATTCAGCCCAAATTTAGTTAAGCTAACAAAGAGCCGACTGGAAACAGCCATGCCTATGTTACTTTTATGTAATGCAATTTCTCGTAATAACTGATTTCTTATTCTTTTTAGCTATCATATACACCGATTCTGATGCATCTGCAACAACCTAATATTGGCTGATAAATTGGCCCTGCACATAAATCGGTCAAGCTCTAGCTACTCCCTTCTCAAAAGCCTACATCTCAGCATGTACTAAGTGAAGAGCAAGGAAACACCATGGAGAGATTACCAGTCTATCCAAGACACAAACACATCCAAAGTAACACTGACCTCTTGATTAAATTTAGACTTCCCACTTTACTTAAGCTGAATTTCTTTGTACTGTTAAAGGAAGAAACTGATGCAACCACGGGGAAAGCTTGAAAACCTCACACATAAAGAGACTAGCACAGGGATCCGACCCCGGGACCCTCTCATTGTAAGATGACATTCATTTTGTAATGAACTGGAATCCCACGCGCTGTCCCAAACACACACAGGCTCAAACAAACACAACAAAGACGCAGTGGCACACAAATGTTTTGCACGTATTCACACACGCACATTGAAATTGCAGATGCCATTGGCGGTATCCAAAGCCATTCCCCGCAGACAGAAAAGAGCTACCGTAGAGCCAAGGGAGGAAATGGATAAGAGCGGTGAATATGTAATATGTATGAAAATGAGACAAACAGAGAGGATCACAATAGAGACGGAGAGTGCCTTGGAAAGAGGATAGAGAGAGAGATCAGGGGGCAGCGTAGTGAGAGAGCCTGAAGAGTTAACATTTCATGAACTCTTATTGTCGCCATGTGAGCAGATACTAAGAAAAAACTGGGCCTTTGTGAATATCTTCGGAACGATCCGTAGAGGAGGAATATTAAAACGGCTGCCTCGAGTGCCTGGCGCAAAAGAGACAAAAGAAGAAAGGGATGAAAAAGTGACAAACAGTTCATATCTGCCTTTAGAGGAGGTTAAAAAGTGATGCTTAATAAATCCGAAGCAAGATGGTTCACTGAACTGCGATCTGAGACAAATACAGGGTGACTTTTGCTGGTTCTTATTTTACCGTTGCTATGTGCAGATGATGCCTCCATTTCTTATTTTAGAATCAAAAGCATTGTATCGCTTCAACTTAAATCCCCCTGACAATATATTGAGTTCAGCTAATGACTGTTTAGTATCTCTGTGTCAGGACTCCATGAAGACAGCAAGCAAAGATTAAAAAGAACGGAAGGAGGAAAATGGTGTGACTGATGAGGAGCTCTTATAAACATGCTGATTCATTCATCTGCAAGCGCAGTGAAGCACTTCCTTTGGGAAAGAGGGGTCAAACACATTAGCTCCCTGCATTGAGCGAGCGCAGTGCTTTTAGAGAACTGCTAGCACTAGCCTGTCAGTGATGCGCCACCTCTGCCTCCTCCCCAGCGTCGTTCAGGACAAAGTGACAGAACTCTAGGGAACGTTCTTAGAGAAAATGCAAATTCCCCTCTCAGTTTACTGCCTTTATTAAAAAAACTTAAAATGTAATGAATTCCATGCATGTATGCAGGTATCACCAGGGGTGAAAGAAGTATTCAGATCCTTTCCATAAGTAAAAGTGCTAATACCACCCTGTGAAAGTACTCTGCGTTGAAAATGGTACTTTGGTAAAAGTAAGTAAGTATAATCAGGAAAATATACCTTATTAAAACTTAAAGTACCCAATGCAGAAAAATATTTTTTTATTCCAAAAAATCCAAATTATTAAAAAAGAACAGACCCCACCCCCCCCCAAAGAAAAATCCAAATTATAAAAAATAATAAAGTAAAAAAATATTTCAAAAATGGGGAAAAAAAGGCCAAAAGTAAAAAATATTCAAAATATAAACAGAAAAAAAACACCCCAATAAATACTATACTATCGGTATGACTGATGTTAAAAAATAATCAAAATAATTGGCAATATTTTTTCTGTGAATTGACTGATTGATTAATCAACTAATTTAATTCATAACAAAACATCATATTTTATTAATGCTTCTTATTTTTTTTAATTAAAAAAAATCTTAATTCATCAAGTAACTAAAGCTGTCAAATAAATGGAGTAAAGTTTAAAGTACAATGTTTCCTCTGGAGTAAAATTAGCATTAAAAGAAAATACTAAAGTAAAGTACAAGTACCTTAAATTCATACAGTACTTGAGTATATGTACCTAGTTACACTGGGTGTCACAGAGCATCTGTGTACCATCACACCAAATGTACTTGACTCAATAAACAAAGAATCCATGAAACAAAAGACAACAAAAGCTTGTAATATAAAACAAGGTATTCCCCGCGGTGTAAAAGTGTTTTTTTAATGAGCACTGTGTAACCACGTATGCGCTTGGCACTGGGATATTTTGAGTTAATAAACTTTTCATATTACTTTTATGTTTCATGCATTTTTCAGAAATCCCTACAGCCCGCTATCAAAGGCCTGGAGGTCTTACTAATCAGAAACCAGCTTTTTATGAACACATCAATATTAATACAAAAACAGAAGCGTGGATTAACACAACTTTAATGCCTGCTGATACAAGTGATTCTGTGGTCTAGTATAATTAATGGAAAGGATTGTAGTTTATATTGCATGTTAACATTCCCCATAGGAGTCTGTATGAGTCACAGAGTCAATGAGAGTTCCCAGGGCTAGTAACATGGTGTAATTAAGCCTAAACAATCGGAGACACACACGCACACACTCCGAAAACAATTTTGAACGAGATATACAAACTAGATGCAAAAACCTCCTGTGTGCATTGACAAAGGGCAAATAACAACTTTAACTCATGCATATATATATAAAATGTAGGAGGACACTGCAAAGACTTGATGTTGTCAGAGTGACTAAGATGAATTCTCAAATAAACTTTTCCCTGCTTGATCACAAGAAGCTTTGTGATATTATCAAACATGAGAAACAGATAATACATGACAATCCTTAAAGGTCCATTGTGTAGGATATCAGTAAGATATATTGGCAGAAATGGAATATAATGCAAGAAGTATATTTATAATAAACTATGTGTTTGTTACCTTGGCTGTTTATATCTACATAGGGAGTGGGTCCTCTTGACCTCCTGAATATCTGTATCTTAAGCTATCCGAGGAAAGATGTGAGCACAGATTAGCAAGTGAGGGGCTAGCAGCCCGTCTTTGACATGCAAAACTACATCTGAGAAACACAGATTTTTAATGTGGAACTGCTTTTTATGTTTTTACTGGTTGAAATCACCGGGGCATTTTCTGGAGAGGTAGAGGCCTCTGCAGATAATTTGTCTCACAGTAAAAACCTCCTGATTGTATGGATATTAAATCAGAGAGAGAAGGTAAGCACAAATTAGCACGTGGTGAGTGAGCCATCCTTCTCCGACATGCCAACAGCGTGTAGAAAAACGTTTCAACTGTTTTAATCACTAGGTCAAGTTTTGGGGATCAAAAAGACCTCTGTGGATAATTCTGCTCCGGCTAAAAACCTATTTACAATTAATACTTTAGGAATCTTAACTGGCAAAAGTTTAAGCTGGTTGTAATCTGCAGTCCTCACTGCTAGATGCCACTAAATCCCCCTAAATCCTAAACACTTAACATTTAAAACGCAAACCTCTATCCGCTCATGTGTCAAATGTCTACATCTTGAAAATATACTTATTGATATCACTGTATGGAAGAACCCACACATCACCTGCACATTTGTGGATATGCATGACTATGATCATACAAACAGTGCCGGTCTTTTATTTTTCTTTCTCAACCGTCTTGCACGACATGCTAAAAAATATGACGTTTCAATCATGTTTTAGACTTCATGAATTTATCAGGAAAAAAAATAATCCTTGTTGTTCCCAAGCCTGAAAGAGATTTAGTTTTTTTGGCTGTATCCCTTTGCCCTCAGTCAAAGTGTTGTTGAACACTCCCAGGGTAAATGAATCATTCTTATAATTCATTTTTACTGGAGGTAAACTGTACCCACAACCCCCATTTCTCTGCCAGTCAAACATGCCCACAGCCAGCCAGGCACTTGAATCCAGAGGAATCATTGCGTGAAATGCACACTTCAGTGCCGTGCCGCAGCACTGAGGCCCAGAGCAGGAAAGTGTGTCATTGGTGAAAACCATCCCTTTGCCACGGCCAAGAGAGACGAGGACCCCTGAGTAAATATAGATCTAATTTATTACATCTTATTCAAATGTGTCATTATGCCCAATGGGCAACTGTAGCTGTACCGTCTGCTGCTGGAATCAGTACATAAATTCACCGCCTAGATTGGATATTGCTCTCAGAATGGCTCTCTGGAGTAGTGTTGAGGCCATTGTTATGCAGAAGATTAACTGGAATTGCACATCTGTTTCTTCTTCTTTGTTTTTAGTTACATGTGTATCTAAAGGTAATTTTTAGTTATTTTATGCTTATATTAATTTATTGACATTGTCTTTGTTATAACTTTTTTTATCAGTGTTTTGTTCTATTTCTAATCTCTTTGTAAAGCATGTTGGAGAACTTTTTTTGTCAATTAACAAACTCGACTTAATGTGTGTGTACATTTGTGTGTATCATATACTGTGTAAAAAGATGGGCAATGGACAACGCACCTTCACTCGTGCTGTGTTTACACTACAAGTAACAACACAACAACATGACATTATCTCAGCGTTGCTTAAATGCTTGTTTATGTAGTTACGTCGTCACAGGTGTGTGTGTCTGCTGCTTGCCACAAAGCACCTGGACAGAACGTCATCTAAAGTTTGTATTTGGTCAAAAAACAAAAAAGCGGTGTCTATGTTTTTGATCAATGACTGAGCCCCATTTCATTATCACATGCTGCTGCTCATTTCATCACTGTGTGCACCGCAATGCACATAACGCTGGCATAGTTTCATATAAATAAGCTAAATTACACAGTGAAAACATGATTGGTTGACATTTAACTGCGTCATTCGAGGATCAGTAAAAGTTGAGGCCAGCTAAGCTTTGGTTTGTTGAATTTCACGCCCACCTGAAGCGACAAATGTCGGTAGTCAGTTTGTAACACCACGTCAACATCTTCCATTGAAAATGACTTGTAGTCTGTTGATGTGTAACTTGTAGAGTTAACAAAGCATCACTCCCACTGTAAATGAAGCCAGAGTTGGGCCGCTGCCGTCTTGTGTTGGTGAGGTCATTTGGAGCCAGAGTCTGCAGAAGCAATCTTCACCTTACACCCATCTGATCAACTGCGAGCAGTGCCACCGATTGCTAGCACCCTGATTGGCACAAGGCTGTCAATCATAGCTTTACATCCTCTTTTTAAAGCATCAGAAACTAACCAGAAAAACAAATACTTTTACATCAGGGAGATAAGAACTACCTTAAATGAGAAAAACCATCTTTCAGAAAGAATGTATTTGACATGTGCTTTGAGTTTTTACTTTGGTCCATGTCCCATTTTCTAACGTGGAGGGGACGGGCTTTATCACCTTTACTGCAGCCAGTGGCCAGGGGGCGATGGAGATTGGTCAGCTTCACTTTTGAGGAGCTGTCATGTCGTCCATCTTTATTATACAGTCTTTGGTGTGGACTGTGGGTTAACGGCGGGCGTGGGGGCACCATTACAAGCACTCAGAGTAATTAATATTCATCACAGCATCTGTGAGCTCCCTAAAATCTGACAGGCTCATAAGAGGTCACGGTGCTAAACTTCATGTCACTTTCCATTTCCCATGTAACAGGTCTGTGGGCAACGTTATCACAAGGCCCCTAGAGCTCAAATGGACTTGGTATAATCAGCTGGCAAAAATTATTTTGGAAATTGCCTTTTATTATTAGAAACACTCCATTACATCCTGATACATTAACTGTATGAGAGGCGCTAATGTTTGCCCGTCCTCCTCTGGTTGGCATCCACCCGACCCCCTCCGAACCAAAGCCTACAAAAAAATAGTGTGCGTGCAAAATTTATTGGATGCGTTGACACCCCGTGACTTGACTGGGTGGGTGGCTAAATGAAAAGGTATGAAATTAAACAAATTAATTCTGCTCTTTGACTGGCTGACAGCCTCGGTGCCTGTCACTGCTGCTTAGTGTGACGCTAAAGGGAGGGAGACGAGGATGAGAGAGGCCTGTGGTGGAGAAGCCAGGGCTGGGCGTCAACTGTCAAGCTTGGACACAACGCTCAGCAGGCCTTAGGGATACCAGCAGCGCAAAGACAGTTGAAGAGGGGAAACAGACAAGGAAGAAGAGGAGAAAAGCGAGGAAAGAAAGACTGAGACAGAGAGGGAGGAAGACAAAGGGAATAAGAAAAAGAGAGAATATAGCTAGAGGTTACAGAAAAACACAAGGATGAAGGAGTGGTGGAGATTGCGGTGGTAGGGGGGCGCCTTCAAAGTGTTGAAGCAGTTGAAATTTATTGCAAATAACTGCTCCTGATGCTCCGCCGTTTCAATTTCACACAACACAATTCCACAGCTCTGGAGCAAATGTGTCCCTGTCAGCATCACTTAGGCTTCCGCTGCTCTCTGCCTCACACCTCCTGCCTTCTCCTCCTTCTCCTTCACCTTCGCTCCTCCTGTCTCTCTCACTCTCTCTCTCCTTTTCCAACCTCTCTCACCTTATCCCTCCCATCTCTTTTTAATGTTCTTTTTAAATGGTTAGGCCACTGCGGACGGACAGAGATAGAGAGAGGTTGGAAACGGGCAGTGAGCAAGAAGGAAGGAAACAGACCACAGAAAAACTGGGGAGGAGGGGGAGACAGGGAGATGGGAGAGACAGAGACAAGTTCAAGGATGTGCAAAAAAAGTTATTCCGATATGATCTTCATTGTAACTCAGAGAAACGTAAAAAAAAGACAAGTGTGAAAAGAAAAGTGAGGGGGCGGTGCATCCTGATTATGCCAGCCAATATTCAAACCGGTGTTGAAGCACAAATGAGATCTGCGGCAACCAGAGGAAGCCTATTAAAGCTTTGGTAATAAAAGCCTCGCTGTTCATTAGTGGGCTGACACCAAACTGTCCTTTATTTAAGGTTCTGGCACACATTCTCGCCGCAGTCAACTTCATATACAGACTCCCCACAGCGAGTGAGACAGGCTGAAGGGATGGAGAGATAAAGGGATGCACGGAGGGTTAAATAGAATATTATTCATTTGGGCCATGTTGTGAATAATTTATCTGCAGGTTGAGGAGCAGCTCTGGATCTATAATGAGGCGGACGCCACTGTTTGGAAGACTTTCATCTTCCGCAGTCTAAAGACCCTTTATCCCGGCATCAAAATGGCCAAATAAAAGCTTCAGTATAAGTTTTTCTTTTTGTCTACAAATGCTCCGTCACTCAAAGAGACCCCACAGCACAACTAAGCATCTGGGTGAGACTCAGCTGCATCCGCTTGGTACAGCACAGCTGGATTAGCACTGTATGCTTCAGCAGGAGCGTCACGAGCACTGGCAGCAGCGTCTGAGTGGCAGGAAGAATCAGTCAGGGAATCAGCCTGAGAGACGAGTGCTGAGGCAGAGAGAGGAGCAGCAAAGACAAGCAGGCAGAGAAGCAAGAAAGAGCAAAAGAGAGCGCTCCACTCAGTCTGCAGTGGTTTGATAAGAGTTATTATTTCATTATCTCTCCCTGGGCCTAGTCCTGAGCTGGCGTACACAGGCACATGTACAAACACACACACACACATAACATACATACAGATACACATATACACACAGAGAATAAAACGAGAGGGGGGAGCACAGAAGGAGAGAAAGCAGATTAAGGAAATGTTAATGAGGGGGGGATAAGGAAAACAGGCAACAGAGCGCTTATTACAAGTTAGCATTGAAACTGGAAGTGGTAAATGGACCTGCACTTGCATAACACTTTTCTAGTCTTCTGAACACTCAAAGTACTTTTACACTACGAGTCACATTCACACATTCGCACACACATTTAGGCCAAGGTTACTTCTGGTGATCTAGAGCTGTAAACTTCTGGTCAGTTGGTTGATATGCTCATGTCCTACTGAATTTTTATTAGTCAGACAATCACTGTTACTTTCATGAGGCAATGTGTCCACCAAAGTCTTTTCCCAGCTTCAAGAACAACAGCTGTATTTTTCCTGTGTGAGGTTTGGTCTATGTGGTATTTGTCCTGCCCCTTCTCCATTGTGATTGGTCAACACATGATGGTGACAAGCGTGTGTTTTACCAAAAATTAAACTTTTCAGCTCTCATTTTGAATTGGAAAATGGCTAAATAATCACAGAAGACATTCGGTTTCAAGTCTCAAAAAGGACACCACAGTTCAGGGCTGGACAACAGAGTTTCTAAAATGGATACATTTGCAAAGAAGCCCTTATTGGAGTGGTATCGCTCTTGCTTGCAATATGTTTTATATGACATTGCGGACCCCAATAGTGTCCTGTATGTCCGACTTTTCCAGTCCTGTTGTATATGTAGTGGTGAGACAACACATGCACACAGCTGAGCTGGGCACTCCCGGCGTTAAAGTGCACAGTTTATTTTGGGATGTTACAGTGGAAATCACATTATTTTCACTCAGGGCATTACACATGCCCAAACGCAGAGTTTACTTGAACTGGGCAACTGTTAATGTTGAGCTCTGTGACAGGAAAGAGAAACGCTTTGGTGAACACACAGTGCTACCTCTTTTATATTGAGCGCAATGTGGCTCTTGCAGCGTGCTTAATGTTTTTAATATTGTATGCAATGTGTGTCTTTTTTAACTTATGCACCAACCAGGAGGGACCATCCTAATTTGGTTTTTTCATGCACAATACAATAGAGGCTTTCTTTTTTGTTTCTAGGTAGAGTGCAGTAAGTACACTGGGGGATTTAGCTCATGTAGAGATAACTTTTAGATTACGTTTACCCCATCAACCAACTGATTGTTTGAAAAGCAGATAGAATTTCAGCCAACCAAATTTTTTTTGGGGTTGATGACAGCCTTTTGGTGATCAAACTGCTGATCTTCCGAATAGTGGCAGAACCGCTCTACCTCTTGAGCTACAGCCGCTCCACAAGTGGAACAGTTGTTCCACCTTTTACTGATAGCCCATTTATTTGACCATGTTTCATCAGTCACACGCACAAACAGCACAACATGTGTCTGCAGTTCTCACACTGGGGTGGCTGCATCTGCCTGGATGGCATAAAAGTGGTATTTTCTGCTTGTCCAAGCAATCTCGCCAGAATTGTTCACAGAGTTTGGTTCTGGGCCAAGGATCAGTTTTAGTTTCATGTCCCTTTAATGTGGACATGGTAGACCGATCAGGTGTCACAATACCAGAATTTGACTTTAATATCGAATGCTACTATAATACCAAGATATTTTTTATCTTTCAAAAAGAAGGGAAAGGTTGGTTGCAGCAGTCGATTACCTTTTTCAGTCAGCACTGTAAGCAAATTAAATTTTTCACTTCTGTCATCAGCTTAGTCGACCAGTTAAGGAAAACCTGGATTCAATTCAAAGTGTGGTGGGCTGTTTGATGTTAGCACCATATCCTCAGTGGGATGTTTGTCCCCATTAGAGATTTATTTGTCCCGCTGTCTGGCTCAGAGCCAAGCAGAAGCTGCAGGCTTCTTTTCTTAAAGCTCCAAACCACCGTCACTGTCAAAGCTGAGAATGCACATCATGCACACTTCCACAGAAATGCAAAAGAAACAGAGGGGTTTTGATCATTGCGATTTATGTTTCCGCCCCACTGTTAACCCCACATTAAGAAATCCATTTTGAATTTGAAGTCCATAGTTTGCTGCACATGTTGGACTCATAGGAATGGATTTTAGTGTTTTCACAGGGGATGGTCAGAGGTCAAAAAAGGGACACATCAAGATCACACCAGTCACTCACAGCTGAGTGACCGTCGACAGGAGAGGGCCACTCTCCTGACATGTTCAGGGCATGTCAAAACAAAGCCATGACAACAGATGTGGATTCACTGATGCATATTAGGAATCCACGCTGACAGGTATGTACTGCAATGCAACACAGGACGAAACACATGCACACTGAAGTGCACACACAAATACACACACACAGCTGGCACTACTACAATCTTAAATGTAAATGCCTATAGCTCTTCCCTTACTGGACACCACTCTTCATAAGCTGACAAAAACACACAGTTTCCCTTCAATGTGTGTTTTTGCTCACTTCACGTCAGACTCTTCCTTTTCGACTTGCGTGGAAGAGACGTAAGTAGGAAGAACCTGACGACATATATTTTGTGAAATGAGACACACCTCCCTTTCAAGCTTTCTGTGAAACATTGTTAGTGACTGATGATGATGCAGAGCTAGACGAGCTGTCAGTGAGTTTGCATTTGTACAGATAGATGTTGTGTACTGTCAAAACAATGAGAGAGCGCAGTTACCACTTTGCTTTTCAGCCATGTCCTGCTGCATGAAAAGAGGAAGTACTCTGGAATACAGCTGCAATGTTTAGTGTTCATTTTTAATATTTAAATTATGCTGCCATCATGTATGTTATATATCACAAAATAGGCAGATGCTGTTGTGTTACTTGTCATGCTTGTCACGCCTCTTTTGTTTGCAGGATACTGGCATGCTATCTAAAATCATACACTGGACCTACATGTCATTATTTGGTTCCTGTGAAAAAATGCAAAGGCAGCATGGGAAAGGGACTTGATAGTGGCAATACAGCTCAATCTCTGTGTAAAAAGAGCATATGATTCAGGTCATTCGTAGCTAAATTTAGTATTACTTTAACTACAAAACTAAAATGTACAGAAACGGGAACAATATAAACCTAAACTGATGCTGTTAGTTGGCCTGTTCTGGTCAGCCTCACTCAATCAGCTGCATATCAGAAGCGGATATTAGATTGAGTGTCCATGTCCACTTCAACATAGGACGCTCTTGTATTGTCTTACTCAAGCCTCCTCTGGAAAGCTTCCTTGCCTCTTGCTGAAATATCCTTAATAATGGTGGAACTGATTAATTTCTGAATGATAAAAGGCGAGAGAATGAAGCAGAAATGAAGCGGCCACAGATGATGCTCTGTCAGCTAAATAAGCTCACTTCCTGCTTAAGCGGTGAGCATACATTAATAGAGGGGAAAGGGGTGAAATAAAGGGGGTGCAGGCAGAGTGGAGACCTGACTCTTCACAAAACAATTGTGCTTGAAAGACAAGACGGTATTGTGATTGTGCAACAGACATGGGTGGACTTGAGTGCATGTACAACTATGTGGGCACTTATGAAGACAGGCATGTTTAAATAACAGGAAAAGAGCACAGTTGAGAGCAGGCTGCGCAAGTGATACAGTAATAGCTTTGACATTTTTGCAATGCCATTTTTATGTAGCTCTACAAAGTGCTAGGTACAAAGAGGTGAGAAGCTGAGAAGAGAGGAATAAACTTTAAATGTTCCCCTTGGATGAAAACTGCAGTGTAATTACAATAAAATGCTCAGAAGATGAAGAGCAATTGTTAAAACAGTTTTTGCTCTTTTTAATTCGGCACCAGCTTTGCAGTCCTTTGTGACCCACCTCCCTCTCTGTGTCCCTGGGGCAGGTGGAGCTCAGGGAAAGGGGGGCTGCTGGTGCTTGGCAGGGACCATGCGGCCATGCTCAGCCCTTCATACTTCATTAGTGTCTCCTGTTTGCTCCCGACCCTTTTTTTTCTCCATCCCCTCCCGTTCCACCGCCATCCCAACTTCATTTATTGCCACAGTCTCTGGGGGAATTGGCTTTCCCTCAGGTTGTCCAACACAGGAAAATGTGTTTGTGTGTAAGAGGGAAGCTGTGGGTGTGTGTCTGTGTGCTTACACCATGCACCTGAGCAGTCCAATACTGCAGAGTGTTGAGGCCCACACATTTGGTGTTTCAAAGGCCCCCTTGCCTTACACTCTGTATCTCCCCCTTCTTTATTCTCCCATCTCTCATGTACAGTACAACTTAAAGGGATAGTTCAGATTTTTTGAGGTGGGGTTGTATTACAGTACTTCTCCACTGTCAGTGTTTTCCCTAAAGCAGATGGTGGTCGGCACACCCCCAGTTTGGAGTCCGACTGCAAATAATCCCGTCAACAAATCATCGGCCTGGCCAATTATTGCATCCGATATTGACATTTTGCCAATTATCTGTATCAGCGTTTTATTTTAATAATTGCCGATAAGATTACTTATATTACTAAAAAGTGCAAAGAGTGTCAGCATGGGAAGAACTTTTACTTCCTAAAACCTAAGAGAGCTATTTTTATTTGGTTCCTGGATTTTGCTGTCGACTGAGTGACTTTCACGCAACTCTTTCATACACAGAGGGTGAGAGTGAGACCTCTCCGTAAGGTGAACAAGTGATGAATTTACAGCTCACATAAAGTTAATATGTTACAGTCTCGGGCTTTTCTTTGATATCTAGTGTCGGCACAAAATGTTGCTATCATTAGTACCGTTTACTATATTACATAAATGCCACTGTCACGGTGAACATTCTGCAGAGCCAAGAGAGACTTTAAAGTTTTGCATGGAAAATAAAACGAGTCATTGAAAATTAATACTGAACCACCAAATCTGATTCGACTGGCATAATTCTAAATTTGGTTCACAACTTTACCTTGCTGTCGGACAGACCTTTGCCACAGAGAACTGAAATCGTTATAACCATATATGCTTTCTTTAAGGCCATAAGACTCCACTAACAAAAACAGCTATTTTATTTTGCAGAACACTGGAGTTACTGGTCCAGAGCTGTCTCAATTGTTTAGTTTCTGTTATTGTATGACTTTGGTGAATTTGACCTTTAAAAACAGAGACGTTACACAATAACACAAACAAACTAATCAATAAAGGCGGTGGTCGATGAGAAGCTCCTACGTGCTTTTAGGTAAAATACATATTTTTTGTCAAATGAGTTTGGTGGCTTTGAAGAGAGTACTAATAACAGCCTCACTTCTCTGTTGGAAGTGCCTGACAGCAAGGCAGAATGGTGAAAATGTTCCAAAGTATCCAATTAGACTGATATAAAAAAGTTTTTGGTGGCTAAAATACATTCTGCTGCTGCCCTCGTCCAAGGCAGTACATTGCTTAGCTTCCGAATGGGCACTCTTTCCTGCCACTCCAAACTGGGTTGTGCCAACTGACATCTACTGTTCGTAATACACTGACTATGGATAAGTACCTCATCAAACCCCACCAAAAGTCTGAACTATCTCTTGAACTCAGAGGTACGAAAGGCATGAAGCCAGCAAAGCTTGGACCTGCTCACGCAACCACTCTAACCAAAAGCCCTCCACCTCACAGAGAGGTGAAGCCATCACTCCTAAACTTTGGGTTTGATTAGCTGTCCAAAACATGCTCAAATGAACATAGACATGAACACAACGTCAGAGTTAATGCATACATGTGCATACTATGCACCTGCAAAAGTCCTCTTTCAGTGTAGAAAGGAACTTTCCTCTCCTCTGCCCTGATTGAAGCAGCAAGTGTTAACACACACACACACACCTACCTATATATAAACCAGGAGAAAAATGAATAAGTGGTTGTACATTGCAGACCAGCTACTGTGACCCTTTTAGCACCCCTCCACTCCCTCTTTCACTTGCAGTCCCTCAGTTTCTCATTCTTTCCATTCAACAACCTCATCCCTCACAGAAAACCCTTGACTAACCATCAGTGTGTGTGTCTGTGTGTTTCTGCGTGTGTGTGTGAGTGTGTGTATCAAGCACAGCTTGAAAAGTAGCACTCAGAAAAAGCAAAAAAGTACCACAGCTGATGCAGTAGTAACTTGTTATGGGGTCACGACATGAAGTAATGGCAACGTATGACAATACTTAAGAGTATGTGATAAAAAATATCTTACTAAGGTTCCAAAAATATATTATCTTTTAATACTCAGAAAGAAATTAAATTAAAAGACAATTTTCTTCAAAAATTGCAGGTAGCCTCGACCTGCTGATATTTCTATTCCACACTTAATTTCCTGGATAAACAAGTTCTTTAGGGTAAATCCAAAAAGGAAATACATCTCCATGAGTGCATTATGTATCTATGTATGTGTGAAAATCACATTTAGACCAGCAAATTGGGTGGAAATCCACCTGCTATCTCACACTGATTGGATCTAATGTAACTGTTTTCTTGACCTAACCGAGCTTGAAAAGCCTGATAATTGAGTGAATTTACCAACTGCTCCATCTACGCAGGAGACAAAGGGAAGTATTCTCTCACAAAGACAGCTAACACGTGGTGTTCCCTCAGTTGAAGCATTTACAAGACATGTTGCAATATCCACTTTTATTTTAAGTGCTTTATTCCTAAACATAGCCAGAGCCAAAAGCACATTTCATGGTTCCGAAATGAGAAGACTTCAAGTGGTTTTGTACCCACAACTTTCCTAGTGCTTCTAACCATGGGAAGAGGCTAAAGACGGTAACATTTAAAGAGCAGGAAATAATCGCAGCACTTGTTCCTGCACCGTAGGAGAAAGTGGTCATGTTGGCCCATCCACGCGGTGCTAAACATTTCCCATGATCCCTCCATGAAAATTGAATACCCACAATGTAATTAGGTTTGGTTTAAGGCATGGTTGAAAAGCAAATGTTTACTTGCCATGTTAGATGAGAGTCACCGGGGATGTTTTATGATGGCCGCGACTATGAAACGCAAGGAATTTATTTAATACATTAGGTTGCTTTCAAGATCTAGTACTACCTCCACTGTGGGACTCAAGCCAAGGCTGTGTCACTGAGATAGATCTGTGATTACTGTATAAAGCAGACCAAGGAAGCTTTACCCACGAGAAACAAAAGCAGACACAGAGGGAAGATCAAGGATGAGAGCAATAATGGAGAGGGGAGAGAGAGCTGAGAGGGAGGGACGAACGCGAAGCCGAACAGATTGAAAGTGTCAGCGCCCCACTTTACAGCAGATGGGGATTTCACGATGCACAGCTCTCCTCTCCTTCTCTATTTACTATTCTCCCACTTAGGCTTAGCGAGACGCAACTCTTTAGCGAGACTGTCATGGCTCTTGTCTAAATGCATTCATATTTGGCTGCACAAACAAGTCCAACACAATTCAATGTGTTGATATGAATTCGTCAGCAGCAATATATGGTTACTTGTGTCTATAAGAGCAAATAAAGGCAAACACACAGGCGCAAAATATTCTCTTCAAGCAAAAGGAACCACAGGCATTACAGTGTAATTGGCTTGATACGCGGCACACACAAACACACATCCTGCTGTCTCCATCCTCAAGGACTGCTGTGGGTTCAGGCGTAGAGCACCCAGCTTGGTAATGAGGGAGAAAACTAATATTTGGAGTGCATTAATATTGTTGATCTGAGGTGGCGCTGAGACTAAGCACACCAGCCAGCGCTTGTTTGTGAAATATGCTGGTGTTTGTGTACTGGAAGTGCAGTGGCGGCCAGGCGGAGAGCATCACTCAGCCATACGCCGGGCAGCTGAACCCTGCAGATCTGCTCATACGCACTCAACAGCAATCCATCCTCAGCCTTCGATTACTCAGAGTCTATATGTGCACAGATGCACGTAGTGACACACTTGCAGGCACACAGTACAAGCACACACAAATGGAAGCAGAGACTTCTTCACAGAGTAGGAAAAGGGTGTTGATATGTGTGTTAATGTGCATCATCATGCTTTCACATCTGCGTCTTCTCTTTTTCTTTTGAAAGTGATGAAACAAACCCTCACAACTAAACTTCATGACTACTCTGCGATTTCTTCACAAAATAAAATTAAAAAAAAAACATATTAATTGCATTTTTTTTGTAAAGAAAAATGCAGGTATTAACAAAAAATAAATAAAAAGACAAATCTGCCTGAATACGAGGTCACATTTTATTAGGGTTCCTACAGCTTCAGGTAAGATGGATTTTGATTTTTATTTAATGCCATTTAGAATTAAGTTTAAAACCAATTTTCTAATAACCAAAATTAAAGAATGACAATTTTGTTTTGCCAAAATGTTTATTGTTGTTAAAACTGAATTTAAACATTTAGATTATCTGTGTCAAAAATGGAAAAACACCCCTTTTAAGCATGGAACACATGGAAGGCGATGAACATATTATATAACAATAAAGGTATCTATTTGCTTTCCCAACAGAAGTGATTTCTGGACAATTTTGTGTTTCACAATCTGTATATGAGATCCCATGCCTTGGACTCCCATCATGACGAGTTAAAGAAAATGAATTTATTAATTAATTTATTTTTTTTAAATAGATGTTATTAATTTTTTTGAGATTTTACAATGCAACCTTAGAAAAAAATCATAAAATCTTACTTCCCATGTTTTGGCATTTTCAAGATTTTTGAAAGATTCATTTACATCCATTTAATACCAATTAAGGCCTTTTATTTTTTAGATAAATGAATTCAATACCTGTTAAGACTTTTTGAAGATCCCTGGGAACCCCGTTTATTTTTTTTTTCAAGATAGCATTTGTGGTGCAAATATGTTGTAGTTTCACGGTTTGCATTTTTTAATGGCTGAACTTTGAAGAGCTCTGGCAGCATCAAGTGCTTTTTTTTCTCTGCACTTCTCTACTTGATTTTTCCTGAAGAACACTCAAAGCTGTCCTTGCCATGAGTGACCCTTTTTTACTGTAAACTGCAGTGAGCAATGTTGTCTTGCAGCAGGGAGTTGGTACAACAATCATTAGTGTGTGTAAATAAGTTAAATTACGACTATTATTTTTCATTATTTTGGGGGTGAAAATTCATAAAAGCACTGCCCTCACACTCCACTGTATCCTACACAAAAGATGATTGTCATTATTGTAGAATTAGAATCGCAATGAAACACAAACTTTGGGTTATCATTTCATGGCTTTTCTCTGGTCTTTTAAACAACAGAGAGGATTTAGAAAGCCCTCAAGTGCAGTAGTTCAACCGCTGTGACGGGCAACAGAGCAGTGGAGGTGGTGATACTCCATAGGGAATTTGGCCTGAGGTCACACAGAAGGATGCATGGGGTGTCACTTCCATTTATTCCTGGCTCAAAGCCTCCAACAGTCTGGTTTACAGTGTTATGGTGAATCTGCTGAGCAGAGAGTGGGAAGGAAAAACAACGAGGGGGAGGGATAGTTTGTTTGAAATGTTGAGCCACAGCTTTTACTCCTTTGCTTGAAGCATGAATGTGTGTGAGCTGATGGTGACGCAATTTCTAAAGACGCAAAATCATTTCTAATGATGCTGTCTCCCCTAACAGGAGCCAGCAGATGACCTGCTGATACCATTGTATCCTTGTCTCAATCACTAGCATGTCACGAAGGCGAGTGCCAGGTCACGCACACACAGATTTGTCTTGTGACTGCGCCAAAGCAAAGGTGACAGAAATGACACCATAACAAGGATGACTCACCCTTTCAAGCTGGGCATAAAAACATCAGCCATTTGCATTTCCCGGCCCTAGGTTAATTTGTTTTGACTTGAGAAATAAAAAAAAAAAGTGGTGGAAAAAACATAATTGCCTCTGGTTGTTGTCTTTATTTATTTCTGTGTCCCTGCTGTAGGACATCCAGATCCTGGTGGACAGTATGTGTCTCTATTAATGACTGTGCCTCGCTGGACTGCCTGATTAAAAATGAAATGAAAACTCCAAATGAGGCTGATATCTCTCTGGCCACCACAAAATTTCCCTGACGTGCAAAGGAGGCCAAATGTGGCCCAGTCTCTAACCTCCTTAAAACCCCCACCCAACATCATGCGCAATCACACACACACACACACAGTGGAATAGCTCACTATCTCACCAGAGCAATCCTGGCAACCACTGCTTTCATTCAGATTGTATCTCCAGCGCGGCGGTGTCAGGCTGCATCAAGGCCTGCTGCAGACATTAGCACATGCGGCTAACCAGGGAGGCTGCAGATTGAATTACTACTCTGCCTCATGTGGGCAGAATGAGCAGAAACACATGTGTCGCTGTCGCTGATTTAATGAGCACATTAAGCACATCAGCACACTCACCATAAAGCGTCTGCGCAGACATCTGCATGTTGTCGGGGTAAGGAATCATCTTACTGGATGTGAGTAAAAGCAACGTATTTTATTCTCTTTTTTTCTCTGTGAGGAGGTGCCAGTTTAATGCCAGGATCTCTTGAAAAGATCAGCACCAGGTTTTGTTTTGGACAAACTATTTGTCCCGTCCGTACTGAATTGCTTAACCAGCGTTTTTAGTTGAGTAAACCTACACTTTTCGATGTCATAAAAAATGGCCCTTTGTTGAGGTTTTTACTTTAGCTGGTTTTTACTGGAACATTTTTACATGCTGTAATCATCAAAAACACTTTAATTTTCTCATACAGCCTGTCTGACAGGGACTTTTTTTAAATATATATATTTACCTTATTATTTGAAACTTTGGCCACATTAAATATGAACATCGGATAATGTAACATTATATATGATGGAAAATAGGGACAAGCATAACAGGTCCCCATTCATTTTTTAACTTAAGTGGCTTACTTTGGGAATAGCCAAAAAAAGGTCTAAAATGCTCGCTGTTTTTCTTCACTGTTCTGTGCACAGGGAGTTGATGGTCCAAGATATATAAGATAGATGTATGGACATGCTACACCAGCCACTATTATCAATATTTCCAAACACAGTCAAACTCCAGCATGCACACGTAAAGCGACAGTGCTACACACCAACAACGGGGACAAAGAAGGCAGTTAGCACAATAGCTTCTTAGCTAGCAAGCTTCAGCTGGCCCAAATCAATAGTTATTTACTCCCTCCAACTGGCTGGGGACAAAAAAAAGAAAGTGAGAGAGAGAGAGAGAGAATATGTGTGTGAGTGAAGGAAAGATGCTGAGTAACAAGGCAATCAATTTCATTTTGAAAAAAAAAAACTAACTTCAATGCTGCTAGGAAATGAGAAAACATCTGAACTAAAAAGCAACTAATAAATGTCAAACCATGTGTTCTTTTATAATCACTCCATCCATCTTGCTGCATGTGCTGTATGTGTGCGAGCAGCCTGGTGGAAACCGAGCGGGTAAAACCTGGTCTTTGGACCCGGGTCATGCTGCCCGATAATAGGCTGCTTTACAGAAGAAACGTGTCATTCTCCAGAGCAGAGAGTGGGAGGATGAATGAGGACAAGACATCATCTAAAAGGTGTGTGGATACAAACTGGTGTGTGCTTCCTTGCGCACATGTGAGTGTGATTGTATCAGCGAGTGTGCTCAAAAACCTGTGGGGAGAAGTGTGTTGGAGAGGTGAAGAGTTGTACAAATGAGGGACTGTATTGGCAAGCCTAGACTGAGAGAGACTGAGATGGCGAGGGCAAGGAGATAAGAGAGCCACAGCAAACAGTGAGTCAGACCAAGTAATGGAAAAAGGAGGGGCTGAAGAGAGAGAGAAAGTAAAAACGGGAAAATTCTGAGGGGAAAAGCAGGCTGTCTGTCCCTGACATACAGTCTAACAGTTGCAAAGCTCGAACCTCTGTTGCTCTGTCATGCTTGGCTGTAAAGGCTCAGACGGAGACCGCGTGCAGACATTAGAGGTCACATCCCATCCTACAACACCAGCCCCTGTAATTGAATCTAAATTAAAGCCAGCACTCAAATAATCCATCCCACAGATCATCGCTGAGTATGTTACAACCAAAGCCGGAGCTCTGCGCTGTACAGTACATTAAAACCCTTCATTACCATGAATAAATCGCCTAACAAGATATGAAGTGCCACTCCACATTGGATTCTCCTCTGTACAAGGAGAGCCCAGTGTACCCTGGGATATGGAGGGAGAGGGAGAAGGAAGGGGGGGTGGGGGGTGAGAGAAAGAGAGAGATAGTCCAATCACTGTCAGCGACTATGAATTATACATGAGTCGTAGTTTTAACACTGTCTACTCACTCCCCCGCTTTGTCACTATTAAATATTCACACCAGCATCTTTGTAGGCCATTGTTAATTACTCATCACAACAACAAAAGGTCTCAACCGGAAATTGCCGATGCCAACCTCCATTAGTGTGTGTATGAAGCTTGCAGATAGCACTATCAGATCAGATGGGTTGGCGGAACGTCAGACTTTTACCGAGGCTGTCTGGGATTTGTGCATCATTGGTAAACATGGTACCTTTGGAAAATTTAAACATTTCTTTCTTCACGGGAATTGGAAAAAGTAGCGCTTGGTCAAATTGGCAAAGATAGCCCCTCTTTTGGAGAAGTTTTCAGCACACCCTCCTGGTTGACCCAGAATGCCGAACAGAGTAACGGTGAGCACTTTGTTTAACTGCTGTGTTTGGCATCTGCAGATTTGCTTTTGGCAGGCAAAAACTGAACAAGCTTTTGGAAGAACAGTAAGGATGTTGTTGAGATGGTTAAGAGTCAAACAGCACTGCACATGTTTTTCTCCTGGATCTCAACAAAGTTGGCAAACTGGCAAAATTCAGCACTGGTATTTGGATTCAAGGAGTAGTTCACCTAATAAATAAACTAACTAAATAAATAAATAGAATCACTTCCCCAGTGCAGAAAGTTTAGGTTTCATGCACCAATGTTTTAAGATATCTGGCAGAGAAAGAACGTC
This sequence comes from Plectropomus leopardus, assembly GCF_026936395.1. Taxonomy (NCBI): domain Eukaryota; kingdom Metazoa; phylum Chordata; class Actinopteri; order Perciformes; family Serranidae; genus Plectropomus; species Plectropomus leopardus. The sequence continues at coordinate 12,528,238 of NC_142184.1, read as the reverse complement.
TGCTGCCAAACCAATACACAGAATTGATCTACTTCTATATGTTAACATCAAATATGACCGCAAATATGTGGTTAACAAAGCTTTGGGAAATTATGACTGCTGCTGCTCTGTGTGCCAACTCCAAAGTGACAAATATTTAACCATAGTTTGACCTGATAACAATCCATTTTTTAGGAATACTTACTTATATCTTATATCAGTAACTCATGCTGTTTGACCTTGAATTTGTAAAAAATTAAATACATAAATAAATAGCCTGTTGTTTTCATGCATGCCTCCGGTGAACATAGAATCCAAACATTGTAAATATTTTTGAGTGATTAAAACAAACAGTGTCTATGTTCAACAACAGCAAAACTATATCAAAACGCCTGTTTACACATAATCCAAGTCTCATTTATCCAGTCGCATACTCAGTGCTTTCAAACATATGGCACCGCCTTCAGCCCCTCTGACTGGGACTAATAGTAAAACTCATCAATGCTTTCACTTCTCGTTGCAGTCAGAAAGGACTGAAGGCAATGCAGCATGTTTTGGAAGCACTAATATGCGACTGGACAAATGAGACTTGGATTATACTCCGAGAGTTGTGAGAGTTTGTAAACAGATGTTTTGATGTAGTTTCTGGTTCCCATTTACTTCAATTTGTCGACAATATTTGCTTTTTCTTTGGATTAATTCATTATTTCACATCTGGGGTCAAACCTGATTTAGTATCCAGGTAGAACTATAGATATCATCATGCACACCTGCATATACACATACTGCAAACATAAACAAGCACAGACATTCAGTATCCACATGTTAAAAGGCTTTCAGTGTAGTGAGTCCCGCAAACTCACAGGTGGTTATTTGAGTGGGTCCGTGATAGAATTTGTGATTTTGAAAAATTGTTGCATTTAACTGCATTCTTTCCTAGACTCTCACACATTTTATCAAATCAGAATATCAATACTTTTTTTGACCTTTTTTATATTCAAATAAACATCAGATATATATTTTATATTTTTAAGAGTATAAAAATAACATTTAAGTGTTATCAAACTAATAAAAAATTAAACACACTGGTGTATAAATTTGATAGTTCAACATTTTGAGGAGTATGCTTATTCTCTTTCTTTCTGAGAAGAGTTTGTATGCTTTTGTTTAACTCATTAGGACCATGAACAGAACAAGATCTTGTATTGCAAGAGATTTAAGCCACATGGTAAAAAAAAAAAAAAAAGCAGCCAACACCTCCCAGTAGCGAGGCTTCTTCTGTTTTGTTTCTATGAATTGAACATGTATATGTAGTTCAAAATGTACCGTTACCGGGGAAAAAACATAAGGCGGGTACCCTGGACACACCAACAGTGAGTTTACTGCATCCTTATAACTTAAATGCATCTGAAATGCAACATCACTGAATGTCAACATCTGCCGATTGACATAGGTAATCTCACACTGTGGCTGACTAGTTACAGTGTGCCTGCTAACGTGCTGCATGTCACATAGAAAAAGCATTTCTTCCTTCACCCCATCCGCCAGCACCTGATGGGAGATGTAGAAAAACACCCGGTACTGACAAACACTCTTTGAAAAACATTGTTTTCCTCCAAGGGAGAGAACAAAGAGAGCAGGCAACAAGAGTTTTGCCCCCAGAAGCTGAAATTTACACACTTTAATCCTGAGCTAAGCGCCGACACACAGGAACCTTGAGCTGTGTGGCTTTACTCTACTGGCCTGGCTAACAAGGCTGCAGGGACATGCTGGAAAGTCACAAGGCAGAAAGTGCAGAAATTCCTTTTAATAATACAATCTGTATTTTGTCACACTGAGTGCTGCAAGTGTATCCGCACATGTAAATTTAGATTTGCATGAATGCATGATAATGTTTAATAGTGCCTTGGCATGGTTCCATTTCTTTAGTCGGCTGCTGACCAAAGTGAAGGGAAGTGTGAGTGTGCATGTGTGTGCTGCGGGTGGTGGCAGAGGGTGGGGGGCAGTGGATGGTGTAAACACGCCAGCCTACATGGATTGGGCTAATATCCAGTTTGTTCCCTCTCGCCTCAGCTCCACGGTGGCTGCAACGCAATTTCTTCCAATTGACCTCCCTGCCACCGGCACAATCACTCTCCACCGGAGACACAACGGCCCCAGAATACGGAGCAGCCAGCAGCGTTAGCCTGACGCTGGAGGAGCCAGCACTGAAAGGAGGTGGGGATTGAACCAACCACGAAGCGGAAATGAGATGAATTAGAGAGCGAGGAGGAGGAGGCACAGGGAGGTGAAAGAGTAAATTTATTCTGTGGTGTAGTGGCAGTGACAAAGCACAAACATTTAGAGATCAGCTAAGGAGGAAATTAGAAGCATTACAGCCAGCCCCGGTTGTTTCCCAGCTTTCTCTCTGTCTGACTTTTAGTTGTTTCAGTCTGAATGGCATTAATGAAAGTGTAGAACTGTAAGTCAACTGATATAAAAAAGCACATAAAAGGCTGACCTCCACTGAAATTTTGTAGGTGAATGATACGAGCATTATGACAATTACAAGAGAGCTGGATTCTGTCAGTATACAAATGTCTATAAGTAACATTGCAATAATACAAACATGAGAGAATTGCCCAAAGGCCAGGGAACTAGATTTATGAGAGCAATAGCCCAGCCAAAGGCTAAAAGGCTTTATAACGGCAAAGGATTTCCAATAAAAGTGAGGTTGGAGCCCTCTAAGAGCAGCACTCTCGAGTAATAGGATTAGTAGAAGTCAAGAGCACAGCCATCTTAACTCTTTATGTTGCAGAAATCGCTGAGAAGCATCTCTGCCACAGCCAATACAGCTGTGCTGATGGTGCAAGAAAAATCCTGAACCTGCTCCGTGATGCGGGTCTCCGGCCCTTTGAACTCACACACACACGTGTTGTCTGTCATGTCGATGAACAATAAGAACAAATGCTTGGTGTGAGTTGCAACATCCCGCTGGATCACGCCCATGTTTAGCCGGGGAGAGAGCGAGGAGGAAGTGACGAACTGCAGTTTATGAGATGCAAAGGGATGGTTGAAAATGAGTAATGTGTGGAGTAATGAATTGATGGCTCGCGGCTTATCTCTCATTCTCACTCCATTCAACACAAACTGCTGACTGCACCATGTTTCGCCCAGCTCCTTCCCCTCCCAGAATCCACCCTCCCCTTCCACCTCGCCCGTGGCTACTCTCTGGGACCTGTTCTTCTCATTTCTTTAAATGTTAAATGAAATTAGCGCAATGCATCAGTGAGTTCATTTTTCCCACTGAAAATCACTTGGTAATCTGCTCTGCACATGAAAGGGAGGCGCCAGGGCACCTGAAGGTCGGCCACATCTCTGCGCTCACCACACACTTCCCATTTTCAAACATAGGAAGTAAAAACCATTGATTTTTTTGGTCCGCCATCCCTCTTTGTACCCCCACCCCCTCATCCCCCATGCAGACTTATTCCTGTCTATCCATCGCTCTCCCTCGTCTCTCTGTGCTGCTCTGCTGACTTTGTAAGAGGCAGTGTGTTTGGATCTCCATTAAACTCGGTGAGCCAGCAGATGAGCAGGGCTTCCTCACTGTGCCACTGTTAATGTGAATGTGTGTGTGTCGGGGGAGGGGGGAGCATATATTCATGAATGTGCACATAGGTATGTTTGCACACATGAGCGTGAGTGTACATATGAAGCAGTGGGCTGTTTTTCTTTGTCCTGTGAGGATACTTAACTGCAGCCCGCTTCTTTACCCACAATGCCTAGAAGGCTAATTTCTGCAACTTCTCTACACTCCCTAATGGCTTTATGGGTCTTCCAGTTCTTAGATCTAGCTGTCCAAATCACCGCGCCAGAGTCCCTGTGTACAGTACCAGCGCAAAAAAAGAGCTCCCCTTTAGCTTTCTGGGAGCATTCACAATGCTGACGACGCTGTGCTTTTTTTTTCCCCCTACAGAGACAAACTCTGCTGCGGAAGTGATAGCCACCGCTGGGAATTGAGCTGCAGGAGGATAGAGCAGTGGAGAGCAATGAGTAGTGGAATTGTGTAGAGATTTAATTCACCTCTGAGGAGATGGCAGCTTAATGTATATAAATGCACTATAAGGAGAGGAATGGGGGAAGAAGGCAGCTGCTGCATGGGGGATCATCATGGCTATCTCTAAGCTAAAGAGAAGAGACATAATACAAGATAATTCAATATTACTACCCCGGTATAAATGTACAGCCCGAAAGCTTAAGATGGCACGCTCTGGCTGTTTGTTTGCTGCGGCTGCTGCAGGGGTCATAAAGAGCTGATTTCTAGTGACAGGGAGAGATAAGCAGAACAAAATAAGACCATTCAATTTTTTTTTTGTTAGAGCTGTTGTTTAGAAAGTTGCAACAAATAGCTGCGCTGAAATAGTACTATCTGCGTATAAGCTTTAAATACGGGGGCCAAGTCCTTTTAGATCAAGATGTGAGACCAAACCTACAGAGCAATATTCCTTTGGCATTTATGGCTGAATCAAACAAAAACTTTCTATTAATGTTCATATTCAAGAGAGGCTCAGGATATGATGCTATAATGATTCATAGCCCATAATAACAAATGCATCACAATACAGTGATTCTGCGATTTTTGATACATTGTAAGACAATCATATAAGATGCATCATGAGATCCATGTAACTGATGAAAAAAAACACCCTCCAAAAGGCAAAAAATCAGAAATAATGTTTTCATTCTCTGCATTGTGGTGTCAGTTTTGAAGAATTTGACAACTAAGATGAAACAATGTGCAAAAATCCATAGTGTCTTGGCTTAGTGCCTCTTCAACTCGCACTGACACCAAATTCAGTGTAGGCTTAATTACAGTTACAGTAGAGTTAAGGCGCTTCCATCATGCTGTGTTTCTCTCAGGATGATGATGATGATGCCAAATCAGGTGGCTGTAAGTTTTTTGTTTTGCCTGTGTGCTTTACTTTCATGAGATAATTTTTACATATTGCGCGGTCTTTATCCATTTTCATTTTCCCATCTGTTTGCATGCTTCCACAACATTTTCATGGACAAAATGTTGAAAACTTTATCATGACTTGGTAGAGGGTTATCTTTGCAAGATTACTTTAACAATTTCATTGCACACAACAGAATTTCATGATTTTTCAAGCCCGAAATCATATTCATATACAGTATATAGATATACATATATCAGGCAGCAGGAGAGGGGGGCTTTGTGGCTTCAAGTCAGTCTGCCCGGACAGTGCTCATCACCAACAGGCTAAGTCTGCCCCGACCACCTACTCTCCCTCACATCCCTACTGGCTTCCTCCTCGCTCCTCTGGAGGCCTAAGTCTACAGAGTTTGGTTTGGTCCACATTGTGTGGACAGCTATCCACTGTCCCCAGCTAAGGGCTCCAGAGTGTCAGATCTGGGGCATACTATGACACTCGGGGCTGGCTTTCAGTCCACCCTCACACACTGACACTTTGTTCACTGTCACACTCAACCAGGACGTGCTAAGAAAACAAAACTATGACTGTTCAGTCACTGCTCACCCAATGTGCAAACAGACACACATATGTAGGCCCAAATATACACACACTCTCTCTCTCTCTCTCTCTCTCTCTCTCTCTCTCTCACACACACACACACACACACACACACACACACACACACACACACACACACACACACACACACCTCTGCTTCTCTAAACTACTCAGCTGGAAGAATACTGTGTCAGCTATTGCACGGTGGGAGAGGGAAGCAAAGAGATAGACGGAGACGGAAAGAGAGAAAATAAGCTCAGATAAAGAATTGAATATGTAGGAGAGAATTCATGAAGAAGGCCGCATGAAAGATGCACGGCGACATGGATGAATATAAAGAACAAGAATAGAGTGAGGGCTCGGAAATAGACAGAGAGCGACAGACAAGGGGGAAGGAAGAAAGGGAGAAGATGGACAAAAAAAGCGGAGCATCAGTCTTTGCATTTGGCATTCTTCTCGCTGTCCTGTCTGTGTCTTGTCCAACTACTCAACTGTGCAGCCTCGCTATTCAGAAGCCTCTCACATAGCCTTTCACATTGGGCTCCAACATTTTCTTCCACTTCCTCCAAAATCGTCTTACTCTCCCTGTCTCTCTATCTTTAAACCCTCTCCTACCACCTCAGCTCCTCAGCTTACGGCTGTCCAACAACGATTTTGGCTCATGGGAAAGTTTCTGCATACATGACTTCCTTCCTCTCTTTCTTCACCTGTGCACCTTTGTAAGGAGGAGTTTACTTCCCAAAAAAGCTGGGTTACAAGTAGGCATGGGAGGTATCACAGTATTACTATATAAAAAGATATTTAAAAATCTGAGGGTGTGATTTTAAAGAAAAATACAGACCTTCATCTTTCTATTAACTTCATGCTGGAGAGGCTGTTTTGAGGATGCTTTGCATGCAGTGTGCAACACGTGCCCTGGAGGTTACACTTGGGCCACGCTGCATGCATCAGCAGTGTGTGTTCACATTGGCAGAATTAGTTACAGCACTGATGCAGAGCTGCCTCCTGTTGAAACTCCTGTATTTCCATAATTAAAAGCACATACTCATTTACGAAGATGTGCAGCTGCTGCATTGTCAACAACACGATCCTGCAAATCTTTCACAGTAAAATGCCTTGTGTCAAAAACTGAAGGGATTCTGTTGAGGAGCTGAGGCTGTTTAACAGATAAATTTGTCTTTCCTCATGATTGTGGTAGATGAACACATTGACACTGTAATAAAGGGTGGTATAGATAATTTTCACAGTCTATTTTGGCCGAAACACTGCGCACATCATGCGAAAAAATAAATAACTTGGTAACGCTGTTTCTCTAAATAATAAAAAAAACAGGTTCTTCAAGTCTTGGTTTTAAAAAGAGAGAACCCCAGATTGAGCAGGCGTATGATCGTGTTTTTGTATTTAATTTAAAAAAAAAACAGTGTAAGAATATTACCTAAAAACGGCAAGACAACTTGAAGAATGTGACAAACTCGCCAGTCAGTGGTGCTGAGGGTGGTGGAGGTGGAAGTGGTGGGGTGTTAGCATTGCACACTGATACCATCATACACCATAAACCACGGGGAAATTTCATGACGGTAAGGAGGTATGAACAAATAGGTACCGCTCAGGCCTAGTTACAAGGACAAACACATTCAAATAAAATGCAATATATGCAAAAATACTACTGATTATACTAAATCCTAATAATGCATAAACACACAGTCCTGTCCACCCATTTTCTCTCAATCCCCCTATAACCTCATCCAACAACATCTAATGAAGAAAGGAAAGAACACTCCTGCGTTATAAAAGGCATGGGGTAAGTTTAATTAAACAATGCTAATGAGCAACTAATTAAAAGCTTTCCGATCAAAACAAGCCAGTAATTACCTGGAGCAGAGATGGATAATGAGCACACTACAATCACTGGCAGACAGGCAAACCCATGGAGACCTGAGTAGATCAATTCCCTTAGTATTAATGACCACTCTCTTTTCTGTCTTCCTCTCTGCTATGTCTTTCTCTGCTCCAACTCTTTCAATATGTCAGCCTGACTGAGAGAGCACGAGCAAGGGCAAATATGAAGCCTAGAAAGAAGCTGTTGAGGTAAAGCCATACCATGAGTGTGTCAGACATGGTTCTTCTGCCAGTGTCACTCACTCACTATGTGTGGTTACATGGACAGTATTTCTCCAATCCAACTGAAATCAGTCTGATTAGAGATTCCAGTTTAACAGTTCACGTGGAAGCCAAACAAACCGATTTGATAAGGTGTGAAAGTACATGCCCCAAAGCATTTCATCGGAAGATAACTTTTTTGACTTGTACAAAGCGGTTCCACCCACTGGGAAGTGTCCAGTCTACTGAAAATATAAAAGAAGACTTTTTTCTACTGTAATCAAAAAATTTAATTCATTTAATACATAAAATATAGAAGGTGAAGAAGGGCTTCTGTCTGTTCATACAGCTGATGCTACAATCTTCCGATATACCCTCAACATCTCATATGCAGGACACTGTTACTGGTAGCAGTCAGGCCCCCAGGATGTGTGCCAGATTTTGCAGCCAATATGACACAGAGGCCAAACCGTATAACTACAACTTCCAGGTCCGTTATGTGATGCAATTGGGCCCAGAATGACTTTTATTCCGTCAACTTACATTGTAGAATAAGCATCACTAAATCGGTGGATTCATTTTTTTTGGAGCGTCACAAACCCTGTGGATGACTGGGGATTTGATCCATTCGGTTAAATACCATTTTGAAAATCTAGAGGAGCTGCAAGATTAGATCATTTTATCCCCGTTCAAGTGAGGGCTAAACTGGAAGTAGCCGGCTCAGCCAGGGGACGTTAGCCACTCTATCAGCAATGTCTCTAGTGTGCATACTCTATGGGCCGTGTGATGCGGATGATGCAGGTAATTTTACACCCAGGAACTTTTTTGACTTTATGCACCGCTGAGCCACTTTCATAGAAATTAATGGTGCTCTGCCTCTAAATGCTGGATCCATTTTTTTAATTCATCTATGCGAGCAATAGATGATTGTTATGTCCAGAGACTATACATTTCAACCTGTAGAAACAACATTAATTAAGGCTACTGTTTCAAAATCAAAGAATCCATTTACTAATCAAAGCACTCAAATAAAAATGTAGCACTAGGAGAGCGCTAATTATTTTTGATTTATGAATGATTCTCTGTCAAAATTAGACATGACAGCTCCCCAAAAGTGAAGCCAAAACAGGCTGGCTGCAGTATCGGTCATAAACCTTAACCCCCACCGTTAGTAAGTGGGACACAGACCAAACCAAAAACTCAAAGTACATCTGAAACAGTTTTTCCCCAAAGAAGGTTACTTTAATTTTGGTAGTTCTTATCACCCTGATTTATGTTAACTGTTTGTTTATTCTGGTAAGTTTGGTTTAATCAGTTATTTATTGCTATAAAAGGGGGTTTGGGCCACCTGGTGGCTCAGTGGATAGAGCAATGCCCCATATACAGGGATTGTATTCTCGCCACAGCGGCCGCAGGTTCAAATCTGGCCTCGACCCTTTGCTGCATGTCGCCACCTCTCTCTCTCTCCCTCTTTCATGCTCAAACTGTCCTGTCCATTGAAGGCAATAAAAGCCCCCCAGAAAAAATCTTAAAAGGGGGTTTGACGTAATGGTCGGCAACTGTGTGTGCCAATCAGTGTGCTCGGGGTTAATGGTGCTGCTCATGATTGGTTGGATGTGTATAGGTGGGAACTTGATAAAGTGGAGAACGCTGCTGATTCTGGCTCCAAATGATGCCAGGTTTACACGGCCGCTCTAAACCTGATTGGAAATTCCTTCAGATGGTGCTAGTCTCTTCTGATTGAGGTGGTAACATGAGGTGTAATTATTCTGATTGGGCTGGAATATTAAAGTCCATGTGATAGCACCTACTCGCTCTCGCTTTTTCTCACACACACCTCATCTGTTGATTCTCACTGTCTTCTTCTCTGGTGGTTTCACTGCTCTCACTTTTTCTCTCTGAATGGCAATTAGGTGTGTGGAGGTAAGCTCTATGGACTGATTCTCCACGGTGATGCAATGGCCTTCACTTTCTGGCCTCACTGACAGGTACGGTAGGTGTCCATGACTGGCTTCCCTTTCTGGCGCTCTGGGGAAATCCATGACTTGCTGACAGGGTCGCTGCCACAGAGACTGGAGGAGTCGCCACATCTAAACCAATGTGATGCAATGGGATATAGCCATGGCATAACCCATGATACATCCACATCCAGTCCAACTTAGGGGAAAGCAAGTAGGGATGGCAGGTGAGGGGAGGGAGGGATGAATGATATGAGTGGGAAATTCTACTGATAGACAAAGAAACCCAGAGGCCTGTTAGATACGACAGGAAGACAGGAGACGGTGCAGAAAAGAAGAAAGGAGCAAGATGAGAAGACAAAAGAGCAGGAAAGCGATCAGAATGCAGTTGGACAGAGGAATATGATGAATGGCCAGAAAGAATATGGCAGGACATGGGGGATATGCAGAGATAGATCCAGCGACGGGGAAGAAAGAGAGATAAATAGATGGATAGATAGCAATGCCCTCTCGGCATTTTTCTTCCTTTTGATCCTCTCCTCGCAACTAAAAAGATTATCAGTTTCTCAGAAACGCCTCAGTCAACAGGGAACAGTCAGCATCATCTGTTTCCTCTTGTCTCTTTTTTCTCCAGAGCAGCTCAACAGAAGGCTTTCGAATGTACGTTATTGTAAATCTCTATACAGCTAATATGCGGGGACAGTGGTGTACTATTTAATATCCATTTGTCATTTCAAGACAGCCATTATGTCCTGTTTTCTACAGCAATAAGAATATATGGAAGGTATAAAACTGTCCATCTTCTGCGCATCAAATGAAAGTGTCGACTCTTATACATATGAATTCAAATTGAATACCTCAGAGGCCGCCAGTTACTGGAATCCTTGATGTATTTTTTTTGCAATTAGCCATGACCTATGCACTGCAGCACGTACATTCAGACAGAGCTTGCAGAGTTTATTGCTCTATCCTCCTTGCACTCCTCACGCTGGATGTGTGAACCGTTTAACCAGGTGGGCAGATCAAAACAGCACCTGCTGTGGGCTATAACTGCAGCACAGCCAATACACATCACATTTATTCTGTCAGATTTTTCAGCTAAAATATTAACTGAGGCAAATGAATGAAAAAGTATCGGATGAAAAAAAAAGCAAGGTCCATGCAAGGTCCTCTTTCCTTTTTAAAAAGTTGTATTAAAAGTTCCATATTTTGAATCAAGCTGAGGCGTTATTATTGATGAGATCATCAATTCTGAGCAATTCATGCAGTTAATTTCAAGGAGAGTTTCATAATTTTCTCTATTGTTCGAACTGCGCAGTCAGAGAGTGTGAGTGGCATGCAAATTAGACAGCTAATACTGAGACCCTCTGTAGCTTGATGAGTTTAGCTGATGAAGACCACATGATGAAATCATACAGTGAGGAGTATGAAACTAAAGAACCACCAAATGCAATGCTAATGGAATGCGGAAAATAAGCTTCCCTCTAAATGAGAGATGTTAAAAAAAACAACACTATTTTCTATTTATATAACTTTGTCCAGACTTGAATAAAATGTCCCTGGCGTCAGAGCATTTCAGACACTATGACCTCTCAATAGAGGGAAAATGTCAAATTGTTGGAGCTCTGCGCCTGCAGCAGATACTACAACCCAATCTCACTCCAGCAGAGAATGGTGTGAAGGGACAAGGTCACTTTTAGCCTACCATTTTGAATGTCACACACCCAAAAAATGCGAAAAGTAGTAATTTAGTGGATTTTGTCAAACCAGTGCACACAAACTTAAGCCAGTTATTCCTGCCTGAGTGGTCAGGTACTAAGTACTGTTAATACAGTACAGGACAGGTCTTGGGGTTGATGAACTTTAACAAAGCCCAAATTCTTTATTGACAGGCATGTAAATGGACAATGGATTAACTTCAGTCCGTGTTAATACTTAGGAAGAATGTGAGCATACAAATTGGTTCGCTCATCCTCAACTGCCTGCAGTAGTTTTCATCAGTGATACTGTGGCAATGTCTGTGTAAGGGCTTTAAAGCGAAAAGGGCAAATGATCTACTCTGAGCTTGTTACATGGTGGGTCGTAGAGTACATTCTCATTCAAACGCACTACACACAGATTTAAATTAAACAAAGACGCTGCAGTGTGTCCTTCCCCAAACCATCCCTCCAAATACGTGCATAAACAAGGTAGGAATGATTTCACAAACAGTTAGCAACATGATGCGACAGATGTTCACTTGAGCTGCTGTGTGGGCAGCTACTTGGGGTGTTGTGTATTTTTTAGCAAGAAAAACAGATTAGTGCTACATATTTTTGCAGAACACTTTACAAACGTGTACACAGAAATGCATAAAATATAAAACAAATGCATGAGCACAGTTAAACTGTGCAAATTGAGGACTTGTGAATATAAATTCCATCATTCTGCCTTTTTTTCCTGAAGACTCTGAGGAAACAATATTTCACCTCATCATTTTCTTTTCCTGTATCCTTCCCAAAAAGGACAGTTCAGATTTTTTAAACTAGGGCCATAGACTGTAACATTTTGGCCATCACCATGTTGGTTTTTTCAACCCAGAAGTGATCATATTTGGACAAGAAGTTGGAGCTGTGAAGGAGTGGGGGATAGATCTGTATGAGAAGCTGAGGACATTACCTAAAGAAACTGTCAAAGAAGCCTGCCCTGAATTGTGCGTAACTTTGAGTCTAAATAAATGTAAATCGGTGAGTTATATAAAAATTAATTGCATTATATTTGTCATAAGCTGTAAATTAGCTGTAGAGACAAAGCCACCAACATAAGTAAACATTATATTGAGGATATTTCCTTTTACCTTTCTGTCAGATGCCTGATCCAACAAGTAAGAGGTTAACTGCTTCTGTTCCCTCTCTATCTTCTCATCAAAGCCACCAAACTTAATTGAAAAAAAGAGTAATTTTGACTCGCTAAACACAGGAGCTGCTGGTCTACCTCTGACTCGATCAGTTAGTTAGTTAGTGTTATTGTGTGATTTTGGCAACTCCCAGTTTACCAGTTAAAATACCCAAGGCACACAATAACACACACACACAAAAAAAACTGATCGAGGCAGCAGCAGAGCAGTGGCTGCGGTATTCAGCGATGTTAAATCACTGTTTTTCTCGATGGAGTCTGGCTCTGACGACAGCAATAGAGCAACTTAATTTTCCTGTTGGAGAACACTGCCTGGCATTAAGGTGAAGCAGTTGAAAATATTCTAAATATAGGTTAAACTTAAACTGACATTGTTTTGTTTTGGTTTTTGGTGTGGGTGGGACTTTTTTATGTGGCGAAAATACAGTTTTTTGCACCCCGGGTGTGTGCTGATCAACATCTACTATATGTAAAACACTGACTATGTATAAGTACCTCATACAACCTCACATCAAAAGATCTGAACTATCCCTTTAAACACTAAAGCAAATAACTAATAGTTCATTATTTGTAATAGAGATTCAGAGTATGTCTTTGCATTTGATCCATATTGGTGAGCTGGATGTTTGCTTGCAGTTGCATGAGGTTTCTAGCGTGGAGCTAAAGCTTCGGCCTCTGCAGGACAAAGCAGCAGACTCTGGCAGACAGCTACCTCAGATCACACTCCATGTATCTACCTCCTCTTCTCAACTGCTCTCGTCTCCTGTCCTCTCTTTTCCACTTTTCTCCTTTTCTGTGAGGAAGGGGGAGGAAAAAGACAGATAAGGCTGCTTCCTCAGAAATTACCTATCACAGCTTGGCAATGTGTTCAGCATTGCTGTCTGAGAAATGCTGAATTTGTCAATCCAGTCCAACTGAAAGGAATATGCGAGCTCAATTTTAGCTGTCGTTTTAAATGAGTCAAGTACTGTAGGTGTGCGGATATCAGAGTGAACGCTGCATAGCTAAAAACGGAAAACAAATTGTGCTCTGCAGCTTTTATTCACATTTGTTTATACCGAGATTAACCCAGAGTGAAGGCCTTCGCACCCTACGATCCGAGGACATTCATCACCGGCAGCAAAGCGGCGAGGGAACGCTGCTCTCTGGGGCTGCGTGGCAGCTTCCCTCAGCTGCACACTACAGTAGATATATAACTGCTACGTCCTCTGCAGTGGTGCCATGAGGGGCCGTCATAAATTATAATAAAACAGCATGGCAAGACCCAGTGCATTCTTATTGTCAAATCTGCAGTTATGAAGCACAGAAGTAATTGTGGGTAATGTGTATTTATTACTCACAGACTGCAGGGGGTATGCTTATTTGTATCTCACTAGAAAAGAGGTGCATTTCTGTGGCAGTTGCGGAGGATGTATCAAAAGCTGCATTCACATTGCCAGTTCAAGGCAGCAATATCACGCCATCATGCCGTCATGCTGTTCTGTATAAAACATCCGATCGTGAAATGGGGGGGGCAGAGGACAACATCAGCTGCCATCTAACAAAGAAAGTAAAGGATTGTGATTGATATGTTATGCCTTTGTTATTGCTTAGAGAAACCTGCGGAGGCATATATTACGTCACACAAGAGGCCGTTGTGTTAGATGTCACGGCCATCATGCCTCTTTTGATTGGGGTATGCTGAGATGCAGTGTATAATCAGATAATGGAGAAGAATAATGCCGCTGTCGTTTGGTTCTGTGTAAAAATGAAGGGGCGGTATAAAGAGGGGACTTGGGTGCGGCCCTATAGCGCAATCTCTGTGTAAAAGCGGCTAAACTTATCCACAGATCCTCCTCTTTAATCACAGACCACCATCAGCCAGCACGACTCCTTTAACCCCAAATATAGATGATAAACAGCTCTGCCTCAGTATCCATCCAATATTTTCTACAAGTGGACCACGGTGCCTTCAGGGGCCTCTCGTTCACAAAGGCAATTTCCATGATGTTCAGAGGCTGGAGCCACTCTCCGATCCAGCATAGCCCTCACTTTGGTTGACTAAGAAACGGCTGCCTACTCTCTCCCTGCGTATGCCTTGGAGAGATGTGGCGCTGCTGTTTTGCGTTGATGTTTTATGCTCTATCTGGGACGCATCTCTTAGTAACATGCCACAGCCTAACTGGATCACAGATGAAGTGATATGATTGGAACAGATGGTTCTAGGTTCGCTCGCTACCACTCAGGATTCGTGTAAAGGCCTGAAATAGAACAGAAGGCCTGAAAGGACGAAAATGCTAAAGGTGGCAATCGCTGAGGTGTACATATGAGTCGTTTCAAGGTGGCATATCTTCAAATACATGAAGCAATCATTTTCTGAAGACATGTTTGAAGCACAAGGCTACTTGGAGGTAATCACTAATTCTCTTTATCATACTCATTACTGATAAAAACCTCCGCTGGGATAAACAAGGCTGACTGGGAGTTAGCGTTACTTCCTTAACTCAAACAGGACGTGGGAACTTCAATGTGGACAGAGTGAGTAATGTAACATCTGGTACTACAGGACTGATTGTGACACCTGGAAAGAGAGCTATGCTGTACACATTGCCCCTCTCCAATCAGGAAGACATTCCTCTCATCACACGAGTGAAATACGATTCTCCATTATTACCTGCCAGCATCCTAAATGTCAGGCCTGATTTGTAAATGATATGCTACTCCTAATTACGCTGATATTTCCAAGAGCAAAACAAACCTCTTTCGCTCACTCAGTCTCTCCCCCCTCTGCGGTAATGTTCTTTTTTTTTGTTTCTTCTTTTTATATTTAAAATGTAACTGCCTTTTAGGGGAAAAGAGCAATTCCATTAGCACAGGGAACACTTATATCTAACATTTAAGAATGCTCTTATAACAGGTGTCCTTTCACTTCCTGTTAATGTCCTCAAGGTTAGAACAGCAGTCTAAAAGAATCTGAGACTCACCAACTCAAATCCCCAAAGTTTCAATCTTTTTTGAAGTCCCCAGACTGAAGGAATCTCAGTAATGGAAATGAATGAGTAAAATACACCACTCAATTGATCTAATGGAGCTGCCAAATGTCCACCTATACTGCACACATTACAACAAAGGAGCAGCACATGAAACTGTCACGTATTATTAAGTGCCTGAAAGTGTACAGTCCTCCCTCCATGCAACTTTTCCAGAATGTGGATAAGTATACAATTAAAAACTAATGCAGAAATTTTGCACAACTGCTATCCAAAAAAGTTATGATGCTGTGTAAAACTTTTAAAAGATATAAATGCAATCATTTGCAAAAAAAGAAATAAAAATCAGTCACAGAGAGCACAAAGGCAAGATATTTAATGTTCAAGCTGAGGATCTCGTGTTTTTTGTAAACACTCATTCTGAATTTGATGTCTGCAAAATGTTCTAAAAAAGATGGGACAGGGGCATGTTTACCACTGTGTTACATCACCTTTTCTTTTCATAACACTCAGTAAGCATTTGTGAACAGAGAATAATAACTGTTGATGTTTTGAAAGCAAAATTTCTTTCCCAAGATTCACAAGCCGGCTCCCTAAAACCATCGAAATTTGAAGTCTGTCTGTGTGGAAGAATGGTCCAAAATCTCATCTGAACATTGTGAGCAATTAATTTATTCAAACAAGAAATGTATTGAAGCTGGCATTGCAAACTCAGGCTTCTCCAAGCATTTGAATGTCCAGTGTGGAGGATTTAGGGGGGTAAATTGGTACAAATGGAATACAATATAATTAATGTTTTCTTTCATGTGTAATCACCTTAAAATAAGAATCAATCTTTTTGTTTCCATAGAATGAGCCATTTATATCTCTGTAAGTAACAGGTACTCATCTATGGAGGTTTCCATGTTCACCTCTATGTTTCTACAGCTGCCCAGAACAGACAAACCGAACACTGACTCCAGATAGGTTCATGCACCTTTTCATGTTGGCCACAGCATCTTTGCAATGTAAGTGGCCCAAAACACAGATTTTTTTTTTTTCAAGTAAAACTGCTTTATTCAGTGTTTTTACTGGTTCAAATTACTTGTTTCATATTTTTTGGAGAGGAGAGGACCTCTGTGGACAATATTCTTCTGGTGAAAACCTCCCAAACATCTGGATCTGAAGGATCAGAGAAAATCCTGAGCACATATTGGCATGTGGTGGTTGAGCCGCCTGTCTCCAAACAGCATCAGAGAAACACTGATTTGTAATGTGAAACTGCTTTATTCACTGTTTTCACCGGTTTATACCACCAGGTCTCTTTGGTTTGAAGAAGAGGAGACCTCTGTGGATAATTTGGCTCCAGATAAAATCCTCCTGAAAAATGTGCACGGCGGTATTTCAAATCGGGAGAAGTTTCAGGTAGTAGCAATCTGAAATTTACACCGCTAAATCCCCCTAAATCTTGCACACTGGACCTTTAAATAAATTTCACTTAGTGTTTTAAAAAATATCTCTCCTGTGTCATTCCCTTTTTAAGAGATTGCAATGTTGTGTCTGGTCTAAATTTCATGTAAATAGCTGAATTGGAAATCTGTTTAATGAAGACAAAAAAAGATACTTATTCCCTCCACTGTGTGTCAAAGAGAAATGCACACTATATCAACGTTTGTTTTACAGAGTGCCTCAACCCTTGGAATTGGGGTTGTAATACGTTTGATTTCTGTTTCATTTTCAAGTTCTTGTTCACTGTAATGGGTGTATGTGCGTTGAAACTTTGACCGCAGAATCCATTCTCCTAAAGTGTCAAAAGGTCTGTGGCATAAAAGTATTTAAGTACTGTGTGATAATAGATTATTCTGTGGATGTGCGATGGTGATGTATGAGTTTACCGCAGGGGTTAAGACAGCCTTTGAGCTATGTCAAATGAGTCTTCTGGCTCCAATAGGCAGCATTGGCCCTGAGGGTCAAAGAATAGGTCACACTAAGACATCTCACGGGAGATGAAAGATCGTTCTAACATCTTAACCCACTGGGTATTACTATCATCATTAGAGATGTTTTTCACAACATAGCCTTGGGATAGAATAAATGAGCCTTTAGACAGAATAAATGACTGGTCTGAGGAAGGCCTTACTTTACCACTGTAAGGGCAGAACTCCATGAGTCCCTGGCCTCCATTAGAGGAGACAATGAGATTCTCTTTTGTGGCCTCCCCACGGCCCTCTCCCAGTGTGAGATGAGTTGAGCATTCAGCTGAAGCCACCAGAGAGACACACACACAGACAGCCATACTGACTTCAGCTACTACCATTCAGACAAGGAGACTCGATGAAAAAGTTGGCACATTTGAAAGACGCTGCGTCTGTAGAGAGAGAGCGCATTAAGGCTCCAGACGGTCTGGTAAAGGAGCGTGGGCTAGTCAGTCTTGATCTGAGAACCCCGACAAAGAGCCAGCAAGCGCAGGGCAGACTCAGGCATCCCATTAGCCTTTGAGTCTAAATGTCAGTGTCTCCACTGGCCTAGTTCAGCAGGCTATTCCCTTCTCCCCCCCCCGAGACCCACGGAGCAAAAATACAAACAGAGGCAGGAAAAATAAATCAAATGTCATGTGAGACTATTACAGTGATCTTTGTCTCACTTAAGCCTCCTGCTGATCATGCAAATGTGTCATTTTTTGAGACAACACTGGTTGATTAAAAAAAAAAAAAAAAAGATGTTATCTCACAACAGATTGAAAAAGAGCTGGAAGCTACACCACTTTTTATACACACACACATATATATATATATATGTTTTTATGTTATCTGTAACCGCTTCAAACTCCA
The DNA here is from genome assembly GCF_026936395.1 of Plectropomus leopardus. Taxonomy (NCBI): domain Eukaryota; kingdom Metazoa; phylum Chordata; class Actinopteri; order Perciformes; family Serranidae; genus Plectropomus; species Plectropomus leopardus. The sequence continues at coordinate 12,509,993 of NC_142184.1, read as the reverse complement.
ACCTTTGGTGCTGAGCCTGATGCTTTTAGGGAGACCTTGTATATGTTACATCACACAGACTGTGACTAAGTCCTTGTAGTCCTGTGTAAATGTGTGTATTCATGTACGTGTGTGTGCATATGCGTTCTTGTATCTGTGCGCCTCATTTTAACGTTGCTTGCTGCAGCCTTGTGCCCTGCCCTGAGAGCGGCCCTTGATGCCTGAGTGCTTTGTGTGACATTTCCTGGTAAAGGCCATTGTAAACAAAAGCATCTCCACAAGGAGAAACAACAACACATTCTCTACCTTCCTCAGCGAGATGGTAACCTCATCCTCATCTCTCCTTTAAAGATCCCTTTTTACAGCACAAGGAAAATCTCTTCATCCTTCTGCCAATTTTCCAGACTAAAGAGTCAAGAGAACGGTTGAGATTCTCAGCCTCTTCTCACTCCTCCTGTAAGCTCTATTCTCAGTACTATTAACTGGTGAAGCGCTGTCCAGGCGTTCTACATACTTGAGGTTAAACAGACCGCCTAAAGGGGAAAAATCTTTTTACTTAGCTTTAAGTAAACCTCTGCAAAGCAAGCTATTTAAGATAGATGCCACAGTTGGCCTATTAAGGAGTCGTAATGATGGAAACAAATGGACACTGAGGAGGACAGTTTGCGAGCCAACACGACTGCGGACCAATTTATACACTCTAAACATGGCAACAGAAGCTAACTGGTGCCGAAAGACTCGCACAGCACGCGACTGGCATGCAAAGCACTTGCTCTCTTTCTCTCCGTCTCTGCACTAATTGCATGCGTGCTGTTTTAGCAGGCATAAGTATACTCGCGCCAATTTGTTGGACAATAGAATCGCATTAACGACATCTGCATTGTACTCCCTGCCCCAATCCATACCCTGCTCCCTTTCACCCTCTCTTTCCATCATTACTCGTAGCACTCATTGTTTACACTGTTGGTTTAAATTCCCCCGCTATCTTCTGTTTAATATGTATTACCTTAAATACTTTCATCCTCCTCTCTGTCCTTATCTCTCTCATACATACACTGATTACATACAGAATCTGTTAGTATAAGAAAAGGAGGGAGAAATTAATGACTAGTGTTGGCTTATGTTTTGCCATGGCAACATATCGCTTGCTGGGTTTCCATCCACATTCAGAAAAAAGGCGAAAACAGTCGGATCCAACCTCCATCCAAGTGCTCAGAGGCCGTCCATCGCTTCCCATCTTATCTCATCCTTTCCCAAACAGCAATTAGCTAACCCAAACCACCACGGTCTAAATCACATCCAGCATCTCTGGCTTTGGTTCACCATCCCATTACACACATTCCATGCAACTAACCTCCTTTTTATGACACACACACCCCATCCCCTCTCCCCTTGCTCGCCACTCATACACTCTATTAAGGCTGCCTGGGTTTGAGGCTAACCTATTCACCATCGAGCTCGCTCCGCAGCGCAGTGTGAAGGTTAAACATTATCAAAGGGAGTATGGGATTGAGGACAATCTCCCATTAGGCTGCCAGTGTGGTCACAGTGGTTTTAGCATCAGCACAGTTAATGGTAACATTTCCTCTCCATCTCAGCAGCGCTGGGATGCAGACACTGTACACACAGCTGAAGGGAGGTTGGCGTGGGATGCCATTTTTAAAGATATAAACAGCCACAAAACTGACTGTTAGCACTGCAAAGAAATAGCATTCTGAATGCTTAAAATCCATTTTGAAAAAAAAAAAGTTTCACTGAGATGTCTTCTAGCTGTTGTTGTGTAGATTAAGATGCTGTTAGCAACTTTAAATAGACTGCATGATTCAAATTAAATACAGAAATACATACATGGAAATTAAATAACAACACTCTTAAGCTCAATTACCCCTGGTAGAACTCAATGGGATGTGGAAACGACAACAACCACTAACACGCTCACATACACACACACACACACACACACACACACACACACAAACACACAAAGAGACACAGGCAGAGAGAGAGAAAGAGACAAAGGACAAACTGAGACACACTGAGACAGATAAAAAATGCAGGAAGCTGGTTTAGCAGTGGCTGTGATGTCGCGAGGGAATTCACACAATTGTTGACTTCCATGTAGAGAGAGACAATGAGTTCAGCTTCATTGACTTCTACAGAGGCAGTGAAGCACAGTAATTACCATGGCTCAGACAGAGGAGGCGCTACCATCACAAACACTGTGGAGGAACAAAAACAAAACACACACACAAACCCGCACACACACACACACACACACACACACACACAGGCTGACACACGTGTTAACCTTAACTACAGTTTTAACTAATGCACGCAGTCACACAAGCACAATATACAGCAACAAAGACGGCAGATATTATTCTTCAGCTCAAGAAGCCGAAGAAGAGTAGAAGTGGTTGCAATTGCAAGTGATCGAGGTGGATAAACAATATCACAGGGGTGGGAATGTGCTACAGAATGGGAACACATAGACCGAGAAGTATGAAAAAATGAGGAATGAGAATCCCCAAACAATCTAATCTGTCCTTGAGTGCCCTCCTACTGCAGCATTGTTCTGTCGGAGCCAGATAAGTTGGGAGGCGCTGCAGTGAGTGAACAGAAGAGAGAGGAGAAAAGAGAAAATCAATGATAAGAGTCTCCACTTGCCACAGTAAAGGACTGAGGTTGGGGGGGTGCACGGGCTGAGGAGGGCGGGGTTGGGGCAGACTAAAGGGGACATAGCGAATAGGGAGATGGGTGTGATGTTGAAAGTCTGACTTGCCTTGATCCTAGTGTGGGTATGAGCTTTTACTCATCTCTGCAACAACAATCAAGAATATCATAATGTCAAGGCCCCATGTTGTAAACACGTCTTTTGTAAATGTTCAAACGTTTTAATTCCAGGGTAAGTTCCCTCTGTGGCACAGTAATAGGTGACATAAAGAAAAAGGAGCCCATTCTTCTAAGTCCAAGATAAGCAAATCCCTTTTCCCCTGATGATGACATGAGAATACTTTATGCTTAATGTGCAGACGTCCCATCAGATAGTTGTAATATATACAACCTCTTTGTCTCCCACCTCAGGTCACCCATCCAGGGCCTGCTTAATTCATTAAACGCTATCTTAAGTGGTTGAACTGATGGACTTCCATTATTCAAAAAGTTTCAGAGTAAGTCTGCCAATACAATTACCTCTGTGCACTGGTATCTAAATTAAAGTTAAATATTTAGAAAAATCTCCCTAAAGCTGCTGGAGGGATGGAGCTAGATGTTTTATGTGTTCATTTCCAAGATAAATCTGACTGCAAACAGATGAAGAAGAAAATTATTTGCTGGGAGTCTGTTCTGAATTTCCTGAGCGCTGTGGTCCTCTCTGTCCAAATATTCAGTGGTTAGGAAAGAAAGCAAGCTTGTACATGTTCACATCAGGACCTGATGGTGGATTTCCAACAGAACAGAGACTCTTGACACCATTTCAGGAGAGAATATAAAGGTGATCCAAGTATTTGGATTCGACAAGGACTGAACTAACAACATTTACAAATTCAGTTAAGGAGGACACATTCACACCAGTAGAATCAATTGGTAAAAGAGGCCGACTTTGTTACTGGGTAGAGCCGAGACTCTCTCTATACATTGAGGGAGTGAAAAAAGATGCTGGCAAAACTGATGGGGAAGTGAGGACAATCATTCATTGATTCATCCTATCAATAATGCTAATTGCCTTCCAGTTCCCTACTTTTGTCCGCTAGGCAGTTGTTGAGAGGCTCTCACACAGTGAGTTCACAAATTTTGCTTTGCTCATTGTGGCCTCACAAGGCTCAGGCATCAGCATACTTTAGGGATGCTGTTAATGTGTAGACCAAAATTACTCTGTAGGCAATAAGGTTGGATACTATCCAAGCTGCAGATGACTGACGGGTGCTCTCCCACACAGAAACATCAACATGACTACTCCCTGCGGCTGACTGGACGAGCGCCCAACTTTGTGGTCTGTCCTTGGATTTTGCTTCACCTTTTTAAACACGAGAAAACAACCAGGTGGAAAGTAACCGCTCACTTAAAATTCATCTGAACCACTCCACCACTTAGCTTTCCAGACTTTTATATAGGGCTGTTCCCAACTCAGAGTTGTGTAATTTAACTCAGATTCTGCTATTCAATACAAATATTAGACTATTCCTTTCTTTTTTCAATATAGATTTGGAGAGTTTGAACTAGGCTCAATTGGACAATCAGTGCGACTGTGACATTCATGTGATATAGTTACCAAGCTAACTGCACTAACAACAGATTGAAAATTGGCATTTAATATACGATTTGGCTATTAAAAAATGTGATTAACCATTTCAAATGGATCTTATGATTTCTACAAAAAGTGCTTGTACATTTTACCTTGCAAAAATGTAATTTGGCTAAACTTTGCCTGTTTTCGGAGTGTTTACTCTCAAACTGGTGGACTAGTCAAAGTTTGAACTTCCATTTCAATGTCGAGGAAATGTATCTTTAGGAAACATCCCTAGAGAGCACCGTTGTACTAAGTCCAGCCTCCCAGAGCCGCCGGTGTGGCTGTAGGCTCTTGTTTTAACTATTAACTCAATTCCATCCATCTATCTACCCATCTCACACACACACACGTACAGAGCTACATGTTCTGTTAAGCGGAAGGAGTTTCTTTGTTTTTTGGCATAGATTAGTGTTTCGGCTGTAAGGTAAGGACAGCCCAATTTGTCAAGAGAGTGCATGGAGCTAATCACATCAAAGGAACTGCTACCCAGGCTAATATCAGCCCACAAGCAGGATGCCTCATTCATTAGTCTGCATCTGCAGGACAAATCACTTCTATGCTGACATACAAAAGCCACACACACGCAAGCAAGATCATGCCTGGTAAAACTTACAGCGGGCTATTGACATGAGATAAACAACGCTGAAAATAATTGATTTGATATATTCAATGTGACATCACATCTAACTTTGTTTTCCGTGTGACGGCTCTCTCCATAGATCCCTGCACGGTGAAGTGGTGCTGCAATGCACACTGCAGCAATCATGTGTATGCAAATGTGTGTGTGTGCTTCAAAGAAAAATGGCTTTTTCCTCTATGGCACAGTTCCATTTAGAGCAACTCAGCCTCTCCTCTGCCTGAGTGGAAATGTGGATCAAAAGCATGAAAGATGTTTCCACCTCTCCCCTATAAGGAGAAGCAAGCGTCTATGAAGAATATTCTACCTTCTAAACTATAATAGAACAGAGTCGTGCCCTTCAATGCAGTATCATTTGTCTCTATTTTCTCTGTCCAGTGAGTATCACATCCGACTCAGCATTTACACACACCCTCCTCTGGGAAGACATACACTCCCCCAGGGTTTTTCTGGCCAGGGACGAGATTGCAGTTAAGGTAGAAGACCACAGCTATTGAAACTTCTGGACCAAATTGTTGCTGGTCTCTGGGTAGAAACCAAACCACTAAGATGCTTATTTACTCAACAGAGTCATTATACTGCAGCATGTCAACCACAAGTACTTTATAGTCAAAGCAGGCAGCAAGAAGCTGGTGAGAAGTCTTTTAATTTGAGCAGCTCACATCTCTACTAGCCCTGTCAAGTCAGTGATGGTCTGAATTTAAAGGAAATGCCAACTGCGCTTTTACCGTGGCTGATAAGAGTGTTTACATTGTTACATACCTAATAAGGTGGTCACTGGTAAGGGGGATGTGTGGAGCTATATAAAGCCTCCTTTGACTGGCAGCTAATTCAAGCTCATACATGTTGCCTGTCACACGGCTGGGATGGTGTTATTACACTCTGCTTCTGTTCTGTAAATCCTTTTCATCATAGATACCGACAATGTTGTTGTTGTGAGGTTCTGTAGCATGATGAGGCCAAGTCTTTTATCACCGTCCCATTGAGTGTCTTTATTCTGCTTTTCTATTTCCGTTTTCTTCTGTTCGTCTCAGTCGGTGGAGGAGAAAAACTTTCTCTAGTTCAATCTTCACCAAGCAGGGCCTCTGATTTTACACACATGTGCACCTGCACACAGACAGGCATACGCGCACACTGTGATGCGTGAAGAAAGAAACAAAGAACACATCCCTAATTCAAAACCCATTTTCTTAAAACACAACAGGAACTGTCAAATTGTGTCGCTAAACTTTGTAATTTACCAAACTATGAATAACTTGTGCATAAATTAAGCGAAGGGATAATGAGAAATGCCACGCTTCTGTGATGAGAGGAAATGGAACGCAGCAGTGGCCAATCAACTCATGAAGATTAGAAATAGAAACAACAACCTCACCTGACATAAGAAACACGAAGGGATGGAAAACCTGACTGGAGAGTCAATAAGCTTTCGTGGCTCTGGTGTGTGACCAGCTGTAAATGAAGGGGCAGCGGCTTCTGTGGGGACATGGGGAGATGAGCTGCTGAAGATAAGATGCACTGCCTCCTTAGCCATTTCTCCTGGCTGGGGGGAATTCTGTTTCTCTGTTCTCTGCACAGCTTTGAAGCTCTAATGCCTCTGATCTGTCATCTATCTCTCGCCTCCCATGCTGTCCAGTGCGTGTCCGCTCATGGGCAGGACGATGTGACAGCACGGTAGCCAACTCACAGTGGGAAAGGTGGCCGGGCCTGTCTTTTGGAACAGGCAGACTATGCTAATGTAAATTCATTAAAAGAACTTTGTTCTGATGCGACAGGGAAATATTAGCTGGCTGCTGTGCAAGGCTTGTCATTTTATCCAGATTAGCCCTGCCACAGCCATCTAAAGCATATGCATTTATAAACAACAGAAATCAAATGTTTCACACCAGGGTGCGCTGACGTTTTTTACACAGTGCCTGTTCATCTACCACTACAAATGGACTGCCAGCTACTTTATCATGAGGGAGAAATTGGCCAGAAGCTGAAGAATAAAAACTGCTGAGTAGGATTGGGTCCATTTCTAGTTTTTCCAGTCTGGTCTGGTCTATTGTACAAGCTTATAAAGGTTTAATTTATGCAAGGAAATAATACACGTTTGCTCACTTTTTGGGTTCATGAGAGAAGATGACAGTCTATAAAAAAAAAAAAAAAGACTAAAACTGCACCAACATGACAACATTTTAGATTTGAAGCCGACAAAAGAGGAGTCCTTACTGGATGCAAGCTCTGTTGTGAGCTGAACTTTGGTCTGACCCTGTTTTGCTATTTATTCCTGTCGCTCACTTCGAAAGTGCAGCAGTGGACGAGGACTGGCTAAATCATGAGGTTGAGATGAGGAATTAAATAAAAATTAAATATTTCACTACAAAGACCTGAACACAGTGTCAGCTGGCTGGAGTCAGGTCGCCGGGAAGCTGAAAGTCTCTGGTAAGATAGAAACAAGGTAGACTAATGTTACTTGCTTTTAGCCATCTTGCATGTAATTTCCAGTAAATATCACAATGTAAAATGTGTGCTTTCTGACCTAAAAAAGTAACATTACAAACGTAGGAAAATAGCAAGTAAGCTACTTACCCGTTCTTTAAGTGTTTACATCTATGGTCTGGCACTAGCGCACAGCTGATAGCTCCGTGGTTTGTATATATTATGTAATAGAAGTTCATATTTTATTAAATTCAGGGTGGACTCTGGTGTTGTGTGATGCTACATGATAGTTAGACACACAAATGTTGTTGGGACATTGTGTCATTAAGTTCCACTGAGGAACAGCTGCTGAGTCAAGTGGGACACCTGGTAAAATTCAGTAAACAGGTCCGGTCCAGTGTTTGGCCTAACATCTAACCAGTTTACAAATTTTCACACCAGCCCATCCCTACAGCTGAGAGTTCAGCGGGGCCAGATTTTGATAGGTATTGCTGGTTGGCCAACAGTAGTTCTGAAATGTACCCAGTGAAGACACCCAGGCAATGTTACAATAATCTCTTTATGCTCCCATGCCCTCTCTCTGTCTCCCACTCCTGCTTTCTTTCTCCCCCTCAGCCCGGGGGTGTCTGCCTGGGAGGCACGTCAGCGTGCATCTCCCTACGGTCTGTCTCTCTGCTACCGTGGCAAATCAATTCTTAATAAACCATGTGAAGGCTTCCTCTGCTATACCTTTCATTTCCCCTCCTCAAAGCTGCAGGGCAAATTAGTCTGCCAAGAGGATGAGAGGGAGCAAACGGCAGAAGAAAGCAAGCGGGGGGGGTGAAAAAAAACGACCCAACACCTACAATTAAATTAACAAATCACTGTTCTTAATTAATCGGGGAATTACAAGCAGAACTGCGGGTTTGAGACGTGACTGACATGGCTAGCGCTCTCTGCATCTGCTTTTGTTAGTGCTGCCGGGGTGGGGAAGCAGAGGGAGGTAAAGGAGGAGAGGAAAGGCAGATGAAAGCTTAATAAAAACTCTCCGCAGAGCCCCCTGAGCAGAATAGCGAGGCTGTTACCTCTACTCCTCCTCCCCTTCTTTCTTTGGTTTCCTCTTCCTCCCACTCTCTTATATCCTCATCATTCCTCCCCTTCTCAGTTTCTCTCCCAAACCACTCCAACTATCTCCATCCCTCACCTATTTCCATTTATCCACCCCCTGCCGCTCCTCTCCCTCTCTACCTTTCACTGGCTGTGTAACCCATGTTTGCTAATGAGGTGTGATTGACAGATGGATTACACTGTTACTTTGTAATCCTTTCAATTCTGTGTTTAGGATAATCAATCAGCCCCCCTGACCAAGGCCTTGACTCGTGCCTCTGGGGACAGTCAACAATGTATGTGCGTGGATGTATAAAAGCTTATGCAACATTTAATTGCGTGTGACTAACCTCTCCCAAAGCCCAGTTCATCGGAGGGCAATAAAACATTCATTATCTCCGCTGTGCTCTGAGGCCAACAATATGCCAATCACCATGCAAGACCACCAACATCAGCTACATAGCTCATAAACCATTGGATGGTATAGAGTGAGCCCATCTTTCTGTCTATCCAAGCTCTAGCTCAGAGCACAGCAAGTAGCCCTGCTTGCCAACCTGTCTGCAGCTTCTCATCCCTTTCTACCCCAGAGATGAGCAAACACTGTCTTCTCTTCTAAGTGTGGCTGCTCCTCCAGCCCTTCTCCTCCTCCTCCTCCTCTCTCCCCTTCCCTTCTTTGCCCCACTCCCTCACAGGAGCTTGTTCCCTTGGCGGCCACAGGATTCACTTTGTTTTTGATCATTCTCAGATTCAGAGCTCGACAACTTATCTGCTTCTCTACATTCTCCCAGGCCCAGAGGAGGAAAGCGGGGCCTTTTATTACCCTCGCTCTTTGCCTCTTCCTCTGATGTGCTGAAAAAGACAATAGACAGATAGGGAGAGGAAAGAAGAAAGGAATTCTGGCCAGTGTGCTTTTAAAAGCGTGTTGGTCCCGAGGCTTGAAACGGCTGGCTCTCTAGCCTACATTTAATCATGGAGTTTGACCAATAGTATTACAAGGCCTTTTTAGCCTCACAGACCAAGAAATGCTGCAGTGACACACACCAATCCTCAGCATTCAGCTCCTGCCTCACAGTTCTATAGAATATCAGCAAAATTATAATTACATTTCTCCACAGCAGTCACAGACTGTATTATGGAAGCAGTATGAGGCCTTTATGTTGGAATGAACAACAGGTTAAGGCCAGCTTATAAAATAAATCTTGATATTCAAGTATATAGTAATATATAATATATATCGAGATATTTTCATATTCTCTCAAAAATAACATAACTGTTTAAGGCACATGATCAAACCTGTGTGATCATTTTCGTAAACAAATCTGATTTTAGAGGGAACACGGCTGGTATGTAACATTTTGGAGAGCTTTAATTTTCAAATTTCCCATCAGAGTATCAGAGTGTCCTGATATTGTCTGAGTGACTCATACAATTTAAATAATATTTTCCTCTGAAATACAGTTTGGAGGCAGTACTTTTTAAAATGTAATTCATTTTATTCACTATATGTTCATTTTGCTGTATTTATTTATTCATTTACATTTTTTTATTTCAGGACTTTGTCATATTCATGTATTTGTTGTGGCCTGCCATGATTAAAACATCTGCTGCTGCGTATTGATTTTATATTTTTGGAGCTAGACCATTCAACAGGAGCACTATTGGTATATGTAAACCATTTGTCAATTGTCTGGACCACACTCTTGGAGCAAAGCGCACTCTAGGCACAGACAGAGCAGCAGAACACTGAGTGCGGTAAAAGTGAAACTTTACCATTTATTGCCCGACTTTTGCCTGCGCTGCATTCACAGAACTGTAAAAACGTCTAACTAGAGAGGGGACACAACAACCACCACCACCACCACACAGATTCTATTCTGTGGGAAACAGAGTTACTGCTTACTGTAACCTTATTTCAAAAATTCAGATATATACAGTATCATTCTACATCAGCCTCTATCTTGATGAAAGTCATGCAGATAAAACAACCCTATGAATTCTGTTTAAGAAACCATCGGTTTTTTTTTTGTTCCTCTTGTTCATGTGCAATGATCTTAAGCAATGTAACAGCATGAAGTACAACATTATAAATGAAAACATGAAAATAAGCAGATGCCCACATGGATTAATACTCTGGCACATATGCACTCACGCATAGAGGCCTCTAAATTATTCACACCAGTATCTAACATTTTTAACGACTGAATGATAGCTTAAAGTAGAGCTATACATCAGAGAATAAAGATCGGAGCACAATGTACTTTGATCTTCTGAACATTTCTCATTCCTCCACTGCCACGACACATAACGCATATAAACTCCACTAAACAGTAGTATATTGATCAAATAAGGACTTCAAACATGCCATGTAGTGTTTAAATGGCTAGTCAATTAAAAAATAATCAATGAACAGCAGAGAGACAACAACTTTGATGATTAATCAGTCTTTATGCAACATATTCTCTGGTTAAAGCTTCTGTAATGTGAGGATGTGTTATGTTAGATGTTTTTTTATTTGTATTACAGCTTTGGGTTATTTATATCCATGCTTGCGGGCTCCAAGCGCTTGTGATAGTAACTTTTTACATGTTCTAACATTATTCATCATTGAATTTGACCTTTCCTTCATCAGTTATTGGTAAAATTAACAATTGATTATTTGATTATTTTTCCATTGCACACTGATGTCCTCGGCTTCTTAAAGTTATATTGCCTAATGCCCAGAAACTGTCTAATAAACACTACAGTACCAGGCTCAACTCAACCGCCCTTTAGTTGAGCATATCCAAGCTAACACCTTAGCAAGGAAGGACTCTGGATTGGTCAGTTGGAGAAAGCTGACATATTTTTATATGACAACTACTTTTAACTGCAGCTCTAAGTCAATGAGGTCTAGTCAATCAAAAACAGCTTTTATTTAAAAGGTCACTCAAATGCCCCTGCAATGAACTGAGCCAAAAAATGTCCCTATTAACGTTCAACCACAACCACAAAAGAGTGTCTTTCTAACCTGCTAATTCTGCCCCAAACCACCAGGAGATATTCCCCCTTGGGGAAATCAATAAAATCTTCTAAAAGAAAAGCCAGCATCTATCTTGACATGAATCATCAGGCACTATTTGCAACGACCGCAGTTCCTCTGGAAGTGCCTTCTTAGTCCTTTATTAGCCTTTAGCCTGTTGAATATCACAGGCCAGACACCATGGGACTGCTCATTGTCTTCTGATTAATTAACATTACTGGCACTGTTTGTCGACCCCCAACTCCTCTATCCTTTTCTCCCTCTGTCCCCTGTGTTACTGCATGGCTTCCTTGTTCGGCGGCGATGATTCAACTGTGTGCTGAACTTAAGAACTTAATGGGGAACATTCACAGGGAGTTCAGGACACAATTAGTGATTACCAGACAGCCGTGTCTTCTGAGGGCTTCCATCCTTCGTTTCATCCTCTCCTTAACAAAGACGAGGGATCTTCAAGCAAAAGGAATAGCATATGAGGCTGTAATGCTCTTGGATTTGTCCTGCCCACATTCTCAGAGAGATCATAGACGTCTGCTGGTTGATTAGAAAAGTGTGAGAAATGGACAGAAGTCTCTTTAATTAACAATAACGATCTGGTCTCAGTTTGGGGAAACTAGGCAGGGAGGAGAGATAATTGAGGGTTGGGTTAGAGGTGAGAACGCTGAACCATTTTTCATATTCCTCTCTTGAATCACTGTTAGGAGGAGTTTTCATAACAATGGCTGTAAATGAGCTTCAACTCCGCTTCTCTTTAATTATGTTTTGTTTCAAGAAAGTGGAGTTAAAGAATTATCCAGACTGAGCTCATGTATTTTTTATTTGCTCAGTGCTTCAACAGTAACAGAAACTGAAAGTTGAAATACGACAAAAGAACCTTCTTCAACTGCAAAATGATGTCACCCGTGTCTCTTTCTGTGCTGCTGCCTGTGTTTATCACAGCACACTGACAAAATAAGAAGTGATGGAGCCCTGATAGCTGAATCATCATTTTATTGGTTGCCTTCACTGTGGCTTCATTCCTAACGCAATCAATTAGGCTGTAATTAAAATGCTGCCATAGACAAACAGAGGCAGCGGAGGAGTGAGTGGGCAGGAAGAGGACACCATGGTGTTTGGGCGCAGGCCAAGACTATACTGGAGTAGTGGGCGGCCTGGGAGGGGGAATCTAGATGCAATTTGTTTTAGAGTGCCATAATGGGTTTTTTTGTTTTTTTGTGTTTGCATGAATGTGCAGCGCCATATATGATAATGTGCTCGCTGCTTTAAGGTAGGAAGCCTTATCTTATGCTTTCTTTTCTACCCTGTTGAGAGGAAAGAGTCTATCTCCCTCCACTCCACCCTCTATTTCACCCTCCCTCTGAAAGTAGCCTCGCTGAAGGACATGGTCAGTGTGACTCTCGAGCAAAGAGAAAACAGCCTTGTAGGCTTATCGTTATCCTGCTGGTGTAATCCCTGTCCACCACATCCCAGCAAAAGAACAGCCCTGGGAGTGCCTTGCATTGCTCTTGCTCCTTGTGACAAACTATTTTACCAAAGACAGCGGGGACACCTTACAACAGCCGCTGTGGAGTCTTAATCTGACACCACCAACAAAAAAACCCTCTTAACCTCAGACAAAATGTGCATGTGTGCGTGTGTGCGTGTGTGTGTAGGAGAGAGAGAAAGCTAGTAGTGTCCCCTTGTCATCTCACAGCCCATGCAGACCATCTGTGCATTAAAGAGCTGGAGTCCAAGCAAAGTATTTAAACGGGTTTAATGTCTTCAGGAGGGCCATAACCTTGGTCCTGTAGGACCCCAGAAGGGCCATCATACCAAGGCAGGAGGTCTCTTAATGTACGGAGCAGATGACAAGGATACAGAGTTCACACACACACCGCAGAGTAACTCAATCTGCAGGAAGTCTCCCACATTCGTTCATCCACCCTCCTCCTCCCTCCCTCCCTGTCTCCTTTGTCCCTCCTCTCAAAACAAAGGGAGAAGATGTCAAAAATCTCATTAAAAAATAATGGCCTCCACCTGCTTTCTTTCTTTCCTCATTCTCTCCTGCTTGCCTTTCTAATGACCAGCTTGGAAAAACCTGGCGAATACCCGCTATGCACAGAGCGCCGGACGACAGCTACCTGAGTGCACACAGCGCATTCAACCACAAAACACATACACCGCGCACACAAAAGCACATAACTGTTTCACAGCATGGCCTCCTGAGCCTAACAATATTAATCAAAAGGAACTCCTGCAGGTGTAACGCCTGCACCCCCCTCGCTTATCCCATAAACCACTCATGTCTGGACCTTAACAGGGGAAGAAACACTCAATCATGTGGCTAAATCATCTATATGAGCCTCTCTGGAAAGTCCACACACAATTCTTGAAAACTATTGGACATATACATCAGGCCTGAGGTTACGCGTTAAGTAAATATGTGTCAACTGGCATTTTGTAACAGTTCCCTGAGGTCAGATTAGCCTTTAGCCTTAAGAGCATAAACCAGCACCTCAGTACGTCTGCAGTGTCTTCACCGCTTCACGAGACATCCAACAAATGTCAGCCTCATGCTTCTCTGTAATTAATAACGACGGAAAACGGATGTGTCTGCGCCTGTCTCCGTGACTGAATATCCTCACAAAAATTAGCCATAAACCATGTAATAGTTCAAACAGATGGTGAGAGAGAATAAGGATTTGTGTTGTTATTTTGCATTATAACAGGAGATTAGATGGTTATATGGGAAGGGGCTGCGAAGACAAAACATGAATGATTCACAACGAGGAGAAAGAATCAAAGTGAGATAGGGACTTTGCAAAACATTAGGATAAAGTAAGATGCAGAGATCCAAAACTAATAATGAGAGGAAACAATGAGGGTGATTTCGGCAGAAAACAGAAAGAAACAAAGGGAGGCTGTATTCTAACAATGTCTAATCTCCATGAGGACGCCTGTCTGCTATCGACCCAGATAACACTGCAGGCTGTGTATCATGAGATTTGGGGCAAAAGGTAAACAGCAAATCAAAACAATCTAATTCTGTTGGAGGGTAAAGGGAAAGAGAAAATTGATGTATTGTCCATCCCTATGGAGCGTGTGAAAAGAAATGGCTTCTTTTATTCAGGCTCCTGTGAGTCACTCCTTCGAAGCGGACTTCTGTCCCCACATCACCAGCAGTCTGAGCCACTGAAGAGAGTGTGTAAGCACTGATTTTGGGTTGAGGGGGAAGGTAATTTTACTCTAACTCTTGGCGTATTACTAACATCCAAGGCAGGGGATCCTGTTTGTGATATTTTGCATTAAATTCAATGCTTACTGTATTTCAAATTCTGCGCCTCGAGTTGCAAAATGATGTTCAGAACACAAAGCCTACAGCGAAGTAACAGCCCGGCTATTGGATTTTGAAAAATCACCTAAAGCCTTAGAGGAAAGCCTCACCAACAGAGGCATGTGAGTCTCATCACCCAGGGCCTTTTGGGTAACCGCTGGAAGAGATATTTGGGAATATTGTCCTGGAAAAAAAATCACAGCTCTGAACAATTTGTTTTATTCAGAATGAAAAGCTCTCTTTCAACCATTTATACTGGTTTCTGGTTATCTTCCTGGTGAGCAAAAGCCAGAATTTGCTGTGAATATAATAGAAATAAGGTGGCAATGAAGGGAAAGAGAAGGGATCTGGGTCAGAGGCAAGGCATAGATTAAATGCTATCAACTGTACGGTGAGTTTCTACTGAACGGCAGCGGATAAAGACAGTGCAATAGACATGGACTGTGGGAGCGCATGTGTGTGTAAGAGGGTGAGAGAATGAATGAGAGAGAGAGGGAATGCTTACAGAGCATCAGAAAATGTATTTACGGGTACAATAGCAATCCTCAGGCTGGCCAGGAGGGTTAAGGACAGATACGGTCACCTTAATACAGACATTCAGGCCATTCATTCTGGCTGATGAGTTACTGGAGGGATCTAATTTTCAAAATGGAGCAAGGCATCAGTGGAGTTTCTAAAAACAAAGTGATGACTGCAGAGAAAATCTCCAATTCCCTCTGAGAAGCTACACTGTAGACGTCAGCATTGTTACAGCTCAGGTACGGGCATGTCCAAAAGAAGCACAAACACACATCAGAACTGACCAAATCTGTCTTTCAATCCCCTTAACCTCACTCTCACTTCTCTCTCACAGACTCAGACAAACACAACCAGAGTCACATATACAGAAAGTGAGGGCTGCCCAAAACCACCAGAAACCCAAACAAAGTCCAAGGTCAGCAGAGTGGGCTCACTGAGCTGAAACCACCAGCCCTGGCTTTCATTACCAGGAACAGAATCAGTGGAGGGATGAGGGGACACATGGGATGAGGTTACATTAGCTGGCTCTGTTTATCTGAGTGAGTCTGGCCATGGCCCAACTCCTACTCTGTCGTCTGTGGGATACAAATCACTCCAAACATCGTGACAGCATCTATTGTTAAATCAAAAAGCCTTCAAATTATTTTAATGGCTGATTGTGCTTCTCAAAACCGCTGAAACTGACTTTGACTAAAAAACTAACTCTGTCATACAGATTATCAGCAAAACCTTTTTTCTGAGTGTGCGAGTGAGTGTATCAGTCATAGTGTAACATTAACCAGGCCTGGCAGAGCTATACCTCTAATGGTGCTCAGAGCGTGTGAGCGGTAAAGAGGCAGTCATAGCTTTAATGAAAACCAGGCATAAAATGCAGCGGGCACCCTCAGCACTGAAGGCGTCACACATACTGTACATGTGCGTATGCACACACACACCAACACACATACACCCACACATACACACACAAGATAAATGAGACTTCTCACCCCTTAATTCCATTATCTCACCTCTTAAACACCTGCTGTTTCTCTTCTGTTCATATAAAGGCACAAATCAATTTGCGGCTTAAATGTAAATAAAAACACCATCCGTCTCAAATTTATCAATACCACTCTGCGAGATATGCAAATCAAATCATAAAATAATAACCACTAAATGTCCAGTTTGCAATCCAACCTTAGAGTCTACCAGCACAAACGGAGCAGTGCCCTGTTTTTATGTCCGTCTCAGCCATTAACTTTGGCAACTGGCAGGGGTTTTCCACTTGAATAGATAACAAATCAATTCACTCAGCAGGAACAATGCAGTGTGTAGAATTTATACTTATAAATGTTTATTGGACACACTGTGTTTATCAATGAAAACCCTCAGTTGGCCAAAACACCCAGAAGTTTTAGGAAGTGATCTAAATGAGCATCACTGCTCATTAAAGGAGGATTAATCAAAAACAAAGTTGTGCAAAGCTGAAAATTACTCACAATAAGACAGAAAATTACTAACAAATTGAGACGCTGAAATTATGAAAAAGTGAGGGTTTTTTTTTTTTAACAAAGATGCAATGCAATAACCGAGCTACACTGATTTCATACACTCTGCATTTATATAATACCATCTAATATATTGTCCAATATGGCAAATTTATTTAGCCAAATTTAAATGTAGCCTTTGTTTTGTTCTCTGCTTTGACTTTATCACATTTGCTGTGGCTGTTTCAATAAGTGCACTAGTTTTGTTTTTTTCATATGTTATCCAATTTACTACTGACTCAAAATGATAAAATGTGAAATGTAACGCCCTGCTCCTCCCTGCTGACCTCCTGTCTAGACCCACACATCCTCCCCATCATGGCCAAGGTCCTAGTTCTGTCCTTACCATTATTCCCCCGGTGGCTAACATGAATATATATACAGTATGTTTGTATGTGTGTGTATGTGTGTGCATGAGTGGGTGTGTGCGTGAGTGGGTGTCATTACTCCTGCCCCCATCTGACGGTTTTGGGTTAAACAATGTTATTATTAAAGCCTTTCCAGAGTAGCTTCCTGCTTCCCTCCAGTGACACCCTTACCAACTATAAATCAACTGCCTGAGCCCTGTAAATCACATCCGATGTGTGTGCGTGTGTATGTGTGTGTCTGGCCACTGCAGCTGTGCTCTCAGACGCACATGACGATGACATTGCAGCTGCGAGTGTCACGGCAGAGAGGAGCACACGTCACTTCAGCAAGAACCATTCAAACACAGAGAAAACAAATGATAAATGTTAAATTAAAGCATATGCTTTGAGTGTGATTCAAGAAAATGGTGCAAGTTAATCGCAAGTCTGTATGTTTTATGAGTGGAGACTTTTGTGGTTTATTTGATCTGATACCACAGTAATGTTTGAAGCTGACTTTTGTGTGGCTTTTGTTAGAAAAAACACTAAGTGTGCAGTAAGATCACACTAAAACATCTTTTGTTAGTGGTAAACTGAATTCCATATACTGAAAACAACCCTGTTAGACCTCTAAAGATTACTTTATGTCTGAATGGAGACACATATAGAGAGACAATTTCATCTCTCTGAGACCAAACCAGATAAATAATGCTCTCTGAAATACACGGCTCCTGTGCAGCAGCAGTGATGGCTCATTCTGTGATTGTTTGTGATTGTGTTGACACCCCCTGCTGGGCTGAAGACATCACTACCACACTGGAGAGCGAGCTCACTACCAGCGACAATGTCCCATATCCAATCCCACTTCCAGCCAAGCTACAATATACTGGAGTTAATGAAACACTAAAATCAAGCTGATACCTTTCTCCAGACTTATATCACTCCAACAAACACAAATATAGACACAAGAGAGAAAACAAGCAAAAAATAATATACAGAACCCTATTGTACTAAATATCCTTAGTCTAACACGCCACAATGTGTGTGTCTATGTGTACGCGTGCACTCAAGAGAGAGTCTAGACAGCTGTATCCCCGCCAGGTCCCTCACTGCTAAGGAGAGTGAGAAATATATATTGTGCAGCTGCCGAAGACACAGTCGACCCACAAAAGAGCTATTGTGCGCCCACAGCAAAACAATACAGCTTAGCTGAGCTATGAGAAAAAACCATTGGGATCAATAGAGAATTGCAATTAGCCCACATTGGCAGGAGCGGTGCCAGATTAGACACAGGATGTCGATTCCATTTCCTGCACTATCGGGCCCTCAAACTTGGTTGGCTCACTGTGTAATTGGAGCAACACACATACAAGTGGCTAAGATGTCGTAGTGTGAAGGTGACAGTACGAGAGATTATAGTGATGAAGATAGGGATGATAACAATGTTAAAGAGGTCGTGCAATGTCAAAAAACAGAAATAAATTTTAGCATTGCAAACATTCAGAGTGTAGTAAACAGCATGTAATGTATCCAGGTACATTTTTAAATTTACTTTTTAAAACATGTTTATGTGGTGCTTTGTTTGAAGCCCTCAGTCACCACATTGCAATGTCACAACCGCAGACAAATGACTTCATCGCACTGTGTTGCTCCTGATCAGGCCGTTTCTGTAATTCACGGCTGCAGATGTCATCCTCAGCTTCAAACACGTGCATCAATTTACAGAATTAATTCTTTTACTTTTTTTCAGTCAATTCTCCAGATGCATTAATACCCCTTCAATAATTCAAAAACGACACAGCCTGGCACTGAACAGGAACACATCACCACACACATTCGCTTTGTCCAGCCTTAATGCAGAGAGGGAGCCCATCCACTCACAATGTAAATCTTCAAAAAGATAAAGGAAGTGACTCGCCAATTAAAGGTCTTACCTTTACATATGCCCTGGCCTTGCAGTACATCCCTTGAAATCAGCACAGAGTAGAAGCTTTGTGAGAAGCCAGGTCGGCAGGGACCTTTTGAAGCATGCTCCCCATTATTCCTCTGGAAGGAAGAGAATACAATGTAAGACATCGATAAACATGGATTCCATTGATTTCTTGCTTCTCATTTGCCCTGAGCCTTGAAGAAAAGCAGCATATTGTACAGCAGTTAGGAGAAATATATTCAACAAGTTCATCAACTAGATGCTCCTGGGTAGGTACACTGCTGATAAGATACCCACGCTAAAATGTTTTGTGAAAGTCGCTTCATACAGAAACCAGGATGAAATAAGGACTGTTTTTTTTTAGTATTGTGTTCAGGGTTAAGTGAGACACAGCAAAAGAAAACTGCATGAATGCAGCAGAATTTTCTCATCCTGACTGTGGGTTTTTCACTAGCAAAGAGGTCCAGAGAACTGAGGAGAAACAGAGCTGTGTGTGTGCGTGTGCGTGTGCGCTACCCAAACGGTCTACAGGAAACTTTGCACCCAACATTTAGTGCTCACTGTCGGTTAAATTGAACGATCTGACCCACTACAGCCACTACACGAGTGAATGTGCGCGCGCACAAACACACACACGCCGGTGCCAAGGCTGGCTGGAGTCTGAATGAAGAGGAGGCATAACGCATTAGGTCCTTTCCTCTTGGGAAGGAATAACGCGGGGGTAAAATATCTCTGTGTCATTTTCCCTAAATTTACATGGCATGAGAGTAATGGCTTTAGCAGCAGCGGAGAGAAAGATTTAGCAGAGCTACTTGGTGCGCCATTAGGAGTAGCCCACCGGCGCCGACTTAATTCAGCTTTTATTGATTAAATGGCGAGAAAAGGTTGAACAGCGTCTTACAACTTCAAAGGTTAACTTATTGTAGGCAAATGCTTTTTGGTCACAGAAGCTTTATAGAGGAATGTCGCGCTAAAATAAGAGATGACTGAATTAGTTTGATGAAGAAGAAATGTGCCATCGTGAGTGATTAAATTGTGCTATGATTTAAACTTGTGTAGGATATTGCAGCCCGGTGATGAACCCGCAGAGATCCTAAAAAACAAATCTGACGAGGATCAGAGCAGACAATCCTGGATGATTAACTCTTACTTTCTTTATTTTTACTCGAAAACACTGAAATTCATTAGGGAACCAATTAGCGTACTTGTAGGGAAATAAGGACCAGTGCTGCGCTGCGCTGCTGCAGCAGCACACTGGACTGACACTGGACTCCATCCGACTACATGACTTTATTCCAGCTTCTGTGCCATTGCTTTGAAACCCTGCACCCTGAGACGCTGCGAACCACACTCCCACAACTCCAATACACAGAACAAGCTGCTCCAAAAAAAGAATAAAAAGGATAAATCTCACCCAAAATGCATCAAGAAGAAGGGCTGCTGTCAGGACCAGAGCGAAGTCAGTTCTCATCGTGGCGAGCGAGCGAGCCAGGGCTGCCTGGACGAGGAACCAGAAAGAGGGTAGATTGGTTATTCTTCTCCGAAAATTGTGTTTATTCCCCTCTTCTTCTCGTTACGTCCCTCCTCGCGCTCCGTGAGTGTGCTGCAGCTCTGCCCCGAGTTTCCCCGGCTCTCTCATCTGCAGGTGAGCGCTCCGCTCAGCACCAAGGCGCAGCCAGCGTCACTCTCCAACCCCTCCTATCACCCGGTGCAGGAAAACTCCACACACGCACTTAAAGAAACACTCGTTGGAGCTTTGGATCAAACAACCACACCGCTGACGTCTTTTCCGAGGTCCCCGGTATTTTAATCCACCTCCTATGGCGAGCTAAAGGACTCCGCAGTTTTATGGTTGCAAATGAAAGGGTCGGTAAAGCCTGATTGTAGCGTCTATGCACAGCTGTATGGCAAAGTCGTTAACCATTAGCTGTGAAACTTCCAACCGCTTTGCAAGCATGTAGCTCAACATCTGATATGTACATTATTACATTTAGACGGCTAACGAATCGAGCAGACGTGCGCACGAATCAAACCTTACATCTGGGCTCTCCCTTGCTCCCAGTTAAAGGTCCCCAAAGAGTCAATTTGGGCAAAGTTAGTAAACAGACACAGCTGCACAGGTCACGTGTGCAGCAGGTATACCACGTGACCTACAGGTGACAAACACCAAGCTAAAATCCCCCAACCCTCCTCTGTGCACCACCTTCATCACTGTAAGACCAGTTATGTTGTTTGTTTGTTTTTTAATGTTCAATATAAAAGCACCTCATCACATTGATGGGTTCTTAAGCTTTTCCCTGTATGATAATGCTACAAATCTCTTGACCATATGTGACTATTTAAAAACAACAATGCACCCCCTGCCCCCCTTTAAAAAATAAATACATAAATAATGTATATACTCATACAGAAGAAATCACTCTCAATCATCACTCATGACCCACTTGAAGTTAGTGATGGTGTATTTTTCTGCAGAGACCCTGCCCTATGCCTGTATATTCTTCTTTTCGGTGTTAGAGACATTTATGGGCGTGTACCCCCACAGCTGGTGCAGTTCAGGTGAGGGCTTTACAAAAAGGTAGCCACCAGGGCCACGTTCAGTCTCAAAACTGTGTTTGCTACGGTTTCCAGACTGAAAGACATGATTCCTCAAAACCGTGTGAAACTGTGAAATGGTGTGCAACAGGATTTAAGGTGTTTCATCCTGTATGATGGGAGTGTCAGAGGTGTACCCAATCAGCAGCAACATGTATATAAACCAAATTCTAGTAGATTTTTACTTATTGTATGTATACATTTTTTTAAAACTTACTTTTACATAGATTTTCCCACACCAATAAAAATGAATAAATCAAAAAATCATTAGCAGGCAGAGCACCTGCGTAAAACAACAGGGTGTTCACTGCACCACTGTTTCTGTTTAAATATATGTTTTGTCGGGGCTGAATGCAGCGCTGGTTATCTCTAAGTTCTGTTCAGGATTCTTGGAAGCTTGGTGTTATCTGGCGAACTAGCTCGCATTTTACAGTTATGAGTGGAACCATTACAATTTAGGATTTGTCTTCATTGGAGGACGTGAAGTGGAAGTGAATACTAGCAAAGTGGCAGAATGCATTGATTTCACAGGAGCTTTTGTTATGTTTTGCTATTTGTTTTTATCCAAAAATCAAGCATGGACCAGCTAGTGATGTATTGTATTGTCATGTCATCGTGCTGTGTATTTGTTCTGCAGAGGGACTGTTGATGCAAATAAGTTCTAAGCTATAATCTGGTACGGTGCATCAAATGATAACATTTATGTTTTAAACTGTACATGGACCCTTTTAAATAAATAAAATGAATGAATAAATATGACCACTGCACACTTTTTCCCCCCAACAATTTCTTGATTTTTCCATAGTTGCCTTCTCCATTTCTTTCCAACCTGTGGAATATGGTATGTCCACTGATGTCATCATAGTTCATCATAGTTCACGCTCATGGTCTAAAACAGATGGGTTTTTTTCAGATTTCCAGCTGATAATCAACTTTTTAGGGTCCAAATCAATTTTTTTTGGTCCACGGTTTAAAATTAAGTTCTGGAACCATAACAGAACCCATTCCATAATAGTGGAAAAGAGGTATTAGAGACAATGCACCAAAAAACTATATAAAATATAAATATGATTACAGGTACAAATATGAAAACAAATCCAAATCGAAAACTTAATTGCTCATGATATGGAAATTTTCCTTTGGTTTTACCATAACACCATCGCCAATCCCAAAAAAAATATGTACAATATAGACTATATATAACATAGACTATGTAATAGCGTAAATACTAAACGCCATAAGTAATTTTGGTGATTAAATACAGCATGGTAAAACAAGTGAATCTAAGGTTGGCTTTTACTTTCAAACAGTAACCAACAATACTGCATGGTGTACCTTTGGTATACCATGGTTTGGTATACCTTCAACATCTGTCTACTTTGTTGATAAGTTACACAGTCATGTGTTCTCTCAGAGGATACAATAATAGTACATTGTTTTATGTGGTTAGCACATCATGAGTTATACTCTTAACTGTTTGTTTCCCCTATGATCCAACATTTTTTGCACATTACTTCATATTTGTGGTATGTAGTCATGGATTCACTTTTCTGTGACAAGTATTCTGACTGGTATCTGCCACACTGTCTAAAACTGGGAATTCTTTTGAAAAAGTGGGAGTGCGTGGGTGAAATTAAAATGCTTGATATGAATACAGGACTGGATGTTGACCTTGGGTCTGCTTTGGTGGGAGCTTTTGTATCCTTTGATGGGCCTTGTGTCTGGTATTTGATCACTTTAATGACATGTATTAAGTTGTGGAGTGTTGCTCAACAGCAGCTTTTCTTTTTGCAGGGATGTAGTTAAGTGTTTTGTGGATTTTGATTATCACACAGGCTTTCTACGTTGGCTATTGCTTGATGAACTCGCCGAATACTCAGCCTACCTTTGCAACAAATCTAACACCATCTCTGAGACTGAGACTATAAAAGGGAAATTTCATCAAAAGACAAGCTGAACAAAGGTCAATTCAAAAAGGTTTTCAATGTGAATCCTCAATGTTTCACGAAAAACTGAACTTCGCTCTCTCTGATCTAAGCTTCCGTTTCCAAAAAAATGCCTCCTGACTAAAAAGGGTTGACAAGGCCATGTTCGAATATTACCTTGCTTATATGTGCAGGTAGCTCAAAACTACCTCTCTCACTATTAGCAGTTTGTGTGCCTGAACAGTGTCTCATGGTTACCTTTCCTTGGACAAAAAACAGTATCATACGAAGGCTGGCTTGTCTGTCTGGCCTTTTGAGTCACTAATGACCCTTACTTTCTGCTGTTTCTGATTGGCAGACTGGTCTCTCTCTCTCTCTCTCTCTCTCTCTATATATATATATATATATATATATATATATATATATATATATATATGTATATATATATATATATATATGCTTAGTGAGCCAATGGGCTTTAATCCTATCAAAATGAAAGAGTATGACTCTGTGTTAGTGGGCGGCTGCTCAGCCAATTTCCTCTGTGTGACATCCAGGCGTTTTACCACCTCTCTCATCCCAATCTCTCGGTCCCAAGGATGAGCTTCAACGCTTCTGTCCACAGTCCTTTTTATTGTTGATGGGCTCTGTGACATGGTTATGATTTTTGTCCTGTTGAAGGCTGTGATTGGCAGGTCTCTTTGGGTCTCTGTCGCTGTGTGTGTGCTGTGTGTGGCCCACAGCAGAATTCAATATTCAGTCGTGTCAAAACGACGCTGTCAGAGCGTTAATACTGAACGTTTCAGAAAAATCCCAAATTACATTATGATTTAATTTGAATGATTAATTCCTGCATGTCGACTACAGTGTGGTTAGCTTAGGTTCAGCAACAAAAACTTGGCAAAAGCATGAAAAAGTTTCTGGTAATGGCATATGAACTTTCATTAAAGGGACAGTTCAGATCTTCTAATGAAGGGTTGTATGAGGCACTTATTCACAGTCAGTGTATTACAGTACATGTCACTCTGCATGTCCCCAGTTTGGAAAAGCAGGCAGGAGTACTGCTACGGATGGGTCAGTAATAGAATGTATGTTGGCCACCTAAAAATGACTCAATATCAGTTTAAAAGGGTACTTTGCCTATTTCCAACCAGTTTTCTATCGAAACAATGAGGGTAGAGTATGTAGATGAACTGTGGTAAACTTATTCCTGTTTATCTAGTACTAGTACTGTTTATCTAGACATCCCCCCTTGCACTCCCAAACAATAGAACTCCTGAAGTAAATGTGGAAGTACAAACTAAAGTTTGAGCAACAGCCCTAAGAACCAGCAAAACACTGCCAAATGATGTAAATTACTTCATGTGGGGGTTTGTGGGGATATTTACACAGCAACTGCAGCCATTGAATCCGAGCTGGCACAGTGGGAATGGTTTACACACAACATCAGGTGAAAGACACTGGCTACCTTGATGGTTTGTTGGAGAAGTGCTGATTGACAAACCACAGTACAGCCTGTCATCTGTATCTCTTCATCCACCAGCTCACTGTTGCTGTTTCTGCGTGTAGTTTTCCCCCTACAATATTTAGAACAAATCTGCTGAAACAAATGGCGCAGAGTACCATATGCACATCTCGCTGTGCAGATCAATTTGTATTGAGAAATAGCACTGCTAACCAAGTTCTGCAAACTCAGTGACAAATACTTTGCAATTCCAATAGCTGCTTGACCATTTAAGTCATATTATGGTCCGCTGGTGTAGAGCAGCAACAGTAAGAACTGTTCAGCTTGAATTAGCGCACTGATAAAGCTGTAAAGCGATTGGCAAATGGTAAGTATGTCAAAAATGGACATGGTTTGGTATTTAGAGAGGCCTCAGAGTCCTTCAAACTTGGCATACCTTAAGTGAGGATGGTGCAAGTGTCTGGAGGTTAAGATGAGATGAGGACCTTGTAGATTTCCCTGATTCCCATAAATCAATAAATATTCTTACACAGTCTTACGCAACATAATTCTGCACCTTTCCTGATAGCATGATTGAATTTCATTCTGTGTGACGTGAGACACGCTGTATAAAGCTGAGTGAATATATCTGTGTCTATGTACAATGATATTCTCTGACGTCAGATTTGTGTGGTATAAACCTATAAATTCAATTAAGGACAACTGAGGCTCATCAAGTTATTTTGAGGCATCTGAAAGTACTGAGAAGACTGAAGCCTCATTCCCACTGCACTGCTTTTGTTACTCTGAAATGAAAATTTAATTTTGGTCTCAGGTGTGAAAGACAGACTCACTACTTGCCCATCCACTCATCCTGACCTCATCTCCACAGCTTACTGTTGAAGTCATTGACTATAATCAATCAGTGCATTCAGTCAGCTGCTGGCTCAATCTGTTAAGTTCGGTTCAGGTATATTGTGTGAGAACAGTTATTACAGTAGCTCAGCAGCCACCTATTTGCAACAGAGTTATCACACTAAAATCAACTCTGTAGCTTGAACATGAACCAAAATCATTTACTTAGAGATTGGGACAATTTTCCCAAATATTTATGGAACATAAAACATGTCTTCCTCATCAACGACAGTGCAAGAAGCATTTGGTAAATTATATTTAAAAATATGTATTTATGTTATGTTAGAATTTTGAGATTTTACAATGCAATGATAAAAAAATCCAAAAATCCTACTTCCCATTTTTTAGCTTTTTTAAAGACTATTGAAAGACTGATTTATTCCATTTTAATACCAATTGAGGCCTTATTTTAGACTGAATGAATTAAATCCTTTCAAGCTTAATATTAACATAATTCCTTAGGACACCAAGCTGTGTTAGACTGTGATAGCCTTTGCCAGTTTAGCCAACAGTCTTCAATGAAAAACTGCTTTTCAATGTGGTATGAAGTCAACCTTAATAATATCTATAATCAACTGTCAAAATGTCAATATTGAAACATTTTACAGCTTTTAGCATCACATCAAGGATGGTTGTCTAGTGACTTAGAAAGTATTTGGACCAATTAGCTAGTTTCATTATTTGTTTAATATATAATATGTAGCAGGGACTCATTTGAAAGCAATGAGTTGATTATTTTGGTTAAATACCCCTTAAAATGAGTTTGGATTAATTAGAAAAGCGCATGCTGGTTGAGCAGATTAAACATCTTTTATGTCTTGTAAACTTTAGACATGGTAAAATTTTGGATTTGATTTGCATTAATCTCTTTATCTTCTTCTTTGTTAAATGTATTTGAGCATAAGGCTTTGTAAAGCCCACTAAAACTGCACACACTCAGCCCAAACAAACAGGATCCCCTCACCCAAAAATTGCATTCCACCAACAGCCACACGTATCACAGTTATCTACAGTCTCTTTGACAAGCATTAAATTAATGACTGGAGATTGGATACACTGCTAATTTTTGTTTTGTTTCAGGGAAGTGCAGATGTTATATTTCATTTTCCACAACAGCATGATCTTTGATTGGTGATTTTACAGCACTGTTCCTCCCAGCACCAACACAGAGTTTTAATGCTTGCTTTGAAATGTTTGAAGTGTTTCCGTATGCCTTTGTGGCTTTCTTTAAGAAAAAAAAAAAACAAAGGCTACTAGGTACCATATGGCAACAGGGGAAAACCTCAGCATTTCACTGGTAAACATAGTTTTCCGCCACAGTTGAACACTTAAATGGGCCTTCACAACATAAAGCCAGAAACACAAAAAATCCAAACAGACTTAAGCGTCAGAATCAGAATAATATGATGGCAGGCTGGTGAATGACCTTCATTATAATATTTCATGTAACTCATTCAGGGTTGGGGAGTAACAGCATACATTTAACATAGCTATATATTTAAAATACAAAATTGAGTAGTATTCAGTTATAGTTTAAAATGGTGGTATTCTTAATACAGCTACTGTCTTAAAAAATAGATTACTTAAAAGAATTACTTTATTTGTTATATTTGCTCTAACACCCTGTCCTAACTGAATACAATGTGAGCAAGGTTTAGATCGATTTCATTGTTTTCAAATGTAATGTTCTAACTGGCCCAGAGTGTATGCGATGCAGTGCACGGTCTTAAGCTTAAGTTTAGTTGGACGCCCTATTTCTATTAATTCCTGTTGTTCACTTTAAAAGCTCTGCAATGGACAAAGAACAGCAGAATTGTGAAGAGATGAAGACTACAAAAGCAAAATAAGGAAGCAGCTGGCTGGAGGGAGATTGTCAAGGAGCTGAAAGTTTCTGGGAAATGATGGTCGCTAATAACAATCTACTTGCTGTTGGCTTTATTGTGTGTAATTTCCACCAGATATCACAATATAAAAGGTTTTTTCTGTTTCAAGAGTACAAAAAGGGGAAGATTGAAAGTAAAGTGGTAACATCTTCAGTCAAGCGCACAGCTAAAAGCAGCTGGTTAGATGACACAATGTACGCACATCCTCACATAGATTTATATATATATAGGGAGTTTTTCTTCTGTTATTAGTTTGCCATCACTTTTAGGTTGTCATTTCAATTTTTGTGTGTTAACGTTTGTGTTTCTTATAGCACTGTGTGTATTGAGTATTCTGTTATTTTTTTGTCATTTTTGTGTATTTTAAATTGTGCAAAAATGTAAAGTTAAACTGAAATGTGGACAGAGAGCTCTGCTTGCTTGCTGTTTAAGACACGGTATAAAATTCATATGGGGCATGCATTTCCCATAAACAGATGTTTAAAAAGGTGTGTGCAATGCACCCGCCACACTGTTGTATATTTTTGCCAAGAAAATATAAGAGCCAGACAAATTCGCTCAGCAAGAAGTATTCCAAAAGTAATCTTTAGTATCTGGAATATGTTACTTAGTTTAAGTCATCTCTTTGAATAGGTTACACATTACATTTTAGGGCATGTATTCAGTAATCTGTGGTGGAAAACATTTTAAAAGAAACTTTCCCAACAGTATTCTCATTCTTTAAGAGGTGGAAGAGAATATAGTAAAAGTGATATCAGTTTCATTAGTTTAGAGAATCTATGTATGGTGCAGAAGGTTAAAAGCTTCAGTAAATTAAGTGTAGTGTCTTTGTACAGAAGAGACAACGTTTTTCCAAACAGCCTCCATCCAGTACTGGCATAGAAAATGTAATTTTTCCCCAATTAAATGTTAAAATGCTAAATAAGTTTTATTGTTCTTCACTCATACCTACAATCCACATAAATGCCAAAGCACTGCATTCCCCCACACTACGCCCCCACCTAGCTAACTACCATTAGCATGCTAACATTTGTTGGAGCGTCTTTTTCTTAAGACATGTAAACGAAATATTGCATATACAGTGACGTTAAACTACACAAATACCACAACGAAAAAAACAGGTACATTTTACTATAGTTAGTTTACTAATAGATAAAGCAATGAACATATTAGCTAAGCAAATTCATGTTAGCTAGCTTAGTGTTAGCAGCTATTTTAGCTAGTTTAGCATCATTAGCAGCCGTATAAGCACAGAACATGACATTATAGCTACATTTTGAGATGGAAATAACACATTTGACTCACCTACTCAGCAGTCTGCTGTTCTCTTGTGTCTGTTACCCTTTGTTGTTTCTCTCTGCTTATTTTTCTGACAGGTTTAGGCACTGCTACACATTTCAAACTACCCCTGCTTTTATCTGCAGCAGAGTAGAAAACAACCCAAACTCTCTGACTCTCTCTGACTTGACAAAGCAGGGAAAACGCAGGTGGAACTAATAACATTAATGACGTCTCAGGTCCATTTAAGTGTACCAAAAAGCCCTGCCACTGAGCCAGCATGAACACTAGCTGGGCTCAAGAGTCTGAGAACCTAAACAAGGTTATTTAAGTATGCTGACAACATGGCCATAGTTGGTCTTCTACAGAAAACAGGTGAAGCTGCTTATTTGGCCCGCATTAAGGCCCTTCAAGCATGGTGCTGCATTAGCAAGTTAGAAATGAATGTGGCCAAAATTAAAGAATTGATTATTAGCTCAAAACAAGATCTGAAAGCTGTTTCACTTATTGGCCAACATGTTGAAATTGTGAAAAACTTTAAACATCTCGGTACAGTTCTTGACTCCCAGATGAGTCTCTCTGGAAATATAGAGTATATTTTATTTTTCTTTTGTTTTTAATGTTATTTTTTATCAGGGGGGTCATACATAGTCAATTTCCCCATTCATCTGCAGATATAACCATTCCTCCTCTTTCCCATTTACTTTTAACATGCTGGGTGCCAGTGATGTTGAATATTCACCATTTTTAAGCATCTCTTTGGAAGAGTTTCAGACACAAAACACTGTTTGTTGTTAAAGCTGCTAATGGAGTGTTAGCGAAACAACCATTATACAGTGATAATGCTGATTTTTTTCCCCCTAAAAATCATGTTTGTTTGGGGTTCTTTTTTAACAGGGCATTTTAATAGCAGAGGGAAAAAAACTGGTATGCTGTAGGAATCCTTTTGAGCCGCGGGTATCATTCAGGCTGCTTAGCAGCAGTCCTGCTTCAAAATCTGAACTCCATTTGACAGTGATGACAAGGAATCTAATTTTGAATTTATATATAAGATAAATATGCCAGCTTGAATGTGTATACACTGCTTGAAGGTAGTGGAATTACTGCTCTGTTTTTCCCATTTTACCGTCTATAAATACCATTGAAAGGTCGAATTTAAGTGATCACTCACACCCCGAAACACATCTCTTGAGCAGCCATTTTTAAAGCGGGAACTGCCCAACCCAAACACATGGGCTGCAGTTATCAAAATCTGTCAGCAGAAGTTAAAGGAGCTGGAAGCAATGGGAGCCTGGAAACAGCATCTATCTGCCAAACTCCCATTGAGGCTTGCCACTGTACTGTGTACAGGGTGCTTCATTATGTCATCTCATATTACTGTCTTCAAAATACTCAAATAAACTCAAGCCCAGGGAGTAGTAAACAGCCAGACAGCCTGGGTCTAATGGCAGTTAAAGAAAGTAGGGGAGACAGGCGGCATCGCTTTAAGCTGTCTGTAAGCATATTCTTAGGGGCCCAGTCATCTTGCTCTCCTGATAATGATGCTTTCATTAGCCATTGAGATGCCAGGCATGCCCCATACACTAAAATTACTAGGGATCTCTCTGTCTGTCTGTCGCAGTTTGGGTTTCACGTTTGTATTCCTGTCTCCACTTCACTCTCAGCCCATTAATGCAAATTATACTGAGGAAAGACAGAGAGTAAAAGTGCAAAGGGTAAAAAAGTAAACCCACTCAGTGTCGGATCAGTCTTCAAATAAAAAAAAATTAAAAAACTATTAAATAATTCTGTCTATTTGCCACCAAGGACAATCCTCTGCGTTGGAATAGTCACTCAAGACATACAGATTCTCTCGTCACCCCCTGGACTAGCTTGTCAGAAAAAATTGGGAAATTGTGTGCCTTATGTGGGACGAGGATATGATCCAGTCCATTCCTTCTGGATTATGTGGCCACTGGGGTTTCCTCATCCTGGCCTCAGTATCCTGTGGTACTGCCCGTGGTTGACTCAGGAGGCAAGGCCCTCAAAGGTTGATGATGGATGCAAAGACTCACTGACAGCTCTGGAACAATGACCCAGGCAGGGATCGGGGAAATCGTGGGCTTGGAACAATACTATTGTTTGATTTCCCATCTTTGATGGAGACACAGTGGAAAGAAAAAGCAGCTGGATATCCCCAGCGACATAGCAGTGGCATGAAGCTTTATGATATTCAGACATCACAAAGCCAGCTGCAAAGTGGTCAGCGGAACAATGTGGAGCAGCGGGTCCCGCAGCCTGTGAAAATCACATGGCAAGTGAATAAAAATGGTCAGGGGAATGTGGCTTTGTGCCATTCAAATTTATTCATCTCTTAAATGAGTCATGCAAATCCATGTGTTTGAGAGCCTTAAAGTTCAAACTGCTTCTTTTTATAAGGTTCTATATGTGGAATGGTAAACCCAAGCTACAATATATTTATACCTCTATCCTTTGAGGCACCACCACTATCCTGCATGCATCAGAATGAAGAGCTGAGACAAGATTTCTGGTATGAATGGTGCTGTATTATCTACCACAGTTTAACACTGGCTTTCATGTGCAGCTGTCAATCACATTTCCACCTTTAGTGTAGCTCCATTATGAGAGCAGACCAATCACCTACCTGCAAATCATTTCCCATTCTCTTTCATTAACAAAGGTATATTGTTGCCAGTGTGGGCACCCTGCGAACATGTGCAGGTGCTTTCATGTGCAGCAGGCATGATGCATGTGCTATGGCCTATGAATGGACAAATATGTGAGGGCTATGAGAGGAGAGGTGCTAAAATGATTCCTAGGCAGGGAGAATTTTTAGCAGCTACGGGAGGCGCTCAGTGGAGATGCCCCCAAGGCTGATAGGACGCTTTGATCAGAGATGGAGGGACACGCCTGTTAAAAATCAGCAGCCGCCCGTTCCCCCTCGATCTCTTTGTATTCCTCTCTTTCTCTATCCCTCTTTCTCCATCGCTCCATCTCCTCTCTTTATATGCCTCCCTCTCTCATTTTCCCCTACCTCCTTTCTACCTCTTCTGTCTATTCTACTCCATCTCCCGCTCTTTCCAACTTTCTGTCTCTCTCTTATGCAAACATACACATACCAAAGGGTCAGAGCGGCCGTCTCGTTTCCACCATGCTCCAATGCATTCCAGCTCCCCAGGTGGTTGCTCATCCATGCCCACAGGAGGCAGTGGCACTGGACAGATGGCCCACAGAGCTCCAATCACACCCATAAGATAGGCAGCATTAATAAGCACATACTGTAGCCAGGGTTCACAAACAATTTCATGGATAAAAATTTCAAAACTTTTCCATGATTTTTCAAGGAACCATAATAAAACAAGAGAAAGAGGCAATGCGGGGAGAAAATCTGCAAACAGACATGATGGTAAACAAAACATTGTCAAGCATTAGGTTATGTCGATAGCCACAGAAAATGCATTTTCATTCACAGAAGATCACTGTGTAACTTTTATAACACACAAAGAACTTCCATGACTTGGACGTTTAATGATGTTTAACCCGCTGAAACCTGCATCAACATTGATTTGTGACATTGTTAAAACAACAGACAAAAAAAAAAAAAAAAATGAGGAAAAGTGTTACAGAATTATTATTTTGAAGTACTTTTTCAGGTGTTTTCCTTGTTTGTTTTTTGCTTTCTTTTAAGAAGAAATTATTTTCAGGTAATTTCTTATCATTTTTTGGGTCATTTCTTCTGATGAGCTGCTCATTGCCTTCTTTCCGTTTTTGAAAGAAATCAAGCCGATATGCCCAGGTTTCATAGGGTTAATAATTAAATGACTTTTCCGTGATTTTTACTAATTCCATTATTTTTCCATGCAACCGTGTCCCCTGACTTTTCCAGGTTTTCCATGACCGTGGGAACCCTGTGTAGCACATTCATACATGCAATAAGAAATCATACAAATCCTATCCAGGTGCAATAAATGCACAAAAGCAAACACAAACACATCACCGCAGCTGATTGCAGCCAGATTTCTGTGCCGCTCAATATGATATTCACTTGCTTCGATTTCATGGAAGCATATTTATTTCTGAAAACACGCTCCCCGTGATTTGGTTTAGTGGTTCACTTTATGTCTTTTCCAGGGTTGGTGCAGTGTGGGGATTCTCTGACACTGAGCAACAGTAGTGAGTAAATTATTCCATTCAATTATCTGAGCATTTGCTCAATATAAATACCATCTGGGTGCTTGAAATAGATTAGTTTAAGGCCATACTAAATTATTAAACTATTCCCAGTGAAAGAGTCCCCATTCCCCTTTAAATGAGGCAGACTTATGGGGTTCATACCGAGCCTCTGGTCGTCTGACGCGCTCAGCACTTAAATCGTGCCTGCCTGGAACACTGCAACAGGATTCCCAAAAGGAGCATGAAAACAGGGTCCACCAACACTTGACCCTTCACTTCACTTCCACTGCCCAAACAGTTTCTAACATTTCACAGACTAAAAGGTCTGGCCAGCGTTAGGAAAGAAATGGAGAAAAGTATGCTTGGTCTAACTCAGAATAGGGACGGATGAGATATTAGCTCTCTGATTTCAGTATATTGCCGTACACCGTAATGTATTTGGCAGAAAGAGTTCTCCACCACATTAGTACATACTCCAACATGACCTCAATCACTCTTTTCTCTCTCACACATGGATTCAGCTCTGTCAGACAACAGACCTACAGCAAAGTACTTCTCATTTATTTGGCACTCTCCCTCCGGAGGTCCAAATCAAAATGTGAACATATGGCTGCACAGCAAAGTGCAGACACTACTAGCCTCCAAACCGCCTTAGCTCAGTGCTTCAGGGGTTTGAAAGGCTCGGCAGTACACACAGCAACACACATACAGCACACTGTAATGCAAATGCTTTCAGCTCTGTGTTTTAATCATTTTATGACCTGTAAAGCATCAATAAAATGTCCTTGCCAGGGATTTTTTTAAGCATTTCAGCAGAGAGCTGAATTAATATGAGCATTCATACCAGAGGGCAGGGAGAGAAATGTTGCCTTCAAGGAAACACTCTGAGTAAGAGTTCAAAATATGTCCTAAGTAAAAAGACTTTTAACATGCTGTAATATTGTCTAAATATACACTTCTACCGGACAAACAAAAGCATTTCTTCCCTCACCTTCCAAAAAATGTTGACAATCTGAAAACTCAATTGATGGAATCAGCACAAAAGGTTTTAATTGGCTCTGGTATGCATTGTAATTATAAAACATATAATCAAACTGATTTCCTGTCAGTTCGCTTTTCTGTCAGGAAACAACATCAGTGACTTTGTCTCCATTTTCTCGTCGATCCAGAATTTTACGATTTATATGCCCTAACATAAAGGAATTGCAGCTAAATATTACATTTTTAAGGACACAGATTTATCTGGAATTAGAGATGAAATATTTGTTTGTGTTCTGTGGGGGAATTTGATTAATCAGTATGTACCCCTGTACTTCTCTGCAAGTACTTAAAGTAAAAGAAAACCTTTTCTTTACTGCAGACAAATAAGATCAAGGTGATAAGTGTCTCTCTAGTGTGGGCTGTAATAGTGGCTGCTGTTTAGATCAAGATATACTTTCAGGGAATCAATTATGTGCAACTACTAAATGTATTTACTGCAACAGTTTGTTCTACATGCTTTCAATCATGCCCGACCTCCAGGGTTGGAAAGTCAAGCCAACACTTGGGTGCCATAAACTGAAGTTCTTTGAATGGTCACTTAAGGCTGGCTCCAAAAGTGAGTGTATTCCCATAGACCCCCATGTAAAAACGCCCAACATTACAGCAGAAATAAACATGTTTACAGCCTGGTGCAAACTAGGATTACAGCCTTGTGGTTGTATGCCTCCCCACAATAGTCAAGAGGTGCTTAGAGTTTACATCCATGTCTGTGAAAACATGGATGCTTCACACACATCTTCCCCCCTGGCAGCACAGAAGATCTACACAATCAGCACAGTTTAAAGGTGGACACCACAGATTAGTGTCACCAAATCAGTGTCTGACCAAATGTCTCCCTTTCTGCTCCTAAGTTATGTGATGTCCAGAAAAGTGTTTTTGCAATGTTAAAATGACCTTTGGCCCCTTTCATATAAAATGTCATCACTTCATACTTGTCATGCTAGTAAACATTTGTGTGAAATTTTCTCATTATTAGTGTATGAATTCCAGAGTTATGACCCAAATCATGTTTAGTGACCTTTGACCACTGAAACCGGTTAATTCTGGGGTCCAAGTGGATTTTTGTGCCAAATTTAAGGAATTTCTCTCAAGGCCTTCTTGAGATTCTACATTCATGACATTGCAGAGGAGGAAGTCACAGTAACCTTGACCTTTGACTATCAAATTCTACTATAATAATACTTGTCTCAAAGAGGATGTTTGTGCCAAATTTAAAGAAATCCCCTAAAGGTGTTCTTGGGATGTTTTGTTTATAAGAATTAGAAAAATGCTAGGTCATGGTGACCTTGACCCTTGTGCACCAAAATCAAATCAGTTTATCTTTCCAAGTCCAAGCAGACATTTGTGCCAAATTTGAAGAAAATCCCTCAAGGCATTTTTGATGCATTTTGATGATGAGAAAGGGATGCATGGACAGATGTATGGAAATATGGACACACGCACATACAGACAACCTAAAAACATAATACCTCAGGCACAGCTATTGCTGGTGTGGACGCATGGAAACGGTTTTGGTCTCTATGGTTAATCTTAACATTCATCACAACTGTACGGGGCAATTTTTTATATAACTCACCTGCTTAATTTTATTAAGGCTTAATGTTATCCATAATAAAAGGCGTGGCAACTTGAGTGACAAGCTGTCTGCGCGGTGTATGAGTCAGATCTATCCCTCATTCCTCCCACAATCCTCCCTCGGTTCACTTCTGGCTCTCCAAAAATCCAAGACGTTGACAGCCAAAATGCCAAACTCAAGGCTTCAAAACGTGAGTCCGTTACTTTTCTACAGCCTACGCTTTCAATGGAGAAAGTATTATAAATAAATGGCATAACTCAATCAAAGCCCTTCCTTTTATCAAGCTGTAGCCGTATAACATTTTTAATCCAAACTGTTAGCTGGTACCTTGAACAACCATTTAGGTGCTTTATTTTTCACTCTGCTGTACAAAAGGGTTGTCAGTAGGCACACTCTCTTCAATGTGCCTCTTTTGCAGATCATGGGGCTCAGGTGTCCCTGAGCAAGACCTCTTCACAATAAGATCCTTCATTTATCAGTTCCACCTAGCATGGAAATGAAACACAAAAACAAAGCACCGTTACCAGCGTTTTGGAAACAAGGGCTCAGACACTCCATCAAGCAGCACATCATCAAAACACACTTTGGAAGAAAAATAACTTCCTCTATCTTACCGCAGATCGTGAGAGCCATTTTTCAAAGACCAAGTATAATGGAAATTATGAAAAGGCAATTTCACCCTTGGGTAGAATTGGGGCGATCGAGTGCAGTGCTGGCATTGTGCTTTATAATGTTGGGTTGTAAACACTGAGATACAGGCCTGCAAGTTGTTGACACATCTTTTAGGTGCGTGGTGATGTTAGCCATAGCACTATAATGTCTACAGTTCAGAGAAGAATGAGGAGGACAACAGGATTGAGTGAACTCTATCTCTGTCCTCTAATCTTCATCTTACCAACTTTTTAACCAAGTGAGTTTAACCACTTTTTTTATGTTTTTGTTGCACCCAAAGCTTTGCAGACAAGCCATCACATTCTATGGCTTGAAAGGATATCATATATTCT
This sequence comes from Plectropomus leopardus, assembly GCF_026936395.1. NCBI lineage: Eukaryota > Metazoa > Chordata > Actinopteri > Perciformes > Serranidae > Plectropomus > Plectropomus leopardus. The sequence goes on along the minus strand of NC_142184.1, from coordinate 12,473,094 downwards.
GCTCAGTTACTGTTGAAAATGCAGAACACAAAGTCATCAAAGGTGGCACCGTCGTCATTTCTGTTTTGATCACTAGAAACACAAGAACAATAAAAATGATGCTTTGTGTTATATTATTTTTAAAGAATTTTTTAATGGCGTTTATTGCCTTCATTATAGAGCAGTTGGAGAGTGACAGGAAAAGGGGGGAGAGAGGGGATGACATGCAGCAAAGGGCTGCAGGTTGCAATCAAACCTAAATCACTGTCAAGGGATCAGCCTATTTGGCGTGCACACTTTATGAGCTACAGGTCGCCCCGATGCCTTAGGTTGTTTGCTGGAAGTTAATCTTTGCATATTTTCTTTGCAAAATTGTTGACAAGTCTCAAACTGTAATTCCTAGTGCAATTAGACAGTGTGTGTCTAATTTAATTTGCCCAGTTCTCCAACTCTCCAACTTACGTGTTTGGAAACAACTCTGTTATATCCTGAGAAGTGCTTTAATTTCAATATGCGTGTCTGAAATTGTCAAAAAGCAGCATCACATTTTTCACAAAAAAGGTATAACACTGAAATGTAACACCTGTGAGGACAATTATACAACCCTGCTGTGCAAACTCCAAAGTGAATACATAAATGAATGCATGTAAGATGCATAATTTGCATTTTTTCCTATTCTATATCTTTTATACCAGAGTTGACTTGATGTTTCTGTTTGCGTGGTGTTTTCGTGGCGTCTTTGTGTATAAGATGAAAGAAAAAAAATCTCTCCAAAGGAGAGAAAGGGCAGCTTCAAACTTGTGTATAACATGTTGAATGAAAGAGGCCACTTGAACTACCCACTAGGGTTATATTCAGTCCTGAAGTGTGACGTCTTTTGTTCCAGCCATAGACTGAATACAATAATGGACCTGTGACGTCACCCATTGGTTTGTGGACTGCCGTTTTGAAGCATTGAGTCAAAGATACTCTATGGCAAAAAATACCTCATTCAAAGCTGCATCACTGATACAAAAAGGTATTTACTTCTAGTCTCCTACATAGGCATGGTCATCTCTCCCCTGCATACCTCCACCTCATTTGGAAGTGTAGTAAACATAATGTGGATGGATGAAATATGACTGAAAATAATACAACACTAGATAAAGTACAAATTTAATGTTTGTTCCTTATATTGCCAGTTGTTTTTTATCTTCTATCTTAATTTCTGATATAAACCGACGCCACAACTTTAGCTGATTGTTAATGCCAATACTGTTAAATACACATGTTTTTTCCACCTAATTGCAGGGAACATCAGGTCTCTCCTGTAGTGGTGGCAGATTGAGACATAAAATACAATGCTTTTCAAAATGCGCACATTCACTGGATTGATCAATAAAGCTACTTTAACTTAGGTTACATTTAAAACATGCAATATTTACTCTTAATTAACAGATCACAAACAAACTGTAAAATTTTTCCCACTTTACCAGGCTTGGATGATGCTCTCCCCGCGGCAATCCTGACAATAACCAAAACCAGGGCAAAGCTGACCTATTTCAATATAATAAAAGTGTCTTATTGGCCCGTCATATCGGCAGAAATGTTCATTTAAGGCCTATGCCGACATTTCATTTCAAAGGTGTTACCTGACGATACTGACAACAAGCCATATTATCGTGCATCGCTAGTTTGTGTCCTGACTTCCCATTTTAAAGGACAAAACTACAAGATTTTTAGGATTCAATACAGGCATTTCTTTTAAACCATGGAGAATTAAGAGGAATTTCAGCTTAAGCACCTCCATGTTCGTTTCAACTACTCACATGGGTGGACATCACTCTCTGTAAATATTTCAAATAATACATAACTGACAAACACACACGCTGTTTAAATCTTGGTTAAAAAGTTGATTCAGTAAAATCTGTAATTCTCATGTTGTCTTTAAAGTGAACTTCACTGGCTGACTGAAAGTTGGGCCATAACATCATAGTGTGTGTCTAATTTCATTTGCCCAGCTCTCCAACTCTGACTTAACATGCTTCAACTTAGTGCTTTTATCCTCGTATCTCCTGCTGGGGCTGTTGGATTTGTTTATCATCTAAGCCATCAAAGTCTTGGCGGGACTGAGACTGATGTAGCATTTATGTCAATCCATGTTCCACAGTTGGAAAATACTGCAGAGAGGTTTTTTCACTAAATCTGCACATTGAAAAAGAAACATACCAACATGTATGCTACTTCTTGCACGACTGCATGGCAAAGTATAGACTGTATCCAGGAAACTATAGCAAATAACAAACCTATGCAATCAGAGAATATACAACATTTTTGGAGATTCACTCAAAGGTCAGTTCTGGATGCTCACAGAAAGTTTGATGCCGAGTTCAGCTCACATATGCAGCATGTTAAACTGTAAATGTAACCTTATCAACTAGTACTAACAGTACTAACTAAAGTAGGCTTTCTCAGTTTTTTACGTGTCATGCTCAGTTCTAGCACAGGGGCCAGTGACCATGATATTTTGAGGACACAGAAAAAGATTTGAGGTGCTTGAACACCCAAGGACACGAAAATGTACCATGTGGTTGGTACTTTTAGCAACAAATCAATCTTAAGTTTGACCTTAGCCTTGTGTGGCAAAAAGTTGCGCATTGATTGATGATATTATATGATATTATTATTATTGCTTGAAATTGATATGCACATGCTTACGCAAGCAGACATGGTATATTTTTTTTTTTACAGGAAGAAAACATGCTTTTTTTTTTAAAGATTATTTGGGGCATTTTACCTCTAATTGATAGGACAGCTTGAGCAAGAAAGGGGGAGAGAGAGGGGATGACATGCAGCAAAGGGCCAAGGGTGGAATGAAACCCACGGCCGCTGCCCTGGGTGACCAGCAAATTGATTTTTTTTTTTTTTTTTATTTGTAATTTGTATTTTATTTGGGTATATATTGTCAAAAAGGTGCAGAGTATGAGTGGATGTGAACTAAACATATTAAAAAGCCTTTTTCCATTTCATCTTGACTTTAGGAGTGCAACCTAACAAATAACAGGCCATGAGGACCGAAGAAGCTGCATGAATACTTATTTTCACACTTGTATTTTTTCTGCATACATCTCCACCTGAGTATTCCTCACTATAATCTTCAGGCTCTGTCTTTTTATTCCGCCCGTCAGGCCTTGCATAAAAATTGCATAAACAGTGACATTTAACAGATTGCAAAGAATACCAATAACGCTGACAACCAGTGTACTGTATGTCAGTGCTTCACAAAAATATGTATGAGATCAAATTCTTAAAACATGAGGGTTTATTTATTTTCTTGTCAGATTCTGGAGTTTTATTTTCACCTGAGAAAACTTGGATTATAATTTTTGCCGTATTGCCACCTTGAGGTGAGAATCTGCTTTGTCCTCTCTAACCTCTGGCTGATAACACACTGGTCTGGAATTAAGAAGAAACTTCGCCCCAGCCCTGGGTTGGATTTGATATATCCTACATAAGCTCCCTCTGCAAATATCTGTGTGTGTATATGTGTGTAGGAATGTATTTACACATATTGCAGATCCATTCCTATGAATTATGCATAGGGTTCTGCTGTTTTAGGGCACTGTCAGTGATACTGCACTTTATGGGATAGCTATGAGAAGTTAAGCATCTGGACCTGGCGTTTTTATCTGTCAACTCTGTCTCCTACTTCTGTATCTGACAACGAAAATTAGAAATTTGGCTGACCTACAGTCTTAGATAGGAAAGCTGTAATCAGGTTTATTTTGTATTTCAGCCTTGGCAAACTGCAACAAACTACCCTGGATCTCCTTTTACCTTGCTATAATCACCACTGCACATTACCAGTTATGCTATCAGTGATTAAGCTGATTCATGATTCAATTACCAAACACTTCCATTCAAACATAGCTATGTTTCAACACCATGTTGGCAATATTAAAATGAACTATAGGCTAAAAGGGTGTGTATGCAAAAAAATGTTCATGAGTTGTCTGGACATGGTTGTCAACATGGTCAACATGGAGTTGACTAAGCCTGCATTTAGCGACAAATGGTGTTAACTCCATAAACGGCACTAAACAATGGAAACAACGGCGTGTGATCAAAATTGTGGATCAGTGTTGATTGGTGTGAAAAAATCCGAAATTTTATTTTTAGGCCATATCGCCCAGCCCTATTTTAGCTCATACTCCAGTGTTTGTTCACAGCTACTTAGATTGATAGCAAGTGACGGCAGTTCAGTCAAAAAGGTGTCACTAATAACATGGATTCTCTGAAAGTCATATGCAGAACCTTTAATTTCCAAAAAGCTGCACAAAGAACTCTAAAATCTAGCCAGAGCATTCACACTGATACAACTGTGTAAAAATGAGGCGAGTAGTTGTTGAGGTACTGTGTCAGAATGATACGTCTCTACACACAGACACAAACTGAGATGACACCATGACGACGCATTTGGTGGAGGCCGGCGGGGTGGACAGGACATAACATCTATTTATGACAACTGTAGAAATTCTCACATGCTTACAACGAGCTCAGCTTTGTTGTCACTGACATTTGTAGTGAGGAAGCAGACAGGCCAGGTGTGCATAAGGTCAATGGTATGTCTCTTTGTTGTGCTTGTGGTGTGATTAACCTGTCTGGCACCTGTAACTCTGGCTGAACTCGGGTCAGCGACACTGTTGGCAAGGATTGTTAACCCAGCTGGTGTCTGTGACTCCAGCTACTTAATGCCTGAACTCAGATCGGTTAGACTTATTAGTGTCTGGCAGCCCACCTGGGAAGTTGAACTTAGGTCAGTTGGATAGTTAATAGCAGACTAAGACCCATTTCCCTCTGTGTGCTGTCATGTAGCCCTGACAGTTAGTCTGACCCCATAAAGCGAGTCATATGAGAAGACAGCTTGCTGTTCCTTAGTGTTTAATGCACACGGCACTTTTTGAGACTTGGAGACAGACTGGACTCGTGTTAAACCTCCAATGCAATGTACACACACACACAAACACACACAGTATGTAGAGCTCTGAGGCTGCAATGACTACTGGCAAGGTGAATGAACGTAAAGCATGCATATATGAACTCAAGTGTGCACATTGGTACTATATGTGCATATATGAATCACATACATATATAAATTCAAGGTCTTATTGATACCCTGGAAAAGAATATCCTCCTGGAGTTTACCCCAACTTGTTTTAATAGCAAGGGCATACATGTTAAGTAGCATATCAAATATAGCATTGATATTTGCTTATTACTTTTTAATATGTGGTTACCTTATGAATAAAACATGAGTCATCCATAGAATAATGTTGCTTCATAATGACATCCTTATGTATTCATGAATATTGTACAAGCTACACTAAAGCAGCACACTGCAACAAGGACACACACAGTTACAGATGTAGAGCAGAACTCGTACACACTGTGACAGCTTCCTGCAGTCCTTGTGCTACTTTGTTGTGAAGGCAAAGTAAAAAGGATTATGTGTTGTGTTTGTAAAAAGTCCCTTCATCATATCACCGTGCTTATATTTTCTTAAAGCATTGAATGTGATAGGGTTGCTGCTGGTTGTAGTTTTCAGCTCACTTCTCAATATGGTGACGTGTCTTTATCTTGTCTTTAAGGCCCAGAAACACCAAGCCAATATTCAAGATTTAGCAGTGACAAAAGCAGCCGACTGAGTTGCCTCACAGCACCATGTCTCAGCCAAAAAGTTGCACATGAACACAAGCACGTACCTTTTGCAGCTGCCTGAGAGAAAATACCCCTTTATACCAGCAGATGGCTGTCGTTTGTAATAGCTCTTCAAAAAGGGAAACTGGGAGGCTGTCTTGATTCTTGTTAACCAGTTAGCACATTAGCAACACAATCAAATTTTGAAAGAACAAAGCATATTTACTGTGTGCCAGTGAACAACAAAAACCATCAGCAAACATTTCTACTAAAAAGCTTAACGGCTAATGAATAACAAATCGTACCTTATATAAAAAGTTTGTTTCAACCACCTCCCTCTTGACCTTGGCCCTTTGTTTACATTCCTCACCTCTTTTTCTCTTCTCAAAGGCCAATCAGAAAGATTTCATTCACCAGCAGGTTCCACCGCTACTGCTGCAGATTCAGCATGCTTATTCGACAGTAAAAAGGCTGACTAGCACCAACGAGGGTCAACAGAGTGGGACACAACACGGCAACGGGGGCCACGGACCCTCACCAATGGCCCAACATTGATCAATAGTCGGCTTGGTGTGTCAGAGCCTTTAGTGGGGAAGGTATCAATCTGCATTCATTCCAGGGACAAATGAATCTACAGTAGTCACGGGTATTTATTGGCTCCAGCTCCAATCCACAGTTACAGAAACATGACACGAGAAACATTAATTTGGGCCCCTTTTACAGCACAATGCAGCTGCACGCCACCACCAATTACATCTGACTCCATCCAAGCAGTGCTCAAACTTTGTTTCAAATGACTTGGCTAAGTAAGATATATATATATATATATATATATATATATATATATATATATATATATATATATATATATATATATATATAAAAAAGAAGTGACCACCATAAAATTTTCATTGGCCTCGATGCTGCTCTCTGCTGTATTCTAATCCCCAGTTCGGAACAAAGATTTATAGCGAGATTAAACCGTAGTAGAACATTGCAGGTAACGGTGGGCGTGGTTTGAACACGCGTGTCCCAGCTTGACTCAAGTTGTTACTGTGGAGACGATACACTCTCGTCTGGTGGCATGGGTGTACGCTGGCAGGTTTTCAGAACACTGCAGACTAGATCGCTGCACAATGCTCGTACAACTATTTGCAAATCATTGGTCTGAATGGGACTCATGATGTCTAATATTAAACATCTGCTAAATAAAAATAAATAAATAAAAAGAAAGCCATGCATGCCATTTGTTTAATGCAAAGTTGTATACACAGCTCCGATCTAAGTGGCTATGGTTAAGGAGACTATTGCCTTTTATAAGCGGGTTTTCCCTGGTGCCTGGTGGTCCAACACAAAATGGTGCAAAGCTTATGAATCAAAGAGGCTGACAAAGACAGTGGTGTGTAAAACCTTGCAAAAGTCTTGCAAATGACATGCAAACTACAATTTCAGCCCATTTGATGCATGTATTGTATGTTGAGGCATTGTGTGTTTCAGAATTACCTCTGAAAAGCCTCAGTACATTTGGCTGTGAGTGCAGTAAATCACATGTCCATATACGCAAATAAAGATGCTGGAGTAATTTACTTGGCAATGGAGAGACAGGACAAAAAATACAAATAGATGTAAGAGTGGGTCTCTACTTTTGATACCACTTCAAGGTCGTTCAAGTGTGTATTTCTTGCCCTAATAAGAAAGATATTTTAACACGCTCTTCAACTGAAGAATAGCTGAACTCACAACCACTAAATTGTCCACATTCCCTGTTTCATTTTTAATAGTTGGCTGACTTGAAAAGAATTCAAAGAAACATTTCTGATCCATTGTTGAAGAAAAGACACTTGATGTCCATATTAACGAATAAAATCATCAGTCCTCTTGAGAATGATCTTTTCTTTGATGGTTTCATTTTCAACTCTGGAAAGCCTGTTCACCGTTTACTTTACAAATTGAATTACCTGAATTCTTTATTTTCATTAACATCAAAAGGTATATTTTACAAAACAGGTTCATCTATCTAAATGGATGTTCTTTCATAAAAGAATGAGTGTGTGAGAATAAGAGAATAAAGGAAAACTTGAACAATTATAATAAATAGAAATATAATAAATAAACACAAATGCAGAGGATTTGTCAGAAGGCCAAAGAAGTTATGGTGGCTTTCAAGATCTAGTTCCATTCAGACATCTCTACTTTATATATCTATTTTTTTTTTAAATGTGATGTTCATGTTTCTACCACTAATAATCTAAACGCTGTTTTATTCTCATTTATTTCAAATTTAGCAGTTTCCACATGTATTCATTTTCAACAGTATCGACATCTTCATGGTCAGAAAATCCCTCTTCTCATAAACACTGTTGTGTATTGGTAGTTGTACTATCAACAGGCTTTACTGCATTCGCAAGACAGTGCTTTTAAACACTACATCTCTCAATTCTGTGGTGTTTTGGAACTGAATGATGCTAAAATATTTTTTTAGCTGTATTAGAGCCAAATAATTTAATTCAATGATGCAGCATAAAAAATCACTTAATCCATTACCAGCAGCAGGAGAAACAAACCCCAATAAAACATTTCAGCAACCAAATCTTCATACAAACTACTTACTTTTAAAAAAAAAAAAAAAAACAGTACAATTTACTAACAAATTAAAATACTTGAGTCAATGTCTGTGAATTCTCACACTGGCTATTTGTGCTGGATGGCCCATTTAGCTGTGAAAGACTGTGAAAAAGCAGAGCTGATCCAGGCTGCCACAGTGGTGGGTAGACAAACTTTATTAAGGGGACGGAAAAAGACAGACGCTCCCTCTTATCTGGAGTTCACATAACTCTGAAAAGTGGCTTCATATGAACAACTTTTCTAAAGAAAGACTAACAGATGGGAAGATTATATCTTAAAACAGGGGAAAATACCAGATCTATATCTCTGAGAATAAATAATGCTGTATTCATTCAATATCTGTATGTTTACTTTTAATATCTTTTGGTACCCTAAAAGCCATTTTTTAAAATATATAGTCTCATGCTGGTTCCACTGTATTTATCTCCTTTTTTTTGCTTTTCCTTTCTTTCATCTTTTCTTATATCTTTGGTTTTTTTTAGAACTGTACAGTGCTGAGTGTTATGTATGTTAAGAATTAAAAAGCAACAATTTAAATCACTGGTTCTCAAAGTATATTACGAGTAACACTGCTGGCACGTGAGCTCCCCTCATAACCAAAATATATTTTTTTAATTTAGCACATTAATTTAAATATATATAATACTATCAAAATACTACAACACATCAAATGAAAACTATGAGATACCTGAAATGTAATTTAAATAAGTTTTGCCTTTCCTTTAACGCACACGTCCGTGATTAGTTCCAAGCTAAGCTTTGATAGCAAGATAGTAAGCGCAGGTAAAATGATAGTTTAAAAACACTGCAATCGTGGCTCCAAACGACAGCTATTAGGGGGAAAAAAAGTGACAATCAGAAAGACAATACTTTGAGTAGCCTAGTTAAAACTGAAGTGGAAGAACGCAAGTGCTCGTGGTTACTTAATCAGCAGCACCTAAGTTTCCATAGCACTCAGTGAGTGTGGAGGAGTTTACGTGCTTCTGTGGTGATCATCCTTAATACAGTGTGGCTGTGGCTAACAACAGTCAAAAATAAAAAATCTTCTGATTAGGAATAAACATGACTCCAGTGTGAGCTGTCCGTAGCTGAGAAGGGTATACTTATGATACTACACACATCAATGTCGATCATAGTTTTTGTATAATATTTTATGAGGTTGTAAGCGGTTTAAAAAGTTTGACAATCACTGCTTTAAAAATAAAAAAATACTCAAGTCAATGAGTCGTCCCACACAGATTATAAATGACAGATAAAGTTCATCAAAAAAAGGACAGACAATGGATGAAGATTGACCAAAGATGAGATGACTATTAGCCTGTGTCCATTTTTTCTTTTTTTCTGAGCTCTTGTATCTTTTTTCTAATTGTTCTCAATGAGGAGAGTGCTTAAGGAAAAAGCACCACAGACAGTCTCTTTTTTTTTTGCGCTACTCTGAGCACTTAGTTTAAAAAACTTTTCAGAAAAGGTGTTGGTGTCGTCGCTGCTGCTACGGTCTGTCCCGATCTGTATGATACGTCAGTCAGAAACTGTCAAAACAAAGACAAAAAAGCCAATTTGTTGGAGCAGATCAGCCGAATGTTGCTGGTGAGTGTCGTGCTTTTATCACTGTACTGTACCCATTGTAGGCTTGCTGTTAACCCTCTGTTAACCTAGCGTTACGTGACCTAGTAACTTTAACATCAAGATACCATCGTTACAGATATAAAACCCAAGCACAGCAGGTCATTTAAAAAGCACCGTTATGAAGCAGAAGAAAAATGATATGTGGACAAATGCCCTTAATGATTCAATAATTAACAGAAATCCAGAGAAAAGACAAATGTATAGATGCAATTAGAGTAAATAGTAACACAATAATTCAACAAAAAACACGATAGAAGACAGCAGTTTTCTCTGAACTGTGATCTGACTGTTTACTGTGTCTCACTGCAGTCTGCTCTCAACCAACTCTCCCCCCCTGGTGTCCTCTCCAGAAGGACAAGAAATATGAGCATGTAAAAATAGAGGAATGTAAAATGAAAGTATATGAGTAACATTTTGTGATTTGCATCATCCTTCGAGGTTATGCTTTTGATACGTATTGCACCCTGGAGTTCAGTGTGCAAAATATTTGCACAGCCAATAAATCCAGCCCACGCTCATATGTCACAGTCCTCATACATACAGAGTAAAATAGCATTTATCATTAAGTGTCTCCTCAAGGTTTTCTTCTTAACTGATGTCTAAAGCTTTTGATAAAGAACGGCCTTATACCCTGCGAGCATTTCATGTACACTCTGAAAAGCCTTTTATTTCTTGAGCCACATAAGGTCATGAAAGGTTAAATGATTTGTTCTCTTTAAAAAGTAGATTGCTGTATCTTCTGACCAAAATAAAAAACAACTTATTCTGCAGGAGGTATACTTTACAAAAACTGAAACAAAACTTCTAAAGTGAACTAAAGAAAAATGTAATGGTTGCCTTTAATGCCGTACTGTGTCCAGACAAGCATTGAATACTAGTAAAGTGCAGTCAGGAGAGTGCAGAACGCCAGATGGCCAAGTGGCCAATCCAGACAACTCCTATAATTTCAGAGGACGCAGCACAGCGTGTTTCAGAAGCTCCTCAGAGACTATAACAATATGTCCCTTGTCTATTTCTGACAAATCCACTGTGTATTAAACAGTGCAGATTAAGTTTTTCCTGCTTACAGACACTATAGGTTCAATGTAGATACAATATAATAATGAGGATGAATGTATCTTTTTACAACTAAAGCACTGCCACAAACCTTTAGTCATTCATAACTGGACTTTGAATGGTGCTATCTTTGTCTGTACGCTACAGCACTACAAAGCAGGAAATGACAACAATTAACACAATTAAAATAGTCAAAACCATTTGACAATGTAGCCTACTATATTTACTTATGGTAGAAGCAAATATATCAGTTTCTGAGATTCTCCCAGTGTGGTGTGACATGGTGCAGTGGACACAGCTGCACCTAAAATTGTCCCTTATAGTCAAGATGGCTAAGATTGAAAAAAAAAAAAAGAAAAGCAACTGACTCATTCATCTGGCTTTATCGGATCATTAAACATCAGGAATGGAATTAATTTGTAGATGCTCAAGTTCAAAATAAGAGCAAATATTTCCAGTTGCTTTCAGGTTTTAAACGATGTTGAAAGCAAAAATGTGGCCCTTGATAGACTATATAAGAATATTTTCTGGAAAATTTTCTGCAGCCCCTATCAGCCGGTTAAGAGAAGTGAGAAGTCAACCGTCAATGACGGTATAAAACAGTCAATAAAACATTTTTTTTTTTTTAATAACAGTGAATCACAGCAAGCACGACAGGCCTGAAGCACACAGTCATAGATCTACAAACAAAATATTAAGCTGTTTGGTTCAGTAGTTTGCGAGATTACCTGTGAAGAGAGATACACACACCTACACACACTCATCTACTCTCATTTGCATGTTGTGTGGAGCGTAGTGCAGCTCACGGGGGCCAGGTGTTTCTGGCCCGGTTTGTTTTTGACTGCAGCTTAAAACACAATATTTGTTTGTGATTAATCGTTCAGCCCTATATACAAGCATTGCACGTCAGGTTAGTAGCTCAGCAGCCTTTTATTTGCAGCATATATCAGATTGATTGTTACTGTGCCTTTTAAAGTCTTTTAATAGGCTTTAAACAAAGAACTAATGTACTGTGCATCAGGGCTGAGTTTACAGTGAGTGCTGCTGTCAGTCACTAGTGAAGGGAGCTCTACTGCGAAAAGCCTCTTATTTGGTCAGTGACAATGGTGATTCAGAACAGTAAGTTTAGTTTCAAGATGTAACAGATTTATACATGTTCTGAACACCTGTAGTTGGGAGAATTAACAAAAATTATTTTGGTCATACAGTGCATGCAACATATTTACAGGAAGAGGATGATACACATGCAGTGTGTACTGACGATTAAGAAAAAAAATCTTATTTTAGAGAAAAACAAAACCCGAGTGCTCAATGAATTTCACAGTGAGATGCAGGGGACCTTAAGGTGCTCTTGATGAAAAAAATTGTCATAGAAAAGTTCTTAGGGCACTCTGAAGAGGCTCAAGGAGAAATGTTATATTAAAAGCCTTTATTTAATCAGGCAGTTTTGGTCAAAAACACAGACAGGTTTTGACCTCTCAGGGTCTTTGCCGCGCATATAAGAATAAAGCCCCTGTGAGGCAGTTAAGGGTGCCTGAAGTGCCTTTTTCTATCAAATTTGGGACCATGAGACTACAAAAAAGGCTGACTTAATGTGGTAATAGAGACATTAATATTTATCCGCACAGTGTATGCAAATTCCATGACAGACAAAAAAGGCTTTTCAGCTGAAACAGAGAGGATGGAAAAAGCCATACAATTGATTCAGATCACATTATATAAAAAAAAAGTGTTACAAACTGTCGAATCATTGATCAGATCTCTGTTTGCTGCTGTCTACCCGAGCCAGGCACACACCACCACTAGTGATGGGTATCGCTAAGATTTTAACGATACCACCGACACCGTTTATCGATCTGGTATTTCAACGGAGTTGTAATTGGGTTTTTTTTAGAGAGAAAAAAGCTTTATTTTCTATGTATATAAGTACAGTAAATACATTAAAATTCTGCAATAGTACTGTTTAGTATTAAAATTGTTTGTGCATGTGTGGAGCTGACTCCGCCCTGCCCCTCGCACATGCAGCAGGCTCCAACATTCAGAGCGATGTTTTAAACTTGTTGTAAATTACAAACGGAGTTGGTGAGGTAAAAACTGTAAAAGATAATATTTATCATAACAAAAATAAATAAACATGAAAAATAATTTCTTCATTTTTCCAATACCAACAGCAGAACTGTAAACACTGGGGCTTATCAGTACTTTGGTCTTTACTATTTTGGCATCAGTGCCTCTTTAATACCAGGTTTCATCACCCATCCCTAACAACCACTAGCTTTAGCAACATCATATCCATGTTGGCACCACAAATTGAGCATAGCGTTAGTTCAGGCAGGCCACAGTGTCAAGCGCTGCTACTGTTGATATCAGCTGCAAGCATCACCAGCTGATGGCCAGCTGATTCGCCTCTAAGCATCTAATTCGCTTAACTCACTCGCACCACCTTATTTAAGCTGCTCCAGCCCGCCTGCTCTTCCCTGTTCCCTCTGCATGCTGCTTTTGCGCCCTCCTCCTCCCCACCTCCTCCTTTGTGCCATTCTGACTTGATCTATAAGGTTGTGTCATTGGTCCCTCCTGTGTGGGAGGTTTTGTTCTTTTCTTTTTGCTGCTGCTGCTCTCCCTGCCTCAGGAAGGTGCGCTATTCCTGTTTAACGCTTTCCACGTAAGCACGTGGAAGGGCAGGGGGTCCTCAGAACCGAGCCATGCCGCCAAATACTAATAACTGCAATAAGCTAGATCTAAAAACTGCTAAGAAGTGTTTTTCTTGACTAAGTGGTCCTGACTGAAACACAAAGATGAAGCAGGCAGAGATCACAAAGTGAAGTCTGGCCAGGACTTTTTAGTTTGACTCACAGAGTTCTATGTGAGCATGCCCCTTCATACCTGTCACATCTCCTTAAACCTTCTATTCTATGCTGTGCTCTCCGCTCTCAGAAAACAGGGCTCTTGTCTGTCCCCAGAGTTATAAACAATTCAGCGGGCTACAGGGACTCTTCCTCTCATGCAATATAGCCAAAAAATTGAATCTCTGATTTTTTCAGGGCATACTCAATTTACAATTGTAATCAATTCTTAAAAACAAACTACAAAAGCCAAGGAATTATTCAAAATGTGTTTTTGTTTTTGTTTTAACGATAAAATTGTTAACAAAAGCAAACAAACAAATCCCTATTGGGATTAGTATAGAGCAAACTTTCATTAAACTTCACTTTTCTTCAACTAAATAAAGGTGCCTCATAAAAATTGTATTCCCTGAAGAAAAAAACACTTTTATAAACAAATTCAAGCATGGTACTTGCTTTCTAAGTGAGAAAAATGCACTCATTTGAGTGCAAATCTCTGTCAGCAAAGATGTAGGGGAAGAAAAAAAAAACTCCTTATATCAGGCGTAACTTTAGTGGACCTTTACATTTACAATTAATCTGCAAATCCCGTTCAAAATGAGAACAAACTTTTCTATGAATGTTTGTTATTGAGTCATTACGGTGAGGCTTGCTGTTTTTAGCAATGGCAGTTTTTTTTTTAGCAGTGTCTCTCTCCTTTTGTGTAATTGCTTCCTTTCTCCTGTATGTGTTTTGTACTGGCATAGTCTGTCGAGAAGGTCGTGTGGCTTAATGCTGATCTGGAAACTGCTCAATGTCCTCCCAAATCTTTATTCTTTATATATGTTTATGATCTATCTTTGGTTTTGTCATCCTGATGATCTATATAGTAATTTTATTTAATGGTTTGTTCTTTACACACATCTGATGCATATCTCTCTCTTTTACTCTTCCTTTAATATGCTCTATTTCTTTTCAAGGGTCTATGGATAGATGGTGTCGTATGCTGTATAAGACTGTTAAAAAAAAAAAATTGATACTCAGATATTAATGGATACCAAGAATTTGAATTGGATATGATAATCATTTGCAACAGTATCGATAGCAACAGGGCCTTCTTTGCATCCTCACTGACATATAACTACACACACAGACCCTCCCCTCACCAGCAACTGACCACATTAGCTGTCGTCCGCAACGCCATCAGTTCCCCTGTGTCGCCAGCTGACATCAGGTCATTATGAAGAATTTCGAGAGGTTAGTAAAGCTCCCATTTCAACATCACTGAAGTATTAAACATTTATCAGAAACGTTAACCTGGCCAGCAGGACACATTAACATTAGCTGTTTTATTATTAGCCATTAGCTGACAGCCACATTAGCCATCGGTAATGCTATCATTAAGGTAGCGGTTACCGGTTAATGATAAAATAACTAACTTTAATGTGCGAACTAGGCAGGCAACAAGTTAACACAATTATTTGTGTCTGTAAATGTTTCTCCCAAAGCCCCAGATTGAAGCTGAAAAAAAGCTGACCTGCAGCTAGACAGAAACACTTGCAGCCTAACCTACCAACTCTATTTGATCAGCAACGAAAATGTCTCGCCAGGTCACCAGAAGCACAGATAATAAACAGGGCTGTAGGGGAGTTCATATGCATGTCATTGTTGCTGGGGTTTCTTTTTGCACTACTTCAGACAACCTAAAGAATATTGTGGTCATTAAAAAGTTGACCTTCAACTAGACAGGAACCCTCGCAACTTAACCTACCAACTGTATTTGATCAGCAATGAAAATATAGTGCCAGGTCACCAGTAGCACAAAAAATAATCAGGGCTGTAGCGGAGTACATATACATGATGGTGTCGCTCTTTTTTTTTTTTTTTTTGCATTACCTGAAGTAACTTAAATATATTGTTGTCATTGAGGTCATTATCTACTTTTTATATTGTTCTTACCTTCATTAAAAATATTTTTTATGCCTCTTAATGTTTTGTCATTCTCCCCCTGTGGTATCGAAAATGGTATTGTGACAACCCCAATGCTGTGCATATTATGAAGCCCACCAAGGCACATTTTTGATTTGGATATGTATGAGTAAAATTGTCATAAATACCTTCTGCCCTGTGTTTGTTATTGATACTTTGAGTGTTTTGTCGAACAAAACTATGTTTACCATGCCATACTCATAATGCTATCCTGACTTTGATTCAAGAGACACAAAAAAAGAGGGAGGAGGGGGTGAGTGTGGGAGACAGGTGGTGGGGGTAAGGATGCTTTGATGTCAGGAATATGTCTTTGAAGCCTGTTAGCTTTGTAATGTGCTTTAAACGTTTCCATACCAGAGCAGAATTTCTATCTGCTACCTGTGCCCTGACCCTGATGTCAAGAACAAAACTTCACACAAGTCCTGGGATGACCACATGGCCCGGAGATAGCGAAAGTATGCTGGCGAAATTGCGTCTTCTCACTGATGTTGTGAGGAAGTCAATTTACCACTAAACTGTAAGCTATCTCCTCTTTTCACTGCGCTCTCCTGTCTTATCACATCTCTCCATCTCATAGTCCCAGGTTTCGGCAGACACCGACAGCAAAAACAAGATGCTTCGTTTCAGACACATTTGCAGCTGAGGAGCACCACAACAGGCTGAAGTGTCTGCGCCGCTTCCTGTCACCTCTCCTCCCTGTGACCTAAACCCAATACAGCATCACACCTGAGGCGCAGGGACCATAAAGAGCACTAATCGGCAGATGCCAGGGTGTTCAGCACAAAGTGCTCCAGCATGACAGTCCGTTCCCCTTGTAATTACTGCATCTTGGTTGGGATCATTAAATATTCATTCTCCATCGGCTGGGAGCTGCTCCAACTCTGCTGCTCCAGTGGCAGCTCTTTTCACATAGAGATAGGTAATGCACCCTTTTTCTGTTGTATTCCCCTGTTCTATTATTCACATTTGAACTTTTTACTTTAAAAATTGCACAAGAGTCTCAACTTTGACTTCACATTTAATCTTTCACCTTTCCGAATGTTCCTTTTTAGTAATTTTTTACTTTGAGTTCATTAGATTTCTGTTTGAATTTTTTGAAGTTCATCGTGATTTCTTTAAGCACACTTAAAGGATAACCTTTTCCCGTGTTTTTGTGTCTAAGTAACCAATGGAGACAGTATTTAGTTAGTTAGATAGTTCGTTAGATGCTGCAGTTGGCAGCAGGAAAAAAGGCTGCATTAATGGGCCATTGTGCACCGTCAAATTACAGCCACTATAAGAGCTTGTTTTGCCACTGACAGGCTCAAATTCTAAGTGTTTTACAGCATTATGGAAATTATCCCTAAGGAGATAGAGCTTTTTATCAAATAGATCCTTTTTGTTAAGACAGCACCAAAACTTCTATCGCCAAACGCACCAGACTCCATATAAATAAACAGCAATTTTATCATTACAAAACACACTTCACTTAAGGCAGACAGAAAAAAAATAAAACTCACAAGAACTGTCTTGGTCCATTTTGCCACTTTTCTAACAATCACCAAATCTGGTTTGGGTGAAATAAAAAATCTGATTCAATCAGTATGATGTGAAAATGTGCTGGCTCTATCAACTCACAAAATATTGTTTATTTAAATGGAGTCTGGTATATTCCTTAATGGCAATTTTGGAGCTGTTTCTGGTTAAACAAAATGCATCTTACTTCTTAACAAAAAGGTCTATCCCGGTACAGATCCTTCCATAATGTTGTCAGGCAATTATAATAAAAATGTGAGCCTGTCAGTGACAAAACAAGGACTTTTAGTAAATTGAAGTGCACAAGTGCTCTAAGTATTTACATTCAAGTCTCATATGCCACTGCCAGCTACAGCAGGCTTGCTTAATACTGGACCAAATTTTAAAAAACTGTCGTCACCATTAGTTCCTTGGACGTATAAACATAGGGAAATAGGACCTAGGTCGAAAAATACTCAAGTTTCCCTTGAAATCATCATCAATATTTAATCAGTTATATTCACAGTCTGTAACTGGAGAAACAGACGTCATTTCTATGTTGCAGGCGGACATAAAGAGGAGATGGAGAAGAAGGTAAAAAGTCTAACAAACATTGACGCAGCTCTCCTGCATGAATCACATGGCAACAAAATGTGAGAGGGAGCCGAAAATCACCACTATCCCACTGGATTAAGTCTGAGTATTACTCAAGCATGGGCACCATTTGGGTTAAATCTGTGCGAGGGAGGTGCATTTAATATGAGAGATGGGTCAATTCAATATACTCAGATTTATTACTCCTATGTGTCTTTAAAAAAACAGACTAAACGCCTACATAAGCCACAGGACGGCAGAGAGTTAAAGGTCGATGTGGTATTTGCTCATTTCAGAAAATTGCAAATTCTAACTCGCACTCAGAAGTCCATTGATATCTAACATTGAATGAGGTACAGAAAATGTTACTTTGTCATTTATAAATCAACTAATGATACTGTAGCTGCAAAATAAAGTGTGGGTACTTCATTTCTTCTTTTATGTGTTATTATTTAGAGCCGGTATGTGTTTGTACTGCATTTATTGTGAATAATTACAGTGATTTTATTAACCTGCGCTTTAAAGATATGACATACGTGTCATGGCAAGGCGTTAAAGAATAACAGACAATATTGTCCACCACTACCTGTTAATTACTTGGGGGCTGAGACAAAGGTGAGATAGCTTTGACAAACTAAACACTAATTTGAGCCCTTCAAAAGTCATGTTTATTTATAAAGCCCTTTATCACTAACAAGGACTGGTCAAGCCTTTTTAAGTAATTAACAATGACTCACAAAAAATAAAGTATGCAGCAGAATATGTTTACTTAGTCTGACAAGAAAAGTGTATAAAAATGCAAGTCTGAGAAAGAAGTGTTTTGAAAAATATCCATTAACTGTGCAGACGAAATTCACAGAGATTGGAGACCTTATGAACCAGAATGTTTACAAGCAGCTCTGTTAAACTTGCTGAATGCACAAAATACATATGCACTCATTAATATCGAGCTTTAAGCTTGATATTGTCATTCTGATGTAATATTGCAAAATGAGGTTGTTGACTTTGACTTCCGTAATACTGGAGGTTGCTTTTGGGCCCATTAGCGGTGGGGCTCATGAATGTGGTTGTGAGCTAGTTGGGTGGCGGCTCCATCCATTTGTGGTTCACAAAATATCCCAACAACCACTGGCCACAATGCCATAAAAATCTAGCTTGGGTATTTATGGTCAGCCCTTCTAAGCACACTTCATGATAATACATATTCTAACAGGCAGCTTGTCATTAAATCTGCTAACCTCATTCACACTTCCTTGGTTTTTCCCATTTTGGTTAAAGTGGACTTATTATTTTGTGTTTTTTCATGTCATATATAATGTTACAATGTCAGATGTTCACATTATACATGGCTAGATTTTCAAACAATAAGCTTAACATGTAGAGGTAATGCCTGTGAGCAGAAACTTCAGGCTAAAGACCACTGCAAAAACTCTGAGACAAGATGACGTCAGCTCCTGACAGATTTCTTTACATGGTCATCTACTCAAAGCACGCTACTGCAAGTGTTTGCATTACATGCACTGCTACATGTAGCTACATGCTAATGTCAGGGAAACGTGTAATCTTGTAATCCTATTCCTGCTGAAACAGGTTGTGAGGATTTAGATTTAGAAGCTTTTGTGTCATTTTTCAAGTTGACAGTGCCACTATACTATGTTACAGTCATTCCCTGGCTGCAACTACACTGCTACATGTAGCTACATGCTAATGTCAGAGAAACATAGAATTTTGGTCACTAATGTTGTTGATTCCTTCCACATTTCATATCGTATTCCTATTGGAACATGTCAGGTTGTATTTAGAGGCTTTGGTTGACGATTTCTAATCGGACAAATTTTCTGGCTGCAGTGACAGTGCAGAGAAATCGAAAGTGCAGATGGGGAAGCTTAAAAACACTGACCTATTAGAGAAAATGCAAACTTTTCAGGTAATAAAACTGAATGGTTCATGCTGCGTTCACACTACGAACGACACAGCAACAGGCTACAGGGCATTTTCAATGGAAGCTGGTGACATGAAGCATCATATTGACACCTGACACTTTTTATTTTCGCTGCTTATGGGCGTGACAAGCTCCAAAAAAGGGGAGCTGGCTTCAACTTTTCTCAGCCCTCCAATGACAGGTGGAAGCGTCAACCAGTCATATGGTTTGTTTTTAGCTCTGGTACTGTGTTATTCAGCTTAGTTTCTTGACACTTTGCTAGCAGTCTGTGCCTCTCGGGATTCAAAATTTCTTTTTTGTCACTCGGACTCTATACCAGACAGGTACACAGTGCAACGCAATTTCGTTGAATAAAAAGATAAAATAAACTCATTTATGTATATACATATGTAAAAGGCGGTTTGATACAAAAATAATAATTTAAGAATGGTCTCTGCAAAAATATAAAGTGCAGTCCTTAGATGTCAGGCAGCGGATAGTATGGGACAATACGGGGGGACGGAGAATGTGATGTTTAATTGGGGCTCAGACCGTGATCATAAACAATTGTTTTTCTAACTAAATACAAACTTAAGCTGACGTTAAGTCAAGGTGCTTTGTGGCAAGTAGCAGGCACACATAAGCTTGTGACCACATAACTATGGTAACAAGCATAAGAACATTTCCACGGTGACTTGGCGATAATGTAGCTGGTCACACTGTTGCTTTGTCGCACATAGTGTGAATGCAGCATCAAACAGAGGGTAAAACGTTTTTTTGAAAATTAAAGCATGTAAACATGTTCTAGTAGTGACCCAAAAAACAACCCGAAAATAAGCATAGCAGGTTCTCTTTAAAGACCATGAACATGGCCTGTAGTCTGCTGCCACCCTCTGCACAACTTTCACCTTTTTAGCCTTACTCCGGCTCCTTTTTTCCACTTAATTACACTTATTAGATCATTAAATACTGACAATATCAGTCAGGGATATTTACTGAGAGATCTCTGGTTACCTAAACAACAAATGGAACTGCATCACTGTCTATTGACCAACATAAAGCAACTGAATACTATCCATTTAAAGCCAGCAGAAAAAGTGATAAATTCAAATACAGGCTGGAGGCCAATGACTTTTATTACGACACTAATACTAAACCTTGATAATAAAAATCCCTTTGAAAAAGGTTTTGAATGCCAGTACTTACATTTACATACCAATCTGCGTCTATGGTACTTGAAGTCTATTCAAACATCAACATATTACCAACATGGTCACAAAGACTGCAAACTCTGGCATAATCAAATTATGTTTACGCAACCATCCTTGAAATTTAAAGACTTACCATAAAAGATTTTTTATGACATATCTTATTTTCCTTTCTAATTAACTACATTCAATTTTCTGTGTTTAGCTGTTTGAATCTGTCACAGACGCAAAACTGAATAACAAAAATGCAATTTATCAAAAACTAAAAAAAAAAAAAAAAAAAAATTTTTTGTTTTTGTTATTTTAATAGGCTTGCTTTAAGACCTTGGCTACATAACAGGTTTATTCATATGCATCAAACCACTCTCAATTTACAAGAACACAAGTGCGACAGCATCCTGCATCTAATCAACAAGCAAAATACAGCCGCACTGACAAAGGTTTAAAAGGTCACAACAAGCACGCAGCAGCTGACACAACACACATAACATCTTTCAAATAAAAATGACTTCAACCAACTGTTTGTATGTAACTTAAAACATATGAGGGCCATGCTCATAGTCTTAGCCTTTAGTTTATATCCATTAATGAGACGGGCCAGAGCTGGAAGTCAGCCATTACAGGTCCCAAATTCTGTTTTCATGATTGTTACAAGTAAACGCCTCAACATTGTCTTCTTTTGTATAAAACTATAACTATTTTGAATCCAGATACAAATTGACTCGTCTTTTTCTGATGTGAGACATGTTTTTTTAATAAAACACAATACAGCATTAATGATAACAGGTGTTCTGACATTAGTCATTTATGGCTAGATTTGTGCGATAAAACTCCCCTTGCATGCAAAACACTGTGCACTCTCTTGATTGTCAGTTTTCTGCCCTGGTTTTGCCTTGCAAGATGTCAGTTACATGAAAGCTCGAAAGCGTATAATTTGCTAAATTAGTTTAATACAATTATGATCGCTCAATGTTGTCTTTAGTGACAGATTCAATCTAACTTCAAACTGTGATTTTACTCCGATTCTAACATCACTCATAGCATTCACACCTGGGCGCACAGACTTGATGTCACCTTGAGTTCATTATTAAAATACCCCCTCCTGCCTATTTTCATGAATTTCCACTGAAAAGGACTGTTGCTGCCCTACAACGTCACTAAGTTTGTCCACAGGTGAACCACCTTCTCTGTCATACAGGGCTGGTTGTATTATCACTAAAACTTACAGTTAACATATAGTTAAGCATGTGGGAATAGACATTTAATTTTAAGTTAGAGAGTATAATAGAGAGTATTTTGACACATAAAAAGAGTTTGAGGATAAAGATACAGACATAGCTTAACAAAAACATTAAAGCTATACAATTATAACATAACTTAATCATGATATGACTATTATATGTATACAGGGCAATATCTGGACAACAAACTATCTGCATACTAGGCAGTTAGTGTTGTGTCAATTTCAGATTTTGCTGGTTTGGTCAGGTGTAAGAGCTTAAACCGGTTTGATTCTATGCAAACCGGCTAAACTGGCATATGTAGTCCTTCATCCCAAGTGCAATCACTATTCTTAACTCAACAAAGTGAGTTGATGACTGATGAGTTTTAAACCACAGACGGAAAGTGATATGAACTGATTTAATGTGTTAAGTGTATCTAATGACCTGTTTATGTGTTTGTTTTAATAACTGCTTATCTGCTTTTTATTATATTGTCTTCTGTGTTTGGTGGGTTGAAGACAAATTCCCACCTTGATGGCCAATAAAGATATAATTTATTCTATTCTATTCTACAAATTTCTTTACCATTATAACACATTCTAGAAAACGGAAAACTAATGTATAGTAGCAACTTGTGCGAACAGCTTGACAGTGCTAAATCTAATGAGCATTGCATTAGTAGTAAGCAATATGACAACCTGATTAACGTAATATTATGTTAATATGTTTATAAAGAAACTGAGTGTCTGACATGCCATACATAATTTACTGATGAGCTGAGGTCAGCAACATGAGATCAAATTTCAGTAGAGGTGGGAGGGGGTAATAGCAGTGCAAGTTTAGTTCACATCTTTTTTGGGGGTGACGAGAGGAGGCATGGCAGCGTTAGTCTCTGAGGAAAACTAACACTGTGCTGATATGACACAATTTTGGATACAAAGCCAACACAAGAAGTGTGCTAACTGGCTACAGGCGCTGCAACACCATATTGAACAAAAATTGTTGAAATGAGGAGGTATCTACACGAAACATCTTTATTTCAATACAAAAACAAATATATATATATATATATTCAAGCTACAAGCAGCGATGAACGGGCCGTCGCACCTCCACGCACATCGGGGGTACTGGCAGGACTCTGACTGACGCCGTTGTTCATTTCAGTGAATGTCAGTTAATGCACGCAAAGAGTTTGGACCCTTGAGCGAGCTATGTGACATTGTGAAGCACTTCTTGTGGCCAATAGGTGGCCCAGGAGAACACCAAATTTCCGCATTATCTTGGTGTACATCATTTCTAGACCAAACCATGTAAATTTAAAGTAAATCACAGGATTATTGTCTTACAAGGTTCACTCTCTGTTGCCAGAAGGTGCCGCAGAGAGTATGACAGGTGTCATGTCGATGTCTTCAGGGCTGCACCCTGATCACATCTGTGAAATTTGGGGCCAATCGGTCATTTCAATGTAAAATTACAATAACTTCCTGTTTGGTAGGGAATACTGTGTAGCCATGGCAACGGTGTGACGAAAACTCACGCTTTTGATAACTTGTCACAGGCCTTGAGATTAGACTAGGAGGAGTTCGAAAAAGAATGGTCCCTGGATATGGCAAGAAATGTTCCAAAGTTTAAACTTTGTAATCAAAATGGCAGACTTGCTGTAGTTCTTGGGGTGTTACATGTGCCTCTCAAGGTCTCAAGGAGAAGTTTGAAAAACTATGACCCCTGTAAATAGCCAAAAATGCACCAAAATTTTACAAAAAAATTGAAAATGCCCGACTTCCTGTTGGGTTTAGGCTCCAAGAGGCTTTTTTGTATGTCTTGGGGTGTTACACATGCCTGTGCTTCAGGGGCTGCAAAATTAGTGGGGGGCACTACTGAGACATTTCCTCCCACCCACGCATGAGAGCATTAAAATATCATATTTTTCACCAGACCAGATAAGTCTGCAAAGTTTCATAACTTTTTTAATATGAAAAAGCCCTCAAAAAGGCAATTTAGTCAAGAATAATAATAATAATAATGATTATAATTCCTTCAGTTTCAAGAGGACCTTCGCTGACCAACCTGCGGTCGGAGCTCGGGCCCTAAAAAAAATAAGGTGGAAGGTGGCTGGAGGGAGACTGCCAGGTAGTTGAAAGTTTCTGGTAAATGATCTTCACTAATAACAAGCGAGGCTACTTGCTGTTGGCTAAATGGTATGTCATTTTCCCTAAATATCAGAATATAAAATGTGAGTTTTCTGTTTATGAAGTGCAAACATTGGAAAATAGCAAGTAGGTTACTCACCCTTCTTTTAAGTGGTTACGTGTCCAGACTAATCCTGAGCACACAGCTTATGTTTATGTGGTCTGTTTACATAAGGTTACAGAAGTAAACACTGAATAGATTCAGCCTGCACAGACAGCTCTGCTACTAGGCGATATGACGCAAGTGTCAGATGTTGTGTCATTATGTTCCAGTTGTGCTAAAATTTGGTACACTGGTTTGATACTGTGCTGGACCTGATATCTAACCAGTTAGAAAAATGTTTACACCAACCAAACCTTAGTCTTATTGTTATGTATTGCACAGGGTTGTGGTACAGGTAGTGCAACAGTGCATGACAGTTAAGTGTTTAGAAATTGCTGCTTTTAAGATACAGTATGTATGTACCCAATTGACTGATATGTCGTATATATTCATGCCCTGTTCATTAAAAACATCTTGCCTCAGGTACAACGTGAAGCTCTTCATATAACCTGTTTCCTGCTGAAAGTGAGAGATAGCCTTGATTGAAAGATGAGAACTGAAAAATGCTCTTTTTTTGCACATTGTCAAGAAAACACAGTCTGTTCCATTTGTCTCACGATATCCAAGCAGCAATACGTGGTAACAATGCAAACCAAAAGTGTGTTGTTACTCATTTCTATTTGATTAATACAGTTGGCAGCTAAATAAACATGTATTAAAATAATCCTCAGTGTATAGTGATGATAGCAGTCTTCCACTGGAAATGAGCAGAAAGCAAGAGACTGCAGCAGCATTCAGCGAGGAGCTCTCTCCGAGGAAGCGCTGCTCTGCTGGCTGTAATAAATTGGCTGTTTATTACGTTACAGGAAATTAAACTGTGGCCCAGGAAAGGCTGCACGTTCAATTTAAACTCAGAAAAGAGGAAGAGGTTTAAAGGACCAATAAAGTCACTCCGCAATTCCTGCAAAGGAGAGTGAGATGCCTCAGAAAAAGCCTTTGTCTTGCTGATTGCCTTTGCTCCCTTTTATTTCTTTCAATGTCAAATTTGCTCTCTTATCTTAATCCTCATTAATAGTGTTCTCCTGCTCAAGTCTGATCTCTGCTAATGACTTAAAGGAGCCAACTGAAACACTTAGACTCACCGTGGAGCCTACCATTCTTGGCTCCCTTTGAGAACCGCATGTCAAAGAGAACAAACAGCGTTCACTGTTATGATGATAACTCACACTTTATGGCACCCGTGGTATTACTACTATAGCAGATTTACATTTTCTCTGTTGTCAAGCACACAGAAATAAAAATAATTTCATTTTTTTAAATACATTATAGGCACACTGTGAGTACTGCACATGAACAGGAATGGAATATGTTTATCTCGATTTAAAGTAAATGAGAATTTGTGCTACAAATGCTTTACTGTGTAAACAAAAGAGGAAAGAGAGACAGTAAGTGGTCAGACTAGGCACTGCATGTACAAATACTGCCCAACTAAAAAATATCAAAAAATAAGCCATGGGAGAAAAAAACAGAGGCAAGTTTAAAGAAACAGTCACAACACTTAGAAAAAAAGAGATGGATGTTTATCAAACAGGGGAGTAGTAAAATATGTTGTCACATTTATCTGTTTCCATGTCAGTGTGAAAAAAATCAGATTGCCTGGAATCACAAACAGGCAGAGAAACAGAGGGAAGGCAGGAGAGACTATGAGTCAATTCGAGACAAAAGCAGGCGGCTGGATATTGTCACATCAACGCTGTCCAGGTCCAAAATTATTTTGCTGCGGCAGACAGGCTTCTGTCACTGTAAGCTTGTGTCTGCTTCATCAGCCACCGACTAGTTTGGACTCAGGACAGCGTGGACAAGTAAACAAACTGTGTGTGTTGTGTTGTGTGTGGATTAGCGAGTGTTCAGGTGAGGGAGAGGCGGTTATGTCTGACTAACCAAGCGATAGAAACAATGCTGCACAGAGGCTCATAATATGGAAGAGACACACACACACACACACACACACACACACACACACACACAGACAGTTAAGTTATTTTACTTTTAGGGCTATTTTCCATGCTTTTTTTGACACAACACCTTGCTCAATATTATCATAAATTATTCGCAGTTTGTTCCTTAAATAAACAAATTTGTACTAGGGATGCAGATTAAGTTGTTTACCCCGTATAATCACACGGGGAAATAAGTAGTTGTGTTTCAGTGTGTTGTACTAATCACTCTGAGTGCAGTGCTTTAGTAGGCAACACAGCACAGCAGTTCTGTATTACATTATTCAAGCCCCTCTTACACACACTCCAACCCCTTTGCAAATGTCCAGGATGTGATAAATAGACCAAACTAAAACGTAAGTAAGTAACCGGCGAAGGACGAATCATTAAGTGAGCATTTCAGATGGCAGATTGTGTGGAATTTCTGGAGCGCAGTGGATGGAAATAAACACACGGTGTGTCTCTGTCTGTTAGTGGCCTAATCTCACTTTAAGTGTCATTTTGTGGTTGTGTAACAGCACAATTCACGGCTAAATGGAAAAGAATGAATGGCATTTAAATCATAGAATGCAATATGGTGGGAATTTGCCTCAGACATTTCCTTATTGGTCATCTGGGTCTCAAAGCATTCA
This sequence comes from Plectropomus leopardus, assembly GCF_026936395.1. NCBI lineage: Eukaryota > Metazoa > Chordata > Actinopteri > Perciformes > Serranidae > Plectropomus > Plectropomus leopardus. The sequence goes on along the minus strand of NC_142184.1, from coordinate 12,446,020 downwards.
ACTTTAAAATGAGAAAAGCAGAGGAATTACATATTGCTTAATGACTTTTAACCCATTAAATCAACTCCTGCAGCACTCCACTATTATGTATTGTACAGTAGTGCCTGCAGTGTTTTCCCTATATTTATTTAGCTCCACTGCTATATGAAAAAATCTCCCCATACACAATTAACTTGCTATTTCTACTTTGACCAGCCAGAGTCGCAGATGAACAAGTATTATAAATCGAAGATGGGGGGGGTTGATTGGTCACTGATCTTTATCAGCCACATTTCTTTCTAAATAGTTTGAAGGTCTGAAGGTACACTCTGCTAAAATAGCTTCACAAACTAAAGCTCACACTTAATATTCTCTGTTACATTTATTGCTTACTGCTCACCTGCCGGTCCCGTGTACAGACACACCATCTCTTTTCTCGCTCACCACCAAGCAGCAACTTCCGCAGCTGAAAAATGAAACCAACACAACAGTGTCAACAACCGCAGTTCCTTGAACAGCCACTTAAGGCCAGCTCAAAAAGCAAGTCAATCCTCACAGACTCCCCTGTGAAAATGTCCAACTTTACAGCAGAAATAAACATGGTTACTGCCATGTTTATGGTTCAAATAGTAGTTTTGGTCTCTATGACTTATTTCAACATTCATGACAGCTGTATGAGGGAGAATTTTTATATAACTCATCCATTCACATTGTATCAAGACTCAAAGTTAGTCACATTTAGGGGCGGGTCCCTTTCGTGATAGGCTGTCTACAAGGCTTTGCTACAGTCTGAGTCAGATCCAACTTCTTGTCCAAACTTTGTCAATTCTGGCTCCAAAAGCCAAGATGATGACGGCCAAAATGTGCAACTCGGCAAAATGCCAAAAAAAGTTAATGTTACCGTAGCTACATCCTTTAATTAATACAGTCTATGCTCACCACACACACACTGCACTGAACTCCTCTATATAGGTTGGATACACTCTGCTGTTTTCTGACAGTGTTTACAATTAGCTTTGTTATATCTTGTATTGTGGGCACACAACCAACATGCATGGGATAACTTTATTAATTTTCAGTTTGAATACTAATTTCTCAAAAACTTCTTGTACTATTTGGATATCATTTTCATGCAGGTAACCTGTATCTGTGCTCTACTTGTTAACCGCCATCAATTGTTTTTATAAGCAATGCTAGAGTCACAATATTAATTCAAACACTAGATGTCAAATGTTATATCTCCCCCCACATGCAGGGGTTATTTTAGGAGTATACGGGCTATGGAAGCATTTTAATAAACATAATTAGACATTTACAACTGTGAACACATGTGAACATGCTAAATATCTTCTTGTGGTGCAAAATGAAACTCGAGCACTTCGGCACCGCTGAAGGAAAAAGCCCTAGGGGAAACACTGGTGGCTGTCACCAAGCAATTTTCATGTTAGAGCAAAATATTTGCCAAGAATAGCTTTAAAAAAAAACTTCATGCATTTACTGCATATGTCGACCCGTTTTTTGCTTTTCTTCTTCAGTTTTTTCTCATTTGCCCTCCTTTATTATTCGCTATATTTATAATTCTTGTTTATTCCATCTTTCTCATTTATGTTTCTTTTCTCTCCAGGTTTGTGCATTTTTCAATTTCCCATCTCTCTTTTCTCCCTCCATCCTCTCCTGCTATGATGACTAAATGATTGCCTATCCACAGAGGGGATCCTCATCTACTTTATTACACAGATGAAAAAAAAGCCAGGTTATTTCATTACTGTGCTCTCCTACGGACCAAAGCAAAAATAATAATGATGATGATTGTTATTTTTTTTGGACAGAATAACAAAAAAGCAATTCAGTATTAATCTGTCTTTTGGGGTGGTTGTAGAGTGGGCCGTACACACGGAGCCACAGTGGAGGACAGAAGAATGTGGAATTGAAAAGCTTGTCATGAATAAATATGACACCACATTTTTCCTTCTCCTTATCAAGGTTGCCCAGAGAGAGGTGGAAAAGGAAGCACGCTGATTACTGCAAATGCTGCTGACTCTCTGACAGCAGATGTCTTGTTGATGATAGGGCACATAACTACATGAAGGCAACATACAAATCTGTTGAGAGTTAGCATACAACCTCATAGCACAGTGGTTATAGTATAAACCGCCCATTTAGGCCTATGATTCTTCTTAAGTACAGTCATAATGCTCAGCATCGCAGTGAAGACCTTGAATACCTTCTCTGGATTTCGGAAAGCTGCTTGTGTATTTGCAGTCTGTATATTTCTGCAGTTTGACTGTTGATGGTTTGACTGGTGAAGCACACACTGTAAGCCTGTAAGAGTACATGTTAGTATGCACCACTGGGTGTTTTCCAGCTGAATTTTAATTAACATAATCTGGGTTTTTTTTTTGTCACAGATGTCGGCTCAAAAGCAACAAAAAAACCGACAGATTTGAAAACACCCACCTTGCAAAACAATGCATCACAATAATGCTCATGTGCATCTGCCCATTGCCATGATGATCTCCTGCTGTGTCCGAAAGGCTTAACAGGAACTAACTGTACTTTGTGGAATTGGATGGAAAAAAAAAACAGACGAAGGGAAAAATGATGAAGGTAGACACATGGAGATGGGCTGCCACCGCTGGGTGAATTGTTTGAAATAACAATGGTGTTTAATACTCAGGCAGGTCAGTTTTTTAGAGGGGGGTAATACAAGCCATGTCGGCTTTGTAGTGATCCTCTGAGGGCTATTCTAAGCACACCATAACGCTCATCAGCTCCTTCTACCTCTGCACACCCTCGCAAACACACATGCAGCCACTCCCGCACACCCAGCTCATGGATTCTCTCGCTTTGTTTATGTTTTTTGTTGCCCTTCTTTCCTCTCCCCAATCTCTCCCAGGTGATTGAACAAAAGATTACAGATTGCTGTCTTTAGCCGGGAGGAGCAAAGGGAGAGCTATGCAGCAGTCACCGCAGCTTAAAGAGACTGTGGTCCAACAGTCGGTGCAGACTGGAAATGGTAGTATATTTATACAGTGCAGAAAAATCACTCAAAGTAAGTAATGTTAGCTGGAATGTATTCCTTGCTAGTGATCATGTAGACAACCAAAGTAAGGTGTAGCGTATGCTGGTGGCTTTCACCTTTGAGTGATGTTTAGCAATTGGATAACATACTGTCTGGAGGAGGGACTGCATGAATACCAAACAGATGAGCTGACATCTCACTTAAATCAGTGTCTCTCTGATTGACACACCTGGATGGTGAGGCGCATCGGGCTCGTATTTTTTGCCTGAACGTACTGCAGAAGCATGTCACAGTGATTGACCTCATCTGCAAAAAATCTCCTGTTCTCCCGGAGATCATAAATAAGGGGGAGTGCGTATTTTAACCCTTGCCTGAGTTTATGACCAAGCTTGTACTGCCATTGCTGCTCCTGAGGAGCAGTCGCTCTCTCTCCTGTGCCCCCACACACAATCTCTTATTACCGCCTCTGATGTGTAGCGCTCTCCAAAGGGCTGGCCATAATTATCTGAACACTTATCTACCTTTATTCCTGGACATCTAGCTGGATGACGGCTGTCTCCACCTAAGGTTAGGAGATGAAGGGATGCAAAAAAGGTATCAGGAGAGGTGGCCTTCTTTAGATGTATCAGGATCTTCAAGGAAAACAACACATAGGTATTATCCTTCTTTGCAGTTGTTGTAGTGTTGAGAATTTCTTGTAAGTACAGAAAACTGGGAGGGATTTCATAGAAAGTGTACACATTTCTTGATATAGTGTATTTATATTGTCAAAGAGCTTAATAATAATAGATATTTTCTGATAAATTGACCTGTTAAAACACAGTTGTTTGTTTAAAGGAACATGACATTTATGATTTAGAGTCTGTGCAAGGATTGTCTGCACAAGGCTCTCGACATGGGTGGAGGTGGCTAGCGGAGGAGTGTCTGGAGGAAGTGCTTTAAAATTTCACAGCAATGCCATTATCAGTGGAAACTCGGGCTGGGTGATATGGCTTAAAAATAATATCCCAATATTTTGAGGCTATATCCCGATACAAGATATATATATATCTCATTATTTCTAGACTACTAAAATACAAAACTTTTAAATGAACTACAGTGAAACACAAATAAAATAATGTTGCTACTGTCATACGATGAAGGTAAAATAAGTATTGTTATGATAAAGTTAAATAAAATACCATTAAAATAAAGTTAAATTTAATATGGTTTTAATCTAATAAATCAAAGAGGAACCACTGGTGCTTTTATTTTGATGCGCCTGGCTCGTCCCGGGCGGGAAGTGATGATGGTTTTGCTGTGAAATTGCAGTTTCCAGTCAACAGTTCAACTGTTATTGCAGCACCTTTAAACGTGAGGATTTTTTCACTGTGAGGTGAAAGCCAGCTAACAGTTCTCCAGTTCATATATTAATGATATTTGAAAGTGACACTGGTGATCAATGTTGCAAAATGCAACTAAATAGTCGTAGTATGCAGCTCTACAGATACAAAAATGCACCCCTCACACACTCACGTTAAAACACATTAATTGAAACAGACATGACCGTTTATACTCAATATTTACAATATGGACATTTTTTCCTTTCCACGTTCAGTATACCAACTAGCAGTAACTGCTGTATGAGCACAGTGCAGACCGGCATCGATTAGCTAGCCTGTGAAATATACACACACACACACACACACACACACACACACACACACACACACACACACACACACACACAAAGACTTAGATGCACTAACATGGACGTGCAGCCAGACCGAACGAACAAAGATGCTCGGTTTATGACACACTCAGATTGAGCGTGACTTCATTACCTTCTCAGGATACCATTAATCCGCTACATCTTTACATGGCAAATTGTTATTTGCTGCTAAGTTAATACTCTGAATGTCATATAAAGAAACTTATCATTGACATATTATCCCCTTATAACATTGATATGGTTAGTGTGTCTGAAAACAGTTGCTTCTTAACAAATCTGGCAGATAAATTCATTTGGAGTCTGGATAAGATGATTTGGTGTTTTCTTTTTTAATATGTGCTTTAAACATGCTCACTATGGGCCCAGATATGTACTGTTCACTAAGGCTGCTGATGATGTAATAACATTAACAATAACATGAAGCTCAGAAACAACACTTCCTTTCGCTTCTTCAAATTCTCATCTCAACTTGGAATGTAAATCTATAAATCAGTGCTCCTAATTCTTGATCTCAACACCAATGTAGAGAGCAGGTACGCTTTATCTCTGATCCTACCAGGCAAACTCAAAGGATAGTCTTAATCATTAGCCTGCTAGCTAGATTAATGCCGCTGTGGAGTATTACCATCCTGAAACTCAGATGAGAGTAAGAGGATGGTTCCCGTAATGAGGCATCCATCTAAGTGCACCTGTTATATCTGTTTTATCTATTTTATCTGTGGACAGGAAGAGAAGAGAAAAGGTACTCTCTCATGTCTCCTGTGAATATGGCAGGTAAGACTCATTGGATTTGTGTCTGTCTCGGCCTCATTAATGGGCACTCTCCCAATTAGGGAAACGGAGGCTAATCAAAAGCCAGATATAGGACCCCACTGTAGTTCATCTTCTCTCATGCTTCTTCTTTGTCTTTCTCTGCCTGTCTTTCTTCTTTCATTGAAAACCTGGTACCCTTCTTGACAACGCACCAACCAGCAACATCTTTTTAAAATGCCACACTTATATCAAAGTGACAATTTTCTTTACAATGTATTGTCGAGAGTCAGCGTTATTTGGATTTAGCTGAGCACCCGGGGCTAATGCCATCACTGTAGGGAACTCTGTCACTGAGCACTTCTGGATCAGATACACTCGGCTGGATGAGTCCCCTCAAGATTGAGAGTAACAATCATTTTATTCACAGTCGGTGTCCTTTCTCTTACTGTGGCTTATGTACTCCAGAGCATAATTATTTAGAAGATATTTCAGGGGAATATGCATTAGAGATCCTAAAGGACATTTAAACAATAAAAAAAAAATGTTCTGGTGGTTGTGTAGTTAATGTGTACAGTATATTAAAGTGGTCAAAACATGAATATTTTGTGGAAAGAAATTCACTTTTTCAAAAGGGAATAAAACCGTTTTTTGGACATATTTGTGGAAAACAACATCTAAGCTTTGAGGCTTTGTATTTGTTGTTAGGAGATGAGCTGTCGAATTCCAGGGTGCATTTCAAGTCCATATTGCATAATCAACCAGCATTTAAGAGGACCCATTGCAAGCAAGGCTAGTTGGCTAACTTCAGCACTGATTCCTTCTAGACCACTCTTTGTTCATGTTATTTCAAAACCTGCTGAGTCTTTGACTTAATTTACATGCACAAAAAATTCAGTTTCTCTGCCCTCACTCAGAAGACGATAATATTCCTACTAATCTGTTTACATGGCTTAAGAAAATGAATATTCTACTAATATTCCCATTGACATGCAGCTGTGCATACTGCAAGTAATTTGTTGAATTAATTAATTTTGACAGTATTTCCATCAGTGGTGAACTTGTTAAACTGTGCAAAACATCCCTCTTTCATCCCTTCAAACACTGTCTAAAAAAGGTCATTATTGCTATATGTGCCACTTCCAAAAACCTGTAGATATTCAAGTCTTTCATGGTGTTTCAAAGTAGGTTTGATCTCATCTTCTGTCCAAAGAATGCTAAAAACAAACTCTTAATAATAGCCACTTGCTTCACGTCCTAATCAGAAAATGCTCCGTTTGCAATCAGGCCCTATTTGAAATATATTAAACCAATTACGCTGTTTTCACGACCCTTATCAAATTCAGAATATTGTCATATTTGGAATAATAGTAGAGTATCAGTGTGCATGTAAACGTGTTCAGCCGCAGTTCCTGCACATTTAGTGCTGTGTGGCAAATGACCAGACACGCACTAAGCACACCTAAATCACTTTAATGATTGGTTTTGGTATTCTGGCTTTAGAAAATATTGAGTTACTGTAATGACTGTCTAATGATAGTTGACTGTTTTAACAGAAAATAGACTTTTGTGACTGAAATTGGCTAATGAGAAATGTCATCAACACTGTCCAGGCTCTGGGTGGGTGACTGGTTGTTCACAGCAGCTAGCGGCGTAATTGTGAGGTTGTTTGTATTAAGCATCCATTGGTTATTTTGTGCAAAAGTACAATATAAATGTAACATTTCAAACGGCAGAAAATGCAGCAAATACAATGATTTGGGTGACACTACCACTGAAATTATGTTTTCTACTACTGACTTTTAATTCCCATATTGCTCACTCTAATAATTTTGTCACATTTTTGGAAATGCTAACTGAACTACCACCATCAAAATGCTACATAACATTCTGAAAAAAAAGGCACTGCATCTTCCCTTTGACTTGACTTTTACTCTGCAAACTCCCATCTGGACATGAATTTCCAGTTCCATTTACCAGTTCCTCACAGTTTGGCAACCACTCCACAACTAATGTCACTACAGAGAGTTACGCTATGCTAAACCTCTGCGTTGTCACCTTCCCCTAAAAAACGACAAGGCCAGCTCACAGTGAACATGAGAGACCTAGTTTTAACACCTCATCCAAAAACTTCAGACATCATTTATTGACTTTGTTATTTAGCAGCACTTTCACTCCTTGCTCTTGTCTTGGTAGGACAGAATTGGGGAGATGGGGTAAGATTTTCTGTCTAAGAGAAACTGGATATTATTTGAACAGAGCAGAAGCCATCGGCAGCGTCTGGGAAAAAGTGGATGAGATTACGGAGTGCTGTGTGACTCGAACAACTCTTGTCCTAAGGCTTGTACAAACTGATTTGAACTACACAATGCTCTGGAGAGATTGGGCTAGAGAGACACTTTTTGTTTGGTCAATGTGTATGTGTCATCGATATCAAAACAGAGAGAAAAGATCCAGGGTGTGAGAGAGAAATGTGCATAGTGGTGTGTAGCAATGGATTTGATAAGTCCGAAACAAACAAGTGGCCATTAGATAGTAATAGATGTTGCAGAAAGGACAGCAGAAAAATATTGTCTGTAAACTCCGAGGGTAGGAGAGATTCTGAAAGTAGTTTTTAAGCCAGCACTTTTTTGGGGGAAGATGCAGTCTATGTGTGTAGTATGTTAATGCAAACGAATCATTCTAATCAGGGCTAAAGAGAGGATCATATCATAGCCCACTGAGAGGCTTATCAATATCCCTGCTTCAAAGGAGAGGGCTAACAGCATGGGCCTGAGAAATATCTTCAAATTACTGCAGTTGTATCAAGGAATCAAGGAATAGCCCTCCTAATGAAGGAGCGAGGAATAATTATAGGGTAAATAATAAAACCGGCCGACATCAAATAAGCCTGAAATGGATTTTTCACCCCTGGCATGATTTTTGGCATTTTTCCTACACTAGAATATACTGCGCCATGCTTGCCTTGCAAATGTATTTGGCCTTGTCAATATTTTCAGCTGATTTTCTTGAGTGAGCTGAAGGCGCCATAAAGCAGTTTTGAAGAAATAAAATATAGTGTGTTGCGTATGCTCGCACCAGACGGCTCACACATACACTCTGACAGTCACATAGAGATCTGAGGATAGCTTAATTGAGCATACTTGGGCATACCGCAACATACTTGAGCTCCAATTATTCCCCTTTTTGTTCTGTCAGCTTCGACTGTTAATAGCTCGAGCTTATTGTTCATTATAAGTACAGGTTCAGCTTTCATTTAAATGGAGTGAAAAGCAGATTTAAACTCCTCACATAGCCGCATAAGTAAATTCACTTTGAAGCCAAACTCCTGTCTTTTTTAGCAAGTAATCTTTTTGACTTCCACGCACATATATTTGGCGGAGCTCGCAAGATGAAAGGTAAGGTAGCGGCTTGTCAAAAACTATTAATGTGGGAGTAAAAGTAATTATATTGGCATCTCTTTGAAAATCAGACACATTGTCGTGAAGTGCTTCCAGTGGATGCGGTTGCCTGTCTGTACTTGTAGGCTGTTGCATTTGGTTGAAAAGTTAATAATGAAGCCAAGCATTGAGCATAAAAAAGAGAGCGAGAGGAAGGTTAAATAGCTGTGATTTGACTACATGAAACATGATAAGAGTGGGATAATTTACTGGTTCCCATCTCGCATGAATGTAGTTTAACCTGCATTATAAAAACAGATAGTCTGCCGAGAGCCACACTGAATGTCTGGTTGGTTATCTTTTCTCACAAAATGCAAAATCAGGTCAGGCAGTGACACGGGCAGGCATCCAATCGATATTTGTTGTTCCTTCTAAATGAATGGAGTTAGTGTATGGGAAAATGTGTTGAGTAAATGTATGTTATATCTGTTTCTGCAGGTCACTGCCATAACGTCTTGTTATTGTGCTTAATGTTTGACGCTCACAACATTTTAAGGATTTTTTCCAGCTATCTGTGTGTTATTGAGTAGTAGTTTGTTTTAAATTATGATAATTAAATTCATGCCACAACTAATGGGAACTATTATATTGCATATCTGTCTGCAGAAAGGCCAGTATTTATAAGCCTATTCTTTTTTCTTTTTTTTGATTAACCTAAGCCACAAGCACTTCATGTACAGATTCTATTTGTCCGAATAAGAATTGGGCGGCTGTGGCTCATTAAGGTAGAGCCGACTGTCCACTAATCGGACATTTGGTGGTTCGATCCCTGGTTTACATGTTGAATTATTACAGTTAAATGGTAAACCAAAACATGTTTCTGAAAACATTTAAGGTGAGAAATAGACAACTCATTAACAGAATATTGGGTTTATATTGAAAAACGCTGCTTAGTTTTACTGTTTGAATTCCATTTTATCTGCCTCCGTTTTGAGATAGCAGTGCAGGAAGCAGTATGGTGCCCATGATCTGTTTACAAACTCTCCCTAGTTTTACCATGTGATAATATTTTGGTCCAACTTTGAGAGGGGACAGGGCGGGGGGTGATGTCCACACAGTGGTTAGATGGAGGGAAGTCTACTACAGTTCATTTACACACACTACCCACATTGTGTTGATATAAAGCTTGTGTAAAATCAGCAAAGTATCCCTTTAACAGACAGATAAGAAAGATAATTTAACTCTGCAATTAAGCACACAAGCCTATTTTCCAACATTTCAAAATATTCCTTTAAGTGCTAAACATTAAAGATTAAAAACTTAATCTATTCAGACGACTATGTTATATCCTTGAAGTTCATCGATCCGATGGGCTGAAAACTCTTGATGTTGGCTGACTATTATTGAGTCTTATTCATTGTTAGTGAGGTCACACATGCACACAGAGGAGCAGCTGTCTGATTGGCTACTTATCACCATGACATCAAGAATTTCCAGTGGACAAGACTGCTGTCAAGTTGATTGTGTCCAAGTTGACATTGTTCAATGAGGGACGTCTGCTGCAAAACAATCAGAGGTGGAACGTCGGCTGAGACCCAGAGATATAATACTGTTTGAGGTTGTTTTTCATTCTATGATCATGGAGCGTGTCTCCTCTGATATTCCCTTCACTCATTCACTGATGTGTTCATTTATTTATGGATCAGGCTAAGCAACCAACAGAGAATTCACATCAGCCTTCCTCTGGAGGAGCCCTGTCACATCTACATATTTTTAATAGCTCATAACTCAAACAGTCCTGGCTTGACATGTCCCATCAAAAAGATGCAACACTTCGTCTGACATCTAACTTTCTCGCCGAAAACCTTTGGATGTGTGTCCCATTAACTCTTCATGTCCTCCTGTCCACGTTTGTCACCTCAATATACATTACAATGACCTTCAAGTGCATGTGCAAAAATAAATGGCCTGTTATTGTATCTGAAGCATCTATACAGCAGCCTGTTAAAGCTCTTCAGAGCTAGAATACATACAAAAAATACTGGATTGTCTCCACTTCATTATTGATTATTAATTGCATATACGGGCTTGGCCTACACAAAAATAGCCAAATGCCATGAATTTTAAGATCTTGTGGGTGGAGTGTATTGTAAGTCCATATCTACCCCACCATGGCTGGCCAGTTGCCATGTACGTATATTCCTCCTCCTCCGGCCTGGAGGATAAAACAGTTTTAACAGCCAAATGAATCAGGGATGCAACAGCTTCCTGCCAGCTTTGATTTCAAGTCAATATTTACACCCAAGATTAAGGGAAGTGAAAAGCAGCAGCAGCTATTAAACAGAGGATTTATCATCGGCACTTAAAACACACTTGCCTCTTCAAAAATATAGGACTGACAACGAAAAAGCTGAATATGCAAAAGTCACACACCCAAAATTAAAACAAGTTATATAAATCACACTGGAAGTAATGAACAAAAGAACAGAAACAACTGTGTGTAACGCATTATGCTACGCATTGCTGTTTTTAAGCTTCAGGATCACAATGTCTGACACGACTTCGACGGTGGGCACTGGACACTATTTGTTTACAAGATGCTGGGATAAAAGTTCACCGGCACTGTGCCCGAATTCCAGCGTGGGGCCATTTCAGATTTGCAAATATTCATCAAATATAGATATTTATATGTCTATGGAAAATATTGAATACTTTTTAAACTGTCACGAAGCAAGAACATAAATGTATCTATACAGAAATTAGGAACCCTATTTTCTTTTGATCAATAAAACAGACCTTTATAATAATGAAAACTTTTTTTTAAACTGTGGCTCAGCATAGTTCATGTTCATGTTCTGCACATGAGGGCGTTACATTGAAAAAGCACTGCAATTAATATTTTTGTTTTCATATAATTGTCACAACTGTATGGACTAATTTGTCATCGACTGACATCAGTTTTATGATGTATATGCTGTTTAAAGAGCAATTCAGAATGGAGGAACACGTGTTGAGAAGTCTAAAAGATACTGGAATAATGTTCTGGAAGTAGAGCTTGGAACAATTACTGGAATGTGGGGGTTTTTTCAACTAAGGAAACAGTGAGCTACATTAGATAATAAGGCGTTTTTCCGCTATTTGGACCCTTCATGTTAACATGAAGATCAGGGTTTGAAATGAACTTTTATGTCCACCTGCCACCACGGCTTGTGAATTCAAAAATCTACCAGCCACTCACAAGATTGCCACTGTGATTTTGGCTGGTGAGTAAAGCAAATCTAGCAGCCACTAGCAGATTTTACCAGTATTTGGCTGGTGGCTGGTGCTAATTTCAAACCCTTGTGAGGATTCACATTTAGAAATGATCAGATTCAGTGTTACTGTTAATTTCTGAAATGCAGGTATGGGAAAGATCATCTTTCTCAAGGTACACTGTTCAAGTTTATGATTACGACTTGGCTCTTGGTTAAAGTTCGTGCTAAAGTTATAATCCTTAACATTTTTATGACCTGAAACCTCATTATTCAAAGTATTTTCTGTAATAATCATACAGTGTTTTTACATTATTATTTCTGTATAAAGTAGTTTTTTGGGTTGTAGTTCAGCATTCATATTATCTACACAGGGAAGTCAGAGGAAAATGATACAAAGACAGTTTGTATTAGCCAAATTATTGTGTCACCGTTTACAGTTAAAGTTTGTTACTGCTCATGCAAATGTAACAATTTGCCAAAGCTTTACATTACTAGAATTCAACTGTCTAGCTTTTATTGAGAAGCCGTAGTGTGTTTGCCAATCACAATCGCTCCACAAAAATGCATCTTCAAAACCCTAAAAAAGACCCTAACATAAAAAACTAAAATGGTAATTTTCAGCTTTTTTTGTCAGCAGATCCTTTGTAATTTTGCAACGGAGTAATGGAGCAAGAAAGAGCTGCCACACTGAGCTGTTAGATGAACACCTACTAGCAACAGTCTGAACACCTACAAATTTCCGTGCACATCTTTGGCAATAATTACTTTCTCACATATTTTCTTTCATTCTTCTATGGGTAAATTTATGTTATTTTTTCCTGTTCTTTTTTTTTTTTTTCCAACTTTCCCACTCTGTCAAAGTCCATCCATTCAGAGCACTGACGTCATCATATCCAACCAATTACCTTACCTCGCTACAGCTCTCGGATGCTGCTCTTGAAACATCATTGCAAGTCTGTTAGTCTGTTTCTAAGATGTACCGCTCATCTCCTCCCCATCGTCACCTCCAAGATTTTCCAGTGGTTTCCATCAACCACCTACTGGCTTTACTCCACCACCACCAGCGTCTCGACTCACGGGGATCCTGTTCCATCTCTTATATTCATGTAGGCTTATGATTAATGAAGTTTCACATCACAGTTTTTCTCTTCCTTCCAATGTGAGTTTAATTCAATATCCTCTTAAATGACAGGAAATTAAAAAAATAATGTACACTTTACATATGTATGCATTTATGTGTGTGTACGTAGGTGCATGCTCACATGTACTTTCTTTATTTCTATGTTATACTTCACATGGTTTCTAACATTTGGTGGAGGTGAATGGAAAAATATATATTTTTAACAACCGTGATATATTTATAGTTAAACTCAGTCATGACAATATTTTGTACATCGTCATTGCTGACAAATCCAGACATTATGAAACTGCTAAACAAAGGCTTTTATGTCTATTTTTCACGTCTTGGCGGTGCTTTTTGTGGATGGTGGTGGCATGTGGCTGCAAGCCAACCATCAGGATAAGGAAATCATTTGCCAATCTGTAAACTTGCCTTCTACAGACTTTTAGCTAGCTAGCTGCAAGCTGGCCAGGTCAAGGTTTTCAAATTTAAACATCAGTAAACAAAGAGGAAAACATGGAGAAGAAAAAGCACTAACTGAACTGCCATCCTCCTGGTCATTGTACAAGAGTACAATGGATGCACAAGTTTCCAACAGGATATCACAAACTAATATTCTTTGATTCAACTTTCACATTTAAATAAACAGAGTACTGCTTTCACTTTCATGTTGTGGGACATTTCTGTGTTTTTGGGACACTTATCTTTGGCCAAACGGAATGCCACTGTATTATTTTTTTCAGACTCTCTTTGAGAGCTGGAAAGAAGTTTGTTTTTCTGCTTTTTTTTTTTTACAGGCTGTGGCCTAACAGCTCCTAAAAGTGGAGGCTGCCTGTTAGCTTAGGAAGCACTTGATTTGATGTGTGTGATCATGTTAGCAAAAGGAAAGCCAAAATCATAATTCTGATAAATATTCACGTAATTGTGCAGCTCTTAAACGTGTAAAAAATTATCTCTGAGGAATAAAACTGAAAAATAAAACTCTACTACGATAAAGCAAAATATTACTGAGCCAGTTTTCCTGTGAAAGCATTTTCAACTAACACCTTATAAAACACTGAAAAAGAAGTAATAATAGTCAGTGTTACAAAAAACGTGTCCACTTACAATTATAATATCCTGAAATTGTTCTCTTTCTACCACTAGTGCCTTTTTTGTCCCCAGCTAAAGGTGGAGAGAAGCAGAAGGTACTGTACGCAGCAACAACAGACTGAAACATGTCTCAAAAAGCATTCTCTTGCAAATATACTGTCCATCCACACACTGTAGATCAAACTAAATCAATATACTGTATTATGCAATAGACAAACACTCCTAATTGTAGTATGTTGAGTAAGAGTATGTCTAAAGCAGCGGTATAGTGTTGGTTTAACATGTAAACCTGCATATTGTTGACGCCTCCATACTATATTTTAGCCTTTGCCTGGGTCGTGAATGAACAAGGAATTCATGGGGAGTTCTTATGTGTAACAAAATAAAAAAGTGAATGTGCACAATGCTTTACTATGCTGTAATTATCGGTGTCCACGGAGGAGGACATTGAAATAACTATGGTGTCATCAGCCCAGTGTGTCTGAGAGAGGATCATTCATCAAACACTATGGACAAAGCCAGTCAAGATCTATGACACAGCATTACCATTACTCTGAGAACCTGGGAGCGTTGAACAGTAAAGAGATTTATATCCACCCGTTGCTTCACATGAATGTTGAAGCTGGTGGTATTTCATGTAAAGTGTAGAACAGCCATGCTTCAATACCTATCTTCCCTTTCTGCACTATCTGATCAGATTAATACACTTCGTCGTCTTCAGTAAATGAAAGAGGTCTAGGACTGTCAACGGTTAACCATTCATCACTTAACTGAGAGAATATTTCTGGTTACACATTTTGTTACTCTTTCGCTACAAGCATGCGCAAATTAATGTTGGAGCTAGCTAGCAGCATATCTCATATTGTGATTACTGCAAGTAATACCATCCTAACCCAACAGCAATGTTGCAGAAACATTGTGCTCAACCTTCGACCCCCCAGGTTACCGGGGTGAATAAGCGACTCAAATTTGAGCTGCAAACCCCCTTTAGCATTCATTACTATCACTGTTGGCACTGTTAGCACCGTGGTGCTGAGATATTTGACAATGCTAAGAGGTTTTGTAGCTGAAAAAAGTCTCCCAGGGCAACCTGGGGGAGGAGCAGTGGGTAAACAGGACATTAGTTTGTAGTATCACAAACCACAAATAAATAAAACAGAGAGCTGTCTTAACGTGGCGCCTCATGTTGTGATTTCATTACAGTGCAAACTCTTGATCTCGTCTTATTCAAGGAGCCACCTTACGCGAATCTGACAGGAGTGAGTTATGAGATGCTATGACTTTAATCTATTGCAACCGCACAAACATTGGCTGACCTTAATTTCTGTGCTTATAACGCTCGGTGCTTGAAGGTATTAGAGTTGGATCCTTGTCTTGTTCTTTTGGCTCCCTGCATCTCTCTCCCTTTCTGTCTCTTTAACCAGTTGCCCATCATTTGTCTTGTCAAAAGCAGAGGGTAGACAGGAAAATGGAAGCATGCTGGTGGGTGGGTGTGTTTGCCTGCGTGATTACTGGAATCTTGCGCAGTGTCTCTGACCTGTTTCACACAGCGCTTTGTGTGTTTTTACAGCACTGTGAAGTATAAAGTCAATCATATCTGAACCTCACATATATCAGTTGGCCCTTGCACCATTCAGTCAGTTAAGTATTCATCAGATAAACCAAGATGTCCTTCCGAATGCACAGATGAAAAGTATGTTATTATCTATAGAACGCGTAAGAAGTAGCACAGACGTTTTTCTTTAATATCTCTTTTTCTCAGAACGCCATCTGATGTTGTTTAACACATGTAAGAGACGCCAGATACGGAATAACAGAAAGGAAAAGGGGTAATACTGCACCCTTTTTCCATTTTCTTCACACAGAAATTGAGATGGTGCACGAGAGAGAGAGAGAGAGAGAGAGAGAGGAAACTGGCTGCAGCTAACAGAAATGATTATTTAAAATGAAGGAAAAAAGAAATTTTACAATAGTCACACCTGGTATTTCAAAAGCAAACCATGCTGGGCTGGGATGTTAGTTATGTCCTTAACTGTATTAAAAACCTCAAAGGACCGTGTTAGAAATCACACCTGAAGAACAATAATGTACAACAAAGCTGACAAATAGCCAGCCATTAGCAGAAATTTAAAACGTGCAAAACTGACGGTGACAATATGAGCTGAGTATTCTAGTTCATCACAGAGATACAATGTATTTTGTGAATGTCAGCTGCAGATGAGTTGGTGCCTGACATTTGCTGTCCTTGTGGTAAACAACTGCTAAAAGCACAGCTAAATGTTGTCAAGGAAACCTTCATTTGAAGTTTTCTTACATGAACATATCAGTCCGGATGACATGCCATCCATTTTTGTCTGAGCTACTTATTTTTTACTTATTTTTTTCCTGGTAAAGTGAAGCATGACCGAAGTTGTCAAACTACTGGGTCATTCCAAGAGTGTTTTTGAAACTTGGTTTTTCTATTACTGCATATGTGTCTGAAGTGTGTCTTCAGACATACATAAGAAAGACAGTGATGCAAATAATTATACAACAAGTGGATCTGACCAGACAATCTTGTAAACTAGTTATTCAGAATGTGATCAAATCAGCATGACAGCTTAATTTAAAAAAACAGTTACTACTACGAGTTGCTGTTAGACTGCTGCTAGACAGCCCTGTTAATAAAGGTGTGTGCGTTCCTTGTCGGAGAGCAAACATTTTTGTGACCACATTGAAAAAGTTGTTGAAAGGCTAAAAGCAACAAATATGGATTGAAGCAATGAGATAAAAACATAATTTGGGGAAATGATTACACCTATTTTTGATAAATTTTGACTTTTTGACCTAACAACACTCTGGAATGAACTATTGTTCGAAATGTTTGGATCATAGAGGCTGTAACTGTGAGTGTGTGACACAGCGATTCCTTAACAATGGACCTAAATAATGTTAACATATTAGTAGGTATGGAATTTTGGCCCCTCTAGTGTTAACATCACTTTTTATTTATCTTCCCAGATCTTATAAACACAATAAACACAGAGCCGCAGGTTTTTGACTCACAATGGCTGGAAAAATGTGCCTGGTTCAGACACAATGAGGAGGAAATGAAGAAGAACAGGAGGCTGAAATGTTTTCCTTCTGTAATGGGCCCACATTTTAGTGCTGTTTAAAGGCTTAGTTTGCATCATGCGGACTATTTTCCTCTTTTCTTTTTAAATGGATAGTTCAAATTTTTGGCACTTTCAGTGTAAATTACTGTATTTCTATTTTTGTATATTCCATTTAAAGAACCACTAAAACACACTTAAATATAAAAAATCTTACTGAAGGACACATTTTGCTATCTTTTTGAGTTGTTATAAACTGATTAGCTTTAAGTATCTGAAACTGTGGTTAACTGGCATGAATTTAATATTATGAAATTGAAAAATCCCAAAATTTTTGCCACTGCCTTAGGGAGCACCTACCACTACCGCCATTTGGAGCCACGAAAAACCCTGCCTACAGCAGACGAAAGTGTAATACTGCGACAGTTTCATACATATTCATATTGATTGGTGCAGGATTTCAGAATATTATCTACCTTTTTACCCTTTTTTTAAATCATCAGCTAGACTAAGAACATTCACAGTGAAGCTTTGAACCTGCAGTGATCTGTAGCACTATAGCAATTTGGATATTCCCCACGTCACTAAGAGCAAAGACTGACAATTCATTCTGTCCTAACATCAATGTGATGTTAATCACTGAAGTCATTTATTTCCCTTAAACTATGGAGCCAGCTGGAGGCTGCAGCAATAACAGCACTCTGATATTCCTCTCCATAGCCACTCAATCAGGATATTAATTGCCCAGCTATGTCCTCCTGTTATCAATCTCTACCAATCACACTTTATTAAATAAAGATACAATTGCCTTCTGGTACACACACACACACACACGCACACACACACACACACACACAAGCGGGTTTTATCATTATGTATCTACTGTCGACGACTCTGCAGCTCTGGACACACAAAGATGATCAGCTCAAGACTCATGTATCACTATCAACACTAAACACATAGTCCAGGCTTTCCAATTAAAATCCTTTTGCATGTTTCTTTCCACTGGTGTTTGGTGCGTTTAAGTGTATGCACATATGTTCAAGTATTATAACGCTGAAGGTTGAGGCGAACATTCTGTTCAATATTTAGAGCTGTAAGGAGCGGTTGTTTACCTCTTCTGATGTACCCCACTATTTGTTGTCCGTCCTGCCCACGTGAAATGACTCAGTGGCTTGTGGGCTGCCGTAGAGACGGTTTTAGTTTGGAATAATGATTCTTTTAGTTGATCAGATCTGCTTTACTACCCACATTAAAATTTGTCAAATCAAGCTTGGTTCAGAGTTTATTGTCAATTTCATGCATTTTGGAGTTGTGGGAAATGGTTTTAGTTTTGGGCTGCTAATTGAAAAGTGCTCAGACGTCCTTTCTGCAAACAGAGTATCTCATTTGTGCGAGAAGGAATAGTAGAGCACATAACTTTAGTTTTAGAGAACAGTTTGTAGAAGGCCACCACACAGACTTGCTGTGGTAGTGTCGCAGTTTTATTGTGTTTTGGGTTTTTTTTTCTGTTTTTTTCACTTCAACCACAACCCAACACTAAACATCACAGTGGCTACAGAAAGCAATGCAACAAACAACAAAGGAGTAATATCAAAAGTTAACTGATGCCTCAGTGTCCTTTGGGTCTCACACAAATCATACAGGGGATTCCCTGGATGCAAAAAGACTGAACATCCAGATGGCTTCATTTGTGTTTCACATCAGGGCTCATGCAAATGTTAGTATGTAGAGCATTGCAGGCTCGGAAACATAAAGTTTAAATATCAAAAAAAAAAAGTTTCTGCTCAGTTTGTCAACTCTTCTGACTGAAGGCTAAAAGAAAGTGGGACAGAAACATGTCAAAAAAAGGTGAGGATGTTCACATCATTATCAGTTAAATGATTTCACTCGATGTTTCACTTCGCCTTTGAGCACAGACAAAATTGAATGCTGGGTTCAAATTAATTGCCTTTGTGCTGTTATCATCCTCCCACAGAATGGCTTTTATCAAAATCATTATCTAATGGCTGAAAAATTCTGGTTAAAGCTCGCACAGCTAGCAACAACTCACTCATATTCTTTTTCATGGAAGCATAAATGACCCACATCCATTTTCCTCCCACACCCTCGCCTTCCTCACTGACACTACAGTTAACATAATGCTGCAGTGCATTACCCAACAGATCCACAGCTGCAGAAAGAGAAAAAGGAGCAGATTAGTACCTAATAGCAATGTCGGGGCTCATTCGTCATTATGCTGACCCGCCCACTCACCTTGTATCGATGGATGACCCCATGTCAATCATTGACCAGGTGTATTATTACCCACTGCAGCCAATCACAACCTGACTTTTAAATCACTGCCGGGCTGCCCTGCATTTGAACCTCGCGATAAGGTCATTTAATATGTAATATATTTCTAAAATATGAATAAATGTAATGCCTTTATCTCTCAGAGTACAATCATTAAAGTGCTGAAGTTCTGACTCAAATATTTTAGTAAGATGGAGCATTCAGCGTGCCTTTTCAGTGATGTTAAAGCATTTAAAAAATGCATAATCAAATAATATATACAGTTAATTCATCCACTCTTTATCTTAAAATGGCGTGGGAACTGGCACTACACATACTAAGTCTGTAGTGGATGACAGAGTGAAAGGGTAAGAGCTGCAGCCTGTCGGTTGTGACCGTGGGTTGGCATTATTACTGTTATTCAGAAAGTGTAACTGCACGCATCTTGCAGAGGCCACCGGTTATTTATGATTGTTAAGCACCTGAATTGATGTGTCGCAAAAACATAAAACAAGAGTCTTATGAACGTACGGTTACTGATTACAGGCTGTTCTGTGTGTCAGGAAGAGTCTGTCACCAGTGGAGGATTTGTGAGGCTTGTGTGACGCAGACTGAAGCACATTCAGGTCGAGGGAACAATACAGTACACAGGCCATTAAGCTTTTAGACACAGTAGAGAACAACTGTCATATTTAATTGCAAACACACATGCAACTGCCGGTACATACACACTATGTTTGTGTGTGCCTGAAAATGAGAAGGGAAAAGTAATCGATCTTTTTTTAACCATTTTAGTGATATTAATAACTGACTATTTGCTGTGACCTCCATCCCTCTGATTACTATTGATACAAGACTGTGTGCTCCAATCTAGCACTCAATGTATGCAGTTTATAATAGGGGTTGACCGATATTGTTTTTTCATGGCCAATGCCGATTATTATTATTATTATGATTATTATTTCCAATAAAAATGAAAATATTTGAGTCAATATTTATAATTTGGAATATTACTAACTCCAACTCAAAACTTTTTTTAAAAGCTTTAAGTAAATGTTTAATCAAAACTGAAACATCATATACAGCAAGTTCCCCACAACATTTGTTGTCAGGTGAAAAATTAAACAAAAAATGTATAAATAAAAACATCTCCCTGAGGTTTTACACAGTAAAAGTTCCTTCCATGCTGACACTGTCTGCAATTCTTAATTAGTTAATCTGCGGTAATGAACATAAATGCTGATACCGATAATTGGCAAAATGCCAAATATTAGTCACAATAATAAGCTAGGCTGATGATCTGTCGACCCCTAGTTTATAGGGTTATTAACTGCTCGAAAACTGTGGTTTTGTAATGAGTTCAGGATATCAGACAGAATTAGACAAAAGTCGGTTTCTCATTTTTAGCTTGAGTAAAGGTGCCTTTTGCTCAGAGCGAACTATTATGGACAAGGCTATTTCCAGGAACAAAAGCCAAAGTTACACAGCTGACGCTTGAAATGTTTGCCGTTGTTACAAAGTAACATCTCCAGTCTCTCTGTCTTCATCTGTTCGTGTATGTACTATAGAGATCCCAACAGATAACGTTTTTCTGTGGGCCAACAAGGAAGTTAGTGTCACCCTGCTTCCCTCATCAAAAAGCCAATGGGATCATTGCAGAAAATAAGCTCTGTGGTGAACAAATGTTTATGATACATACACGCTTTGTTCAGCAATATCATCTTCACAAATTAACACCACCACTTTGCTCAAATGCAATTGCCAGAATTAAAAAGCTAATGTTACCTATAAACAAATTACACTTTCGTTGCGTTGACAAGCTGTAAAGCCGTGCTCAACGTGATGATGTTCTCTGGTCTTATTTAGCCATATGTCAGCAACCGCCTATTTGAGACACATTAAAGCTTGTGGGATATTTAATGACAAAACGTGAAATCTCTTAAGCTTGTGTTGACCACAGACCTTGTTTCAGGCTTCTAACCAAAAACCCATTACGCCACCTCGTCATACTCTAGAAAAGGTACTATATAAAAGGTAAAGAGCTGTCTTACCTAAAAAGCTGGTAGTAAAAATGATATGTAATTTGTGCCACACACTGCCAGTAGATTAGAAGTTTACCAGTATTATGGTACAATACTATGAGAAATTTTTTATTTTTCTAAACAGAGATATGTTATAATGTAGATAGTTAATGATACATTCACTCTTGGCCTTGGAAGTTCTTAAATTAGGTAACTGCTAGTTAGCAAGGCATGCCAATGTTAATTTAGCACACTGTTAAATCCATGCCTCACGTAGTATATTTTGTATTTTCTAGTCTTGTGTCCCAGGGTTACAACCACAGAAACAATAATGAAATCTTGGAAAAAAAAGATAAAGGTCAGTGGCTATGAATAGCCTAGACAGAGCACTCAGTTCATCTTCCAGATTGCATCTTTATCTTAACTTCAAATAAAGTGCTTAAAACACACACATTCATCTTAGTGTATCAGTCCATAATGGAAACCAAAGTGCTATAAATTGCCCATCAGTCCTGTTGCTGTGCACTTTTATGAAATAGCTGTCAATATCTCTCCTCATTACAGCGTACTTCTTACACAATACTCCACCTATAACATTCTTGAACATATTTTCCCCTTTATCACTTAGCGATTCATGGCAACTACAATAGCAAAGTGCCATTACATTAAACCACAAGCACTACAACATAAAGATTCTACTTAAACCAGAGCAACTGTGTACCCTCTATTGAAAATCAAGGAAGTTATCAAAATAACCATTTCTATGGAGGTGTGTAGGAGCCAGAATAATAAAACTGTGCAGAGTAAATGAATCTAGCAAACTGCCTGCAAAACGACACACAAAACAAGAAAAATACCCAGAGTTTGGTGCCTGCCCAACCTGCCCAATTGGATCATATGGGGGGCACATTGTTTTTTAGAGAGGAAATCCAAACACACTACTTCGCCATGTGGACAAATTAGAAGTCTAAAAGGGGCTGCCGTCGCTATGTTACGATTGGGCAATTTGAGCAAGGGTATTAACCATATTCCTGAAGCAAACAGACAACAGAAGTTATTTTCCTGTGACAACAAGAAGAACACTCATTCATATCTTTCTAAGTTTATTCTTAAATTTGCCCTTCAGAAAAGTCTATGTCTGACTCATGTTGTGTTCTTCACACCTGTGTTCTTATAATGATGAATCCCAAGTCCTCGTAATTTGACAGCATGTACCAGTTCATATTAATTAGCACTGGTAAACACCAGAAAAGTCCCCATAAAAGGCCATGAAACTGCAGTGCCGTGTGCACACACAAAGACTAAACGAGGAAAATTTTAGAAAAAACAGTCTGAAGAGGGCAGAGGACTGGACTCTGAAAATAAAGCTTCTGAATCTGTTTGAAAGTGGAGGTGCTCCTGGAGAAAGTGAACGCCACACCATCTGTTATTTGTAGTGTCAGGTGGATATAACATCACACAAAAGATGCATGAGATGCTAAAAATATGCATTAATTAAATCTTTGACTCGCAAATCGCAAACTTTGTGCATTACAGCAGAACGGCTGAGTACAGACATGAGCGCTGCTCAATCTGGGGGGGGGGGGACAATTACACGCAATATTTCTGTAAGACAATAATAGCTCACTTTGATCGCTGCTTTGTCACTGTTAATCCTGTCCGTCCAAACCGCCAGTGATATTCTCTGGCACAATCAATTATAAGATGGCATGGTATCTAATAACATAAGTGATGTGAACCACAGTGGTATCATAGTGTTTATTTTAAAAGGCCATAATGCATTTTTTTAATGAAATAATATTTTTATAATATAAATCCTATAATATAGAACTGTAGAATTGTAGAAAACACATCAACCCATTATTATGCAAAAACATATGAGCAGAAAGTGTGTGTAAGACTGCTTTTTTGTATCCATAGATTCTGTTCTTACCTAAGAACAAATCCCAAATAAGGAAATATTGGCTAATGTCAGAATCTTCATAAAAACTGTGTAAGTGGGATTTAATAACAAATTTCTTCTGAAGAACAGTCAGTGAATGAGGTCCAATGCTACTATATGCTTTAGATTATTCTTGCTGTTGGATGGGAGGGGCTGTTTTGAAGTGGACCTGACAGGATTAGAATAAGTGACTGGTGAGTACATGTAGCCTATTGCTATTCAGTGGACTCATTTCTCACTTAAAATCATGACCATTGGGACCTCATTTAAGGCTGAATAAAGGTTCACAGTCAGAATCTGAACTTTAGGCTATTATCATGGTAATGGCTAAAAAATCAGAGCCCTGCTTTCAAAAGTCACCAGAAATGAGAGCTTAAAGGCAGCTTTCTGAAAAATTGCATCCCACAGGAATATACCAAGTGAAAAACTAAGGAGACAAGGTAGAGAGAGAAAAAGGGGGGAAACCAGATGAGTTCGGCTTGGGTTTTCTCTAAAACGTTAACCTGGGCTGTCTCTCTCCCTGTCTCTGACTGCTACAGACAAAGGGACGTTAGGCATGATTCTGCCGGTGTCATTGGAAGACTAATGAGATGGCACCAGGCCCATGAATGGCTCATTGGCCTGATGCACATTACTGTCTGTAAGTGTTTCTTCATCCCGTTATGGCCGACCATGCAGCAGATTTTCTACCTGTATGTGAGATTGTGATGAATAACAAAAACGCACAGCATGATGGCCCACAGTACACCATCATTACATCCAAATGTTAAGGCCTGGAAGCTATTCAACCGACACCCACCTGGTGCATTCAACCGTTAAGATTTGTTATTCCAGACACACTGATTTAATTAATTCACATCTTGGTCACAGGAAGGAGTGGTGTCGTGTCAAATGCACAGCTACAAGCAAAGTAATTCATTGAGAGAAAAGAATTCATTAACAGAGCAGGCGACTGATCGATCCCTCATCCAGTTTTAGATATTCTCTGGGTGTGAACACAGTAAATGTCTAAAAGGATGGATATCAGTGAATCAACTTGCAGGCCCATACTCATGCAACTTTAACTCTCAAATGCTCAGGATTTAACTGACATGATTTCTGTGTTGTGCATGTTTGATTTAGTGCAGCGGTGTCTAAACTTTTCTGAACTGGGGCCAGATATATTAGGATCTCTAATGATATTCAGCTATTTTGCTGCTTGAAAAAGCTTTTCCCATTTGTTAAGATTTATGAAATCAGCCTAAGTCACATCTCCAGCTGACTTAATGCTGAGGTTCTAATTCATAAATAATCAATGCTATCTTCTTGCTTCAGCCAATCCCAAGAGATCCTTTACTTCTCCTCAAGAATTTAACGCTTCTAGATTAACATTCCTGGTCTATTTCACAACTTTCATGGAGGACTTTGATTGATATTTGCCTCATTATTATTAATAAACCAGGATAGATTCCCAAAGGAAAAAAGGACACCTAAGTATGTAAAGAAATTTAAAACAGTACCATACATTATCCATAAAACTCAAAAACGGGTGTTGCCCAGTCCCCTGAGGCTCATCTCCAGGCTAGATATGCTCCTTGGCATGAAAAGGAGGGCAATGAGAGAGCAGAGTGAAGCAAAAAATGAGAACACAGTATTGGGTGGTATTTCAGCATGGGATGCCCAGCCAGACTTCAGGGAGGTAATTAATAAACAACAACAAAAATGTCCAAGCTGAGACCTCCAGGGGCACCCTATGCTTCCTCAGATCTCTGTCCAGGAAATGAAGGCTGGGCTGGGTTTATGTGGATCGGGGATCCATCCGGAAGAATAATCCTAGAAATAGTAAATATGTTTCCTGGTCTAAAGGGGATGGGGGGTTTAGGGTTAACAATATCTGTCACTTTCTATAATAAAAATATTTTTAAAAACCTATCTAATTAAAGACATGAAAAGGTTGGAGGAAATGTCTTGAAATTAACATGTCTGCTTAAAATGACATTGGATATGTAGATTTGTGATAAAAGGACTAAATCATATTTTTATCGTCATCACAATATGAACATGCACAATCAGCTCATCGCAGAAGACTGCTAGAAATGTGATGGATTAGAAAAAAGATTTGCAGTAAATTTTCCTTTTAGCAAATAACTCTAAGAAGGATATATGCCACATTGGCAGGTAAATGTTTGTCCCAAATTAGGAACAGGAGCCAATACCCCAAAATCGGTAGCCAACGTTACCTTTTTCAGTGCTTTACTCTCTGTGTAACAAGAAAAATATTATTTCAATTGCAAAAACTAAATCAGAATTTCTGAACTTCAACATTTTTATTCATTAAGAACATTTTCCTTTTTGTCAGGTTGGACAAATAGTTCTGGCCAGCTTTGCATTTCACATTAAATATTCAGCAAGCGTCTGTGTCGAGTTTTGAAAAGTGTAACCACATGCTTTTGGTTTGCTATTGCCCTTGGTGTCTTAACCACAGACACGTTTCTCACACGGACATCAGCAGATACACACTCATCCTTATCTAAGCAGCTGTCTGCACCAGCTCTATCCAGGCTCGCGTCTTAGTTGTCTCTCAGAGGTATAACCGCGACCTGAAGCATTTATTTATGCTTCAACTCTATTTTTTACTCATGTAAACAGGAGGTTGGTTTTTAGTGAATACATTTATCTACATTTTGCAACCTGTGCGGAGCAGAGTGTGCTCCTCTCTGGCCAGAGAGCAGCACAGTCTTGCAGCACGTTTGCCGAGCAGCCGGGGAACAAAACATGGGAACTTGTTAGTTAATAAGGAGCTGCAATGTTAATTCATGGACAAACTGTATCCAACATGGTACACCTGTCTGCCCTGAGAGTAACTCTCTCTCTCACTCGGCCAAACACTCGCTACCCACACACACTACGAACTGCACTATCAGGTATCAAAATTTCGTACTGATTGATTTAATGGGAATATGCACTTGGTAGTACCGATGTAATTCAGTTGGTGCCCTTAAAAGTAACTGGTTCAGTTTCCCAACCGTAGAGAGTAAGGAGTAAAGAGAAAGCCTGATGAGGTCTATCTAACACAAAAGGAGACAGAGTGCAATCACTGATAAAGCCTTAGCTTGTGGCTTCCTTTGATGCCTGACCGGTTCTGCAAAATAACAAATCCCTTCAGTCTCAGGCTGCACACAGAGAACCTGACAACTACTCTGTATCTCTTGGACTATAATAACACATTGAAAATATGGATGGTTGGGGAATTTCGATGAAAACAAATGATTGAAATAGTGGCATCAGTGAGAGCAGCCTCTCAGTTGTATGTGATTCGGACAAAACTTTTATGTGGTGCCCTTTGTGTTATAGGCATAAATGTGCCATTTAACCCTTCGAAACCTGGGCAAATTGGCCTGATTCCTTAAAAAATATAGATGGGTTAGGGTTAAGTAAAGTAATTAAGTAAGTAAAAAATCACCTCAAAATTAGCTAAACAAAAAAACAACCAAATGAACAAGAAATAAACAAACAGGAAAGTAAGAAAAAAAATATTTTATTTAATTTTGTACATAAAATAATTGTAAATATATATTTATGATAATCAGAAATATAGTTCTCTGGAAAAAGAAAAAAAGCTTTTTTAAAACTAACTTTCTAAATCTACTAATTTCTTGCCACATTGCTTGTTGCCTTTTTTCATGTTTTTGAGAAAGTCAAACCAATTAGTTCTGGGTTCAAAGGTTTAAATACTTGTGAAAGGTGTCTGAATGCAGCAAAAGAAAAGTGACATCGGTCCAGGTTTCAAAGGGTTAAAAAAAAAAGAAAGTTTAAATATTGGGAACTAAATGGGCAGCAGAGTCCTGACAGAGAATATGTCTTCTCAATTAATTTAAAAAAAGGGGTCACTGCCTCTGACCACTGACTCCACTGTATACAGAGATGAATTTATTAACAGCAACGCAAGACTTGAGAGTCACACAGCTGATCAAGATCCTTTCGCATGTTTTCTCCATCATGCATGCATTGTATGCTAAGAGGACATAGTGTTGTATAAGGGTGCTATGGCTGTTTTATTAGCTCCCTCAAACTCAATTTCCATTTAATTTGAGAGCTGGCTCCCCGAGTCTGGGCCTGGCAGCTAAAGGTATAAATCTGGCCTTATCTGGCCCCGGCATGCACAGTTCATATCCACACACCCTGTGCCAACAACAGATCTATAATTCATGGCCAAGCACACCCACGTTATTGGCTGCCCATGTATTAGAAAATACAACACAGGAAAAAGAATTCAATGTAGTGTCATCCAAACAGTTCAGAAGGCAAGAGGGTATGTTTTCTCTCCCCAGGGACAAACCATGTGACACAAACTTCTCTGTAGTGCTATTACACATAAAAGAGAAGAGTGTACTGCATCGAACTTTTTACATTTACATTCCGCTGAGTGGCTTCTTGAGTCGTTAACGCCAAGGTGAGGGTTAACATTAATGTGACCCCAAGGGTGAAAGAGTGCTGTGTTTGACAGATGGGAAATTATTCCTCCAATTAGGCTAATTGGATGCGACAGGTCAGGGCGTAGAAGCTGTTGAATGAAGTCAAATAAACAGAAGGGACGGTGGTTTTCTTGAGGAAGAGCTCTGAAAGGACCAAATCAAGCCACCATTTCTATGAAAGTCTGTTTCGGAAAATAAAATGTTGCTGCTACAACGGTGGCTGGCCTTGTAAGCAGTTGTCTGCTTTTGATGAGTTCTGCTAAAAGCTCCGTCCATGGATCATTATCCAATCATGCTCACCAGCTCGTCTGTGTCTGTCTCGTATATTGCTTGGCTGCCAAACTTCAAAACTGCCAACATCAATAGTATGAAAGTTTGAAACTTTTGTCAAAGAACGGACTGACTCATCATGAACACATTTCGGTTTTGAATTCTTCAGAGTGAAAATGTGAAAGCGGAGGACATCAAAATCTTCAAAATGAGGGGAGATAAAGATTTTGCCAAAGAACAAAAAGCACTTAAACTTACATGGGCGGGCAACAGGCATCCAAGTAGCACATGTTAACACCCCAGCATGAAGTGAGGTAGTGCGTGTCTTATGCTCCCCTCATGAGCAGGGGGTTTAGGGCTATGGTGTGTGGGCAGGTGGTGCTAAAGGGACTTTTCAACCGGCAACTCCTCGCCGGGTCGTGAGAAAGTGAGAGGGGAAATGTAGGGCAGAAGATGAGGATGAGGGCCAGTCCCTCCAGTGTCCTCGTTAATGAGCTTTACTGTGCCAGCAGAAGAGTAGAAAAGCTTCAGCAAAGCAGCAGAGCATCATGGTCAGCCTGACGCTGTGATAACTTCCTCAGCCCACCGACGGCCTCTACTGTAGCTGGGAACAGACAGCAAGATGAGAGAGACATCAGACACTAGGTAATTAGGACCACTCGAGAAAAGAGGTGGAGGAGGATACCACAGCTAAACACCTCATCCTCTTATTCTTTTCTTCCCTGATTCCTTGGGGTCATGCTTGTTTTCGCCTTGATATCTCTGTTAATGAATGAGCGCAGCGTCTATTGCCCAGAGGGGACCGATGTTTGTGTCTGAAAAGGGAGGCAGGGAGGGAGGCGGGCAGGGAGGGAAGCGGGCAGGGTTGGGGGCCCACGCAGCGTTTTGTTTGTGTTGTTCTGGAGCAGCTGGAGGCAATGACGGGGAACACAATAACAATTTTTATGCAGTGAGTGAATGCATAAGCACCCACTCATCACAAAATCATAGGCATGCAAACACAACTGTAAACCAACACCTGCTGTGGTGTGCAGCATATGAAATAACTCGTCATCAATACTATACAGCAGGTTGTGTAATTGTTGTCAAGTATGCTTCAAAGGACTTGAAAGTGTAAGTGTAAATAAAAACTCAAGTGCTGAAGAGAGAAAAGCCTTCCGAATTAAATCTTAATCAATAGAAGGATCAGGTATTAACCAAAGATAACAGACCAACATCAAATACAATATCTCGAGCTGCCCAGCAGATGAAGAATATAAAGTAGTTAAAAAGTCAATATTAGAGTGTTGCACACATTAATGCAATAATAATTATAATCCCATGATATGATAAGCATTCTGAAAAGGGCTGTTCTGTGTATGAAGTAATTCTCATTTTAGGCAAAGTATGTTTTTCATGCTAATTCTTTTGTACTTTATGCTCTTGTACTGTAAAAATTTCAGTGCATTACCTCCACTTGTAATAGAGTAATTTACACTGTGGGATCACTACTTTTAGTACTTCTAGTGTAGGATCTCAGTGCTTTTTGTAACACTGTGCTTCAAAATAAATGCATATCAGAGGTAACTTTAGTGTTTTTTAACCTGGCTGCTATTTTCCCATGTTTCTGTGTCAAAGGGACAAATAGAGACAAAAAATTTTGAAAATGGTCAAATATTGAAAGAGCCGCAGCAGTGATGTTATACTTATTGGAAATAATGCGCTGTTGATTTACATCCATTAAAATATTTACTATTGCTACTGACATGCTCAGATTGTTATTCTAAGTGTCTGATGACATTATGGAAAGGATCCCCCCAGAGAATTTTTTTTTCAGGGTTTCCCACACAACCAAAATATCTGTCGCAGCAAACAGATTTCCTATTTTTATATATACATATGTATACCATCAGAGATCAGAGTGTGCAGAGTGCAGAGTTGTTTTCCCTGCAACAATTCAACTCTTGAAAGATTTCATAACAAAACTTCTTTGACCAGACTTGGTCAAAACAAAAAAGGAAAACATTTCAATTTTTTCTACTGGGCCCTCTCTGTAATGTCGTCAGACATTCATAATAACAATTTGAGCCTGTCAGTGGCAAAATCAAGCACTTTTTATGGATGTAAATTGACAGTGAGGATTACACTGCAGCTTGTTTTGCTCTTTCAATACTGAACCAATTTCAAACATTGTTCTCACTTTGACACAAAAATTTAGGAGAGCAGGGCACAGGATAAAAACAAAAAGTCACCCTTTGATTGGAAGGCAGTGGGAGGCCCAGGTGAATAGCACATTCAGATGACACTTTGCATGGACTGAATAGGTATAATTGACCATGTTTACCAAAGCTCGATAAAGGTGCATGGCCTCGGAATTAAGAACCGATGTTAACCATAAACTTGAAGCAACTGGGGTTCACTAAAACTGACACTGCCGGAGGAGTTGCATTGTTAAGCAAGTCGGTTTTGGTTAAAGAAAAAAATGGAGGCATGCACAATTGAAGTGATTTGATGAAAGTCATGAAAACATGTAGGCCAAGTACAAAACATAACCCCATACATTTGAGTTGTACACAGTCTCCTCCAGTCCTCTATTTAGCCAGCACTCCAAGCCCTCCATCCAACTGTCCAGATGTTCCATGTACCTGCTGAAATATTCACACCTGGTCTCCTCTAGCTCGGAGCCACACAGTCCCCTCCACAGATGTGTCCTGTCAATCTAGATAAAGAGGAACATGGCCAGCTAATCACCATGCTGCTGAGCTATAGAATGCTACAGCCCTGAGACTTTCTTTTACAGAAGTTATTTTGATTTTTTTTCTTCTTTTCCATGACCTCTCAATGAAGTCTGTCCAATCTGCTTCAAACATGCACTTGAGCATGTTATGGCACCATACATGTGTTTATAGGTTTAATGTTTGTGGCGATCATCTGAAATGTGAAAGCTGTTATACTGTTAAGCAGACTGTGCTATAAAGAAGAAAGGAAAAGAAGGGAAGGCTTTGAAGAGCGCCCGAGGGGGCAATAATGTGTTGTACAGTATATCAATATACTGTAGTTGGCTTAGTAATGTTAACAGTATGATTAATATTTCATGTTCTGAATGTTGCTGAAATGGATAGTAGACTATAAACATACAGGAAGATAAGTGTTAAAATTGAGTCATCATGTTAGATTAATTGGCAGGTCAGTTATCTGGAGATGATGCGATCACCTATCATTACATTTCTAACTGGTCTCAGGATATCACAGGGTTTTTTTTTTTATATCATGAAAGGCAAGGAAATGAAATTCAATGGGCCAAACCCTACCATTTGAAACCTTGTGAATAGGCAGATGGTTATCTCAGCTCAAAGTATCAGTTAAAAGGTGTGCACAGTCCATTGTCCTCTGAAACGGGTGTTCAGGAGCACTCTGGGAGCTCTTCAGGGCTTACTTGAACTTTGGCTGATGAGAAATGGCTAACTGTGCACAGACAAATACAAATACACAAGATTCACAGGTGCCCCTAGTGCCTCCTTCAACCATATGAGAGGATTTAAAGCTCAAGCAAAGCACTACAGTATGAGTGGGAAGGGAGTGGAACAATGACCATATGTTGAGCTTGGTGCAGCCGCAGGGGGATCGATTGGTGAATATTTCATTAGAGCCTGAGTTAAATTCTTTCCAAATGAAAACATATTTCCTTGAAGGTGGGGCTCTACCATATGTGCATGTTTATTTATATAGCAGCCCTGCTCTTTGGACAAAGGGTGATCGATATACGTAATTACAATTTTCTGATTTTAGTACCTGCTGTTACTACAGCGGGTTAATTGTGGCAAACTCTGAGTAAGTAAATGAATTTAACAACACTGTGAGGTTATGAACAGCTGCCTTTTTGCTGTAACCAGCTGTGAAAGCGGGGCTGGTATTGTTTTCACTTTGTTAGTCTGTAGCCTATTTTAAATGGAGATCCCGTATTTGGGCCGCTTCCAACTCCCTTTATTACACCGCCTTTGCTTTTTTACACAGAACTACAGCAGCATCATGTCACTCCAGTGTGTCATTTTAAATAACATGCCTGCGTCCCAGAAGCAAAGGAGGTGTGATAGGTGTGATGTGTCACACCAAAAGCATCGGCCTCTAGTGTGACATGTAACATTCTGATCAGCATAACACGGCAATACAAATCATTTATGGCCTGTTATAAGGTCGCTGATCTCGTCCTCTGCTCAGAGGGTAGGGAGCTTTTTTGGCTGTTGTTCTTTATCTTTGAGCTAGCTGCTAACTGCTGCTTACTACTTTTTAAATCTCTCAGCAGTGAGGTTGCACACAAAGCACGTCAAAACATTTACAGCCACCCCACCGATGGTCACGTCCTGCAATGGCCAAAGGCAACCTTTTTAATGAAATAGTCCATAATGTATGCCCAAATTCTACTGTTTACGATTGATTTACTATAAAAGCTAAAGTATATCCACCACTGGCCACTCAGGGCTGGCTCCAAAACTGAGTAAATCCCCATTGACCCCCAGGTTAAAATGCCTAACTTTACAACAGAAAGAAACAAGTTTACAGCCTGGTTCAAAAAACAGTTTTGGTCTCTACGGCTAATTTTAACGTCTATGACAGCTGACACACACTTAAGGGCGGGGCCACTTAACTGAAAGGCTGTCCCATCCCTACCGGTCACTACAGTCTGTGAGTCAGATCCAGCCCTCGCTCCTTCAGAGATCCAACCTCTCGTCTAAATATGGTTGCTCCTGGCTCAAAAAAAACAACAACATGGCGACAGCCACAGTGCCGAACTTGAGACTTTAAAATGGCAATTCACAAACAAATGGGTGACATCATAGTATCTGTGTCCATTTTTTAAACAGTCTATGTGGGGAATGTAAAAACTATTGTTAGAGGATGCAAAACATATGGTGAAGGAATGCAATAATACAATCTCGCTGTGACCTTTGCGGGACTCCATGACATAGCTTTCTGTGGTTCTCTCCTTTTTTAATCTATACCAGGACCTTAATCTACTCCCTACAGGCATTTTGTTCTCAGGATTGTACACTTTTTTGTTATTAAATTGTGGTTAACATATCCACTAGCTTAGCTCAGTCACTAAGGACACTATTTGTTCAAAAGCCAGATTTGTATCATTGTTTCCTGTTTCACAAGTGACTTCACAGCATTCGTCTTTTGTGAGGCAGTTTATATTTAGACAGTGGAGGGATGAATAAAAGCGGATGGTGAAACACAGCTAACTGTAAAAAGCTGTGACAGCTGCTTCCATTTTGGACTCTTTTGCCCTCTCTTCCTCCAAAGGTCAGCACTGACAGCATAGTTTGCTATTGATCAATGGTGATAATTTGAATGTCAAGGTTGAACAGGATGCTAAAAATACGTGTGGATTTACTCTGCCCCGGTGATTCTAGTGGACTCACAACAAAAATGTGGCAATTTCAAATGCGGGTATGACCTGGTCTTGAATCTCACTGAATGATTAGACGTAGGGATGGGTACCGAACCCCAGTATTAAAATATTTTTCTTGTTCATTTAGGTTACATAAACATTATCTTTTACAGTTTTTATCTCACCAACTCTGTTTCTAATTTGCACTAAGATTAAGATATTTGTCTCTGATGCATTTTTGCTCTTCAATATCTGTCTCTCTCTCTCTCTCTCACACACACACACACACACACACACACACAGAGGAGCCCTGCTCTCAGTGACACACAAGAGTTGATGCCGACACTGCTCTTGCACAAGTGCAACAACTGTTTTGCATGTAAGTGCAAAAACACAAGCAATCTTTGAAAACATCTAAAGAAAGTGCATCACATTCAGGTGGAGGATTGTCCCGGTTTTGACCACCAGCTAGCTTGTAGTTCATCCCCCATTTCCCCACCCACCTCAGCCGGTTATAGTCTGTAATAGTGACTTGCTTAAAATGGTGCTATTGCAGAAAGAACCAGTAAGAGCACAATTAAAATACAAGATCGTTAAGCAGTATCAGTAAGAGCAGCAGTACAGTTAAAATCTTAATGATACCCATCTCTATTAGATGTATAATCTTAGAATTGTATTAAGCTGGTTAGATAAAAATAAATGAGAATCACTTACTGCCACAGTATGCATATAAAATGTGTAAACGGCATGCAAAACAGTAACAGGTGCTGAGTTGTTGATGCCACTGATGTTGTGGCAGGGGAGGTTTATTGCAGTTTTGTCATGGTACATTTCTCTCATGTGACAAAAGACAATTAATACTTTCCAGTCCTCCACTCATCTGCTACAACAACTCAAAGCAGAATATGGAGAGAAGGATGAAGAGGGAAGCAAGAGGGCAATAAACCCCAATCAAAGCTCTTTATCTTTGTTTTCCCCTTCTCATCTCTCCACCCGTCTCTCCTATCTGTCCTCTGTTGTCTCATTTTCTGAACCTTTATCTACACATCTGTCTCTCAGCTCTGCAATATCTTTCCTCTTCCTCTTCTGTCATTATCTGCCTGTCTTTACTCTGCTTCCACCTTGTTTCCACCTTCCACTCTATAAACTGTTGTACTCCAGCTTTTTCCTTCTTTGTCTCACACTCCATCTCCCCCTCCAAGAGTACAACTTCATCTATCTACATTAGGGATTGTGTAATTGGATGTTGTAAAAACACATGCTGAGCTTTAAGGAATCTACAATGCTATTTCAGCTGCACATACCCTGTAATCATTACAGCATAAAAATTACCTTGTACTTTTCCCTGGTAACACATCTAATGCCGTGATCTGGAGCCATTGTATTACTTTTTTTCTTTTTTTTTTTAATCAAGTACGCAACGCTTTTATTTCAGTGGTGATAATTCATATTTACATTTTAATCTACCACAGGCAATAGAGTTTCATGACATTTCTTGAGAATTTGCTGAATAGAATATTCCCTGCTTTGTCACAGCCTTTTTCCATATTGAGCTTTTCAATATCATTCACATTCAAACATCTCATTTGTGTTCTTATTATTCTGAAAGGTCAACTTCTGTAAGTCAATTGAAAGGCACCTCCAGTGATCTGATTTGACTAAAGATCCTGTATATAGCTTTAACTCCTCCTGTCAGTATGTCCCGACAGAGACGATGACACATTTGCAGGTAATACAGCTACTGAGCAGCAGGAGTAGTGCATGTACATTAAGCTTGTTACTATATTTTTCAAGCACGTACAGTATAATAACCTCTCCTCTCTGACACCGCCTGCACAGGAAGGAGGGATGAGTCTATTTGACATTCATGCCCACTTAAGATGAATTATACATTATACATAGCATACATGCACTATGACCTTAAAGAGGCTGAATAATAATATGGCAATAATGTTTCCTTGCTATAAAATTATTCCATAGATGGGTATTTTTAGACAAAGGCTGTCAATATTGTATTTGTACTTAATATCTTCCCAGTATCTCACTACATTATTAATACTGAATTTGACAGCATAGACTATGAAAACAAAATGAGACATTGCAACGTTAGGCTCGATATAATCTCAGTCTTTGGATATGGCAATAATGTATGAGATGGCTTTTCCTGGGTTTTACAGGCTGCATTACAGTAAAGTGATGTATTTTGTGAAATTATCAGTGTTCTAACTGTTCTATTAATTCCCTTTTCCCACGTAGTCATTATATTCACATTAGTGATGATCGTTTATCCAAAAATTCTCATTGTGTACATGCTACACAATGAGCACCAACAGTCAACCCTACAAATTCGGTGCAACATCGATAACAAGTTATTTGGTCACAAATATCCTGATATTATTTTTTCTATATCGCTCAGGCCTAATTCAAATCAAAATGGCCGGATGGTCAGAGTGGCGGTCATTCTTATAAGTACCAAGTCACTGTAAGTCATTGCAAGAACTGTAGCGGGCTCACTTCCATAAACAGACATGCAGCAAGTCACAAACTCACTGAGGTGAGGTTTAGCTGTAACAACCAAACAGGCAGTGGAGTAGTACAAAGCATGAAGAGGCATCTTTTGTGCACCATTTCTGTTACCTTGCTGTGAGAGAAGAATTGACAATTGCTTGAATTAAATTATAGCATTGCCTACTAAGAAAAGTAACTCGTAACACTTAACATACTTTAGCACCTTTCATTCAAGCAGTTACCCTTTATTTACTTCAATAGCAGACTGAACCAGGGGCCTCCTTTATAAAACTCTGCAGAAAGTCTACGTGAAATATTTGTAAACCAGGAGTAGTATGTATGCCAAAAAAATGTTCTGATTTATAAAATCTTGGGTTTATCCGCTGGTGCACTATATCTTTTTGAAAATCCCAAATCATCTTGGTTTTGTCCACATGTGGAACAGCCTCATATCCTGCCTGCTAAATGCCCACATTTTACCATCAATGATCAATGCAAAGCACCTCATGAATGTTGATATATGTAAATGAGCCTGCTAATCAATTGCTCTCTACAATGAATCATGGCAACAACCGGGAAAAGGAATTTTCCTGCACAGAAATCAAGGTGCATGTGGGTGAGGTAGAGGTTAGAGAGCACATATTGGCCACAGCAGTGGGGTCAAAAACAAACGAAAATGCAGCAAGTGGCTACATGTTGCTGCTGAGTCACAGTAGACCCACCACTTTGCAGCTCTCAGTTTCTTTTCTCTAAAAGAAATGCTGTTTTCATTCGCAAATAAACAACATTTTTTTCCTGATTCATCGTAAGCTACCTTGAATACAAATCAAAATTTCAGGGATATATCACACATTATTAAGTACTGAAACCTTTGTATCATTGGCAAGCCTTTAATGTAAAAACTCAGTTTCTAATCGGCCTGGAAAAACTGGAATTAATAGAGGGGGCAGGGGAAAAAACCTATACAGCATCAAACGGCGGTGTGTATTGAATCGATACATGGGTCAATATTTTTATTCTATAGATAATAAATGCAAAATATAAATAACTATTATAAATAATATATAAAATAATATAAAATGCAAATATAAATTAAGCTTTTGGTAGCCTACTTTAATAATAAAGTCAATGGCTTTTTCAATTCACTAGATAAGCCTACATTTTGCTGGAATAAAAATGATTAAGGTGAGATGAACACAATTGAAAACTTCATCTAAGACAAAACGGATGTTGACAAGGTTTTTCTTTTGGGACATACTTGCAGTCAAAAGATAGATAATAAATCATATAAGTTATCACAACACTCAGCATATCACAAAATGTCTACAATTGCAGTAATATTGGATTGACTCAAGTATTTTGTCAAACATCGTATCCTGGGGCCTCTGGTGATTTCCATCCCTAATTAAAAGGTAGATGAAATGGGTACTTTTGTTCAAAGTAAAAAAGCATCGAAAAGAGTGGTCTGACTCTGTTGTTGTGCTGATGCATTAATGATGTGGAAATGCACATGTTGATGAATTTATCACATGAGCCATTGTTGATAGCTACAAGTAATTTCACCACCTTTAATGCCTTTACCCGGCCAGTAAAAGCGGCTTTTCTTTGTTTCCACTTACCACACCTTCTTTATTATTTGACTCTGCCATCATTTAAAGACTGGCTTTTATGTAAGAATTCACGGAATTCATTTTTCTATAACTGTATTACATCTTTAGCAGAAGCTGTCAACTTTAGCATGTAAACACAGAGAGAAATGCAGAGCTAGTCAAATGGGTCCATCTGTGTTGTGTGGAAAAAAAGTCATCTGTTTTGCACATCACAGGGGCTTAAGCTGTTTATTTGTAAGTCAGTTTGCAGAGATAGCAGTGTGGGTGTGCACGCGCGTGTTCGTGTTTGCTGACGGGAAAGAGGAAAGCAGTTTTAATCACCACTAACCCTCACACCCTGCTGACAGCGTCAGAGAGGAACAGTCTCACCCCCTTCCTATGATCAGCCTCATCAGCTGTCTGCTTAGCCCTCCATTCATCTCTTTTATTATTTATTTACCTCCACTTTGTACATACATATTCCCCAGGGAGCACATCCTTTGGGCATTTAAGCAGGGCCCCTGCTAAAGTAGCGCAGTAGAGGAACTTTTCCACTCTATTTGTGTTTCACATGAAAACCAAGTTAGCTTTGAGTTTAACTATGACATGTGCCTTTTTTTCCATTTGACAGATACTTTATAAAAGAGCTGGTGAAGCCTCATTGAAAGTAATGTTTGGAGTTGGCTTGATTGATTTTATCTTGACATAGCCCCTAAACTAAAAACAGACAGCTCATTTATAAGAAATAATCACACTAATGGGAGGCCAATTAGAGGCACCAAATGACAGCGGATTTGCTCACGCTGGTATTGACTCTGTATGTACCAAATCAAATTAACACAGTCAATAGACAGTCTTGCTCTTGTCTTTGCCTGTATAGCAACAACAGATCCAGCTAGTGTTTGGAAATCTTTAGGACTTGATTCTTCTCTTTAATTTGCCCATTCAGCCACCAACAGCAGACTTTGTTAAACTCATTAGATGATGTCATACTTTGTGGCTACGAAGGTCAGTTTCTATTCCTTGGTTTAAGTCAGGGATCCTTAAAGTCTGCGGTGGACTGTGTCATGTGACACCACCTCTGGGTAGGAAACCAGAGAGTCCCTCCAGACTGCATCATTGCAGAAGTGATTGAAAGAGGCAGGGCAGGATCGGAAAGGTTACTTTCTTGGGACAAAATGTTTTCAAAAGGCAAATTATGAAGCAACAGTGAACTGTAAGGCTGAAATCTGACTGTCGGCTATTTCACTGTAGATGTGCAATTATATATGTGTTAAATATGTGTAATTTGTGGTTCATTTTGTTTTATATTTTATACGGAATCTGAATCTCCCGTCTGAGTTACTGGTATTATTTACAAACTAAAAAATTATATATAGGTGTGTTTAGTTTTATTGAATATTTTAAGGCAATCAGTTATGTTTATGTTGACATATAAAACTCTAACAATTATTGTTTTGCTATTTTCTGTTCTTGAATTTAAATAATATAATGTCTTTTCGTATTTTGTCACATCATCCAGAGTACAGTACTATCACTATTGTGATATTATTTTGAGACCATATCTCTGACCACTACTTGAGTAACAAGGAAATTTTTAAAATACAAGCGCACCCTTAAGATTATGATATGGATCAAATTGCATCATTGATCACTGAATCAATAGTCAACAGTCAACAAGGCAAGTATCGGCCCATGCTGATGCTCGGCTGATAAATTGGAGCATCTATACTAAATTAAATTTTCTCCTTGAGAAAAGATATGAAGGCTTCAGGATGTTAATGTCAGGATGGTTTTGGACCGTCACATAACCATGGAAACATCAAGTCTGTTACCTCTGAAGATTTTCCTGGCAATATTTATCATTCTTTGTACTATGCCTGTGTTCTAAAAATATCAGCTGACATACAAAAAGGCAGATGAAGAACAAGGACATATATAATTTAAAAAGGGGGGGATAAAGCACCCATGGCTTTTACCATTAGAAAAAACAGCATTTCATCATATTAAGCCACAACTCTTATCTGCCTTTCATGGTACCAAGCAACTAGGACCAAAAAAGTTTCACTCCACAATTAGTCTTGCAAGGCCAGACCTAGATTTACCTCTGCCGTGACAACATCTGAGGGGATTCGGCTTGAAAATGGCATTTCAGTGATGTTTTGTGAAAAATATCAAGCCAAGCAGACTGACTTTTCTGTGAGAGAATTACACAGAGGAAATCAAAATGAGAAAGGTCAAAATATGAGCACTCGGATCTCACAACACTACAAGATGAGGGCCATTACAACCACTGCAGAGGCTGAAGAGTAAGTTGGCTTTGGATCACTAGAGACAACACTCTCCTACAACACATAGACCTCTTTAACACTCAATTGGTAAGGTCATGACTGGACAGTGAGAAAACTCAAGCGCAGGTAAAACATCATCCATGTATTGGGCCGACTCTTCAACAAAACAACCAAAGCAGCAGGTAAGAATTTGGATACTATCTTGTGGATAAAATATGTAGGATGCTTGTAGATAAAGATCAAAAGAACTAGTTAAAAAAACGATTTTTTAAGGATACAAATCTTACAAAATTACCACAAAAAAACTTTTGAAAAAACGAAAATGCATTTCCAAAGCAAGGGAGAGAGAGGTAGATTTCTCTATACTATTCTGAATCCAGATCTACAGAATGAATCTAATTTTATTCTACATTTTATTTACTGTCAACAAATCTCATGTAAATAAAAAAAAACAACAATGAATTGATCCTACTAACAAGAATTGTCTGTGTAGTCCAAGCCTGATATTCCTCTGTGCCATACAGCTACACTGTCTATTTTTAAAAAAACATCAATAAGCAATACTGTTGCCCCGGCTGACATGTTCAATACGATAAAAATGGGTACTGTAGTTTATTTTGAGTGGATCTAACACGCACCATCCAGGAGCAATAAATATTCACCAATGCACCTAATCTGCAACTGAAAATAGTCCCTAAAAATACACTGTTTACTCCTAGTTGAATAATGGTTGCTGATCTAAATGCCTACACACAATGGTTTCAGGAAATTATTTAGCCTTAGTTAAAAATTAAAAGTATACATTATTGACCCACTTTTACACATTTACACCAGCAGAAATAAGTAAGCTTGAGGTGGAGAAGCACAGACAGGGTATGGCAGATGATAAGTACAGAGAGATGGATCAACACCAGGGGGGCCATAATTTTGATTCCAAATTAAAAGATTGATCAAAACAAGCTTTCAATTTTTGATGATCAAATCGTAGGAATAGCGCTAACTATATAGCCTTAGTGTGGTTCATTCAAAAAATAAAATAAATGGTGGTTCACACTGTATCACAGTTGATAACATGTAGCCTTTTTTAAGAATATTTTTGAGGGGGTTGTTTTCCTTTATTTTGACTGGACAACTATAGCATTTAAGGAGGGGAGAAAGCCTACTTTTTAAAGAATTTGAATATGCCAATGACAGAAGTCAGGAAACAAAACAATCAACGATCTCTATGAAAATAAAATG
Organism: Plectropomus leopardus; assembly: GCF_026936395.1. Lineage (NCBI taxonomy): Eukaryota > Metazoa > Chordata > Actinopteri > Perciformes > Serranidae > Plectropomus > Plectropomus leopardus. Next base: position 12,404,661 of record NC_142184.1, on the reverse strand, counting down.
ATAAAAAGATCTCTCTTGGATAGTCTGACAATAGGATTGCCTTTCACCACTTACTTAATATATTAGCATGACAGATGATTATTCATCAAAAATCTCATTGTATAAATATTTTGTAAAGGGACCAATAGCCAACCCTACGATATCGGTGCAATACCGAAATATTTGGTTAAAAATATTGTTATATTTCGTTACCTAAAATTTTAAAGTCAAAGCGAATTTGGATTTCTTAAATCGTGACACCCCTGATAACAACACATGGATTGGATTCAATGTCAATTTAATTAATTGTGAGCATCATCAGCAGTATCCTTTTATAATGAGTTAAACTCAAGGTCTCAAGGTCTTAACTCGATCAAGAAAAGCTCAGGGATGACGTTACTTGACCTAATCAGCCTGAGTTGCAGTGTTTGATGCTTGAATAAATAAAAGGAGGCAGGGAGTTGAGGTCACAACTATATATGTTAAACTTTTAACCTTGAGGTATATATGGTCCAACATCATCAATGCAAATTCACTGCCTCATGATGGAAATGCTTTATTTACACAACTAACAGCTTACCGCACTGTTCAGCTAAAGATTACTCACTGGATCAATACAGAGGGCAGAGGTCCTCTCTGAATCTGTGACACGCAACAGTTCTTTACAAGTCAATGAATATGACCATATAGATTAAACTGAGGATGCACAGAGAAAGCACACAGTTTGCCAAAGAGCTGAAAGACACATGTTACCACTGATTAAGACAAACAGACCCCCAGACACTTGCATCAGTGACTGCGAGTCTCAGTGGTCAATGGAACATGGATCCTGGAAGATGAGGCACCATGCTTCAGATCACACATGAATAAGTTAGTGTAATGACATCGGCTGAGGTGCCGTACAGAGGTTAGGGCAGCGTAAGCACGATACTCTGATAGTTCCAATCAAACGGCATGCAGTTTTGATTGATGGTGTGCAGCACTCGTATCCTTTTTCCTGGCCTTGGTTCTGGCTATACCAGAAGCAAGTCACACTTCAAATGAGCTCCCCCAGTTATCTGAAGGGATTCAGATGTTGTTGCTAAATCAATAATACAGCCAATCAAACCAGTATCTTTTTGAGTTACTAAATGTATTACTGTCCAACAGATTAATAGACTGCCTCTGGGAAGAAATGGTTTTAATGAACTTATGTGTCATAAAATGTTCATGCTGAACGTATTTTGAAAATGTTTAATGACAATGTGTGTTCTACAGAATAATTAATGTTTTGATGGTTATGTTTAGGCCACACGGAGCACTTAGTTAAAGGAACAATTTAGCTTAGCCTTGTGAAACAACAGGAAAATGGTGTCCTAAAGTAACAAAAAGCATCAAAGCATCTCTAAAGCTACAAATCAATAAGTCACATCTCATTTGTTTAACCTACAATAAGTAATTTAGAGGTTTCTCAATCAATACAATACCAAAGGTCGACTTTAATGACATTTTCGATTAGCGTTGGATCATGGGAGTTATTGTTAAACTACCATTTCTGCCAATGAAAGTTGATGCGTCTCAGGCAGAATTCATGTTGACAGAAAAGGAAGGTATTAACATTTTATTCATGATACCTTTAGTCCAGTCTATTGATATTATCTAATTTCATTGTAAAGAAATAGTCGCAAATAACATAATGATAAATTACTAAGCATGACAGATAAGTTGCCGACCCATATAGCTATTGTAGCTAACATTATTTGGCTACTTTAATTATGGAGTAGCCCAGCACGGTTATCTGTGGTCAGAACAGTTACACCAAAAATAACTCTATGAGCATGTTGAACTGTGTTTTCCACTGAATAAGATTTTATCTGTGGTGATAGAGCTGTGACCCCCCCTTTGCACTAGGGTTTGAGCCAGCTAAATTCAGGTTGGTATAGTTGAGCTGAAAGCCCGTCTCCAGGGCTGCAGCCCGCTCTCCTTTTAATCCGACTAAAAACTGTGAAAAACAAGTGTAAAAAAAAAAAAAATGACAAGGTGTGGTTTTCTGGTGGGTTATTTGGCGGACTGTGTTTTTCGGCCAGGGGCAGTGACTTACTCAAGGAGACTCTTTATGCTAAGCTAAGCTAAGCTAACTAGTTGTTGGCTGTAGCCTAATATTTACTGGACAGTTATGAAAGTTTATTTTGATCTTGTCATCTCTGGGCAATAAAGCCAATAAACATAATTCCCAAAATGTCAAACTATTGTTTAAAGGTTAGTGAAGGATAGTGGTCTAGATTAAATAACACAAAGTAAAAGCTGACACAAGATAGATGTGTCAAAAAAAACCACATTTTCCCTTACTACAGTGCATCAGTTGCCTAAACCTAACCCCCCATAAAGGACCCTGGACCTAAGCGCAGGTTTCTGGTTTAAAAGTTCTTCCTTAAATATCCACTGGCAATCTCAATTTCCCCTCAGCTTCTGTATGTTGCAGTACAAAGACGTACCACCTCTTAAACTGGGGAAAGCAGCATTTACTTCCTTTCCCTAAAGACTGGGAAAATCAATTTAATAGTATGCTTAAGTAATCTGTAGTTAGTATTTAAGTGACGTAATAATGTAATAATTATGTTGATACGACAGGAATGTATGGCACAAATAAAATATTCAAATTAAACTAAATTTGTGATTGAAACACAGTAACTATGTCATTTTTGCCTAAACACACATTTTCTAGTGTGCATCTGTCATGTTATCAAAAAGTATATGCTGTATAATTCAATATGTCATTGTAGCACAAAGACTGTGATCAGGGGATAAACAGCAGTTGTGAGTGTAGAGAACATTGTGAAAGGCGTATTCATCACACAGGCTGACTCTCTTGATAGAATCCTACAAGGCTGACAAATAATCTCCCTCAGCGCTGTTTACAGAACGCCTAACAAGTGTTAAATTTGCACCACTAATCGGGGAAACTGTGAAACCACAGCATTGTGTACGGTGCAGTAATCCATTATGGAATTCCATCATTGTTATTCAGCTCCAATCTCATTACCTCTATTCAACATTTAAGTACGTCGAAGATGAAGACTGGCACTGCTGTACAATCTAAAAGCATTTCAAACACGCAACACTTTGGAGGTGGTGGTGGGGGGGGGGGCTAACACTGCATTGCTTGCATTTTTAAGCTTGCTTCTCCCATCAGACACCAGTGTCTCTCTGATGTATGAATAATACAGTAATAAGAGACATTGTCGAGGCGTTTCATATTCATAACAACAACAATGTATGTAAGCACCTCTGGATTTAATGCATCCAAAATTACACTTTCCCAAGGTTTTTTTCGCTCCACATAGCCAATGAAATGCGTTCACTGAATGTTTCATCATGTCTCTGCCAAAGATGTTATTGAGAAATTACAGTGCAGGCAATGAGTCAGGAAGCACTATGACAGTGGCCCAAGTGGAATCCAGGGGAGATGTATTATTATGATATTTTCTTGGAGGAATCTGGAATTGAATTCTGATTCAGTGGAATATGATTTTAAGGCGAGGTTATGCTATCCCCTGATAGATGATACACAGGCAACAGTCACGCTACACAGAGCATCGCAATAGATACACTGAGTACAGAGCTGGCCATGCACAACACCAGCGGGCTGCATACAGATGAGCTCTGAAGGAATGGGATCACTGGGGCATAAACACAACAAAGGATGTAATGGAGGGTTTACCACCCCAACTCTGTTAATCCACTTTGTTATCTGCGAAATATAAGTTTACCAACATTTTCAAAGGGCTAGAAATGTTTATAGTAGGAATTTATTGCAAGCAATATAGAATCTGGCTGGGAAGTTCATAGAAAGTCTGAATGAATACAGTTCTAAAAAAAACATAACATTTTTGGCTGTTTAACTTAACCATTCTCACACATAAAATATAGGTTGATTCAGGGTTTATGTTAGCCGGCATATACCGGCTTTTTGCTTTGATCATGTGCAGTTGTCTGGCAGATGGAAATATCAATGGCCCATGTCCAGTGGGAAATATGCCAAATAATAAAAGTAATTTATTATACTAAATGACCTAATACTGTGTGACCTTTCAGATATGATGCCAAGACAACTTCAATATAAACTTATGCAGACCACATCTAAAAATTGATAATTTTGTAATTTTTAAATAATTATGTAACAAGGGACAATGAACACAAATCCACATACATCCACAAATGTAAATGCACCCGAGTTAGCTAAGACAGTCGTTTTCATTGATAGTCCCTTGCCTGAATTTAATAATCATCCTTAAACGAATATAAAAATAAAAATAAAATAATACTAAAAATAATAAAAAAGTAAAAAATGTATATCTGCAGTGAACCAGTAAAGCTGAAAACAGTGCACCCTTGCCTCTTTAAAGCATAAACCACATGGTATATCATACGTAATGCCATAGTATGTAACAGCATCATGGGTATTGTTTTCCAGGAGGACCTTCAACACTGTGATCTCCTTGTAGAGATCTCCTTGTAGATCAGACAGATAAATGCTTCACACCACCACAGTGAGTCAGTGGATAGCAGGCCAAGCGCTTGGCACACCTCATCCTTTTCCTCCTTTGCCTCTGCCACTAAACCTCTGACTAGTCACTACGATTGGTTCTTCATTCAGCTAATTTTCAAGTTATTTTAAATGTAGGCTATTATATGGCTTTTTTACAGCAGTCATTCTATATGGCTTTTAACCTGGAATATAAACGGCGGTGGTCAGCCAAAAAAAAATAGTCTATCATAAAAAATGGGCACATTACAGAAGTTTTTTGTCTCACTTGTGTGTATCTGAGTATCTCACATTTGTGAGTGTCTCAGTTTACTTCTTAGAGGGCATCTTGGTCTCACTATAAAAAGCACAAAAAGAAAAGGGCAGTGTGACCCAAGCAGCCATTGTGGCAAAGCACGATTGCACCAAAGCCGAGAGCTGGAAAGGGAAGTTAAATGATTACTCCTTCAAAAATAAATGTGAAAAAGATGTCCTTTTTAAAAGGAGAGAACAGCACTGCGATACAAAGCCATTAAAAACTGTACTGGAATATTTTGTGACGTTTCTCTTGTGGAACCAGAGCTATACAATCATTACAAAAACTGTTTTGTGGTCTATGGATTTCTAATTGAAGACTGCAGTCTGGGAAGGTAATTTTACGGATAAAAAAAATATGTCTGGATACAATGTTGGATCCATTCTGTGTTAGTAATTGCACCATGGGATCACATCAGTCCTCCAGGGGCAGATCCAGCTCTGATGTATGACTCCACACAGTTGAGATAGCACTGAATGACTCCTTGCTTCTCTTCTCTTCTTACAAATGTATTTAATGTAATCCTGTTTACTTCTTTATCCCTTATAAACACAGACTTCTCCATAGATATTCCGCAAAAATTCAGAGTATTGCTAGAAAGCCACTGTTATGAAGAATTCCATGTCGTGAAGTGAGTTGGAGCAGTTCTAAATACATAATGGGGTCACCACATCAGTAGCGCTTTTGGTTACAGAGGCCTAAGAATAGTGGTTGATGGAGGATTTCATCAGGTTAAAAGGTGCTATTTATGGCACACCTGTACAGTACATCATGACCAGTGATTCACTTGGTGGTGAATGAGAGGAGAGCTGCGGGTGATGAATCTGTGCTCTGTATCCTGGGAGGTCATTCACATGACATAAAGAGCGATTAGGGGCCTTGTCCCCAATCTATCAGGGGACAATCGGTGTATTTCATCATCACATCTACCCTCTTTTTCCTTACTCCCTCCCCCATGGGAAACCACTCATCAGAAACACGGCCATTTAAGTGCGCGGTCATGGACAAGGTCACAGCCCAACTGTACGTTTATAGACTTTCTTTGGGTATTTTCACCTGCGGATGTATACGCCACAAAGACAAAAGGGAGACAAGAAACAGCTCGGCCATCTTTCGTCCCTGAGGAGTCATCCATCAGAACTGGATCTGACCCTGGAGGACAGATGTGGTCCTGTGGTGCATGCACTCACCCTGGATGGATCCAAGGCTCTGCTGCTGGGCTCTGGGAGCCAGAGGAGTGGTTGGACTCATCAGGCATACTGTAGGGCTGACAGTTGTGGGATTTAGGGGACTCTGTAGTTTTGTCCTTAAGTCTTGAACAGGCATCAGTCTTGTTGTCCTGTGGCCCCTCTGACTGTTTGTGTGACTTTACTGATGCTTTTAAAAGACAATTTGTTTGAGACAAGAGCAGAACTTTTAAAAAGTCTGGTAATATGAGAATTCTGACACTATGGAACATAAACTAAAAATCACTAAGACTGGGTCTCATGCAGCATAATTCTCTTAAATTTCCTCTTAATTTTCTGAATTTATTTTATGACAATAAACGAGAAATCAATTTCAGATAAACTTAAATAAACTAAATAAACTCAACGTAAATGTGACTAAATTACTAAAGGTCAAAGAATGCATAAAAGAAAAAAGAAAAAAATGCAATACATTTAATAAATACAAATTATAAAAAATAATTAAAAGGAAAAGCAGCAGGACGTCATACATACATGTAATGACTTATGCAATTATGAAAATAGTTGCCAATTAATTAAGTACAATATTTATCTCTGAAGAGTTGTGGAGTATAAGTGGAAAGTGGCATGAGATGAAAATACTCAAGTAACGTAAAGGTTCCTTAGATTTGTACTTAAGTAAAGTACTTGAGTAAATGTACAAAGTTACATTCTATCACTGGCCAGCAGAGGGATGCAGGGAAACTAAAATGACAGTAATTGGGATCAATAAACCAAGTATAGCAGTATACTTTAATCTTTAGCTCTGTCATTTGATAAACCAATAATTATAATTACTCTAAAACATGATCTAAATTTGATTAAATGATATCCGTGCAAAAAATGTTCCTCAAGTGTAAAACTTATTTTTCGTTACACTGTGCAACAATTAGTGGCCTGTGTATAAAATATGTTTTTCTCTCTTGGTAAGTGTGCTCTCAACCAATCAAATTTTTCTCTTACCTAAAAGAACAAAAATGAGTAAACAAATATCAACAAAGTCAAGACAAATATCATTCCTTGCATGAGGCCCATTTTACCGACTGATTTTCAAAGAACAGATTAGATCCTACAAACTGCTTCAAAAACTTCACACACACACACACACACACACACACACACACACACACACACACACACACACACACACTAATGTATGCATGTATATACACACCCATATGGCAAGGCACTGTAGGGAAATGCCTCGTGCATAATCTCACATAAGCCTATCTTTCAAGTGTGTTAAGATAATTCACGTTCAAGGCAAGAGCAGCAAACTTATTGCATATCATACCCCCCCTCCCCACACACACACACACACACACACACACTTCTCATCATTTCAATTTTCTCAAGATATATGTCAAGATTTTTTTCTTGTGCTGCACGAATATCATGTTCAATGACCTATGAAGGCAAGATTAAAAAGAGAAAAGAGGTTGCAGCTTGCCACCAGAGAGAATACAAGAACAACAGCCACTGTGTATCATGGAGCACAAATTATCAGGGGAGGGAAATAAATGTAACCTCATTTAGGGTAATCAAATATTGATAACAGTTATCACAAATTGATTTGACTGGAATGGAGTTGATAGAGTTGACATAAAAATAATTGCAAAAAAACTATCTGACCACCGTATGCCTTGTAAAAAAAACAATTCATTCACTTTCCCTTATTACAATAGAAAAGGCTGTAACATAATTATAACAAAAGATGACCAAAATGTGATTACGTTCTGGAAAACTAAACAAAAATATCAAATAATTACATCCTTGTTGAGAAAGTATCTTAACTCTGTTCTGAAAAAGTTGATTTAGCCAATGACGGTCTTTTATCAGTTTACCCAAAAACATTACATTAAGTGATATGGTATCAACATAAAGTAATAGGGTGCTTTGCAGAGGCTAATTTGCATGATATCAAAAACATGAAGAATGAAAACCTGGACACAACAAAACGAGGCACAGTGAAATTCATCAGCATGTCTTGTATAGGGTATACAAGACATGTATATATATAGGGTATGAGTATTCGAGTAGTTGATTTGAACATCACTTTTTGTTAAACGTCCTAGATGTGAACATGATTTTTATTTTTTTATTTAATAACCTTTTGAAATCGGTAAAATCTTATTTCATTGTAGAGCTGTTTGCAGCGTATTGCTTTGCTTGGTACCTCCTCAGCACCAGTCCACAAACACATGAGCCCCCCCTTAACTTTACAAACTAGTTTTTTAACATAACAAACTAGGCCTAGAAAGTGCCACAACAACTGACAAGCAGTCAGAGGCACGGCCACGGGCTCTGCCTTACCTACTGAAGCTCCATGGTGCACAATGTAGCTCTCTCATCTGACAGTTAAACTGTCGGTTGTTGGGATCCCATCTCTCCCTCACCTGACAGTGAATCCGTGAAGCCCAAGGCCTCTCCCTCACCTGACCCTGAAGCAATGAAGCTCACAGTCTCTCCCTCACCTGGTGGTGAAGCCATTAAGTGCACGGTCTCTCCACCCTCCTCCCCACCCCTCGACCAAAGCTCTGATTATTCACTGTTGATCAATGCCAAAGCTCCAGGAGCCCAGAAAATGGTATTCCCAGCCATAGCGAGAACACAATAAAACATAGAGTAAAAATAAAGTGCAACTAAAAACGTAGTTAATAAATCGCACTGCAACCAAAAAAGTGCATGTTACTGTTTCAAGATCAGTGACACAACAAAGCTTCAAAGGCACAGCATGATAATAGGCCAAATAATATCAAGAACAGGGCAATCAGATAGCTGCTGTACAGCAGGAAATGGCACTTAAAAATAAAAGCCCTGTCGAGTGTATTTTTTCAAACTTGACATGTTCACAAGTCACTTGCGGTCCATTCAGAATGTACCCGCTACCCACTTTTGGTCTGCAACCTACCAGTTGGGATCACTGACTTTACAGTTGTTAACAGGACGTTAGCCAATTTTACTTATGTTAACTTTGAATTCATAGTTGATGATAGTTGACTTTGAATTGAAGTCTGATTATTTAATATATGAATTTCAAATTTGTTCTCAAGATTTTACAATTTCATTCAATCAAGACACAATGAAGCCAGCCACAACGTTAGCTAAGTTGCTAGTGGGACAATTAGTTGAGTTTATTAAAAAATGGATTTGTGCCTTGGGCTTTCTGCAAACCATTCCTCTTTTGTGGAACAGTTAATACTCTGACAGACGAGGTTAAATAAAGTGAACAGTGCAACACAACTAATAAGCTACGATAGCTTCCCACATTTGGTCTCTCTGGCTCTCTGTTTTCTAAAAGGTCAGCACTGTCAAGGAGGCCTGCTATTTATTACATCTGCGCGTCAAAGTTCACCAAAGTTGTGACTGATGAGAAAATAAACTTCTCCCTTGTGAGTGCACCCACTGATGATGCCGATTGCACTGAAACGCTGATGTGGCCTTCGGTTTCCTAACAGATACAATTTTCACAATTTTGTGTGCTCCTTTTTCATGAGAAACACTCTTGAAAAAACAACATTACCTGACGATGCTGCTTCTATGTCTTTTGTGGGGGGTTTTTCCTCCCTTCCTCCCTTACGGACTGAGGATCTATGAGCACAGCTTATGGCTACTGAAACGGTTGACCAGCAGAGAAAAAACTGTGTGCCACAAAGAACATCAACAGGCTCTACATTTTGTGAGTGCTAGGTCTATCTCCTTTTGTTCCTCAATGCTTTTCCTTTACTCTTATTCTCCTGTAACAACTGAATGCTATTCTGCCTCTGTTTTTCTCTTGCTACATGAATCCCTCTGTCGCTCTCCCGCTCTCTCTCTTTCTCTCTCCATCCTTGGCTTCAGAGTATCCATCCCTGAGGGCCGATCGATAGACTGCAACAGCCTTTCAATGAAATCTCCCCTGTGCTACTGGAGAAAAGAAACGTCGTTCAATCGAACCGATAACTCTTTCCCTCTGTTCCTTTTGATCGCTCCCTCTCTCAGTTTCTATATATACAATCCCCCCCCCCCCTCTCTGTTTTGTGCTTGGTGCGAAGAGGATGGTGGGGAGGCAGCACAGGCAGCGGTCAGAGGCCACGGCTGGAGGCTTGTTTGATGATCAGTGGGGACGGATACTAAGGAACCATCACGCCACAGGCATTGTAAATTACCTCTGAGTAATGCAAAGGAGATAAAGCAGACAGCAGGGGAGAAGGAGGGGGGGCAGGTAGGCACATTCAGTCTTTTGGTCTGTGTGGAAAAAAAATCGCAGATGGAGGCAATACCTGTCAAATAAAAAAGGTCACGGTCGATATCACAAGCTTTCATATGACCTGACGTCAAGCCTGACACAGCTGCAACATGTGTTTATGTGCATGTGTGTGTGCCTATATGACTGAAGAGCATACATCTGATATTTGTAAGTGTGAGGCATTACTGCAAACCTCAGCATGTTTATTTCCAGGAATTCATAGTCAAAATCCCAAATTCCCATTGGGACCAATGTGCTAAACAGCAGCTCATAAAATAAGCTTTAATTTTCGGTAAGTGGGCAGCTGTGATATCCAACTGTGAAACATATGTATCGTCTGCAGCCACGGCCCAGTGCAACCCTGATTTGTCAATCACAGCTAATTGTGATGAATAAGCAAAGGAAGAAGCTAAACTATTTGTTGATCAAGTTAGAGTCACCTGTTTTCTGTTATAGTGCATGCTGTTAGTATCCCATATGAATTAAGGTGGAAGGTAACAGCAGCAGGTCTTCATTTTGCCTTACCCTGAGAGAGTGTGTGTGTGTACGTGCATGTGTGCGTGTGTGTGTGTGTGTGTGTGTGTCAGCAAGTAAAACGGTCAGACTGAAAATATGTGCATAAAACTATATATATCCTCTGCTTTTATAGTGTACCTTACTGCCTGGGTCATAAGAGGAAGAAGAAGAGGAAGAAGTACTTCATTTATATAGTAGTGCTTTGACTGACAAAGCAAGAGCAGAAACAGGATACTCAAAAGGCAATATAAGAACAGAAAGCAAAAAAATGAATATAAAGTTGGATAAGATCTCCGCAATATAACAAAGTGGCTGCCCAGGCTGATCGCAGCCACTCTAGACAATCCTCTTCAATTTTGGGCATGAAGAAAACAGATCACAACATAGCGGGTATGGAAATAATCTGCAGAATGGTGCAAATAAGACCAATCAATATTTCTGAATACGTGCATACATGTATACATACATGTGCACAAAGTATTGTGCAGATTGGTCCAGTAGTTTGCAAGATCAGCTGTAGACAGACGGATAGACAGTCACACACACGTATGCACGCACTCACACACATGCACGCACTCACACACACACTCTCTCTAATGGGTGATCCCCCACAAAAATGCTAAATTGCCAAATGTCAACACTAAGAAATACAAATAAAAGAAGAAAAACCATGAAAGCAATAAAAATAAAAACAATAATTAAATAGTACTTAAAAAAAACATCACATAAAAGCAAATCTATACAGAAGAGATTTTAATGAAGTCACTGATTCTGCAAACCTTAACTCCTCAGGCAGCTTGTTGTAAAGCAGAGGGGCCTTGACAGCAAAAGTGCGGTCACCTTTAGATTTAAGCCTCGACACTGGAACAGCCAGAAGAGCCCCACCTGAGCATTTCAGGCTGTTAAACTGGCTCATATGAGGTCAACATTTCAGTTATGTAGCATGGGGCCAGACCCAGACAAGCTTTAAAAGTGATCAGTAAAATCTTGAAATCAATTCTAAAACGATCCGGGAGCCAATAAAGAAAAGCAAGTACTGGGGTGATGTGATGGCGTTAAAACCATTTTGAAGGCCTAGCTGCTATATTCTGAAATATTTGGAGGCGAAAGAAGTGAAATTGTGTTGATTATTGTTTATCAATGTTGAGGTATTTTTTCCCAAAGCCTGGGGCAGGAGCCCTATGATGGCAGTGATACATTTTATAGAAGAGAAGAAATCTCCAAACACAAAAAGCCAGAAAACAATAATAGCATAAGTTAAAACGCCTTGAGCTGATCCACTAACAATAAATATGGCACTGAGGGCTCGATTTTCTCTTTCAGTGGCGAACGCACTGCTGTTAGTCGCACTCAGGTGTTTTCCCACTTGTGCAAACTTAGAATTTGGGTGACCTATCATGAACTGGGTGGACAGGCACTGTAGGGAATGTTTCAGTAACAATAACAATTCAGTAGACAGCATAGTGCAATTTTGGTGTCAAAAATCATCGGGATTCACACAAATGCATTTGCCACTGGCTGGCTGCCAGGGGCACAGTTTGGAGAGAATAAAGCCTGAATGTTTCGGGGGGGCCAGGGCTTGACAGAGGCCCTGTAATACACCTGGGATTACAGACAGTTTTCATGTCAGAGCTGCTGTCAGGGAGCCCAAAATTTCTAGCTCTGCCCTTGCAAGGCTCAGCAATGATATATGTGATATACTCTAATGCTGTGTCTTTCTTAAGAGCAATGCACTAAACTCAAATTCAACTCATACTGTTTATCTATTATTTTGAGGACTTTTTGACAGTAAGATCTATAAAAATGCCTCCAGCTCTATGTTTTTGGCAAAGAGATCCAGCCACATGGTAGAATATAAAAAGGTTTCACAAACACAATCTGACAGGTGTTTTCAATCAACCACAGTGACCACTGACCAACTTCATAAACTGCTTCTCCTTTCGCAATCCACAAGGTATCACTGAGAGGACAAAATCTGTCAAAGTGTTTTAAGGCGACAAAACAAACTGCATTTTTCATTTACTTACTTGAAGTTTAAGTGTTCAACATAAAATTCAATCTATGGTTCTTTCCCTTTTGGGAATCATATCTTATCTCCTCCCCTAGGTGGCATTTCCATTACTTCTCCAGCCATAAATCTGAGAGAGCAGACATCATGTTTGTGTCTAGCTACTGAAGATTTAACATCATTATTTCTAATTGCAATTTTATGTTCACTTATGCTGATCTTTAACTCCCTGTTGCTTTTACTTTAATATCCACTTTAATAAATATATATATAAAAGGAGACACATATTGTGCATCACACTTAATGGTGCCATTAGGACAAATTTTCTTTCTGTTTGTGGAAGAGAGAAATGGCCTGGTTTTATCACTGCAGTGCAATTCATACAGTTGCGACATATAATTATGGCCTAAAGACCTAAACTCAGTGTGAAGGGTGTTAATGGTGGTCTTCACACCCCACCATATTTCTTTATCTTTTATTGGTGGATTTACGTTTATCTCTAAATAGTAGAGCCGGGTCGATTTCCAGTTTTGCCATATCAGCCCGGCATATGAGCTTAGACCTGCATAATTTTAAGCAAAGCGGTTGAACCAGCATATGTCATGGAGTGCATTTACATGGACATAATAAACTGTTTATGATTTGGTTTTCGGAATATCTTGTTGATGTGTTTTCACATGTAAACAACATATTCTGTTTATGAGAAACCCAAATATACTAGCTGGAGTACTCTGAAAGAAACTAGAGTCTATATGCAGAATGTGAATGACTCGATTTCTGTTTGCTTAAGTAAACACCATATCCTGAATATGATAATAACTGGGATAAATCTTAAAAACAGGTTATTTGTGTCCATGTAATTGCACTCAGTATGACATATTCTGGCAAATTAAAGAGTCTAACCCTACTAAATATGTAACCAAGCAGGTCTGGACCTCATAATATGGGCCAATGATAATTATTAGTGTCCTTTGGTCCTCCTGATACTCTCCAGACGTTTATGTTTTGATGTTTCCTTTTATCCTTTGACATCTCTGCTGTAGCCAACAAAAATATATTTTAGTTGGAGTAAAATGTTTGCTTTTCTAAGTGAACCATATTCTAAGGACCACGCCTTGATGTGGACTTGCTTTACCTAGCTTGTAAGCTGTATATTTTGCCACCTGATAATTATAAAGGTCAATCTGCATTTTGAGCAGTTTTGAGACATTGAGTTTCAACATTTTCCCTTCCCATGTAACAAAAAAATGAAGGTTTTTGTTTTATGCATACTCTTTTTATGATGGCCCACCAGCAGATGGACACATAAAGTACAATGATTTTTAATGTATGTAATATTTATTCATGTGCAAAATAAAAAAATACTTTACCTTAGAACTGATCTTTAGCAAATGTTCACTTTGCCAGTCAAAAAAGGTATATACTGGTTTGTCATATTGGCAAAAAAATTTTTGCATGTTTGACAATTCTGATATTTCATTTTAAATCAAATATCTGCCGATACCAATTATGTGCCGATTTAATCAAGCATCCCTAGTTTTCTTAATAAAAAGTCCAAAAATGCATATAACTTAAAAAAAAAAAAAAACACTCATAATATGAATAAGTTGTCGTGGAATAAGAATATATGAATAACTCAATTTTGATAAAAATGGCAAATAGATCCTTATGATTTCAAGGTGACAATTTATCTGCTGTGGGTCAGCACCACTTCAACACAAGATTATAATGAGCTTGTTTTAGTGGATCCACTTTAGATTGTTTTCTCAATCGTCAAAGAGCCTCAGCATGATAGTATGGCATGCTAAGCTTTTAAAGGGAAGGAAAACAAATGATAAGATTGGTCAAGATTGCAGTGCATTTATGTGCCAATAGCCACTAGAACGAAACAGACCAAACGAAAAACTTAAACGAGTTGCCTGACGGTGCTGTTTGTATCAGATGAGGTTTGGATACACTTTACAAGCACTGTATTCTGCAGGCAGTCAAAGGCCAAGAGCAATATTCAGTGAGATGTGGTTCGGTTTTGTAATTTCTGGTTTTGTTTTCAGATTCTATGATTTATTTATTGGAATACTGTTTTTATTTATTTATAGTTTACTAATCTGTTATTTGTTTTGCACCTACCCACCTCCATACAAATTGTAACTCAAGCCCGTTCATGCCGGGTCACATCCCAATTATTGAGTGTGAACTCTTCTTCGTCTGCTGTAGAGACCAGATATACAAGTCAGTAGGTGTCGGGAAGCTTTGCTTGCCTTAAGGGGCTCTCATAATGCATGAGCAGAACTCTCAGCGCCTGATCAGCAGAACGATGACAGTGATGCTCAGGCTTGCCATCCCTGCTACCCCGGCTCCTCCTGCATTATTACATGTCCAGATACCATCTTTAATTCTACTTCCTTTAAACAAGGTTGATGTGAGGGTCATTAAACCTCCATTCATGACGTTAATTACCTGATAAGGTTTGCTGAGGTAAGATGGACAGAGAGGCTTTCAGCAGAGAAAGAGCCAATACGCCAGCTGATTTTCTTCAACAGTGAGCCTCCTTACACATTATTCTCCGGCTTAATCACATGTACCATCATCCCATATCCAAAAAATGCCAAGAGAGGTCCATTTAGTTAGAGTGTCTGAGTCTCCAGAGCAGGAGCCATGCATTACATTTGGGCAGCCAGGGTATGATTGCTTATAGCACATTGTTTTAACCTTTTCTTGGCAATTACCATATTTTTAGGTCCCAAAATCCTCATCACCCCTGCAATTAGAGTGTTCATCATTCATATTATAAGCAAACAAATTATGTGGATTCACCCAGGCTTTAATTATATTGTCAAGAGCATGACGGGAGTGTCATAGTAATTATATGGAAATAATAGTATGTCATTAAATTTGAAAAATATCTTCTTTTTTTTTTAATCATAACGGATAAAACATTTGGAACACCTCTGCTTATCAAGTGACCAGACTATAAGGTTAAGAAACTCTGGATGTCAGTGTGAGGGTGCGGCTTTAATTTTTCTTGTAAAGCAGCAGTGGAAAAATGTTTGCATTATTGTTAACTAATTATGGCTGAAAAAAAACAATTATTTTCATTAATAATTAAGTTTTGGATTGTTTTCTCAGTTCATCATTTTGTCTTTAATTTGTCTAAAACAGTGAAATATGGCAAGTGATTCTCCTCAGATTCCTTGTTTAATCTGACTAACCGTCCAAAATTCAAAGACATTACAGGTTGTAGTCAGTTATATGAGCCCCCAAAAAAACAGCAAAATCTCACATTTGAGGGGCTGAAACCAAAAATGTCTTGCATTTTTGTTTGAATTACTTGAATAAAAAAAAATTGTGGATTATCAAAATAATCATAGATTCATTTTATGTTGATCATCCAATTGTTTCGACTCTAAACTTCAACCCTCCCTTAATATGACTGTAGAGAGCTAATGGTGAACAGTAAAGCTTCACTGAGAAAGTCATTTAACAAAAAAAAAACATGATATAAGACAATACAGACAGACACAAACATAGGATTAAGAGGAGTAATATAAAATCCAAAATAAAAATAAATTAAGACTGGTTAAGAAAGAGCATAGAAAAATCCAGTGCAGCGACAACACACTGCAAAATATGGATAAATAGTCCCCAAATTGACTTTAATTAAAGGCATTGGCAGTCATAAGTCCTGATTAAAATGAACAGGTTGAGCAGTTTCTGGTAGTTTGCTCCAAATATGTGGTGAATAAAAACTAAATACTGCTTCCTCATGTTTCTGAGAAAACGAGTGATATGATACACATTTCTGGTGTAAGTGAGAAGTCAAGAAACAGCTTTCTAAAAAAGATGGAATGATGTTATTGACTTTATAGAGATCTGTAAAGACCCCTTGATATATTCTCAAGGTGATAGCAGGCTGATTTTACCTTTTGTAAAATTGTATAAATTTGTCCTCCGAAAATAAACTGTAACATCGAAGTACCTATGAATCCCTTGTGCACAAAAGGTCGACTTTGCCAGTAAAAATGAAAACTACAGCATAGACAGGTAATTACAGAATGTCAATACATTTTGAATGCCTATTGCAGGAAATACTGTTGCCCATAAACAGTTTGAAAACAGGTTTTGATAGAACCAAATTCTTTGTGTTACTAAAGGTTGTGAAATATGTACTTCTTGCTGCCCCTACTTTCACCAGAAAACCCAGAGGGCTGACTCACTGGGCAGCAATAAACCTTAACGAAACATAAAGCTAATTCACTTTAAATTCCATCAATCCTTTTCCCCTGTCGATGGTAACGTTGCAGTACAGCGCCTGCATTAGACAGGCTTCCTTGCATGTAAATATCCAGCCATCTGCTCCCGCTGCTGTAGCAGACAAGGGCCCAGCAGAGAATTTCACCCACAGGAGACCTTATTTGGACAAACGCTATACAGACAAGATGGTCAAAAGCTCAGGGATGGTCAACTCATCTTTGCACCCAGTCACCTGTGACACAATCCGTCAACTTTATAGACAATGTATTGCTGTCTTTTCAGCCCTGACCAGAGTGTAACCTGGAGATGACCTGGCTATGACCCAGCTCTCTGGGGAGAGAAGCAAATAACAAGAATCTGTTCCATGGGAGACTGCAATATAAAGCAGGCAACTCTGCTGTAAACACAGCGCCAAAACAATTAGGGATTTGTTCTGTTCTGTCTATGGTAATTTTCTGAGACAATCAGACACAAATCCATCACACATGCGACAAATTCCACCTACAATGCCAACACACAAAACCACGATCACTTTTTACTACCTCCTCTCTATCATTTGTACACACCCACATAGATCCACCCACCCACACACACAGGCAAGCGTGCACATACACACACACACACTCAAAGCCAAGCACAGTATGCAAGTTGAGTTGAATAGAAATAGTTCAGGTTGAAAAGGGGCTACAGTGCAATCAGTGGAAACGCAGGGGGAGATTCAATTAAATTTCTCTCTGCAGAGGAAATGCCATACACACAATATAACCGTCTCTGTTCAGATTCCATTATGTTGTCACCAACCATGAATCACAGTGAAAACTGCTTCACAACAGCTTCGATTTTCCTGAAATGTTGAGTGTAAATTATTTTTCTAACCCCTGGCTATGTTTTAATTATGCAAGCACTTGCTTTGAATCATCTGCCCACTGAGAAATCATTTATTTTAAGATGAAGAAATCGGGGGGAAAAAAATTCAAATACAATTTCAGGAATTTCAAATGAGTTTTGCAAACATGTATTTAATGACTTAAAAGTTTCCTTATTTCATTTACATATGAAAATTCCCAATAAAATTATCATCAACTTGATTTCCACTGGCACATTACTGCCACCTCTGGAGTCCAAGCCCTGTGCTTTCAATTACATGATACTGTCCCCGATTCAGATAGAAGGTGTTTGTGTCTGAAGATGCACTGTTAAGTGAGGAGAGGATATGAGAAAAATATTTCAAACATAGTGAGTGAAAAGTCCCTGAGGACCATCAGTCAGAAGACTGCGGCACTTAGAAACTAAAATAGAGCCAGGCAGAGAGCATAACTAGGCATTTTAAGTGCTTTACATAATACAGTCAGTCATAATGAAGGCCCTGTGGGATCCAGAGGCTGGGCGGCTATTGTCACTCTGCCGCAGGAGGAGCATTCATAAGAAGACTGGAGAAAGAGATGGGGGGATAAGGGGAAATGGAGAAGTGGAAAGTAATAATGCATAAAAAAGCTATAGTCACAAAACATGAAAATAAAACGGGGGAACGGAGTTAACTTAATTAACATACAGTGCCATTACCAAGTCATGAAAGGAGCCAAAATCAATTATTTACATTTTTTAACGGTCTTCCCAGAGCACACAGGGGCGTCAAGACAAACATGATCAATAGAAAATGTGATTCTGTAAAATGCATAACAAGGACACAGCAATACTGTGCCACAACAACACTCTCCTGCCTTTGTCTCCCTCTCCCCACCTCTCTCCGTCATTCTTTGATGAGTGAACCACTTGATGTTGACAGCGGATTGATACAGGCTCTTAATGAATGATGTTTTATTAATGGTCCTATAATCAGATTACCTGCAGGCGGACAGGCTCCATCTATCTTTCTCCTCTGAGGTCTAACAATGAAGGAAGAATAACACATCTGGAGGAACAGAATCACTGGTTCACATTTAACCTTAATCAGCTACAGGCACTCCGCTTGTACTTACAGAAAAATGGATGCAGAGACAAGCAAGTAATGCATGTTTGTAATAATCATGAGCAGGAGCATTGTTGTTACTGAATGATAAACAGCAAGAAAAGAAACAAGAAAAGCTGTTTGGGGCTTTCTTCATTTGTTTTTGACAGACAAATTTAGCTAGCATTTTTACCTTTACTTAGTGGCATAGCAGGGGTTGGCAGTATTGATCAATATGAATTGGGAAGTCATGGTCCCCATCGGATCAGTTCTAAAGATCTGGTGTTCTGCTAAGTAAAATACTTCTTGCATCTATCAACGTAGGCCGACTACACCTGCCAGTCCTCTAAAATGGCAAGTGAACAGGTTAAAAAGGAAAAACTTTCTTATGCATTATTCTACATATGCATGGATTTTTATATAAATGCAGAGCACAATTATTCAGCAGTGTGTATACATAAGAGAAACACAGAGAGTCAAAAGGTGTGTTTCAATCTACCTGTTGTAATAAGTATTTTCAATTTTGCACATTAAAAACCTAACCAGTGTCTAGTCAACTCAGTGGTCAACAACAGATGATACGACCAATCAACTTTTAGGCAACAGCTCAAGTGCAAACTGTAAAAATCATCTACAAGCACAGCGTCAGAGTATATGATTAAATATACCGTAATTTTTTCACCTTGCAGCTAATGGTTCAAAGACAATAAGTCTCACATTTCCATAAGCGGCAATGCACCTATCACAGTACAGTTTTCTGTACTGAACTACTACTACTGAAATGTACTGTACTGTGCTCTTATGACAACATTTCTACAACTATTATAAGCCTTACTGATGCGGAGCTCAAAGGGTACTAATTGAAACAAGATCTTGCAAAAAAACTTGGATTAAAGGGCAATGGACTTTATCAGTGGCAGACATTTTTGCCACAAACAATCATCAAAAAGTCTCTAGACGTATTCATAAAGTGACTGAGTAGCTGCATGATGCAGCAGTTTTCCTCATGAGTTTTGACTTTCCCTGGATCATTTCATCACACCTCGTCTTTAAACAAGAGAAAGACACCGAAAGGAGAGGACGCTCCACACTGGGGATGCTTTCGCTTATTCAATAAATTTCCCAATTCTGTCTCATCAAATATTTCAAATAATGTGACTTGTTGACCCCCACACTCAGCGTAAATAACACAGACTGCTCATCTCCATAGTTACTAATAGACAGAGCCATAAAAACTGACAGGGGGAGGAGTTGCTTACAGGTATAAAAGTTGACTTCCAAGGTGGAATTTGATTATCTGGCTGAGCCTCTTAGGAGAAATCTGGAAGAAGAACAGGCCGCTTACTTAATGTCATTAAACTTCGCACTCCCCCACAAGAGAAGTGGTACCTGGAAGTAAGCCTACAGGAGTATGAAAAATGAGAGACGCAGCATTCACTAAGTTCACTCCTGCAGCAGTTCTGAGTTAGCAGCCAGGGCAGGGGGAAAGTGTACATCAGATGTGAACTTTTTAAGTGTGATTTATGGAGCTGCTATGATTGAGGTGTCAGGATTTATGACCAGACCCGCTGACAGCAATTACTCCCCTAACATTAATGCAACTGAAAACTCCCTTTTGATAGATCTGGTTATTAATGCAAGTACACAGGTACGCAGCCACTAAGGGTTCCCCGGAAAGGTTAGATTTATCATGGTGACATTTTACTTGTATTATGCACCCACATTCTCCCAGTGTGTCCAAGGGACAGGTAAAGGAGGTGCACAGAGATGCCCTCGAACAGCAAACTAACCATACAAATAGCTAGGTATAAGAAAGTTGATTGCATTCCTAACCAAGACGTATAGATTTGCTATGGTTAGGTCACCTCCAAAAATAATTCAATATCATTTATACAAGGGAAAAAAGATCTAATATTGAGGTTACTGTCATGTTAGCTTAATGCAGAATTGCAAAGTACTTTTCATCTGTCTCTAAAAAGCAAAAAATAATTAAAGTTGCAAGCAGCAATGAAAGGGCCCTCGCACCCCCACGCACATCGGGTTACTGGTGGGACCGAAGCAGTCGTTCACTTCTGTGAAAGTCAGATAATGCACGCAGAGAGTTTTGACCCTGAAGTTAACTAATACACAATAGTGAGCTTTTTCAAGAGGGCCTTCGCTCGTTGGCCGATGCTCAGGCCCTAATTATAACAATTCCTTGGATTTCAATAGGGTACTCACACCGTTCGGTGCTCGGGCCCTAATAATTTCTTTGGATTTCAATAGGGCCTTTGCAACCACCTGCAGTTGGTGCTTGGGCCCTAATAGTTATAATAATAATAATAATAATAATAATAATAGCAATAATCATAGTCATAATCATAACATTTTAAGATGCCCATTACAAAGGCCTTTAAGAAGGCAGCAAATTAAGCTTTAAAAAAAAACAAATATAACAATTCCAGAAAAAAAAAATCTGCATAAAAGCCAGTACCTTGAGGATGTGCTTTTAGTCGTCCATCATCTGAACATTGTAGTTTGATCACAGCAGACCCTCGTCAATAACACCAGCCATCGATCATCACAGAGCCGTTCAGAGGTGCAGTCGCCTTTTCCTTATGAAGTCTCCCTCACATCTTTCCTTGACCTTGTGATGTTTTCTGTAGAGGCGGAGGAAAAGTGGTCAGGAAAGGAGATTATTTGAACTTTTCAACCGCAGCCCAACACTCCCTACCACTCTCGATACACAGCACTTGCGCTCCCTACCGGGAACAACATGCAACTACATCTTTAAATCACATTAGAGATTGGAAGCCCTATATTTCATATGTGTTACACATCTGTTCAACAACAGAGCTCCTAACTACTCCAGACGTCCCTCTCTCCAGCAACACTTTCTTGAGGCGGACAGTCCTCCTGCATGGTCTCCCCAAACACCCGAGTTTTTGCTGTGGCGACTGCCTCAGCTGCAGCCCTTCAGGCCAACTGGTGTTGTCTTGACCAGCACACCCCACCGTTGGTTTCCAGCAGCAGGTTTTTAGGTTTTTCCGACAGCTTCCCGCAACACTGGTGTCCACCCGCAGTTTTTGAGGTTGCCTCAGCAACAAGCAGCAAGTACCGCCCAGCCAGCACATCCCACTGCTGGTGTCCACCCGCAGTTTTTGAGGTTGCTGCAATAACAGGCACCGCCGACCATCAGACCACAGCTTTTAGCAGCCACTTCCACCATGGAGGATCTGAACATGGACCACTTGGATTCCATGTCCCCATTCTCTCCCGGGATGCAGAGGAAGCAACCAGGAGTTAAAGACCTGCTGGGGCAAGTCGAAGAAGCCAGGGGTCAGCACACCCAGGGCCCCGCCCCTGCCTGCTGCCCGGCTGCCTAGCCCTGATTCTGACCCTGCAGCTGATGGGCCTACAGGGTGGTGTCAGCGTGTTACTTATTTGGGCTTAGCCCGACCGGGCCCTATGGCCAAAAACCTACAAACTCCAGCCCCCTCAAGGACATCTGGCTCGGGGCGGGGGGGTGTCCCTATACTGGGGGAGGTACTCTCAACACTAACTCGTTATGTCATCACAGTCTTTGTGACGTGATGGGTCGATACGGCTCCAACTACAAACTGAAACTAGAACGCCTCTGATTCCAATATGTCGTCCCATTGTCCTCATTTTCATATTGAAGCTGCTCTCGTCTCAATGAGTCAGCTGCAGATCTTGTCCCTCAAAGCGCACAGCACAAACAGTAAAGGCGGACTTTATGTCATGCGGGAGGAGAGAATCGTCCGTCCACTTACAGTTGAAGCTGACACTGCGAATGTACAGTTTCTTCCCTCCTGCCAGGTCCATCCAGTTTTCGGGACACAGGTCCCTCTGCATGTTGTGGAGGGCGTGGGCCATGGCATACACCCCTTCGATCACAAACTAGACCTTCCCCTCTTGCTCGTACTTGGAATCGATGCCGATACGCTCCTGACCTGAGAGACACACACACACAAAGGACAGCCAGAAGTATTATTTTCAGGGAAAATTCACACTAGTTACATTTATTCCTTTCAAATACATTTTAAACATTTTTCCTCATTCCTATTGAGATAGAACAGTGTCAGCAAATTTTGACACTGAAAATAAACAACGCCAATGACAAAACAGTGACAAAAAGCTGAAACTGAAAAAAGTAATGGAAATAAACTGTCATTAGAAAAAAAATAAATAAATAACTAAATTACAGTGACATGAAGATTGTCATCGACTTCTGGAAAACCTCCCTCTCAGCCTCCCGGGCTCACTTGTTGAGACGGTTTGGTGCTACAACGACCGGAGAACAGTGACGACACCCTGAACAATGACCTCTGCATGTCTACCACCTACAGAGGCTGCAGAGACACTCCCTGTCGTCCAGCTCAGTCTGCCTGCTGCCGTCCAACTCGGATCACCTGCTGTTGTCCAGCTCAGACCACCCGCTCTGTCACAAACCTAAAAAGCAGTACTTTGTTCGAGATGCAATAAATGCACCTTTTTTGCACTAAGCCTCGACTGCTCTGCTCAGCCACACTTTATCATGGCACGTTCCAGCAGTTTGATGCGTCTAACCACGCATGCATCTTTTTTATTCGGTTGTTTGCTGAAACTGTTGTGATAAATGTCTCATGGCCTCCTCTGCGTCGTGTTTCTGCCTTTTACTGTTAATAAAATGACTTTATAACTTCAGTAAACAAGTATTGAAACGACTGGCGGCTGTGTGTTTACAAAAACAAACGACGGCAGTGCGTGCTCATCGAACGTGACCCGTCACCCTTATGTCATCATGGGCTTTCACCAAACATGAATGGCTGTAAGGAGATCATGTGAGAAGTGATGCGTAAACAGATGTAGGAGCCAGAAAATGAGACGTGCAAACTAAACAAAGTGCTTATTGTAAGTGTCACAGTGGTAAAATTACTGTACATTACAGCCATTTTGGATTTACTGATCGTACATCGTACAGAGGGCAAAAAATGTTGTACAAATATGATAATTATTGTACATCTGGCAACACTGAATGCGGTGTTACATGGAGAATTTGGAGCTCGGTCAGAAGTTTGATTTAAAATCAGTCTTGTAATTCTAACATGAGGCTTTTTGTTTCTTGGTCAATTTTCTTTAAGAAAAATACAAAATAATTTGTCATCAACTCCCAAGAAACTTCAGAAACTTTCAATTGTTCAACAAATTTTACTGCTCAGTTTGTAGGACACGTCAACAAGACCTGCTTTATCAACATCGCCGGGCCCTGCATTTACACATTAGACGGTAATTTATTTCTGTAAATTTTTCCAGTATTTTGTTCGTAGTGCAAAGAATGTTTGACATCAAAGCTAAAGCTATTTCCCATGGTTTAGTACTTCCAGCGGCCACTAGGTAGCAGTGGGGGGGGCACAAATTTCATGTCATCTTAGTGCACATTATTTATAGACCGTATAGAACATTTATAGACCAAACCATGTAAATATCATGTAAATTTAATGATAATTGTCCCTCAAGGTTTACTTCCTGTTGCCAGTAGGTGGCACTTTTACAACTAGTAAATATTGCCATACTGATGTGTTCAGGACGGACCCTTATCAAACCAATGAAGTTTCAGGCAGTCAATGTACACCAATGTTACAACAATTTCCTGTTGTATGACGAGACAGCAAAATTGTACGCCACGCTACAGGAAAACCGTAAAGGTTTTGCACAGACGTCTGATAACTTTTCATCACCAAGGGGTTGAGAATGGACACACCACATTTGAAGTCGATTTCCGAGCAAAGGCCCTTTTTAAACTGAAGGAATTATTATTATTATTAGTGCCCGACCACCGACTGGTGCAAGGACCCTCTGAGGACCCTCTTGGAATGTTTCAAGAGGGTTTTCGCTGCCCAACCTGCGGTCGGTGCTTGGGCCCTAAATAAAACTTAATCCACAGGATGAAGGGAGTCTTCTTTAAAAGGCACAGTTTACTTTGGCAAGTATTATTTCTGTAATATTTTTTATTATAAAAAATGTTGGTATATTGATAGCATTAAAGTTTAGATACAAATTGAGTTTTTGCAGAAAAGAAACACTGTTTGTGAGAGAACAGGGACAGACAGATGACAGCAGAATATTGAGGTTCTCTCTTTGAAAGACAGACATTGCTCAAGGCTGCAAGTCCCCTCTTGGCAATTTCTTTAGAAAATTTAAAAAATCACATTTGCAGTAATATTGTGAAAGAAGACCTAAAAAGTAAATTTTCAAAACTATTTTTGTTTTACAACTGACCACAAATAGAAGTCGACACTTGGATAGTGAAGCCTGACAATCCGCTGTTGTTCAAGTTTGAGAGTGTGTGTGTGTGTGTGTGTGTGTGTGTGTGTGTGTGTGTGTGTGTGTGTGTGTGTGTGTGTGTGTGTGCGTGCCTGTGTGCGTGCGTGCGTACGCGCGCACTTTAGTATCCAATTTTGTGTCTGCAGATTTGGCATCATGTTCTTTGCAACCCAATACATCAACAGTTTTAGGAAACATTAATGGGTAGTTCAAAGAAACTATTTATGTTTCCAGGAGAACAAAAAAAGACTGACATAAAATAAAAAGCACATAAAATGCTCCGAGGGCCTCAGATTACTTGATAGTTCAGACAAAAAAGAATGTTTTTACAATTCCACTTAGATTTACTAAGAAACAGTTTCCAGGGGGCTGGGCAATTAACGAATTTTAATTTCAATTACGATCCTGGCTTCCCTCGATTTTCAAAACAAGATAATCAAGATAAAACAATTACATGCAGCATGATGAGTCTAACAATGTTGCTCCCATATTTTCTTTTATTTTGTAAATCAAGCACCCGCTTTCCTCGTGCTCCAAAGTCCATACAGAAGTTTCATCACAGGTTGAAAACAGAGAGCGACAGCAAACTGCCTCCCTGGTTGTTTTGAAACTTCTCATTTTTGTTCCAGACACTGTGTGCAGCAAGAGAGAGAGCACGAGCAACAACATGCAGGAGTGGGAAAAGCAGACGTGTGTGTGCCGGTGATGGTGACAGTGAGGCTGCAGTGAGAGGAGCAGAGTATGACGTGAAACACGGCTGTGTGATGGAAACAGTTGTTTGTCAGAGAATAAATGATCCAACTCCTCAAGACTTGAGACATGTTCCCATGTTTAGCTTGCCAGATGCTGATTAGAGTTACAGAGGTTAGCCCTGAAGTAAGCAAGCGAAGTTAGCTTCCCATTGGAAACTGACCAGGCTCCCTTAAGGTGGACTGTTAATGTGGACCCGCTTTTTACTCCAGTTGCAGCTGCACCAAAAAGCTTTCAATGTGTTTCAGTTCACTTGTATATAAAGTTAAAGGACATCCAGTGTTGAAAATAAACACCAGACTTAATGTTAATTAAATGCATGATGTTCTAAGGGCCAGTGAGTAATCATGTTAAATAATGGTTAAATAATCATGATTTCAGTATCAATCAAAATAATCAGGATTATTATTTTTGTCATAATCGAGCAGCCCTCGTTCCCAGGAGAAACAGGTGCAAAGACCTCCGCCTCACTGTTCACTGACCTTAATGGATACATGTTTGAACCCATGTGGTGAGCCATGCCCGTTGGGGAGACTACTTCTTATTTTCTGTGTTTCCCGCCACATCAAAGCACCTTGGGGTTGATGTTTTAATGGAGTGTGGGAGGCAGACTCCTGGGTGTTTCTGCATGATAATCCAGACTCTCCGGAGCTGTGCGTGGCCTTGTGTGTTGACTGCTAATGCAAGTTAAAGAGGATGCAGCTGAATTCTGAACCCTACCTAGGATTCATTTGTTCACTCTTTCCGAACTAAAACTGATTTGAGGATGCGGTGCATGTTTCAGAGGTTACTGCTATCCTGTGGCGTATAACCTGTGGCATGTCAACTCTTCTGGTGACTGAGATTTTTTTTTCCACTACGGGGTTCATACAGACATAATAAAATAATATCCAAAAGTGCAGAAACAATGACTGTATACATGGGACAGCTGGATTAACGGGATCAAGGTTCACATGGTCGTGACATTTTAACAGTGTTATGCATGCAACCCTCAATGGGAGATTTTAAAAAGAAGCAGTTAGTGGGTAACTTAAAGAAGAACAGTGGCCAAAAATGTCTGCAAGTTGTTAAAAAAAAAAAGGCCCAGGAGCTCCTTACCCTCCAAGCAGAGGACAAGATCAGTGGCCATATAACACAGATGGCAAATAATTGTTATTGTTATTTTATGCCATTGTTATAAAGCTCTGCCAATGCATAGGTTACATGTCATATTTGAGGTAAAAGTTGTTGTTTTGCATCCTGTCACACCTTTTTTGAATCTGCAATGCTGGATACTGGAGCGGCATGTTACTGCCGTCATTTGGTTCTGTGTAAAAATGCAAAGGCAACATGAATGAGGGACTTCATAGAAGCCCTATTGCAGCGCAATCTCTGTGTTAATGCCAACTATAACTTAAATTTCAATATCAGTTTTCCGCTATGACATTAGCACACTGCTGAAAAGAGCAGTGTTTGCCATGCCAACAAAGGCCTATTGGTTTTTCTGGTGTTTTGAAAGTGGTGCAAAGTAAAACTAAACTACGATGAAGGACAGGAAATCATAAATGAAAGAATGAAAAAAAAAGCTGAGCAATTTCTGATCCTGAGCTATTTAATTAGACTGACTTCAGGAACAAGACTTTGGTCAAAGTAAAAAAACAGCATCATGTGGGTCATTTGAATTTCAAGGACTTTTTAAGGACTTTGTTTGTGGCTATTTTCAAGGTTTTCCAGAACTGATTTTTTTCCCCTAAAACCTCAAGCACTTGAGGGATCTTGTGCGAACCAGGTTTAGCCTAACTCTACCTAAAAAAAGTCAGCTGCTATTTTATATAAATATTGTGTACTGACACACTAACATATGTCCAATGAAATGTAGTGTGTGCTCGGGACAATTCATGAGGGAATACAGAAAATCAGTAGCGATAACGTATGAGGGAAACAATGTCAAAGCTCAGGAAAATCAGCTTTTTTTTTTTTTAACTATATGAGATGTCGCAACTGTCCGCAGATGATATGCTGAGATGGCTGCAGAGTCCACAGGGAGCTCTGCATATGAAAGTGTGAAAATGTGAAGATTCCCCAGAGACTGATCCTCCTGACTCCCCACAGGACTGACACTATACAGAGAGATTCACACTATCATGCAGATACTCACACATTACCTAATGAAAAATGCAAGTAATGCATTTGCAATCATGCCACGTATGAGAAGGAGAGACAAAAAATTGGAGAATGTTAAAGTCACCGTCCCCCGAAGTTGTCATTCTTATATGTAAGCATTTATGCAGTTAAGGCAGAGACAAAAACACTTGGGAACAGATCAGGCAGGCAGAGGAATAGAAGGCGGGGGGTGGGGTGACTGTTGCAGGTAAGAACCAAAGCATGTAATAAAGATTAGAGGAGGCAAGATGAATTATAAGGCTCCAAGGCTACAGCACTGAGGGACTTGACAGATCTACGGTTTCCCCAGCTTGGCTACTCCACTGCAGGGACGGCAGCATTAAAACCTCAGGGATGAAGAGGGAGTTTTCTCCATATCCCCACTCTCCCTCTCCACACCGGCACTGTATTGACTGTTTGACAGGAAACAGGTTGAGCTAAGGAGGCGTTTGACCCTGAGAGCACATTTTCATTATTTAGGAGGTGCTTGTGTAGCGGTGTCATCTTTTCAGCAAGACAGAATGAGGAAGGTAGACACAGTAAGTGGCTGTGTTTGAGAGAGAAATCCTGTGTTTACATTCTGCCTGGTAAACACCACAAATACATGTGCTGTAGACTGACATCAGCTGAATTTTGTGAAGGTTTTTGAAATTTTACACTCTCCCGCTCAGAGGGAAAATCAACACACCCCCCCCCCCTCTCTCTCTGTAAAACAGTTTTGATGTGAGTGCATATTTGCTGTGGCGTTCGACACATTGTACGGGGCGCTTTGTATATTCGCATCATTATGTATTCTGATTGAACAGGCTGGGCATTCGTCACATACTATTCATTTCATGGAAACCTTTCATCATTATAAAGCAATCAACACCAAGGTCACATAAACCTGTTTAATCTATCTTTTTAAATTACTCAAGAGAATTAGAGTGTCTGCGAAAGCCTGATTGTTTGAGGTTTCACTTTCTTAAAATCCAGACTTTCATTTTCACATTTTCTTGGTTATTTTCCTCCTTCGTCAGTTCCATCATTATTGCCATAATTATATCTGCCTTTCGGACAATCATATCTAACAGCTAAAGAGCATTTGTAACCAAGGTCCAATTTATTTCTCTCTTCAGAAAAAAAATACTAGGCCTAAATTACTCTTGATCATTTACAACCAGTGTAAGGGTCACACTGAGATAGACACACATTCTGGAGTGTGACAATGGGCTGCAGGAAAGTACCAACCCTATTGAATTATCATTATGGCCTTAGAGCAAACTAAATTCTGATTGGCTGAAGGGTGGGCGTGCATCGTTTTCATATGAGAGAGCAAAGGCATGCTTTATCTTTTTGTGTGCCATAATGAAAACAAAGTTCATGCCATGATGGAAATGAAAGAAACTTGAAAATCAATTCTGGGAGATATGTATATCATACATTTGAAATCTGGGAATCCGTCTGTATTAACTTTGAAAATTAATTAACTGGAGAAAATAAAGACAAAGTCTACAGTCATGCTCCCTGAGGCTGTATATAAGCATAGTAGCTAAAAGACAGACTTTCTTTTTTTAAGATTATTTTTTGGGCTTTTATTGACTTTAAAGGACAGGAGAGTTTTGAGCGTTAAAGGGGGGAGAGAGAGAGGGTGTGACATGTAGCAAAGGCCAGAATCGAACCTGGGCCGCTGCAGTGAGGAAACAACCTCTGTGTATGGATCGCCGCTCTATCCACTGGTCCACCAGGGGCCTCAGACTTTCTGTTTTTTTTCATGCCCATTATGGTCATTACGATTCCAAAATTCTGGCCATATAGAACAACTATGGGACGTGTTTCTTAAGAGCCATGAAATAGCCTACGTTGAAACAGCCATAAAATACTTCAAAATACATAAAATGAAATTAAGTTAAATAATAAAGCAGTCTACTCATCAGATATTTAGTGGCCGAGGCAAAGGTGGAAAAGGATTCGGTGCAGCAAGTGTCACCGTCAAGTCCTCGATGAACACATCCCAGAAACTCACCAAGCCCTGCCATCTGCTATTTGTCCCCCCATGGTGGAGTAAAGCATATCTCCGGTCTATCTACAAGAAACCAGCAAAGGTCTTCCTAGAGAACATGATGCCACAAAGCCGTCACTTATCTCCACAGAGCACGCTAAAACAAAGACCATGACTGCTGTGGATATAGTTTATGGTCTGAAGAGGCAGGGACACACACTGTACCGCTTTAGTGGATAAATAAATCTGTCCATAATTAAAATCCTTAAATCTGGTCTGCATATTATAAGTCTATATTTAAGTTGTATTGGTAACATATATTATAGTTTACAAATTATTAGGCAATTTAATGTGCTATTGATAAATGTGTTCATTTGTCATATTTCAAAGTGGATATTTTGGTTGTATTCACTTCACATGAATCCTACATCCTCATGCTACACAATGACATGATATTAAGCATGTTTAATTGTTTTTACAGTGTTGATCTTATTTTAGTATTTTAGTATGCTAACATTTCTAATTAGTACCTAAGGCAGAGTACAGCTGAGGTTGATATGAATATAATTAGTTTTGCAGCTTTCTGTTCATAAAGTAAAATATTCGTCAAATAAAAATGTTCACATAATAATGGCACCACATGAAAGATCAGAGGATCACTCAAAATCCTGTGTCAAGTTTAATCGATTCAATAGTTGTTGAGATATTTCGGTCTGGTACAAAGTTGTGGACCTACTGAGGCTGTCTTCCAAAGAAAAACAAAACTACTTATTATCATGTTCAGGACACAAAGCCTTCAAGCTGAAAAGGAGTGAGTGATCAACATGGATGGATGAGTAAAAATGATGCCATGATCCATGATGCCTCAGGATGGGTCTTTCAACCAATCACAAGCTGTATTTTTCACTGTGTTAGTTGTATGTTTTGTACAGTTATAAATTGCAATTGTTCAAATTTCTATTGATTTATTTATTTTTTTAGAGGCTTTCATTTTCAGTTTATGCTAAAGTTTGCCTATCGGGAATGCAGAGTCAGAAATAACATTGCTAAGTGCCAAATGCAGGTATTTTTTCCATTTGGCAAGTAAATCTCGGAAGGTTATCCACCATACCAGCAGGTAAATGTTTGCACCAAAATAGTCACGTAATTTAAAAAAACATGCTGAGAGTTTCTTCTATGTTTTGGTGTCATTTAGGGGCGCATTACTGTGCTGCTCCTAAACTGCTCCTGACTGTCCTGCCTCAACATACACTCAGGGTGCCACGCAACCTGACTGTCTCCAATGCTACAACATTTTTGACACTGTTTACTGTACAGGACATCAGCTGATGCGCTGATTGTCACTTTCCTTCAGCCTGCTGCTAGCTAGCATTGCACCCATACTTGTGAAAGTAATTAAATAATAAAGAGGCCTCATAGTTGGAGCCAAGATGGCAAAGTCTTGACTGCCTCTCATATTGTCAATGTCCATTTTAACTTTCAAAGCTTTACCGATATACACTACATCAGTGCTTACCAAAAGGCACTTATTCACATGCTGAGGCTGTGGTGATGAGTTGATAAATATATTAAAATCATTTTGCATTAGATTTTGCTCTGGGCTATTTTTAAACTTTGTATTCAATATAACACATCAAGAAAATGTAGTGAAAAAATGTATATGCAAAACAAGAAAAGGCAATTCATTATTTTGGCCAGTAAAAAATATGCCTAGCAGGTGGATTTTTTTCATCTTCCAGCCACCTTGGTCGGTGAGGCATAAAGTCAATTGCAGACACTGCAAGTAAGTACAACATCTTTTTTTTAAAAAATGGCTTAATGTCAAGCCCTGCACTTAACCAACACAATCGGTGTCTGTTTTGTATTATTTACCATATCTAAGACTGTCCTCACCACAAAAAAACCCTTCTGTCAAACTTTAATGTACAGTCACCTGTTACAATAAGGCCGGTGTGAAAACCTGTTTAAAGCTGCTATTCTTCTTTGCTATTCAATGATGATATCTTAAAATCAGAAAAATGATATGCCTTACACAACTACAAGTTATGAAATCCATAAAGGTAATTTGCATTACACCAAATACTATTCTGTTGGGAGCTCAGCAACTCAGGGGAATACATTTTAAGTCTATTAAAATAAAGGATGACCAATGACTTGACATCCCATCTGGTTTACACTGTAGACCTACACAACTTATAAAGGCAAAGATGTCAAGCAAAAGATGCAAAGAACAATAATATCCCACCCTTTTCTTCTCAGCATATCACGTAAATACACTGAAGTTTTTCATTTCTACCTAGAAGACTTGCGGACAAAAAATAATACATACTGTCCTTTCCTCAATCATCTGCTCCTTGGCTTCCATCTCAGCCACGGTGAAAACAACACCTGATAATCAAGGCCTAATCAGAGGATTGCTGCAGTCTCGCACCAATATT
Organism: Plectropomus leopardus; assembly: GCF_026936395.1. Taxonomy (NCBI): domain Eukaryota; kingdom Metazoa; phylum Chordata; class Actinopteri; order Perciformes; family Serranidae; genus Plectropomus; species Plectropomus leopardus. The sequence continues at coordinate 12,372,068 of NC_142184.1, read as the reverse complement.
GCATCTCAGGATAGATTCCTCTTTTTCTTTTGTCAATGCGTATGTGTTGAACTCAGTGTTTTTGCCACAGATCTTGTCAACTGCTAGCATACTTCCCCTGCTGTCCACTACCCTCCAGTCCTCCTTTTTTTCTGCTCTGTTACCTCAACTGTGATTATTTAACGCTCCACATGTGTAGTAGAAGTGAACAGAGGGCTGACCGCAGACAGAGAGAAAGAGACAGGAACATGCAGCTTTGCTCTACCCCCAAGGTCTGACATAACCTAAGCCTACGGTCAGTAAAAGTTATTGGCCAATCAGAGAAGATGTCATCACTTTCAATACACACGACAGAAGACATGCTCGTGATTTGCTAAAATAAACACATGGAAGCCAAAATGCATTATGGGATGCTGTCATAGCCCACTGGCCTGCTACCAGTACTCAACAAAGACGTCAGGAAAAGAAACCTACACCCCAGCCTCACTGCCTACCTGAGCCGTGTGTGTGTGTGTGTCACAGAACCGTTTTTTAATCCGGTGCCCATGTTGACTGGTTAGAGCAGCCACACAGTTTACCTTGCCATATGGCTCAGCTGTGGTTCAGCCAAAGACTCTACATGTTGCCTTTTTCCACATGATGCACAGGGTTCTCAGGAAAACTAGACATTGAAAATGAAGACATTGTGTCCACAGAAACATTGGAGGGCTTTTAATTTGAAACACAAACAGGAAGTGTTGAATTAGAGGAAAAGATTTTTGTTTTTTTTCGTTTCTATGACATTAACATTGTAGTGAAGGTGTACATTTGCTGGTTTGATGTCATTGTGACTATCAACAAATTATTTTCACTGTCTCTTTGCTGAGAACAGCTCATGTCACATGGAAAAAATATGCAGCCCACCAAATCTCTAGGTGAGCCAAATGTACAAAATGGATCACAGTTTATAAACTGTTTTTATGTGACATTTTAATCTGCAAAGTAGAGTGATTTAATCAAATTGTATTGAGGATAATACATGTGCTGCAACATAATACATTTATAAAGTAGCATTTTTTAAAATATTTTTATTATATATATATATATCTTGCTCATCTTAATTTCCATTTTTTAAAGGTTAATCAAAGCCAAACAAACAAAAAACAAAACAGTCACAGTGTTTTAACAACACGGCCACATAATGTTTCAGCACTATTTAATTAAACAAATGTTTGACAAATCAATTGTTTTATCTTCCAACCTACATGACAAGCGTGAGCCGAATTCACATAACTCAGTCACACAGGCCCAGATATTAAAGTTTCAGAGCCCTGTGAATTAATGTTTAATCCTGGAAGTGTTAGGCAGGGAGAGCAATATGTTCCTTGTCCCCCCCGAGGCTAGTTGGCAGCCATGAAGCTCAGTGTAGCTTGAGTCAGGGCCTGTTTACTAGAGGGGGAGGATGAGGGAGGAGGGAGGGAGAAATCACAACAACACCAACGTCAACGTCTTCTACAACTATTTTTGTTACCTCGAAGGCAGATTACATCCTGAGAGAGCGGCTTCTAAAAAAATGTGAGGAACACATGATGCCTTTGGGTTCACGTTCTTGGAAGTTACCTACAGTACACTTATACAAGAGAGATCCATCCCAAATGTAACTTCAGAGAAGTACTTGAACTTCCTCTGAGCCTGGGAAGGACTGAAGTTGGCTAAGTGTCTCCAGTATCCAGGGATCACTCCCTCCCATTGTTAGGATGACATGCTCTGATAGACTGAGTGAGGCTGATTGAAGCTGACATGCACAGACACAATTAACTATTAGAGACTGACAGAGATTGATTTCAGACAAAACAAATTAGCAAAGACAGGTAGGATGGACAGACAAAAGGTGGGGATCTAGGAAGTTAAATAGAGCTGATATTTTCAATTCTTGACTCCATGTTTCACTGAAGTCTCATCATTTCTCTATTACAAACACTGGATAGGAAACACAACAGCCTGAGGAGCCGACACAAACTGTGCAGTTTACTTAAACATAGCGTGCCATAAATATTAACTAGACAGTTCAAGCCTGTCTCCCAGAAATTATGTTTATATACTACTTAATTGCCACAGCTAATACATTTTAAAGAAAACAGAGTGCCACCTGGACGTCATTTGTCATTATAATGAGAAAACGTTAATAATGTATTTGGCAAGTCACAAAATGTTTGTAGCACAGCGACACCATTCTCTGTGTCTAAGACACCATGCACTGAGTTTAGACTAGAACGGGCTACTCAAATTAACAAGACTTAACACAGACTCATTGAAACTAAATAAAAACCTGAAATATTAGTTAACTTCTCCAATTAGCAAAGTAAAATAAGTTTAAAAAAAAAAATAGTTAACCCGATCAAAAACAACCTATTCGGATTTCACACAAACAAGTACATAAACCCTAAAATTAAATGAAAATCTGAAAGTACACCTCAAGCTTAAATTACTGTCTGAGGCAAATTCTATAACTTTATAGCAGAATTTGACAAGTTTCACCAGAATTGTATTACACCTTTAACTCTGCCATCAAACAAGCAACAAAGTCCCCTGCAGCCACCCGGGGAAAAAAGCAATTTTGGCATAAGGAGTAATTCAGAAATTGATATAATTCTGGACTAATGCATGAAATAAAACATTCTTGATTGCTGCTGTTTATCACTATTCTACAATTTAAAGTTGTAAAGTGATGCTGTAAAAGTGCCTGGCTCAAGAGGCCCATATAGCGTGCCTAGTCAAGAACAGCCAACCAGGACCTCAAACATCTTTCTAAGTGACAACAAAAACAACAAAACAACAAAAAACTAGGCTTGCTCAACAGGAAAAAAACCACAGCTACCAAAATTGACAGCATACATTTAGCAAAACAGGTGTATGCCCAGTCGGATATCTCTCTGTTAAACTGTGAGGAAAATGTGAAATAATGCATAATGTCAAACTGTAAAAACAAAACAAAAGAAAAAAACATTTTAAAAAAGTCGTCACTGTGCCAAAACACTTTGTGAATAAGACAGTTTGAGACTTGACAATATAAAGATTTTACATAGGTCCATGTGTATTTTCTGTTGGGAAGTTTGCAATTGCAGGAGTAAACAGGAACCACAGCTGTTGCCTTTGCAACAAAACAACAACAAACCGCATAACATAGACAGACCTACACACGCTCACACTAAATTAAAAACGGAAAAGAAACATTGTGGTATGGCCAACAGTTTACTCAAACACAGCAAAGGCAAAAACAAAAAAAGATAAACTTACAGTTCTGGAGACAAGGGTTGGCGGTCTAAGTAAGGTGAAGTAGCACGACTTGAGGTCCTCCTGGGGGACATTCAGAGGCTTTTCTGGTAACTGTTGGTGTTCCCATCTTAACAGTCCAACCGCGGATATTCATCAGAGGACCCACACAGGACCCACACAGCCTAACTGACCTTAAATCCAGCGTCTAGTCCAAGCTTACACTCCATAGTCCATAATTTATTTAATCCTATAGACATGCAAGCTAACTTCAGGGCACCACCGCTAGCTAAACAAACAGTTAGCATCGTTACTCCCGCTAGCTTAACGACTAACGTAAACACAAGCGCTAACGTTTCTTTATGGCTGACGGCGACACTCCTTTAGTACCTCACAAACACGAGCACTGACGTCCCGCTGTATAAAGTGAAATTAGGTGGGGGAAAGTGAGTTCTGGCTACAGACTTCACCACACTGCTGGTCTCTTCCGTTTAAAGAAACTTTCCCTCCTTCCCCTGCTGCTTTCAGGTGCTACTCGGAAATATCGCAATTACAGTATTTACCAGTTAGGAGCGCATGCGCGGCCCTCCAAAGTCGTAATTACAAATGGGAATTTGCCACCCCCCAGTGTACAGATACAGCTGCAGATTTTCTAAAACTAGACTGCTAAACAAAAATAAAACATTAGTAACAAAGGTAGAAACTACACATCAATAAAATATGTAAGTGCAATTTAAAGCCAATACATAGAGTGCAAAATAGATGATTTAATATGTACAAATACATCAATAAATAAATAAAACAAGAATAACATTATACAGCTGGATTGGAAATCCACACACTCACACACCCACACCATCACCTAACCCCCCACTTTGGCTGACTGTGGCCAGGGAACAGGAAAAAAGAATGAAAAAGCATATAATTTCTGTTTCACACTTGCTTTGGCAATGTAAACGTATGTTCCCATGCCAATAAAGCCCATCTGGAGTAAAATGAATGAAGCCCTGCTGTATTAAAAGGTAGTGCACTTGTTCAACAAAACAGGGTGTCTTACACATCACTGTTTCTGTTTAAATGTAAAAATATTGCCACATTTTGTCAGGGTTAAATGCAACGAGGTAATAATACCTGACTACTAATAATGACCAATGACAAAGCAAAGAGGTCAAAACTAAAAGTGTATTCTGTTCTTTTTTTAATGTTAGCTGACCTCAAAAATAAAATTTTTCTGTTATTTAGAATTGAATAACTCACAATTCCGGTTCTTTATTTAACTATTTACACCTGGCTTCATTTAAAACTAAATTATTTTCGGTTCTATTGCATCTCCAAGCTGTGCAAACACAGAAGGTGCTAAAGCCAAGCTGAATGAGCGAGAGAAAGCAAGCAAATACCAGAGACTGTTGTAATGTCACATCAAGCCTTTTATCCCCGAGGCTGCAAAGATTTGGGAGATGGTGACACTACAGGGGATAATCGATTTGCCTCCACTTGCAGTGTTGGTAGCTTGAGATTAAAGACAAAAAAATAAGCCAATGTGGGCACTCTAACCACTTGATGGACTGCAATACCTGTGACTTTGTGCGTGTGCCCATTTGATTTGATTCATGTGTATAGTGAGCATGTATGATGATGTGCAAAGTATGCGTATGGGTCCAATAGAATTGCTTTCACCTCGTCTTTGTACTCCAGCTCGCCCATCTTTGTGACAGATACTTTCAACCTCTCACATACCTGTGTGTTTATCTGGTGCAGTCACTATACACAGCTCCTCACCTGCTAACACCTTTTTGTTGAGCTGGAGCTGGCAACGCTCACTCTGCCTCAAAACACCCCTCTGTTCAGCTAGAGTGCTCTTTGTATAAAAGACACCCCTCTGCGTCGCTGGAATGGTTCTTATTTGCAGTCCATCTCTCTTCTGTTTGCCCCTCGTTTTTTTTTTTTTTCCCCCCTGAATCTCATTGTCTCTCTGCAGCCAATTTTGGCCCTCCAAACAAAACATGAAAAACATTGGAATTGAAACGACATGATTGTTTTCCATTGAAATGCAATCAAGCTTTTGATGACTTCTTGTTCTCTATTTTATTGCCATTTCCTCCTGCTTTGCCAATATCTGCAGTTACAAATACAGCAGGTTGAAAAATAATTTAAAATGTGCAGGAGATATTCTTAAGCTCAGAGCACCTTTGACCCTTGACTGCTATTTAGAACACACAATGGCTGATTCCTTCTGATAGACAGAGATTTAGACTGTGAATTTTCCTGTTCAGATCTGTGCTTCACAAGTGATATTGAGCGCCTTAAGAGGATTATATCAATGATGCCCCATTTTCCATCTGCATGGTAAACCATTTAACATTAAAAGGCTACTCTCCTAAATATAGTGCTTAAAGTCTGTTAGCCAGGGTTTTTGTCCTGCTTCCCCGTGATGAAATTAAGGATAAAATCCACAAGAGAAAAGTGTGTTCTTCTCCTTGCAGTGTGAAGAATGAGCGTGGAGATGAGATTTACAGACATGGCTGTCAGATTACTGGCTCCAGCTGTGGAGAAGGAGAGGCCGTACTTTCGCTGGGTTTTCTCTCGTAGCTCATTGCAGCACAGCACAGTTTGGTGTTGTGTTTTGTCATGTTGCAGGGTCAAGAGGGTCACAACTTGGGCTGTTACCTTTTCTCCTCACAGGCAAGAAAGCTCCTATTTTGTCTCCTGCCTCCCTCTTCTTGTTCTATCCCTCCTCCTCTTCCGCCCATCACAGCTCAATTAATCTAGGATGCCTATGTGACCCTGAGCGAAGCCACTGTGCATGATTGAAATTACTCCCCGCACACCACGCTGCGAATTACCGCTGCTGAAGACCGTCACACACCTTCCTCCATTCATAGTCGATGTCTCTCTTTCTGTGGCTGCTTTTCCTTTGTCCTCTCAAGTTGGCCATCACGCTCCTCTGCAGGTCACATAGTACATGATTTAATTAGATTCCTTGTTGTCGTGTTCTTTACTGCTTTTGTCAAAGGTTGTTGTTGTTGTCATTTTAACTGAAGCCATAAATTAAACCGAGGGTGAGCTACCGTTCACACACACACACACATGTGCACTTCCACACATACGCACAAGAACAGATCATTAAACTTACACCCTCCCACGCAGATGCAAGTAATGAGCAGGATAATTGTGAACAGTAAAATGTTTACTAGTACTTGGGCTCCTGTTGCCTCTTGTGAGAAAAACAATGTTATCTTAAGACCTCGACAAGCTGATACATGGTGTTAATGTCTGCAGTAGACAGAGGTGTGGACTCAAGTCACAAATTTGATGACTTTAAATTCCACAAAATCAGAAAAGACTTGCAACTTGACATAAACTGCAACCCTAATGACTCGTGACTTCACTTGAACTTGAGCCCTTTGACATGAAAATTCCTGCCTCCAAAGTCCATAGATTAAAAAGTATGTTATTAAAAACAGTGCGCCAAAAATCAGTTCATTTCCTAGTATACTAACATTAATGTACTTCATTCCCAGGAAGCTGACACTTAATCCTCCAGATCTACTTTGTTTGAACTAATCTGGCAGTATCTGATCAAGTTGCAGGAGAGAACTATAAAGAACTAACATTACCTTATTGAACACCAGTTAGAAAATGAAATGATACCAAAGATAATTTGGTTCACGTACAAAAACTATGCAGTGGTCAAAAGAAAAAAAAAAATGTAATTGTAAGAATTGCTGTATGTAAAACTTGCGGGCAGAAAATGTCCAATAAATGCAAAGAAATTGATACAAATTTTGAAAAGCATTTATGATTTTTTGTAAATTTAATTTAATATTACTGTTTTTTAAATAGCATTACATTTGGTGAGAGATTCTACACTGGAAATGTGCACAGCTGGATTTAAACGCCCCTGTGTCGGAGTTCATTGCAGCAAAGGTTGTACAACAGCTCAATTGATGTTTTCAGCAAGAAAGACTGACAGAGACGTTATCTAAAGTAGCCTATATCTACAGATTGGTGAGTCTTCGTACATTCATCTTTGTCTTTAACTGATCTGTGTGTTTTATTGTTGTTAACTAAATACACGACAGAAACATAGTTGGCCACTGTGCTATAATTACAGATGTGGTTGCATCTTGATAATGAACATAGCCTCCTGTTTAATATTTACATTTTACTTATTTCACTCTTGTTCCCATCCTTATCAAGCTAATAAATCTAACTTGCACCTTTTAAACGCCATTTAACCAAGATTGTGCAAAAGTTCCAGAATGTTTTCATAACAGTCTGTGTGCTATGTTTTATGAGCAATGTATGTGCAATATTTTGTATGTGCAATTTAGATTATGTTCAATATATTGGTGTGAATTGGCACATATTGCATTATGTTCATATGCAGTTTTTTTTTATTTTTTGTAACTGTTATGGCATTTATGGCCACAGCATCTGAGTCCAAGACAAATTTTCCTTTAATAATAAAGTAGGATATCATAGCATATTATATCATGACGTATCGTATCGTATCGTATTGTATCGTATCGTATCGTATCGTAATTTAACTCTGTACTCTAATCAGACTCTTACAGTATGTGAATCCTTTGTCATGACAACTTGCCAACTGGTGCGCTTGCATACAATAAGTGAAAGAATACACTTTATTAGGTTTAATTTGGCTTTCATAACACAATGCCAACAGCATTACTGACCTCACCCCCGTCACTGGATGCAGTTTATTGCTGAACATTGCCATGCATGTTGCACTGGCCAAATGAATGTTGTGTCTAGCCCAGGCAGTCAGAGTTCAGCTGTCCAGTCTGCTCCTCCAGAGGGCCTGCGGAGTCCTGACCCTGCGCTGAATCTCAGCAGTCGAGCATTTCCAGCTGGACTGCCTCAAATCAACCAGCTATAAGGTCTCAGCAATAATCCTCCAGAGGTGGCAGAAGACCTTGGCATGGCAACAGACATGGCTGATTTATCGCAGAGGACCACATTGTAGGAAGAAAAAAACAAGTGATGTTCAAATTAAAGATGTCACCATTCAGGCATAAACTTGGAGTCAACAAATGAGTACGATTATGGATCTGTGCATCTCTCTCTCAGATCTCTTGTTTTAATATTTTGCGAGATGGCCCTGGAAAATTAATGAGGTGTTTTATTATTTTCCACCTTCAGCTGGTCTATCGCTAGAGTTAATAAAACCGTCAATATTAAAATTCCCTCTCACATTGGAATGGATTTATTTCACTGTTTAGTACATGGTTATTTTCCATGTGTTATGTTTCCAGTTGTTTAATACAGCAGTAGAAGGATACCAGCCAGATATGGAGATGTCTGTGGAGCAGTCATTGTGTCAATGTAATAATGGTGCATTTGAGTTATGTGTCTGGGGAACACATGGATGGCGGCCCCCCCATCACCTACCCTCCCCACCATCTGTGCCACATCTCACTCCGGGTAATTCTGCAGCGCCTGTCTCTCTGTTTGTCCCCTCCTAACTCACGTTACTTCTTTGTCTCTCACACACATGTTGATTCATTTTGTGGGACAGAGTCAGGCTACGTTTAAACTACCTCTGTGATTGGGTTGATATTAAACAAAGCATTCAGAACATGTCTAGATTATTCTTAATAAAGCTAAAATTGATCCATGTCTGTCAATAGGTTCACTGTATGCGGGGAAGGAGAGCTCTGAAGGATATTTTCTCCTCTCAGACTCAGCCTGCATTGTTGTTAAATGGGATCTGGTGTTTGCTCAAAAGACATAATGGAAAGACTCACAATTGATGGATGTTACTGTCGAAAATGAATATGAATGCGTCAAATCAGCAATAATTCTTTTTCCAGTCATTATTAATTCTAGATTTGCTTTGGCGAATAGATTTGTTTTTTGGATTGATGCCCAAGTACTGTGTCATGAAGCATTCATTATTCAAAAATGCAACAGAAACTAGGGCGCTCCTGTTGGAAACTGCGTGAGAGAAATAATGCTGAAAGGTTTTCAAAAGTCCTTTCATGTCCTGTTTATGTTAAAGGGGCCTTTTTTTGACTACTACGGGAGTGCAAGAATGGGTATTGTAGCGACTAATTTAATTGCCATGGATGTCAGAGTATATTTCAAGTGTGTCCCGTTCAAAAAAGCACATAAAAAGAGAAAACCCTGCAGTGTTTATGTCATACTCAAAGATTCCTTTGGCAACAAAATCAGTGATTCGCCTCGCACAACAACAGATGCTGTATATAAATTATGTACTAAAGTCATTAGAAAATAATTTCCTGAATGGTAAAATGCAGAGAAAAGCATTTGTGTGATGTGGTGCATGAGAAGAAAGCTCTTCTGAGATGTTTTTTTTTAATATTATGAATGTGTTTTAAGCAGTGCAAACACCTGATAAGTTCCAGTACAACAGTTTTTATTAACTTTTTGAATTTCATGCTCCTCGGCCCGTGTCCCTCTGAGAAGGCTAAGTCTTTGGTGTTTGTTGATCCCAACATGCTCTGCATTTCTGATCATGTTTCAAAGGTGGTGATTGATGTCGTGATTCTCATCTTGACTGATGTCGTATAATTGGGCTGGGTATCTGTTGTTAGTGTCTGATGAAAGATCTCCTCTCATCCACAGCTGGTCTGTTACCTTTGATGGCTCTTGTTTTAATCTTAATGATGCATCCCTAAAAGACATATTAAAGATGAGATTTACTGATGAGGCAACATGGAGTTGGGAAAGCAGTTCTTGAGGTTTTCGATTTCACAGATGATTCTGTAAGTAAGGTGGGATAGCCTGAATGCAATGCACGCAATCCTTATTCTCGTCAAAGTACAGGAAGAATCCTCCACCGTGGCTGAGAGTTGAATGGTGATTTGTGTGGGCAGGTAACTCTGGAGAGGTCAAGTGAGACTAATATCCTCTGACAGCTGAAGATGCTTTTTCTTCATTAAGACAGCTACTGTCAGCATTATTCTGGCTACATGATGCAGACTTATAATTAAACCGAGGCCCAGGAAAAAAAACGTCACAGGGAAGGGCAGGTTTAATCGTGTGATGACCTTTTCTTTTCCAGGTACCAAACAGAGTTTCATGAGAGGAGTAAAGAAGTCCAAGCTTAATGAGGAAGAGAGCATGGCTGTCCATCATGGTTGTCCATCACGGGTGAGTTACAGCACACTCAACCTTTTTCTCTCTTGCAATCGCTCTGGATATCTACAGTGATGTTGGCTGAGCAGGAATGAAAGCAACATCACCATCGTGTTGTATTACTTCACACAGCAGTTCAAATAGTTTTGGTGTTGTGCTCTTTGAGGGCCACTTTCCCAGTTGGAAAAACAATCAAGCAAATTAGAGCATTTTATGTGGGTGACGTCATCGTCCTATGTCAGGGCTAAGAAAATAGCAACAACAAAGGTTAAAGAATGTGAACTGTTACAATTAAACATACAAAAATAATAATAAGTTCAACATATTTTTGTGACTGTTGTGAAAAGATGTTAAGTGCTAATAGCAATCACAAATTCAGTTTCCACTTTGACCAAAAATGAAATAGGCAGGGTAGATATGGTTCCGTTAAGCAAAATAAAAATAAACTCCCCTCCCAAACACTATATCAGACTGAACATTAGAGATGCTCTGTGGAATTTCCTTATAAACAAACAGAGGTTATCATTAAATTTTGCATTTCTCCAAAAGTCAAAGCATTTTAAAAGATTAAACCACCATTTAATCAGAATTGTTTGGGGGACATATTTCAATGCTCTTGTCAAACGAACCTCTAGCAAACCTCATCCAAATCACCTGTTTAAATGACTGAGCACATTACATGCATGATCTGATAACCCATGGTATTTCCATTTGTTTACTTTGGACATTGTAAGACACTTAGAATAAAAAGAGTGCAACGAATGAGGATATTCTAACAAAGAAAGCAGTTTGGTTTTGAAAATACTTTTTTTTTTGTGATTATTTTTTTCATTCCAGTGTTTCATTGGGTGAGCGAGCGTCTCTGCATCTGGTCGAGGTTTGTTTAGGCATTTGTTGCATCTGACGCTGCTAGCTGCAGTTGTCATCTTCTGGTTAAATGATGCGTGAAAGTGAATATCCATCTTCTGTGATCAAAAGCGTTATGTGATGGCAGTACGATACACGCATTATAAACAACCTGGCTGCTTGTGGAAGAGAAAACACCAAACTGGGCGCTGTACCTCAGAGAGTGGAAACACACTCTTTCAGGCTTCTTTCATGTGCACGACGTGGAGAACATATTTTGAAAGCCCTGTTAGCTCTATATTCTTTTATCCAATCTGTCAACTCCACCTTACAAACACCAATGCCTTTCCTTACAAAGACATTGACTGCGTTCCCTTACATAGAATTAAACTAAGACAGGAAATGAAAAGTGAAAAATCTGTGAAACATTTGTTCGCATTAGCGGTTTTGTCCAAGAATACACAGCCTGATGCGTAAGGGTAGAGGAGCATTATGTGATGTAACAAGCTTATTTGTGAAAACACTAGTGCTGAACTGAGGGAGAGACGGAGGAGGGGTTGCAGCATTTAAGTGCACAGCAAGAAATCACTCAGCCTACGTGAAAAAGTCTCCAGGCGGCCAACTCAGCTGACTGGGGGGGAGAAATACTGCCGCCATTAAAGCCCTCTCAACACCTATGTGGATTTCTCAAATTGAAACTGTCCAACTCTGGAGAGGGGGAAAGCACATGGGGGAGAAGCTGTACAGACAGATGTCGAGTGAATGGTGGGATAAAGAAGAGAGAGATGGACAGGGCAGCCAACAAGAAGTGAGAGCAAAACAGAGAAATGTGCCACTCCTGCTTCCTGCGATTACAATGCTATTATTTAAATGTCATTGTCCGTCTTTGTGTGTGCCAGTCTCTTAAGGGGTCAGTTCATGTGAACACTGGACAACGTGTTAATGTCGTCTTTATTTCCATTAATTTAAATCAGAGAAAAAAACATCGTACTCTGAATGTTTAATCGCTTTTTCATTAATCTGTCCATTCAAGTACAACCTTACAGTGTTGCGTGAGTGTGCATGTGTGTGAGCGTGCGCTGGGGAGAGAGAAAGAGAGGGAGCGAGAGAGAGCACACTCTTGTCTCAGTCCCTCTGTTGATGCACACAGAACAAGGTTAATTACTTTTCTGACCTTCTCCAGAAGCTTAAAGAAATATTCCAATCATAGCCTGAATAGATAGCACAACCAGAGATGCTGAGTCAATGGCCAAACAGTGAAAAATGAAAAGCTGCTGAATCTTTTAAGTGTAACGGTATTTACCTTCAACATTACTTATCAAATGTTTCAATAAAACTGACTGCATCACTGATTTAATGTCACAGGGGATAAAGGATTGCGTTTCTTTCCACCTGCAGCTGCTTGCACACTTTGATAAAATATGTATGCAAAGTATCCTCATTTTTTACAGAGTACATTTATAAAAAATGTTTAAATTGATTCTTTTGGATGTCAAGCAGCAGTATGCAATAACTTAAACAAAATACTTTAGAAATATTACACTGACCATATATTTCTGGGATGCCATAAAACTACTTTTTTTTAACCCCAGTAGAGTTGAAATTTTCCCACTGTAAGATTTTTGATCAAAAGCACTTATCATCAACAACGTATTCAACATTATACCATGTTCTTGTCATTTTACAGCTACTGTAGCATAAATGCTGTAACTATGTCGTTTGGAGAGTTGTAGCATTTAAAGGTGTTCAAGAGACACTAGAGGCTAGAGTTATTAACTATGAGAAAAATAAAAGCGTGAATGCAATCATTTATCCAGTAAGAGTGTATGCAGAAATACATGCATTCATGCTTTGGTTGTATTCCCAGTGGTGTCGCCCAGTATTTAAAGGGACAGTTCACTCCAAAATTAAAAATAAAAACAACAGCATATTTTCCCTCTTACGGTGCGTACCCACCAAACGCGATTAAAAATGATCGCGCCTCAAGATTACATACAAAGTCAATGCAAAGACGCGATTTGACGCCTCATTTTGCCGGGCGACGCGATGGACGCGATTGCAGCTGGCGCGTTGACGCGTTGACGCGAAATTCGCTTGACGCCGAGTTGAAATAATTGAACTTTGCGGCGTCGTCGGCGTGAAGACGCCGCGACAGCCTATCAGCGTTGAGATCGTCATCGACGTGCTGACGTATGGACGTCCTGGTGTTCCCTCGCAAAATCTAATCAAACCGCCAGAAACAATGGAGGAGCAGCTTATCGTCGCCGTCACCGCTCACCCAGAGCTGTACGACAGTTCCTGTCCCTTGTTGCAGGAGACGGTGGAACTCGCCGAGCTCACGCCGCCTCCGTAGGGTAGCATGCACCCAGAACCGACGTCGGCGCCTAGCCCGCAGACGACGCTGGGAACTTCTCCAGAGCAGATGCGGTGCAGCGATAAATCAACGAGAGAATGAAATGGCGGAAGAAATGTTGTTGTTTGGGCGGGCTCAGCGCGCGATTTCGGGCGCGTCCGAGTCCCATTTTGGGGTTTTTATGCGGCGTCAAAACTGGAGCGTCCAGCGCGACGCGATTTCATTTGAGGCGCGATGAAATAATTTTTATCGCGTTTGGTGGGTACGCACGGTTACTGAGGTGTTATTTATCAGTCCAAATTGTTTTGGTGTGAGCTGCCGAGTGTTGGAGATATCACACCACATTCTCACTCTCAACACAGCAAGTACCAATGATGGCCCTCAGCATTAGATACCAGTGCACAGAGGACCCTTTAGGCACCAGGCAGTGGCATTTTTGACGCTCCAAGCAACAGTTTTAGTATAAAGAGCAAGAAAGTCCGCACAGGGCTGGTGGGAGAGGAGGTGTGTCAGTAAACTGCAGACTTTCATCTGGGAGAGCCCTGTTTATTTCCCCTGTAAAACCAGAAGTCAAGTGAGATATTTTGATGAAAACAAAGTGCACTAGAATGTGTCTCATATTATGCTAGTGACATTACGCTAGAAAGAAAGCTACTTCTTTTAAGCTAAACCTTGTTTTTTCCTCAGCCTAACCACATACTTAAGCTTGTTTTGTTTTGGGGTTTTTTTCTACCTATGCTGTATGTATTTTCTTTCTACCGCCAACCGTATCACCGTGCAGAACAATGTTTGCTTCTACTCATGAATGAGAGGCTTGTGCTTGTGACAGCGGGAGATATAACCATCAATGATGTCCTCCTTGGCTGAGCTGTAATGTATCTAGTTATATTGGAGAGAAGGCATACATCTCTACGGTCGATATCTCCACCAAAAATTCAGCAACTCACAGCAAAACAATCTGCATTGATAAACAGCACTACAGGTCAGAGGTATTTTTGATTTTGGGGTGAAGTTTCCCTTTGATATTCCTCTTAAAAAACATTAAAAAAATACACATATTCTAACTCCTAGAAAAATGCCATGATTACTTGAACAGCATGAAGCTTGTTTAGATTTATACGTCTGGGTGAGTTGCATCATTTACACTTGTTACCGGATTTTGAGACCAAAATAAATTGATGACTTGAATGATTTTACTTTACCTGCAGGGGATGTTGTCAGCGCAGCAAGGAATATTTGGGCTTTACAAGAGAAAAGAAGCTGTTTCCAACTGGGACTTTTAAACTGTGTAATAGAAGACAAAAAAAACAAAAAGTGAAACAGTGGAAACTATGTAAATACCAGCAGGGACACAGTGAGTACACTGAGATTATGAGTAAAATTATATCTGTCTGTCTGTCGGTCCATCTCTCTATCTCTCTATCTATCTATCTATATATAGAGAGAGAGCTAGAGAAACCAAAAATACACCCCTGAATGTCAGCTTCATTTCCATTTAAACTTAATGGTTAAAAAACGTACTTCCTTTGGCCTGAGCAGAGAATCATTCTGCAACCAGTCAATTTCACTCCCCATTATAGAAATAACAGTTATATAGCCAACAGCACTTAATGCCATTAAATGTGAAGTAAGGAAGACATTGCTTGATGAGCAACTGTGTTATCATTTCTGCACGTCTCGAACTTGTATGAAAGCCCCTTTGAATGAGGCTATATTAGGTGCTTGAATATGATCACACCATCCATACATCCATTTAAATCAGTAATACTGTCAGCGTGGCTCACAGTGGCTCCCATTGTCAGACTATTTGATATGCATTCATCAGTCTTCCCGGCTGATCTGTGTTGGCAGCCACCCACAATCTCTCCAAGCTCAATTTGATCTCCAGGATAAACAAACCCGCAACAATTAAAAGAGATATGAGGGTTGACAAAATAATTAACATGGGGCCAGTGTGACTCTGGGGGGGGATTGTGTGCAGTCAACAAAAGACGAATAAACAGATAATCATTTGGGTGGTTGGGCAACGAACATTGTGTGTACAGTGGAAAACCTTAGAGACAACAATCTTCACAAAAATAGATGGCAGCATTCTTCATGTCCCCTAACACACACATCTTGTTAAAAATAAACACTGATTCTTAACTCGGTCACTTATTAACTTATCTCCGATTATAAAACAGAGAGCGAGGGGAAACTGTTCAGTGGAAAACAAAGCTGATCTAAGCGGTGTGGTCTTAAGTTCAGAGCATGCTTGGGTTATCAGCGCTGAGGGTGTCTTTTGACTTAGAAGTCGAGCACACGGCCACAGCCTCCTCAGGTGAACGCCGTAGACATCAGCTTTGAAATGTCCCTGATTTGCCTCAAATTGCTACAGGCTTTGAATAATTATGATAATCCTCACTAGTGGAAGTTTTTTTAAGCACAAATCTTCAGTGATTGATTATAATAGTCATGGGTGTTTAAAAGCAGGTCAGCGCAAGCCTAAAAATGCTAATGTTTGTCACTGTATGTCTAAATGCTAATGTGTATATCAGACCATTAGTTTAGCTCCAAAAAGGAGATCATGTTGCACAGTTAGTGTACTATTGCATGTACACAGAAACACACACACACACATACTCAGTTACTGCCTGCTGAGACTAAAGCTGGATGTTTATCTGTGTTACCCAGAGGTGAGAGTCAATGGGGGGCAGCTTTTAGCAGCTGCATGTGTAAGTGCCACGCTGTCCCTCCGCTGCATTTGGGTAAAAGCTCTGAAGAGAAATTGAGGGTGCAACCACTCTGGTTATTATAGAGGAGACGTGCTACTGGTTATCATGATGAGGTCAAAAAAATAACCCCAGACTCTCAGACAAATTTCAAACATACAAAAATGGACCACATCTTGTAGTGTTCGGGTCTTCTTCAAGAACATACAAATATAATAGATGAAAATGCATACATGCACAGTTGCATTAAAAGTTGCCGTGTGTGCATGTGAGTCCCTCCATCTGTATACTACTGGTTAGCATGTCACCAATGCCCTGCACTTTGCTCATACAGCACTTACCGCCTATTCCAGGATGGCAGCATTTGGAAGCATTCACCCACCTTTCTGTTCTGCAGTTAATACTGTAAGCTGCTAGCACTGTTGCCATTACTAGCCAGGCCCCCAGGAAAACTGCTCCCACTAGCAGCAAATTTTTCTCAGTGGCCACTCGTGGTATTGCAGCAAAAAAAAATCCCTTGCTGCCCAAAAAGCATTTTCCCCATAGACCACTACTGTAACAAAATGTATTTTTTAAAAAAAAGTCAGTAAAACACATCACACATGTGTCACATCACACATTTGAGGAACTAGATTTCCAACCCTTTTTGCAAACTGTCTTAGTCCTTTAATTATTGTTGGTGTATATGAGATCATTTTAATTGTTATCTTTATTGTTAAGGTGTTATAGGTGTTGGTAATACTGTGGATATTAACTTTCTTCCAAACAGCCTACTTGTGTTAAATTTACTAAATAATGTACTGTTGTAGGTTAGCCTCCAGGCCACTAGTTACCTAAATAAGGGATTATAACGTTTCACTCTGGTTGACCCTCTCTCCAGTCAAGCCCGGAGGAGGACTCAGTGTGGGTCAAAACTGGTCAGTGTTTGAAAATGTTATCTTTTAAATGCCCTAAACCAATTAAGACATCTAAAGATTCATCCTTGGCTCAATGCTAATGTGCCTGAAGACAGCCCAGTGGCTTCCCCTTTTTCCCAGAGGAGATCATAAAATTACTGTGCAGAAAATCATTTGAAAATAGAAAAAAACGTTAGGTGTCAAGAACAAGGGTAATGTGAACAAAATCATGGAAAATTTGAAAAAAGGGGCAGTGGATAAAATTAAACCCAGAGTGCCCACACTTTTTCATAGACAAAATGTAAAAACTTCGTCATGACTTTTCAAGGACCTGTATTTTTTCTTTTTTTTTTTTTTTTGCCCCACATGCCCAGCTTTTCTTAAACATATTGGATTTAATCATTCGTCACACATAATTTCAGCCTATTGCCATACATGGAGGGAGAGGCAGAAACTGTAAAGGAAATGAGGAAACATACATGATGGTAAAAAAAAACTGTCATGCATCAATACATATCAGAGCTTTGTTATGTTGACAACTACATAAAATGATTATGTTAACATTATGTTTCATTAAGTATCATGAGTACGGAAGAATTTAAAAACAATTTCATTATACACTACAAAATTGCATGACTTTTCCAAAACTTTCAATGATTTTTCCTACCTCCATGACTTTTCCTGGCCTGAAAAATGTAATAGTGATATTCCATAACTTTTTTTTCATGATCATGGGGACCTTGTAAACCCTTAATAATGACTGAAGGAAAGTCTGTCTGTCAGTACCTCAAGCTTTGGGCCTAAAATGGCCTTTAAATGCAATCACCACCTCTGACAATCTCAACAACAACCATCATAGGCTTCACTAAACTGGTATTTACTGCAGGGCTATTTTCATTATTTTGTCCACTGCCTGTAAGATGGCAAGTGAGGATACTGGTGCTTATGAGAACATGCAGCTTGTTGCGTAACTCTCACGACTTGGCTTCCCACAGGAGCTGCCTAGTTCTTGATTTTGTGGCAGTGATTAGTCAATTAGTCTCCCCTGCGTTACCTCCAGGACTGTAAATATTGCACAGGGAAGTAGTTCCCCATAGAGTCCTGCCTGCTCCGCCTGGCTCTGTCCGCGGCCCTGAATTTCCTTCTAAGAGCTGCCGGCTGTGTTGCAACAACACAACACGCAAACACACACAGAGACCAACATGATAACAACATAGCCCTCAGTGCAAGGACTGAATAGCCTTCCTTGTGATGATAAAGAGAAAATGCAGGGCTGATTATGATTACCAGAGATTATCCCCTTCATAAAAAAGCCCAGATCCCTCAGGCAGAGAGCACGAAGCTCCACATCATGATCAATAGCACAGATTAAACTCCAAAGCGCCGAGTAACCCCTGACGCTTTCTCAAAGTTTATAGCACAGCCAGCAGAGGCAATGCATCCCCCGTCTGCCTCTATATCTTTACTTTTGGGGTCTTTTGGAAAGAATAAGATATTCATTTTGCACTGCTATCTCCATGTTAACAATGCTGTCGGTGAGAACAACGGTGCACCGCGCATATCTCTTTCATACTTAAAAGAGTCAGATACAATGCAGTCATTAGCTACCTGCAGGAGGCTGAAAACAAACATCAGAACGGGTACAACACTCCCACACACACACACACACTGTTAAAATGGCCTCACTAACCCCAGCACTCTGTTCATTTATAATTCTTTCCATTTAATTACTGGGAGAGCTTTTGATAAAGAGGTCCTGTTCAATTGCAACTGCGTGACCTTGATTTTTATGCAAAACAAGTGTTTGGGTATCAATTTAAGTGCCCTAAGCATATTTGCATAATTCACTTTAACGCAAGTGAACACATATGTGTGTGTGTGTGTGTATCAGTAGTGAAGGTGACGTCTCTTGTGTTCTTGTGTGTACATATCATCCTCAGGTCCTCTTGTCAAAGTCTAGAGCTTTTCACACTCTGTTGTTGTCTTGGAGTCACCACTCCTGCACCCCCCCCTTCCCCATCCCCCGAGGGTGTCAGCCCCAGCTGGAGAGCCGGAGATCAGGCTGAGCTATGAGAAACACCCCCTGAGGAGCTGTGAGGTGGACCGGGGTTCAGCTGGGGCAAACACTGCTAAATGCCCTGGGAGGGCTCAGATCCGACAGGTTGGGTCAGAGGAGGAAGGGAGGAGGTGAATCTCTCTCTCTCTCCCTCTCTTTCTCTCTCTCTGTGTGTGTGTGCGTGTGTGTGTGTGTGTGTGTGTGTGTGTGTGTGTGTGTGTGTGTGTGTTTAGAGGCAAAGATGTAGGGGGCCTTGTAGCATGTCATGCCAATGTAGGTCACTTATGACAGACCAGATGGAAGAAGATTGATGTGTAAATATGAGTGAAAAGCCTGAATTAGCACTGTTGTGTTCTTAATATAGATCCCACAGGGTTATGCTTTCAGTGGCTAACTTTAATATCATATTACAGTACTGTGCAAAAGTCTTGGGCCTTTATTTTAGCAAGGTTGTAATCATCATACATATTTATTTCTCAGTAGTCTCTTAACTAAAATACAACTAGAACATAGAGGAAATATGTATACAAACCCAAATATCTCAGAATAAAACAACTTCAACAGGTTAAAGTTGCAAATATTGAGTGTTACCACCCTTTCCATTTAGAATGTCTTCAAGTCTTAGGCAGACAACATGAGATTTACAATACTAATCTTCTAGTGTATTTACACCGGGCTGTATTCAAGACATTTCCAAAGCTCAATATTGATTGTTTGAGCTACATTTTGTTGTGGCTGTATGACTCCATGTTTTACATTAAATATCAAATCCAGTCTAAAGAAGCCACATTGTTCTGACTTTGGTGTTTTAATGCATTGTACATGTTGTCTGTATTCTTTGTTTGTATCATAATAAAGAGACTGTGTGTGTGTGTGTGTGTGTGTGTGTGTGTGTGTGTGTGTGTCCATATATATATATATACATACTCAATACAACTTTGCTAAAACCACAAATCTATGGTGGCTATGGTGACTTTTACTGTACTGTATATTCCTACACATTTCAGAATAAATGTATTTCATTATTCCCACAGCTGATGACTTTTTCATGGGTATTTCAATTGGTAAGAGATCAGATTAGCATTAAGATTTGGAGCACTATGTAATTAAATGAGCCACAGATTCATGTTTTTGGGAAAGAGAGCTGTCCAAAGATAGCACAGTGTAGACGTTTACATGAATATGAGGCGAAGGCAGAAAAAGGACAGATGTGAGCAGCATGTTTCGAAATCTGCTTGTGCAGCAACAAAGCAAGAGATGAATTTGGCCAAAAGAAATTATAATCTGCTAATCAAAAAAAAAGAAAAGTGTGAATATTTTTTCTTATCATGCCATTACCTTAAGGTAATGTAAGTACACAGGGGAGAAAAAAATACCATCAGCACAGATTTCATTTCACCAAATTTACACTTTGATCTTTAAACACTCTGCTCTCACAAATGAGATGAAACTATTCAATTTCACACATTTTAACTGCTCAGTATTGACTTGCTCATGAAGAAACCTTATTTGTGGGAGCAAGCCAAGTAAGGAAACTTGAGCATGCTGTGTAATTGAAAACATGACAGGATTAATTTGAATCATGACATCGGTCGATATTTTGTAAACAAGATTTTGTTATAGGCTACAATTATCAGTGAATACGTCTGATTCATATTCTACAAAACTAGCTCTTGTTTGTGGAAAACATGATGCAATCTTCGGAGAATTTTACAAGCGTGTACAGCCATTTATACTTTATGGTCTTCGGTTACTACTCAAAGGATTTGGTGAGGCTGTAGTACACATTATCCTATAATATGCCGTTAGCAATTTTGATCAGTCATTCCCCAAACATTAAGTTTATGTATGTAATTAGAACATACTTCATGTTAATGCCATTGCATATTATTTGTTGAATAACTGACCCTTTGGAGATATATGTTTCTCCCCCATTTCCAAATCAAAATCATCCTCCCTACGTAGCTACTGAAGGTCTAGTCATGCTAATTTTGGTTTTAAATAATATTAACACTGAATGAAGACCTACCCTGCTTACAGGAACCAGCGGATGGTGGAGAGCTCTGGGCACTGGTTGCACGGGGGGAAGCCAACACTGCACACACTGCGATGATTCATAGCCGGCTGAAAATCAACATAGTTGGATATTAATTTAATTTCAATTCATTGTGTCTTAATTGCCAATGATGTGGTGGTTTACTGTTACATTGTGATCTGTGGCTTTAGCTTCTAACTATCTTTGAAAAATTAAAAACTGACTTGACTTTAGGTGTAGAGCTAGTTAGTCCTACTATTAGGATGCTAAAATCAATCATTCTGCAATTTTACTTGGTTATCATATGAGTGTGTTGTAAATGCATGTTATGTTTTGTAATCTCATATTGTTGCTATCACTGTGGATTTGATTCCTACTGTGGTGACATTAAATTTATGCACTCACAATACTGCCTGACGATCTGGATAAAAGCCCTGACCAAATGGCGTGTTATTCTGTTTTATATTGGTTATGAGATCATCTAACCTTCTTTACTCAGGCTGTAGCAGTTTTACAGCTGCTGTACAACTGTTAGTAGCTCAGGTGGTAAATTGCATCGCTTTAAATTTGAATTTGAGTGAAGCTCCCCCAAATGGAGTCACAGACACAGAGCAACCACCTGCGTGTCTGTACCACTGTCAGATGTGCGGGACTGCCGAGGTTATTTGTAACGGCGGTGTCTTGTTGTGGCAAATGAAGCTGTCCTACTTTGACCATTTTAACTTTTATAAACATTTATGGTTTTATTCCTTTAAAATGTGCAAATGTCCAATTTGTATCAATACAAGTTGAAACTGCAGGAATAAAAACATTATTACAAATAAAGCTGCCAACAAACATATGCATAAAATGAAGGCGTTTATCAGGAGCCTCAAAGGAAGATTTACACAGTGGTTTTCTGTCTCCAGGAGGAACAACTGCAGCGTCTGTGTCACTGTCTTGCCTCTATAAATCACTTGCTTACTTTTCATTTGCTGCACAGCACTACACAGAGAGGCAGACAAAGACTGACTGATTAAAACATGCAGCAGGATTTCCACCCTCCTTGTGAATGTGACTTTGTGTTGGTGGAGAGCAGGTGAGGCAGACGGAAACACAAAGCTCTTGACAATAATTTCTTTCTTTTCTTTTTTTGCCGTAATTGTGAATGCAATTATTTTGAAACAAGCTGAATCGCTTTGCACATATTATCTTCTCCAACAACAATACACCACATAATTTTTTGACTTTTCTGTTTTATGTGTCTGATTTACTTTGTTCTTCTTTTGTCATTCAAAATCACGGCCACACTGTTTAACATAGACACTTTAACCCTGCAAACACTAAAACACAACAGGGACAAGATGAAAGTGATTTCCACCTCACCTCAAGGCAGTCATTTAGCATAAACACTTTCAAATATAGCCTATAAATACAAAACCTGTATTACACAGGAGGGATTCTCAACTGTTTTCAGATCTTTTGAACGGATGATAAATATGCGGAAGTGGCAAATTAGGTTTTATAATTGCAAGAGAATGGTTGCAAAAACAACTTCCCATTTTTACAGTATGTAAACACATTTCAAAAACAATGCAAAATCAGTACGACAGAAGTTCTCAACAGCCAAACCAAATACACTTAAAGAAGAATGTCACTCCTCATAAAATTGGGCTATTGGTGCAGTAGAAACATGAAAAAAAACCTTTAAAATTAATGCTACATATCCAGAAAAAAAAAGAAAGAGCTGTGGTATTTGCTTTTCCTCAAGAGATAGAAAACCTACAACTACCAGAATGCACTGCGCCTAAATAAATGCTAACATGTCTGGATGCACTGCCTGCTCTATGCTGGAGAAAAAAAGGACTTCATTCATAGAATCAGGTAAACTGGGAATAAGAACTTTTCCCCTCAGGATGTAACTTGGCAACAGGGAGCTTCACAAAGGGAGAGCTTGTTGTGCACTTCCTCAAGACTACAGATCTACTGTACAAACGTATTTCACAAGATACAAGACATAGAGGGTAAAAGCAGCTACGACCAGTGGGTGACCGCAAGGTACTCAACAGTGACTAGTCTGCTGGAAAGAAAAAGAAGATGAAGATTTCATGTGAGCTTGTCTGTTTTTCTAAGACATGTAGATTCCGTTTGATGCCTAACAAATTACGTCCACCTCCAGTAGCCTTAGTTTTAAAATTTGATTTAAGTTTGAGAGAGAGAGGTGGCACTCTCTCGATAAGCTTCTATACTCTTTGTGTTTGTGGTAGCAGGCATACAAAAACAACAAAATACAATCTGTAGTTTGAGCAGTAGTCAGGCTGGGCTTTAAAGCTAATTTACGTATTGGCCAAACAGTGTAATTACACTGTCACATGATGCTATTGGGCGCAAAAATACTTTTTCCCCTTGACTTATTTGGCTAAAGAGATGTCAGTTGACACATTTGTTTAGCACCATAACCTCCACGAAATGATTCATTTCACTATTGGGATTAAATCCATTTTCTCTGATAACAATTGGAAAGCCAGGAGTTTTTGTCCCCTTTAAAGTTAACAGGGTGTTGATCATTAAGATCATTAAGTAATTTTATACGTGGCAGTTGAACCATTTTGTCCTCATGTGCCACTGAGCAACTATCATAGGAATGAACAGGGACTGCCTCCAACACTGTATCCAGTTCTCCTTAAACATCTATTGCAACAGTCCTATAAAAACAGCAAAAATCTTCCTGATGACGCCTTTCAGCTGGGAAATATCAGGAAGATTGGGCGACTGTAAAATGGAGGGAAGTTTACCACAGTTCATTTATACATGCTGCCTCCATTGTTATGATACAAAGCTAGATGAAATTCGGCAAAGTATTCCTTTCACAATAGAGATGAGTTATTCAAGTCCGAATGAGAATGAAATGAAATCATGTTACTTTATTTCCAGTTTACTCTGTGCCTTCACAGACTCTTATAACAACAAAACTGAGCAACAACACCAATCATTGGCCTTTAATTCATTTTTCATCGAATACCCCAGTGCACAGTGGCATAGGGCACTGTCAACTGAAAGAGCAGCGGACACAACCAATGTATTATGTGGAGGCATTTAATAAAAAATGCAAAGACCATAAAATTCAGTTCAATATCGATGACTGGAAATGAAAAATATCTGTTGTTGTAATGGCTGCAGGCACCACTGCCCTGCACAATCCCCAGCCTATCAGATCTGTGACAACATCCTTCCTCTGCATAGTTTGGTAATTAGTCTGATACCGTCTTTGTGTTTTTCCCAGACCAAAGTAATGAGGGTTGGGACAAGCTGGGGCTGCATCCGTCTTTCTGCATTCTGTCCTAATCAGTTTCCAGGTATCAAAAAAGGTTTGTGTCTAATTTTCCTTCCCTGTGATCTCCCTCTCTAGCCGACATGACATCAGACCTATGCCAGAAGACTGATGCTTTCAAACTTCAACCAGACCCTCACCTCCTCTTCCCACAGTGACACAGAACAGAGCACTTAGCCTAGGGATGTGCAGCCAGCAGCAGGCTGACCTTGTTGTGGCCCAAGCCGGCACCTCCGGGGGACGGTCCTTGGAAGGCAGGAAGACCTTCTCTAACCTAACACCCCTGGATGCTCTCAGAGGCCTCAGACTCACAAGGCTGTTCCCCTTGCAAGAACCTGTGACACTGCTAAAAGCCAGGCCCTGACTGGAGGTCAGTGTGAATAGGAGTCTGGAAAAAAAAAAAAAAAGAAGTCTCAGCGGAGAGAAAAGGAGGCATGTTACAGCACGGTGGCTAGGAACTAATAAAAGACTCACTGGTTAAGATTTGTGAGACAGCCTTCATTGATTCTATACGCTAATAGTTTTAGCTTATATTTGAATAGATTATTACATAATGCTGAATATCAACTGCTTCAGGAGTCTTTTTCTACTTATTGCTATATATACTGAGACGAGACAGGAGATTGCAGATTGCCCTATTCATTATTCATTATGACTATGTGCTCTGTCAAAGTGCTTTCTTTTGAATGCTGATGACTTAAATCTACCTTCATCCCATGAAAAGAAACATTTACAAGAATCTATTTGTTACAAGGGGAATGTTTTTTAAAAAAAGAAAATCTTCTTGAATCCTTTGAGGACTTTTTTAAAAATTGCCACACATGTTAAATTTGGACCTTTTATGATGTTTTTTTTTAAAAAAATGAGTCTGTACATATCTCATTAATGATGCATAAACTGTGCAAATTATCTCAATTAAATAAAATTAGCTGTCTCATGTCAAGGATTCTTACACGTGGAATTTTCCACCAAAATTCACAGTTCAACCGACTTGACAGGAGACCTTGAATAAAACATTTGAATTTGCTCTTTTGACTCCTGTGTTACAGCAGTTTTTAGCTGTTAAAATATGAAAAAGAAGAAGACTAGTTTAGTTGGAATTAAGTGGGACTTCAGGGAACAAATTAAACATTAAATGAAAATTTTTTATGCATTGTGGCTGCAAGACAGCTGAAAAAAAATCTTAATTATTTCTCTTCAACAATAAATAGTATGTCTAAATAAGCAAAACATAAAAAAAAAGTAAGAAAACCTTCAAAAGTATTATTTCATCAAATCTATTGTTACATTAAAGGGAAAAATCTTATATGATGTTTTATGACATTCAAATTAAATAAAAAAAAAAAAAAAAAACACCTTAAGGCCACAGAATAAAGTGCAATGACATGCTGATGTTTACAATCTTTCAACCATGCCAATGTTCAAAACTTTTCATAAAGTCTACATCTATGATTACTGACACCTGAGTCCATATGCACAAAGCTTTTTGATGTCTTTAAGCCAATCACAGTGTTCTGCATCATCTAAAGTGGACTGCTGTAGAGACATATCTGCTTTTTCAATTAGCGTGGCTGAAGTCTCCAGTGGCTGGAGTCGAGGAGGAAACTACAGGTACTTTTAAATCCATTCATCATATTGTTAACGAACATAACTTGTGTTTAAACTGTGTGTAAAATGAACATGAGTTGTCACATAACTTATACCTGTCAAAATATTACGTTAAAAGGTATATAGCTTTTATTTGCAGGATCTGAATGTCACTGGAAGGGAAATAGGGAAATAAACAGGAAAGACCGTTCTGATTTGACTTTCTAATGATACAATCAGCTGATAATATCCTGTTGGTGATATACACAGATTTTTTTTTTTTTATCCCAGGAGGTTAAGAAAATGAGAGCATTTTGAGTCGTGATGACAAAAACAATAAAAAAATATATATGCAATGTGTTTTAAGGGATAACTTTAGTCAGTGACATGAGTTAGTTAGAGTTCACAAGACATGTGAAAAATAAACAAAATTGCATTTTTGTTGAAAAACGGTCTATTGAGACTATTTATTGTCTTTTTTATTATTAGGTGGTCTCTCATATTCAGATTATCCATCAACTGGAATGGACAGAAAAAATAACAATAAATACACAAAATAGTATAGAATAAAGCAAAAAACGCTGGCAAATCATTATGGAGCCTATTTACATAAAATTAACATAAACATTATTGTTTATGTTAATTGTTGATATTGTTCAACTAACCTGTTTTTTCAACAGGTTAGTTGAACAATATCAATAAGGCTAACCTGATTCAAATGACTGTAATTATTAACACAATCAAAAATGAACTGTAGAAATATACCATCTATATTGTTGACATTTCCTTTTTTAAATCTTGATATATATTTATCTACTTAATTAAGCCATGGAAAAAAATATGAAAATTTAAAAATCTACAAACTTACTACAGGCTAAGTGTAAAGGTATGATCCCAGAAATATTAGTTTGGCCACTGAACAGCATAGAAATGCTGTAAAAAGTCATCTCTGCTCAGGCTTTTTTTCTGCTATCTTGTCATCCTTGCTGCCGTGATTCCATAATGGGAGGTGGTTAAGATGATAATGAAAACAGGCTGGATGTCCGACCACTATGAATTCAAAAATGTTGGAAAATCTGCATGACAGTCCTATGAAAGTGTGGTTGCTAAGGAGGCATTTATGTATATTAACCCTGTAAAGTAGCCTCTTTAAATTCATGAGAATCAGCAAGTTTACCCTCCCTCCCCCTCTCCTGCTCCGCCGCCACCCCATCCAATCCAAACTCTCTGCACAACAAATAATTTCATCCTTCCTTCACTAGCTCTACAGGTTCACTTTCACTTCAGTGCTTCAAATGGAAAAGTTTCCCACTTCTGTGCCAACTTTCCGTTTATGCACCTGTATTATAGATAATGTGCCTTCGGAAAGACGGGAAATAACTGCTGTCATACTGTAAGTGGACATTTCACAATCTACAAGTGCTCCTCATTCCTACAGATATTTCCATGTAATTTATCCTGCGTCTCTACATTTGCGATGCTCTTCTGGCGTTTGCGTGGTTCTAACAATCCATCCTCCAGTTCTTGTTACCCAGCGGGTGAGTGATACGCAGTAATTCTGATGATGACAAATTGTCATGAAGGTCATATTTGTTTGTGGACAAAAAATAATGAGATACAACAACAACAACAAAAAAAACAAACAGACATATTGTCATGGCTTCTCCAGTGACTTTAACAGTGAGCACTGCCAGAGGCTGCTCCTCTTGCTGCTAATTACAGTGGTGTGGCATCCGTGTGGGCAGCGGGGTCGCTAATGCTAAGAGACCTGGGGTGCTGTTTTCTCTCCCAGCAGAGCGATGTGTTAATGATACACACAAACAGACACTCAAGCAAAAGACAACTTTTCATGAGAACTGGAGGTTGCATATATGAATAATGCATGGAAGCCAACAATCAAGGCATTTAAAACATAACAGATAAGTGGATACTGTGTAGGAGAGATTGAGCTCTGTGCAATTTCAGCAGCCGCTCATCTTATAAGAGGAACACGTTAAACCAAAACCCTAACAGCTAAGGTAGGAGGTTGTGTGTGTGTGTGTGTGTGTGTGTGTGTGTGTGTGTGTGTGTGTGTGTGTGTGTGTGTGTGTGTGTGTTTCTGTGTGCACATGTAGGAGTGTGAGTGTGTGTGTGTGTGATATGAGGGAGATTTGGGTGACCTTCAGGGAACAGGTGTTGGTGTCAGCATTTACTCTGTCACGGCACATTGAGCAGCATTGTACAAACACACAAGAAAGGGAGGGGTGACGGGGGATGAGAAAGATGGAGAGATAGAGAGTGTGTGTGAAAGAAACACATGAGAGCGTATCAAGAGGATTCACAGAGGGAGATTCATATTTGAAACCAAAAAGACGTTTTAGATGTAGAATACAAGACGTTTGACAAGGAGTAGTTGTCAATGTTTTTTCTTTAAGGACCCCGGCCCTAAATTGACTGCCACTAATTATGTGACGTGTTTTATGGATATTTCTAGATTAAATAGATAACACTGACAATTAAAAACAGCTGATGAACTGTGTAACAGAATGCAATAACTGCAGGAAGTTTGTGCAAAACAAGATACTCTGTCTGTATTGTGTTTTCTTTAATTGTATATGAACTCTTTGAAAACTAGATCAACATCACTTTTTTATTCTGTGTTCAGATGCCTTCAGAAGTGTTTAAACCTTTTGAACCATAAGCAAATTGGTTTGATTTATTTTGAAAGCATGGGGGAAAAAAGGCAATGAACAACTTGTCAGGAAGTTATGAGGGAAATAGCAGATTCAAAAAAAATAATTTTGAAAAAGCAAAAGGAAAAATGTCACAAAAAGGATATCTTTAATCTCATAATTATATATTTAAAATTATTTTACAGAATTGTTAATATTTTTAAGCACTTTTTACGACCATTTCCTTGTTTGTTTGTTTTTTTAATTTCATGTTTTTTTGTATTCAATTTTGGGTAATTTTCTTGTACTTTTGTACTAAATTTTTGATCATTTTGGGTAGTTTCTTTTTAAGATTCTCATTGTCTTCTTCCCATGTTTTTGAAAGAAATCAAGCCAATTTGCTCAGGTTTCAAAGGGTTAAAACATCATACATACTAAACAAACTTATTTCTTAACAATTCTTATTATTTTTTTTTCTTCTCACTGATGCTTGGCCATTGTTCTTTTAGTTTTTTTTAAACTTTGTATTTTTATATAACAGGATGAAGCTGTTTTTATGTTGCATTCTTCAATGTGTCCTTATCCTGTGAGATTTCCATTTTAGTTTATATCTTGAATGTTAATCTAAACTTTGGTTAGGAGTGAGCAATATGGCCTTTAAATAATATCCTGATATTTCAGGGCAATAATGATATTCTTGACAATATGACAAGAACACTACAAATGTTTTACTGTTAATTTCAAGAACATATAACTGCAACAAAATAAGCAGCTGTGTATGTAAACATAAACGGTTCGCCTCCAAATATCCAGTAAATCTGACCAAAAAAATGATCTCTCCGTTCTTTAGTTTCTGTATAAAACATAAATACTTCAACAAAATAAAATCAGCCAGAAATTACACATTGGAACAGTGGGTGAATACAAAGAAAATACCTTTGAATCTATAAATACTACATATATCTAAATCAACTGGTGATTTCCTTCTCTTCTGGAAAAATCCCAGATAACTGTTATCTCTACCTATTGCTATACGCTCTGTAATTTCTCCTCTGGTCTTCATACTATAATATGTCACTCAGTGCTGATGATCACATTTTTGTAGCTGAACTTTCTCTTCTTTTTTTAATTCCCCAACCATTTATTCTGTAACAACCACTCATCCCCCTTTATGTTATGACTTGTTTGGGAAATAAACTAGTTAACTGTCTGAAGAGGTTAAAACTCAGCTTCAGCTACAGCAGTAAAATGGCTCTCATACATTCATACTATTAATCTAATTTATTATGTCAGTCAGATTTTCTGCTGAATGAGCACGTTGACTTTTAATACTTTAAGTACATGTAGCTCATAACTCTTCTTTACTTTTAAGATTTAAAAAGGACATTTACCTTCTCCATCACTGCGCATTACTATAAATCTCAGGTTTTGGGACATTTTTTCAGTATTTTTTGGTGTTTCATTAATCAAATGTGAAGTGAATGTAAATATTCTCAGTCTTTCAACATTTAATATACTAAAAAACATGTTGAGGGTTTAAAGTCACAGAGACACTGCTGTGCAGCAGTGCAGTGACTTATTGTAAATTAAATGCCTCTGTAAAATGGAAACTAAAATTGTGTCTTCATGCCTTCTCTTATAAAGCATGAGCTTCTTTTCCCCGACAGGATTTTTTTTACATATATTATGGGCATTATTAAATTTAAAGACCCCTGAAAGGTTAAAGCTTAAGTGTGAGACCTTTACATATAAAGGAACATCTACATTTAAGCCCTTGCAAAATGAGTTTACACGATTTTTGATTAAGACTATCACCACCAGGGACAGCTCTCTGTATTTTGCAATATGTCAAAGCTGTGGAGTCTGATGGTTGTGATGACTCTCCTGCACTGGCACAATGAAAGTGATGCATTTTAAATCAACCAGCGAGAGGCAAAGGGTGTAAAAAGCAGCTAGGAGTATGACTGAAGCTGCACTATGGTGGGAAAGAAGCCCCAAAGAAAAGTTTCTGGAGTGGATGCTCCAGATTAAAAAAGCAGCTCTGTGTTCAAAGCAAGAATTAAAGAGACTATTCACTCCAAAAGCAAAATTCACATTTCTTCCTCTTAAATGAAGACATATTTATCAATCTAGATCTTCTGGCGTGAGTGGTGTTCAAAGCACCAAAAATACATTTAAAAACATAAACAGCAATGTCTCTTTCCAGAAATCCTGACCTGTGTACTCAAGATGATAAACAGACCTTGAAGTGAGCAGTTTCATGTAGGAACTATTTTCTTTCTGACGAACTACACTCGAAAACCGTATCACCGCGCAGCAGGAGGCATGCTTCTACTCATGGATGAGAGACTTGTGCACATGACCGTGTACCATGTAATCATTTATGATGTCATCTTTAGCTGAGCTGTAACCTTATATATAGCTCAGTGATGCTAGGTGAGCTAGCAGTCGATGGCCGCTTCCTTCTGTGTGATGACAGAGTTGGTGGGTGTGGTTCAGTAGAAAGAAAATAGTTCCCTCATGCAACTGCTCACAACAAGATCTGTGGATTATCTTGAGTAACCGGGTCATGATTACTAGAAAAAGACAAAGCTGTTGAGTTTTTTCAAATATACTTCTTTGGTGTTTTGAGCACCACAAGCAGAGTGCCATCTAGTTCCATTATAGTGGAGAGAAGGCAGACATCTCCACAGCCGATACCTCCAACACTCGGCAACTTACACCAAAACTATCCAGATTGATGAATATCACTACAGGTAAGAGGAAAAATATGTATTTTTGATTTCAGTGTGAACTAAGTGTCTAAGATAAAACAATTATAAAAAAATAATAATAAAGTGATAAACGGCAAGGACAAACACAGATCACCACTGGTGTAGCTTTTGCTCAATGAAGAGCACTGAAAGACAAAAGCGGATAAAGGGCAAACACTGATGTCCTGTTACCGATCCTAGACAGGTCGCTTCTTTTCTGATATAGATCATTACCTCATCCATTACTTCACCTTTTCTGACTTAAAGAGAACGCTCCAGGGGGCATACGTCCCAATTACACATCAACAGTTTTAGTGTAATTACTGTCACAGCCAGATGGGGGAGTCAAAAGTCCCAGACTGCAGATTTAAAAGACAGCGTAAACATGAACAGACATGGGAACCTGTTAAAAACCCGCTTTTGTCGTTTTTTAGGTGCTTTAGAAAAGAACAACCTCTCAGCAACTACACAAGGGGAGCTTAAACACAGCACACAGCACAGCAGAGGTCCTTGAATGTAGATTAGCAGGTAATAGAATTCCCATTCATGTCCTCATTATTTAGTGGGTTGGTTAGGAGGGATGTCTAACAGTCGCTGCACAGGTGGTTTATGGGTAGAAGGAGCAGAGCATCTGTTTAACCTGCGACAAGAATCAGACACCATGTTGCGTCAGACTCAATTGCTTTCAATTTTCTCCTCAAACATTCATCTGGACTATTGTAACAAGCAGATCAATATGGGTAAATAAAGACAGAATACCCTGTGATATCATTCCAGTCAGCCACCGATAATCACTCACACACCAGGAACCTGCTGTGTTTCCAAACTGCACCTGTTCAATATGTTTCTATCCATTCTGAACAAAGAAAGGTGATTTAGTCTTTACTTAAATTAAACTGTGTGTGTGGAGATGTGAACAATATATGGTACTTTATGTGCACTCGTTTCACACAACACAGCAGCATCAGCATCGGGAGTGTAATGAGATTTCTGGTCCTGCTAATCGCTTCAATTTTTTTCATCCCATTGTCGACAGAGAGAAACACACACTCACACAAATCTGTGTTTAAGAACAGATCAAAAGCGTCTGTAATCTCTAGCTTAGGATGCGGATCTTGAGAAAAAACTGGTGCGCTTTTTCATGCACGATGCACTCATTTCCCAAGTTAATTATTGCAGCTGCTAAGACAATGAAATGCCTTAAGCATGCGCGCTACAGTGAAAGAAGAATTAGATGCTTCAGGTCATTTGAGCAACTTTCGGTAAAACAAAAAATATCTACCCCAATTAAATAAGTTTGAATTTGGGACAACTCCATTGTTTCCACAGGTATAAACAACCTAAATCCTGCACAGAGCAGGTCTCAATACCCAAGTACTGAGACCATGACGCATATTTCATTGTATTGGCTCTGTACTCCTGCATGCAGGATTTGTAATGATGCAACAGCTATGGGGATAAAATGCCATTGGGGGTTTAGGGTGCTCAAATAAGTTGTTCAAATCATATAACAAAATTTATACATGTCCATTACAACACCGGCTGGTTTGGGCTGAGGATATGGGAAACTTTCTGTCAAGATTTTGTCGCTCTATAATTACAACGCCTGACATAATTCCTACAGCTGCTTGAGGGTCTGACACTTGAACGTAAACGTGGTTTTTTTTGCATCACTTGCTGAAATGACTCGTTTATAGCTCATTGTGTATATATATAACCCCCTAATAGTAGGATTATGCAACAGAACAATGATCGTCAACATACAAACAAGAAGTCTTTTATGGCCGAAAGGTAAATCATTTCACGTTTTTAACTCCCAGCTTGTCAAAGACCACAGCTGGGTCAGTGGTCCTGTGCTTCTAACTATGACTATCTAGGTTCCCCTCTAGCAACAGTTTTGATTGTGTCAGTTTATGTGTCAATTTCTGCTCATTGCATGCATAGTGTGTCTTTTCAAAATAAACTTCTTTAGGTTTCGGAAGCAAAACTACTTGGTTAGGTTTAGAAAAAAGATCATGTTTTGGACAAAGTAAGTATGTTTGTTGCATGACTTAACACACGTAACCTAAGCAAAATATTTTTTAGTCATGCAACCTATGTCACATGACTTTAACTATGTTATGTAATTGAAAAAAACTCAACGTACATTGAATTGGCACATACATACCGATTGTTAAAATTTTCTGAAGAGATATTTTATATATGCTGTCAGTGGGAGGTGGAGGGGATGGTGGATGGTGGATGATGTATCATCTTGGCGAGGCTGCGGACCACTGTTCAAAACTACAAAAAAAACACCATCTTATCACCATTGTATCTGTGGTTTACAGATATGTATGCAAACATTTTTCCTAGCAATTGGATTGTTTATATGGGACACCAACAGCTGTCTCCTGGGTGAATATGCTGTGTCTGTTTGGCCACTTCGCCACCATAAACTCGTCCCTATGTGGATTTTATTGCTCCTTGTACTACATAAGTTGCTCTGTGTGTCTCACATTGCCACATCTGGGTTGACACTGGAGGTATTTGAAAGCCCAGTGCATCTCATACTAAGGGGTGTCTTGTATCAGATGCCAGGGGCCACTGACCAACCTGACACATCTGATGCCCTGGGAACGAAAACAGGCTGAATAATTCATCATGTTTTTCACCTGCTGAAGGCCAGATTACACACAAAAATCCCTCCAAAAGGGCAAAAAATGCAGATCGCTGCAGTACAGGACTCAACTATACCAGCTCATATCAGTGAGGTTTCAACCACCAAAATTCATTGTCACTAAAACTAAATTGCAATTTTCAACCCAGTATTAATGACAATTGCGTACTTTGTGGAGTTTTAACAACCACTCGGAGCTCGGATTCTCGGATTTTAATAATGTGACAGCAAAGGTGAGAAAGAAATATTCATATGAGATGGGAAATGCAGACAGCATGCATGTTAGACCTCAGAGATCCACACAATACATTCCCATAACAGAATGTAAACATAACATTTCACAAGAAACACTTACAAGGGATGTGAGATGTGAGATTTTTTTTTAACTTTTTCAATTTGTCTTTTAAGAGTGGGGACTGTGTATATTCAGAGGTACAACTCCTGCACTCGTTTTCTTTTGCGAATTCACTGTAAGATTACAGCTGAGAATCACTTAAACCTTATAGTCACTGTTTAATTAGTTGCTCACGAGTGGAGGTTTTGTAGATTTTTTCCAACTGACTGTTCAGTTTGATTTCCATGTCAGGTAAAATGTTCTCAGCAGAACTATTACCTCATGAATCAACATTAGCTCAGCGGAGCGTTTAAAATGCAAGTGTTAAGAAATGAATATGTAAATCAGTTATTAGTGCTGATTGCACATATATTAACCAGAGATTTGTTATTGTTCAAAGCGAAGTTAAAAAAAAACAACACTGAGAGAATCGTTATTATTGAAATGAAAATTATTGAAATGAATCAGAATTTCATCGCACAAGACTGCACATGCTGTTCAAGACGAGTTTACAGTACCTGTCTGAAAATGCTGGCGAGATAAGCCTTTCCATTCTGACAATGTGAGTAACACATTTTAAGAATTGTGAATATATTCAACATAACAATCCAAATCCAAAATAAAAATAACACTGTATTTATTCATTGTGGCAATCACACTGCATTTTGCGGGTGCACACCGAACAGTAAAAGAAGGAAGGAAGGAAAAACAAGGCAGAGTGAGAAAGATGAAAGCAATGTGGAGTTTCTAAAAAATGTTTCACTTTTTCCCTCATTCCTCTCGCTTTTTTTGTGTCTCTGCTGTATTTTTCCAGAGGAACATGAGATTCAGCAAACAACTGCTGTAAGCAAACAAAGCAAACAAATGACACAGTCAGTCCTCATTGTAACTTAGCAGTGATGAATGATGATGTGCCCTGAAAACATTGTAAAAAAAAATATATTCTCTGTTGTTTGTAAGTGCTGTTCTTGCAAATAAGAGCAATGTTTGGAAACTATCTTCAAGATCCCGATGCTTTAAACAAGCTGCAGACTATTTATCACGTTTTAAAGATAGTGTTACATTTTACATTACATGCGCTTTATTATCCGGAGAGAAATGACTTGTCACACAGCAGTCAAATTAATAATGCAAACAGTCTTTTCTCCTCTATCTACAGGGAGAAGAGCATCTTGTGATGCATGTATTTAAAGTGGAGCCACTGTTCAGATAATTAGCTCCTACTTGGGTCAGAAAATCCAATTAGACGGATCTATAACCTTTGGACAATGCTGCTTTTGAAACAGCCATACATTCAAAGGATTGTGTGATAAAAAAAATCTATTTTTGGTTTCATAAAAGTTTCACAATCAAGCATTATTTTCAGCTGGAATTAAAAATCTCCGTTAATCCCTCAACAACCTGACAGTAACCTCCCCCATGCCTGTAACAGATACCTGCACTGGCAGCACGCCGCCTCTGTTAGCATGTATTTGGATAACCCCGCATTAAACATCTGTGTCTCGTAAATGCCACTGTTTGTCGCCTCTGAAGTGTCTCAATTACCACTGATGCTATCGAAGCCTAAGTGGGCCCACGTGTTGTAGGTTGCGGGGCATTTGTTAAGTGGGCCTTTGTCGTTGAGTTTCAGGGTTAATGTGAAGTGTGAGCTAATCCACTGGCCACTCAATAGCTTTAACAGCGCATGAAATCTCTTTTGTTAGTAAACCCTGTGCTTTGGGCCATATCTGAAATTGATCACTGTTCCTGCTCTCTTCCTCTCGTGATGGCGCTTTGGAGGAAGGAGTATCGACAGACATCCCTCTTGAAGGGAAACAGGGACTGATAGAGGCTGCTGGAAGGAATTAACGGAGGAAGGACAAAGTGGAAACACCACTGAAAGATTATTGTCTGTCTGTTTGTCTAAATGTTGCTCTATCTAGCATGCAGTTTGCTGCCTTTCTCTGTTTTATGTGACTGAAAAAAATCTTCAGTTTTTGGACTCTTGGTCAAACAAAAGCAAGCAATTTGAAGATGCCACCTTGCACTGGCTGTCTGTGACTTTTATGTGACATTTTATTGACTAAATATTTCATTTTTGAGTTATTTTTTTTTATTTATAAAATGGTTCATCAAATGGGAATTAACCCTTTGAAACCTAAGGAAATTGGCTTAATTTCTTTTAAAAACATGGGAACGTGGCAATAAGCAATTTAAAAAAGTACATAAAAAGTACAAAAATACCTAAAGGTTTGAAGAACAAAAAAACTAAGAAGAAAAAAAAATTTTTGAAATGACCTGAAAAAAGTCCTTAAATAAAATCTGTAAAAAGATTAAATATATAAGTATGACAATTATAATTATAGTTAAGTTGATCTAGCACATTCTGAGATATCAGCAAATCAAAAGAATAAAATGCTTCCATTGTGCATTTCTGAAACTTACTTTTAATACTTATGACATAGTTCAGATTACATGTTTATGAGCTGAGTTTCAACCCAGTTACAAAAATGTATAGTCTTCAAATGAAATTCCAGATACCACTATGGCATCATCAGAGTAATTTTCACAAATTGAAAACTACTAGATTTCATACTAAAGCTACACAAGACATCATACAACTTCTCCACAGTAATATTCTTTAAGACAAGTAAACTGCTTTAATGTGTTAAACTGGTTCCCCTTTAATTGGAAAAAATAACAACACCTAATGACACCTCAGTTGAATTATAATTATTATCATTACTTGCAGCTTTTATTAAATGTGCTTTGTATGGCACTTGACAATGAAGCCTGATTGAGTTTTTGATGGAATAACACGATGTAGCCAAAATAGTGGGAGTATTACAAGCATGCGCCCTGTGGTCAGGGCAAATACTGAACAGATGTTAGTTTGACTGTTGCCCAGATATCCATAGTTTCAGTGCTGCTGACATATGCAGGATCTGGCATTCATAATGTCCAAAATGTCCATCAGAAATCTGTGAGCACTCCAACCTCCTGCTTTTACTGTAATTGCTTTATCGGAACAGCGACTGCTCGGATTCAGAAAAAAAAAAACCAACACATTTTCCTACTTTAAGTGTGTGTGCAGACTGCAGACTTTATGCAGACTTTGTGCATTCCCTTCACCTCCTACTTGAATAAAAGTAAGATGCTTTATTCTAAAAGGAGTAAACAGGTGCAGGAAGGCCTGTTTGTTTGCAAAGAAGCACAGCAGCACAGATGCCGGAGCAAAGCAGAGTGAATTTTTGTATTGAGTGCTCAGTCTCTCTGTCATGAGTTTCAGACTGTGGAAGTCTGGATCGTGAGCTGGGAATGAACAAATAGATGGAATTGAATATGCTTTACCTTCACTTAGCTAAACTCTTCAACTGAAAAATGGTGGACTTTTAGTATTAAGAAGCAAAATAACAAATGGGAAGTTGTATATTCACAATGCCCAGTGCAGCCACACATAAATAACTCTGTTTGGACCATTTGCTGAGCTGAAATATTGATTTATTTATTTTATTTTTTTACCAAGCATAGCACTTCCAGAAAGTCCGAAATAAATCACTGAAAAGTTGCACCAAAACCTGGCCATTGTATTCAGCATACATCAAACCCATTCTTTTGCCCCCCATAAACCAGCCATTACACCCATTAGAGCCCTGTCTGTCTATGTTTTATTGCGCCTGTTTGACAAGAGACAAACCACTAAGTGCTAAGTCTTCAATCCTCCATATTGAACCTGTTAAGAGCTCTGTTTGTGTTATTATGTACATTGTTCTGCACCACTCTGAATGCCTCACTTTGTTCCCAGATCACAGCTTTTACTTTTTATCCCTTACTCGCTTCCTATTTGATTTTTTGCCAGTGACCGCGGAGGCAAATCCAACAGATGTTTCCAAGGCCACTGGAGTGAAAACAAGCAAACAGTCATTTGATTGTTTTGTTACTTTTCTGGCAGCAATCGGGACTTTTTCGTGCCCTCTCTTCAAAAGAGCACCATGAGAAAACTTTCCTTAAGTTGATGGGAGGAATATAAAGTTCTGGTGCTGCGGTGCGTGCGGCTGATGCATGTGCACCCTCTCGGAATAAAAAAAGAATCAGCAATCTGTGAGCTTTGAGTGACTGACAGCTGATAGGTCTGTGTCAAACTTTTAAAGATCTGTCTGTCTCCGAAGCGTTTCTGTGTGTATGTGTGTGTCCTCTCATCTCCAATCGGCCATGTTTCTGCCTATGATCAATCAGCATCAGTGTCTCTAGCTGGAACCATGTCCCCCTCCCCCCTTCTTTACCAAATCTCTACACCGCTCCCCTCTGCTACGGCATCTTCTGATCAGTGGCAGCCTCGGAGTGGGCTGCTGTACGTGGGGGGGAACAGCTGCATGGCTCCGTGACACATGACAAGTGCAAGTTCAGCTCTGATCCGTTTTTCTGTAAAGAATCATTAGCTGCAGAAAACGCAGCTGTGTCGTGGAGGTTCACAGCTCAATCGCTACAATCCATCTCCCTCCGCTGGATTCCTCCCTCAGAGCGGAAGGAGACGGAGACGTCTCCCTGCACTGTCTCCCCTCTCCCACTTGCCATTGCCAGTTTATTTATTTATTTCTTTAATGAGCTGACCTTAAAGAGCGCTGACAGCGTGTCTGGCGTCTGGGCCTCCTCATCACTGTCACCGGAACGACCTCCTCCCAAGTGACAAACTCGTGTCTAAATGGGGATGTGAGAGGCTGCTGGGCTATGTTTAACTAGCAGGGCACCTACAGAGACAGCCTTATCTGAGAGGTTGGCTTCACGTTTTCAATACCGCCACTCAATTGTTTTATTTTTTTCTTTCCTGGAGCTTGATTGTGGAGAGATTTGGGGTATGAGATGAAAGCCATGTTGTCAAGCTGTCGGTTTCTCTGCTTGACACACACTTGGAAGTTGAGTAGGTGCCATCGGGTGGGGAGGGGGGGCTCTTGTGATGTTACAGACAATTGCACTGCTCCAATTCCCTGTGTCATCTATCCTGCTGTTTATAAAGACAGTGTGACCTGCCTCTGCTTCCACGGAGAGACGTGGGACTTGATATGTGTTGGCCCCGCCTCCTACACTGACAACAATGATGCAGAAATTAAAAGGAAAACTATTTTGATATTCCAAACGAACGGATATTCTTCAAATAGACGCTCTCATTTCTGGACTCCTAAATCTCACTGTGTGGTAACAGATGAGGATGGTATGGCAGAGGACTGGTTGATGGACTGTATCTGTCAGAGTTACCTTACAGCAGAGGAATAATGACGCCTCCTGGTAGAATTAGACTGATGAAACCATTAATTCTGTAAACACAAATTGCACTGAACTTTTCAAATCCCCAACAAACTACGATGGCAAACACTAATGAACAATTTATCTCAATGAATTCATTTGTTTCTCATTAGTCAGCACTGCAGTCGCTGTTTGGGTTTTTGCATGTGCATTGTGCGAGTCTCTCCCTCGAGTACTTACAGAAACTGGCCACATTTCCTCTCCCTGCTTTTATCAGCGGTTCTGTTTGGTAAAATGTGAGTGCTGCTCAACTCAGGCTGTGTTTCTGTAATACTAATGTTTTGTTAGACTTTGCATTTGCGACCAAAGCATTTTTAATGTTTACAGCACAGATGTCATCAGAAAAGCTGCACACTGTCATCTCTATCTGGAATTTCTAAAAAGA
The DNA here is from genome assembly GCF_026936395.1 of Plectropomus leopardus. Taxonomy (NCBI): domain Eukaryota; kingdom Metazoa; phylum Chordata; class Actinopteri; order Perciformes; family Serranidae; genus Plectropomus; species Plectropomus leopardus. The sequence continues at coordinate 12,331,859 of NC_142184.1, read as the reverse complement.
TGTTAATTAGACTTTAGTCCTGAAAGACAAACCTTCCATCTATGGTGAGAACTAAAAATATATTTTGACAGCAGTGTGAGAGGAATTATTTGACATATTGGGAATTACACTTATTTACTGTCTTGACACGAGTTACATGAGAAGATTAATACCACTACAGTAAATATGAACTCAGTTAGAGTTGCTTTGCATCGAAACAGGAAACAGTGGGAATAGTTAACCTTTTAACAAAATCCACCTACCAGCAACTCCAAAGTTCCCTTATTAACTAACCCAGTCTCAATTTCAACTCATCAAATACCGACGCTTGGTCAGTGGCCCTCGGCGTCCCACAAGATGCACGATTCACCCTTCAGCGGTGATACGAGAAACACCGGGTGGCTGCATTTTTTGTCGCTCTGAGCAACTGCCATAGTAAAAAAAGCAAGAAAGTCTTAACAGGCCGGGGGGGAGATGGATGAGTCAAACAAACTCAAGACTTTCATCGAGGAGACCAATGTTCATTTCCCAAGTAAAACCAAAAGTCAATCAAGTTACTCTAATAATAACATATTGTGCAAGTATGTGTTGCATGCTAGCATAGTGACTTATGTCAGGTAACATTACATTCTGCTTGTAACAAACGTATCTATTTAAAGCCAAACTGTGATATTGTGTAGTAAACTTAAAAACATGTTTTTGTTGCCTATGTTCTAAGTTTATTTTCAAAAGAGACTATATGCATTTAATGAGCTGAAACTGCCCATTTCCATGAAAAGTTTATTTTGAAAAGACACAATGCATATAACGAACATAAACTGACACACCCTGCCAGAGCATGTAAGACTGATGCTGGAGGGTACCTACAGTGTCATATTTTGCCTTGTGGTGAGAGAACGTGATGAATTAATACTTTGTATGTATCTGTTTAATCCTTACAAAAGAATGAAAAAATGACAAGTTAGGGTTTCAGAGGAGGCTAAACGGGGTTATGTACCGAACTACTTCTTGGCCAGGCACAGTGACTTTCTGTAATTTTGTTGTCACCGTGAGGTTTCCAGAAAACCAGCAAAGTCACTGCTTCTGGACATTAATGCCACTGACTGTTCTTCTCTTCTCAGCATATATGCATGGTTCAGATTAATGATAATAATAATAATAAGAAGAAGAAACTTTATTTATGGAGCACTTTTCATACAAAAAATGCAGCTCAAAGTGCTTCACAATAAAAAGAAGTGCAACAGAAAAAACAACAATAAACAGTCATAAGGCATGTGGTGAGAAAAAGATATAAAAGTCAAAGTAAAAAGTACAGAGACCAGTTAAAACTGTGCAAATAGCAGAAATGATATAAAATAATAAATACAAGAGTTCAATTAATTAAAAGCTATACTAAATCCAGGGTTAAAATTTTAAGAAATGCCTTTTGTGTTGATGCAAAGACCAGAAAAACTGATATATAGCTTGTAACATCAGAGTGTGCGCTGTTATTCCCTTCATTAGGGATCACAAGTGATACAGCATGTTGTGCAATGTGGATGTGACCAAAATAGTGCTGGCTCCAACCTTGCTTACATGTTTTCAAATAAATGTACAGTAACTTTTCCACTAAACAGAGGAAGAGAGGCACCAGAATGAGCTATGAAAGTCACTATTACTGGTAGCCTTCCAGTAATAGTTTTTGCAGGCTTTTCTAGGCCAGAATTTTCTTCTTTATGTAGCTCTAGAGTTGTGGATTTTGCTGCCTGTAGGTTTGGCATTCGCTTGACAATGATCCAATTATGTTTTTTCGTTTTCATTTGGACAGATATATTCTTATAACAGAGCTTATGTGAATACAGTTTTTCTTGAGAATGAAGGACAGAAAAACCCTGTTCTCAAAAATACTCTCGTACATGATGACTAAGCCTAAATGTGTGGTCATAAACAAATGATTCACATTCAGTTTTCTATTGACTTAGCGTTGAGCTGTTCATTTTGAACCGTCTGTCCAGCTTTATTTTGCACACACAGTGAAGAAACAAAGATAACTGCTACAGGTTTTAACCTAACAAAAGACATTTTAAGGGCAGCAACAGAACAGAAGCTCAAAGCTTTTTACTTTTGTTTATGTCTTCCTTCTGTTTCTGCAGCTCCAACACCAAAGTACAGTACATAACAAAACTAAGAGGGTGACAAGGTCTGTGCTGTTTGTGTTTCAGCCCTCTATCTTTTTCTTTTTCTTCTCCGTCATCTGGTCACAACAGCAGAGGCTGGATAATAGAGCTGCTGCTTCTCTTTATCACATCTACTGTAGATATAAATGTACATGTACATGTGTGCTGATGTTAAAACTCTGTTCTGACTCAACTGACTGATGTTGACTACAAGTCCTCCCACTGGTTAACTATGACACTCTCCCCCCAGCTGCACTTTCTCTGATCTCTGTTTCTTTTTAATAAGTTCTAATGACAGAGTGATCAACCCAACTAATCATTTTAACTTGCAAAGAATTTGCATTTTTTAGGAATCATGAGGGAGTGTAGCCAAAACAAAAGGTACAAACACAGATGAAAACGGCAACAATAAGCCAAAAAAAGACAACCGCATGCTTCCATTGAGTATCTTTGCTGGAGCTTTCAATTACAGTACATAAACTTCCCCCAGCTCAGTTATCATTAAAAAATGTAGATGTTCTACAAGACTGAGAAACGATGTACACATTGCCAGATGGAAAAAATGGAATAAGTGTCTACTGGTTCACACCACTCATCCTCATTGCTTAAAATGTAATTTTTCCTCCGTTCGTTGTCTGTTTTGATCATTAAAAAAATAAATGAATATGAGGTGCTGCAGTAGGGCCTCTTGCTTACAATCCATAGCATGACACGTCTGTTATCTTGATATGATGACTTTCATAACACCTGGCAATGTTTCTCATCTTCTGTTTTCTTGGAAAAAAAAAGAGACCAAATATAGTGTGCCAAAAATGTAGATAAAAAAAATTAAGCGCTGCTCATTTATGTTGGCCTTAAACACTAAGATTAAAAGTTAATTCTTGACATTGGGAAAAAGTAATTATGAATGAAACGTGATTTAAAAAAACACTTCAAGTGCTGAAAATAATACTTGAACATCTTCATTTCCACAACAACCATCCATCTGCTGAGGGGGTTTGTTTAACATGGTCACACCGCTCCTCTTGTACTTTGTGGATATTGTTGTGAGATTGTTCTCATTAGCTGCTGTTTCCAAGGTCAAGAATAAACTTTCACTCTCAACAGGCAACAATGAGATTCAAGTAGGAAAACACAAAAGCCAACATGACTGCCTCTTAGCCAAATGCAATGTTTTCAACATAACAGGCGCAATCTCTCACACAGTATATTTAAGTTTGTGCTAAATTGCATTCATCATTACATTGTGGTAACAACATCATGCTGTCTGGATTATGTTCCAAAACATCATTTTTTCTGACACTACATTTATGTACCACACTGGATTAGCAAGGAGGTGGTCGGGGAGGAATTGTAGACATACAAAGTGAAGGACTGTGAAACCAGAATCCTGTCCAGACTCCTGTCTGTGTTTAGGATTAGGCAACAAACAAAAAAAAATACTTTGCACAACTATTTCCAAACAGGTGTGCAGGAGACGGACAAGCAGAACACACCTTGCAGACACACTCCTGCACACTGTCCAGCTAGCAAAAATAATGACTCTATTGCGATGTGCTGGTAACTAGATCATCATCAGGCAAAACAGTTTAGGTTTAGGCAACAAAAGCACTTTGGTAAAGTAAGAAAGATCGTGATTTTAATTTAATGTTAACAAAAAAAGCCAATAATAAAAACCCAAAACACAGGATAACTCAAAAGAAGATATCTTCTTTGCCCAGCCTATCAATCCCAGACACAACTAAGCTCAGTATAACATAAATAAGAGATTTTGACCACTAACTCGTACTTCTTAAATTCAGCTCCTGAGAAATAACTCTCCTCATGTCTCAGCATGATCCTAATTTAACATAATGATCTCTGATCTTTATTTGTCTGAAATAATCTGCTCTTGATATAACAGTGAGATTCAAAAGAAAACTTGAACAGGTCTCAACTGTGTATTTCATTTGTTCTCAGAGTTAAAGAAACAAACAAAAAAACACAAAGAGGCTTATGAGCAAAGCAAAAGAGCTCATTCTGATTTATTCTTTTATTCCTTGCTTGTCCTAACGGGGGATTCAGGACAAACTAATCACAATTTTGTAATCTCCAAGTATGGAGCTGATTTATTTCTTAGAGACAAAGAAAATACTATTGTATAGCAGCAAATTTTTCCTCTGGAAGAATAATGCTGAAGTCACTAACAGTGGATAGTGTTTTACAAGATCACCTGTTTGTGCAAATAAATAAATAAAATATATTGCCAGTGTATTTGCTGATAGGTTCAGAAACATTTTTGCAACTTGCCAGATCTGTTAATAGGCAACATTTCGTCAATATGTTAATAGAAAATGCAATTTACCCTGCCCTTCCTTCAATAATGTATTTGCTGTTTCAAATTAGTTTAATATAAACATAATTTCTATACAGAGCTGCAGGTGCCTAGAGAAAACTGTTTGCAGTGTTTGGGTTTTTTTGGGTGAGGGGGTTCCAGGCCAAAAGTGGGTGGTAGAAGTGACACAGTCCTTCTGCACTCGCTGCTCCACCTGCTAAATACTCTGCAACCAGCCATTCTGCTCAGGATGCAGGTCTGCATAACTGTTTCTGCCACTTTTCAAACCTAAATAATAATCTAAAAAACATCTTACCACACATATCTGAATTGTAACCTTCTTCTTTAGCGTGAAAGGTAATTGGAATACACTGCTGCAGGCAAAATGTTGTACAGTTTCCTGCAACAACAGCAATTCAAGGTCAGCCTATCTACAACAGTTGCGTGGTTGCAATAATGATGTTTGTTAGAGACATTTTTGTTTCAGTATATATGAAACTCTTCGGTATACAAACACACTGGTACACATACACACACACAAAATCCCGTGATCCTGCGAGTATTTTCCCAGGGTACTATCAGATTTTGGCGAAAAATAACAAAATATACTGGCCTCTTCTTAGGAGGGTCAGGTCTACTCAGACCTCAAGTGTGAGCAGAAATTGAGAACAAGTGCACATAACACTTACTATCATCCTTGACATCAAAACTGCACTTGAATCTTACTGGAACTGACTCACGGTACATAGAGGGACAAAAAATGTGGAGGAAAAGCCGGTGTGCATTAGATGTGGTCACAAAGCCTCCATCATGTCAAAATAGGGCTCATAGCAGTTACACAAACAAACACACAGACCTAATACATATATATATATACTATGTACTTACAGAGGATATCATACTATACATTGTGCATTGGTTGGCATTTAATTCCTGTTTCCCCTCTTCTGTCTATAATAAAAAAAAATCCAAAAAGCCTGCGAGAACCAGTGCTTAAGAATAGCTTGCTTTTTGTTTGATAAACTACTGGTCCAAAAATGTACAGACAAGATGAACCAGCCACTGTGAGCAGGCGCTGCTTTTATGTCTGCAGTCATCAGCAAAGTTCCTGTGTGGATTAGTTGTAATCCCCTGCCATTATGGCCACAATGGTTTCATTAAATAACCCGACATATTGTAGCAAAAATGTGTTTGTTATATAATGGAACTGCCGAGGATATGCCAGGAGGGTGCAATGAAGAATACCCAAAATGAGAGGCGAACATTCAGCTTGGCTTAGTCTAATAACACACTGACTAGGCTTGTTATGGCACCAGATTATTATGGGAGGAGAAAGGGCTTTTATTCTGTATGGTATTATTAAAGATTAATTAAAATTCAAGCTAAAGGAAATGCTCAAATGAAGATTAAAAAAAAAATCTAAAAATGGCTGTAACGCATGAGAGCATTAGAGCTTTGTTGTACCCAGCAATTTTCATGGTTGTAGACTGAAGTCATATTCTGTATTTAACTGTCTTTATGCAGTTCATGGCTGTTATCTGAAAACACATTAAGATATCATACACTGTCCTTAATGGAGCTTACTTTAATCTAACCCAAAATATAGTAGCAGCTAGGTGCAAGACCATAGACAGTTCACATCCAAGAGAAACCTACAAAAATCGCAAACACATTGCCGATAAATAAAAAAGTAAGTAAAGCGAGGCGAAACTCAAAGTGGACAAAGCTCAGTCCAAAATGAGAGTGAATCTGGGGTTGGCTTTCACTTTTGTTGAAGATACTGTTTACAAACAGGCTGACAATTCCTGCATAATAAACCTTTAGACCTTTAGATATCCTATTTAACCTGGTCCCACAGAAACTCATAAAATGACCCCAACCTCTTAACCCTAAATTACGTGGTGGTGGAAAAATGACATGCCAAAGGAACGAACATCATAGTGTTGAGCACTGAGTGTTGGACAAAAGATCATGCAAAACACAGAATTACCATCTCAGTTGTAATTCAATTAAATATTTTGGGATCATCGTCTATTGAGTAGACTCTGTTTTTCTGTCTTTAAAATGATATGCTGGTAAAACAGAAACAACACTTTTGAAAAGCTAATAAGGATCCTTTGTCATCGTGGACATACAAGTCCCCTGGTTCAAGGATGTCACACAAATGGCAGAGGTTAATGTTACAACCCCATATGTGTTATAAAAAGTGAGAAAGTTGACTTAGAGAGGACGCCAGGGTGGTGAATGGGTCATATAAACACCAAACTCTCACCCAGGAGACCGCTGTGTGGGATAACTGAAGACATTCTGACTCAAAACACAATCTTTTTCTAAACTTCACCAAATACTGTTGGTACTTAAACCCAACTGTGCTGCCACCACTTGAATTAACACATTATGTGTCACAACCAATAATGCAGTGTTGAAAGGTCATGGTTTTTTCACATATTTCTGAGTAACAAATCCTCATAGAATGATCCATATCATATCAAACAAATCAGTGCCCCCGCGGATAACATTACACACTTCACGTTAAGTTGCGTACTTATCCTAAAGTTATGTGATTTGGTTTAGGAAAAGAAACTAAGTGACAAAAAACTCAAACTTCTGCACATCATCCTCTGTGGGCAGAGTCCTGTATTTTGTGACTGATCCAACAACCCAATCTGCCTCCTCGTGCAGACTTCTTTTTTTACTCTAATCAGTGCACTGGTCACAAGGGCACAGCTCTGCCTATTACATGGCTTGAACATAAATTACCGGCTCATGATTATGTTGGACACATATGAAATGAATACTGGTGCATTACTTTTTCGCAGGTAAATGTACAAACAGTGTATGAGAACAGCCTGTTCTGTGAGATCATGTTGGTTCTATCATAATTTCATTTGCAGTGGAAAATAAAATTTGCTTTTTTGTGATTTCTCTTAGTAAACTTCCACGTGGCCAAAAGAGCATGAGTATTTTACATAGAATGGGAGGAGGAGATGTTTCTCTTGATGAAAGCAGACTCTTCTCTTACTAATCAATTTGCCTTTGCCTAAAATCATAGATCAAACAGAATCCAAAGCTGAGCATTTTGGCATTTTCATCCCATCAGATCAAGGCAGATTCACATCAATATGCTACATTTAAATATACACCTCACCACTATCAATAATTCACACAGAGCAGAAAACAAAACTATTTACATTATTCATGCACAATGTTGCTGCAGAAAACCACAGTGTAAAGAAACTGGCATATGGCAGCATCACGACTGTCTGAATGTGTCGCAGTGTCGTTCCTCTTTGATTCTGCATATTCTGGGAGCACACAGTGCTTTTTTGATGACGGCAAAATTGGTAATTAAGGATAGTGATGGCATTTTGAAGGCATGGCTTGACTCATATTTTCTTCTTATGGCACATTTATGCTGCACTTGCAAAAATGTGCCGGGCATGTGATGTGAGCACTTGCCAAAGTGTGAAAAGGCATACTGCTATTGTCATTTTCCAGCTGCCATGTACAGCTTAGTGTGACACAGTCTCACAGTGATGAGGTGGAGTCTCGCACAGTAAAATCTACCAGGAAACTTAAATGAAATCCAACATGACTTACAGAATTTAAAAAAATAAAAACGATACTAGATATTTAAAACGGGTGCTATGAGGCAGTGGCATTTCTATGATTTGAGGACCTTGAGGGCTTAACCCAGACCCAGACCTCTACATATACATCTATACATGAGCACACGTGCGTGCGTGCGTGCATGCGTGCGTGTACACACACACACACACACACACACACAAACACAAACACACACACACACACACACACACACACAGACACAGACACAGACACACACAACATCTAGGGCTGATAATGAACACAGGTGGAACCAAAGTTCCCATTTTCTTTTCAAGCAACCATCTCGGACACGAGTTGCTATCACTACTACAGTCCCACTGCCCCCTCCACCCCAGTGGAAACACAACTTACCTGTAGCAGTTGTATTTGTACTTGTTGTAGCTCCCAGGTGATGTCATCCATGGCTTCCAGGCACATGGCGAAGGAGAAGAAAATCTGGGTTCCTGCATTAATCTGCACCTGAGGAGATAGAGATATAATTAAATATATATATAATATATATAATATATAGGGCTGTAGCCACTGCTATGACAAGGGTGCAACATTGAAAGTATTTCTGGGAGCTCATCTCTTAAATGTCTTTTGATCATGAATGGAATAACAGAAGTAGAAACAGACTAGCATCTCAAGTTTGCAAATTGCAGCAGTCAGACAGGCTTATCTTCAGACAGCTGAATGCTGCAATAATGTGCAGTAAAATTAGGCCTGAAGTTGGATGTAAGGCATCAGAGCAAAAAATGATGAAGACACAACAGAGAAATGATTTACAGTGGTTTAACAAATCTGTTTTTTTCACTTTACTTCCATCAGCACCTCCCAAGTGAATCTTCACACATGTACGCATATAGCGTCCTCACAATAAGACTGTATAGAGTGCAGTTTGTACACAGAGTGATGTTTAGCTGGAGATACATCACTGTAACAAGGAAACAAGAAGCTTGCGTCAGCCCTAAGTTGGTCTCAGCTCCCACTCAGCTCTCAAGGTCATAATTAATTGAATGAGAGTGGGAGTCTGAGGGACTAGTTTCCTCGCTGATGCCGGAGAGCCAACGCAGCGCTCTGTCCGTGCCTCAGAGTTGCTAACTAGTCCCCCAATTACTTGTTGAGGGGTGATATCCAGGGAGCTCAGAGAGACACGCTGTATTTGAGGACTCTTAAATGAGATATAAGGGCAAACAAAGAATCTTCTGGGTCTCGATAATTGACAGATCATTCATTATAAGCGCTGAACTATGCTAAGGTGTTCACTTGAACTCTCAAGAACTCTCCTTAACGACAAAACATTTGACAGCTCAGCTGTACTCGTTGCACTGCTATAGAGGGAAATTAGAGACACACATATACAAACACATACTCACAGACTCCTGCAACTTTAATCAGGACAGCCATTCTTGCTTTATTACACCCGAGATTCTCAAACAGTTCAGCCTGAGGGTCACTCTTGGAAGCTGACAGAGGGCCAGGGGCCAGTTAATATAATTGTCTGTTTTGGCTGTCAACCTTTCAACGTTTTACTGTAATAACTGCACTCAAAATGGCAGGGCATGTCAGCTCCGGGTGTGATGCTGACAAAAAAATCTAAGAAGTCATACACGTATCATTCTTTCTGCCATAGCAGCACTGTTTGATTAACTAATTTGCATTCTATCACGTAAGAGAAAGTGACATGTTAGAGAACATAATATTCGTAAAATTAAATTAAATAAATGAAAAAGCACAGAATTCTGTTTCCTGTCCTACAAAATTGTGTTGAAGAAGAACATAAATGCAAACCACTTCCCACAACACTTGTGTATGCAGACAATGATGGAGAAGGTTGTGCAGCAGACCGTCTTCAGTCAGTTCAACAATAACCTGGGAAGTCAGGTTAAAATCTGAGTGCCTGAATTCTTCATCACATGACAAGTCTTAATGTCCTTTGAGCAAAGCCGAGGAAAGCTCAGGTATTATTTGTAATTATATATATATACTATGCAAGAATTACTCGATTACTGTTTGTAAACAGTTTTGCCAGCAAAAGTGAAAGTAGATTCCAACCCACTTTAGCCACATCTGCATTTTTTTCAGTGCTGTCTCCACAATTTTGGTAGCTTTCTCTTGAATGCATGCTGCGTACAGTCTGGCACCGTCGGTACTTTTTCATGAAGTCCCATCCCAAGCTCAACTGTGCACTGCATCTACAAACGTCCTGAACACAGCAAAATAAAAAGAAAACCATGCCAAGTGGCCACACAGGCTGACCATAGCGACTCAAGGAAATCCTTGAAATATCGATACAATATAATTATAGGGATGTATGCATGCAGAAGGAGAAACTTGATCCATCTCGGTCATAACTGAACTTTGAATTGTATTAACTTTAAATGTAGTGACAAGACCTCAGCACAACAAAAAAAAAACCAATTAAAACAAACAATAAAATGAACTTTTTCACTAAGTATCCTCCTAATTTACTTATGGCAGAAGCACAAATATTAAGAAAAAAATAGACCAAATTAATAAAGTCTACTAGAGGCAGGTAACACGCATCACTTCTGAAACGCTTCTAGTTGGGTATGACACCGAATCGGACAGCGTATGACAGCGAATCGGACAAAATAGCATCACAACCATGCCATGAAATCCCTTACTCCTTTCTAAGATGGAGGTGAAGAAGACAAAAACATTTCTCTTCAATCATCTCATATCATGCCTAACTTTAGTAGAAGACGAGACTTGGGGTATGGAATTAATCCACATACGCTCTGTTTTTAAAATGAGTTTTCTATGGATGTCAGTTTTTTAACCATGATGCGGGCCAAAATGTGGCCTGTAATAAAATATGTAAGGCTTGTCGTCTGAATCGAATACTTGCGGTCTATATTAGCCTATGAAGAGTCAGCAGTCAAAGATGGTATAAAACAGTCAATAAAACATGTTTTTCAGCAATTGTTTATCACCATAAATACGAGAGTTCGTTGCAAATACAGTCTCAAATATGCACATAAAATATGAGGCTGATTGGTCCAGTAGTTTACGAGATTAGCTGCAGACAGACGGAAACAAGCATGCACACAGAAACACACAAACATACACACAAAACCAAATGCATGATCCCCTCCAGGTTTAATCTAAGGGATTACTTTTGTATGAGAGTACATATTGCTTTTTAGGAAAATCCTGCAAAGTATAACTTTAATTTCCATGACTGATCCCATATTTAGATTATTCAGACACATTCATCAACAACAAACCAAACATTCCCATATGTACTGAACACCCACCAGCATCTAACAGAACAATATATTCTCCTCGTACAAATATGAACAGCCTAGATGTTGTATAGTATTGCTTTGGACAAAAGCGTCACACAAAAGAATAAATGAATAAATTTGAGTTATCCAACAACAGAAATTAGATAAATATATGCCCACAGCCACACATAAATACTAATATAAACATAACACACAAATTTAAACAAATAAAATCTTCATTTATGAACCAACTCATGTCAATTTAATCACTCTGTGTCTGGTTCTGTTCATAAATCAATAGTCTGTAACCCACGTTAAGGCTTCAATCGTTCGAGTTTTTTTCTCATCCTATTCGATGCTTTCAAAACATATACAAGATACGCAACAACATTATCAAACAGGTTAAAATCCATCCTGAAGTCTAATCGAATCTGAACCTCAGCATTTTTTAAAAAAAATGTTGAAAACAATGATGCAAGTGCACAGAATGACAAATTATTCTTAACATTTCTTATTCTTAATGCTATATATTTTTTCACATTTCTAATTTTTATTTAATAAATCACAGATTCTTAATGTTGGTCCACACTGAAAAATGTTGACAAATTCTTGATGGATTTTTTGTATTATTGGACATTCAGGATACCCAGAGGATATATACTTTATCTCCAGTGTCCACCATAAGGTTGACGCTAGTTTCATGTCAAATATCTCAGTGATATTTAAATATCTCAGTAAACTAATGACTGATGTGATATTTGGTACAAAATTTATGTGCCCCTTTAGGAGTTACTCTGATGATTTTGGTAATGCTGACTTTTCAAGGTTAAAACTTTATCCAATCATTTTGGTTTATGAAAAAATAACTGCAACTAATTCTCATGACAGTGACATTTTCATGAGCCTCAGCTATCCTTTGTGATTAGTACTAATTAATAATCAAATATTAGGAAGCTAAACACACTAAACTAAGATGATAAAGATGGCAAAACTTTTTTTTAAACCTTATGCTTCTGTCATTGTGAGCATGTTAACATGCTGGTGTTAGCATTTAACTAATAGTGCTGTTCTGTCTCGCAGAGCCACTTGCATGACTCTTAGCCTTGTATATTAGTAATGCATTATTTCTGACACATAAATTAAAACTAGGACATACACACTGGTAAGGCCCTACTTGCAGAGTGTGGTAGAACTGATGCACAGCATAAAAATATGGTTCATATGATATCTAACCAATAAGCACCCCACATTAGCTGTTTGCATGTTACGTACTTAATGTGCAGTTACATATTTACTATAAATTTATTGGGGTCAGGTTCAGGAGAAGAATCATTGTTGGGCATTGTCACATTACGTAGCTTTACTTAATGTAAAGTTATGCACTTAAAGTAAGGTTTAGTACGTTAGGTTTAGGAAAGTAAAATTATGTAGGTTAGGTTTAAGAAAAGAAACATGATGATGACATACCTTAAAGCAACTCAAAGTTCACTTTGTATCACAGAGGACACAAACACCAGCCTCGAGGGGTAAAGTCCTGTTTGTTTGACCCATCCACCACCATGACCTGCCTTGTTATGCTGACTTTTGCCCTTTAAACACCATCCTTCTTTACTCTCCTCAATGTATTGTTCATGTGATTGCAGCCTTTCTGATTATTTGAATAATATACAAATTCTGGTATATTACTTTTCATAGGTATATGTACGAACAGTGTATGACAACAGCCTGAAATATTAGAAATGTATATAAAGAGAATCCAAGGTGCGTCTATGTGCCAAGAAACAAAGTTTCATGTAGAACATTATCCTTGTTGAGATAGGGTGTTGTTCAAAGACAACAAAATTCTTTTTTGGTGTCCGCATCAATTCTCACTGTCACAAAATAGTTTTAAAAATGGGCCATGTTCACACATTTATCCTTTACGAGCCAGGAAGGTAACACTGAGATACATGCTCTTGTCCTCCAGTGAGTCCTGGTACATCAGGACATCTTTAAGGACTTCTGGCATCTTTTTGACAATATACTTTACCACATATTTTGTCTTTGTCTTTTTCTTTCACTGTCTCCTAACTCAAAAAAATGAAGGCAGAAATAGAAAGAGTCGGCACTGTATCACCCTTCCTCTGAAGGTGGCATCCGGCCACCAAGCTGTGTGTGAGACATAGATGGACAGGCGCATGCTAGGAGACTCTATAGGCCTCCATTTTGAAGCATGCTGTGCGCTTTGTCCATGTGCAGGAAGTCATACTGTTTGCCCTTGATACAAACAGATCAGTGTGAGACTGCAGGGATTATTGTTTGATAAAAAAAAAGATATATTCTGAGAAATGTCTCTGACAAACCCCAACACTTTTCTATTGTGTTGACAAATTTACACATTTTATGCATGAATAAATTAACACACAAATAAACAGAAACAGAATGGAAAAAAATACAAAACTGCCTCCGGTAGTTGCTACCAAACAGATCCTGAACTTGTTGTGGTGAGATAATATTCTCCATTCTTCAAGCAACAATGCCAAAGAGTTCAAGTGATGGATGAGACAGAAATCTGCTGCACACTGTGTATTCAAATAAATATTCAGTGACATTAAGATTTGGCAATTGGAGTGTTCATGAAAACTATTTAATGTCATTGTGATGTTGATTTAAAAAAACACACACTGAATTGTTTGGCAAGATGTATGATGGCATTATCATCAACAGTTGGTTGTGTAAAATGGCTTCATAATCCTTGGCTGTTATTGGACCGGTGTAATGATCAGTTCTAATGACTCCCAGGAGATTACTGCTCATATCATTACAGTTCGACCATCATTTGAAATAGCCGACTGCAGACAAAGTGAGTTGGTGGCTCGTTTTGGCGTGCTCCAAAGGGGCGGGAGGATAAAAGATGACTCATTAGACTATATTATTTTGCTTCACTGCAGCTGGGTTCAGATTGTGTATTCCTAAAAACCCAGCTGTGCTTCACCTGCGTTGATCTTAAAAAAATAAAGTTTCTGAATGGCAGCCCCGCACTTAAAGGTTAATCTGTTGCGCCAGATGGTTTGTTACACAGAACCATCTGAGACCCCCGTATGTGAAAACTGTTTGGAAAAGGGCAGGCACTTTCCAAAAAACTACTTGGCAGCTGATTGGGTGAACCATCTGTCTATGACAAGCTAACTTCAACCAATCAGATCAGAGCCAGTTGGTAAATCAAACTTTTGCCAACATCAGTCAGTACAGGAGCAAAAACATCTTTTTTCATTGATGAAAGTCTTTAGTGCCATTTTTTGCTCTTCTTTCAATGAAGAAAAACTAGTTCTTGTGAAAACTGATGCTAACCTCTTTGGGAGATGCTTTTGCTGTTTTGAATGTACAGTCACCTCCGTTTTTTCACACACACCTAAACCACGGCTGGAGCTGGATGTAGCTCAATACAAACCTATTACTTGAAGCCTGACAAAAAGCATTTTTGTGTGATGTCTTGATATGATGAAACTTTAGCTGTGCACAATTGACTTAAAGGTGCCAAGTTTACTTTTCTCTATAATCAAAAGTTACATTAACATTCGGTTTTATTCACTAAAACGCATAGTGTGTGTCCTTGAGCTCTGACAACTGTGTTGAATGTATTTTCTTCCCAGGGGGGGTTGTTCTTGGTCACTGTGAGGGCAGAGAGGCAAATTGTGATGATGGCTTTTCGGCCTTTATAACTGAAATCAAATGGAATCGAATTGAATTGAAACGGCTGCTGACTATTTAATGTACAGGCATAAAGTTGGCATTCATCTTTTCATCTAACTCTTGGCAAGAAAGCGAGTAAAAGTATGCCTTAGCTACTATAGAAACTTGGTAGCTGAGTGGTTAAATCCAACCTGTTCTCATTTCAAAGTCGTCAAATACCACAACTTGCTAAGTGATTTCAGTGTCAGACACCAACAAAAAAGCCATCCTTTCGTGCTGGTAGGATAATCTGACAGGTAGTGTCAGTTGATAAGACCACAGGACAGCATCAGTTTAAAATGCCGCCGGACAACAAAGTAAGTTTTATGTACATGTGTGCTCTTCTGTAGCTGTCATCACACCTGCCCAGGGACTACAGTTGAAAATAAACAAAGCTGGCTAAACTAGCAAGTTTATAGAAATGTCTATTTCTGTGTACTGTCCCTGTAATCTTAAACTGTATAAATGTCACCACAGGGAGCCTGGTGTTCACTTTCCATATGAATGTTGAGCTGAACCATGATGTCTTTTTCTAAACCTTTTGTAACAAACGTTCCTGTAATTTAGAGATTAATTATTTGTCCTGTCAAGTCACTTGAATCATATATGCATGACATCTGTCAGCTCTCCTCTTGAGGAAGACTTGACTCTCAACTTATAGAGTCCCCTTTAGCTGCCTGTGTAACTGTAATTTAGGGTAAAGTGCTTTCTCAAACAGTGTTTTCTAAAATGCATCCACCACTCTATAATGACACACACACACACACACACACACACACACACACACACACACACACACACACACACACACACACACACACACACACACACACACACACAAGTACACTGGCTTGCCCTTGAGTTAGCTACCCTCTTCCTGTCCAAATGAGAGCACAAACACCTCCAGTGAAAACAGTTATATTGCACTGGACTCCCAGCCTAAAGTCTCACAAGTGTTTCAATTGGCAAACGGGGAAAGTTTCCTCATGACTCTGCATATTCTTTTTTTTTTACCAGACTTTAAGCAGAGGGCTCTCAATATCTTGAAATCACTCACCAAAACCATGGCATCAGCTCATGCAGCAGATTGTAGAGATCCTACCCTCTAACTTTTCTCCAGAAGTTGTGCGAGGCGTGCTCCTCACTTGAGTTCAGGCTTCCCTTTTGCCTCCCTCACCGTCTGTTGCTCTGTGTCTTGCCATTAACTCAGGCTGAACCTCATGCTCTGTAGCCTACAGAGGGTAAGGATGAAAATCAAACTCATCTCTCTGCCCTGCCAACTGCACTCACATATCTCGCCTCAAAACCTGGAACACACTCCTACTGAGTTCCCCAGTCTGTTAGCATGACAATGGTGCAGTCACATCTCTCAGCACAAGAAACAAGCAGCCACTAACAAAACCGTGGTTTCATGAGACCTTCAGTTCACTGATTCAGGTTTCAAAAACATCAAGCTTTGCCCCTGTGTCTCAAAGATATCCACCCTAAAGCCCCAAACTCATCTCATGCAGGCAATCAGAGGTTTCACTCGGCACATATTGGCCCAAGATGTCAGCATGTAAACGGCTGGGCCCTGTTGGCTCTTTGAAAACTTAGACAATGATCCAGAAAATGAGAGCACACCAGTACTGACAAGGATCCCCGTGCAGCTTCCTTTTATTAGCATTCAAACTCCTAATTGTTGCCATATTGGTGTCACTTTTTCCCCAAATATGCTGACATGATGTGGCCTCGGGTGAAAACTGAACTCACCTCTTCAATTTTACAAATCAAGAAACAGAAATTCTCTACAGGTATTTCTTGGAGAGAGCATGACAACCTCTGTGTTTTTTCCTAACAAATGGAACAAGAATATTGGGTTGTAAGATCTTTATGCAAATCAAGTCAATATTAATTTTGGCTCATGATTTAGTTTCCACAAAACGACTCCCTTGGCATATCTAAAGTGAACATTTGTTACAGAGTATACATGCTTTGTTAGTGTAAGTTGCAGGATCCATCTGGCAGCGCTGAAAGAATCAGTCACAGACTTAAGAGAAGGGAAGAGTGGAGAGGATGAAGGCAACCTGAAGAGCTTGTTAAAGGAATAGTGCGACATTTTGATGAATGCTCTTTTGATCACTTTCTTTCTCAAAGTCATAAGATCAGTAAGACATATCTCAAAACTGTACGGTCATGAAGTTACAGCCGGCAGCCAGTTAGCTTAGTTTAACATAAAGTCTTGAAACAGGGAGGGTGGACCAGGGATAAAAGCAAAAACTAAACTTTGTGCAACGTTTACTTGTCAGCTGCTAAACAAATAGCAAAATATATAAAATTGCGATTTCAGCACCTCTCAACACATAACCATTGCAGTATCGCCCCAGCTGAGAAACACTAGTTTAGATAGTCCAAGCTGGTCTGTGTCACATCTCTCCCTCTCTCTTGCTAAAATCAGGATTTAGAAGCAGCCCTATAACACGATCTCTGTGTAAAATGGACTACTGTCATCAGGCGGCAGCAAACACTGCGACTTGACAAATCAATGTATACAAGCAATAAGCACACAGTGACCTCATCTAGCTGCAATTTAATCTCTCTCTCTTATTATTAGTATACAGAACTTTTTTGCCGTGGGGTACTTACAACAGTACTTCATATGCAGTAGTAGTGACTTTTACTCTTTCACTCACACCCTGCAGTGGAAATGGGAGGTGGTTTACCAGTTGATTTATGACAAACCAGACTTTTTTTTTCGCCTGATATTATTGCGCCAGATTGCTGTAAATGAATAACAAAGAAGCAAATGTAAAAACCTGTGGGGCCATTTGTGCTGTGCTATAATGAGAGCCATATCCAATAAACCTCTCTGTCCTCAAGTGTCTCCTTATTCACAACTGCACACTTAAAACCCAACAACTCTCTGCTTTTCCTCGCAGTTGGGTTTTAAATTTAATACTAAATAGGAGAATGAGCCAATGGGCAGATGAGATGACAGAAATTGGAGACACTCCTTGGCATAGACATCACCAACAATCTGCCAGATATCAGTAATTAATTACCATGAGCAAGTGGCATGATTTTATCAGCCATGAAAAAAAAAATGGAATTAGGAGGGGTTTATCAGCTTCTATTAATGCATTGTCAGGAGCCTCTAATGGGCTGATGAATATATTATTCCTCATTTGGTTGTTGGGGGTGCGTACTGGGCAGCAGAGCTGAACACCAGAAAAAAAAAAAAAAAAAGGTGTTAAAACCAAAACCTTCGAGCAGGACAAAATCATGCAGAGCCTGGCTGACAAAATAATTCTGCTGTCTTTTGATAAAGCGAATACTGTTGGATGGATACTTTGAAAAAATGCAAATAAGCACTCCATAAAAAGCATGAACGTTATTACCTTTATAATTATTTCTTACTCTTGAAACATTAGAGATGACCTTAGTGCTGCTCCCTGTTTTCTCTGAAATCCATTAGGTAATTAACATCAATTTTGAGGCACTGTTTGGGAAAAGGTACTCATTTATATCCAAATGTCTCTCTAATGTTCCTTTTATTTCTTGTGTTTGGTATCCTGAGAGTTTGTAAACAAATACATTCTTAGAATAAATCACAGAGTGAGGGAGTATAATAAACTACCAGGAGATTCAGGCTGCATATTTAATATTGACGGATAATTATCACTGTAAAAACAGCAAATTAGAAAAATGCTAAATTAGGCATTTGGGTCAGTGATGCTTAAGCTAAAAATCCACTCCCTTATACTAGATTAAATGCATTTTGAAATTTTAAAGCTGTTTTTCACAAATGGAGCCTTACAGTTGTATGCCTCTGCAAACCAGTCAAGTTGCAGTAAGAGTTAACTGCCATGTGAAAACATGAATGGTTCACACACATCCTCCCTCCCGGCAACAGAGAGGATCTATACAATAAGCACAGTTTCAAAGTGGATTAGTGTCATCAGTTTTCAACCAAATGTCTCTCGTTCTGTTCCTATGTTATGACATAGAATAATGACTAGAAAAGTGTTTTTGCAGAACATTATGATGTCACAGTGAAGCTGACCATTGGGATATAAAATGTCATCTAATACAAATATTTGACATTTCAGGTTCTTTTCAATACAAAGGTTAAGAGTTTGAACAGGGCCCCGCAAGAAGTTCAGTGACAGCAGCAATCATGTAATATAGTAAACAAGCTAACAGCTCTAACAACAGATCACATATGCTTAACAACATTTTTTGCCGTTGCTAGATGTCAAACAAAAGCCGAAGACTGTATAGCATTAACTTGCTGTAAGCTGTAAATTCACAACTTCTTCAGCTTACGGTGCGTTATCTTTCTTCCTCCGCGATATTGCATGCATGACTGCAGCTGCTTGTACCAAATCTGTGCAAAATCTGTGCAAATAACAATCTCAGTCTGATGTCATCACTACCTTATTATATCCTATTGTTTGAAATATTGTCATAATTTATATACACACACACACATACACACACACATATATATACACACACATATATTGTCATGTCATTAGCGCATGATTTCTTGATTTATGACAAATAAAAACATGTTTTGTGACCATGACCCTTGACTTTTGACCACCAAATTCTAATCAAGTAACTGCTGAGTCCAAATAGACGTTTGTGCCAAATATGACGAAATTCCCTCAAGGTGCTTTTGACATAAGGCATTCACGAGAATGTGACAGACAAGGTCACAGTGACCTTCACATCTGACCTTTGACAACAAAATTCTAATCACTTCATCCATGGCTCAAAGTGAACATTCATGCCAAATTTTAAGAAATTCCCTCAACGTGTCCTTGAGTAACATGTTCATGAGAATAGGATAAATGATAACCCAAAAACGCAGAGCCTTTGGCCATGGCTATTGGTGGCGCAGAGTCATAAAAAGCTACATGTAAAGGTCATGTACATGCAAATGCTTGGTACCTGTACACTGCAGCTGGTGAAGTGACATATTTTTGAAGTTTACAAAGACCACCTAAAAGTACACTGTGTGTTTTCCTTTTGTGATATCAGAAATAGAAATTGCTTTTCAGGCTGTCTTAAAAGCTGAACTTGATTTGTTTATCGGCTTCAGTTTATTCTTCTGAGTGCAAAAAGCCTTCAACCTCCTATCTGTTGTCAAAAAATGATATGTTTACAAAGCACACATTGCTCCTCTAGATAGCTTGTATCTCCAATGAGAGTGTGCGAAAATGGGAAACACAAATAGGCCTCTCAGTGAATCTTCAAAGTGAATCCTTTAGCTCAAATCAAGATGGGATGCATATGGTGTGTGAGGTTTTGTCTTGATAATAGTCATCCATTTTTGTCTGTATCTGACCACTGGAGTGGAGAAGCTCCCTCGTACTGACACATCTGCTGCAGTTATCATTCAGACAGATGCTTGAAACACAGAATGATTTAGAGAGAAATGAGAAATATTCTGACGGATTCATTTTATTGTGTTTGCCGTCGACGGTCAGCGATCTGTGACATCAGCCTGTAAATATATGAGGCATCCTGGTCTTATGAGTCAGATTTATTCTCCGACAGAGCAACTTTCATCAAAATGTCAATGTCGAGCGACCCTGACAGTGCCAAGTGCTCCGGCAGATTTATCACTCGGAAAAGTTTTCCAGTGCTTTCTCTTGAGACCATTTCAACCTCAGATGTGTCATCTCTGTCATCTCAGGACTGTATGCGAGTGTACTTTCACAAATACGGTGTCATCTTTCCGAGTACTGGATGTACAGTAAGTGGATTCACCACCACCACCAATGCAATCTCATCTTTTTCTTTATGCACAAAAGTGCCTCCACAGCACTTACTGTGACTGCAGTACATGGTCTCACTTTCCCTATAGTGAGTGTACAGTAAGTGCATTTTGTCTTGTGCTGGCATTGGGTCACCTTGCAGGTGCAGCTGAGGTATTAAGAGATTAGGGGCAGCAGCTCACCCTGTGGAAGGTTCTGGTCTGTGGTGTGCAGCCGCATGCCTGGACCTTAATTGGCTCTGGTGGCAGTGAGTGCCCTGCCGTTACTGAGCCGAGCGCTGGTCAGGGGTCAGCCCAAAACAGCCCCGTCCTGTCATCCTTCCTGTCAGCCTGAAGGTCAGTGCTGTAGACCAACGTGGCAGGAAGAGCGGGTCTCAGCCTCTTACCACGGCGTGTGGACAGGTGTACCACAGCGACCTGTGGATGAGACATAAGGTGGAGGAGGAAAGACGTGGGGAGGAAGTTTGGGTGTGTTGTGGCTCGCTTGTTTAAATGTCCCTTCCTCCAACTACGGTGTTCAACTCCAAGAAGTTTTACACTCATGTCTGAGGTGACCGATGTGTTTTTAGGGTAGTACTGCAGTTGTCAGTGCCAGCCGTATGGATCGCAGAGTTGAGAAGCAGAGTGAGCTATGAATGAGCTGCAGCGCGTTGATGGATGTGGACAGGAATGAGAACCAGGAGACTTAACAATTAAAACACCACGAGAAAGATGTGACTTTAAATCCATGATAGAGCTTGTGCCTGGGGCTAGGACAGAAGAAGGAGAAGAGGGAAAAAGAGAAAAACACTGGCAGATTTCAGATGATTCACAGTCCTGTGTGCAAAAGACCTCTGTGTGATAAGAGAGAAACAGAAAGAGAAAGAACAAGACGCACAGAGGAAGCGAGAGAGCTTTGGGGAGAAAGAAGCTCTCCCAAAAGGGCTACTCTTTACAAAGTGTTGCTGAATAAAATTGTGCATCTAATAAGGAAAAGTAATTAAATTTTCCTCCCAGACATCTTGTGTCACAGACAGAACTTATCCGGCTGTTCTCTACAGCAGACAAAGATAGGCAGTGAAGCTAGAGGGGGTTTGCCTGAATAAGATATTGGTTTTATTCTGTTAAGACGAGGCCTTTTCAAGCTGTGTTGATTAAAATGTTGTATCAAATGCTGTGCTGGCATTCCCCACATCTTTTACAGCAACTCTGATTTGGAAGCAAGGACAAACATAGTTATTACAAATGAGCTTTTTTCTTCCCCTATGTCAAACCTTTGCTTTTAACTTTCTTGGCATCGCTGAATATGTAACTGGTCCTTCCATTTCACTTTTGATTTATTCCAGAGTTACAGGTTTAAGGGCTTGTCAAATTTGCATAGTTAATCCCAAAGAAGTAATGTGTTTTCTTTTATGCAGGATGCAATTATAGAAACCACCATGGAGCATCACATCAACCATTTTTATTGGATTTGTTTGAAACAATTTATCAATTTACTGAAGTGAATTAAAAAAGTGTTCAGACAGTGGGCACTATTTGCGGCGACAACACATTTAATATTTATTTAAACCAGAGAGGGGGACATGAGCATCTAGATGTCCCAAACTGATCCTAATGGTCGTATCAGGGCTGATCCGGGCATATTTTAATGGATCAGTATACGCTTAAATAAAGCAGATAAAAGCTGATCTTGTCTTTAATGAATTTAACAGAGATTTGTCACCTCAGCCTGCTAGAGTTGCTGATGATGATGGCTGATGTCGTGTTGTGTTTGTGTACTCTCTGCAAGCTGGTGTCTATACTCTGCCAAGCATTGTCTATGAGGTGGGAAGAGTGCAAATACAAAGAGTGCACATATTGACTTGTTATATTTGCCCTCTTTGTATTTGCAATTTTCCCACTTTGAATCGAGACTTTTGCACAGGAATTTCCCCCAGGATAAATAAAGCTTTATCTTATCTAATGTTATCTTAAGCACCACTCTGGAGCAACACTGTTTAACCACGAGTGGACTGATGGGCAAATTCACAAAAGCACAACTTTTGAGGCTGCTCAACCTCCACAAATAAGACAAAAAGAAACCGTGTGATTCTCAAAGCCCCCACAAAATGGTGAAATGCACCTCTTACTGCACTGCCAAGCAATAGCATCTCAGCGCTCCCTTGCTATATGCATGCATTAAAATGAGGTAATATGCATATATTTGACGCAAATTGGCCCCTTTCAATGCAAACGAGCCTCATTGCAAAAATAACCCAATTAACAAAGATCAGTGTTACAAACCACATGCAGTTACAGTGAAATTATAAGTGTCTTCAGAGGGTTGGTGGTAACTGAAGTGCTCTTACAGACTGGGATGTTTTATCCTGAAGATGGTCTCTCTCTCTAACATTAAAATTACTTGCCTAAAGACTTCATCAGCCACGACCTGTAGTCTAAAAAATTCAGTTTTCTTTCTCTTTGCCATCATTCTCCCTTCTGTGCTCTAGATTTCTAAACAGGCCTGAAAAAATACAACTCGAACCAAACCGACCTGTCTGAGTTGAAGCCTGAGATCATCACATAAAATACTGAGCCCGAGTCCAACCAAGCCCAACCCCCCAAAAAAGCACTTGGCGGCTTATACCACTCTATGTGTGTCAGACTTGCCACACTGTATTTCCCCACCAGAGAAGCTCCCTGCTGGTCAGGAGGAAGAACAGAGAGCACGCAGCCTGGCTTCTCCCTCTCTGCTTCTCTCTGCCTGCAGGGCAAGGAGGAGAGAAAGCTGCTGTCTGCTTATAAAACAAGATGGTATCAATCTATGAATTAATAAATCAATATAAAATATCTTTGATATACTGTATGCTGGATTTGCATTTTAAATAAATAATAATTAAATAATTTAACCACAGCATTCTCACTTTTCAATATTACTCATTTATATATTAATATACTATATATTATATATGAAATATTTTTTTCTTTATTTTTATCTTTTTTTTCTTTTTTTTTTTACATGGCCTGAGTCCTACCCAACTCAGCCAATAAATGCACTTTTTTAGCACAAATGTGGCCTGACCCATTGGGCTATTCAGGACCCACTGGGACCCGTCAGCTTCTGGTTGAGAATGAGAACTCTACTGTGCTCTCAGCACAAAGGCAACATTTATACTTTGCTGGATGAATAACTGCAATCACACACACACAAAAAGGGCACATCGCACGCAGCTGAAAATTTTTATAGGCATGTTTTCCCTGTGCAACTCATTCTTACACCGAAATCGTCATATTCCACTGCTTGGTCAGTGGCTTGACATGTCAAAATATGACACACTAAGCACCCTCCTGCATCAGTTTTGGACATTCAGGGACGGTGTGTCAATTTACACTTGTTACATGCAGTGTGTCTTTTCAAAATAAACTTATTTTTCCACAGAAAATGCAAAGCTTCTGCTTATTAAATGCATGGTCTTTTTCAAAATAAACTTACAACTTTTTGTGAAAAAAAAAGGTTGTAAGTTTAAAATGTCCTACTTCACTTCCTTCATGCAACTAAAGTGTGTGGTTAGGAGTAGTAAAAAACATCAGGGTTTGGCTGAAAATACGTAAATAAACATCACATATGTCACATGACATATATAACTAGTGTACCATGCTTCACATACAGGCACACAACATTGTTATTAAAAGACTTTTGGTTTCACACAGGACACAAACAGAAGGCTCCTGGGTGAAAGTCTGGAGTCTGTTTGACCAATACACCATACCTCCTGCCCACCTTATATGGACCTTCTCGCTCAGGTAGTTGCCTCAAAGCATAAAAAAATGCAGCCGCCAGATGCATGTGATACTGAAGCTACGGGTGCCTCTGTGCATCAGTGTCTGACACTAAGGGCCACTGACCGAGTGCCGGTATTTAACAAGTCTGAAGTGAGACCTAGTTGTGCTATAACGTCATTAACGCAGTATCTTTAGTGAATCGGATGTTGAGACTGCCTAGATAGCAGTTGCAAATGATGTGCAAATTCATGTTGCTATCAGCGTCCACAATTTATTCTTTATGAATATAAGCAAGTGTTTTTGTAGTTCTACTCTTGCAGAGTAATACGTCTTCTAACTGGCTGCTCGTCCTTTCAGTCTGTGGAGTCACATTCTCCAATTAAACTTTTATCCAAAGCATATCAATAATTTAGGCTCATTAACTTTTTTTTTGCCAGAATTTGGATCAAATATCTCATGAAAAATAAAGTGTGTCAATTTTAGAAGCCTACAAGAAGATTTCAATGTGTCGAATAAATATTCAATCAACATTTTGGTAAATATGAATTGGATCTCAGACTCTGTCAGCAGAACATTGAAAGACTCAGATCAGGGCCGAAAAACAAAAAAGATTTAGACATCCCTACACTGCAACAGTAAAAATCAGAAGAGACATGTGCATGTACATGTATCAGGGTTCCAGCATTTCTATTTCTAGTCTCACAGTACATAATAGTGAACAGCCATCATTAATAAGTGGCTTCTCGCACACAGGAAATGTTTATGTATGCTACTTACCACAGAGATAATGTGGCCCCATATTGCTCTGTTCTGTATCTAACATTCATATTGAGTGATAACAATTTGGAAACTCTGAAGCCTCTGTTCCTGATGATTTAAGGAATTCACAGATCTATGAAATGCAATCCTAAAAAGTTGTAGAATCTTTACAAAACTTCCCTTTATCCTCTTTATCATAAAATCTCAGCCTACAGAGCTCCACTTCACGACGCACATCTCCACAGCCACTCAACTTGTGGAATAATGACACAGTTCTCTCGATTCTCTCCCCATCTGCCGCAGCTTGTTAGAAGCATCACGCAAAAGAGAAGTTTCTAAGTTTTGATAACACTGTTGAGTGCATACACGTCTATCATATAAGCCATCAGCAGTTTAGGAAATGAATTAAACATTAAGATGCTAAAATCGCCTGTTTTTGCTCAGTAAATAAATTATTTCAATTGCAGCTGACACTCTGTGTACCTTTAACCTGGGCTGCACACAAACAAGCACACAGACAGATAAACACATGCACCTGTGTTACTTTAAGGTAGAACTGCTGTCATAAAAACTAGAATTAGAAACAGATTTTCTGCTTATTTTCATGTCGGGGTGTTTAGGAATAGATACGCTGATATAAACAACCTGTGTTTACTGCTTATCATGAATATGAAAATTTGAGATTAAAAAAAAAAAAGTTGGTTTATTTATGTGTGCATTCCTAAAATATCACCGGCTGACTCTCAATGGCAAGTGTTGTAGCTAAACATGAAAATAAGTAAGATTTGTGCAAGATTCAGGTAACCTAGAGCGGCCCTTTGACCCAAAAGTATCCAAGCTAAAAATACCACTTTGCAGCTGTATGCCTTTGAAAACCAGTCAAGTTTCAGTTTACATCCATGTTTGTCCAGACTCATATGTAGTCATGTCAGCTGACAATGCTTCAAATATAGATGTTGCTGCAAAGACACAACATATTCTGAACATTGACGCTTCACACACGTCACAGAAGATCTTCATAATCAACACGTTTGAGATGGACACCCAAGTTAGTGACATCAATTCAGTATTTGACCAAATGACCCCTCTGTTCCTGAGTTATGGTGTTGAATAATGGCCAGAAAAGTATTTTTTGCCAAGCATTATGCTGTCGCAGTAACGCTGACATCTGACTTTTTGGATAGAAGATGTCATCACTGCCATCATGTTTTTTGTTGTTTTTTTAAGGTCACAGTGACCTTTGACCACTAAAATCTAATCAGTTCATTGTTGAGACCAAGTTGGTGTTTGTGCCAAATTTGAGGAAAATTCCTCCGGGCCTTTCTGAGATATCATGTTCACCTGAATGAGACGGACACAAGGTCACAGGGACCTTCAGCTTTCTGATCAGTTCATCCTTGATTACCAGCGGACATTTTTGCCAAACTTGAGGAAATTCCCTCAAGGCCTTCTTGAGATAATGCTATCACAGGAATGAAACTAGGGCAACGTCATAGTGAGCTTGACTTTGACCACCACAATTTAATCAGTTCATCGTTAAGTCCAAGTTGACATTTGTGCAAAATTCAAAGAAATTTCTTTCAAGCCATCTTGAGATATCATGTTCACATGACTAAGCCAAATGCAAGGTTTCTCTAATCAGTTCATCCTTAAATACAAGTGGACGTTTGTGCCCAAGTTGAGGAAATTCCTGCAAGGCCTTCTTGAAATATTGCATTCATAAAAACGAGGCAGATGTGTTTGATGACCTTGACTTTTGACAAACAAAATATAATCAGTTCATCCTTGAGTCCAAGTGAACATTTGAGACAAAGTTGAAGAAACTTCCTAACTTCACTACGACCTTCAAGAGAATGAGACGGACCAGGACACAATGACCTTGACCTTTGATGCTTGACCACCAGATTTGAAGAAGTTCCATCAGCGCATTCTTGAGATATTGAACTCACAAGAATAGGATGGAAAGAGGTACGCAAGGACATGCTGAAAACATAATGCTATTGCCAGAGCGGAGACATAATAAAACACAAATGCTGGGTTTATTTCTGCATGGATGTCTACGTATATTTAGCAGTTTAACTAAAAGACTCAGTAAAACTAATGCACATCCTACAACACCACTCCCTGAATTATGTAAGAACCAGAGGAAAACATTTGTTGCATTGCTTACAAAACATGAGTTTCCCGGCAGAAGGTCAGACTAAGACCCTGGTAAATGAAGTCTGCTCTCTACTCCAGCAAGAACCTTTCTGTTAAACTTTTCCCCCTATCACTAATCAGCTGTGCTTCACTTTATAAGTACCTCATCTTGCCCTTCACTAACAGATTGTGTGGTATTATACTCGTTTGTTCTCATGAGCAGCGACGTTTAATTAATGTTTTGAAACAACTACAAAATTGAGACGTGACCTTCCAACCCTCTAATCCATTTACTAAGTGGTTTCACATTTTTTAGGCCCAAAAGCACTTCCTCTAGGAGTTGTGATTACACCTGATCTGCACATACATAGTGCCCTGCAATGGTTTGAAGCAAATATTCAAAGGCCTGTCGGTCTTCTTATCATGTCTTTGCAACAACATCATCACAGCATTGCTCTAAGGAAGGCAAAGTTGGTCTGTCAGTCAGTCCAGACTGTAATATTCCAACTGTTGGGTGGATTGCCATAAAATTGTTCTCAGACATTCATTTTCCCCAGAGGATGAATAGTAATAACTCTGATCCTTTGACTTTTCACCTCATGCCATTTTAATTTGTCCAGTACTTTAGTTTATGAACGAATAGCTGCAAAACTAATGACATTCCCATCAGATTCAGCTTTGAGAAGTTTTATTAATAACTCTTATTTCCATAAATGCAGCACACACCTCCTCACTGCAGGCATAACTGACACCCCAGTCTCCTCTCTGCCGCTAACAACACCTCTTCACAGGAAGAGGTGAGAAATGTAATTTGGAACTTCAAGTGCTTGAAAGAGACTGAGATATCACCTGGCTCGGCACCCCTCCCTACTGAAGTCGAATAAATTAGCAGACGGATCAATGTATCACTCTACAGAATATAAAGTCAAAGTCTGTAACTCCTCCTTGGGCTTGTTTTTCATTTAACAATATAAAAATATAACAAGAATAACACTCATATCTAATTATGTTAACTCTATATGCAAGTTGCACCTGAATAACTTTAAGTTACTTCTATAAAACACAGTGATGGAGCGACTGCAAGTCTATTTTTTGCAACATTACTAAGTGGAACTATCCTCCCTCTGGCAAAGATGAATAAAAACATTTTTAAGAAGGGAGCCAGCCTGAACAGGATGGATTGGTTTTACCTTTCTTACAGGAATTACCAATGAGCTTTCATCAAAGTTTCTCTGTCTGAGTCACATTACTGAAGTTTTTCAGATTCAAAGTGGCAGAAAAGTTTGAAATGGTTGAGAAGCTATGAGCTCGATTTGCACTGCTCAATATATTTTGTTTTGATTTAAAGAAGTCGTGTGTAAGATTTAGGGGGATTTAGTGCCGTCAAACAGTGAGGAATGCAGATTGCAACCAGTTAAAACGTCTCCAAGTTAGATATTCTTCAGTGTTGATTTGTTCAGAAGGTTTTAACTGGGAGCCACATTATCTGAAGAGGTCTTGTTCTCTCCAAAAATAAACACACCAGGTGATTTACACCAGTAAAAACACTAAATAAACCAGTTTCATGTTAAAAAATGTTTTTTCTGATGTTCGAAATGTATAACAGAGGGGCTTCTAGCAACAATGGATGACACAAAAATGTGATTGGCCCTATCTGGAGCCTGTGTTTGGTTTGTCCACTCTGAGCTACTGCAGAGACGTAGTGGTGCAACATGGCAATCTCCGCAGGACCTGCTCCCTATCTAGATATATATGGCTCATTCTAAGGTTAGAAATGAACAACAATTCTTATTTTCAGCTGGTTATACACTAAAGAAAACACATTTGTTATATTATATTACATTTAAGCCAACATATCCACATAAATCCTAAACACTGGACCTTAAAAGGTACTGAAAACACATTTTTGCAATCATCTTACTATGAGTGAATACACAACTTTCTGGCAAAGTTAGAACAGTTTAGGTTATCTTACACAAGAGATTTCTGCACTGTGTTCTTCTTTGTCAGTGCTCCTCTCAGTGGCTTGAGAAAGGCAGGACTCATGAATTTTTTGGCACCCATTAGAGTTTAGCAGCATTTGAATCAAAATGTGATGACAGTTTTGAAGCTGTTTGTTTATGTTGTCAGGCTACTGTCAATCAAATGTGATCAAACCAGACACAAACACCACAGTCCTGTAGATGAGATGAATATTAAGTTTAAACTCCTAATGAGTTATACAACTTTTTTTATTTATTTATAACTTGCAAACTTTGACTAATCCTGATTTAGCCATCAATATTTAATTTTACATTCAAAAAAGAATTCAAATAAAGTTTTAATCCTTTTTTACAACCCAACATTTTATAATATTCCTTAACCCCTCTGAAAATGACAACCCCGCAAAAACAACAGATTGCCCACTTGGGGGCAGTAGAAACAACCTTTTTTTTTTTTTTTTACATTGACATGCGAAGCTTGTTAGGAGACGGTTAATTATTTACACATTCAGCAAATACTGGATAAATTAGACTGGTATTAAACTGCAAAGTTCTGAGAGACTGAGAGAGAGAGGACAACATTTCGATCCATCTTGGTCAACAACTGACAACGATCCACGCAGGATCAAATCGTTCTTTGAATGCACTTTCTTAGGGTTAAGGGAACAAAAGCACGTGGTTAATGTTAGGGAAAAAAACATCATGGTTTTTGGCTTAAAATCAATTTGTTTGTTACTATTGTACTTTAACGTCATAAGACATATGTCCATGGCATAGTATGCAACACATACTAGCACCTTACAGTGCTGAAATCTCCGCCCGCCCTTTCGGACTTTCTCGCTCTCTATACTACAGCTGTTGCTCTGTCAAAAAGGCAACCCCCTGGTGCATCTCATACCACTGCTAACGGGTGCCCCTGTGTGTCGATATCAGACACCAACGGCCACTATCCAAGCGTCGATATTAGGTGCGAGACTGGGTTATTTAAAAAGATTTTTTGATATAAAGTAAAATATTGCTGTGATTAAACACACAACCCTAGGACTTCAGTTTTTCAGGAATTTTCTCTGTTTTTGGATTATTTGCTCACTGTGGAGGAAAGAAGGAAGAAATGCAAAGTTTTCTTCCTGAATTCAATGTAACAGAGAGTAAGTAACTGACATACAAATAATCATTTGGCAGGTATAATGTATTAGTTAAACAGTTTAAAAGTAGAAGACTATGCTTCATCATGACTGTGTGGGTGTGATTTCTTGAGTAACAACTTGTCAACAGATTCTCATTCAATATTTCTAAATGCCGATTTGTGCACAGAAGTACACTGAAATTCCGAATCAGTGAAAAGGGTACACAAATACAGAAATCTCTCATGTGCATTGACAAAAAATAATTTGAACTTCTGTAGAGGACACAGTATTCATGGATAACCTTATTATTAATTAGAAGCTAATTGAGCAAAATAAGTTTTCAAGGACTTTAATTTGTCCCAAAAGCTGGTAGCATTCAAGTGATCAGGTGGTTGTTGCTTTGTCAAGGCTGTGCTTATATTCACTGCACGCATTTGCAAAACTAATTAAAGTTTACTGACGGTCCCAAAAAGCCTACTGCTTGTTTTAGAGGAGAAGAGAATAGACAGTTCAAACTGTGCAAAGGTTGTTTGTTTAATGAATACACATAATTTGAGTTAAATCTGAGCTTTCTATTCTACAAATTGATAAAACAACATGGCATTCGTTCTCCACAAACTTGGACGATTGGCATGGCTACACTGTTCTGTGAGCAGCCTAAATAATTGAGTAAAGAAGAAGAAGTCAGGGTGGAGGAAGAGGAACCAGCTTTAGCCTCTGTGGTGTTTCCAGTCTCCATCTATCATTCAAACTAATCTGCTGTTTCTGTGGATTTAACTGCAGTTGAGCACATTCACAGGTGCCGCTTTCACTTTTCAACTTCTAATGTAATTTTCTTAATTAGCTAATTCATGGTTTATGCATAACAAGCCAAACTATTCATATATATTAATGAGAGATCCAAGTTTGATTTTGTTATCGTCTCTCACTGTGTCATAATACGATATTAATGAATGAAAGCTATTAGTCCTGCATTTTAAATCATTGCTAGACAGAGTAAAATGACTGTTTTCCCAAAGAAAATAAATCCTCATAACATCATGATCTGGAATTTCACATTCAGCCTTGCAGCAGCTGCCGAGGAAGAGGACACTCCTCCCCCCTCCCCATTTTTGTATTTCATTTCAAGATTATGTTTGGGGTGCATAATTATGACACTCATTAAAAGCTCCTATGCTGAAACAGCGTCAAATGGGGGAAAATATCCTTGGCTGCTATCCAACTCATTAGAATCCCTGATGACGCTTTATGGGATCAGCTTTTTTTTTATTAGCAGCCACTATTTACTATACAGCAGAATGGAAATATTACTGTAATAACTTATAATTATGTGTGAGTCCAACTGTTAATTTGAGTCGGTGAAGGAGAGGCAGATTGAGAAGTGTGGTTTGCCGTGCCAACAGTCACAGAGGTGAATGGGAATTGTGACAGCTCCAGCCTCGTCAACATGGTCATCTGTTATTTTGGCCCAAACATCAGAGTGCTGACGATGAATGTAACAATACACATGGCTCACAGTTTGGCTGGAAACGTAGCAGAGCAGAGTTTCTCAACTTTGGAGTCGGGGTCCCTGGTGGGGTTACAGATGGGGTCACAAAAGATTTCTAAGACTCATGCGTTTCATATATTTTTAAATAAAAGAATGCCGAATTTAAATTGGCACCACAGCATGAAACCTGAACCTGAAAACGGGGTCACTGGCCAGAGGAGTTCGAAACCTTCACCAAGGATTCATGGTTCAGTAATATCTAAGCTCATTCACTTTTACACAGAAAAGAAAATGAGGAGTTTTCATGTGGACAAAAAATCTATTGAATTTATTGTCATACACTAATATGCAAAATAATTTTGTAAGATTTGTAATGCTGCCATTTATATTGAATGTGTATTATTTTTACCTACAATTGGCCGTTTTTCTTTCATTGTACAAAATTAGAATACCATCAGTAAACTTTAATTAGTTTTCCAAATTTCTGTGTTTGGGACCGAGAGCATAAAGAGGTCCTGAGAACACAATGAGTACTGTCCAGTACTTTTCTGCATTATTAAAAAAACACAGAGGTAGTGTGGTAGCAGTCCAAGAACTGCCTTGCACAAAAGGTCAGCGTAGTTCAACACAGGTAAAAAAAAAAAAGTTGCAGCAACAAGGTGCTTTTTTACATTACAAGAAAAACTTAAAATTAAGGGAGTTATCAATCAAAATACGCAGGTGTTTGTAAGAGTTAACAACCTCTTTCTCTTTTTCATCAACATTGACCCCTGCAGGTACATTTTGTGACCAGTACTTTAAGCTGATAAACAACATAAGCTTGGTCTTATCTGCATTAGAACAAGTTTCAGCTATAAAGGCTGCACGCACTTTTTGAGAATTTATAGTGAGCCTTACATCATAAAATTGCCTCGATGAGCTCTATTATCTTAAAAAATACAATACCCTCCATCCTTAGACCTTTGATTCAAATCAGGAAAAATTCTCAGAAAGAGCAACAGATAAGGGATCCCTTTCCCAGGATGACAGACATGCAATAGATGCCCCGTGTACCGAATAAACCAAGAGTAAACTTACAGTAAGGGCAATCAGGATGACAAAATGACAGATTGTAAACATATTAAGAATGGATATGGGAGGATGTCGAGACTCTTCCAGGTGCTCCCAAACAGATAATTCATTAATCTTTACTAATTACTCCAGCTAAAATAACCTCCTCCTGGTACCTAATCCAGGTGGCAATTACATTTTAAACAGTTGTTACATTTGTTCACATTTTGCAAAATAAATGGACTCTGCATCTAAAATGACTTCATTTTTGTCAGTGTGTGGTATATTTTTCTATGCAGTGAGGACCAGCAATTATGTTTCCTCCTTGCAGTCAGTTTTACAGACACAGAGGGTTTCCACATTATTGTGACAAAGAAGTACAAATGGCGCAGGTTCACAGTGACAATTTGACATCTGGTTTGGACTCCTGCGAGTGAGTCCAGCTGTGCAGCTTTCTACGCTCTTAAATTTGAAAATGGCTTAATAGACCTTGTGTATTTACTCATTTAATCAGCACAAATCAAAAACAAATCAAAACAAGGACTTTGCTTTGACAAAGAAGTCTAGAAATATAAGGCACTTTAAGTACAAGGTCCTTGACAAGCGTCTCTTAAGACAAAAGCCACCCCTCTCCTCCGAAGAGATTAACAACCTCTCCACTCCTGAGTGACACATTACCAATTTTGATCATGTGTCTTAAAGCTAAGAGAAATTGAAGGTCGCTACCCTAATAAATACCGATTAATCTCACCAGACAAAAGAGGAAGACTGTGTCTCATGTGCAGGTGGCTGCAGGCCTGTAGTATTTTACCATCTTGATTATCCACCCAAAGCTGAGATGTTCTCTCCCCTTGTGCTGCTGAATTTAATCCACTGCAGGTGAACTCTATCTCACTCCTAATTAAAAGTGTGTGTCCATGTGTGGCATTTGTTTCTCACTTCATAACCCCAATATGCTCTGAACAGCAAGGAGACAAGGATTTCCTTTGCTTCTCTGTATGTGTGTACACTTTCACCTAGCCTTAGCTGCACAGTTAAACCCTGTTCACACAGAACTAGTATTACCTGGGGACCTCTGTTGATTTGTAATGATTGTTGAGGTTGTCTGTGATCTTAATCCATTCTGAATCTGCCAAGTCTATAATTATCAAGACAAATTCCACCTCAAATAACCTAATCGTATTTATAATAAAACATATATTATAATTATATAATCATATTTCACCAGAGGTCATGTGATAATAACCTATTAGTCCCCTGTGTATCGGTCTCGGTGAATTGGGATCTTTTGTTTTTTGGTTGTTTTTTGTTTTGTCTGCACCTCGTTTCTGCCTCTGCTGATCGACAATTACTAAGGCTGTGTTGACAATTATTAATGAAATTTTTGACAGCAGTTTTGGCACATGGGGCTCATCTCGCTACACACAGTGAAGACCAACTGGCAGGAAAAGCAAACTCAAATCAGTCAGAAGAACAAAATCTCGAAAGATGATAACATTGATAATGTGACACTGCAGCAGAATTGGTTCTGTTTGTTTAAACAACATGTACAGATCCAGTGTATATTTAGTTAGTTTAGTGTGATATATATTGGCAGGTACATAATGTAATATAATAAGTATGTTGTTTAGTGTATCATCCTAAACAAATAAAAATAATGTTTTGTTTTTTTTTAACACCAGAATGTGGAGCAGGTCCTCATCTACGGAGATCTCCATGTTGCTCCACCATGTTTCTACAGAGTAAATAAACTAAACAACTTGGCCCTTAATGGAGCCATTCAGGTTTTTGCATTATTGGCCCCTGTACTAAGAGGCCCATCTGCTATAAGCATTGATTTGAAACGTGAAACTGTTTTATTCAGTGTTTTTAAAAGTTTAAATTACCAGGTCCATTTGTTTTGTAGAGGAAGAGATGTTTACAAATAATTCAGCTCCCCGTGAAAACTTCCGAAACGTCTGGATCAAAAAGGTTGAGCACAAATTGGCAGGTGCCGGCCCAGAGGAAAGAAAAGTTCAAAATAAAATCTCTTCTTTGTCCAGTCTATGTCTCCAAGACAAAACTGGGCTGAATATGACATCAATATGAGATTTTGACCATTTTCTCATACTAGAATTCATACTCAAACATAAATTCAGCTCCTGAGAAATAGCCTTCTTCTAGTCTCAGTCCTATAAATTAAGACTTTGAAAATGTTGTTTTTCTCTTACTGCAGTATTTTTTTTTATAGTAAAGTAAAAAGTAAGGAAGTAAAGTAGCTCCTCAGATAACACTAATATCCAAAAGTTTTAATTCCGTATTTTATCTGTTCTCAGAGATGAGAAACCACTAAGAAGCCTATGAACACAGCAAAAGAACTCCTGCTGATTTAGTCTTTTGTTCCTCCTAGAAGCAGATTTTTTCTTACAGAAAAAAAGACTATGGTGAGCAGCACAGTTTTTCTCTGGGGGGCACATGTCATGTCTCCATCGTGCCAAACCGAATCAGAGAAACAGTGATTTATAACATGAAATTGCATTATCTAGTGTTTCTACCAGATTAAATCATCTGGCCCAATTGTTTTGGAGCAGAGGAGATCTCTGCAGATATTTTGGCTTCAGCCAAAATTTTCTGAAACACTGAAGGCAGTCTAACCCAGAGAGGATTCAGTTGGTTTCAATCTGCAATCCTCACATTTATATGCCATTAAATCCCCCTAAATCTCAGAGAGTGAACCTTTAAAAGAAAAAAAGGAGGTTATCATTGTACAACAGCACTTATGGTGCTTTGTAGGGCTTCTGTGTTGTGCAGGGTTGACTTAGAAATAACTGTGCGCATCATATCCAGAGGAAATTGTCAGTAAATTTTAGTGAAATACAGACTTAGCACTTCGCTTATCCTGTGCTAATGTGCCACAGGAAACACAGTAACACAGACACGGGGGTGATGTCTAAATCACACAGAGTCCTGTGGTAATATTAATTTAGTCTGAATAGGGCTTTAATTGTGGTAAGATTTATTTCTTTGCAAAGTACAATTAAATAATCTAATTAACAGTGCAGGTATTTTCTCTGCAGTTGTACACAGTATTGCACATACTTTTACTCTTCTCAGAGCTTTTGTTTTATGGCTGTTTCCAAACTAACAGCTTTAATTGTCTGCTCTGTTTTACTGCGTCCCCTGTGAATTCTTCTGCGTTTCTACTGTTACTCACAGAGCTGCACAGAGGTCAAAGATCCATGACCTGGGATCTTCCTCCAGTGTCAGACTCATGACCCAGCAGGGGCAAAGTGTCAGCAAAGGCAAAAGCACATTCATATTCTGCATCAATGAGTGCAGCAGGGGTGAGCCCTGACTCTGCTGTTTAAGTTTACTTCAGTCTGCATGTTGAAATACTGAAAACAGTTTAAAAAATGGAGAGCAAAGACTGAAAAGCATTTGTTGTCATCAATCTTTGTGTTTATCTGTGATTAACAAAAACACATGTACTGTAAGGTAATGGCTAAGTAATGCCAATCCGTAATGCTTTGGCTGCGGATGAAAATTGTTTTACCATCAATTGTTTCTGGAACGCGCACACAGAATTCATATCAGCACACTCAGAGAAATGCACAAACACAATCTATTGTCTCATGTGATTTTGAGCATTGGGTGATAGACTGTGCTGCGACAGGGATTGGCAGCATCTCAAGATGGCTCTGAGGCTTCTCTCACTGCCATGCTTTATGGTTAAGAAGCCAGCAAATTGGGAAAGTGGCTTTATCTAATTAGAAAATACATTCCTTTAAGCAAGCAGTCCCCGAGGCAGAATCATCATTATTTAAGCTGGCTGGCCTTGAGAGAAGCAGCAAGCGGCATTCAGATACATATCTGATGCTCACCATGGAAATGACGATGTGCCGCGGATATGCTCATGGTACAATTATTGGATTTTTTATTCTCCTTTTGCCTTCTCTCCCTCTAAATATAATGCTCTCTTTCTCTATCACCCCTCTTAGTCTCCTTAGTCTCGCAAATCTCCATTGTATATTAAAAGGCTAAGTCATAATTATCTTAGCGCCATTTCATTAGACAATTTTCATGCTGTGGTGAAAATGGTCTTGCAGATTGTGTCAGTATGTTGTTACTCCGCATTAATGCATTAGAATTGGTGCAGTGTGTGCAGAAATCACCAGAGGAAATTGGTCTAAACCCCTTTAGGCTGTGCCGCCATACATATACCAGTATAATAGACATGATATCTTGAACTGTAATTATGTGATATTTTCTTGCAAGTATTAATATAAAATTGTGGTTCACAGCAACACAATTGTGGCTACACTTTAATGTGGGCCACGGATGCCAAAGGCACAGAGGGATTAAAAAGAGACCTAATGGACAGATGCTGGCTCACATTGAGGACTGCACAGCCTCGTCTTAACTAAACAGCACGAAGCACATCATAATGAGCTTTGACTTAAAACCCTCAGGATCTATGTACGATGCACATGGCTGTATTTTGCTCTACATTTTGGTCTGTAAATGTGTGTGTGTTTTTAGTGTGTGCTCTCTGTGTGAATGTGTGTCTGTATAAGGCCCACTTTGAAGCTTTTGTTTGTACAGTGAACAGTCTTTCAGTATCTTAGGCTACTGTGAGCCCTCCTATCGCCCAGCACTGTTAATGAGGCCTCTGGGAATGGACACGGAGGTGTGTGTCAACACATAAATCCTTTAAAGTTTCACAAATGTGTGAGAGTGTGTGTGTGTGTGTGTGAGGGAGAGAGAGAGGGAGAGAGAGCGAGAGATTACATGCTCATTTTTAGCTACATTTGGATTAGTGTCCCTCCAAAACTGGAACAATTATCGTCATCCACATCTGCACTGTTGGATTTCTTCAACTTGCACAAACATATGTGCCTTCATTTGTTCTATCTTCGTTTCCTTCTGCCAAATTCCATATCTATTGTGTTTTTGCAAGACTAAAAGCCTATAGCCATGTGAGCAGCCCAGTGAGGATGCTGTCCTCATTACTCACCAAAAAACAATACTGTAAAATAGATAAAACATGGAGGGAAAAAAAACATTGTACTGTTAGATCCGTACCACTGATGGGACAAACATGTTGAGTTTGGCTTGAGCGAAGCGCCAGAGGAAGGGCCTGTTGTTACAGACTGAGATCAAAATTAATTTTACTCTGGAACAAAGTGTGGCCCAGTAGACCGACCAATGTGTAAAGTTACAAGCAGCAGTAAAAAGCACTGTATTTATAACCATTTTACTTTTGTCATAGTTACTCTAATCATTGTTTTGTAGACTAATAGCACTACATCTAATGACTGAAAATATTTATTGTTGTCATGGATTACACTCAGAGAAGGATTTGAGCCAAGAACGAGAAAAATAATGATACCAAGAACTGTCACGATAATTATGTTGTCGACGTATTAATGTCAGCAAAAATGATCAAGGTCATGTCCACATTTCACACCTATATTCATACATGTTTCCCTTGTGTTTTGGTGTCTTCTCATACACGGGCTCTTATGATATCTTACAGTTAGACAATTAGAGCCACACGAATGACATTTTGCTAATTTTAAGTCAGGCAGATTTATAAAATGTAGTATGCAGCATCTACATTTCAAGTGTAAACTGAGACTGTTCAGAGTGGACAGACATATCCCTCATTTGT
The DNA here is from genome assembly GCF_026936395.1 of Plectropomus leopardus. Taxonomy (NCBI): domain Eukaryota; kingdom Metazoa; phylum Chordata; class Actinopteri; order Perciformes; family Serranidae; genus Plectropomus; species Plectropomus leopardus. Next base: position 12,293,135 of record NC_142184.1, on the reverse strand, counting down.
TTAGAGCATTTTAACTTTTTTCTATTGCCTGGTACTTTTCATTGTAGAGAAGCAAAAACAAAACAAACTGCATAAGACAGTAAATATGTCCTGAAAAATTGCTGGACAGCAGCAAAACAGCATGACGTTTAGTGATCTTTTGTGTCTACCAGTATTGCTCTGTTGAACAAACTGTGAAAAATAATTGAACCTCTGAGTGTGAAGATGCTGCACCTTATTATAAGTAGAGCGATTTAATGATGTGGTGAATAGGTCTATGATACGGAAGAGGTGCTTTGTTGTTGATGTTGTGTTTTTTTGGGTTGTTGCCGGTGGTATTATTATAGTTCTTTATTTGACGATTGCTATATGGCACACAATTAATTTCAGAAAGAACTAATATCTATCTATCTTTTTTCCTCAATGTTTTTATTTTAGGATAATATTAATAACAAGTCCTGTGTTTGCTTAACCCATCAACCACCACAACCTGTCTCCTTAAGGCCCTGACACACCAAGCCAACAGTCATCAACAGTCATCGACAGTCATCTGTCAATGTTCAGAAAAAAGAAATCACTCCGATTGGCCGTTCAGCTCAGCGCAGGACAAGAGGAACCAAAGTGAGAAAAGTAAACAAACAGCTAAGTCAGGAAGGAGTGAGGTCAAAACAAACGTGATATAAGAAAAGATTGCTCTCTTTCGCTACTGAACTCTTTAGCTGAACAATCCTGATGATTTGTGTTGTTGTTCACTTGCACATTGTAAATATGTTTGTTTGTGTCGTCAATGTGCAAACTGGCTAACAAGCATCAAGATGTTCTTCCAATTTCCCTTTTTGAATTATTACAGACTACAGCCGTCTGCTGGTATGCAGGGACATTTCCTTTCGTGCAGGAGCACAAGATACGAGCTTGTTGACCGTTGGCTGTAGACTTTGCGGTGTGTTTGGTGATGTTGTTTTGGTGTGTCTGGGTCTTTGCACAGACCATCAGCGCATTGGTCGAGTGACTGCAGCCTTCCAGATATCTTGAGTTAATCATGAACTACTGGCTCATGAACATGTTGGTTATATACAGATTGTGGTGCATTACTTTTCTTAGGTATATGTATGAACAGTTAATGAGAACAGCATGTTTTTTCATACAAATTTCAGCAACGTTTTGGCCAACGTGATGCCAGAATAAACATCAAGGTTTTCTAAGCCATTATAAGACTTGTTTGCATCTCTGAAGCATTTTTTTCACAGTGTCTCAGCTGAATGAACAGACAAAAACTATGCCGAGGCACTCTTTGCAGTAATTTATGATTGTGCCGCTTCTCTTCACTCATCTCCTAACTGTGTAGGCAGTTTCTTCACACACAGAAACAACGAACCAGGTGAAGTGAAGATAACGTCAAGGCTAACTGGTGTTTTTTCCCCAATTGCTGTGACCAGCTGGGAAGTTTGGAACAAACAGTTTCAGATCCAAAGTGGAATGACAGTAATATTGTTTTTTGGGGGGTTTTTTTTCGGCATTTCTGGGCCAATACATCGCCAAACCAGAGAAGTTATCATGACTGGCGTAGTGATACTGTTTGTGTTACCCCTGTCCAGATCTCTGTGTGTATGTGTACATGTGTGTTTATATGTGTATGTTTGTGTGTGTCAGTAGCTCAAGAGAGCAATTTGAAACAGAGCCGCTGACAGACTACGATCTAAAGATCAACACGCTGTAGATCAGTAAATGTCTCCTGTGGATCAAAACGTCCTCACATTTTTCTATCGATCTTTTCATCCGCTTCCGCACTTCTGTAAGCCTGGATGTCATTCCTTGGTTTAAATCCCTACAGGAGGCATTTCACAGCAGCTTTAGACCTAACCTGTGTCTTCCTCTGACTCTGACAGCCTGACTCCACTCTGAGAGTGGGTCACTGATGTGAGGCGCTGCTGAGAAGGAGAGAGGTGGACAATGTCTGTGTATCTGTATACAGTGAAGTAAAAAATTGGTCATGATCATAAGAGAAAAAAAGCTGAAAGAAAGTACAGGGAAGAAGTGGGCAGGGGAAGAACCAATGGCCTTTAAGTGAAAAGGAATGCATCTTCAACCTTTCGACATGCTGTGAACACACTCTTATTTGAGATTCTTTCACCTATTTCATTAGCAGATAAGTTTATCTAACCTCACAAAGAGCAAAGGTCCCGAACAAGTTATTTTTAAAGTGTGTTTGAAATATAAGGAATATGAATGTTGGTGAATACCGGAGGTTTTCAGACACTGCATGATGTGAAAGGGACAGATACTCAATTTGGAGTGATGAGCGCCCAAAAGTTGCCTGATATCAGACAAAACTGTCAACTCGTTACAATCTATTTTCATCTTCAGTCTGACAGTGCGCTCATTCTAACCAATTTCTGGGGTGGAGGGGAATTTGATTTTCCCTAACCTATCAGTAAAGACCAACATATCCATCTAAATCGAACATCATTCTAAGTCAAACTTCTGTTTTTTGATGTGCATGTGTCCCTTTTTTTAATCATTCTGTGCTGCCTCTATAAATTCAGATATTTTTCAATTCAATTAACGCAAGCAAGCAAAACACATTATGAGTTATTTTTAGCCTTCAGCAGCAGTTTAATTCACGGCCAGATAACTGCTGAGTTGATCTGGACAGAACTGATCAGATCGATGGATGAGAGAAAAGGCATTTGCATGTGGGTTTGTTTTTTTTTTATAGATTATATTTGGGACTTGTATTTCTTTATTGATTGTGTAGCTGAGGAGTGACAAGAAAAAGGGGAGAAAGAGAGAGAGAGGCTGGCATGCAGCAAAGGGCTGAGGGTTGGACTTGAACCTGGGCCTCTACCTATGTGGGCTGCACACTCTACCAGGTGAGCTGAAGGTCACCCCACATTTGCATATTTTTATGTAGCAGATACATTGAAACTTTGCAGTTTAAGAATGCTGTAGTTAACGTTTGTCTAGGTTCAGGTACAAAAAACATTTAGTTATGGTTTGGAAAGATCATGTTTTGGCTGAAAACAAACACATCTGGGGAGCACTATCCTGGCAGGAAAAGAAGCAGTGTCTCAGTGACAAATGGCTTTGCGTGGCACTATCCCCACCAACAGGTCGCTACAAAACACCCATGTTTGGAGGCTAAAAACAAAACCTTTTTTTTGTTTGTTGGTCTTGAACAGTGTTCTGCAGCTTGGTTGCCATTTGCCTAAATGACAAAGTCAGCTCAGATATCATGCCACTAAGAAACATTGAAATGATAGGTATGAATCATGCACATTTAACATATTAATGGTTTGCAAAAAGTATAATGGCAACATTTTCTCATCTTTACAACATTTCTGGTGTGCATAAATGCATGTTAATAGTCTAAATTTGTTAGGTAAAATATCATTTGATGGTTGAAATAAAACTTTTGTTTTCAAAAGTGACTGCTCATCTCTGATACAAAATGATACAGCCAAAAGAACTCCCATTTTTTTCTGTAAATATGCTGCTAAATCCTGAGGACAAAGAGCTTGACATTGAAGTTAAAAAGCATGAGATAAAATATTTCACCGGAAAGCCTGGCAGAAAAAGGCAGAAGAAAATGCTGAAATGAGGCAGGGTAAAATGGATGAGATGGGTATTTAGCTACATACAGTACCTAAAATGGTCTCAATGGACCTCTTCATGCTGTGGGTGACTTATGTAAGAGGGCTCTTAGCCAAGATTTCCATGATGACAGACATTACCTAGGCCCAGATAGCTTGTGTACAATGAACTATGTAATTTAATGAAAATGAACTGCTGGAAAGCCTCCTGCCTGACATGGTATTAAGTCACTCTTCTTAAATCCAGATTTTCTGAAAAGAATTGATTAAAATCACTCTTGTCTGTCCATAATAGAATTAACATGCAAGGAAAATTAATTATGCATTGCCGTGATTGAGTTTTTGCTTTTAATCACGACAATTTCAGGCTTGACGAAGCTTAGATTGGCCAATTTAAGAAGAGGTTAATGGGTTCTTATTATGGTTAGATTTCTCATTGCACTGTGAGAGTGCCTGAACAACAAGGGGAGCCCAAGTGACCATCTCTCTGATAGAAAGGCTACTGTAAAACTCATTTTCATTGTGAAGAACACTACATTATCTTCCTCTTAATGTAAAAACAGGAAATTATTTGAGACCGTAAAGGCTAATGGATAGTGTTCAAAGAAAATAGTGCTGCTTGTGTCAGAGGAATCGCATTGCGCTTTGCTGCAGTGTGTTGCAGTGATTCTCAGAAACTCTTTCAGTGGTTGTTTTTCATCTAGAAATGAATGACAGAGCTGTGCAGTGTGAAAACTCTGTTAGAAGATGTCCTAGAATTCATGGACATCCATTAGACTATTGATAATCACAGAAACATCTCCTCTTGACATTCAGGGCTGTTGTTGGATTGTGCATGTTTCTTTACAGAGTGTTACAGAAGCAGTAAAGTACGTTACTCTGTCATTTACATATGATTTATTCTTCATATTTGCAGCAGATAAGTTCTGAGAGAAACATAAAGCAGCCTAAATAATGTTTAGCAATTAAACGTTTTTAATAAATGTATTTACCAAGCTGCAAATGTTAAAGACCTATTTCACTGCTGGAAAGATGGTCTTTTCATAAAACTAGGCTGTCGATACAGAAGAAAGACGCAAATCCTTTTGAAGTTGGTGCTACATGACCAGAAATTAGAGGAAAAGGACAATTGCATTTGCTTTTGCTAAAGAGGTAGAAAACATACAACTCGCAGAATGCACTGCGCCACGCTAGACCAATAAATGCTCCCACTGATGTTTGACATAATACGAGTTGGTTTCAGTTTGTGCAAAAACAATGTGGTAGCTGGCTGGTAACAAACAATCTCTGATAACAGTTAAATAGTGGTTAAAAAATGTTTCTAAAAACACCTTAGGTGAAAAATAGCTGACTTGAGCATAATTTTGGTTTGTATTTGATCAGCACTGCTTAGTTTTACCATTTAATCTGTGTTTTTCCAGCTTTCCTTTTCACAATACAGTATTGCATCCATTTCCTCTGCACGAATTCTCATATTACAGCCAAACAGTAAATTAATATATTTCTGCAAAACAATGGAGTGGGAATACATGATATTGGATTTTTTCCAATATCTGAAATTCAGATATAAAACCAACTAATCTGGCCAATAAAAGATACCAATGTCACTATATATCAATAAATTAGGAGTCATCAAGTCTCTTCTTTCGTAGAACTGACATCATATTATGCATACTATAATCATGATGGTCCACCAGCATATGGAGACATAAAATACAATGCTTTTCAGTGACTGACTGACTTATCTCTATTTAAACACACACACACTCAAGCGGTAACTCTCTCGCACAAATTGTCACACATATACTGTATGTCCGGGCTTGTTGGGATCTCTCATGCACCCAAAACACCTCTTGTGTTTAGCCTATTAAGAAGACAGCTTAAGTGAGTGTGTGTGAGGCTCAGACATCCTTTTTGCATGCAGTTTAACTCATCAAGTCTGACGCATGGAGTGTTTATGTGTGTGTGAAAGACACGGTGCATGAGTGTGATTATTTGTGTGTAAAAGACGGAGACAGAGATGGAGAGCTGTTGATGATGAGAGCTGTTAGTTGATCTCACGCTGATTCAAACTCATTTTGTAAATAATAAGTTTAACCTACTAGTAATTCTGTCACAGACTAGCGAGGGTAGCACAATTTAATCATCTAGTCGACTATAATCGCACACATCGCTAATACAAAGCCGACTGAAAATCGGCAAAGTATCTCTTTAATACTCTAATGTGTTTGCAAAGCTTTTACCGATAATGTCATACCAGGTCAGAGATACATTGTGGTCTATTATGCTTAAAAAGTGAAAAAGTCCACCGGGATGAGACGCATAAAAAAAAATATGTTTACTTTCTATTAACATTTAACCGAAATCTCTCCCAAAGTGCTTTTACTGCCAAAGAACTGACCTCTTTGCTGGTCTCCAGATGCAAACCCTGGTCTCTGGTGTCTTGTTCGTTGTACGCCCACTATTCACCTCGACCACCTGCCTGCGTCTTATGTGAGGCACAGAAATGTAGCATCTCCTACAGTGGAAAAAAAGCATGCATGCAGCAATTATACTTCTTCAAAACACATCTGCTAAGACAAAATAAGTATATTGATGTAATTTCTAGGAAAGATAAAGTCTGACATGATGAACTGTATCATCTGTTTCAGAAATTGCAGCATTTACAGTATTTGCGATTGGATTATATGTTTGGTCTCTTGTTTGTTTTTTTGTGTTATTTTCAGACATGGCCGTGAGCTTCAGAAGAAGTAGCAATCAGCAATGATAAAAAACACTACCAGCCAGTGAGGATAATGAGCAAAGATGCTCGAAATTCTCACAGTGCATTCTGGGGGCTGAATTTCACTACTGCACGACAACAATTTTGGAATCTGGACACACTAAAGTATGTTTGACTCCCTGGGCAGTTCTCTTTGTACTGATTTAGGGACCAGCCCAAGGCTCCCTGGGAGTCCTAAAGCTGCTAATGGCCACCAGCAGCAGCTCTGCTCCCATCGCCCCACCAGACCAAAGGGGTTTGAACCGAGCAACCAACATTCATACATCCAAAAGTTGGAACTTGGTGCTCTCGGGGCTAATTATTTGATATGATTTATTGTTTTGGGGGATGATAAAATATGTATATTCCCCCTGTAAACACTCCAGGTGCCCACTGTTAAGTTGTTGAAAGTTGTGTTCCTCTGTCAGCTAATTCAACATCGTTTACAACCCTAAAAAAACACAGAGATCAAACGGTACATTTAATGATCCACAATTTTGTGCAACAAACTTTTTTATTAAAGTTTATTTTACTGGGGTAATGTTTTTGTTTTTTTTCTAACTACATAAAGGTGGTTCTGGTTGTGCTGAGGTCCCTTCACCAACTTTTTTTTACTATACTTTCAATGGCGTCTATCATTTTGTGCATCAAAAACATTTCATATCTCAGTAATTTGCGTTGTTTATATGTAAAACGGGCTCTGTTCTGTATACCTCATAAAGTTCCTGCCCCCTTGTTCAGTCACATTTCTATTTTCTGCATTAAACTATCATAAATCTTTTTCAAAGTGTCTCTACCTGCGTACTTATGAAGCAAAATGTCACTTTCATAATCCTGTCCATTAACACAAACATGCAAATATAGAAATGCTTGTTTCATTATCACCATTACGAAGGTCAGACTGTAGCCTTTTCAAAACTTTGCATGGTGAGCTCACACAGCCCACACAACAAAATATCTATCCACGTAAAGTAAAACTTTTGATAAAGAGAGATTATTCCATTCAAGTCATTAAAAATATTTCAGTAAAGTCGTCAATCCTCTGCCCCAACAAGCAAAATCAATGTCTTTAATCAATGAAAAATGATCAACAAAATAATTTTTACATGAAAACCTCAAATTAAACATTCTTACTTGCCTGAAAAGCACAACTAATACGAGACAGTGTGTATCCACTGTGTATCCACTCAATTAAAAAAAAAACACTAGAAAGACATGAGAGTGAAAATAACAGAAAATGTAAACTGTGACTGACTCACATACATTTTTTTATTAATTCAAGATAACTATATAATTTTGAGGGGCAAAAAAACTATGAAAGTCATCAGTTCACCCTCAAATCCTGGAAACAAATCTATCCTCGATCCCCTCTTGCACTCAAGTGAACTAAAATGTCTGCAGCTTGTAAAAAATTAAGGGGTGAATAATGTAGGTGATTTCACTTGAAACATAACCTTTAAACTCATCTACAACTTTTTATTTTGTAGGATTTCATGTAGGCGATGGCAGTATTACCAAGGTTGTCAAATTGGGTTTCTGAGTTCAGTCTCTCCAAAGTTTGGGCAAATGCTGACTATTTGGGCCTTGGGATTTCATTGCATCTTTCAAAAGTAGACGCGGCTTAGTGCACAGGGTGTGTGAGATGCAGAGGGCTGTTGGCCTCCGCCCACACGTGTTCCTCACCTGTGTTGTTAGATTAAGAGGAGGAAGAGGAGGAGGAGGAGGAGGGGGGTGAAATGAATAAATTAGAGCACTAGCACACATGCAAACAAAGCATTTGCCAAATGAGATGCAAACACATATCTCTGACCCATAATATCACTCCTCAAGCTACTGTGACCCACCAGCTAAAGTGGAGTTGTATTAATAATGAATATAGAAATATTTCAGTGTATTACAGGAGGACAGAAGAAAAGGACTTTGATATCAAAATACTGAGAGGTGCCTTTTTTAAACGCATATGACATATACTGAGAGATAACAATGGACAATTAAGACAGGGACAGGTTTAAAACATGGAAAATGTATTATCTATTTCACAGTGCAGGTTTAGCAGGTTACTGTTTTTAAACAGTATCCCCAACAAAAGTGAAAGTAAAAGCCAATACTAGATTCACTCACATTTTGAAACCAGCTTTGTCAGCTTGGCGTTTTGCCTCGCTATTTTTGTGGGGTTTTTTAAACACTGTGTCTGTGATTCTTATAGCTTCCTCTAGGATGGGTGCTGCTCATGATGTTGGACCTGGTTGCTTCCTTTTTAGTAAATGTCCCGACCTCACCTGCACACTGTGCCCAAAAACATCCTGACCACAGCAAAGTTAGAAGAAAGTAAGAAAACACAGTGTCTTTGCAGATAAATACAACACCACACACTTGTAGTGGGTCATTAATGATGATTGAAAGAGACACTGTTGGGCTTGCTAGTCAAAAATGTAATTTATTACTTCGTATTCCTTTTAGAGTAATATCATTAATTAATATCACTACTTTTCCGTTACATCCCACACCTCTGTGTGAATGTCGGGGTAATTGCTGGTAAGTACAGATAAGGCTTCATAGCATACAAATGATTTTTTTCTACCAGGGGGTCTTCTGTTGTCTGTCACTGTATTTTCCTGGGGATCTTTCTAAAAGATGAAGAGTCATCATGGAGACAGGCACCATTTCATTCACCATATATCAAACCATAAGCGTTTTTGTTGCTTGAAGCCTGCAGAGATTAAAATCCATTTTTGGTTGTCTAGCCAATATAGGGCTACAACCAGCCACTGCGGCTGAGTTTCAAATGGTTGAGGTTTTTTGAAGTGGGGAGAGTCTTAATATCACTACCTGGAACAGCAATGTTCCTGTCATCTTTCCTCCTGACAAAATCAATCTCACTGGTTTGTTGCTTTGTGATGTGCATGCGTGACACTTACAACAATGAATCCAGAGATGTGGTTGATTATTTGATTTCAATTCAGTAAGGCGGTGGCAACAAAAGTAAGATCGTAACACGTTATTTGTTTTGGGGGTAACTGTAATATTGTTGTTGGAATTTTAGTATTAGTTCATTACACTACTTGTTGCTGGAGAAAGTCATATTTTTACTGTAATGCTGCCAAACACTGAGGAGAGACTACTTTAGTATGAGTCTATACACTGTTTTGAGGGGGAAATTCTCCATAGTCTAGTATATTAAAATCCAATCTAGGGCTGCACCATTATGGCCAAAATGATAATCATGATTATTTTGGTCAATATGAGATCACAATAAAATGACATGGTTAAGAAACAATGAGACAGTGTCGGCAGATCTGTGCATGGAGGGACCAATTTGACCTCTTGAAGACACTGATGATATGGCACAGTAAACAGTGACACTTTGCTCTGATGCCTGGCACATTACTGTGACTAAATGACTGCCTTTTTTGCATCAGTGTCTGCCAATACCAGTCAGTTTACCTTCCTGTTTATTTGCCGTTGTTACATTCTGTTTCTGATGTCTTGTTAATTTTCTTTTTTCTTTTTTTTAAGAACACGATTATTCATTGTTTTTTCACTTTTTTTTTGTCTGCAGTCGAAAAATTCAGGAGCGTTTTTCACTGGCTGCTGCAGGCTGCATGTGTGACAGCTCAAAGTGGAGGCTGGCTGTTAGTTTACAGAGCGTTTGGTTTGATATGCAGCTAAACTCCATGTAAGCGGAGCATTTAAAACATCAACATCGCAGATGATCATGTTAACTTAATTGTGGGAAACCAAAATCATGATCACAATTTATGTTCAATTAATTGTGCAGCCCTAATCTAATCTACTGCCAGAAGTGTGCACCCTATTTTGTAGGAACGACACTATTCACAAGACAAGAAGCTTATAATTTCACGCAACCAGCTACATGTGAATGTGTCCCAATTAGAGCTTATTGTTTAACCAAATTCCACATAGAAACTTACTAATTTTAAAAAGGGATCTGTTCAAATTGATTTCCAACATGATTTTCATTTTGTTTTACCATAAAGAATTATTATTTTTCCAGCTGAAGGACAATCCTCTTGATGCAAGGACAGCTCAGAGATGACTTTGGTAAAAAGAGCTGAAGAAGACAATGGTGAGAAAATGCAGACAGCACCTCTATTAAAAATATTTTCTGTTGGATTTTCTAGATACAAGTGCAAAAGAAAGAAAATAATTATTGGTTTTCACAACACAAAGGTTGTCATACTGACTGAGAAGAGCTCCATAGAAACTGATAAGAGGAGGTAGGGTGGCGGCTGTAAGCTGCGTTCCAAGGTTCATTATTGTTGTTCAGACATGAACAGAGTAAGCACTTAAAAACTTGTAGGTGCAGTCATGGTCTAATTGGCAGTAAAGTATTTTGTTCATATTTATTTATCTATTTATTTGCTGACTTTTAGGGTCAGTGGAGCACAAAATTGCTGTGCAAATGTATATTATACACTACATGGCAGATTTATCATCTCCATGGCAACTGGTTTCCATTTTCTGTTGTTAAAGCAATTACCACACAATAAGGTCAAGAGCAAATGTAGGATAAAAGTGTAAAAGAGTCATGTTAAGTGAAAAGACACACACATATGGAAATGTGGAGGAAAGAGAACAAGGAAAAGTGACAACGCAATTAATTTGTCTCACAAATAGCATCGCATCGTGCACATTCAACTTGCATAAACAAACTACACTGAAAAATAGATTCAACACTGAATGGGATTGTCTGGTTTAGACTGAACGGTCAGCTAAGCAATAAAGTAATGCGTGCATGACTTAAGTAACTAAATAACTGAGGTGACATTTCCGCCTCAGCTGTTTTTCTATTGACACAGTCCAGTGTGTGACCAGTGTGCTCATTTTGTTTCATGATTGGGATTGTAAACACATTGACCTGAAATGTTTTCCAGAGGAGAGGGCTGCTGTTTACTGGTGATGGATTTAGTTTTAAATAAACAGGGTGGTGGGTACGCACATCCAGAAAACTTTTACAGGTGCTAGATCAAAAAAATCAAACTAAAGAAAAAAACAGACAAAAGATCTGCACACTGTATAAAAAGCTCCCAGTAATGTTGTATTTTTTTAAGATTATTTTTTAAGCCTTATTGGATAGGACAGACTATGAGAGTGAAAGGGGGCAGAGAAAGGGGAAGACGTGCAGCAAAGGGCCAAAGTCAGACTCAAATCTGCAGCCACGGTAGCATGGACGAGATGGCGAAATCAATCATACCTCAATGTACTGCAGCTTGTTCCACATGGGATGAATAAAATGATCATATCGTGACCATCGAGTATAAACTGGCGTCATTATTTTTAAGCTATCAGCATGAAACATCGGCATTATTGCCACTCAGAGTGTTTTTTACCCAGACGTCAGTAATGCCTGCGGCTTCTGCTCATGTGACAATGTATGGAGAGAATTGATGAGATCACGTTGAACAGTGTTATGTGAACATGCTAGCTTATTTAGTTCGGGTCAGGTGTTAAGACTACAGTACAGACATTAACTGTACGCTAGCTGCCTCTGAAGCACTGACTGTGTGTATGGGAGCGTGTCAGTGTGTGAGTTTCTGCGGCAGCTTTTATTAGGAAGTGCTAGACTGATCCCAGGACTCACTCGTAAAGTCTTCTCTCTCCAATCTCTCTCTTCTTCCCTCTTGTCTGTGTACATTTTTGAAGGAGAGTCATAAATCCCCCGGGATGAGCACAAATCAGGACCAAGAATATTGCAATTACATGGTGTGCACCTTAGACCACCCACATCATCTATGTTTGCTGAAAATTTCAAAACTACTTTATCATCTAATCAGCCATTACAAGGTCAATTGGACTCACACTGGTCGGTGTCACAGAAACATTTCCCACAATACTTTGTCAAGTATTCGGTTGTATCAGTTTGGTTCATACATCAGTTTAGGAGTCACCGTTCAGTGTGAGCAGGGTTGCCACGGTATGAGATTTTTACAGACTGATAACCATCTCAGAGATTATCGCTGGATCACTGTATTACAGAATTACAGAATTGTTAGTATTACCTATTACAATATTTTTTGTTTTTAGGTGAGCTATGATTTAATTTAAATTTTAATAATAACTACAAAAAAGAAGGTCCATCCAGTTGCATTTTTTCCAATACTGTAGATAAGCAAATGCACATTGTAAGATAATCTTCAATTTTAATACTACGGTATACTTTGAAACCAGTATACTAGTACAACCATGACAGGGAGCTCAGTAAAGCAGGAAAACATATTGAGGAAAAGATGTTGATTTTCATTTGCGGCTGATACATGAACATTTACAGCCATAACATTTTATGATTTATATTGGAAATTAATAAAAACTTTAAAGCAATGTCAGCTTGTAAATGCTGAGTGTGTGAAAATAATAGGTTATTGATGCACAATCATGGCAGGTGGTTGTTATTGGTGTGTGTTTGTGAACGTACTGAGAAGTTGGAGTTGAGTGATGATACAGAAGGACTGCTGCCACTCGAGTGACATAATGCGTGATGGGACGACAACATGATCTTCCTCCTTGTTGCCCTGCAAAAAAGGATAAACAAGTAAGTTACACTAAACTAAAACTGCAAAAGCATATCAGGATCTCAGTTTCTGGTTGGGGCTGGCTGTGTGAAAATGTGAAATTTAACATTTAAGCATTTTTAGGAAAAATAACGAGAAGTAATATCAAATCGTACTTTTGATCCCGCAGAAAGAGCTCTCAAGTGGATGGTAAAAAGAAACTGGTAATCCTATGACTTCTAGAAATAAAGCAGACAAAAAATAACCTCCTGATACACTTTCAGTCACACTGACACTTTGCATTTTAAAATACACTTTGCAGAAATTAGCCTTTGAAGTCAGAGAGGAAGTGGGTTTTTATGGATTTTCAGTTTTGTTTTCAAGGAGAAAAGTGTTATTCATTAGTGGAGTTTGTAAATCATTATTTAATGTTTATAGAAGCCTCATCTGAAAAAGTTTGTGTGAAATAGTACTGGAGTTCAGCGGTCTGCAGTGGTCAAGCTGTGACGCGGCTCTCAGACTTAATGTAAACAATGACATACCGTGTATCAACAGATTTTTAATAAAGTGTGTTTGTAAAAAATGTTTGCAGTCTGCCGCATGTAACAAAACTAGTAGAGGAAAAAGAGGAAAGTAGTATTTTGAAACAACACACAAACTTCAACCTGAAAATGGATTTCCTGTTCATTAGAACCAGCATGTTCTAACTAAAGGAAGTACTTAATGAAACTAACAAGAGGAAACCAATTTAATGTGGCCCATGCTAGTGTCCACATTTAGAAAAATACAGAAATTTGTTACTTAGGAAGCACATATTAAAGGACTAATGGACAAGCAGAGCAGGACTGATTTTTTTTTTCCATCCCCAATGATGCAGAGGCCTGACTCATGCACTGAATAAGATTGTCAACAGGCATGTAATGATTCAGTTACCTCAGGTTGTTTTGCATTGCCTTTATATTAAATCCAATGTTTAGTTAAGTCGTAAGGATTTACAGAAATGCTGATATTAACTGGTGTACGTGATGTAACTAGAAAAAGGGCATCAGTGAGTTTAAAGAAGTCCATGTTGTCTTTTTGTTTAACATAGGCCTCGGTCAGTGGTCTCCGGGGTAAAGGTCCTTTCTCGCGCTTAATACTACCTATGGGGTCATAACATTAACCGTTGCTAAAAACTATATGTAAATACAGAGACTGAGAATGTAGCTTTTTTTAATTAAATTTTTTTAATAAGGCTGAATCCAGATCTGTGGCCTTCACCACACTTGCAGACGCAGGCACGTTTAAATGAAATCTGTGAGTGCTGAGGGCTTTCCAAATCTACAGTTCATCCAGCCCACAAGGGACCTCAAGCAGTCCAACTCAGGGTGCAGACCTCACCTGACTTTGCAGTTTAATTACCCACAATTCATAACAATACAGACATGATGCTCTAACTTCTTCCAAATGCCAACTAAAAAAAAACTAAACCTTATTATAAAGTACTATGTTAAAATGTTACTATAAGGTGTATAGATATGTGTGAATATCATTTAATTCAGTCACAAAGAAGCATACATCTGGGATTTATCTGCTGGGAGAGATGAGCAGACGAAGTATGACAGCAGCGATCACCATGGACATGTAACTGTCACTAAAACGTTTCCATGGCAACAGATGAAAAAGACTTGTGGCCTGTTTGTCGATGGCTAACAGTCTCTGCAATAGAGTATGTCACAGTACGTATGACTGAAGACTGCGAGGGCTCGGCCTTAAAGTCGGGAGGGTGGACATTTGGATTGAGCCTAAAAATCACCAACGACCACTTTAACCCTTCCAGATCTGGACTGAAAGTGATAGTGGTCTTTTTCTTGTCCTATGTTTAAATGCCTTTTACAAGCTGTATGATTCCTACAAATTGCAAAAACTCTAAAAATTTGTTTTAAAAAAGAGGAGAGGATTATCAGAAATGTTTTGGTTTTTTTAAATAGGGTATTATGTCCAGAAAACTGTTATTATAATTATAACAATTTTATATTTAAAATTATGTTGCAGACAAAATATAATAAAATAAACAAATATGTTTTTGCCCTTTTTCAAGGTAACTTTTTTCCTTTTCTTTTTTTTTGGTAAATTTTATTGTAACCTCTTTCAGATTTTTTGCTTATTTTTGGGTCATCTCTTGTAAAGTAGCTTGTTGCCATCCCATGTGTCTGAAAGAAGTCGAAACAATTTCCTCAGGTTTCAAAGGGTTAACCACGTTAAAGATCTGGAAATGCTTCTGGATGTTGTTTTCGAGGGCATGGATGGACATATTTGTTGCTTAACTTGAGGTACCTGTTGGTTTAATATTCTTCAATTCCTACAAGCAGATTTTGTGTTAAAAGAACGGATATTGTAGAAAAATGTTGTCTCTTAATTAGCACTGTCGGAGTTAATCGTGATGTGATTCATGTCTGTACTTAAAGCGCTATTTTTTTAAATTGCATTAATCGCCAGCAGACATTCCCGTCTTTAAGAGCCTCTATTGTGCTGAGTTTTGAAGCTAGAGTGATGATATCAGTATCATGTGAAAGCAGAAGATCTGAGGAATCCAGTGTTATTAACCACGTCATAGCTTCTCAGGAAGGGAGCTAAACAATGCTCAAAAGTGGCAGTTTAAGCATTGTTTGGTGGTGGTAAAGTTTGGCGAAGGAAAAACGGCATGGTCATTTCAAGATGTCTGAATGAAAATGGGATCTGTGGGTGCCCATGAGTCTCCCCTTTATATACAGGCACACATTATGCTAGTCTTAAGCATTTTTTATTGCTGTCATTCATTTCTTTATCAAGACAATCTGGTAAGAATTGCTTTACCTTGTCAAGATAGACTTTTTTTTAGAAAGAAAAATAGTGTTTTGTAATGCAAAAATAATGGACCTGTTAATATTTGATTAAAAATGTGATTAATCATGATTAACTCTTGAAATTCTGCAATTAATTGCAATTTTTTAAATTATTTGTTTAATAGCTCTACTATTAATGTTTTGCTGGTGCAGTATAGTCTGTGTATGAACCTTCTGGGATTGGGCTGATTTATTCATTAAAAATTTAAAAATTGTCTAGAAACGTAATTTCTAGGAGACTATGTTACAAGAACAAATTGTCATACCTGGCTCTCACTTTTATATTATGCCTTTATTACCTCACAGTAACCTTCTGCACAAATGTGATTTATCCCTTCAGTGGTCTGGTGTTTCATTTCAGCAGTTCAGCGATATGTATGATTCAGAAGGTGTTTAAACAATTTCTGCTGATAACAGGATATGATTGAATCATTACAATAGAAAGTAACCAATATGGTAAATCTAAAAGTGCCTGTGTGTCACGCAGGAAAGTAATGAAAGCCCTGACCATCACTGGTATTATAGCAGAGAGAGGTAATAAAACTAAATCAGGTGACTTTGTCTTTTTATTGTATGATTTGTACTTATAATGTTACTTTCAAGTTGTGTTTAAGACTAAGCAGAGGTTGACTTGTTTTTTTATAACCTCGCTCCTCATTTTTCAAAGGCTGGAATATATCTTAAATTCCCAAGTAAGGTAGCACTAATACTCTCTCACGTGATAGCTTATATATAGACACACCACACAGAGGCATAAAGTGATGTGCACCGACACACAAGCATACACACACACGCACATCCAGCCGGAAAGACAAAGCCCATAAATAGTACCACTTGCATAAAAGAGATAGCAGGAAAAAGTATCTCTGAAAGTGGTTTCTGGGTGTATTTGTGTGGGTGTGATGGGGTGGCAGGTGCTATATCTGAATAAAGTAGACCTGCGTAAACAACACGGGGATAGCAGCCACGGCGCAGGAGCCAGTACAGAATTAAGTGGGATTAGAGACATTTTAAGAAAAGTCAGGGAATGATTAGTAATCCCTCTCTGCCACAGATGAGTTTGATTCAAAGAAAAAACACTTAACTGCCATTCAGACAAGGACAGGTTGTTTTATGAACATTTTTTTCATGCAGACTGTTAGACCTCATTGTTCCCATGTTTCTCATGCTTTCTGAATAATGGATATACAGCGCAGAGAAAAGAATTGACAAGGTCTGGCATGGATCTCAGTGAATGAACACGCATATACTACAGCTTTGCTACGGCTGGATGAAATAGAGCCAGAAGAGTGAAAGGAGGGCAATTTTCTGCCTGTGGTGTGTGGAACAGAAAGTTCTGCCGTGGTTTCAGTTTTGTCATTTTCCCGTGACACCAGAGGTAAGAGCAAAGTGTCGGATGGAAATGACACCAGGGCTGCACACACTGGGGAACACATCTGGTCTGTAATGGAGGAAGATTGAGCAGATACGAAGGGTGGGGGATTGGGAAATGAATGGCTTGTGAGCAGACACATTTCTGTGACCAGTCTTCATCACCAGGCCTCCTTCACTATTTTATTTCCTTGGTCTGTCTTTTTTTTTTTTTTTGCCCATCCTTTTCCAAGACAAACAGACAAAGACATGCACAGAGATTAAGGTTACACAGGATTTAAAATTCACAAAGTAGAAATTAATATCCCACAGTTAGAGTCCTCTGTGTTTAAAGAGTCTCAGCAGGCAGGGACGCCCCAGGATGTCCAAAGACTGAAAGGATATATGTGCAAGGGCACATTTTAGCTCATCAAAAGCATTTTAGAAAGATATATTGTCATGATTAAAAACTTGTACAGGAGGAGCTACAGAAAGAAAAAAAAATGCAGCCACTATCTCCAACACTCAGCAAATCCCAAAATAATCTAGACATATAAACAGCAGTACAGCTAAAAGGAAAAATATTTATTTTTGATTTGGAGGTGAGCTGCCCCTTTTAAGTTGAGGAAAGAATAAGTTGGAGTGACTTCATACAAGAGACTGGACATGTTACTTAATTAACATTTAAATGAAAGCACAAAAGTGCTTTTAATCTCTATATCGAACTACTGGCTCACCATCCAATAAACTAATCCTACAAAGTGAATATTTCAAAAGACATAGAAAAAAACTCTAACCCTAACACACAAGACTCAACATGCAGCTTTTCAGTTCTGCAGCTCTTTCACTTTGTCAATTTGGCCCTAAAACCTGTCCTTGGGACTCTAAAGTCCGACAATACATGGCTAATTTTGCCAAAAGATCACTTGTGGAAAACTGTTCAATTATAAACATCCAAATGTGCCCTTGATCCAAAATCTTCCAACTGAATATCAAACTGTAATTCTGCTTTGCTCAAGTCAAACTCTTTCTGCTGCCATCATCTTAAGACACCAACCTTGGGCCTAAAGATTTCTCCAATACGATCAAATACATTTTCTACAAAGAAACCTTTTGAGGTTCCCACTGAAATATACAAAAATCTTTATGTGGTATCATGAACAACCTCCTGATGGAGCAGGATGGAACCAAGTGTCCTTCAGCCATCTGATGGCATTTCATACTGACAGAAACAGGCACAGATATTTTATCCCCATCAAGCCTGAAACGGATGTTATGTCTTGCAGAAGTCTCCTGAAGTTCCAGCACATCCACATCCCTGCTGACAAAACAACACATTTCTCATAAGTCCAGCATCACTGCACTGGTTTTACTTTTTCCCCAGGACAGAATTCAGAAGTGATGTCCTGACTTTCCAGTGCATACACAGAAAAAAAATCAGCCTTCCCTGAAAAAACTTCGAACCCCACAAACCTGCCATGCAGACCCTCAGGTCAAACAACATCCTGCTGCTCCGAGCCCCAAGGACTATAGATCCACATCACTGGGGACCGTACTTCCTGTGTAGCTGCACTCCAACTGTGGAACAAACTACTTGACCACCTGAGGGTAACACAGGCACTGGGCTCTATTAATCCCCAAAATCTATACTTACAAAATGCCATTTCCTGTGAATAAGCACATAACCTGGGGATTTTTTGTTTCTGTTGGTTTTTATGTCTGGTTTTAATCATCATTTTTCCTGCAGCTTAAAATTAAGTCCTATAAGTTATCATTATTAGCATAGTATTATCATCTTTAAGAGGCTTACAAGGCAACCTTGTATCTCGAAGTACGTTTTCAAACAAAATATCAAGGCAAAACTGTTGAAAACGTATCTGCCAAGGCACAAAATGTTGACACTAAAACATATCTGCAAAACATTCACTGACATTTTCATTTGTCTTCTCATCTTGCAATGCAATATCTGATCAGAGGAACTGAAGTATGATAAAAAAAAGTTTAGTCATGGGGTGCCTGGTGTCTCAGTGGATAGAGTGGGCACCCTATGTATAGAGGCTGTGTCCTTGCCGCAGTGGCTACAGGTTCGATTCCGGCCTCGGCCCTTTGCTGCATGTCATCCCCTGCCCCCCCCACCCGCAATTTTAAAAGTAGCCTAAATCACAGTGCTAACTCCTACTAAAATTGCATTAGTAATAAGCAGTGTGACAGCATGATGACTATAATATCATGCTTGTAAACTTGGGCCACTAGTGTCCAACAGGTCGTGTGTGTTTTCCTGCTGTGCTGGGGCGGCCGATGTTGGCAACATAAAAGACATCAAATTTCATCAGAGGGGTAGGGGAAGAGTAGCGCAAGCTGTTTGTTAACTGAGAAGACACATGACATAGTTAGTCAATGGCAGCATGTAGATGCAGCAGCCAGTGGCTCCACAAATCCTTCCTACTTTTTTGAAGCACTTATTAACTTCACAAATAAATTGTGTGGGTTTTAGACTGAATGCAGCAAACCCTAAGAGGATCCCTACCAACAGCATGTGCCAAGCGGCCAGTCAGACCAGAGTGGAGAAACGAAACCAAAAGCGCTGGATGAAGAGAGGGAGGAGACCCGGCTTCAGGGCGAGGCTGACCTGACTTGGACTGAGAGCTGTTCCTCTGCCAAGCCTTTCTCTGACTAATGTCCACCGCAGGAGAATAAAATGGATGATATGCGATTGAGGCTCACTCAGCAACATGAAATCAGAGACTGCTCTGAGCACATCTTCACAGAGACATGGTCAACCCCTAACATCCCGAATCCATTGCACTGGATGGGCGGGCCTCATTCAGAGCCAACAGGACACAAGACTCCAATGCAAATTCAAAAGATGCACTGCAGGAATTGTATGACACAATCAGCAGCAACATGACCAAGCAACCGGATGGAATCGTCATAGTAACTGGTGATTTTATTCATGTCCTCCTTCAACTCCAAAGACGTGGCAGGATCAAGGACATTAAACTATGTTTTAAAATTACTAATAAATCTACCTTGTACCTGCAAAATACTAAAACTTTGCCAATATGCCAATTGCCTTGCCTGGAGGTGTCTGAGCTGAACTTTGCATTGCCACAGTTGAGGACCGGCTGATTCATGAAGTTAAAATGAAACCTCCTTAATTACCACAAAAACCTAAAGACAGTGTCAGCTGGCTGGAGCAAGATTGCAGGGAAGCTGAATGTTTCTGCTAAGGTAAATGACCATGATTGTGTTGTTTATTTCAACTTCACTAACATTTTCTGCTTTGCGTTAAACACACAGCTCTGAGTCCACTCAGCCACCAGAGCAGCTCCTGTCACCGTTTTTGTCATCTGTGGCACAGCAGTCTGCAGTGTTGAAAGGCTATTACTCCTGACTTCTAACCCATCAGATAGCACTGTAGATAGCATCTCAGAGCCTCTAGCATGGTTGTAGATTCTTACTCATGTTTATGCTATGTTGAGGCACTTGGTTAAGGTTAAGAAGAGATCTTGGTCTGCATTTATAAGGCCAAAACTGACATAAGGCACAATACTCTGGAATATCCCTGGTCTTCAAGGTTCAAGTCCTCTGCTTTGTATGCTCCTCATACATCCCAACCTGCCCCCTTTGTAAAAAAAAAAACGCACCCCTACTTGAGATAAACATTAACACTGAACATAATCCAAGCCGCAATTACATTTCCCCTGAAAGCATAAATGGCAAATGTCATTTCAAGGAGAAAGCGCTGTGCAAAGAGACTATACGCCCAATCTGGAGCTACGCGAGTATAAAGTATGTCACATATTTTTGCAATACACTTCTGCAGAGCTATTTTTAAGTGAAGTATTGCCACCCTCTGATGATGTACATCTTGCTGTTGGTGAGCTCACCTGGAGCTACGGGGTCTTATCTGCTTCTGCTCCGATTTAAACCCACAAAAGTGAGAGTGCTGCTCAGAAGTGCCTCAGCAAAGCATGCAGTTTTGAGTTACGGCTAGCTCGGTAATGGAAACTCAGCCTTCGGGTTATATTGGACGCATGAGTTTTCTCATCAAACCAGAGAGCATGGTAATATAGTTGGTACAGGCACACCTGGAGGCGGGTTGTGGTGATCGTGGAGAATCAGGGGAATGGTCACTGAGGTTACTTAAGGTTTGAGATGATGATGTTATAAGCGAGAGAAAACATTGTGCTGCAAGAAGAAGGCTTTGGCTGATTCCTCGGTGCACAGTGGAAACTAAGAGAAGCAGGAGGATTTCTCACAGTGCTGTGTTGAATGTGTGAATCAGGTGTTGTCCAGACTTGTGAGGATTTTCTAATATCCTGTCGAAAGAATGATGTTGTCTTCTGAAATGTTCGGCGTGACACGTTCTGTAAATTCATGACATTCCTGCAAAATTAAATTCTCCCAGAGAAAAGACATGCCAAACAATGGTGTAGCGCCGTTCCTATCAAAGCAAAGAATAACGCCGGGTGGAGATAAGCTGAAGTACGTACACTGTGACAAAAAATGTGATTGTACTCACCTTGGTATTTGTCACGGCAGCATGACTAAAGTTTCATGAGAGGTGGTCATTTCTCACTTTAAAAAATAAAACCTCTTGAATATCAGTTTGGAAGTCTGTATCATCGCGGGCCACTTTCTCCTTTAACAAACAACATTCAGCCTAATGTGGCAAAGAGACCGTCTGAGTGATCTGAAAAAGGATTTCAGAGAAAAACGACTGCAGCCTCACCAAGTGTATCAGCCAGCCAAGCGTTGATAGCCTTATCAGAACACTCCACAGAGAGCTCACAGCCAAACTTTTCACATCAGTGTGCTGCTTCTGTTGTTTTTATGTTCGCTGGAAAGGCAGAAAGTGTGTATGTGTCTAAGCGAGAGGGAGACAGACAGACAGGCAGAGATAGATACTCTATAATGAGTTTCCATAAAGCACTCTGTGTGCTATCATTGTCGTGATTTTATGAATTCATCATAAAAGAGTGAGTAAATGTCACAGCTGAAGGTAATAGACAGGATGCTGCGTTCGAAATGAAAAGCAGAGGAGTAAGAGAATGAAGAGAGGGAGAATAAAGGAAATTATAGGAGCTCCTGTGATGATTTGGCTGATAACAAAAGCCGTGGCTGGTGTTTTTCATGTGTGCTGTCTTTACCCGGGGACTCGCAGAGATAGGGGGGGTTCACTGGGAGAGAGCTGGCCATGTCTCTAAATAAAACACGACATTGATTTATGAGTGTGAGCCCCCTACGAGTGCAGCAGGTCTCCACAATCACTCGCACAAACACACACATACACACAAAATCACAGTGCAGTTAAACCACTGAGTACACTCTTGCACTGTACATCTCAGCAATTCCACTTTACTTCTACAGACAGAGCACAGCTTTGGGCGCTGCTCTTTGGTTTACTTTTTTT
Source organism: Plectropomus leopardus (assembly GCF_026936395.1). Taxonomy (NCBI): domain Eukaryota; kingdom Metazoa; phylum Chordata; class Actinopteri; order Perciformes; family Serranidae; genus Plectropomus; species Plectropomus leopardus. Next base: position 12,270,666 of record NC_142184.1, on the reverse strand, counting down.
TTTAGGTGTTATTCGTTCCACAGCTACCTTCCTCTCTCAACTCCAAAACACTCGTCGGCCTGCATCATCTTAATGAATTTCAAAGCAGAGAAATTATTTCATTAGTGAAAACCAATCACTCCGCATTTCACGTTTGAACATAAAAGTGACTGGTCTGTTTGTGTGAAATGATTGATACTGTGATGTTTCTGTCCCACCACAGTGAAGTTTAAACACAAACGTGGACCAGCAGCAAATAAACAGTGAGGAAGTAATAAATTCTCCTTGGAAGTGCCCGTTTCTGAAGTCACAGTTATGAGTTGTTGATGCTGTATTAATACCAATACTGTTATCTCGCTGTGCGGCTGGGTATTATGCCTTTGTCTCATTTATGTACTGTTCTAATGAAAACCAGGGATGACAAGGTTTTACTGGTGTTAAGTTTATTTTATGTCTGAGACAAGTTTTGCTGGAGACTGCGGTGGCAGACAAGAGCAAATACACTGCAAATAGAAACAACAAAAGAAAATAAAGAAACATCTTCACCAACTTGACGATGCATGAGCAGCATATAGAAGAACTGCTGTAAAAGCACACAACACAACACTGTTTCCAGGGGATGCAAAAAACATGGGCTGTAAAAATAAATGTACTTCGCCACGAGTGATGCACGAGTCAGGGTTTTTTAAAACCCAAACCAGTGTGCTACAAGAGCCAACCCGCCCTGTCTGACCCCTATACATATGCATTAATCAATGACCTGAACCCGAAAAACCGGAGCTGAACGTTTCTAATAATGACCTACTTTTTTTGAATGCTGCACTTAGGTTATTAAGTTAACAGTTTCTTCATTAGCTTGAGTTGTGTCTTTCTGCAGTGTGTTTGTCCTTGTCAGCCACATGTTGCTTGCTGCACATAAAGTATCAAACCCCAAAAAGGTTAAACGCATAGGCTGCAGCATATCAGGAAAAAAAATGCACAGATATAGTAATTGGCAGTTTTTTAGGGATAGAAACAGATGCATAAACATAGGACATGTTAAAGGTAGTTTTAGTGGATATTCACTTGAAGGTGTTCAGGGGCCTAAAATCTTTAAAACAGGAGGGACAGAGGAGGAGAGTGTGGAGGTTGGAAGTGCTGGCTGGCTGGAGGGAAAGACTGGGAAACAGAAACACACAGGTGAATTTACAGAAGGCTGCAGGTGAAAGACCGAGGTGATACAGGAAAACTGGAGACACAGCACTTTACAGGATTAACAGGAGGGTTATCAAAAAACCTTGCAGGTGATCAGAGTTTTTGCTTGACAGCCAAGCACAGAAAGGAAACTTGATGACCTGACAAAGAATAAAGAGAGGACTAACACAGAGTTCATTTCATAACACTCAGATTGTAATTACGAACAGCAGAGAAACATTCACGTCAGCCTCCGAGGTGCAACTCAGAGTCAGAAATTCCTGACACCTACGATGTTTCCCATTTGTTGAAAAGAGCCACAGAGGTGTCAACAAACTGTGACAAACTTTCACTATTAAAGGAACATTTTATGAATGAGCTTTTTGGCTGAGAGCTACATGACAACACTTAACCGTCAGTTATACCCAAAGTAGGGCTGTCGGGGTGAAGGAATTTCCCCTGCAGTGACTAAGGGTGGCTCAACAGCACAATATGCGGTATTACCACAATCACTGTGTTTATCCTGATTTCAGTTATTTGTAAATAAGCTTTACTGTTATGCTATTATTAGGTTTGCGTTTTTAATAACAAAGTATACACATTTAAAAAAAATAATAAATTCATGTTCACTGTATGCTTAGGCTGCGATAGTATACCACAGGTATTATTTAAATCCCCAATACCATTTGTACTGCAGAATTAATACGTGGCACTCCCATTAAAAACAGAAAAACATGAACATAGTGGTTGCAGCAGTTGCTTGCCATACCCTGCAGTTGGCTTGTCAATAGCACAGCAGTATTTCAATATTGCAGTTATTGTAACAGACATATTCGCAAAATGTCGCACTGAATCATTACAGCCGTGTAGCACAACAAAAGCAGCTTATTTAGGCTGTGTAAATAATTTAAATAGTCTAGCAGAGGGAGTAACACTCTTAGAATAATGCTTGAACACTCTCAGGTTAATCTTCCTGTTCTTCCCATTCTACCGACTGTGTGTAAATGCATCGTTAGGCCGAAAAAAAACTGGAGCCTTTGGGAGCAGCTGAGGAATAATCAGAACATTGAAAGGCAGTCAGTTCAGGAAGATCCAGGACCTTTAATGTGACAGCCATGACACAAATGATACGTTTTTGACTTTCTTTGACCTCCAGTGTGCTTGTTATGTTTGCAGAAGTCACCCTGGGGCAGAGGCAAGTTAAAGAAAAGCAACTCCTGATAAGAAGTATTTTTAGATTAATGATGTATGATTACTGTCTGCTATTTTTTTATATCCAGCAGTACTTTGAAAAGCTCATTCTGCGATCCATTAAATTAACCAAAGACCTTTTAAATGAGGCAAATCAAAGAGCGAGCTCACTATTAATACAGCTCTGAGAATAGCATCAGCTGAGCTGACACAAAATCCCAAACTCAGTAAAGAGCAGTGGTCCAGATTAACATGAAAACTTTGGGGAAGCGAAAAAAACAGAATGGAAACTTCAACAACTGCTACATCCTTTCTGCTAATGAATATTGAATATGTCCACAATGTCTATATAGAAACAATGGAGTGTGTGTATTTTTCAGGGGTGGACAAAGTACACAACTTCATTACTTGAGTAACAGTATACATGCTCCTTGTCGAAAATTACTCCAGTACAAGCTCTCACAGTACTCTTTTGATGTCGGTCCCCAAGGTTTGCACAGAACTTGGCAAAAAAGCTTTTAAATTTGTCGCCCCCTCTACTTGGAATAACTTACAGAAGGACATAAAACAGTCTGAGCTGATCACTATGGGGGGATTTAAGTCACTTTTAAAAGGTTGACCAAATAGCAGGATTGGTCAATATGACCACTACTCCAATGATAACTGAAATTTGATGATAGCACTTTTCGCATTTTATCTGGAGACTGTGCTCGCTCTTTGTATTGTGTGACAGTATATATATATATATATATATATATATATATATACTCACATTAGTACAGACAGTTGAAAAATGTACAATACTTCAAGTAAATGTGTTGTGTTATCCCTCCCTGACACTTTTCAAAAAGCAGTTTTAATTTTTTTTAATAACAACAAGCCAAAATAAGCATTGTTTAAATGTGCTTTGATTTCAACACAGGTTTTTTTGATGCTCATGAATTGCCTGCTCACACACACCAAGACACACATCTCAAACAACAGCTCGTTACACTGCGGCTGCATGTGCGGTCTGTGATATTTTTTTTTTTTTTGCTTGTTTCATCCTTTTGATCAGGCAAAAATAATTTCAAAATGTTTGTGAGGTGTTTGAAACTCCTGCTTAATGTTTAAAGAAACTGCTACAACAGAAAAAAAATGTTCTTTAGATAGATGGAGATTAAAAAAAACAAGCAGCCTGAGTTGTCAGCAATTCTACAATCAGTGCAGACATTATGGAAAATTAGCCAGAGCTGTAAGAAGGGACTAAACAAGGTGAATGTATTCTTTTAATGATCTGAAAGTGAATCAATAATTGTGCTTTCATTTTGGGGATTTTCATCAGCGTTTTTCTTTCTTTCTTTTTCTTTTGCTCAAACATTGAATGCATGTATGACCCTTTCAGTGTAAAGCGGGTGTGTTTTTTATTATCTCTCCACACAAGGTTTATCACATCTCATTTAAACTTAACTGCAACTGCACTTTTAAAATGGCATCTATTAATATGTGATATTTCAAAGCCACACTCAACAAAGGCTGCTATTATCCATCATTTTCTTTTTCCTTATTTCTTTTAAATGGAAGAACTTTGTGGGATTCAGAGCAGGAAACAATGAGACTGTCTACTGAAAGGTCTGCGCAGCTGCAGACAGACAAAGCAGGCAGATTGGAAAAAGTCACTTGCGTCACCTCTGTACCTCTGAGTCGACTACTCCACTATTCAGTTTCACTAAGGCTAAGAAATGCTGTCCTTTTCTGTTTCCTTCCGGGAAAAGTAGTGAGGATCATCTGCTGTATATTAAAGGAGGAATCATCAAAATGATCCACGTGAGATTCAACAAGATATACAGCTATTTCTTTTATTATTACACTTATGCTAAACCCACATTTGAGAAGCAGCCCAGTCGCTAGAAGAAAATGTTGCCATTGTAAGTTTATGCAAACCACAAACACATTACATTTGTACATATTGTCCTAACATTTTATAAAGTGTAGGTCTGCTTCATCATGGCATGCAAATGTAACATATCTGTGGCTTACAAACAATTATATACACAAATTGGTAGTTACGAGATTGGTCAGCCTGTGTCAATGCATGCAATCATTACTTTGAATCAGATGTCAATCTTCCTGGTAGTGTAGGTGTACTATATAAAAATATTTTTTCCTTTTGTTGCAGCCATGTGGAGTCCCAGCAAGCAATTAGAAACACATTTTTCACCAATGTGAAAGTAATATATAATATATATTGAAGCAAAGAGACTCATCTCTGTTGCCCGTGGAGTCCAAAGACAAGTTTCCTGTTACTTGTTTGTACATTGCGATAATATATATATATATATATATATATATATATATAAAGTAATAAAACTAACTAAATAAATGCAGTAGTGGTAAGCGGCCAAAGGGGTTCACACAATCTTAATAAAAATCTCAAATTCAATCAACTGTCATCAGAAACAACGTTGTTCTCAGTGTTTGTCCTTGTTCTTCTTGCATTTCAGAGGTTTAGTCGAGATGCAACTAAAGAAAACCACAGACCACAAAGTTTTTCCATCTTTTTTTGAGGGAACTGAATCACCCCCTGGTGGGAAACCAAACACTGTCTCACGTAAGTGTCTCACAAGCATCTGCCCTTATCTATTTTTACCTCCTTACTGACTTTATATATCTTCATATCATCTCTTTATGTCACCTTTTTGTGGTGTTTTAATTCACAAGAAGGCATGTTCTTGCTTGTGGCACTAAAAACAGGAGGCTGAAAAAAGAGAGAGAGAGATCTTAACAAGAGAACATTTTGCAAAATTATTCACCTTTGATTCCCTGAAGTTTGAGATCAATCTATACTTTTGCTTTATTTAGTTAAAACACTGTGTGTATTTCGTGTGATTTGTCTTAAGCATGAGAAGTAAGAAAGTCATCAACATCATGTTCTTGATTTCATGTTATGTAGTTCCTCCATGCATATTTATATTAAGGAAGCTGGTGAGAGATGTGCTTATATGAATACGTAAGAGGCAAACAGAAGGGTCTTGTACGTTGTCAAAATGTGTGCTACAGCAAGTGTGATGTTTAAAGTTTCATGAGGAGGGGTAGGGTGTAAATCATAATGCTTGAATATTGGATGAGACAAGCAAAAGAAACAACCACTATGAGAAAAACTGAACAATCGTAATATGTCAAAATCAACACGCTCATCCTATGAACGCAATAATTTGGTTAGGGCTCTTATGTGGCCCGAGGAAAACACAGTATAACACTTAGAGACTATTTCAGCAGGCTAAGCGTGTCCTCAGAGTCAAACTACAGCAGAGTCAGTCATTTGAACACAATGCCTTCTCACAGCTCTCTGCCGCTAACATTGCTCTGTCATGCCAAGTGGTGCTAACTTCCACGAAGTATTCAAAATCTGTTTGTATACTGTCATATCCATGAGCCTCAACCTGTGAGGTTCAGTCATGCAAAGACTTTAAAATGGAAATGAACAGAGGAGCAAAATAAAACAAACAGCAATAAAACAAGCATAAATCACCTTCACCCTTTAGCTTTCAAAATTTAATTTGTGAAAATGTATTTGAATGTTTCTGAGACTTAAAACACTGCAGTTAGATGAGGAGTTTAATATTATTTTCATATAAACAAATAACCAACCTCTTGTTCCACTTCTGTATATTTGTGTCTATAGTGGCGACATGGGTGGCGGGCAAAACGAAAATACAGAAGTACAGCCTGTAGTTTAAGCAACAGGCCCAGAACTAGCGAATCTGCACCAGAAGATGTAAAATGCGTCATCCAGCGTATCAACTGTTCATTGTGTTGGGTCTAAAAAAGAAGTCATGACAAGTTCTACCTGCGCTGCATTCACGGACTCGCCAAAACATCCTGATTTAAAAAAAGAGATCCTCTCCTCCTGCCACCCATAGATTCTAATTCTGTGGGAAACACTAAACAGAGTCCATAATGTGTTTGAGCTGAGTGGGCAGATTTAAAGGATGGCAGGTCATGTATATAGCAGCATATATATCAGTTTTATTATGTACCTATATACCTCCAGCACCCCCTCTCACATCAGCTCCTCTTTGCTCATCTCCTTGTCTCCTGAGCACCTACTCGTACATGAACAGAGCTCCGAGGGTTCACTGAAGATCACATCTGAAAGAGAAGCCATTGGTGCATGTGTACGCTACCGGGGTGCTCCATGTGTGTGGAGATGTGGCATTTGAAAAAAAAAAAAAAAGACGAGCTTGCGTGTTAAAAAAAGACGAGGTTGAGGGAGGGCAGTCGAGCGACAAAAGTACGCCAGCGTACCCCGCGCCAACAAAGTGCCTTGCGCCTGCCTGCTGCTGCCTGGTGTGGGGAGGGAGATGCGACCTGTCAGAGAGTGAGGGGGCTGGCTGAATGACTTCACATCACCCTTTCAGCTCCAGCAACTTCCCATTTATATTGTAATGCAAATCCATGGCCTGTCCCAGATGGTGCTTTTCCAGCATCGTGGGTGCATAGAAATATGATTATTTATCCCAAGCACTTCTAAAGTCTTTAATGCACCCTCCTCCGTCTGCTTCTATCCCCTCCTTCCTCTGGCAACGGTTTAAAGTCTTTGCAGTCTGATGTTTCTCTCCCTAATGGTAAAGGAGGAAAAGAATAGACGATAAATTTGGGAGGAATTTAACAAGGGAGTACCTCGGAGATTACAGGAAAGCAGGAGAGAAACAAACCAAAGTGCAGAAGTCAAGGAGAGAGTGATAGCAAAAAAACTCAGGTAGATCATTTTCTTGGCTGAGCATTAGGCTAAGAGGCATAAGCAGCAATTCTCATGACTCAAAAGTGCTTTTAATCACCTCTGCTGAGCAAAATATAGTCCGCAAGCCCATATCAGAGCTGAACATCATGTTCCTGAAAGCACTGAATAAATTCTCCCATCTCTGCCTGTGTGGGACACGGAGACAGCCGTTTTGTTTGCTGCATACATCAAACAGCTCAGAAGGTGTTTTTAGACTTTACAAAGTCAATAAAGCATCCACATATAGGTGCCTTACATACATAAAGAGTTGGACACATTTCTGGAGCTGTTCTAAAGGTATGACTGAAGTATAACAATAGATAATAGAAGTTCAAGGAAGATGATATTTCACCTCGCTGAGAGTTGTTAATATGCTGCTTTTACAAGTATTTTATATCCCCCCTAAAATCATTTACAAGTCCATTTTCAGCCTTTATAACGTGACAACACTTTGTAGTCATTCTTGATGGGATCATCTAAGCGGGGTTATGCACAATAGCACAAACAGCTGGAGGTGTCTGTGTGAGAAACAGGCACATCCTGAGGGACTGAGTGTGCCGTAATCAGCTGTGTACTATAAGTCGCTCAGTTATATTGTCAGCACTTCTATACTTTCATCATAATACCTTCACCAATCTGCCACCTGCCTCAGAAGCATTTAGGCAGCACTTGACACTTCCTACACAGAGTAATTAAATCAGATCAGCTCCTCCAACCTCTGTCACCTCATTATATTATATGTTCTGACAAGCATTTCTGTCTCTAAGTTCAGTTGCCTTGACACGAACTATGAGTGAAGCAGACAAAAGACTATCACTGAATTATAAGGATTACCTTAGGATGATGGCTAACAGCAGAAATCTGCAGGTGGTGCAGCAGCATGAGGCCACAATTTTTTTTCATCAAATACTTATGTCATTTTCAAAAATGAAATGTTTGAAAAAAAAGGAAGTCTCTGTTTCTACTGCTTTGTCCCAAAATCTTAGAAGGTCAGTTCACCCTAAGGGGTGTGACACAAAGCTATTATCTGTGTCTGTATGTCACTAAAATATCTGCAATTATATCTGTGATTATCCGTTAGATATTATGTGGTCTGCTTCATTGTCAGAATGAAATGATCTTTATGTTCCTCATTCTCCTTATGAAAATATCAATACGTTTGCATGATGCCAAAAAAATAATATTTTGAATATGTACTTCAAGTGATCAAATAATAGAATATCATTTGCATTTGAAATCCACCTTCAAAAAAGGAACTGCATCTAAATAAATGCTGCAAATGCTGCTGTTAAAGGTCAACGAGGAAATTAATAGTGAAAACTGAGCAGGAGGTTGGTGCATGCAAGTCACATATTCATTGGCTTAAAGTGCCTGATTTATTTATTTATTTTTTGTGTATATTATTGGAGGAAGCCCAAATTAATGTAAAGCTGATCCAAAGTGTCTATTGACAACAAATGGGAAAGTTGTTGACAAAAATCTGACAAGATCCTTTGGCTGTTTGCATACTCTTTTGAGAAGCTCCCTAACTTCAGCTCCTTGGTTTTCTGACCACTGTCCAGCTGTGCACAGTGTCAGGGTACAGTCACACATGTACAAAATTAACATTCAGAACAGAATAATATTCACCTCCCATTCACTTCCATCCAATGTGAGTAAAGGGATGAAAAAGATCTGTTTCCAATGGCAAAGCAAATCTGCATCTTCCCATTGCATGGGGTTTAACTTGAGGGGCAAAGTCGCAGCATCAACTAACGGCAACAGAGTATTTGTGGAGGAAATTATGATTGCTGTCGCATCTAATAAGCCGATATTGTTTAATATTGGCTATGAAAAATACAAACTACCCCTTACGAGAGATGCTGCCTGGCTGGCATGAGTCAAAAGACAGGCATGAAATGTAAGAAAATGTACAATTATCCTCATATTTCACGGTATTATTAGCAGGCAAGCTAGCTTTCCATGTACATCACATCTTCCTACTTTCAGCACGATTACCTCCCTATATATATATATATATATATATATATATATATAATCTCCGTTGTATGGAGGTAATATATATATATATATATATATATATACACACACATATATACAATATATATATATACACACACATATATACAGTATATACAGTATATGACAAGCAATTCTTCCTCTCTCAGACTAGCTGCACATTAGAGAGCCATGGCATTTTGCAATTTGGCAAAAAATGCAGCTTTTTGTTTTTTGTATGTGTTTTGGATACATTTTCTGTGAATATCCTCATAATGTATTCATATTTGATTTGACCCTTAGTTCACCCAAATAAAAATAAAACCACACATATCCTCACTCTTAATGATGTCTAGCCATGCGGATAGTTTTACTTTTATGAACTGAGGCTTTCAGATGCTTTCTGCTCAAACTTCTGTCACGACCTCAATATGATGGAGGTGAAAAGAATATTGTTTTTGTTGCTCGAAGCATTACAAGAAACATTTCAATTTCCAAAATGCATCTACTTTTCAAAAGCAACATCCTGATTACTGAGGATCATCCAAAAACTTCGCCATCAACAGTTTCCCTTCCGGCTATTTCTTGAGCAAGAAAATATCCCAAATGGAAACTTTTCACTGCTATGTCCACAAGTGTGCTTTACTGGTTCTTGACAGTATTAATAGAGCATTTCATTTAAGGGATGAAAGCTTGTTTTATGGAGTTCAACTGTTGCCATGTGAACAATATGATATGCGTCAGTCAGCCTTTAATAGTCTTACATTCACCGACTGGCATACAGCACAGTACAGCAACACTTGACGCCACAGAGATTTTAACAGTGCCTGTACATCTGCATGCAGCTGGCTTATTTCAATAATAAACATGCCTTTATTTTTCTCAAGCTTTCCAAATAGAGCAAATTAAAGGCAATCTAACTTTGAGCAAATGTAAATGGCTTAATGGAGCTATCCCCTGTAATTGCTCCACTCAGTCAAGCATTCATTAAGTGCTGGGGAGGTTGGATACTCTGTGCTGTTTATGTATAAAGCTCAACAGATTTTCTCCCCAAACAACTTTCACTTCACTTCAGATTCTGACTGTTTTATCGCCTCCTTCTGTAGTTCTTACAAAATACATATATATAGCCTCTTTGAAGACGACTGACATTAATTTTTACCACTGATCTGTCACCTACTTTTTTAAAGAAACAATGTGTAATATTTAGGGGGCTTTAGTGGCCTTTTTACTCCAATACATTTAAGGTCAAGTGTGTAGGATTAAGGGGGGATAAATTGGCATGCATTGCTATTAACATAAGTAAGTTTTGGACAATGAACACACTAAACACTGGCTCTGGCTATGGTTAATCATGTTTCTGCATCAGCCACCACAATTAGAAGCCCAAATGCAATGAGTAGCATGGAGACTGATTTGTATTTGTTGTAAATCACTGGGTCTGTTTGTTTTGAAAAGCATAAGACCCCTGCAGACAGTTCAGCTCAAGGTAAAAACCTCCTGAACATCTGAATAAGAAAAAGGTGGGCGCTCATTAAGTTATAAGAAATAAAGGGTGAGCAAAAATTAGCAGGTGCTGGGCTAGTGGCCCATCAGTCTAAGAGAAACACTGGTTTGTAACGTGACAATGCTTAATTCACTGTATTAACCAGTTTAATCAGCGGGTCTTTGGAGAGGAAGAGACATCTGTGAATAATGTGTCTCATGGTAAAAACCTCCTAAACATGAACTGAAGGTATTCTAACCAGGAGAAACTTCAGCTGGTTGCAAAATGCAATCCTCAGTGCTACTAAATCTTCTAAATCTTATATACTTCACCTTTAAGATCCAAACGTTCAGGAGGTTTTTACTAGGAGCCAAATTATCTGCAAAGGTCTCTTCATCTTCAAAGAAATGGACCGGGTGATTTAAACTCATAAAATCACTGAATAAAGCAGTTTCCAGTAAAAATCTGTGTTTTCCCGACCCTCTGGTTGTAGTGGGCATTGCAGTGATACACTGGTATGGTGGTATATGAAAATTAATATTGTATGAAAACTAATAAATGGTATACTGAATGAACTGGTACACCACCCAGCACTACATGGAAGTGCAGCATGATAATCTCCATAGACAATGACTTTCTACCTATTTAGATAACAATGGCTCATTTTAAGGTAACAAAACACAAATCTAATTTTCAGGTAATTATGCACTAAACAAAACATGCTTAATATATCATATTCAATTTCTGCTGATAAATACCCCTCAATCCTACACACTGGCCCTTTAACCTCCTCAGCTCAGTGTGGACAGTGAATAGTATTCATTGTTTCAGTGCCCCTTGGTGAAGCTGCAATCTTCGAACAATTCACACTGGGTTCAGATGCACTACAATATGTCCCCATGTTCCCAAAGAAAGAGCAAAATGAAGGCATACTGACGGTCACAATAACTTCATCTCGGCAGAATGAGTGGTGAAGGAGAAGTAATCAAATCCATTTCAGCCCCTTTTCACATACCTGCCCACAACACAAATTGCAGAATAAAACACTGAACAGCTTCAACTGAAATCACAAGCTCTCTTGCCGATTAGGTCTTTGTTCTGTTTTGTTTTTTTAACTTTCTAAAACAATTGCTTGTTTCCCACAAGAGGCAAGACGAAAACAAACATCTTTATTCAATGATCCAGCCATCAAGAGATTATTGTGTTTGTCATGTCTGGCCCGTTGTCATTCCACATCACTCTCCAAACAGTTTACCTGCCCACACAAAGAGCAGTAGTTGGCCATAAGCCTGGATGGTCCCCATAGTTTCATGTTGTTCACCATCTGTGCTCAAGGCAAAACCTCGCTACGGCCATTACAGTGAAGGGCCAATGAAAGAGATGAGCCTGGGAGGTGACTGGGAGGTTAATGCAGCGGCTACTCTGCACTGCACTTTTAGAGAGGAAGACAGACTGAAAAATTAAGTTTGGAGAAAGGACAACGGTAGTGAAGTGTGTGGAGGTTAAGAATTGACCATTAGCTGAGCCCCACCGCCCTTAGTTACTGTTGCTATGTCTGTCAAGCTTTGTGCAACAGCAGCATCTTTACCTGCTGATGATCCGCAGAATATATGGAAATAAGGGAGTATTTGGGTACAGCCCTTGTATTATAATGCAGTATTATATATTATAATAGTAATTGAAATGTTATTCGTTCCAACATAACCATTGGGTGGTTTGAAAACTAAATGTAGAACATCATTCTTGGAGAACCAGCACAGTTGTAAGATTTAATTTTTAATAACTGAGGTGTTTGGCAGACATGGTGCTTTCTAACTCAAGTTTGGCTGAAGTTGTGAACTTTCTCAAACTAAATAAAGAGCAGGATAGAGTTACTCTGTTTTTACTCTTAACTTTGGCATACTAGCATCTTGGTTCCCATGCAGTGGATGTTGTAACCTGTAACTCCATATAGCAGTTCAGTTTCATTCACTGTTAGTACTTACACTTATGAAAAGTAATGCACTATATTAGTATATAAGCGATGTAATCTTGAGCCAGGAGGCTATGATCACATGACATATGGGTTGCAGGCTGTCATTCCTCATATGACAGGAGCAAAGGAGGTGACATAAGTATGACAAAGTTCATTTAAGGATTAGGTTGAGTCAACACAGGACTTTGACCAGTGAAACTGGGGTTTGTGTCCTGTGTGAAATCAAAAGTAAGCTGTGGGTTATTTTGGGTTACAATCATAGTATGTTACACAACTTCATCACGTCAGGTCAAAGTTGCATATTTAAAGTTACATACAGTAACTAATATCACATCATCACGTTGAGACTGGGTTGCTTGGAAAGTTAATTAAAAAGGCATCACCCTCAAAACATTTTAAATGGTTCATATCTGTCTTAGTTCAGCCTGTTGTGTACCACTTCAACATGTTGAGATGCCTCGTTACTGTTTCTTCCAATCGCCTTTTTGGTTGACAAGTTAAGTAGTCAAAATATTATAAAGAAATTAAATTCTACCATTACACAAGGAGATAGTGTGAAGCACTTTTTGAGATCACAGACCACGGATTGAGAGGAAGCCTGAAGCCGAAGGCTAACAACTAAATAAAGAAGGTAACATAAGAATCCCCAAACACAACAAAACAAACCTCAATCCATAGCAGGTCGACCCCTTCAGCTTTCGACCACACTTGCTTTTTTATTTTGGGAGGTTCGATCACCCAAAGCCCAAGCAAAGTGAGATCATGGTGTGTCAGATCCATAACAGGAAGTGCAGCATCACCATCTATAGGCCGCAGCGGCAATGACACCCTCCGGAGCCGTGACAACAGCTGCCTTTTACACAGTGCATGCTCACCCTGTAGACACACATTGTGCCTACAAACACCACTTTCAAAATCAATTACTCACACACCACAGGTCACAGAACAGTTCATTACTGTTCAATTACCAGTGAATGTTCAATAGCGAGCCCATTACAGGGGAAAAGTTTCAACCTCGGTGCCAAGACAACAGGAGAACGAGTATGACATTTTAATGATACTATTAAAGATGAGCTAGAGATGAGTACAAACAAATAAATTAAAGCAGATTATGATGAGCTGGATGAAGTGAAATACAGGGAGAAAAAAAAGCAAGTTTTGACATCAGTGTGATGATGACGATGAAGCTGCCTTCTTATTGTATTGATCAACTTTATCCCATTACCCTGACTCTACATTTATCTCACCAAGATTCAATAATATTATTATGATCTCTGTTAATGTTAACAGCACGGCATTTTAAAACTAAAGACTGAAAGGAGAAGCTGCATGTTTTTTTTTCCCACTGATTCATACAGGTAGTTTACTTCTGCATTCCTGACGATTGCGATTCACTTGAGAGACAGTCTGCCGAGGTTAAAGTCTCTGCTGTCGCTAATTAGGTCACACTTGACACACCTTTCCACGTCCTTCTGCCTGGCAATTATTCTCCCAGAGCACACTTCCTGTAAATAGAAAGTTTACTCATCCACTTCTCCCACATTTTCAGTTTATGTTTCTTCTCTCCAGTTTTGGTAGATTTCTTTCTTCACTCCCCTCCCCATTCCCCATTGCACAGTCGGCCTCCCAAGTGGAAAACCACAGCCCTTGCTTTAAGTTTCATCAGATGAAATTTGACTAGGTGGCAAGAACATGAAAGATGAAAGAAAGGACTGAAATGACAAAAAAAGAAAACACTTCCGAACCGAACTATGACTATGCCCAGTTGATTAGGTAACAGCCATGCAAATACTCCACAACCTCTTGTAGTGTTTTAGCAGAAACAGAGCAGTCAATCACAAAATCAATTAATTTTCATTCAGCCTCAACAAAGGATTCAAACAAACAAGAAACACTCCCTTCCTTTTCTGAGATTTGTATTTGATGTTTTAGAAACACATTGTGTTTTCTCTTTTCATGTTTTGCCATTCAACACATTTTCACACACATCAACACACTCAAACTATCTCTGCCTGGCAGTGAACGTGATTTTCTTTGGAAGGAAATCACATTATTTTTCTCCAAAAGGTTTATTTGTTTGATAGAAAAACATATTGCAGAGTCTGGCTATGTAAGGATGTACAGGTAAACTCGAAGTAACACTGTAAAAAAATGATCCCTTAACAGAAACAGTACAAAATAGAGTACAGGAGGATTAAGAACAAAACATACTTGAGGAACCGTTCAGATTTTTTTAAGTAGGGCTGTGTGGGGTACTTATCCATACAGTCCAGGTGATATATGAAAACTACTGTTTTCATAACAACATGAAACATTGTACACTTATACAGTTTGGTGGTAGCAGAAAATGGAAATATTCAAGTATAAGGACTTGAACGTTGCACTTAAGTTCAGTACGAGATTAAATGTAGTTACTTTCCACAAATAATGACATCCATGTAGAAGTAACAGGAATGTGGAGAAAAGCCTTGTTTCACCAATGGCATGAATTTACATCGCATTAAAAAAAACCCTTTTTGCACTGCCTTGGTGGCTGAAATGATATGTCATCCAACTGATATTGTTATTGCACTTTTCCACATGGATACAAAGGCTTCCCTTCCAACCTAAATGGATTCATCCAATCTTTTGATGAAAACAAGCTCTACCAATAGCGAGCCACAGGAACCATGGGCTGCTCTAAATAATAATCTGTAATCAGTTCTCATTATGTCTGAAAAGCACAGCAGCATTCATACAAACATACACAGAAGTCAATTCAATCCGATGTCATACTTTTCTTATTCAGTGTGTCATTATAAAGATGCACTAAAGTTTTATTTATTTAACCTTAACCTATGTAATCAGGGAACACCACTGAGAGCAAGCTCTCTTTTACAAGGAAGCCTGATCGACAAAACATGAGAAATGTTGCTGATACTAAAGTACACATTAAAGCAAAAACACACAATAGCCACTGCAAACATCAACAGACACTCCAAAACAATAAGTACTCCTGTGGAAACCGCAAAGAAGAATTTAAAGGGTCAATTTACCTAAATCATAATCATGACACTTCTGTCACCACTCCAATATGTGGAATTTCTTTATGTGGTGCTCAAAGCATCATAAAATGACAGGATAAACAGGAGGACAATCCAGGCACTCTAAAATATTATAAAAAAATATCAACAATAGACAAAATATTGCAAAGCCATTAATGTAGTGGCTAAAACACTGGAGTCAGTCAGGGCTTCTTTTTTTACACATTGACTATGGATGTCGGCACTTGAGAAGAGTTTTGGGCTGTTAAACCGCTTTAGCATTGTTGACCATGTTACCACTGTTAGTTATGTTTCCACCATCAGCAGTGTCAGAATGGCATGTGGTGTTAACATACTCAACACTGCTGAGAGTTTCACGGTCAAAATACACTTGCCCACTTTTTGGAGCGACTTGGTTAAAGACCAGAGGCCATAATGTTGCCACAGCAGTGCGTTCTAGCACCAAGACAGCTCTATGTGCGATTTATAAAATGACAAAATAGCGAACATTGAGTATCAATTGTCACATTGTTTTTATAAGCCACTGGCATTTCTGTTCTCTCAATTTCTACCATGGCTCTCCACCTCTCACCGACATACACAAAAAGCAGAGCTTTTGCAGAGCTCCAGACCGTGACTATTTAGATTTCAACCATGGAGCACTTCTGTGATTTGCAAATACTGTTAATGTATCTGGAGAGCTGTTTGTTTGTTTCCAGCTTACAGCGAATAAGTCATCACGTTAAACAGCCTGTAGTAACAGTCTAACTCTACTCCACCTTTGTGCTTGTATTTGCATAACTTCCATCGTGACTAGTTAGTCACATTTTGCAACCACGGAGCACCAGTGCGACCTGCAAGTATGGAAGTAGGAATATTTGAAAGAAAGAGCTGTTAATTTGTTGCTCGCTCAGGGTGAATGAATCCTCACAGTTAAAGGCACCGCAATATCTGTTTAACTGTCTGCCAACGCTGACATCCAACTGTTGACTGGAAGCTTCAAGTCCACAGCAAAACACACCGACTCTTCTGGTCTGAGACGAGCCAACTCCTTCAAAATAAAAGCACCATGGGTCCCACGCTTATTTATTTAATTATAACAATACTTTTTAAAAAAATTCATTATGAAGTACTTTAACTTCCTTTTTATTTTATTAAATGTTAATATAACAGTAGTGTATTAAACTTTGTTATATGACAGTAGCCACTTTATAGAACTTGATTGTAACTGCACTTCATTCAATAGTTTTGTAGTTTAGTAGTTAACATTAGTTTAACGGACAATTGTTACTTGTGACATTCAAGTAACATCACATGACATATTCACTACCATAGCATACTAAAAATACTGGCACAATATGTTATTACGGTTTACTTTTGGTTTCACATGAGACAAGAAAAGTGATCTCCCAACGGAAAGTCTTGAGGGTGGTCGTCTAAAGGGTACCTGGCACTGAGGGTCACGAACCAAGACATGGTATTTGACGAGTTGGGTGACACTCAACTACAGCGATTATTTCTTACACCCCTACTGTGTTGGACCTGTAGCAGCAGTGGCCTTATCTTTGAATACAAACCCACTCTGCAGTCTGCCCCTGAACCAGCACTGACTAATCATGAGCAGCTAAATATTTCTATCTTTTATCTTTGTAGTTGTGCGCAGTACAGCTCTCAGAAACTGAAAGTTATGATGGAGCTCAATTATCACTTCAACATTAATATGAACGTTGTATTCTTCTGGCAGTTGCTATTAGCTGCTATTGTTGCGGTGAAGAGAAGGATGGCAGATCAGGCTCATGATAGCACCGTTATCAGAGCGATTAATGCAGTCATTATGTAAAAAACATAATGGCTTGTATTTGTCATAGCAGAAATAACTCAAACAGGTTTATTTGTTAGAAGCTTGCTCATTAAGATATTTTGCATTGGAAAGTAAAAATAAAATGTATCGAAAACAGCTTTATTTTAGCTGTTAAAACACAGCAACATGAATATATTGTGAGGCTGAAAGCCATAAATCAAGCAGGAGACAATGAAAGTGTCAAAATGTTGAATTATTTCAGAGAACATTGCATGTTTGATCACGGCTTTGAATCATCCATGAAAGCACATTTCTTTCTTCAAACGCTTCCTGCCGAGTGTGGCCTCACAGTGAAAAATAAGAGAGAAAGAGCGACAAGAGAAAGTTGGCTGGCAAGTACCGTCTCCCCTGGCGTCTTTTGCAGCTCACAGCCAAGATGGCCATATTGTGTCTCTAAACAAATCGAATGGTTGGCACTGTGACAAGCCAGCCTCTGTGGTGTTCAGATTCACCGAGTCAGCACGACCGAGCTCCTTCATTCCCAGGTCACCGCATGCAGCAGCCAGCAGGGAGCCTCGGTCGTGTTTACTCAACTGCTGGATGGCGACTGTGTCATTAGTCTTTTGGCTGCCAGTTGAAAAAAATAAATAGAGAAGCATTGATTACTTTGTGCTAAGTTTTTAAACTAAATGGAGTCCATATCCAGTTCTTTCCAATTCATTAAGTTATATTTTGACGAAAGATTCCTGCTGGGTTGAGGCTGAGCCTGATTTAGATAATTAAAAAGCAGCCTCGAGGGTTTCACTAAACAGATTTCTCTGTGGCTTCACAGCACAAACACACAGAAAACACTATGGCTTACAGTAAAGTACAGTATCATGACCCGCACTCACTAAACTCATCCTCAAAATAGTTCTGGCAATTTTATGTTTGCAGTTATTTTTTCAATTAATAGATTAATTCTTTGGTCCAAGGCAGTAATTATAATATACACTGGGGGGACACATCCCCATCTAATCTTCAGATGTGCTCAATATACTAATAAAAAAAACTAAACTAAAAATAATTTACTATGCTATGACAGGCTGCTAAGCACCAAAATAATTATTACAAACTGTGATCATAAATAAACTAAACAATGTGCTATTGTTATTACAACTACTTCCAATATTTCAGTGTACTGTTGCTCTGCGTGTGTTTTGTCCACAGGGTGTAGCCAAACCGAGCTAAAGCTGTTTCATAATATCTGTGGGTAGATACAATTAATATCACACACTGTACTTTGTACCTATTTTATTTCTTCAAATGTATTAAAAAATGGAGAACTGTTATAGTCAGTCATTTATGTTGCACTGAAGGTGTAATGTATTTAGGCAGTAGTAGCTTTTATTTATTGCATATTTGGTTAGTATACTGTATAGCTGTACGTGCTTATGATAAAAAAATAACGGAGAAATTATTAATATTAATTTATTTTTTTGTCCTGTGGGGGGTGAGGGACCCCAAGAGAGATCTGGGTCCCCCCCATGTTGACTCCATGGCTAGAGCCTTAGTTTATTTCATAAATTCCATCTTTGAATGTCTCATTTTGTCCGACCAACAGTCCAAGACCCAAAAATATTAAAATTACAATGATATAAAACTGAAAAAAGCTGCAAATTCTCACATTTATGAAGCTGGAAGCCTAAAATGTTCGACAACACCAACTGAAACATCTAAATAGCTAATTGTTTCAGCTCTAATCAATACAAGTCCTCCAAATAAACGACAAACATATCCTTTGAGACAGTCCCCTAGAACAACACGTAGAAACGTTTTCTTATTTTCTTTGCTTTCCAAACGTGTTATGTGACAATGCTATGGTTCAGGCTTGGTTAGGTTTAGACACAAAAATGGCTTGGTAAGGGTTAAAAGTAAACCACGGTCTGGGTAAATATAAATGCTTAATTAAGGGTTAAAGAGACAACATGATGTGGAGGTGTAAATCACAAGTTTCATTGAGATACAATATTATATTGGACATCAATACCATATTTGCAGATATCACAAAGTCAGCCACAGTACAGTTTGGATTTGATTAAGGAACCCGAAACTTATATGAGATGTTATCATTAAGTATTTTCAGTTTCTTTTTTTCATTATCTGCCTGGAGCTAGGTCGCTAGCACTGTTTAGGTTGGAGGTGTGCTTGGATGGAAATGGTGACACAGAGGTGCCATTGGAATTTCACAATAATGGTGACAATATCTATTAGTGTTTTCACTTTGCATCAATACTATTGGCTTGTTGATCACAGAATCGATATCCAGATCAACATATTGTTACATCCCAAGTAGTTGAAGTTATGGAACGACTGTGGTCAAAGGCACCAACATTGACCATTGGTAAGGAAGTAGGAAACGATCGGCTGTCCTCCGAGACAAAATTGGCCATTTTGTTAACCCATAACATCCACCCTGACCTCATTTGTTGACAGGCTTTGTAGTTCTGTGATAATATCACCTATAACTTAACCTATCACCTACTTTTTCATCCTCCGGCCTGGTACAGTCAACTAAACTGTAGCTCTAAGAATGAAATCTCACGGATTGTATCAATGGCAAGCAAAATAGCTGGCAAACCAGAAAAGCCCTTGAGTCAAGTCTTTACAGAGAGCAAAGTGAGGAGCATTTTGGCAGATAGCTTCCATCCTCTCTTCAGCCAGATTGAGCTTGTGAGCTCTGAGGAGCACTATAGAGTCCCTCCAGCTACTAGAAATATATTCTCAACTCAAAAAAGTAACTGATGAGTTTTGAACCATAGATAGACGCTGACATTAGCTATGATCTGACCCCCCCCCCCCACATGCACAAAACACAGACTTGCATTTACTTTGACAAGGTGTTATGTTGACTATTGTACATTCATGTTTATATTGTTTTTTGTCAAGCCGTAATCATCATGTAGGATTATATTACAACAGGTTTATAAAAAAATTAGCTGATGACACAGATTCCTGCATGCACACAATGGGAGAGGGAGCCGCGGAGCCGCTAATGAGTTTACTCTCAGTTAATCTGCAAAAAGAGTCGGGGCTGTTCATAAAACATTCAGGTTGCACAGGCCAAATGACACCACTGATTCCTGGCCGGTAGCAATTTCACTATGTTTTTGCTGTTCGTTAGATATGACAACATTATGTCAACAAGTCAAAATGTCTTCTGCGTCTGGTGGGCCGAAGATAGATTTCCACTCCAGTGGACAAAAAAATATTCTGTTCTAACTTCCTCTTTAACTTCAGATGGACAACAGTCATTATTACTTCGGTAAGCAAATGCTTGTGGGGATTTTGTTCACCCCATTTTCTTATGTGGAGGAGTATAAACACTAGAAAGCACCTGTCAAAATGATGTAATCCAACAAATACACCAGAAACTTGAAGCTCAAGTTGAATCAGCAGCTCTCTGACACTTTGTGAACGCTATAAACTTTAACATTAGGTATTTATATGACTGTTGTGTTGGATTGTATAACACCATCCAGGGGTTTCTATTTCCATGGTGTACATCCTATATTAAATAAATAGAATTTGAAAACGTTCAGAGTGATGGAAGCTCACACTGTCACAGACACACACTATATACATATATATATATATATATATATATATACTGGCTATACAGCTGTAATCTCTAAAGGGTCCAGAAACCTTTTTGCCTGTGAAACAGAAATGTCTCTCTCTGGGGCGATGAATGTCTATTTTTTACGACAGCGCAGTAAAAGAAACATCTTTGTGACACACACCTACACAAACCCCTTGCACACTCACACACACACACACACACACACACACACACACACACCAACACACGCACAAAGACTTGACAGCCTCAGACGCATACATCCATTACAGACTTCCCAACAACAGCCCATTACAGGCAAATAAAGGGTATTAGTGTAAGAGCTGTAACCCTGTCACACCTCCAGTTATATGTGTCAGCCAGTCAAACTACAAGGAAAAAGAAAAATGTCCAATGGAAGATAAAAGAATCAATAAAGGAAAGAGGGAAAGTGAAAGGGGAGGGAGATTAGCCACAAACTGCTGTGCGCTCACTGGGATGCAAGCAGGCTAATTGCTCAGAGACTAACATGAGGCACTGAGACGGGGAGCATCAGCGGCTCTGATCGATTGTTAGAGGTTCTGTTGATTATATGTGCATGTGTGTTACGGGGTGGTACACATGAGGATTCAACTGATCAGATAACCAGCGGATATCCACAGCAGGAGCAGTGTATGATCTAGGGGTTGACAGCTTATCGGCTTGGCCAATTATCGGTCCGATATTTGGCATTTTGCCGATTATCTGTATCAGCGTTTTATTTTAATGAGTGCCGAGAAAATTAATCAAAGAAAAAGTGTGCGTATTACACTCAACCAACACCAGGGAAGGCAGTCTGCAATATGTGCAAAAAAGTATCAGCATGGGAGGAATTTTTACCTTGCAAAACCTAAGGGAGCTATATTTATTCATTCATTTTTAATAAAATTTTCATTGAACTTAATAAAAAGAAAAAAAAAGAAAGTTACAGGGAACTTGCTATATATGAAGTTATATATATATGAAGTTTCAGTTTTGATTGAACATTTGCTTGAAGCATTTAAACAAAGTTTTGTGTTGGAGTTTGTTTTATTCTAAATTCTAATTTTCAACAGAAATATTTCCATTTTTATCGCAAGTGCACATCAGTTCCAAATATCGGTTATCGGCCTTATTAAGCACTATTAATCTGTATCTGTATCAGCCCTTAAAAACCAACATCTGTTGACCCCTAATATGATCCTTTAAAAGTAGCATTGACCAAAAATGTAAAGAGTAATTGGATACATCATGTAGATAGATAAAAATGAAGAATAGGTCAGTTAAAATGTACTCTGAGTGGTTATATTTTCAAAAGGGAAATGGGGAAAGGAAGGCAGAGCAAAGAAAAAATGTTTATGATGATGATGTTATATGATAGACCTAAATGCATTCATGCTACAAAATAAGACGAATTAACATTGTGAGTATAAACATCACACCAGTCATAATGTCCAAACCAACCATATTTTTCTTTTATATACTGTAGGTGGCATTTTGCAAACTTTGCACACAACTGATTATTAACTATATACAACCGTCTTCATCAGTGCAGCTGCACTAGAATTAAAAAATAGAATCCAAACTCAGAAAGTTAAAAAGCAATGAGCAACTATGAATAAAAAGAGCTGTGGACACCACGATGGGTGCAACATTCAATATTAAGCCAAATCAGCGTGGTTTATGACACAAATTAAACAATCTGACACTTCCTCCAGAATCAACAGCAGAATAAAACATCACCAATGCAAAGCAGACAGCACAGAGATGTATAAACAATGTCAACTCACAGTGAATGCTGCCACAAAATCACATATCAAAGCAAGAAAAAAAACACAGGAGCGCGTCCTAAAATCCAGAAATAAGCGCGTATTTCAGCATCTCCGGTTCCCTTGTCTTGAAGTCAGTGGGTTTTTGGTTTGGTGCCTGAAATAAGGTCTGTGGTTAACACAAGCTTAGGAGACTTTAACGTTTTGTTTATTTATTCTTATAATTATTTGTTCTGTATTTATCCATCTATTAATTGATTGCAGTGCTTGTTATTGTGTTGTTTGTATTTCTTTTGTATAGTTTTTAGCATACATGGATATTTAAATTGCTCTTATCTGTTTTAACTGTTGGTACTGTGAGGTGCTGCGACAACCAAATTCTCCATTAGGTTTAATAAAGGTTTATCTTATCTTACATAACAAACACCAGTATACACACCACTCATACATTTTAAAGCTTTTATGTGTCTTTAAAAAGCCAGTTTCTAACAAGTGACTAAATGAGACTACAGGTTGCCATCACGCTGAACACGGCTGATAAGCAACCTTGGTGTAGTTCGTTCATAGCCTAACATTGGCCTTTTTACTTTTGGTGATTGCATCTAGGCTTTAAAAATCAGAACAGTTTTGTCCATTTGTGAAGAGATTATCTTGCTGAAAAAAATGTTTCTCATGTTTGTTAGCCACAGAGCTTATTTTCTGCTATAACTGAAAATCCTTTGGAAAATCCTATAGGCTTTTTGAGGGAAAAACCAAGGCGAAGTTTTGCATAAAGTCCTACAAAGAAACGTCATCCCCGGGGCACTCTATTTTGCTGCCTTCTGAGCATATCACATTTACCGTATTTATGAGTTACAAGCAAATGAACGGCACTACAAAGTCGCAAATACCAGTGGGAAATTCGGAACTTCTGATGACACCCGAGCTGCCAAGTTGCAACGATTGCATGACGTTTCAGGGCAGCAGAAATGGCAGAAAGTATGGAAACAGTGTCAACAGTTTAGGGTAAAACCAAATTTTAGTATATGCATCTATTAGCTGCAGCGAGCAAACAAACTTTTAACTATAAAGCATGCCAGGCAAGTACACTAACATTGATAACATTGATGAGGGAGTTAAATCATCTAAATGTCCAACTACCCCTTATTGTATGCCTTGTATTCCATAGTATTTATAAATGCAGAGTCCTTGAAGTTGTACTGGGAGCAAAATAGGACAAAGCCATTGATTATGTAACCGATCCTCTTTGTAGCTTCCATGTTGTTCCCACTTTACGACCTCAAAGCACATGAACACAACATAGTCAGAAGAACACTTTCCTAACTCGAAAAACTATGACCTTCCGATATCACACGAATGCAACATTAGCCTTCAACAAAGAAAGGGCTGCACGGATTTTATATAATGCTACCTCGCATGAGAACGTTTGGTTCTCCTCTGAACAGTTTGATGACACAATCATCACATGTTGTTTTACTCACCTGCCTGAATGGCGTCCCTTCAGTCTCCTGTTCTGCAAAATCCTCCTCAATCTGCTCCAGCTCAAACTTTTCGGTTATTCATCCTCAAAGTAGAATTTAACCAGTCCACTCAGTCTCTCTGGTCCTCTGAGTTTTCACACACGCTGAGCTCTGTATTCAAAAACAGCAGAGAAAACACATACCTTCATTAGATTGGTTTCCATTACAGTTTTGCACAACAAAGAGATATTTTAGAAATGTCGATAAAATTGCCAGATGACTGCATGTCTCCATTGAGTGATGTTTTGCATCTTCTCCTCTTGCAATCCAAGTAGCATGGCCATGGATGTTCAAAACATTAGCAGGTTTACTTCTATTGCAGCCACTGCGCTAGTCATCATTATTTCCAATCGAAGGCGAGGTAGGCATTTATGCCAGCAATAATGGAAAGGCAAGCCCCTTATATGTGGGAGCGGCCACGTATAAGGGATTTCTAGGTGATAAGCCAAAATTTCAAAGAGGAATTGTGGATTTAAAACCGCCACAGGAGGAGTAAATAACTGAGTAACAACTATTGAAGAGTTATATGATGTAATAACACCTCTTATGGCACCTGCTGCATAGCCATAGCATCATGTGCCCTATAAAAGCAGGAAAAAAAAGTGTTTCCATTGCAGTTTTGCTAAATATGGCGTCTTCGAATCACCTGAAATGCCACCTCCCCTGCTGGGAAAAAAAACAGCTTGACCAGCTTAAGATGGTTAAGCTGGTTCACCAGCTTTTTTAATCTGCTTCAGGTATGTTTTGCATATTTTTTAATGGTTTAGCTGGTCATACTAGCTTGTGATGGTCACTCTCGCTGGTTTATCCATTGAAGTTCCTGTGCTACTGAAACCAAATCAAAGTCTTCTGTCATGTGTTACACACAAAGATAAATTTGCTTGATAGGCTGGTAACACCAGCATATCAGACCATCAAAGACCAGCAAGAACTGGGTCAGAACAATATAAGACATCTTCCACCAGCTAGAACCAGCTACAACCAACTAAAACTGCAAATTTCCCCATTGTACAACTAATAATGGGTTATCTTATCTCAAACCAGCTAGCAGCATAAACTGGTTTTAAGCTGTTTTTTCGCATTGTCATGCAAGAGTAAAACTTTTTTGCAATAACTGGGAGTTTTGTTGCAACTGAAGTGTTTCCATTGGGTTTGTTTTATATTCACAACTTCATGATAATTACGTTATCGAGGTATCTACAATATAGGGCCATGCCTACCATACTTTTGCTGACCTCAGTATCGCCCTTTGTGTTTAACGTTATATGTATGTTTTTTAAATGTCACAAACATTTTACACAATGCCAGAATTGACAGCAGTTTGCTGACCACTCTAAAACTTTAGCTCGGCGATTCCCCCTTTTCCCTTTATCCACCTGGTACCGTCTGAAGAAAACACAACATTTCAAAGACGACACGGCTAACGTTACCGGTTCGTACAGCTTCACTTTCGGTGTGGAAGAGCACAGTCCTGGTAGTTGTTAGCTTGTCAACCTCTGTCAACGAGCCGAAAGTCCGTCGTTTTAAGTTTTATCCACCAACAGCTTAACTCACTATGTAAATCCTCAGGTAAACCGGCCGGCTCCAGGCCGTCCAGCCCCGCGCGCCGACCGCAGCACACCTGATCAGTCATGGAGGTAACCGCAGTGCTTCCGGAGCCTCCCCCGAGCTTGTCTATTTGGGAAGAGGCATCACTTGTTTTGTTTTTGTTGGCCAAATTTTCTATTAAGTCTCAGACGGAGTCATTTTGGGCTACTCCAATAAATTAATATAATATATATTAATTAAAATATTAACATATAATTGTATATACACAGTCTTGCAAGTTAATTACGTTTTCAAAATGTGTTTATTTTTTCATATTCCAATTCAAATGTATAAATACTCTTAAATAAAATTATATTGCTCTTTAAAAGGGTGTAGGCTATCTTTGTATTTTCATCATATCAGAGGCATAAAATGTTCTCAGAATTACGATAATATAATTTTTCACACTTAGGGAATATCTGGGCCAATATATCGTCCAATACATCCTGCAGGTTGACTCCGCCTCCGCTGTATGCAGTACAGCAAGCTGCACAAAGCTAAGTTAACTACTGCACTTTTGCAAACTCAAATTTTACACACTGCACAGTATTTATTATTGGATTTTTTTTTTTAGATGTGAGTAATCTTTTTAGTATTTATTATTTAGTATTTAATTTTGAGATTTTTTTTTATTTTTCATGTGGATATTTGTAGATGTGCTCTTATGTGTAGTTGTGTGTGGTGAGCTGTGAATGAACTGCCCTAACAAATATAATTTTTTTGTGAAGAATTTGATTTGGGCCACATAGCCTGCTGGCTGGGTGGTGTATTAAACCAGTAATTATTTTTAATTAAGGTAGATTTTTTCCTTATCCCCAGGGTTGTGTCTAGAGGGTGGCCTGTGGTGTCTGAGGAAGGGCTAATGCCTGAAACGTCACATGTGGAGGTAATCAAATACATTTTCGTGGTGGCATGCACTAGTGTGTGGACTTTATTTATTCTCTCACCTCAGGTACCACCCCATCACGACTGGCTGTCTGCCCAGTCAGTTTGAACTATCTGACCAGAGGAGGAGGAGGAACAGTTTCTTGAACAAAGTATGGGAGCTTTACTTTATATTTCTGTGGTTTCACTCTGTTGTGTTGTGATTGATAGGTTTATTTACTTTTCTTTTTTTCAAGTCCTTTTATTGGGGTTTTCAAAGTTGATATACAACTAAAACAGGCATGAAAATAGAATTTCTTAAACCAATGTATAGAAAATATTGTTTGAAAAAATAAAAATACCCCAAGGGGTAAGTTGTCAACCATGTTTAGCATGGCAAAGAAGTTTACAAAATCTATGTTTCACAGATAATCTCATGGGGAAAAAAAGAAAGAAATCAAAATTAAAAGACATAAACAGATATTTTAAACAAAAATACAGACGGGACTGTTAGATGTCACAGTGTTAGTAATTAAAGTAGTTATGGGTAGTGGAGACAAAAACGGTAAAATAAAGCTATGCCAATGCGTGTGCGTGCATCAGTGCTCGTACTTCATGTACTTCCTGTACTTCCTGTACAACTCAGTGTCTTACTTGGGCCACCCCAGTAAAAAAAAGTCTAGACACGCCACTATCTATACTGCGTTTATTAGTAGGCCTAACTATGGCTTACAAATAGCCAACATATTGCTGAATAAAAAGTACAATATTTGCCTCTAAAATGTTGCCTCTGAGTAATTGTACTCAGTTACTTACTCCTCCTATAGATACTCTCTCCTCTTTTAGTTTCCAATTTATGATGAGAACACTGTGTACCAGTGATTACATAGATGATTTTATCAGTTAAATTGATTGTGTGTCAATGGGAAGCAGAAAATGTGAGCTGTCGGTGTCATTTGTTAACTACTGCGCAGCAGACAAAAAAAAAGCATCATTTACACTGCCACAATGAGCAATGAGTATTGGCTATAAAAGATTCCACTTGTCATCCTCAGCCACCTAATTCCATTTCACACACAGATCAGTTGTATCAGTGGCAGCTCGTCCTCATTTAAAACCATTAATGACTTTCCTGCAGAGAATTCAGTAGAATGGATGTGATTATTTTGTCCTCTTTTGTGTGTGTGTGTGTGCGTGTCCAATTTATTTGCTCACATATCAGTTTGAAGTAAGTGTTTAATTATTGTGTTGTTTGAGCCGCGCTACAGCGTGCTCTGTCAACATTTGTACTGAAATGAATGATGAAAGATTTTGCATATAAAAATCTCATATTGATATTGGCCTCTTCTTTGGTATCTGTTCAGAGAGATCCTAATTGTTATTCATCATCATTTACCTCCATCTCATACTCAGATCAGTGGAGGCAGTAGTAAAGAGGATGGGGAGGTGGGGAGTTGAGAAGGGGGGGGGGGGCTAATGATGGCAAACAAGCTACAGCTGGGCAAACAGAGGAGGCACATTGTGCCAGCCATCTAATGTGTCACTGCCTCCCAGTGGTAACTACCCATGCTGCATGACTTATGCGTCTTCCTTCAACCTTCAACTCATTTTTAGTAACTCTGAGTCATGCATATTTCGGGAGCTTGAAAGATGATTCAAGATGAAGAGTAGAGTAGTTTTCATTGCCAATGGAAAAAGTAGAGCATTTGTCTGAGTCTGTACTCATCAAACCTCTGAGAATTACACACAAAGAGCAATTTGGGAGTGAAAAGAAGTCACATCTCCTTCTCTTTTGTCATGGCTGCAGAGCCAAGGCAAGACAGTGAAGAATAAGACCACATTTATCAAGTGACTTACAGCAAAGTCTAGACAGAAACTTTAATGTAATCACACCATTAACCCTTTGAGACCTGGATCAACATCTTCTGCCGGGTTCAGACGCCTTTCAGTAGCTTGTTGACCTTTTCAGACTTTAGCAAATTGGTTTGATTTCTTTTGAAAACATAGGAAAGCAATGACCAACTTGGCAAGACACACACACACACACACACACACACACACACACATATATATATATATATATAATCAGACAGGAGTTTGTACAGCAATGGTTTTAAAGGTTGAGTTTGAAAGCTTTTGACGGCTGCTCTCTTGCAGCCATCAGCTGCTAAATGGAACAGACGCTTTAAAATTGACCCATTATCTGTGTCACATGAGATGCCTTTTGTCATCTCAAGACATATGCTATATTCGTGGCTATATACATGGAAAAAAATAAACACAATAACACAAAAGTGACATCAGCTGCATGGAAAATATAACTGTTCATTCATTGTTACAGGGAAAAAAAGCACAAACAAGACACATAAGGTGAAAAACGGGAGGCTTAATGTTACTTTCCGGCAGAATACAATTTTATATTTTAAATTAATTTTCGGTAGTCCTCAGAAGAGTATAATTATCTCTACACAGACCACTAGCACCAGCTCCCATTTTGATGAGTTTCTATTTGGTTATCCCTTTCAAGATCATTCATTTTAGCCGGAGATGTAGCTCTTTACTTTGATCCATGTCCTTGGGCAGAGAAAACCCTCTCACAAAACCTAAAATTGTTTGGGCAGATAATAAAATGGCTGCATAAGATGAAGGGATTCTTGTTTCACTGGGGGGGATTTTCGTGAGTCTATGTTACGCTAATGTATTAGGAGAGAAAGGTTACCTCCCTCCGTGTTTCAGCCCATTTCAACCAGATTCTACCTCTCTGGATACAATGGAGAACGCTGCAATGATAATAAACTGTACACACAATTTAATTAGCAGCGGGATTATACTCTGATTTCATTGAAACTCGTCTTTTCTGACCTAAACCTTTTATTCAAGGACATCCAAATGAGGCAAACATGTGAAGTGGCCATGCATAGATCACTATGCTGTGTAATTTGTGGCTGTTTAAGCCTCTCTGTAATAAAACTTTGGGCATCTCTGCTACAATCCATCAATGTAAACTAAGTGTGTCCTGGTCTTGTGCCAATTCTTTCTTTGTAGCACTCAGACAGTTCGTTTGATAACCGGTTCCCAGAAAATTAATATTTGAATCGATGTACTCAATTCGAACTGCAAGGCCTAATTGGTATTAGAAGTGATAGCTACAAATGTTGATTTGACAGATATTGATTATCTAATGAAATTATGGCAACGAGGCCAGTCAATGTGAAAAGGGTCTGTGGATAATGTAAAAACACAGCACAGCTGTGCACTCAGAGGAATCATCCAAAACCTGAGTTAAATTTAGTTTTCTCTCTGCTAGAGCTGGTCAGAGTGATACCTTACAGGGAAAGGCAGGGACATATCAAAAATACATATTTTTTTCTCTTACCTGTACTGTTATTTATCTCTCTGGATTGTTTTGGTGTGAGTTGCAGAATGAAGCAGATATCAACCGTCGAGATGTCGTCCTTTTCTCCAAATTAATGGAACTAGGCATCACTTGGACCTGTAGGGGAAAATTAAAACTATGTTACAGAGAAAAAAATATATATTTATACATTTACTTTAATTGATTTTATTTTTTAACACTCTCTTGAGGTCATTTTCTTGTTTGTTTTTATTTTTGCTTTTCTTTTTTGCTATTTATTTTTAGATAACATTTTACAAATTTCTTTAATTTTTTTGGGCAGTTCATGTGAAGTTGCTCATTGCCTTCTCTCCATGATTTTGAAAGTAATCAAGCCAATTTTTTCAAGTTTCAAAGGGTTCATTGACTCTGATTTTGCTCAATGTCTATTGTGATTGTTCACCATTATAATGCTGTCTTTATGGCTGGACACAGGCTCAGAGACCCAAAGAGTCAGGGCCCCCTGGCCTCATAATGCAAAATTTCATTCAAATTAACACAATAAACAGCCATAGGGAGATGCAAAATAACAATAGAGAGACACTAACAACTTAAAAAGATCACAAAGGGACATGAAACAACCCCCAGGAGACACAAAATGACCACAAAGAGACAGAGAGAATCCACAAGGACACAGAACACAACCACAATGAGAGGCAAAATAACAACAAAGAGACACTAACAACTAAAAACAGACACAAAATGACCACAGAGGGACATAAAACAACCATAAGGAGACACAAAATTACCAACATTGACACAAAATCATCGACACTGACACAAAATCACCTCAAAGACATAAAACAACTACAAAATGACACAAATAACTACAGGAAGACACAAAAAACCCCCACAAAGTCTGTGTGTCTTGCTCCTGTGAGTTGGTGGGGCCCTTTGCTTTTCTGTCTCATTGTCTGTCCATGGCTGTCTTGTACTGTGTTTGTACTCCATACCACAATATGTGTTCAAGAGTAAATAAATCTGAATAGAAGTAAAACTAACTTGACTTGTATGATGCTCATTCAGTATGTTTGAATTGCCGGGATAACAGCGTGAACCAGAGATCTAGAGGCGCCTGACACCATGAGGTCCAAGATTCAGAAATTTATGGACCTTTCATTTCTGCAGTTCAACGCACCCACAGAGGGCTGCAGGCAAAACATAAATTCTATGCATGTTGCTTTAATATTGTTCATTGTGTCTGAAGGAAGTAAAATCACTTTTAGGGGTGAATACAGGGATGAACATCAGGCAGCTCACTACTGCTGCATTGGCATATACTGCCCTCTAGTGGCTAAATGCTTTTTTGTCTCACGCGTCCCCAAAGAGTGGTACCACCTGTAGAGGGCCCCCTTGTCAAAGTTATTGTATCTTACTTCTCCTCCTGTTACTCTGTCAGCAGATCATGCAGAATGATAGAAATCCTGCATATCTGAAAGCAGACAAACACTTTGCATAACCTGACTTGTTGCACACAGTGAAGAACTGCTCAGAATTAGAGCATGTAATGTGACAATGTAAGGAACGGAGGAAAAATTTCTCTCCCCGAGCAGCCGGAGCAGATGGCATTTCATAACCAATCACCATTTCAGATTCTATTGCCCAATCACTTTTACATTTATATGTAAAGTAGCTTACTTTTCAAGCAGATCAACAGATGGCTTGAAATGTATGCCTGGGGACGCTTATGTAAAGACTTAGTGATTTCTGTTCCTCGTTTCAAACCGAAAAACAGATTTTAAAAATAGCAGTTGGAGGCAATGTGCAGGCGTCAAGACACATGATGTGATTTTATCTTGAGACAGCAGGGAGGGTGTGGTGTTTAATGACTAGAAATATTGGCTGCTGCACAGGAGAATGGAGGCGTTTTCGTCTTTTTGTTGTTTATGAACATTTTATTATTTCATTCATAACTCAAACAGACAGGAATACTTGGGAGGATTAGAAAAGATTAAACAATAAAGGCTCCTGGAGCCGAGGACTCCCTGAGTGAAAGAATTTTCCAATAGTGCAGCATGTATTCAGATGCTTTAATATAGTACCAGTAGTGTAATATAAAAAATAGTCCCTTGTGAGTAAAAGTCATGGCATGGAAAAGGTTACTGAAGTAAAAGTATGCAAGTTTTCTTTTTTAGTGAAATGCACTTCAGTGAAAGTACTCGTAGTTCATTGCTTTTTAAAAAATGACCTTGTACCTTGTTGCAAAATGAGTAATATTATTAATATTATTACAGATGCATTTATGTGTAAGTTGTTATTTTCCTAGTCAGCATTGATTTGCAGACCAAAAAAATGTCAAAGTTCAAGGTTAAAAGGGAGCTAACTTTGGTTGAAATGTGGTTACTTTTAACCACTGTTTAAAAAACATTTCATTACATCTTAAACAGGGTTTCTACAGGTTTCAGAAACTGAAATTTAATGCTTTTTAAGACCTTTTCAAGATGTTTTTTTAAATCAATTTTGGACAAAACATTTTTCTATTATTCAAGCATTGCCGGTAAGCATAACCTTAATTAGAATTACAGTTTTATGAAGGAATAATCTACAGTTTCCCAACAGATAATTTCATGTATAAAGTACACAGACAGTATTGGGTTCAGTGGTAGGTTTAAAGATTTGAAATGTGGACTTCAAAACAAAAATGCTGGACTCATTTTGAAAAAAAAAGAAAGAAATTAAAAGCTGGATAAATGAAATTAGATAAAAATGTAATTAAGAAATTAAGACCACACAAATTTAAATTTAAGACTATATAATGACTTTTATTATTTTTGCGTTTGTTTGTTTTGCCTTTTTTTAACAGGACGGCTTATGAGTGAAAGGAGAAGAGAGAGGGGATGACATGCACCAAAGCTGGAATCAAACCTGGGTCACTGCAGCGGAGATGTAGCCTCTGTACATGGGGCATCCGCTCTACCAACTGAGCTACTGGGCACCCCAACATTCCAGTTTTTTAAAAACATTCAGCCTATTTTTATCTCCACATTGACTTATTTTTTGACTGTAAATTACCAAATCTATGCTTCCTGGGTTTATTTCTAGTGTAAGTCAGTCCTAAATCTTATTATAATACAACTAAAAGTAGATATGTTAAATTAAGTTCGGCTTCCTTTTCCTCTGTACCAGTCCCACATTTCTACCATATCTAAAGAGGTTCTGGTTGATAAAAACACAAAGAGAGCAGAGGATGACAAATGAACACAAACGCTTAAAAACCTCATACAAATGAGTTGTTCAATCATTCAGCAAACTCTGATTAAAATAAGAACTCTCACACATTTAATGGTCCTTTCCTTTGGTTTAATAAAACAATACTGCAAGAGACTCACATCGAATCTGACTACAAACCAGCTCTACATGGAAACAACTCCTCCCTGACTGGAAAGTGACAATGTTTCCAGGATTTAGGGAAAGTTGAGTTGTGACGTGCTACATATCCTTTGTGTGCTACATCCATTACATTTGATCCAGTCCTGTGACCATCAGAATCTCTTTATATCAGAGTTCATTCGTGCTGAACAATGCACAAAGTTACTCTAAACCCCCTTGATAAGTAATAAAAGGATTTATTAAATTCACTGAGCTAAGAAGCCACATCTCTCATGTGCTTGGTGAAAGTTAGTTAAGGCTTTTTTTGATATATAAAAGTAAAATGACATCATTTAGCTATGGCATGAAAAGTGTTTGTCTGAAGCAGAGCAGAGTCCACTGAGGATCATTGACGTACCTTCACTGAACAGTTATACAGTCATTAATAAGCACTATATCCAAAATACTTCTGTTAAAATTGTAGAGTAAAAGCCCAACTGGTTTCATCTGTACATAGCACTCATGCATTCACATTGTGTGCTATACATTCTCTTTATCATGCACTGCACTTTCGCTGACATGCGAGGGACACAGCAGAGTCACGAACGTAAATAATGTCGTGGTAAAACAGGATAAGAAATTTCATCCTTGCTTAAAGGTCCAGTGTGTAAGATTTAAGGCGATTTAGTTGCAGCTAGCAGTGAGCATTGCCTATTGCAACCAGCCAATATCCACCCAGGGCCCCAATGGGAGGGGAAAAGTTTGGTTTTATATGCATTTTTTATTTTTCATTTTTTACTTCTAAGTAATAAGTGCAATGACTACACTAACATTGGCTGGATACATTGGCATAAAGATGGAACTTTTTATTTAAAAAAATCTGGGAGCTTTTTGAGGCCTCTCTCACCCTTAAAGGTGCAAACTGGTTTAGTCCGCCCCTGAATTAGTCTCTGAATGCAGCAAGAGCGGAGCGAGTTGCTTCTGCTGGAGCACCAATGTAGTAAACAGATATAGACTGTCATGTTTTTCCACAAAAAAAGCTAATTGAGAAACTGAAAAAAAGAAAAGAAAAAAGTTAAGGGAAAGAGGACAAAAAAATGAGATGCCTGAGATGGACTTGGATCAAGAGAGGAAAGGCGGGGGACCCACAGAGACTGCTTATGCACAGAGCCAAGAATTTGGTGCTACGCCCCTGGGCTCTCCCACCACATACAGTAATTATGTGCGCTTACCTTTTTCTCAGACAGCTTAAGATCTAGATATTCAGGAGATTTTTTACCAGAAGCCAAATTATCTTCAGATGTCTCTTCCTCTCCTAAACCAAACTCTCCTGGAGATTAAAACTGTTAAAAACAATGAATAAAGGAGCGCCCAGTAGCTCATGTGGTCACTACATCTGTTCTGTCAAATAAAGGCCCAAAGGCCCCAAAAAATATCTTAAAAATAAATAAATAAATAATCATAAAAAAAGCAATTTCACTTCTTACTGGTTATGTTAGCCTTTGCACATTTTTGGGGGGGATTTTTTTAGACATCCTATTTGCATTTTTATTTATTAAGGTATTTCATTTCTGTTTGCATTCTCTTATTTAACCTTGTTTTTGCTCTCTGTAGTAGCCCTGGGACTAGACTACCACTTCATTAGTGTGTATTTTTATTCTTATGCTTAGACTTTCTATCTCTTGTGTATGTGTGTTTTGTTTTTGTTTGCAGTGTGTAATAAGGTACTGGTGCCTAAATATCCCTCGGGATAATAAAGTACCAATCCTATCTTAAAACATTTTTTTAAAGAGTTTTTCCAATGCTCTCGTTGCAGATGGGCTGCTTACTATGATGGCAAACGCAATTGTCCTATCTAGAGCCAGTGTTTGGTTTGTCTGTTCAGGGCTACTGTAGAAACATAGCGAGACAGAAGAGGTCCTGCTCCATATGAAGATATAATCGGCTCATTCTGAGGTAACAAAAACATCACTTCTCTTATTATCAGGTGATAGTACATTAAAGAAATGTTAAAATATTCCATTTCTTTCAATATATCTCCCTAAATGCTACACACTGGACCTTTAACAAATAAAAAGATCTTCAATAGCCACAACAAACAACTTATTCGTTTAGCAGAATCAGTGTCTTCTGACATGCACAAAGGAGGTGTAACACAAAATACAGTGTCACTGAAAATGCAGTTTATAGTTTGTGCAAACACTCTTCCTTCACTTTACACCGACTTCCTCCTCAAACGAGGCAACTCCCGGAGGCTGTGCCCGGGTGACAGCGTGCTTCCTGGGGAGGAGAGTCCGGTGTTGTCCCTGGACCCTGGCGAGCAGCCCTGGATCCTATAGGAGACTGAGTTATAGTAAATAGAGTTGATATGGCAGCCGTGGTGTTCACTGTGTGACATAAGAGGACTATCACAAATCCCCAAACGGTAGCACACACAGGAGCAGAGGGAGCTGAGGCTCGACTCCGGCCTGCGTCTGCCAGCCTTGATCTGAAAATGCATCCTGTGTCTGCAGGGGCTTCGCGGTCTCTCCTGATCTTCCGCTGGGGAAGCGATGAGGTTTGTGCGGCTGGTTCCTTCCTCCATCGGGAGGAAAAGCGTACTGTGGCTACGGCTGTGCACCACGTTGCTCCTGTTCCTCTCCCTGAGGCTGCCTCTGCTCTGGTCCCCTACAACATGGACACCCAGAAGGCCTCTGTCCCTCTTCAGCGACGCCCTCTCTTGAGCATCCCTCCGCTCATCCTCAGTGTTCATAGTGAGGAAACGAAGCACCACCAAGTTCAGGAAAGCCCCGATGACAGTCAGCCCCACCAGGATGTACATGAAGCTGAACGCAACGTAGGGCGTCTTCTCCTGGAGGTCCTCCTTTTTCTGCAGGGCCACAAAGTCCCCGAAACCAATAGTGGTGAGCGTGATGAAGCAGTAGTAGTACGCGTGGAAGAAGCTCCATCCCTCAAAGTGGGAGAAGGCTGCAGCTCCAACACACAGTGTACCAATGCAGGACAGGAAGCCCACCAGGACCATGTTCTCCATGGACACCTCAGTGCGCCGACAGCCCAGGCACTGCTTCACTTTGTGTAGGAGATAGCGGACAAATGTGTTCATCCTCTCTCCCAGGCTCTGGAACATGACCAAAGTGAGAGGGATTCCCAGTACAGCGTAGAACATGCAGAAGACCTTTCCTGCATCTGTGCCTGGTGCAGCATGTCCATAACCTTAATGCAGAGAGATGCAGTGAGAGGTGACGCATACTGTAGCAACACAGCATGGATGTATTGTCATTTTTTAATTAGTCTACATGTAGAAAAATTTTTAAAAAGACTAAAATAAAAGCTACATTGTAACAGAGTTTAATAAACATCATCCCTAATCTCTAAAGATAGAGGCATTACATCAACTTACCAATGGTGGTGATGACTGTTATGGCAAAGTAAAAAGATCCAGCAAATTTCCACTGTCTCCCGGCGCGGTGAGGCTCAGCTTGCAGCACCACTCGCTCGATTTCGCGGTAGTCGTCCTCGGAGAAGCGGTACTTCTTCTTCATCTCGCTGCGCTTCTGCTCCAAGATGCGCCTACGGGAGCTCTCCGACTCGGACTCCAGCGCGTCAAACACCGCGGCGCCGACCAGCAAGTAGGAAAACATGCAGAGGATGAGCGACAGGGTCCGCACGTTTTGCTTCTTCATCCTCGGCGTCGGCGTGGAAAAGTCGGGGAGCAGATAGTCACAGGTGGCACTCTTCCCCTCAGCGTAGACTCCACATTGGTGTTGCAGCCTGTTGCGTGAAACGTAGTAGCGGGAGAGGCGTGTGGAAGGATAAAACCAGGATGTTAGCGGGTTTAGGTGTCTTGTTTATGTAAAAAGGCGCATATCCTGCTGTGCGCATTGAGAGCGATCGATGCTCTCGACACTGTCATCTGTTTAAGCAAGTCCTCGGCTTGCCTCCTCGCATGCGCAAACGGGTCCCAAATAAAAAGCTGTGTGTAATGTAATGTGTGAATAAGACACATAGTAAGCTTTGGCTCCTGTGCTCGGTCTTCTGATCGCAGCTGTATGCAACAAGTGAAGTCCCGACTCGACCCGGCAGATACCAATCTGACATGAGGAGGGGGGTTCAGCACCGCGGACAGCGACCAGCGGGGGTTCACCGTTGATTTGGCCTCCAAACTGCGCATCCGAGGTGGAGACATCCAGAGACTGACAACCAGAGTTTGTGCTGCCGTACACACCACAATGCTATATTAAAATATGTAAGTTCTCGATCTGGAGCTAACTATTTAATTGTCTGTCTATCTATATTGAACTAGTTAGTGTTAATTAACACAAGTAACAAAAGACCAAATCAGTGGATGAAAAGGAATTGCATTAACCCCATAAAAAAAAAATAAACACACCACATAGTAGCAAGACACAGAGTTTTCGGTCGTTTTTGTGTCTCTTTGTGGTAATTTTTTGTCTCATAACTTTGTGTCTTATTTGGTTGCTTGTGTCTTTGTGGTTGTTTTACTCAGTCTTTAAAGTTATTTTTTGTCTCTTCTTGACTGAGTTTGTTTTGCATTTTTGGGGGATTGTTTTCAGAATCTTTGTAGTCATTTTGTGTCTCTGGTTATTTGTATTATTTTGCTTAGTTTTTGAAGTTATTTGGGAGGTTGGTTTTTTTTCCCTCGTCATTTTGTATTTCTTTGAGGTAATTTTGTGTCTTATTGGGTCAATTTGTGTCTCTTTGCAGTTCCTTTGTATCTATTTTTGGCCAGTACACAGTACAAAATAAATTTAAATCCAGAAACCATGGATCAAAAGAACCATCCAAAAACTTGGACGATTATAAGGCAACAGGTGACAGTAAGAAGACATTTTTAAAAATACTAAAGTGCACAAGTTAACAGAGTTGATGGGCACCACATTTCACTGGAGCTGTACCGTGTATAATTCCCCGGGTTGATTAAATAATTGATTAATTGAATTTGACGATACCAATGATATCATTATTGTGATTTTTTTGGGCCATTATAATCATGCAAAAATCTGATATTGTGCCAGCCCTGTTGCCAATACAAAATACTGATAAGTATTATTACACAAATTTAAATATAAATATAAACATATGTATTTTCATGTTAACTAGTTGGAATTGTAAGAAAGCCAGTCAATAAAAGTAGGCTTTAAGAAGCAATATTTAAAAACAGAACAACAACAACAATAAAAAAGACAGTGATTTTGTCACTCTGAGTTCCTTTGGCAACAGTTTTGATGCCTGAACTGCAGAAAATATCCACATGTACTGCTCTGTTTCCTCGGATCATTGTTGTTCAATGATTTCAGATTCACGTGTCTGTGTGTGTGTGTGTGTGTGTGTGTGTGTGAGTGAGTGTGTGTGTGAGTGTGTGTGAGAGAGAGAGAGAGAGAGAGCAAGAGAGAGAGAGCATGTTGCTGTAGTGGTTAAATAAACCAAATTGCTACATCAGATACTTCTGGAAACCTACTGTAGGTGACGCTGGTTGCCATGGCTACTCCTATCAGAAGCACAGACTTGACAGTGAGATTGAAGCTAATATGTTAAGCATTAAATGGTGATGTTGCAACATCAAGTGTCATGATTGAGGCTGGATTTTTCTAGTCAAACATGATGAGAAAGAACAGAAACGTGACGCAGTTGTATTGGATAAAAAGTGAGGAGAAGCTTCCTCCTGATGTCACAGTCGGTATCAGAAGCAGCAGCGGGGTACTGCAGGTGGATTGTTCTTTTGTTCCTCTTAAACAGAGCAACCTGCTCTCAGCGGCCCTGTTTTTGTGTTAAGTGGCTAAATCGGCGCACTTGCATCCCTGTTGTGATTCAAACCAGCTCTCCATAAATCAATTACATCTCAGCTGATAAGAGAGGAACCTGGAGCCCTAACAGCCGCCCATCAATCCACACAGCTTGTATTCACATCCTTTTCAAAGCCCAAGGACCTGGAACAAAGTGAGGAGGCCCATCAATCCCCATCAGGCCTGGGCTTAAGGATAAGTATTTCGACTCAAAGAGATGCTTCATTGATTTTGTTTTTCGCTGTCTCTGTTCTCTGGCCTCTCTGTTACATTTCATTATCACACGCACACATATTACCATGTCATTTACCAGGAACAATGAAAACAAATGAAGTGGATTATGGATTATTCTCGCTGATAATGCCTCTGGCTTTTTTACTATTGCATGTTTATAATATCAAATATTAGCATGAAGGTACAGGCTTAAAGGTGCAGTGTGTTGTATTTAGAGGGATATTTTGGCAGAAATGGAATATAATGTAATAGGTGTGTTTTTTAGTGTATAATAACCTGAAAATAAGAACTGTTGTGTTTTTGTTACCTTAGAATTAGCCGTTTATGCTTCCATAGGGAGCTGGTCCTCGTCTTCGGTGTCTGCTATGTTGGGTGTCGTACTGGGGGTTAAAGTGGACCCGCAAAAAGCCTGGAATGAAAAATTTGGTTTTGTTAATAATGTTTTCAGTAATTACTATAACTAGATTAAAAGTACAAAAGAATAAATCAGTTGAAAGATAGTGGAAGCTCTCAGAGGCCAATCTTACCCCTTTAGGGGATATTTCGATATTTTCAACCAGCTTTGTCTCAAAACAATGTGGGATGTATGTGTAGATGAACTGTGGTAACCTTCTCATCATCTAACCACTGCCTAGATATCCCTCCTCCCCCCACAGCGAAACTGCGGCAGTTTTGCTGGCTCTCGGGCTGTTGCTTAAACTACAGGCTGTACTTCCACATTTTCGTAGTCCCTGCCACTCATGCAGACCGACCCGCGCCCCTCCGATGTATCGTTGCATCTCATAATCCTATTTTATTTTTCACTCCCCCTTTGTGATATATATTGCTGACCAAAAAAGCATTTGTCCTTTTTTAAATGTCATGAAATCACAAAGACCTCGTCAGTGTCTGTGGTGATGCTCAGAATATGCAGATGGTGCAAACAGCATTTTTAAAGATGCACATGGCACCATGCGGAGAAAAGAGGGCCTTGTGCCCGAAGGCACATTTCTCCACTAAATAAAGCCTATCTGCCAATTCTGCAGGAGGGAAAAATGCAAATCTGGCAAAATCCTGGAGGAAGGCTTATAGAAATTAAGCTCCTCTGTAAAAGCCAAACTTTTAGGAGTGAAAGGTGGTCTTTAGCAGTGAACAGCAGCTGTGCTTTGACAAGGATAGGGGAAAATTACAGGGACAATACATGAGTGCAAGATAAGGAAGCAGCTTGAAACAGAGAGAGGATTTGTGTGCAGATGAACCTGAGCAGAGCAGTGAGCAGAGAGAAGACAAGGACCTGCAGACGCAGAGGTATGAACGGTTGTGAATTTAACTGCAAGGGGTTTAATTAAGATAATGATCTGCTGACTTCCTTTGACTCAAGGATTTGATGACTTAGGACACATAGCAGAGTTTGAATTTGCAGTTTAGGAGAGAAAAGGCCAGTGTGCTGCATCCAAATCTGATAAAGGAATTAAAAAAGTGAAATACCAATTATGCACTTCTTAAATTAAACATTTTTTCCTGTTTATCCTCAAATTCCTTTATGCACCATTAAATACTCTATAATGATGAGCATGTATGCAGAGCTTATCGAAGAAAGGGCCTAAATAAATGTAAACACATTTTTCTAAATTAATACTTAAATTTAAAATGAAGAATTGAACAAAAGATCTGAAATTGGTTCCAGAGTTGCCACCTGAACGTAATTAAATATAAAGTTACTCCAACAACAAAATGTTTTAACAGCTGGGATAAGGAAGCTTTCTTGACATGATAAAATGTGCCGCAGCCTTGCAAAAAGTAGTGACAAGTAGGAGATACACTGCATGCTTTATGGAAGTAAACTGAACCTCCTCAGAAATACTTTCACTAAGCATGACAAGAGACCATGAATAAAAATGTTTTACCTGTCAGAGCAGATAAGTAGTTGCCTTCATCTGCAGAGGAGAACATACCAGGTAAGACAAGTGAGAGTGAGGATTATCTCCTCAGATGGCAGAGTTATATTTGGTGTTGTGGTGCAACACTCTGAGGCCTGTCTGCTTTATATCTCCTACCATCATGTTGAAAAGTCACTTTATATTTATTACTTTTTGTATAATTTTAGAGGTTGGCTCTAATTATTTTCTCTTTCCGTTCTTGCAGTTTATTGAAAATAAAAACCCTTGTCTCCATTCATCTGTTTGCTTTATCAGCAACTATTTCCTCAGCAGTTTATGTGACTGCTTACCGTTGATTTACATTTTCTCTTTTACATACCAAATCATATGGAAACAAAACACATTTTGCAACCCGATGAGATCTGTTAAATTATGATACCACTAAAAGGTTTTTTTTTTAGGTTAGTCAGTAAGTTTATGTTACACTTTTCACCAGCAAAGTAAAAGACTGTGCAACAAAAAACAGACTAATGTAGCTTAATAAAAAGTCCAAAAGTCCAAACAACAGTAACATTAAACTAGAGTGTATTTATATGACTCTCTGCTTCTCTAATGTTCCAATAAAACAGAATACAAACCACTTAATTTGAGGAGTGCACAAAGTCTCATGTTACTGCGTTTCACAAATAATCTCAACTGATTTTTATGCTTGTTTCATACGACTCTCACAATCATTTCTTCAAATTAGCAAATATCACAAAATATCACAGTGCAGAAATACAAGGTAAAAGTCATGCATTTTGTCGTGCACACTTTCACTTAGTAAAGGTACCAAAATATGTAGTATCAAAATGTACTCAATACTTCTACTTATCAAAATATACCTCACGTACCAAATGTAAAAATGCTCATTTTGCAGAGTAGCCCATATCAGAATAATGAATATTATGCTATTGGATTATAATTATAGGATGCATTATACATTATTTTAATGTTGCAGCAGGTTTGTATGTTATCATACAGCGGATACGATAAAACTTTACGACCAACAGCACTATGCTTAATGTGTGGCAACATCAAAAAATAAAATGAAAAAAAAAAACGTACAATGTCAACATTTTCTTCTGCCGACTGGAGTGCGCACACACACTATTGTAACTCTGAATCAAACATGTAAATAAAGCAAAATCAGTCTTACACACACAAAGAAAAGGCAGTAAATTTTTATATATATTTTTTGTCAGCCTAAAACTGTTATTTTGGAGAGTTACAACCAGCAATGCTGCAGTGACGCTCCGTTTACATAGTTTAAAATTGATGGTAAAATAGATGTTTAGCGACAGATTTACACATTTCTAAAATAGCTTAGGTTTGGTAAACCAGTTTGAAACTACTAACAAAGAAGTTGGGAAGGACTTTGCACAAAAACATAGCCATGAATTTCACAAATAACTGGTGCAACCCGGGTGAACAGAATTCCCCGAGATGACCCTCGACTCCTGCCACCCGGATCCTGCAGGATAAACTACAGGAAGCAGGAAGCTCCAATTTACAGGAGGGGAGGTCAAGTAGTAAGCTCAAACTAAAGTCATGACATTCTTGTCAAATCAACAACAAACACAGGCAGACTGGGTTTACATAACTATCATAATCTCTGTATTAACAAATATTTCCATCTGTATTGAACTCGCTGAGAACGAGGCATCAGGGGATCCATTTTAAAAAGCAAAGGCACTAAATAGCAACAGCAAATACTGGATGCCTGCAGAGCTCGCTGGTTTCCACAGTAACTAAGACCAAAAATAGAAACCCACACCAGCGGCCATTCAAGATTGAATCCCCCTGTGATAATACACGATTCTATTTATA
The DNA here is from genome assembly GCF_026936395.1 of Plectropomus leopardus. Lineage (NCBI taxonomy): Eukaryota > Metazoa > Chordata > Actinopteri > Perciformes > Serranidae > Plectropomus > Plectropomus leopardus. Next base: position 12,227,453 of record NC_142184.1, on the reverse strand, counting down.
TCTTCTAATGGTGAAATATACCCCCTCGTATTTATGCATCTGTCCAATTACTGTCAAAGGATGGACATCATGGTCAAATTATATGTTCACGCCTCTGAATCTTTCTTTGTGCTGCTGGTGCCGACAGTATGAAACTGAATCCGACTCATCTTACTGACGATATTATACATGACTGAGAGACACTTCTAATAAGAACTCAGGCTGGATTATTGGATACATTGGACTTTGTGTTTTTTTTTGTGTGTGTGTGTGTGTGAGAGAGAGAGTGTTTGTGTGTGTTTGTGCGTGATTGGCTGCAGTTTTTCTAAAGGTTGTAACATAGACATGCTGTCTTAAATTTTATAGACATAATGGAAGATCTGCTTTGAGTACAGATTTGAGAGCGGATTTCGGGGGAGACCCAAGGGACATGTCCCCATCAGTATTTAAAACGTGCATTTTTCCTAAACATGAATTCTGAAAAAATCAAAGACATTTACACCATAAATTGAAACCAAAAAGACATGATTAGGTGCATGACAATTCCCCAGTGCTCAAAAAATTCTGGTTGTTTTTCTGTATAATAAATGAAAATAAATTAAATTATTACCGGTATCCTTAGAGAGATAAGATAACACAGTTTTCTTTTTTTTAGATCTCTTTATACTATCAATGCACAGGTTTTCTGCAGTGTTTGTGATGTGACGTGATTTACAACATGATCTCAGTCGCCTCAGCGTGTCTGGGTCAAACAATGAATGCAAAAGGGGAAGAGCAATATGTTGCACTGCTTCCACTTATCGCAATGTCTGATGTGATTTCGGGTGTTTGTTGATTGGTTTTGTTGGTTGGTTAAATGTTGTTTTGAATTTTGTACGGCTAATGCCCTGGGACGCAAAGGCAAATTTCAGATTTTTTTCCTGACAATAAAACCAATCAAATGTCATATTGTTCGTGGGTATGTGCACTCATATAAACTGCAAAAATATCCCCACAGTTATGTAAATACAATGATTCAACAGCACAGTTGCTGGATTTCTGATTTTTTTTTCTTTAATACTTACAGTAGACCTATATGATATACATGTTATATTATTGACACATTCCCCTGACCTGGATCTGATCTGTGCTTTCTGTCTTCTTTTTAATATATGTACTTAATATATTGTGAGTTTTTTTTTTACTGATGCTTTGCAGTAATGTTGCAAATTGTCCTGCTGTGGGACAAATATCTTACCTTATCTTCATTAAAATCATCAAAATCTAGGGAATCTGTCCTATAAATTTAAATGAGACATTCTGCTCACAGACAGCCAATATATGAAAATATTTTTATATTTATTATTTGTTTATTATTCAATTGGTTACATCAATAGATAGATAACTAATATTGCTATTATTAAAGATTGCTAAATATCAGCACATCTATCATAGTGTTACTGTTGTTTATCCTTATATAACAATCAAGTGAAAGTTTTTCTGTACCTAAGATAGTCTGCCTGACTCATATCAGCTGGTTTGCAGTTTTTATCACCATCAACCAACACAGCAAGTGTGCTACCTTCACTGTCTGTCGGAAAATTGAATTACTTATTAGAAAACACATTAATAACCTCACTAAGCGCAAAACAAACCCAGAGTACACTTGTGTGAATTGTATGATGTATGCTGGTGACGGACCCTCTTTTCTTCCTTATCCTAAACTGTAGCTGCATGGTGATCTTGTGAAGCAGCAATTTAGCATGAGAGGTGTATGATTTCTTACTCTTAAACACACAAAAGCTATGTTTTTAAAGGCTAACTTGGTTTCCGATTAAGGTAATAGTTTTTTGTTGTTGTTTTTTATACACAACGAACTGAACATACCAGGGATTCATGTAAACAGAGAAAAACATAAATAATGAAAAAGTGATATAAAATTAAAATATGGCCACCTCAGTTCATGTGAAATTTATTAAACGCATTATTCTTTACTGCCTATTTATCTTTAAGGCCTTTTATTGTGGTGCAGTTGAAATTCTTGAGAAAAAAGGTTCTAAATCAGGTCTGGAGTCTGCCAATTTCTTTTTGCGGATGTGGAATTTTTTTCCAATAGTAAAAGCAATTGTACACCTCATGACTTTCAAAACACACTGCTTACTGCATCTTTTAAAATTTTGTTAGGGTCTACATTATGACTGTTGTATTTTATCCCTGCACCTGTCTTGTTTCTATTGCTGCTCTGAATAGCTGCATGTTATGCTTAGTGTGTGTTGTTGCTTCATGCTGCGTGCATGACTATTTGTGCTAAAAAGCTATATGTTGTCGCTGTGCTATTGTTTTGCATTGTTGTTTTGCTGTTTCTTGTTGCTTTGCGTGGCTTGTATTCTGACTTTAGAGTTCCTGTTTGTTGTAGCTGTTGTTGTCTTTCTGGCATCCTGCTGCTGTTGTTATGTGAATTTTCTCATTTTACACAATTTAATTGTTTATCCAGTTTTTTCTTTTCTTCTTTTAATTCACAAAAAGCACGAGAATACTCAATATCAAGCCTAAAATTCTTTTTTTTCCCTTTTTTGCTAGACATATTTGATGTAAGATTTTTAAAGAAACCTCCTTAACCTAATTATTAAGAAAAAAAATGTCCCCAATTAGCCAAAGTTTCAGCCACTAGATTTCACCATAAAGCAAAGCCTTGCTTTACAAGAGGCAGAGTAACAGCTTGGAAACAGCAAAAAAATGTGCTGAATTATGACAAATCGGATTATTACTACTTTGAGGAGGAGCACCTGAACGCAGCATCAGCACTGCAGCCGCCAACACCGTCGCTGTCTGACGATGGTAGACTGGAGAGACGGATGGTCAGGGCCGTCCTCGTCTAACCTGAACATGCAAGTGTAACTCTGTTCACGCCCGGTTATAGTGCTAAACCAGGTTAACACGTTCACGCAGCCTCAGCTAGTCACATAACGTTTCTTTCGATGATGGAGGACGACTGTGTGTGTGAGTACGACTCGACCTGGGACACAGAGAGTGATGGAGACGACCCGGCCGGAGAGAGCCAAACCCGTCGGTCATGTCAAGACAAAAACAAATCTGGCTGGTCTTTAAATGTACGTGCTTTGATTACTACACAGCCGATACCATAGCGTGCCTACACCATGTCATAGTGTGTGATCACGCTGACTTGGCCGGGCGTTTGCTAACATTGCTGTGAGGCTAATGATAGCTTTATGCCTCTCTGCTGCAGGCTTGCTAACTAGCCTAGCTAACGTTAGCCGTTGACGTTAGCCTAATGTAAGTGGCTGTACGTGGCTGGTGTTATGCTGAAAAATCTATATAGTATCGCTTACAGGGATAATTATGCACAGTGTGTTATTTCTACTCAAAATGAAAAATGTAAATTAAGTGTTAAGCTTTTTTTTTGGGAGTGAGGAATAGGTTAGCTTGGCCTTAACATGTCAACTTGCACTGTATAACGTTAGCCAGCTTTCTACCGTCATGATAATCAATACAGGCCATTACTGACGATAACGCGATGTGTCATGGTTGTTTTAAATAACCATGCATCGACTTCTATTCATCTGCAAGTTATATAACAACGGGCCGTTAGCTTGAGGTTAATTTTACTTTCACTTTTCTTTGCAGTGGCATCACACGCCCAGAAACATGAGGGCAGCAAAGGACATGCAGAACTACAGAAGAGAATATCCAGTGAGTAACAGCTAACAAATCTCAACAAAATACATCGCATTCACCTCAGCTGAGAGAGGTTAAGTATGTGTTGTTGTTTTTTTTTGACAGAATCTCACAGATGACGATTGCTCAGAAGACAAAATGAACAATTTGCAGTTTTATCTCAATAAGTTCCCCTCTGCTCCTGATGGTAACATATTTAGATATTAGGGCTGCACAATTATGGCCAAAATGATAATCACAATTATTTTGATCGATGTTGAGATCACAACTATTTTTACGGTTATTCATTGATTGTAGGGGTTATTTTTTGCCCCCTTTCACTTCTAAATAAACAGAGCACTGCTTTAACTTCCATGTTGTGCTATATTCCTGCTAGTGTAACAATCATTGTATCCATATAAGACTTAAAAATAAGGTTCTTCTTCTCCGAAATCCATGAATAAAATTGGACCAAAACTTATATCCAAAATTAAACAACAGAGAGCTGCTTTCACTTCGATGTTGTGCTACAGTACTCCTAATTAAAACAACCTTGCATCAAAATGAGACTTAAAACAGGTTTCCTCTACACCTGAATCAAGTGCGTCTCCCAAGAAAACATCCTTTCCGCTGCATTATTTTTTACATTGGTCACAATACCATGACACGCTGCAGCTTCACTGTCATGGATGAGATGATGCTGGACGAGGACTGGGATTCAGTGGTGTAATGTTAGCGGCATTATTCTTTTTGGCCCTCGTGCATTCATCATACTGCACTGTCGAGTGTTTTCAGTCGGTTAAATAAGTTAGTTGTGTTGCTTGCGGCGCTGGCACAAGTCTCGTGCACTGTATTCATATGATTTGTTCTCTCCTATATCCAAAATACTTAAATAGATGATTTTCATTTTGCCCATGCCATGCAGGCCACTGCTGCAGGGCGCAGGCACAGAGGACCCCCCCGCCCCCCTCTAAAGTGGAGCCTGGCTGTTAGTTTAGGAAGTGCTTGATTCGATTTGAAGCAGAGTTTTCTATGAGCTGCGGTGCACGCATTTTTAATGGCTAAATCGCAGCCATTTAATTGTGGAAAGTGTGATTGTGATTACATTTGCATTGATTGTGCAGCCCTTAAAGATTTTCTCTCAATGTATTTTCAGTACTTGGCAAAGTCTGTGTGCATTGACATGATGCTTTCTTTATGATTTGGCACAGATGTCTACATTGAATCATTCCTCAAGGAATGGAAAAATGACTACAAAAGACTAGAGAGAGTTCACTCGTACATTCAGTGGTATGTATTGTTTACGTTTTGTGGTGCATGTTGGCTGTGTCCAGTCGGAGGTTACAGAGCTCAAGTCATCTTACTCTGGTGACCTTGCAGTCTGAAGCATGTTACACATTTCTCAGTATGGAGTTTGTTACTAAAACAAAAAGCAATACCAGGTGTGCTGGTCTTTATTAGTGAAATGCGTGCTCTAAAATTTGCTGGAATGGTCTGCCGCATTATTGATGGTTTCAGGTAGAGATGGTTAAAATCATTGTCAGACAAGCAGCTGTCACTTAAAAAAAGGCAATTGCTTACTATCTGCTATCATCTGCTGCTGTTTCAGTACCCTGCTCAAGTGCTTTGTTCCAAATGAAAAGATCAAGGTAAAAACTGATCTTTGCATACATTGTTGGTGGTTTGATAGATTTATAAATGATCGCTGTTTTTGTGGTCACATCATTTACAGATTCAATTAAAAAAGAAACGATCAAACTGAGACTAAATTCCAGAGGTACCCAGAGTGATGTAGTAATGACAAAGTTGAGCTTTTCTTGCCAATTCAAGATGTTTTATAAGGATGTATTTTGTGAAATCACAGAGTTGTAGGCGGGTTATTGCATCGCAAGTACCTGAGATACTGCCTAAAATGCTGAATTGCGTATTGGCAAGTACACAATTTATTTTAAAAAACTTTTAAGTAGTTTCACACCAGGTTAAAACTGCAGGTGTTCTGGAAATCTGTTCTTTTTGCCTCTCTAAATGAGTAGCCTACATAGCAAGTTATGCTGTTCAGCCACTGCCAAGTGCTGATTTCGAGCGGCAAAGAAGATTTGATTTCCAATAAATAGTGTAATGTCAGCAAATTGCCAGCAATCTTGTAATTTCTATGTTATTCATTCTCTGTATTTATTTGTTCATGATTTAGTTTAACTTGAGCCAGACCATACAACAATGGCAGCAATAATGTCACTCCCATATGGGGTTAGCAGAATACAGCTGTCGTCTTTTAACTTTTTTTTTAACACAGTGGTATCAGATTGGTACTCGGCATCAGCTGATATGCAAGTTCAGGTATCTGTATCAGGAAGAAATAATGGCATTGGAACATCTCTAGTGTTTTGATAGGATGAAGCACTATGAGTTAAGTATATTTTTTTAATTCTATAAAACTTCATTAACTGTTTTTGTGTTGTTTTCCATTGTAAGGCTGTTTCCACTGCGAGAGCCGGGGGTTAATTACATGGCTTCAGAACTCACCAAGAAGGAAATTGAGGTAAGTCCTTAAATGGACACTACAGACAGGTAATTATGCATAAATTAATTGCCAGCAGTGGCTTCTGATTTCTGGCACAACATAAAGCGACACAACTAATTTATTTGACCATTGACATTCATGCCACAAAGTCATACCTGATGAGTGCAACGCCAGAATCAAATGTCATCGAGAGTTGAATGTGTATTTTTGATGCATTGGCTGGAGATGCGTCACATTAGAAAAGCTTCAAACAGCATGTTGAATCACCCCAAAAATGGAACAGTTTCTCTAAAATGACCTCAATCATTGCCTGAGTGTTTCTAAAACAAGCCACAGAAGGTAGATGCATCAGTGTTGCTGCGGTTTACTGGTTTAAGACACCTGCATCTTCATTTGCATGTCATCCCCCCTCTCTGTTGTAAACAGAGTTAGAGGGCTGTTTATCTGCTGACATTTTTTAAAATTAGACATTGGATTGTATTTTGTTAATTTATTAATATATTTTGTCTATTATCATTACTACTAGTCTTAATAAAAAAAACCCTCCGGCTATATTTTAATATACTCAGGTAGTCTGGTTATGGGTAGTCTTTGTCGATAGTTTTCTTTTAAAATGAGTCAACAGAATATTGCTATTTTTTTAACATCACCAGTCTGACCCATTACTTCTTTACTCATACAAGACATGTGTAAGCAACTTTAGCCAAAACTTTAACATTTCCTCAAAACATCGGCTCTTTTATGGACAAAACAAATAAGAAACATAAAGACAAACATTTATTTTACCCTTTCAACCCCCTTTATGTCCCTTTATGTCATACATTCTGACTAGGGCTGCACAATATATGGTCATTGCAATGTCAAACACATCGCGAAAGACTGATCTTGCACTAAAGGATTTTTACAGTAATTTATATCAGTATCAGTAGAAAACAGTACATTAAAATGCAACTTTTTTGCTGATGCATTTTGTGTTCAGTTTAATTTTCAACATGTTCATAAAATAATGAAAGTATTTTCATTTTTTTAATTTAACAATCAATTATGTTAAATTAAAATGTTGCAGCAGAAATGCGAATCTATCTTTAATGTCTGCATATTGCATGTAACATTGTTAAGATATTCTTCATTATCACACGTTTTCCTCATATTGTGCAGCCCTGATTTTAACTTGTTACTGTTCTGTGTGATTATGAAAGTTGTCCCTACACTTAGTGTCTTATAGTTTTGTTTCTACTGTGTTTGCTCAACAGGCGTTCAAGAAGAATGAGGATGCCAAAAAGAGACTAGTCGAGTCCTATGAACTCATGTTGGGCTTCTATGGCATGCGTTTGGTCAACAAAGAGACGGGCGAAGTGAAACGAGCCGATAATTGGAAGGAACGGTTTGGAAATCTGGAGAGGTAATTATGTTATATATCTCACAATAACAATATTGGAGATAAGTACATTTCTGTTTGTAATTTTGTTTTAAACTGTGTGATCTCTCACAGGAATATGCACAACAACCTGCGCATCACTCGCATCTTAAAGAGCCTCGGCGAGCTGGGCTTCAAGCACTACCAGGCCCCACTGGTGCACTTCTTTCTGGAAGAAACTCTAGTCAAGAAGACCCTCAGCAGTGTTAAGCGCAGTGTGCTCGACTACTTCCTGTTTGCTGTCCGGGACAAGCAGAAACGCCGGGAGCTGGTGCGTTTTGCCTACTATCACTTTGAGCCAAAGGATAAGTTTGTGTGGTGTCCCAGAAAGATTCAAAAACAATTCAGGAAGACGGAGAAAAGATCTGATGCCGTTGGGAATGGAGATGGAAAAGATGAAGCTTATTCACGGAGTAAAAGCAAAGACGGAGAAGCAGTCGTGCAACAAAAAGAGGATGGACTGGATAATGTTACGAAAGCTCAGAAAGGAACAGATAAAACAACAAGTAAAGACAAAAACAAACTGTCTGAAGCATCTCCTGAGCCAAAACCAGAGGAGGAGACCGTTGGGAATGGAAACGCAGAGGCAGAGTCCAATAATGAAATTTTGGGGAATGGAAATGACTCTACAGATGATGCTGATGATATGGATCAGTCACCCAGTCCTGAGTCTGAGACAACAAAAACCGAGCCCTGTGCAGACAGCGAGGACACATTAACCAACGACTGGAAGGACACCCCCAAGGAACCGGACAACATTATGCAAACAGATGGGGACACAGACACTGAAAAACCACCGAAGAAGAAGAGGGAAGACAACAAGGTGCTGCCAAGCAACGGCCCTGCTGGGGACGCCGCCAGCGGGCAGATGGAGGAGAAAGCTGGTGCTAATAAAGCCACCGGTCAAACGAGCCCGTCAGCGCAAACCCCCGCTAAGACTTCAAAACATTCACCCTCTCTTTCTTCTGGAAGGGAGGAAAAAATCCCAAGGACTGATTTTAATCAAGTGCCAGATAAAAAGGAGGAGGAAGAAACGTCACAGGCAAACGTGTCGGCAACAAATGGGTCAGCGACAAGCACCGAGAAAGGTGCAGATGAACAGACAAATGGGAAGGAGTCGGAGGATATTGATATGGAATCAAACCCCTCGAGCTCAGACCAAAATGTGGGAAGTTCATGAATTAGCTGGATGATTAGAGAAAATGCATTAATTTGAGCTGAAATGAAATGTAATATAGGGACAGAGTATGACTAAAAAAAGACTCCCTGGGCCTTATTTCTACTATATTTGATGTTTAGATATTGATTCTTTTCACTTTGAAGGAGTATATGAATTAATTAACGCTAAATGTGGGACTGGATGTGGCTCGGTTTCCACGTGGCCATCAGACAATATTAAAGGATGAGGTTGGTGATATTCTGTACATTTGTTATTGTCGACAAATCCCATAAAAAGGTCAAAAACCAGCAAGAGACTCAACACACTACAGACGGTTAACTTGTTAGCAATATTAGCTTGCTGGTTGTCGTGCAAGGGGGTTAAAAAATAAAGCGAACATGAAGAGTCAAAAACTGCAGTTCCTTGAATGGCCACTCGAGGCTGCCTCCAGATGTGAGTTAACTAAACAGCAGAAATAAACATGTTTACAGCCCGATCCAACAAAAAAAAGGTTTTGGTCTCTTTAGCTATTTTCCCCATTTATGAAATCTGTACATTGGATGTTTTTTTTAATTATATATCAATTTACATTTTCTTAATTAAGTGCAGGCCGCTTAGAGTGAGAGGCTGTGTGCCAATAGTGTCCTCTGGTTCTCATTCAGATCCATCCCTCTCTCCTCCACCTTCTTATCCAAATTTAGTCACTTCAGGCTCCAAAAAAACAAAATACTGACAGCCAAAATGCCAAACTCGAGGCTTCAAACAGCAGTCTCCGACCCTTGGGTGAAGTTACGGTAGCTACATCCAATAATGTAAACAGTCAACTGTTCACAGTGGGCGAAGAAGTGCTGAAAAACCTGCAGATTTTTCATGAAGCGCTGCCCGCTTCCATTTGGTGCCACGGCACCGAGCTCTGGTTTGGCTCTCAATCTGCAGCAACAGTTTCGTCATCTAGTCAGTTTTTTCTTTGAGCCTCGAGCAAATTTGGAAAACAAACTGATAATATGTTATTAATGATATAAAGGATAATTAGATGTTATATAAATGATCTGGTAATGATAAAATATGCATCGCATGCTTACTTGCGTCTAATATTTGTCAGTTGTGTCTAAACAAAGTGAGAGACAAGCAGTTACAGACTGATCTCTGCTGTTTTTAGGCAAAATAATGTCACAGCACGTAAATAGTTCCCATCAAATTTTACACAAATGGAGGTAAATAGTGTTTTTGTTGAGGACTATTTCCTGCAGGGGTTGTTAGTATTTACAGCAGCAAGGACTGTGCATGTGGGATTGACTGAAATGAACTACAACTTATTGTAATGCAACAGTTTGATGTGTTTAATTGTAAAAAAAAACAACAAAAAAACGGATGTGAAAGAAGATTAAGCTATCAGGCTTTGGATGCACAGATGATGCTTGTGAGCGGGATAAATTTGTTTTGGTCTTTTTGTGGGATTTGTTGACAGTAGGAAAAATATAGCTCATCCTTTTTAGATGCTAATGACTAAGGCTGATATTTAATATGTCTAGAGAATACATAAAGCACTATTATTAATGTATATCGATGAAATGATGGTTTCAGCATTTTTTAACACCTTAATACTTTCACAATTGAACATTTTTTTTGCACTGAAAAACAATTAATTGGAAGAGCTTTTTTTGTCTTTGGGCTGTTTCTGTGTGAGTTAAAATAATCTGTACTGGTTTGTGTTTCTGCTGAAACCCGCTGTTTAAATGGATTTAAGACTGAATGTCACTTAAGTTATATTTCAGTAATGTTGCACAATCTGTGTTTTCATGCAGATTTGAGAAGAAGACTTTCTGAACTGAGAGCCTTGCCAAAAAATGTGATAAGACTGGTTGATTGTACAATATGTATGTCCTCTCGGCAGAACTGATAAAGCTTTGGCTATAATTTAAAGTCCACTGTATGTTAATTTGACATGAGTGAAGTCCATGGACATTTACAAGCCAGGGTGAGTATATTGATGCATCTTTTTTATATTTGCACTTAATTTTCACTATTAATTTTTGACGTTATGGTATTTACAAAATGAAAACGCTAATAACTTTACAAAAGTACTGAATTCTTTGTATATGACCCCCCCCCCCGGCTAAATACCTGGCTGTTGACAAAGCAGAATAAAGCTATATTATTTTTTGAAGATTTTATGGAATTAATCTCTTTAGTCAAAGTTGAGACTCGTGTTATTATCGTTGGATTATTAAATTTCAATTCTCAGGATAAAAAACTGTGATAGATGTCGGTTAATGCTTTTATAGCAGAGATTTAGATTTCCCAGTGCAGCAGCCTATAGTCAGAAATATCAGATTGTTTCTCTAGCAAACAGTGCCAGCCTCAGAGAAGTTGCATGACTCATAACAGAGGGAAGAAAAAAGATGCTGAACTTAGAGATATTGATGCAGAACAAGTTGTTCAGGCCTCAGGATCAGTGTGGAGTCGAGGGTGTGAGTAAAGAAAGTAAAAATATATACTGATGGAGTTTGAGCTTGCTAGTTGCCACATTGTTCATGCCAGACAGCTATCTAAATCTGCTCTTTCCCTGTTCAATAAAAGTAAACATTCAGCAATTCTGCTTCTTGATTTTAATGTTACATTAAAGGGACAGTTTACCCCATAATCAAAAATACATATTTTTTCCTTTTACCTGCGGTGCTTTTTATCAGTCTATATTGTTTTGTTGTGAGTGCCAAAAAATACATTTGAAAAACTCAACAGCAATGCCTCTTTCCAGAAATTATGACTCGGTCACTCAAGATAATCAGCAGACCTTGTGAGCAGTTTCATGAAGGAACTACTTTCTTTCTACTGGATTACACCTGCCAGCTGTGTCAATGCGCTGAAGAAGCGTACGTCTACTGCTAGCTCACCCAGCAGCACTGAGCTGGTTAACATTTCAGCTCAGCTGAGGAGGACGCCAGTAATGTTTACGTTTCACCCTGTCACCAGTATGAGCCGCTGGTGCATGAGTAGATGTACGCCATCCTCTGCACAGGGATACAGTTGGAGGGTTTATTCCGGAAAGTAAGAAAAAAAGAAAATAGTTCTGTGGATTTTCTTGAATAACCAGGTCATTATTTCTGGAAATGTTTTTTTAAACAGTTTATCAGATTAAAAAATAAAATAAATAGTATTTTCTGGCATTTCATTGGTCAAACTGTCCATTAAGGGATAAAAAAATCTGCATTATATACCTGGCAGAGTGAGGTCTACAAATGTTTTGCTGTTAGGTTGCATTATGGGAAATGTAGGATCCAGCATTTTTGCAGCTTGACCCATACAGCTCAGGATTTGTTGGCCTCCATTGCTTCAAATTTTGACCAGCCTGGTTTGAATTTGTCCTTTGACAGTCCCCAGACTTTATGAAAGTATAAAAGCCTACTTAATTGAACTTTTTTAAAGCTATGACTAAAGAACCCTTAACTTTTTTCTTTTTCTTTTTTTTTTTTACTTTGCAGACATGGAGGATTTGTGTTATAGGTCAGATTCTAATTGGTCAAAGCATGAACCCCCGCATATTTCTGGCGCTTCTGGTTCAGCCCACTCCCTTGATGTCCGAAATTGTTCCCCCTGTGCCTGCTGCCCCCCTCCCTCCTCCTCACCCCCTCACCCCTGTGTGCAGAGCGCCACACTGAGCTCAGCCCCTTCGGCTGGAGGCTCGGGTTTATCTGGGACCAAAGAGAAAGCCATTCAGGAGCTGTGCGTCGTGTCGTCAAGGAGGCTCCGTTGCGGACGCTAGGGGGGAGCGAGACAGGACCGGGAACCGGGGATTTGACCTTTTCCGCAGAAACTCGGGTTTGTGAGGGCGAGCGGAGGAGCCATGGCGGTATTCTCTGCGCTTTGGGTGCTCTTACTGTGCCAGCTTTTAACATCATCCTCAGCCCAGGTAAGACTTACCGAGCGCAGCATCACTCGCTCGCATCTTTTTGGAGATGTAGTTTTTGCTGGAGGCGTTTAATGCGCATTCATTTATAGCTAGTGCAAAAAAAGTTACTGCCACCTGCACGTTCGCATTTTGATAATAATAATAAAGCAATACTTTGTGTTGATGGTGATCATAATGTGTGTCACAGCTGATGATCTGCACGCGCTCTCCATCCTAAAACCTGACGCTTTCTCTGATATTTTACACTCAAGCGCTCTTTAATCGTCATCTCGTTTATCATTGATTGAATGTGAGTGGTGTTTTGTCTCTCGGTTCTGTAGGCCTAATTTTTTCGCTCCCATATCAGCCTAATTGTGTGCAGGTGGCTGCGCCTTTCACACTGTTTGGTGAAGTTGAGGTTATGTTTTCTCCTGAACCTGTGGAATGCGCGGATTGGAGATCAGCGCCGCGGCGCACAATGCCACCTCTGTTCATTCAGGCTCTCTGGAGCTGGAGCTCATTTAGAAAGTACTCAGTGAAATAAGTTTATTTAGCTTCCATGAACTTTTGGTTTATTTTTGCTTTTCATATAAATCTAATTTAGTCTTCCTGCTGTGCGTATAGAGGAGATTTAATGCGTATTTACGCACATCTATTTGCATCACGGAGCTGCTGTTGATTGATTTTCTGTGTTAAGAGTAACATTTTAAGAATAATTTAATTGGCGCTGCATAAAATGTGATTATTTTATTTTACTATCATGCTGACGCTGCAAATTTACCAGAAAATTTGTATTTATAACTTTTTATTTGAATCAGTTCATGTCAAACCACAACCTGCTCATGTATACAGACAATTGTGGTTTTGAAGGACCAGAGGATGCAAGATAACTGCCAGAGAGAAATGCCTGATTCTGATCAATGTTGTGTTACAGAGGCCAGGCCCCAGAGGATCTCCTGGGCTCCAAGGACCCCCAGGGCCACCGGGGAGGGATGGCACTGATGTGAGTTGACCAGACTCCCAAAAGCTTCCTTTTACTTTAAACCTATGTGCCCTCTAACCTTTTTCTATTCTAACTAGAAGTGAGTGGATAAGAAAAAGATGTTTGCACCTCAGTGAAATGGGGGGTTCTTTCTGTGAAAACTTTTCTTTTCTTTTTTTTTTAAATGGGGCAAGTTACAGATCAAGATCACTAAAATTAGAATAATATTTTTGGTGTCACAGTCCTAGTTTAGTGTGGTTTGAAATATTGTACATAAAAGTCAAATTCACACTCAGGACATTTGGTAGAAAGTGTTTTCTTTGTGCAAAAATGTGGCTGAAAGGTTTCTAGATGTTAGTTTTTATCACACTGACTCCTCCCAAAGCTCCTCCTACAAGCATGAAATCATAATCATGGATGTCAGGTAGGCAGGGTTTAAGTTTTTGGCTACTAAATGGAGTTCTGTAGGTACTAAAGTATTGAAAAAAACTCATTAATTCTTCTATGAAACCCCTGTAAAGCTTAGATTATATACAGTGTGAATATTATGAGTGCTTTATTCGGTCACATTAACTCATACAGTATAATGTCAGTTGTGTGGATTTGGATTATTGTATCTTGTCAATAAAAGTAAATGATACAATAATAATCTAATGAAATTTAATCCGCCAGACTCCTAACTGTTTAAGGGGATTTGCTTGTAAGTAGGATATGATGCTACGGTAAGAAAAAGAGGTAAAAATGATGTGACGAGACTTTATTTGCACAAGTTCTAAGAGGAAATTGGATTATGGAGAAGCCAAGTAAAAAGAAAAACGTTGATAACGAAGTAAATCCCTCTAATATCCTTGATAGTTAGGTCTTTGATTTCTGTCAAACTTCTCTGTTAAATTTAAAAGTAAAAAACAGTAAATGTAGGAGAGTCATGTCAGGAAGTCTTTAGTTGTGATTATTTTTGGGACTTCAGTAAAGTTTGGGCACACAGAGGGCCCATTCATACATTCCCCAACCCCGTGAGACCATCTAGAGTTTCACCTCACACCTCCTCCCTGCACCTTCAGCCCCCCTGCACAAACCAAACTGAAGCTCTCATCATGTGAGCAGTCTGCATCGGCCCAGTTTAGTGTTTGTTCTCCCCCCAGTCACTGCAGGAGCTAAACAGCACATCCTATATACTGAAGCAACTCAGAGACTCTCTGTCTCAGTCACGTTAGTATGTCTGCTGTTTGTATTACACTTAGTATTTGAGAGATCTGAATCAAGAACTCTGTCTCTGTGGTCTCTGGACGTATGCGTGGTTATGCACAACGAATGAATAAAATGCACTTTTTGTGGGTGTATTACTTTTTTTTCTTTCTCATTAACAGGGCAAACCTGGACCTGCTGGTCTGCCGGGGAAAGCAGTAAGTTTGTGAGCAATAATGTACATTTTAACAGTTCAGTCTATTTTGTACTTTGCTTTTTTCTTTCTTTCCTTTTTTCTACTGTGCACTAATTTGTTGCATCTGGCTTTACTGATGCTAATTGTTTTTGCACAATCCAATTTGCTGCTGTAACACTGTTAACTCCCCCGCTGTGGGATTAATAAAGGATTATCTTATCTTTCCATCAAGTCAAATCAGTTTTATTTAGGGACTGTATGAACATTATTTGGGTGGTGATAAACATTTCACTTTTTTGAAAAAGCAAGGCCCTCCCAAGTGTTATGTTGCCTTTGAACCCTCCTCTTGACTTAAAAAATGAGTTGCAACCCTTTATCTGCAGGAAAGAGTCCTAAAACTTGTACACGAGTTCACATTTAAGTGCTCCTGGTTCCCTCATCGTGAAGTAAATGGGTTTTTTGAATGAGTTTTTGGATAGGGGCCAGAAATAACATCTGTGGTTAACACAAGCGTAAGACTGTTTGTCCTGGGACAAAAAAATTGTCAGTAAAGACCCCATTTGTTCATTTTGAAGCTTATATGAGTCTTAAAAAAGGCAGTTGCTAACAAGTGTCTATATGAGAGGACAGAACGTCATCATGCCGAATACGGCTTCACAGCCTCGTTTTGATGGCCACGTTGAAGTCATGCGACCTTGGTGTAGTTCGTTTATAGCATCACATTAGCTTTTTACTTCCGGTGATTGCTTTTACACTTCAAAAATCATAAAAGCGGTTATCATTTGTGAAGATTATCCTGCTGAACAGAATGTGTACATATCAGAAACATATGTTTTCCACAGAGCGTATTATCTACAGTGATCCAAAATTCAAAGGGAAAATCCTACAGGCTTTTTTACGAGGGAACCAGCGTCCCTCTACAAATAAACATAATCCCTGCAGCACTCTCTGTGCACCACCAGTGTACACATGGATCAGATCCTGAATTAGAACTGTTGTCTTCTACAGTGAAAGTTGATCTTTTTTTATGTATTTTTGTTATAACTACATTTTAAAGAAAGCCTGAAATATAATGCAAATTTAGGTCAAGAAAAAACAAAAGACCATCCACTGCTCACCCAAAAATGTCACTGTCCTGCCTCCAGCCAGAGGTAGAAGTACAATACTCTCCCTCTTTTCTGACCCCCCCCCTCTATTAATGTTTGCATAGTCCCTGATATGACCCAAAACCACAAATTTGTCTAAAAGGATTTTACAAGCTTCACAACATAAGTAACCCTCTGTACTTAAACCCTTTATGAGGATTAGGAAAATCTTACACGTTTTTTTTTTATGCTGCATTTCATGATGCTGATATCAAAGAAAAAGAAATCAATTGCTCAGCTGGCTGGATATCTGATTCCTTGTGCAGTACCTCATAAATCTCTGACTTTGTAGGGTCCCAAAGGGAAAGCAGGTATTTCGGGGGTTGCAGGAAAACCAGGCCTGCCAGGACTTCCAGGGGTGGATGTAAGTGTCCAAAAATATACACACAGTCTTCTACTAACACCAACACCTTTGTCAGTCATTAATCAGTGCATTAACAGAGCATGGTGTCAGCTATGAAACTGAAATGATTATTGACGTTTAAAATAACTGCAGAGCATGAGGCGATGATGTGTAACAGAATTATGTGCTTCCTCTTTAGGGTTTGACAGGTCCTGATGGTCCTGCTGGGAAAGATGGACCCGCAGGGGAAGCTGTAAGTGTGTCTTTGATCTTTCTGGGATGCTTGAAGATGCTCCCAATTGAATTTTATGAGCTTATCTCCTTCAAGCTGCCGCAAATTAATCAACCAGTTAAAGTCACACAAGTGTGCGCAGAAATGCTGAAAGTTTGGGTGCTGTTTTATAAAGATCTTTCGGAGGGTCTTACGGGGACAAGGCCCATGTTTCCTCTGTCAGCATGGATTTGTCTAGCCGGCTCACCCACTTAGTGGGAATATTTTTAATGAGGGATCAGAATCGGATTTATTTCTTGCTGCTTCCCTAATCCGACCTGGAATGCACACTGTTTCCCACCAACCTGTTTGACTGGAGGGGATGATGATCTGGTGCCCCGATCCTGAGGGAAGCAGGCGTTATCCTGAGAGACAAAACAGAAGACAGAATTACAGCATGTACATTTGCACCGCTGCATCTTCCCCATTAAACAGGACTTTCATTTTCCACATTGAATATAAAATGTGGAATATTAAAGACGGAGGGACTTCTGCAGTAAAAGGCTGCAAATTCACTGACAGGACAGATAAACTCCCCCCTGGCAATTCAACCAATTAGCTAACCTAATGAGGAAGGTTGCATCAACTAGTGTCTCTAAATACTTAGATTACTACACTGTCATGGCTGGTTCATAGAGCAGAGGAGTCATGCACAGAGAAACGGGATCGAACTGGTAGAGTTTGAGACAGAGCATAAGCTATTTAAAGCAGATATATCAGCAAACAGCAGTGCTGACTGGTCATTTTTACAACACAATACACATTTACTGATAATTTCTGGCATGTCTTCTCAGTGTCATATTTACAGGTAATACTTTCTGTTTGTTTATAGTCTGTGTTCCAGTACAGTTTGTTGTCTAGCTTGCACATTGAAGAATGCAGTGAATAACTAACATCACTGTGTTAGGTCTGTTTTTTTTTGTTTTGCTCTCTGACCTCCTAGACAAAACAAATACAGCTGTGAAGACGGTAAACAAAGAGTTAGAGAGGGAGGAGGTGAGACAGTCAAGGGGGTTAGTAAGGAAAGAAGAACAAAGAGAAGCCATAATATGATCAGTTATTTGTGGAACACAAGTTTTTCACTGACAGAAATAGTTGATGGGACATGTCACACTTTCTAACTGCCAGCTCGTCAAATACCATTTCGTCAGTGTCCCTCTTTGACAGATTCCAACGCACAGAGGCCCCATGTAGCGCCGGTACGAGAGACACCGGGCGGCGGCACTTTTTGACATTCCAAATGATAAAGAGCAAAAAAGTCTGCATACAGCAGGGAGGGAAGTTGGGTGGGTCAAACAAACACATCTGGTAAAAAAAACGTAGTTAATTTAAGTCAAATTGCAATTTTTTTTTCTAAACCTCCACATGCTACCACATGCTTTTGTTGCATATACCCGAGGAAGTAAACCTAAAAACAAAGTTTGTTTTAAAAAGAGAGTGCATGTAGCAAACAGAAACTGTACATCTCCTGTGAAAGATGAAGTTTATTTTGAAAAGACACAATGCATGTACGAAAAGCAAAATGACATGCCATCCCTGAATGTCCAAAACTGATGCTGGAGGGGTACCGAGTGAGTCATAGTCTGACGTTTACGCTCACTGACCAAGCGTCTGTATTTGACAAGTTGGGAGTAAGAATGTGTTGAACATGTAAAGAAACAGAAGTTAGTGATGGAGAAAGGAAGACATCCATGGAATAAGTATCTCAGACTAAATATACGAGCTATTGTGTTCTCCTCAGATAATACCAAGTACATAACTTGTTTTGGAGTTGTACAGATATATGCAATCAGGGTAAATGCGTTTGAATCATGTTTTTTCAAAAATAGTTTTAATTGATTGTGATAATTGCTAAGATACAGACATTTTCTCCTCTCAGTAACTTTAAAGCCAAAACAAACAACTTCTCCTGCTTGTGTTTCTAAGTGGTATTATTTTTGGCACCGCTTTAAAAAAGATAACTGGGCCACTTTCCATTTCCTCAGAGCCAAGCAACTAACACAGTTTCTATAGTTACTTCGGTTTTTCCACCGTAGGCCATGTCCACTTCCGGGGATAGTAAACTGCAAAGAACTTAAATTGATACTCTTTGGTAACTGTTTAAAGCTACTGATAGCTACCAGTGGGAAAAAAAGCGCTATCCACTTTCTGTTTTGGTTGTGCAATTGTTGATGCAGTTCCTTAGTGCCATAAAACGAGCATTTAGTTTTCAGGGTGATCATACCCAGTGGCAGGCACAATTGCATAGTGAAAGCGAAGCTTTTAAGGAACATATCTAAACGCAAGAATCTTAAAGATGGTGTCATTAGTTGATAGCCATTACGTCGGGCAATCAACATTTACTTCATAATGATAAGTTAAAGAAAAAAACCTGACTATTTCCACAATGTTACGTTGCATAGTGATCTTCAACTTTCTCAAGACCCACAGCAAAATGTTATATATATACATTCACAACATTTCTGAAACAATTTAAACATTTTGTTAAAAAAAAGTTTATCTCCAACACTAGACAAGTTTTAACCAATTTGAAGGTCGTTGAAGAATATAAAATCAAGTCATGTATAGGAGCAACACTTATTGTGTGTAGCTAGACTGTGACGAAGTCTCATAACAGGGATACTCAAATGTTTTGCCTGGGGCTACTTTTGCAAATTCTACAGGAGGCCACGGGCTAGTTAATAAACAACATTAATAATTAATATATACAGCAAATAATTAGCCTGGACCTCTGTCAGGGGGTCTGAAGAATCATCCCCTGGCCATTTCTTTTATGAGAAAGCTCTAATTTGATGCTTTTATAATGCCTTCTGGCACCTTATTTACATTTAATGTACAATTTTTTTCCCCCGCTAATGTTAAATGGCAGTCCACTTGCAGGTTTAAACAGGCAGAATGAACTTTCTCAGATCAATTTAAATCTGTTAATATAGTTTGAATTGTACACAGTAAACAATGGCTCAGTGTACCAAAATGTCAGTTTAGCAGGGGTCAGTATACTACAGGTTGTACTCAAAGAGTCACACATACACACTTACAGAACATACATATTCTTCTTACTTTTTGCTCCTCTGCTGCATCGCCCGGTGACTCCTGGAGGGCATATAGTCCACTTTCTCAAATTGAACTCAAAGAACAATTATCCCAGAGAGGAGGACAGCCATTCTGCCTTGGGTCTAGCATGTGTGTATCCCTCTGGTCCAGCATGATGCTGCATAAAGAGAAAGTGTAATTAGCCAACAGGAAACACCTGTGCCAGTCTGAACCTTGGCACTGCTCCCATGAGCCACTCCCACCCATCTCTCCTCTGTAGCCACTAACCCCTACCACATTCAGTTACATGAAACAAAAAAATAACACACTACCACACAATTTAATATGCCAGAAAATAACTGAGGTTATTCCAATACATACAGTGTCAAATGCAGTGTGCAAAAATACCAGGATGTTCTACTATATCCAGTTGCATTTTGCAGCAAACCATTATGCTCTTCTGGCTATTCTGACCCACAATCCTCTGCACATCGACTAAGCAACAAACAGATGACAGCTCGGTGACAGCTATCAGACACTGCAATGATGGACAAAAGTGCACTGACCAGATGATGAGATAGTAATAATTAAGTGAACAAAAAATTCATAAAGATTGCCAACAATAAATATGAAAAATAACAACAACAGAGAAATAAGTTTGTTATTTTACTGTTGTGAATAAAATACTGCATGTTACTCTACAATGTATGCAGTTGTAACTTAAAAGTTATAAATACATTCACTGCAAAGTAACAACAGCAGAACCAGGTTGACCTCAGTCCCTTGCGAGCTCAGTGAACTGCATTTTGTATTATCTCCAAGGTTACATCAGTGGTAATGATGAGATCTGCTGCAGATCCGAATTGCAGACTTTTTGTTTTTGCTTGAAAATTTCACAGTACAGACTGCAACAATATGTCAAAGTTCAAGTTGCAATGTTAAAGCAAAGTTGTGTCCCAGTTGTCTGCATACTGCATGCAACAATACATACTTTGTAAGAGCAGCTGCAGTGCCTGAACTAAAAAGAAAAAGTATGTGATTCAAAACAGCTAAAATGTGGTTAATACTTGATAATGTCCACTGTCACATAAGCATTGTGTTCAAGGTTACTCCATAAAGTCTGAAGGTTTCTTTTGCAGTTTGATTATGTTTAAGTGGCTGATTGTGGCATTTTGCTTTACTCTCTGCAGGGTGATGCTGGACCTCCTGGGCCCCCTGGAGCTCCTGTAAGTACCCCCATATACTGTGTAACATCTAAGAAACACTGCAAAGGTACACAGCAGTTGTAACCACTTCACTCTGATCATTGTATCCTTTACCATATTGCCCTTAAACCAACCATGGGACTAAAGGCAGTTTCTCTTCCAGACTTCATTGGATTATGCTGAGAGAGACATCTCTGTGATCTTTCTTCTGTAAAGTCAGACCTGTATCTCAGCTCTAATCAGACTTAGGTCGCCTTTAGCTAACATAACGGTAATGAGGACACTTTTGAAAGTGTGGCATATAGTCACAGGAACACTCAGATGATAGTTTGCTCTGATGTAACTGGACTGCAAAAGTGCACATCCACCTCACAGCAATGACCTGGGACAAACTTTCACAGTGGATTTAATGCAGGAATAGGCTACATCACATGGCGGATATTGATATTGCAAGGAAAATCTAATCACCCTCTTGGTGTTTGTGACTTAATTTGCCTTCCTGTGTCTTCCGTAGGGCAGAGGGAGACCAGGAGCCGCAGTGAGTACACAACACTGTCTTTTATCATTTCTCATATTTGCAGAAAGATGGAGATTGTGATGCATTTGTATTATTTTTTTACATGTCACTAAAGCTTTTTTGCACCTTGGGCATTTATTTTTTCACATTACACAATGCTGTAGCCCAGATTGGGTGCTACATCTACACATGTACTCTGCTGTCATGCACACACCCAGTATCTTGTGTTTTCAGGGACTACCTGGAACCAACGGATTGCCGGGCGGAGTCGGACCACAGGGTCCAGCGGTGAGTATCTGTCTGATCTCCCCAATTAGACTTCCTGTTGTCCTCATGGAGAGGTCACATCCCCTGATTCTGCAAATGACATAAACAAATAATTCTTTCTGTAGTCAACCTTTGATTCAATACCCAGTTGGCCACTGACATTTTTGAAGGAATAATTCACCGTCCCAGATGATCATTTATGAGGGATGCTTGATATTATCGGCAGGTCATCGGTTTTGGCAGATATTATTAAAATGAAATATCGGAATTAGCCAACATTCTAATTTCTGTCAATATCACAAACTGTTTTTTTTAACTCACACACTGAACATCTACAAAACATAAACTATAAATTAGGTATTTTTTTTCATATTTTTCACAATGAATGAACCTTACATACACAGAAAAGCATTATATTTCATGTCTCCATCTGCTGGTGGGCAATCATGATAAGAGTATGCATACTATGATATTAATTCCACTGAAGAAGAGACTTACATTACACAGACTCGCTAACATTTGGTGGCAAAAAAAGCGGATCTATCAGTATCGCTTTTTTGGCCAAACAAGTTATATATCGGTATATTAGCAAAAAATCTAATATCGTGCATCCTTATCATTTCTATTTTAATACCTCACCCAGTGTTATGCTGAATTTGTGAGGGAAACTTTGTTTTTCCAGCACAACTCCACAGTGGACGGAGAAACCAAAAATGGAGAAAATTCTTTATGTATACTATATTTTACAGCAGCAAAAACTATATCAAAATATCCTTTTGCAAACTCTCACTGAACTTGTGCAGTATAATCCAAGTCCAATTTTACCCTGCTGAATATGGGAGCTGCTGTTCTACCGCTTCCTTAATCACTATTTTTTGTGTTATTGTGTGACTTTGGTGTGATTAAGGGTTAGTTTGGATTTACCAAATTTAAACAAACTAATTGATTATGGCAGCAGTACACAAACAGCCCCTCTGTTGAAGGAAGTAAAATTACTACTTTTGTCGATGGAGTCTGGCTTTGAGGAGAGCACTGATAAGTTTCAGTTCAGTAACCTGTCAGAAAGACTTGAATTATACTCTCCGAGTTGTGTGAGAGTTTTTAAACGGATGTTTTAACGTGGTTTTGCAGTTGTTTAATTCAGCCCCCATTACTTCAATTTATCAAGAGTTTTCCCCATTTTTTGGATTATTTGTTCACTGGAAGTGCATGGAAAAATGAATTCAACATAAAACGGGTTAACTGTAACTGATACACAAATTGTCATTTGTGGGTGAAGGATAGACTGGCTGCAAAATTCATAGGCAACCCTTCACAGCAGAAACAGTGAAGCTGATACTGGTTGAGATCTAGCTGTTTTTTTTATACTTACAGCTCTGCTGGATTCAACTGGCACAACATTGCCCTAAATTTCTATATAACATAGCAGGAGCAGGAGGATAAGAATAACCACTAGAGAGGAAGGACACTTCAGTATGAGTACTGGCCTAGTGTTTCTATTGGGTCACATTTTATTTGAATTATCCAATGCTCATTTACAGTTTATGTGTAACTGAAAGCTCACTCAGTTTCAGAAGATGTTACTGTATTATTAGCTTTTTTATCACGTTTTTTAATTGCCAAAATTCTATTTTCAATGCCACTGAAATGTGTGGTATAATACGATGAGTATTATGAAAATTGCACATTATCCTACAAAACAAACAAACTTATCACAAAATAAATGTTGACAATAACAAATAATAAAATATTTAGAAAATGTGCCTGATTATTACTTCACTCAGCTGAGATGTTGCAGACTTTGATACAATTTGGAAAAACTCATCACTTATTTTAATGCTGACGATGCACTTACATTGGCGCTATCTGTTTTGAAGGGTGCTGAGGGTCTTCCAGGACTTCCCGGACCTCCTGGCCTTGATGGACCACCAGTAAGTGCTGTTGTCATTATCTGCTTGATAACTGGTGCTGCTGGTACAATAATGTCACCTGCTGCACATTTCCACTGCCACCCAGTGGATATCTGGTTGAATGTCTGTGAATTCACAAAAGCAGGGATGTATAAACATAAATAAAAATGTCTTTCAACCTGCAACCTGAATGCCTTGAACTGTCATTTCTCCATCTGTCAGGGTCTTCCTGGTACTCTTCATGATCTTAGCGGTGACCTACTGGTAAGTGTTCAATCATGCATCTGTCAGAGCAGCATAATGATAGTAAACTGATGCACCCTCTGCATACAGTGGGTGCTGAGTTCTCAGTGTGTCATCTCTGTCCTCTGCAGTGTCCTGCAATCTGCCCCCCTGGTCCCTCTGGTCCTTCTGGGATGCCAGGATTCAAGGTAAATACATTTTCTGTCATGCTTCTTTTTAAAAAGGTTTTGAATGATATGGTGCTCAATATATCCATGGGAAAAAACACAACTCGTGTCACCCTGTACCCTCGTAATAAATCTACTCAGACACACTCACCATGTCTGTCTTCAATTCTGTGTATTTTTGCTCATGTAGGGTCACACTGGGCACAAAGGAGACAAGGGAGAGCCTGGAAAAAATGGAGAGAAGGTGAGTTTATTATGTGATGTTGATACTTTGCCTGCTTTCACTGATATAATGATGGGGTTAAGTAAGAATAGAAGAAATCTAGTATGTGCAAAATAGTAGTTTTATTGAGTAAAGCTGCTTGTCTTTCTGTAATGTGATGTTTCGTTACCGTCTCAAGTGTCCTGTTCTGTCTCTAGGGTGACCCTGGTCCACCTGGCCCACCAGGTATCCCTGGGACTGTGGGTCTGCAGGTGAGTAACATAAAGATGATTCAGAATTTTTCAGCTTTTACCTATACATTTTGTCTGTTATCATATTAAGTCATCCTTTTTTAGCCATAAATCAATCTTAACAATCTTAAATCAATCATTTACAAGCCTTAAAAATGTTGCACCATGGGAAAAAAGATTTTACATTTTTACATTCTGTGTTTTTCTGATGTTGCTTTGTAAAATCTCTAAAAATAATTGGCAGAGCTCTTTTTTAAAAATAATTTACTGAACGCCTCTTGCATTAACAGTGCGCAGATCAGGAGAGAGGAGACACCACCACTTATACTTGGTTTCTCCCCGGGATGCTCAGAACAGTCTGCTAGCTAGCTGTCACTGTACTCTGGACGAAATGCAAACGTGCAACTTCAATAAAAACTTTCTATTCAAACAAGAAAAAAAAGTTTTCCTAAACTCAGTATGACAGGGCATATTTGTTGTATTCATACAATATATATAGGAATCACATATATGGAGAGAGAGAAATACAAAATTGCTAAGAAAACGGGCCAACAATCAACAATTGGTATTCTCCAAAAAATATACATTTATGTTGCGATAAATAACTGAGCAAAATAATCCCTAATCCTAAATAATTGTATATAAATAAATAAATGCTGCTTATGTTTTTTCCTTTAATTTTGATTTTTATAAAGTTGCTTTTAAATTTCATTCATTGAAAAAAATATTTTGAATACCTAAATCTAACTTGCCTTAAGCTGCAGGAACCCTCTCAGTAGAGCTTGACCAGGCAATTGTTTTGTTTTTAAGATGTTTTCAAGCGTCTTCACAACGTTCTGCTGCTGTGTTTCAGGGCCCACGTGGTCTCAGAGGTTTACAAGGCCCGATGGGATCTGTAGGAGACAGAGTAAGAAACTTTTAGAACATCACCACTCCTTCCTTGTTCATTTTCTTAAACCATACAATGCAAACATTAACATGTGTGTACTTATAGTTGGTGTACTTTGACCTTCCTTTGTCTCTAGGGGCTGCCCGGTTTCAGAGGCAAACCTGGTATCGCTGGCATCATTGGAAAGACAGTGAGTCTCTCCTTGTTTGTGACGCATTTGAAACAAAACAGTGTTTGGTTGTAGACCACAGCCTGAAAAGACGGCTGGTCCCATCAATGAATAGCTGTGTGTTTTTCATCTGATGTCTCCAGGGTGATCCGGGAGAAAAGGGACCACAGGGATTCAAAGGACCCAAAGGAGAAATTGTAAGTAAAAGACTTTGATTTATGACTATTAGTTTCACAAGTATATATTCGTTACAGCCTTATGTGTCTTTAAACAGGGTAAAATTGGTCCCAAAGGAGGTCCTGGAGGATCTGGACCCAAAGGGGAGCCTGTAAGTGAATATCTGATGATACATTTCTAATATGCATCACCTCTCAGAACCATGAGGATTATATGTTATGTCTTCTGCAGGGTATTCCTGGCAGAGATGGCAAAGATGGTACACCAGGATTAGATGGCGAGAAGGTGAGTTGCACCTTTTCTTTTCTGAATGCTCTCGGCTTAAATTAATATCCACAATAAGTCCACAGCCTGAGGAAAGCTGAGGTTGTTTGTGTTGATAGGGTGATGCTGGACGCCATGGGGCAGTTGGAGAGAAAGGACCTAACGGCCTTCCTGTGAGTATTTTGAAATAGACTTCCTGTATAACTGATAAGTAGCGGTTTGACTGTAACACCTGCTTTATTTTCTGTTTCAGGGTCTACAAGGAAAAGCTGGTGCAAAGGGCTCTAAAGGAGAAGTTGTGAGTTTTACATCCCAATAGAAACACACTTTAACCTTAAAGCTTAGATTAGGACCACAGAGGACAACTTTAATCTTCTCCCTTCTTTTACATCAGGGTGAAGTGGGGAAGCCTGGGGAGACAGGACCCTCTGGAGAGCCAGGTATTCCTGTATGTATCTGATGGGCTTTTTGGGGAGGGTATTACTGGATCATAACATCTGACATCTCATTTAACCCAACAATGTTGCATCTGGAGTCCAAAGATTCCTGATTTGTCCACTCCATCTTTTGCCTGTTCCTTCAGGGTGAGATTGGCGTACCAGGAGAGAGGGGGATAGCAGGACCCAGAGGAGTGGCTGTAAGTTTATGCTAACACTTTAAACAAAAGCAACATGTACATTTATGTGTTGTCAGATTGCTGCAATGTTCATGCGTCTAGAAAAACATCTATTTTAGGGCATTTAAAGGTTCTTTTTTTTTAAATTTTGAACATTAATATAGCAGCAAACAACTACTTGCAATGTAAAGATAAAGGGGATTAATGAAGTCCGGAGCAGATGATGCTTAGGCGCTGTGAATAAGCAGTATGAACATAAAAACAATGTAGAGAACATGTAAAACTCTGGAAAAGCTCACTCTGAAACTCATCGATTTCAACTTTTTGAAGTGCAAGAGAGTAGTGCACTAAAGTATAAGCGCCATGCCGCTCACACAATTCATATGTTTTATTGAAAATGTTTGTGTTGCATCTGATTCAGTGAAGTTGTCTCCCTCCAGTTGTAGATTTCAATTGTAACTTTTTTACTTGGAATATTATGCAATGTTACTGTTGTGAGCTTGCGATTATTTGGCTAAAGATTTCTTTATCTACCTATTACATGGCTTTAGGTGATCATTTCCTTGCTGCAACCAACACAAACACTAAGCTTGATGGTTATTAATGCACAATGAAGTCACCAGCATGTGGTGTCATTTGTGCCTAAGCCGTATAAAAATCTAGGGAAAACCCCTTAAGTCACACTCTCTCTGTCTGTGTTGTAATCCGAGCTTCTCTGTTCTTTATTTTGGTAGCCGGCCAATCATATGTGCATGATAGTGCATGCGTGTCCCTCCCTTCTGTCCCATTTTTCAGCTAACTGCAGCCACTCTGCACTGCCCTCATACAGCAGTTACTGTTGTTGTGGCTAGCAGTGCTAGCCGTCACCATTTCAGCTTAGCCACCTCTGTTTGCTTGTGACGTAACAGGTGAGAGCTGCATGTAGGCAAGTTTACAATGGGGCCAAGCAAGGAATAAAAACGTCCAGGTCCGTCATATAATACCATCAGGCCCCAAAAGACTTTTCCCATAGACTTACATTCTGAAACAGATGGTTGTAAAACAGTGGATGCATTTTTTTGAGTGTCACAACCACTGGGATAGGACTTAATTTACACTCGGCCGCTTAAAGTCTCTGATGTGCCTGCTCTGTGGGCCCCACGATGCGAAAGATCCGGGTAATTTCATTGCGCAGAACTCAAGCTTTTTTGGCCTCATGCGCCACTGAGCAACTATAGTAATAAACAGGGCTCCACCCCCAATCCTGTATTTAGTTCTCTTTACACGTCATGATATAGCTCTTTTGCTGCACAGATGGCCCGTTAAATGGAACCAATTTACAGAATTCAGACTTAGTGTCCAACACTCTAAGGTGCAATGTTTTGATAACCAGCATGAGTCAAGTGCATCATTACTGAGTCTTCATAGACGTCTTCAAATAAAACTGGAAAAGCAGGACGCTAAACTACTTTCCTTACAAGTTAACGATATTTCTACTGTGACTGATTCAGTGGCTTGCTAAGGTGGAGTCTGTAATGAAGGGCCAGTGATGAGAGCAGGTATTCATAAAGGAGGAATTTATAAACAGAGAGGTCTTTGTTTTTTACATCAGACCCTGTGGCAAGGAAAAATGAGATAAAAAAGCAAAGGACTTACCACACTCCTCTTGCACACTGCACTGCATAATGAATCATACTTCACACAACCATCATGTCCAGGTTTTTTTCTAAACTATTTGCAAAAAAAAGGACAAAATTCTCATTTATATCCCGGTTGTTTTGCCATTGTATGCTCTTACAATATCTGTCTCTAACAGGGAGCTATCGGACCGGTGGGCAACCCTGGGCCTCAGGGAGTAAAAGGCTTCCAGGTCAGTTGCATGACATCACCAGTCTTTTTTTAAAATAAATTATCAGTTAACTCATTGGCTGTTTATGTGTGTCATGTTCTGCAGGGGGTAAAAGGAGCCTTGGGTGATCCAGGTCTTCCAGGTCCGACAGGAATCCGTGGAGAATTTGGTGAAAGGGTGAGTTTGACGCATGTGACAATATGAGATGTGTCCCAGGGCTTAATTGTCATCTGCTGCAATCCATGATACAGAATAGGGCTGCAACGCTCTTATAAAAATAAAAATATGCTCTCTCTAAATTACTGGCAAATAATGTATTAGTTGTTTTCTTGATTCATCTATAACTCATGTAATTTGCCTTAAAATGTCAACAAATAGCAAATCCTTCATCACAGAAGACCAAGTAAACAAGAAAAAAACCCAAATTATTACATGATTCCAGAATAATTGTTTTTTGATTGAAAATTTAAATTTGTTCCAGCTCTGATACAGTATGTAAAAAAACAATAACAAAAACAGGTCAAGCTACCAAACTTTCAAATTATTATTAATCTTAATTAAGGCCTGAGGCAGAGACAGGGTGTCTACAGGTATGAGACTATAAAATCTAATGCTTTTAAGACCTTTTCAAGATCATTTTTAACCTAGTTTAAGACTGATTTTTGGACAAATCACATTTTTTTTCTTATTTAACCATTGCAGATAAGTATTATGGTCTGTAGTCAAGGTAGGTTTTATGTAGAAAGATAGTTATTAGAGTGAGTTAAGGTAGTCTTAAAATGTCGATTACCTTAACTCACTCTAAACAAGTAAGTATAAGTATAAGGTATTTGGTTTGTTAGTGGGTTTAAAGATTTGTAACATCAGAAACGTGTACTTGTACAGAGAAGAGCTTGAGTCATTTTGTCAAAAAGAAATTATAAGATGGATAAATTAAATTAGACTGAATGTGGTAATTTCTAACCTTACTAATTCAAATTCAAGAATAAATTTTGAGACATTTTAAGATTTTTTTTGACCCGCAGATACCCTGAGAGACATGCTAACTACCCAGGTACTGTATGTCAACGAGCAGGTCATCCCATCTTAGTCCTGGTGGTATAAACTCAAGCTGCAGCCAGGAGAGAGCTCAAACACAAAAAGGCCTCCTGTTCAGAGTTTGAGGACAGAACAAAGCCGGTCTTTATGCCGCCCCTGGTTCCCCTCAACCAGCCCACCTCACTTCCCCTCATCCCCCGTCTTTCTGCCGCAGCCGGCCTTCCACAAATATCTCTACATGGCTCTCATTTATTCTCTCTCTCCCTTTTCAACCCTATAGGGTCCACTTGGAGCATCTGGAGCTAAAGGAGACATGGTAAATATTTCTATAAGTCAAAGTTATAGCTCCAGTGTAGCAAGACGTCCACTGAATGTCCTGTGATAGTCGTCATCCAGCATTTTGAAGCTTGTAATAGAGAATGGAATATGTTGAATAATTGTTTTATCAGCTTGAAGGATTATTGAGTTGTGCCAGTGTTCAAAGATAATTACATTATTGAGATCATCTGCTCTCTTTTTAGGGTGTGGCAGGAAGTGATGGTTTGCCAGGAGAAAATGGAGAACCTGTAAGTATTCTCTTAATTTTCATTGTTTGTTTCACTTTTATCTTTGGATAAACCTGTATGAAAGGTGATGATACAAGTTTGATTGGTTGCATGTGTGACATTTTATAATGTGAAATCATTTTAAACTAAAAAGATATTCTTATTTTCAGGGTCCGTTTGGCCCAGTTGGACAAAAAGGAGAGGTGAGCCACGTCAATGTTTTCATTTACATTTTGTCCACTTTTGCAGTAACTACGTTTAATAAAGCACACTAATATTCCAGTATTATTCAGAATTAGGGCTGTACCCAACTCAGAATTATGTCAGTCAAATGAGATGTTGCAATTCAATATGAATATTCAACAATTTGTTTTTATTCCATATAAAGTTTTCAAATCTGAACAGGCTCAGCAGGACGTTAAGTGTGACAGTGGCATTTGTGTAAACAAGCTGGATCACTTTTGTGCAACATTTTTTGCCAACACAAAACAAATGCCAGGGACTGTATCGTACTAAGGTGCAGTGAGCTGTAAATTCACCACAGAGTCTCTTCTTCCTCTGTGCCGCTGCATCATGCACACAGCTGCTTACTAACAGAGTACCGTGAAAGTCATGAAAGTCCATTGCAAAAATCTGGTGACCAAAACATCCCAATCCCTACTGCACAGCATACTGGCTAGCAAAAAAAAAAAAGACGACTGCTCAACTCGATGCTATCTCAGTTGACTGCTGAGGGGTCTCCAACTGATGATTTGAATATCCAACTTTCACAGGGCAGCCCCCTTCAGAGTATGATCATATTCAGAATTTGATAGGGGTCATATAGACAACATATTATATTTGGATTATAAATTGGATATTCCGAATTAAGCCTTTTTCCAAATAAAGTATTTTACGATTAAGAAGCGGGATATGCCGGTATTATTATGGACATGTAAACAACACATTCAGAATATGTGTCTCAATTCGGGTTGTTACAACAGTTTGCCACACACGGCATCTTGCCCGTTTATGGTCAGCTCTTTGCATTGTACACAAACACTCAACGAAAGCTCAAATTTCTTATCAGAGAGAAAAACACACCTATTTTTGAACATTATGAAAGACTTGAATATCAAAACATTTTTGGATATCACAAATATGGCTACATTGACCTTTTCAAGAAGCTGGTTAAATGAATGATAAAGGGAGGTTGTGTTTGCACTGTCAAACACGTCTGCCACCACAGGAAAACCTTTCCATATTTTGATGTGACAAACAGCATGTTAGGGTGTATTATTTGGAGTATGCACGGCTGCATGTAAACGGTAGTACTAGTAGAATATTGATTTTCATTAGCAATGTCAACAACTTTGTAGAAATATTATCTTTTTCGCAAAAAAAAAGGACTATTCTGTGCATATAAACGTAGTCAGTGTTTTATACCCCTATCTACACGACTCCCTTCAAAACTGTTTTCTAGAAACAGTCCTTTTATTAACACAGAACATGGTTAGATCAGATGTTGTGTGTGGGTGTAATTAGCAGCACACGTTTGTTCCAGACTCCCTCTGTGTCTGCTCCATTAAAAATGGAGCCTAGCTCCGAGCTGTTGCCCACTTGTCAGAGTCATTGCACATGATTCTGCTTCACATTCCAGGTTTAATAGGATTAATTAGAGGTAGGTATTGCTGCTTTAGCTTTATTGGCCTGTTCGCGGCTTCTGCCACAAGGGAGAGACGAGTTGCATTAAGCTGCGGAACAATTTATGTAATTAGAGACGGTATTGATGAGCCTCGCTCTCGTGGTCTCATTTACTATTTGCTGTGCTCGTTAGAGTAATTATCAAGCAACAAGACGCCAGATGAATCCGCCTCCGCATTGTCTCAACAGACCCAGTTTGCTCCTTGGTTGGTGTTTAGTCAATGATCAAATCAGAGGCTTATGGATGATTTTAGCTTCAGTTTGGAAGAAATTGATTTCCTGAGTTTTACGAAATGTAATGACTTACTTAACAGATATCTCTGGTTGATTGTAGTCTGGAAAGCGGGGTGAACTGGGGCCGAAGGGCGTGACAGGTCCACAAGGAGAGCTTGGGGCGAGAGGGCCTCCAGGGAAACCAGGACTAATGGGCTTCCAAGGGGAGCAGGGTCTGCCTGGAATTGCAGGAAAGCCAGGTGTACCTGTGAGTGTTATTTTAAATCTACAAAAAGCATATTACATGTTGATGTCTTCTAATGAACTGCCTGAATGAAGTTACACTTCTAAAATGTCTTTTTCACTTGGGTTTCAGGGTAGACTGGCAAGTGAGCAGCACATCAGAGAGCTGTGTGGCTCGATGATCGATGGTAGTAAATTCATTCATCTTTGTCTTTCACTCCAGTGTTGAATAAAAGGTAAGCTGGATAACTGACCTTCCGATGTTTTTTGTCATGCAGATCAGATTGCACAGCTGGCTGCTAACCTTCGAAGACCTCTGGCCCCTGGAATGGTGGGCCGCCCCGGCCCTGCTGGGTCTCCAGGAAAGCCAGGAGTTGCTGGCTCTATCGGGCATCCAGGTGCCCGTGGACCACCAGGGTACAGAGGGCTGCCAGGAGAACTCGGAGACCCAGGTCCCAGAGGTATGAAAACTGACATCAGTACAGACTTTTGATCTATTGGTAGAAGCACAAAAATATCTTGATCAGTGCCTTGTTAGTTGTACAGTGACATCTGTTATTAGAACAAGTGGTGAAAGAAGTGCTCAGATCTATTCATATATACAACAAATAATAACACTTCATTACAAGTAAATGCCCTGTATTTAAAATCCTTAAGTTAAACTATGTATTATCAAAAAATGTACCAAAAAAAAAAAAGTAAAAGTATCTGTTCTGCAGAGAAAAATGCACCTCTCTTACCCTGGGGGGGGGTCGGTCCCCCTCCAAAGGATCATTAATATAAATCTGTGGGGTCAGGAGGTTGTGCAGTTATTAGCATGAAATAATCTGAAATGTTTCGAGGGGGTAATCACTGCTAATAACTGACATACATCTGAAACATGACAAGGGATCCAGCTAGGTGCTACGTTTTTGTAAAGAGTAACAAGTTTGGGAACAACTGTTTTTGTTTAAACAGTGTATTGTATTTTCAAACTTGTCATGTCTTTAAGATATAAAATCTTAAGCAGAAGAGTAACTTATAACTAGTTTGGTCAAATAATATAGTGGAATAAAAAGTACCAATATCCTCTTTAAAGCAGTTGAGTAGAAGTATAAAAATTAAATACTCAAGTAAAGCAGTAAGGTATTGTAATAATGTAAATGCACTTTGTTACTTTCCACCACTGATTTAAATGTTCTGTCTTCTCAACAGGTGATGTTGGTGAGCAGGGTGATAAGGGATCCATCGGCAAAGCCATTGATGGCCCGCCTGGAGACCAAGGATACCAGGGTATGTAACCTTATACAGTAAACCCTATAGTATAGGGGCTAGAATGCTGCTCCTCGCCAATTTTGCAGTTACTATACTGTACATATAGACCTTGGTTGGTAGGAAACCGTTTAAAGGGATGACAGCTGTCAGCAGTACTTTATCTCTGGCTCACTCCCTGTATGCTGTCCACAGGTCTTCCAGGAGTTCCTGGAATTGTCAAAGATGGGCGTGATGGATCTCCCGGAGATCCAGGTGAGCCTGGAGAGCCAGGCAGGGTAGGTAGGACTGGGCACCAGGGACCTCCTGGAATCTGTGACACATCAGCCTGCCAGGGAGCAGCGGCCGCTGGAAAATCCTCCAACCCCAAAAATCATTAAACTGACTTCCTGCAACCTGACACCCAAAGGAGGAAGGGTGATAAGTAAGGGGAGGAAGGAAGGAATGAAAGAAGTGTGATCACAAAAATGTCCTCTTTATTTAAATACATGTATCACAAGATGGGAGGAGTAACATCAAACAGGTGTGATATTTTGAGAGGAACATCCAAGGAGTGACATGAACACCAGAGCAACTGAGAGACAGAAACATCAAGATGAAAACCAGAAAAAAAGTGGACAGAGGCACGGAAGAGTCCAAGAGAACAACTGCATTGCTCCAAATACAGTATCAAATAACAAGACTTGACTTACAAACAACTGGAAAATGAATGATGAGTCCTTTGTGTATAAAAACTTTGTACATGTTGTTTCCATGCCCCCATTTCCCTGGTTAACATCCTTCTGGCAGATGACACTCAGATAAAATCAACAGCAAGTGTCTCTGAAGTGAATGTGCATGTATCATGGCCCATTAATGTCAATCACAGGTGTTACCTCAACAT
This sequence comes from Plectropomus leopardus, assembly GCF_026936395.1. NCBI lineage: Eukaryota > Metazoa > Chordata > Actinopteri > Perciformes > Serranidae > Plectropomus > Plectropomus leopardus. Next base: position 12,193,118 of record NC_142184.1, on the reverse strand, counting down.
ACAAGCGGACAGTGTAAAATATGGAAATAGGCGACAGAGGCAAAAAAGCCTCTGTAAAGGAGCTGTGTATGTACTGTAAAAGGAATAAAAAAGACAAATACCCAGGTGCCCAGAAATTGTGTAGATTAATGCAAAAAATTTAAACTTTTGATAGTCTTGTTTTTTTTTCCTTTTTACAGCTTCTTTGTTTTGTTTTTGTTTTTTTACATGTGAAGTTGATTCTCAAGATTTGAGAATCATAAACAAAATAAAACTTGTGGATGCATAAAACAGACATTGTAAAATAAATTTACAAATCCTAGGAACAAAGTATTTTTTTTCTTTTCTTTTTTAATCTACATTGAACACATCCACTATGTACTACCGGTGCTGTAACTATTAAATATACATGACCTTAAATACTATTTATTATTTGTGGGTGACTGTTGTATGTACAGTAAGATGCTACAGCGACATGTTGTAAGAAAGAACAAATAAAGCCACTTTTCAGTAAAACATCACTCTTTTCTACATATCAAATGAACAGGTTTGGACTTCAGAGTAATATGCTTAACACTATGGGAGTTTAGTCATCCCATTAATCCAAAAAATACCAACACCGTGCAAAACACTTAAATATATAATTAAAGAATAAATTTAAAAAAAAACTGAACATATTGTATGAACAATGTAAACAACTTTTAAAAAGATTTGATGAAAATAAAATTTGAACCACATTAAAGGAGAACATATAATTATTTTTTTTAATGAATGATAGCAAAGAGCACTATCTCAGCTGTTTTCAAAGGGAAACAGTGCCATCTGTGTATGACTCAACAACCACAAGATGGCTCTAAAGGTGGAAAAAGCCATAAAAGACAAGAAATGGCACTTTGAGCTGCATTTCATGTGTGAAAGGTGCTATATAAATAACATTTTATTATTATTATTACTCATACACTTTGCAGTGTTGTGCTGAGATGTAAGACTGAAAACATTTTTAAAACCATTTTGATGTTGTCAGCTGGAAGCAAAGCTCCTCTCAAAAGGAAACTTTTTGTCTTATAAAATTTTACAACATGTTGACCTAACCCACAGCCAGACTTCTGGGGACACCAAGCTTAAATGTGAAATTAAAATTAGACAACATGGTCATTGCTCTACCACATGAGGAGTGCTCAGTGTCTCATCCATCTCTAGGGAGACTTGGAACTGGCCTAAAGAAAGGCTGGATTTAAGGACGTGTCTCTTTCCATTAGTGAACGTCTTTTGAAACTCCTGTAAATGCAAACAGTAGCAAATTACAGTAATTAATGACAGGTAGTACCAATACTATATTATCTCAAGTCTGTCTATTTAGACTGCTCCTCTCTTTTCCTCCAGGTGGTGGTGGTGTTGCACACAGACAGCATGATGTGGTGGATTGTATTCATTTCCATAGGCTGTAACACTACATAATCCATCACAGTACAATAATAAATTGTATATGATTTTATCCTGTAAAAGTAAGAAGAATTTAATTTGAACTCTAACTAACCAAAGTCATAAAGTGATATTACTCAGGCAGCAGGAGGCAATGTAATTAAGCTCTTATCTTCCAGTTCCAGGTTTTAAGTCTCAATTAATTCACAGTTGCAGGATAATAGAGACAAACTGTTTACATTCATCAACGGTTTAATGAAATGCAACTTACCTGTCTGAATGCATTTCCATATGTTTCATTGATGTATCTGAGGAAGGTAGTGGTCCACTTTAGGGTGGTGACTTTGTCTGTATCTGACTCACAGAATGGCACAAGCATGTTCAGCTCATCACAGTACGAACGAATCCTCTTCCTGTGCCAAGACAAAACAACTCTGTATTATTAGTATAAAAGGGTGATTAACAGGATGTTAATCCTCTGACTGCTGACTTTGTGTGTCGGGTCTGTCCTCTGCACCACCTGGAATATAAGAGTCGCTTCAATCAGGTGTGTTATTAAAAGGCAAATTAACCCTTTAACACCTGGATCAGTTTTAATGTACTGCATTCAGATGCCTTTCACTAGCATTTAAAAGTCCAAAACCTGAGAAAATTGTTTGAATTTTTTAAAAACAAGAAAAATATACTGAGCAACTTTTGGTGACAAATGTCCCCCCCAAAAAAGTATCTGGCCTGCAAAAAATTTCTCCTAACTATATATTTAAATTATGTTACAGAAAAAAAATATAGACTTTTACAGCACTTTCTTAAGACCACTGTCTTGGGGTTTTTTTTGTTTAATTTCTATATTTACTTTTCTTTCTTTTTCATTTATTTCATTTCTTGTTAAGTTGCTCTCCACCCTCCCATGTTTTTGAAAGAAATCAGGCCAGTGCGCTCAGGTTTCAAAGGGTCAACTGTAGCTATATGCTGCTCTATGTTATGAGAATAAGCAAAAATATTTAAATTTTATGTATTTATTGTATGTACAATGTTTGTTTTTTATTTCACATTTGGTTTAGCAATGTAAACATATTAATCCCATGCCAATAAAGTGCATTTGAATTGATTTCCATTGAAATTAATGCATCACCATCTTAAGTTAAAACTAAAGTTTTGCTACATTTTGTCAGGGCTGAGCAGCAGCTTGCTGCTAGCTACCTAACAACCATGGGCCTAACCTCACTTTTCTTTGTTGACTGGTTTCCCTTTTGTTCTTTTGAAGAAGTTTTTTTAAGTTTATTTTAGGGGTTTTTAGTTGTTATTTGTTCCTTTTTGTATGTAGTTTTTCACAGCCTTACCAAAACCAAACTGAAATGCTTTTTGGTGTTATGTAAATTACAAATAAAATAAAGACTGGGAGAAGAGTACCCTGGCCTCCATGTGTTTTTCCTCCACCACTCAGCCAGTCCTTACATTACGGATTTACTATTACACAAGACTAAGGAATACAGCAATCCAAAACATTTTTAAACAAATATTTTATGACACTCCAAGTGACTATAGGCCAGCATTAAAACATCAAGTTGTGAATAAAAAGTGCATTAATGAAATATTTCATAAGACCATGCCACAAATTGTAGAGGGTAAAGAGACACCTTCAGCTGGCTGCTCACCTGCGTTCCCTCTCCTTACTGTTGTGCCTCTCCCTGCGTTGGATAAGCAACATATGAGATCGAGCTCTTTTGCTGGTGCTGCTCCTTGATTCTCCAGCAGAGTCTGGGGCAGCTGGAGCAGCCTTGACAGGTTGAGGGCTGCGTGTGCCACCATGCTTCCCAGAGGCAGTGGGTATTGCCACATCATCTATGACAAACACAAGACTAAGTTAAGACACTAACAGGAACAAAGAACTACAACTTTTGAAAAAACATTATGTTTAGAGTATTGATCATTACTTCCTATGGTGTCCAACTGCTGCTCCCCTGTTGAGTTGCTGCCACTTGTGTAGTGAGTTTTTGTAAAAACCCTCTCTGGGCAGAAATTAAATAAGATACCATTGGGGATGATCAGTCTCTGTTTGTTAGGTTCAACAATGTGAGGCATGTGGCCAATCACCTGAGGGCACAACAGAAAGAAAAGCAAAGTGCATTGTGATAATTTCTTTCATCGTACTTGTTCATGGGTGACTGGGTTAAATACAGTCCCTAATAATGTGGTGGAAACCTCAAAAGGATTTACCCTGTCAGTTTTCATCCACTTTTGCAACTGAAGTTGTCTGACTGCTTCTTGAGCTTCTGCAGACTGCTGAAATGTTGTCAAAGAACTGAAACACAGCAAGAAAGATTTAGCAAATTCTGTAAATATAAAAAAGTAATATGGGGCTATATTTACAAACAAACAGCAATACACCATATCAGTGACTGTCACCTACTTGCTGAGAACTGCAGACTGAGTATCCTGCTGGCTTGAGGCGTCAGCACACATGGTGTCAAACCTTTTCACCAAGCAAACTCTAGCAGCCGATATGGGTCTCTTTTGTGAGCAGTTGGTAGGTGGTCCAGTCGGGCTGTCTTCACCCCTGACTCTGGCCAGCACAAAACTTGGGACCTCTCCGTAAGACGTTGGTGTCTTTTCTCCTGGCATCACCAGACTGTGATCATCAGTTGAAGATGACAGGTCAATAGCTTGAGTTGACGACAAGGGGGAAATCACAATGGTGTCTTTCACCATCTCTGTAGAGGGTTGGGATCTGGCATCTGGCAAATTTGAAGTGGCATTGTGTGCCTCCACGTGTGCCTGGATGAGGTGCTGAAAGTGTGAATATTCAGACTCTGACATCTCCATTAGACCGAGCTCAGGTCCCAACATCTGCCCATGATCGTGTGTTAAACATCCACCTTGGCTGAAAATCAACCCAACAGGATCACAAACATGTTCCCTAGATGAAGGTGATACATGGAGGGTTTTGCACGCTGAGGGAAAGGATGACATCCCTAACTCTAGAGATGGAACAGAGATCAAGAAAAATAATTATTACTTAGGTTTACAGTTGAACAGATTATAAACAGGGTGTGTATCAGACACTTAAACTTAATGCTTTCCTTAAGACCTATTCAAGACCATTTTTAAACAAATTTAAATCCGATGTTTTGATAATTTTATTTTTATTCAAGCATTGCATGTTAATATAAAGGTTAGTAATGTTTATGTTGTCCCGTGCAGAGGTAGGTTTCATGCAGAACTATGATTATTAGAGTGATATTTATAAAAATGGATGTAAAGCCATTTTAAGATTTTGTAAGAACCTGCAGTCACCCTGTATAAAGCTAGTCCTAGCCTATGTAGCCTACTTCAGCTAACTTGTATAGCATGGACGCTAACTCGCCTGTGTAACGTTATTAAAATGAACGAAACTGTGGCTTACCTTAGCCTAAACAAATTAAAACAATAAATACTAACATTAAACAAACTGTCCACAACTTCGGGACAGCTGTCAGTCGTGGACAAATTGTCCTTAGCTAAATACAAACGCTAACGTTAGCTCGTGACTTTGCATTAGCGAAGGAGGAGCTTGAAGCTAATTTAGCACATTTGAAAAGACATTGATGTAGGCTAACGTGAAAATCTAAGTAAAACTTCGCCATCTTAAGACTGAAAATAGTTGCAAACATTTTCAATTATCAAATAAAGGCCGTCTAATTTACACGTGTTTTACTGTTAATATGTTAATTTAGTCATATTTTTGAGTCTTCCACTTACTTTTATGTCAGTTGTTAGCGCGATGCCGCGGTTGGTAGCTGACGTTGGTGTTAAACTCCCGGATGCGGTTACACTCCGCACTGTAAAAAATAAAATAAAGTAAAATAAAATAAAATAAAATTAAAAAATCCGTTGTTTTTACGGAAAAATGGCAAGAAATATATTGAACATTAAACAGCTTTACAGAACAACCCGTAAGTTTGACAATTTAAAACTGTTGTAATAACAATGTTTTAAAACTGTATAATTTACATTGTCTATTTGGAAAAACAAAAATAACATTTCTGCAATTCCGTCACTAGTCACATTTTTCATAAAAACCCTTCAAATTAAATCAGTAATTGAAATTCTACACATTATAAAATCAAAATTATTTTTGTTTCCATTTCAAATAGCTGTTGTTGGCTGGTAAAATAACTTTTTTTTGTCAATGTCATGATATTTATGCCAAAAAAAACGTTATTAATTTTTAGAGTGAACATCAACAGGAACGTTTTATGGATTATTCAAATGTAGCAATCAGATGTTTTAAAATCCACTGTAAAAATCCACTTGTAGGCTAAATAATTATCTGTAAAGCATAACATATGCATTTGTAAAATGTGATATGCTTTCTTTCTGTTAAAAAAAACAGTAATTTGTAAATTCTACAAAGAAATGTAATCATTTCAACATATTCCTGCTTTAAAATTAACAGGTTAGTGTGGTTTAGATCTTTAAAAAATATTACTGTAAATTGTTTCATGGTTTTTCTATTTACAGTTTTATGATGCCATGATTTTGCAGCACTTTGATGTTCATTTTATGGACATTACAGTGTGTGACTGTCACAGTTCAAGATTCAGATTATTTTAAATCAGGGGTGTCCAAACTTTTTTGACCTGGGGCCGGTGTTGTGTGGAAGACTGTTTCCCCATCGATATGTGTTCCCCCATATCTAAACCTGACCCAAACCCTTAGTTTTTTATGGCTGGATACTTATAGCACTTATCATTTTATGGTTTTATGAACCCATATGTGTTTTATTTTTACTTGAACACTAACATAATTCTATTTTGAATAATTTATATATTGTATTTAAATATGTTATTCATCTATCAAATGTATTTATTATATTCGTAATATTCCCTCTTCTATTTTCACCCACTCCCCCTCTTTTTATGAAATATTAATTTTAGGCATTTTATATTAAATGCTATATTTATATTATTTAAACTGCCATTTTAAGTAAAATATCTGAGTAGTTATTCCACCACTGAGATATCATATGTCAAAATATATTTGAAAATATCCCAAAAAATCTACAATACCACTGGACTTTTGAGTTCATTTGTCATTTTACAGGAGCAAAGATAATCTGAAAAAAGTGCTCCTCTACAAAATACACTGTAGAAACACAGGCTACACTTCATGTCACTAACAATACCATGTATGTAGGCTATGACATTAGACAAAACAATGAGGATAGATGTACAGAGAGAGAAAATTAACTGCTGTGTGATTCCTACATGTGTTGAATGCCGCAGCAGACTGTAGAACACTACATATTTATTGATTAAATTTGTAAATATTGTATTTCATAATGTCTTTAAGTAACACAATATTATCTCATATTAACTCAAAATTTAAAGTGCAGTATTTGAGTCTGTGTACGTAGTTGCACTCCATCATTGCAACTGCCAAAGCCAGCTCAAAATCAACTCCTTGGTGGATACTGTGATCCTTGATGATGGGATCCTTGATGGTGTAGTGAAGATTCATTTGAATGCTGTCGCCCCCCTTTGGTAAAACATAAGTACTACTGGTGACTTTGGAGGATTATACTGTATAATATTGCTACAGCCAGAGTCAAAATCCTCTATTAGCATAGATGTTTTTCTAAGGACTTTTTCTTTTTTCCCTTTCTCTTGCTGAAACTGTCTGCTTGTCACAAAAAGGCCCTTTAAGAAACTGGAACATTAATAAAAAGGTGTTTGTTATACGTAAATTACCCAATGTTAAGGTTAAACTCAACAGACTGGTCAATATTTCTCAAAAGCAATAAATAACAATGAATGTACTGTTCTTTGTGTTTAACAGTGACCATTCAAATTGATATATTCACTGACAGAATGTAACAAAGTAAATTTATTCAAATACTGTACTTGTTCTAGTGTCCATATTTCATGCTACTTTGTAATTCTACTACAGTACATTTCATAGACAGATATTGTACTTTATACTCATCTACATTCATTATACAACTATACATTTTATGTACAAAATATATGATAATTGTATAAACCATTGTGAATTGTGATAAATGACCTACCAAAAAGAGTAGTAAAAATTAGCATTAAAATTCTAATGACACATGAATGCATTAGTGTTAGCAATCCAATAGCACTGCTGGCATAGACATTTTGTATGTTAACTTCTGAGTAAGTTCCCCTTATTGTTCTTTTACGTAAAGAACATTTTTACATTTTCAACTTTCTATGGAGTACTCTTACATAGTGGTATTTTTACTTTTATTTAAGAATGTGAAATAGACTTAAACAATTGGGCATATTAATCACATATATACATTTTAAATTATGAAACAAGCTTTTTTATTTTTATATTAATTTCAAAGTTGAGGTTCTTGCCTTGCACCAAACTGTAATACAATCATGATGTACCGTTATATCTTTTATATATGGCTTCTGAAGAGACTGGTCTTTGGCAAATTTGAACCACTAAAATGTGTCATTAACCTCTGCAGAGGACTTTTTAGTTGTACCTCTAAAAATATAAGCCAGAGCTTAATTTATTACCACAAAAGTAACAGCAGTGACTATGAGCTGTAATATGGGGTTTGTGTTTTGAAGTTACAGATTTGGGCACTACTCTTATAGCAATCAAACAATTCCAGATATTAATGACAAGATCAGACTAAATATTTTTTTAAAAAAAGGTATATATCATTTTATTGACCTCTTGCATTGTAAGAGAACAATGAAACAAGCCATTTTCTTCATCAGCAGAACACAAAGGCCAGATTAAGGCTACAGTACTAACACTATGGCTGTGTTAAAAAAAAGAAAGAAAAAAAGGAAACAAAATAACATAACATTTTCTGTACAAAACACTTCTGACTATGTCCAACTAGAAATGCACATCGGGTTGAATTTACAAGTGTTTGATTAAATTTAAGAGGCATTTAGTCATATTCAAATAACAAAAATAAATGTATATACTTTGAATACAAGACAAACTACAACATAAAAGGGTGCCTCTGAGCTTTTTCATATCAAGCTACAATGTCTGATCTTTCACACTGGCTTTGCCTGTAGATCTTGTTGTAATTTCAATAAGACACGGACAACCACTTTCCTTGAGAAAAATACATTCAGTGTGTGTTATGCTATAGTACCTCCTTGATACTAAGCCTTTTTGCAAGTTTACCTTATCTAACTTTACTGTCTTAAGGGGTCAATGCGTCATGATCTTTATCCTATTTCTAAGTTGGCTGAACATTGCTTTTATTTCCATCACTATCCATACTTTGATTGGTTTTAGTTTCTAATACACATACACCTTGTTTATCCGTTTCATTGGCCACTTCAGTTTTCTTCCCATTTTCTCCATCCCCTCTGCCTTTATCTGCAGTGGTGCTTATTTTACCAGCGGGACTTCTCTCCTGCTCCTGACTTTGTCCTTTAACCAATTCTCTTTCTTGACTCACTGGTCTACTTCTTCTCCACTCCCTGTCTGTTGGGTGACCCATTTGTACTCGTTTTGGGCTGAAGACATCAGGATTGTTAGACATACGATTTGGGAAACGCATAAGACCTGTAGGAGTGGGAAGTAAGGCAGCTCTCTGTCTCTGGGGCTTTAAAGCCTGTTGATTTTGTAGATTGTCAAAACGGGAGCATGACTTTTCTCCACTGTTTTGATATAGACCTTGGGGTCCATTGTACAGAGCAGAATGTGGATCAGTAGGGCATTTAAATCTCATAAATTGATGAGGGCTATTGAAATGAGATGATGTTGTCATGTCTGACCCTCTGCTATCACACCCTGGGCCCCTTATATCTGACCCTTTTATGTCATCCATCATGATTGGCTCAGACTTCCTTGAGTCTAACCCTGAGCCCATTATGCCTAGACCGCCTCCATCAAACTCAGGGCCCTCAGTGTTTGTATCCCACTTTCTAGGCCTATGTCTTATATCTGAATATTCAGGTGCTGGTCCCCTCATATCTGTTTTACCATCAATGATTGAATTTCTGTTTTCAGGCACTGATCCTCTTAAATCGGGACCTCTTGGGCCTCTTCTATCAAGACCCTCCATTTCAAATCCTCTCCTGTTGTGGCCTGACTTTATTAAGTCTGGAGCGCCCTCATGAGCCTCGGGTCCTTCCGTGTTTGGCCCTCTCATATTACCCCTGAAGTCTGACTGCTTCCATTCATTCCCTATATCTGGACCCTGTCTCATATCTGATCCTAATTCTCTCATTCCTAAACCTCTCCTAAATGGTCCAGGTCCCCTTCTGTTTGGCCTTGCCCTCCCTCTATCATTTCCAGGTCCTTCCCTAACAGGCCCAGGGCATACCATGTCTGGGTTACCTTGGACAGGCCCTGGACGCCTGAAATTAGGGCCACTCCAATCATCTCCTGGACCTCTCAAATGCCCCCGAAATGGCATATTTGGCCTTTCCTGCATGACCCTTGGTCCCCTACATCCAGGGCCTCTCCACTCTCTAGGAGGAACATACCTACTATATTCTTCAACCTGGTCACCAGGACCTTCTTGGATGGGGCCTGGACCCCTGTTACCATGCCTTTCCCAATCATCACTTGAACATTCTCTTCCATTTTCTACAGAATCCATATCGGGCCCTCTTCCATCTGACCATTGTTCCTCTGTGTCTGTGCCTCTTCTTTCAGTTTCAGAGCCCCTGTAATCCGGCCCTTTCCATCTTTCTCCCCGGGTTAGACTGCTCCTATCTGGCCCTAGTCCTCTGTTTCCTCTTACAGGTCTTGAATCTCTCAAGTTTCTACCTGTTCTATCAGGTCTTTGGCTCTCTGAATCTGGGTTCATATGGATAGGTTCTGACCCTCTAAAGTCAGCAATTCCCCAGTCATCTTTTCTATGTCTTAGACCTTCTGTATTTGGACCTTTCTGCCTGATGCCTGGGGCTTTAAAGTCTGGGCCACCTGATCTTCTCCAGTCTGGTCCTGGGCCCTCCATATCTGGACCTATCCTTTCATCCCGAAGCTCTCTGAAGCCTGGGCCTCCTGGCTCTTGCCTATCAGATTCAGGGCCCTCAATATCTGGACCTCTACTTTCGTAACCTGGTATTCTAAAATCAGGACCTCTTGGACATTTCCTATCAGGCCCTGGACCCTCCAAAAAAGTTCTTTCAGGTCTTACTCCTTTGAAGTGTGGACCTTTCCTATCAGACTCTGGGCCCTCCATATCTGAAGGTCTTCTTTCTGGATTAGGACCCCTGAACTGTGGGCCACCTGGAAAGCTCCAGTTGTTTTCAGTTCCCTCCATTTCTGGAGGTATTCTCTCTGACATAGAACCTCTGAAATTTGGATCTTCGAGTCCTCTCCTGTCAGGCCCTAGGCCTTCTCTGTTTGGGTCTGTATTGGGCCTCCTCATGCCTGGACCTCCCGGCACTCTCCTGTGAGGCCCTGGACCCTCTATACTGGAAAATGGTCTGTCAGGCCTTGGTCCCCTGATGTCTGTACCTCTCCTTTCAGGCACTGGGCCCTCAATATTTGGGTGTCCACTCTCTGGTCCAGGGCCCCTGAAGTGTGATCCTCTCTGTCCTCTACTGTGAGGTCCTGTGGCTTCTGGACCAGTTCTTTCAGGCACCATTCCTGTTAAGTCTGACCCAGGACCACAATCTGGGGCTACTGGTTCTCTCCTAAAAGGTCCTGGTCCATCCATGGCTAGACCTCTCCTTTCAGGCCCTGGTCCATGGAATTCTAGATGTCTTGGTCCTCTCTTGTCAGGCTCTTGAGTGTCCATATCAGGATCAATCATATCAGGTCCTACTCCACTGAAATCTGGACCTCCTGATCCTCTTCTGTCAGATCCTGAAGACTCTAGACCTCTCCTTTCGGTGTGCTCCATAGATAAACTTCTCCTTTCAGGCCCTGGACCTCTGAAATCTGGACCTCCAGGCCTTCTCCTGTCAGGCCAAGGACCCTCCATAGGTGTGCTTCTCCTTTCAGGCCCAGTTCCCCTGAAATCTGGACCCCCGGGTCCACTCCAATCAGGCCCAAGATCCTCCATAGATGGACCTCTCCTTTCGGGGCCTGGTCCCCTGAAAGCTGAACCTCCAGGTCCTCTCCTATCAGGCCCAGGATCCTCCATAGCTGGACCTCTCCTTTCAAGATGTTCCAACGATAAACCTCTCCTCTCAGGCCATGGTCCTCTGAAATCTGGACCTCCAGGTCCTCTCCTATCAGGTCCAGGACCCTCCATAACTGCACCTCTCCTTTCATGACGCTCCATAGATGAACCTCTCCTCTCAGGTCCTGGTCGTCTGAATTCTGGACCTCCAGGTCCTCTTCTGTCAGGTCCTGGAGCCTCCATTGCCAGACCTCCTCTATCATGACGCTCCATAGATAAACCTCTCCTCTCAGGTCCTGGTCCTCTAAAATCTGGACCTCCAGGTCCTCTCCTGTCAAGCCCAGGGCCATCCATAGCTGGACCTCTCCTTTCAGGTCCTTGTCCCCTGAAATCTGGACCCCCAGCTTCTCTTCTGTCAGGCCCAGGGCCCTCCATCTCTGGACCTCTCCTTTCAGGTCCTAGTCGTCTGAAATCTGGGCCTCCATGTCCTCTTCTGGCAGGTAAAGCATGCTCCATAGCTGGACCTCTGCTTTCAGGTCCTGGTCCTCTGAAATCTGGAACTCCAGGTCCTCGCCTGTCAGGCACAAGACCCTCCATAGCTGCAGGCCCATGTTCCCAGACATCTTTATCTTCTGGTCCTCTTCTTTCATACCCTGTACCCTCCATATCAGGATCTTTTCTATCAGGCCACGGCCCCTTGATTTCTGGACCTCCTGGTCCTCTTAAGCCAGATCCTAGACCCTCCATGGGTGGACCCTTTCTCTCAGGTCCCAGACCTCTGAAATATGGACCCCCAGGCCCTCTCCTGTTAGGCCCCAGACCCTTTGTATCTAGTCCTTTCCTTTCAAGTTCCGGTCGCACAAAGTGTGGAACCATTGGTCCCTGCATGCTAGGTTCTAGATCAGTCTTCTCAGGTTCTGGTCTGATGCAATCTGGAACGCCTGGTCCTCTCCTGTCATGCCTAAAGTCTTCTATGTTTAGACCAGTCACTTCAGACCCTGGTCTTTCAGAGTCTCCAGCACCTCTCCTGTCAGGTGCCTGGCTCTCCATGTTTGAACTTCTCCTATTAGCCTGATGGACTCCCCATTCATCTGGTATAAATGGCCCTCCTCTGACTTGATCAGATACTCTCCTATCTGGCCCTCTCCAGTCATCTCTTATGTCTGATCTTGGGTCACTCCAATTTGGACCACTCATTTGTGGACCAAAGCCTTTATTTTGACTCCTCTGATCCCTGATATCAGGACAAACAACACCTGGTCCTTGACCTCTCCAATCTGGATTTGTAATGTTTTCCATACCATCACCCCTTTTATCTGAACCACTTGTACCACCTATATCTTGACCAGGTCCCATATAACTTCGTTCTGCCATATCTGGCCTCCTTAATTCATTAATAGTTTCTAATTCTCTCACATCAGGGCCATGCACACTCCTTTCAGCCCTAATACTGGGACATGGCTCCTTGAAATGTTCTCTAGGCCCACTACTGTGTTGACCAATGCGGGAAATGTTAGACCCACCACTTTCATAACTTCTGTCTGGCCCTGGTCCTCTCATGGGAACTTCTTCCCCTCTTTGTAGGCCCCACCTCTTATCTGTCATTGCTGGAGATATTCTATTTGCCCTTAAAACTCTGCCCTCTGAACCTGTAGTTGTGTTTGGATCTAAACTCCTTTCTTTACCACTCCCCACCCTGCTCAAATCTTCATCTCTCCCATGTGCCTGAAAACCCCTTTTTTGGGGGGGCATCTCCTCTAAAATTGGACTGCCATCATGCTTTGGTTGCCTTTGAACTCCTTCTGAACCCCTAAAAGATGGATCTGGTCTCATTATACCTGTGCTTTGATCTCTAACACCTCTACTCCTCATAGGAGATACCCTAACCCCAGCATGTGGACTTTCACCCCTACTGTTTTGGCCTTTACCTCTTCCTATCATATCTTGCACCATGCCTTCTATCTGTTGACCCTTAAAAGATTGATCTCTCGCCATTTCCATCACATCTAGCCTGCAATCTGGGTTTTCAGGACTTGGATGGTACACAGCTGATAAAGGCCCCCTTGTGCCCCTTACATCAGGCCCAGGTATATATGATGAAGGGCTCTTCATGACTGGATCTCTCCTTTCGCTCTGTGGGCCTGATTCTCCCATATCTGAATCCTTAACTGTTGGTACAGGCATTTGTTCTCTAACTTCTGGTTCCCTATGTCTCATATCAGGGCCTGAACCCTTTACATCTGGGATCATTCCTGGCATACCAGATAGGTCTTGTGTCTGTGATTCAAGACCCCAAATGTTGGCACTTAAGCCTTTCATGCCTCGACCTCTTATACTAGTCCCCAGGAATCTAATTCCTGTTTCTCTAGGATCTATGTGTGGTCCCCTTTGTCCAAGTTCTTTTGTGTCTGATCCTGCACCCCTAATACTTGGACCACTCATACCTTGTTCTGGACAATTTGTCCTTGGATGTATTTTAGGTTCTGTGCCCTGAATATGTGAGCCTGGAGATGAATTTGAATGGCCTCTTCCCTGACCCAGTATTTCTGGATGCTTAAAGCCTGGGCTTCCCCCTTCAATCTGTTTGTCTGCATCGATCATACCTTTATCTGTGGTACCTCGGACCTGTAGATTTTGGGCTCTCAAATCCTTATTTCTAACATCTGCTATTGGACCTCCAGCAGTAGGCCACAGTATATTAGACACTGTTGCTTGACCACAAATAGAAAGAAAATTATTTTCAGCTTTAACAAAAGGCATTGAGGTATGCATCCCAGATTCTCTGATTTCATCAATCTTTACAGAGTCACTCTTTTCTGTGCTGCTAGGTTTCAAAAACTGTGGCTCTGGATCAGGGCTCTGGGGAGAATCTCGAATAGGAGGGTCAATTTCTCTTAGAGGAATTGTACTGTCAAGTTTGTCTAAGAACAGAGTTTCCTGTTGAGAGGGTTTATCCACTTGTGTAAAAGAAACACTGCCTGTGTCATTGTGGCTGACTGAAGTTTTTTGAAGCTCCTGGGATTTTAGTGGTTCTGAAGTCCCAAGCTTCACACTGTGAAGAAGTTCGTGTGAACAGGAAGAAAGAGCTTTATCAACACTCTCACCAAGATTGCTTTTTAGCTGATGTCCATCAGGTTCATTTTTAATAGTAACCGAGGTAAATGATGGTGTATTACCTTCTACAAGTTCTCCAACAACAGAGTCTGAAGAGTCTAAAGCATTACACACAACACTAATAGGCTTCGATTTCTCGAGGACTTCAGGGGAAGGTCCTCTGTGCTGTTTTGGTGAAAAGGACCCAGAATCTTTTTTTCTAGGAGTTGATGGGGATCTTCTACGCCCATGAGAATGGCGGCGTGTAGTATGCTCTTTTCGGTGGCGACTGTGGTGCTCAGACTGCTCTCTAGCTCTATGCCTTGACCTGTCTCTGTCACTTCTCTTGTTTCTATCCCTTTCTCTACGTCTCCGGGAATGTGAAGGTGAACGCTGCTGTGATCTCTTTGAAGGACTTTTATGGCGGTCCCTTTCACGATGACTCCGCTTCTTTGGTGAGAGCTTTCGCTTTCTACTATGGTGTGAATTCTGAGAAGTGCCTTTGCGGCTGGCACTATGCCCTGTTCTAGACAAAGAGGAATCACGAGTCTTTATACTGCCACTCTGAAACACATCATCTTGAATTTCATTGAAAAGTGATTCATCCTCTGGATCATAAGCTACGTCAGAATCTGCAATCTCTCCAGCAGAGGAATACTTGTCACTTTCCTTAACATTTCCCTGTGTTTGATCTTTCTCTGTAACAGTATCTGTATCATTTTCTGATTTAGGGATGGCAGTTGCGTCCTCCCGCTTAACAATTTGTGAATCCATGTTTGAACTCTTGGGAGTCTCTGTAAGGTTGTTGGTCTTGTCTTTTGTTTCTGACAGTTGACTGAGAGGCAAAGATTTTTGTGGTGGCGACATCAAGGAATCAGAAACAGAAAAGTGTGCCATGAACATACCCACCGCCTCTCTCTGTTGACGCAGTGCCTCTTCCTGTTCCTTCAACTGCCGTTTTTGCTCTTCAATCTGCTTATTGAGCTCCTCAAGCATCCGCTGTTGTTCAGTTAGTGTTGCAGCTGAAACAACCACAGTGCCTGTAGGAATGTTCTGCAATGTGCCAGCTGGGGTGGAGGTTTGGGCTGGAGAGGATGTGGGAGCTGGTGTTACAGTCTGGGTGGATACTGGGGTTGGGCATGGTGAAGAATCTGATGTTTGAGTTTGAACAGGAGGCTTTTTCACAGTATTATCACTTTGAATATCTGCAAAGATAGTGTCGTCCTCTGGATCATAGGCAACATCATCGTCTACAATCCTTGATGTTTTTGGGCCATCTGCCTTGATTTGTTCTATGCACTGAGGAGCAGCCATTCCATATCCCATTCCTGGATCATACTCCTCTTCTGGGTCATATGGTCGGTCAAAGTCATTCTCCTCTTTGTCTTCTATTTTTTTGACTTTTGATTTCTGTCCATACTGTTGAACAATTGGATCTACCATTGATCCAGACACCTGAGAAAACACTGGGACCTTCTTATCACTAACTGTTGTTGTGGAGCTTCCATCAGAAGAGGCCACAGACTCAGACTGCTTATTGCCAAACAAACTTTTCAAAATAGTCCGCAGTGGTGAGTTGTTACTGGATGCTGATGTGGGGTTTTTGTCAGAGATCCTATTAGAGGTGGACTGAGTGGAAGCAGTTGAGGTGGAAGAGGGAGGGTTTGATTTGATTGCAGTCAGTCGAGATGGTATGGTAACTGAGCCAGAGGAGGAAGAGTCTGATGGTGATCCAGGGCAAGGAGGAGAGCAAGGTGGGGTGGTGCTAGCAGGAGTCTCTGGATCATAGGGTTGGAATACCTCCAACTTGTCAGACCCATAAAGAGCTGGGGGCTTTGGGATCCACATAGGGTCTTTGGACAAATGAACTTTGGGTCTTTTCTCTTCAATCTCTTGAGGCAAGCCTCCTGGACGTTTTGACTTCTGGATGACGGCCAGACCCAGAAGGAGATTGGGTCTGTTTTTTTCAAGCCCTGCGAAAAAGAAAGAAAATAAACATTAGAACAAGTTTAAACTACTGAAAATTGGCAAGCCATTATTCAAATAGCAAATTTTATTTCCCAACACCCTTAAGGGGTTTAGACTCCTGTGCTCAAGCCTATGTGGCCCAGGATGTGCCTATTCTGCAAAACATAGGTATATACATAACATATTAGCATAATAACCACATTTTCACATTTTATATAATTTTTCTTTGCTAGATGAAACAGCACCCCAGCTTTCTCCCACATTCTGACATAATGAACCCCCTTACATTATTAAAACAGATAAAAGATTAATGTGTTGAGAAGCAGCCTCAATCTAGTTTGTTATTCTTGAAATTTGAAGGTGCTGATATAGGTGCTTGCCCAAGCTCAATAACTTACACTTATCATGCAAGACCATAATTGGTAGTTAAAGCATTATCACACCTGGTCCTTCAAGAGGTTGTAGTATGGATGGGATTGATTCCTTTGCACTGAGTGGGACAAGGTATACATCCTTGATGGAACGGCAACCATTGGCGACCACACCAAAACGACCTCTGCTGCTGAAATAGGAAAACAGGGAGACATAGGCCACTTCTTCCTCCTCTGTTGCAGGGTGAAAGCGGATCACACATAACTCCTGATAAAGCATGAAAAAAACAATAACATGTAAAATATTAATAGATTTTCAGTATTACTGTACAAGACAGAAAGGAATACTAAATCTACTGCTTGCCTTTGTAACAGAGGTCTTTAGTTTTGCAACATAGTCCCACACTGTTTGAGGAAGGATTCGTCCTCCAATTTGTATTGTATCAGGTAGATCCTAAACACAAGAAGTAAAAAAGAAACTCACTTCATATCTTTGGCGATTTAACTGATGACAATGGAAGAGCTTTTTGATATAATAAATGTTATTAGTGTGCATTACTTTACCTCTTTGACAATTTCAGCAGATCCTGAAACCAGATACGCTTTGCTGACAAACTTGGCCACAGTGAGCATGTTTAGGAAACCTTTCCACAGTATGTCTTGTTTAGCCAAGAACTGAGAAGTCTCACCATCAGCTGGGGATTCAGAAATCACGGTCCTGAGACACAAAACACAACAGCATGATGACAATCACATCCTCACATTATGCTGATTTTGCTTTTTTGTTTTTATATTCTGCAGTTCTTTAAATACCTTGAGGATGTGCCATAGAGTCTGGGATCTGCAGAGGAAGATGGCTTCATTAAGATAGATTTTGGTAATGGTTTCGTTGGTGGTCGGGAGGGGACTGGTGCTGAGGGCGGTGCAGAGATAGTGTCTTTAAGAGGAGCATAAGGGACTGATTGGTTATGAGTTGTGTTACTGGGACCAGAGGTGCCACTAGAAGCACAGAACCTGCTTGCTGCAGTGCGGGGATCCCGCCTTGTGATGGTTACTGTGGACACAGCTGGAATCACAACTGGTGTGTATGCTCTCTTTCGTTTTGTGCTTTTATAGGTGTCTTGAGTTGGGGATGCAGGGGACTCCATGATGGGGGAAGCTGGAGACTCCATTGGGGAGGCTGGAGAGTCCATTATGGGGGATGCAGGGGATTCAACTATAGTCAACGGTGGAGCATCAATGATAAGGCGGGATGAAGGGTCCATTAAGGATGATGTTGGAGAATCCATATCAGGTGAGTCTGGTGGAGCCCGCAGAGGGGAGTCATCTCCTGCAGACCTTTTCCAAAAGGGTTCATGTTTTTCTCTTGTTTCAGAAACCTTGGGTTTTTTCTTTGTCGGCTCCTCCTCTTCCTCAGCTAGTATTTGGCCTTTGGGAAGAAACAAGAAACTATTTTAAAAAACTAAAAGAAACAATAGGTGGCCAGAGGATAAGAATGTCTACAAGGTACTACATTGCTTATGTAAAACATCTTTTTAATTTACCTGTGCAAATCTTGCATTTCAGGTCAAACAGGTGAGCTTTGTGCTCTGATGTTGTGTCCTTTAGCATGCAGGCAAGAATATCTGGCACAGCACTGCCCTGGCTTGGCTGGTTTATTCTGGTCTTCAGAGCAGGAGCAGGAAGACTTTTCCTCTTTTCCTGGGAAGCAACCTGTACAGTCACAAACACACAATCAGATTCAACCCAGAATAACATCATAACATGCATTTCCTTTTATGAGAAATGTCTACATGGAGCAGGTCAGACAAAATAATGGTCACATCATTTTTTAAATTCTACCAAGTGAAAGTAAATGAAGCAAATACACACCATGCTTCTATCGGGTCTAGAAGGATTCAAACTGGGCAAATCAACCTTCACTGGTTCAGGCTTCTTCAGTAAACTTGTCACTTTAGTAGTTGCTGGATTTAAACTGGGCAAATCAACCTTCACTGGTTCAGACTTCTTCAGCAAACTTGTCACTTTAGCAGTTGCTGGATTTAAACTGGGCAAATCAACCTTCACTGGTTCAGGGTTCTGCAGCAAACTTGTTGATTTAGAATCCTTGACCTAGATACACACAGGTGATTGAAGAAGATAATATTTTCTGACACAAACACTGCTTGAACCTTCGAGTTTAAGCACAATATCTGATTTTATCTTGGTTGTTGTGTTTAACATCTATTAAACTTTACCTCTGTTTGTTTTTCCTTTGGACTTGGCTCAGATGCTTTGGTAGCCTGCATATCCTTCTGGCTCATCCTGGCCAGTCTGAAGGGACTAATCTCTCCACGTACAACCCGGCACAACAAGCCCTAGAGAGAGAACCCAAAACTGGACTGTCAGTTTGCTAAAAACACATAAGTGTGAGATAATCAAAAAAACTTCTGCAATATTGCAATTAGTATTCAAATGTATGCTAAGAACAGAGAACAAGAGACAGAAATGGGTTTTATCAACTTGAAACAAACCTTGTTTCTTGGGTCCTTCAGATTGAACATGATAGTTCTGTACTTGTTCATGTATTTGCTGTCTGTGTTGCGAAATATGTCGAACATCTCCATCTCAATGCTTGCGACAAGCTTTGCAACTTCACTCTCAGACAAATCCAAATCTTCACAATCACACACCCTTGACAAATGAAAAGGCAGTTAGTTAGTCGACAGACTTTTCAAGATGCAAGTTTTACTCTAATTATTGTAAAAGTGCAAATCCCACAAATATGTTCCTGTTGTCCATCACTTCATGGAAATAATCTGTTTTGTGAGTGAGTTTACTATCAGAATTTTTTTTTTAAAAATCATCTCTTTTTAGTTACAGTTAGGAGTGAGGTCTACTGTAGCTTTAATCAAAAGCTTCTGTCAAATATTCAGTAAACAAACAACTTTTTGAAATAAAAAAATACTAATTTATCCAAAAAACAGATGATACAACCCAATTTGAGCTGACGAGAACACACAGCAGGCACACAAAACTCTGTGTGATGCAGATCATAGGGCATGGGCCCCAAGTGAAATGCCAAGTTTTAAGGGTATCCTATAGAAACACACTGTAATAATCAACCTAATTCTTAAATGAATTCGTGGTGTATCATCCCCCAGATTATGTAGTATAGTAGTAAATATGTTACTGCATGCGTATCATGAATCATGTCAATGTTGTTTTTATAAATGCATAAAATTATTGCCTCTAATTATTTTGGCTACTTTCGCTGTTACTTTAACAATCATTGGGCTAGTTTTCAATTCATAAAGAGAGTATATTATGAGTCAATGACAAGACTTCAATACAAGCCTATAGAACAGTTCTCACCTTTTGAACAGGATGCTGGTGAGCGAGCGCTGGATGCTCTGTCTGACCTGGTTATTGGGCTGAGAGGGTCTGGAGGACGGAGCACTGGGTGCAGGTGGCACCAGCAGATTTCTGGTTTCATTCAGCAGCGTTGGGGCTGAGGAAGGTTTTTGGCCTGATGCGGAAGCTGACACATTGCTGGACGGAGGCTTGGGTGCAGGCTGCTTCTTTGGGATGACGTATGGGGTCTTAGTGACTATGAGGGCTCCTGTTTCATGATGTCTGGGAGCTGAAGTGGATGGATTTTGTGAAGCCGGAGACAGACTAGATTTAGCTGGGTTGGGTGGTAGAGGGGGATCTGATTCTGCAGATTGCTGATTAGGCACACCACTGTTGGTTGGCACCTTTTCTTTTTCTTGAGAGTGGCTCTGTGGTGGGGCTGGCTCTGCGACAGGCTGGGAGGAGGGAACAGCATCTGTCAAGGTGTCCTTTGAAGAAGTAACAGCCTCACTGTCAGCCTCTTCCTGTTTACTGTCCTCAGTAGCTGTTTGAAAAAAAAACAGCAGAGCATTTTGTGAACATAAAGGATTATATTTACTGTGACATAAACCAAAATGTCACAAGATATGCAAAACAGGTAAAAGTTCAAAACAGCATGATTAAATCTTCTGTCTATAAATAGAAACAAATATTTTTCCCAATTCAAAGGAATGAGAGGGGTGTACAACAAAGCTGGATTAGAGGTTTATTGAGGTATCTTGAATCTAAAACTAGAGTGTTACATGTCACAAAGGTAGCTTTCTTTCAAGCTGGCTAGATTGTCATGGTAACTTATGCTGCACAGCTAACCTGATTGGGAGCAAGTTATGTCCCCATTTCAGCTTGAAATCAGCTCAAAAGTGGCTTTCACTAAATCATCTCTTTTGGATATAGTGTCACTGTAAAATCAATAGTCAGTCTTTCAAAGATAAGTATTCGCCACTGAGGGAATATGTTAGAAATGAACTTTATCAGACTTGTTAAGCTATAACGTTACATTAGAATTGCCACCGATCAAAGCCATGCAATTGCAGTACAGCAAATGATATGCATCGAGTTGCCATGGGAACGAACATACACTCAGTTACTAATGCAGAAAATCAGAGCAAATTTTGTTTTATTTGTAAGGCCGTTGTTGCTCTCACTGAACCTCTGAATGTGTTTGTTGTGTTCTCTGGTCCATTTGTCCACACTGAAGTAAGCCTTCTATAAAATCACATTACACATGAATAGTTCACTATGATATATGATATGATGATGATGATGCTGATGTGCATGCATAAAAAATGCAGTGTAATTCCTTCAAACCGCCATTACGTTACCACTGAATTGCTGAAGTCAGTTTTACACAGCTTGTATATTACAACTAATAATTAGAAAATAGATTCATCTTATTAGTATTTATCACAGATAATATTAAATCAATAAACTTTATTTTACTTTGATCTGGCCAAAAATGAAAGTGATTTCCCTATTTACTTCATTTATGGGACAGTGTCAGTTTATGTAAATGCAGTTTGAGTGTAACGTTTAAATTTTCTGCATCGGGTTGGAAATGTAAGAGCTGCAGCTGTCACGTGGAGACGTGGTGACAGCATTCCCCTTTCACTTTCTTTGCAGCAACAGTGTTATTTTTTGCTGTAAAAATGTTCTTCATAGGCAGAGGTAGTCGACACGCAACCATTTTGTGTGGCAGAAGAGTTAAATGACTCAGCAAAAGGCACCTTTTATGGCAACGTGCACAAAGTCTGAAGAGGAACGCCACCATTATCCAAACAAGCTGATAACCCCCTTCATAGTAATCACTATCTCAGACTCAGGCTTTAGGCTTCATTAGTCCAGCTAAGGCAGAGAAAGCCCGACTCTGCCAAACTTGCTTCATGGTGCACCCATCAGAGTAAACTCATGGCACAACATGACAATACAAGTTTGTTTTTTGTTTTTTTTCTGTTGCTGTTAATTGTTTGTTTATATCAGAAATGTTAATAAAGCCGTCCTGTACATATGATTATGATCAGTTGCGAAATAAACAAAATGCTTGATTTTACAATTTACAATTGTAATATGTTCAATAAAATTCAAAAACTAGATGCAAAAACTGACATATAACAGATTGCATGAACAACTAATTTGTAAACGCATGCCTTTTTATTTTCCATATGGTCACACTTCTCCACTGCAATGATCAATGGAAAAATAAATGTTTTTCTTGTCAAAGAACCGTAAACACCACAACTGCAGGGATATCGCTAAAGTGTCTGTGCAAAAAAAAGTGTTAAATAAGATTTCAGCTTTTTAGTGTTTGTATTTGTTTGCTCACAAAAAGCTATGGGAATTTTCCAGACATTAAATTACCTCTGCAATTCCTTATCATGTCAAGACATTTCTCATGGTACCCTAATATATATTCACAATATGGAAATAAAAAGGGGTGATTGAAGAGGAATCTTTTTTTGAAGACAAATCTTTTGAAACTCTAAATCTGCTTAATTTATGAAATTAAGTTTGTGCAGTTAGGTTTCTTCATTTAAATCAAACAACTGCTCTAAAGTAAATACACAGATGAGCTTAGTTTCCTGTTCACTAAATCCATATGTACATTTTGCGATTATATTGATATATATTGATCAAGACGTTTTTGTTTTTTGCTCAGTTTTTTTAGCTAATATCTACACGCAGATACTGCGATATTCAGAACCAAGTTTTTGTAACTGCTACTTATTTGGTCACGTAAGGGAAATTTACAAGAACTGAGACTATAGTTTCTTTTATCAGTCTTTCATTGATATGACATTTTAAGCACATTTTAAATCACTTTTATTATTAAAACTTTTCATTAGTCTTGTCTGAAGCTGCCTATTGTCAAGAATATAATTTATTGTAGAAGCTTTTCCAATTATCTTCATAAGGAAGTTAGATTTGAGATCTGACAGACCATCACTCAGTGAAGAGTTTCAGGGTTAGTTTATACAGTCATTATCCCCACACAGAATAATCTCAGAGTGCAACAGATCCACCATGAAGAACCGTAAATGTGTGGTTTAAAAAAACACTCCAGCAGCTCTCCCTGGTCTCCTCCTGTGACCTTCAGTTTTAAACACCACTAAAGTTTATCTTCCTGCACAGTCCTCTGGTAGGATGTGACAACATTCACCTGCTCCGTAATGTCCTTCTACACTCTGTTGGCATTTTGTAAGACTGTTTTCTTCAGGGCCATTTTGGAGGATATGAATGATGAGTGTTTAATTTGGGATTACTGAGGCAGAGCCAATATGTTAAGTCATGATAATTAAAGACCTGTGAACGCACTTTACATTTGCTACTGACTGAAATTCTTAACACACAGGCAAATAAGTTGTGTGGCTGTCTGATAAATATGGCAGGAGTTGATCACTTGCATGTGTGAGGAAGACTGCACAAATATTTTAAATATATATATTAATGAATTTGATCTGCGGTTTGTTTCAGGGACGATCAGAGCTAGTGTGAGGCGGCCAAAGAAGAAGAAAATGCCTTTACTTCCTGTACATGAATTTAACAAGCTTTCCAATGTCAACAGATTTTTGTTTCCAGCTCATTTCTATAAATCTGTGTGTGCAATTAGCAGAGACAATCCTGTTATTTTTAGTTCCATCCATCTTAACAAGGACAGCATCGGAAAACATGTTTTCTGCTGTTAGGTTACTTTTCAGACACAAGGTGTTAACACACTGAAGCAGTGTCAATGCAAACTCTTACTAAATAAAAAGAGGAATAACTATGTGCATTGTAGTACAAAAAAAGGACAAGGACAGGTCCTTTAATGAATTTGAAAACAGGAAGAAAAGCTGGATGGTCCTGGTTTAATGCATCATCTGCAGTATAAAGTAACTAATAAATGAAAGAAAAATAGAAGTAACAAATATGCAAGAGAGTCACTTTCTGCATCTATAAGGAAAAGAATAAAGAATATTTATTTGTGTATGATTAAGACTGTGTGTGTGTGTGTGTGTGTGTGTGTGTGTGTGTGTGTAAAAAGGATAAAATGAGCAAATTGTGTTCTTTCAAAGTATGATGCTCTCTTTTTTAGACCCTATCATTGGTCAGTGAGAGAAAATCTCAGCACACCTGTGTAAACTGTTTAGAACACTAGAGTATACTCGTACGATCAATACAACCCCAGTAATTAATATTTAGATCCATCCAATGACTCAAGCAATATCTTTTATATTGCATGCAAACCATCCTTATTTCAGCCTCTCCAGTATTACTTTAATAGAAAGATGAGGGTCTGTATTTTTGACAGCATTTAAGATCACAGCGTCAGGATTTCTTAATACCTTACTGTACTGGAATACCATGAATACCCATGCCAAGTCACTTTATTCACAACTCTGACATCACCATGGCTAACTAATAATCTTTTTTGCTGATCAGTCCTTAGATGCTCTTAAAGTATCACAAAAAGTCCATCAGACTTACGACTGTGCATCCCCCATCTCTCCATGATCATCCTTAACCCCATGAGATTCAGCTGAGTTTCCATCAACCATCTGCTGGCTTTACTCCACCACCACCAGCATCTCGACTCCAGGGGATCCTGATCTAACTGCTATATTCACAAAGGCCTGCGATTAATGAAGATGTTTTACATCGATGGGGTCTAACTGCTAAAATTCCAATAAATACTGTTATCCATCCAACTGATTCCTCTGTATTAAACTAAATAGTCTGTACACATTCCTTGTTTCACAAGTTGTACACATCTTAATTAGTAAGAGTAATATACATTAAGGCCTTAAAACAGCACTGAGTAAATTATATACTTACTTTGCACATCTGATCAGCCAAAAAAAACATCTATTTGTCATTGTTGCTCTGTTCCCTTTTCCTGTATTTTAAACAAGGTCATCATTTTTGGCCTATTCATAAAATTCCTCATCTCTACTCTGAACAAGTGTTAATCAATTCAGTAGTTTTCCTGGAACCGACTCCTATTTTTAGAGGGAAACTCTTAAAAAACAGAATAACTCACATAATGTCACCTCTACAACTTGAATACTTTAACAATATTGCCTTTCAGTTGCAAGCTGGGTATAAAAATGACACCACTTCATCATGTTCACCAACATTTAAAATACTAATTTCATTGCGATGACTGTAGGCACTCGGCCTGGTTTCAGACCTCTGAGTCTCTGCTTACATCTCAGATTTCTTTTGCGAAATAAAATGGAAATTCTGTCATCAACAAATCAAAACACTTCACATCCTGATTTGTAACTTTAACATGCCGCCCTTTGCACAAAGTCAAACTTTACACTTAGACAGATTTAATTTTCCCAAATAAAACACGCAACTCCTTTCAGTCACGATTCCATACCAGTCAACATACTGTATGTACACACTTCATAATCACGGAATAAAACATTACTAAACAATGATCAATACTGTCATAACCTCCTTTTTCCCGCAGCTCATTCAGCATCTCGTTCCATATGTAAACGCTCCATCCCAAATACTTTGATTATGTTTTAGCAATGAAGACACAGCTGGAAAGACAATATGAGCACGACCCTAATGTATGTGATAAACTGCAGGAAACAGACACATCACACTACTCGCAAGAACGTTTGTCTGAGTTAGTGGGATGATACTAAATTTCTCATATCAAAAACAAACAAAACAATCCACAGGAGTATAATGCTCTATTGTGCATGATAATATCATTATTTCTTGTCTGTAATTACCTTCTTTATTCTTAAATTATTTCTTTGCTTCAAAGGAAAAATTGCAGATACTTTGAACAGAATAAGTTTAAGTTAATGAGTATTTCTGTGCTTGTTAAATAACTGAAAAACGTATTTAATTTTACAGGATTTTTTTCCATGAGCACATTTGTTGAGTATGAATGCACAGGCAGTTGGGGCAAAGTATTTTGCATCAAGGTTTCAACAGCCGGTATAGACGACCACAAGGTCATCACCTCTCTTGCTTTATCTCTGCATTTGCTCAGTTGTTAGCATATGTGAACAGTATATTTCCACAAAATGGCACTGACCCCAGTGTGTGAACAGGTGACGTGCGCTGAGAATGTAGTATCTGTCATTTTTAATCAGAAATATCCAAAATGGTTTTGACCCTTAATGTCTATTTAGTGAAACAGATCCGACTGTATAAATGTTATTTATACATTTCTGTTGGCTACCACATACAGGTTACACACATTCAAATACAGAAGTGCTTGTAAATAAGGATTATGACTAAATAAATTGGGCATTAACTAAATTGTTAGACCTTCTTTTTTATGTAAAAATATAGGGAATAAAGGCAATAAAAAAGTATTTTATTAATACAGCCTTTCCTATATAGTGTAACCCCAAATAAATAAATACAAGGTTTGCACATTCATAATAAGTTATTTTTTGTTTGTTTGTTTTTAAAGTCAACTCCCCAAGCAGACTCTCTGGAATTTTGCAGAAAGTCCACCTGAGGCCCCTTGTGGACTGGATGAATTGTGGATTTGGACAGCCCTCAACACTCGCTGACTTTGTAGAACCCAAAAAGTCTGCAAGTGTAGTGAATTCTGGACATGCAGATTCGGCCTCTAGAGGGCTCACTAAAGGACAGATATCAAGGACAGACAATCGTTTCAGTCTCATTTTAACTTTGTAACGGTAAGCTATGGTAAGTCTTTTCATGGCATCATGAGTCCCAAAATATACTATGCTCCGTTGTATACTGGGGTGTTTACCCCAGGGACGACAGACTGTATGGATAAACTAAAAACAACTCGGTCTCACTGTAGCCCCAAGTGGGAGAGTTTGTGCATGTCAGGGTCAGTAGTTGGTATATACTCATTTGGTGTTTTGACAGTCACATGAAGTTTTGAGGGAGAATATGTGTGTATTCAAGCCATATGTATCACTGGGAGGCAATAATGAGATGTTTTTCTATTCTACGAGGACACAAAACTTGCAGCAAATATACTTAAAATAAGGTGCAAAATTTCTGATGTCTGAATTTTATCATACAACTGTGTACTAATACTTTTTTTTAAGAGGTGATATTTGGTAAAACATATCTGAGGCGCTTTCTTATATCTCTGTGATGAAGTTGGACAGGGGATGACATTAAAAACAAAAAGGAGGCCAGTAGGGGAGTTGCAGTTGTTGAGGTGGTAGTACTACTAGCCAGAGGGATAGATTACCAAGAATTAAATGGATATACTCTCTTATATATTTCAATGGCTTTTTGGCTGTAAAAGCTGTGGATAAAAGTCCAGAAAAGAGGTGAATATACCATGTTTACCTGGGTATACTCTCCACTACACCACTGGAGGGGGCTTAGCCTCTCACAAACTGTGAAAAACTGGGAATGTCAAAAGTTGCTGTCTTTGGTTGCACATTACTCGTTTAGCCAGTAGAGGGTGCTCGTGTTTTACAATTAAATGTTGAGGTGCTGAGATTAAACCGTCAGAAAAATGCAGCAGGCATGACAGCTTTGAGAGCAAACAGGGGAGAAACGACAGAGTAATGAGGTTTAAAAGAGGTGACAAAAAGCTAAAATGGAGATCCAAGAGAAGGTCAAAGGATATATTTTGGCTTAACTCTGACATTTGGTGGCAACACTAAGTGAAAAGGCCTCAGGGATTTAACTCGGCACACTTATCAACACTAAATATTGCACACGCAGGTATGTGTGCTCTGAGCCACGTTTGAATAAAGATGTTACTATCACACAGTGACTTGTTACTGCTGTAAACACAGAAACCAAGCAACAGAAATCACATGCCTTTCCCGTGTACGTTTCACCACATCATGTGGTCACACTCAAGCTGAACTTTACAGACTCTGACTGCCAACTACTGGAGGGAATCGAATTTACACAAAGAAAGAAACAATATAATCAAGAAAGACTTCAATTACACATTTTGTGTCACTTCCAAGAAAAAGGGCTTGACATAAAAGTGTAATATTTAGGTTTTGGTAATACCCACATCCCATTAAATGTATCATAGCGACAAATGTTTGTGTATTGGAACTTTAGGACTTTCACCATTAAGGTGTCATATGAGCAGTTCAGTCATTTTTGAAGTTTCATGTACCTACGGAGAGTCGGCATTGTGCTTAGCCAGGAACATGTTGGCGGCAGAGAGGGCTGAAACACTGATATTGTCTGATAAAGTCAAAAAAATAAATAGACGCTCCTCTGTGAGAGCCTTTCTCAGACCTTTTCTAATAGTTCTGCCTGATAGTCATACGCTATCTCTCTCACTCTCTCTCTCTCTCACACACACACACACATATATAAAACTTGTTTCAAAAAAGCATGAGTTGAGGTGCTATATAGCAGTGCTGCCACAAAATGACTTTTTGGGCTGCTGTATTTTTCTTTAGAGGTTTTCTACTGGTTCTTTTTAGTGTTGTCATAGAATTTCTATTGAATATAAGTAAATTAATCAAATTAAGTAAAAGCAGGAAAAGCAGATGTTCAAAATCCTCTGAGATTGCGTCACATTTAAAAAGCAAAATGCAAGTAAAAACAAAACTTTACAATATTATTTTCAATATTACTTTTTATCTATATTATAAGTATTTAAATGAGTTTTAAAAAAAAGTAAACACTATTTTTAAAGACTATAGCAAAACCCTCAGATAATTAGATTCAACCAGAGCGAATGAGGCGAGGAACAAGCACTGTGAGTGAGTGAGTGAGAGGAGGCGGGGCTATGAGGGCACTGCAGCCGTGTGTGTGTGTGTGTGTATGTGTGTGTGTGTGTGTGTACACTCTCTGACAGAGAGAAGACAGAAGAAAGCGCAGCTGGTATCGCCAGTACTGATGTGAAATTTGAGAACCGAGACCATTTCAAATATTCAGAATTGATATGTAAAATTCAGAAATAAATCTATATTTTTGACAACAGTAGTTATTTCCCCATTAAACTAAGCTGAAGAACCAGCAGAGAAGCTTATGAGTCCACAAATTGTTCTTCAGAGGTTCTCTCCTGGTTGTTCAGCTTAGTTTGGTTCAGTTTACGAAGAAAATAATGAAACAATTGCTTTAAACAGCCTACACACAATGTATTTCCAGATTTCCAAATATTATCTGCAAGTAAAATTGTCATTAAGAAGCTTACTGACTCATTTTTGGTATGATTTGGCATCCTTTAAGGGCCACCAGGCTCAGAAAAAAAAGTCCTATATGGCACCTCGAATGGTTTTAAGTGCTATTTCGCACCTTGAAAAGATGGTAACCATATGGCACCAAAACAGGGTCTCCTGTGAGCTGAAGGAAGGCCATTTACCACCATTTTTGTGACCTTCTATATTCAGGGAGTTTGATATTTGAAAAAATATGAATGTAATGGGCTTGTCATTGGCTTAAATTATTCCACAACGGGAAGACTGAAGATTTTCTGTCCCTTAAATCATTTTGGATTTCATAGTGTTTTTCCTGAGTGAAACAGTACCAGACAAGTTTCCTGCCAGCGACCAATGACACTTAAACTAAGGGAAGAGAGGAAAGACAACAGCAACTCCCTCCTACAATGAGAGCTGAAGAGAGGGACCAAACACTTTTAGACATTTTAAAAAAACAAAGTTAACAACACTGATACAGGTTGCGAAGCAACAGAGCAGTAGGTGCCACAGATCCTGTCTGTTTTGGGATCTTCTGTTTTGTGTTGTCATTTTTAAGTGTCTGATTTTTAAAGCAATTTAAGATTTCAATTACAAACATGTTGCAAGTGTGTGTGTGTAAAACTGAAACCCTATTGATACTACAAGATGGACAAGTGTGCCTAATTGTTGCCTCTCCACGCTGCATATAGAGCTTCCCAATGGTACATAAGACATTTTCTTTAAAAGCAAGTGGCCAAATGCCCCTATACATGCTCCAACTGTAGCCATTTTTAAAACTGAGCCCAAACTGTTATTTTTCCAAAGCTTTTAATTTATCAGTTTGTGTTATTTTTATTTATTTTGTAAATTTGGTTTTAAACTCGTCTCTACTTTTATGTATATAATTTATACTTTTTTTCTCATCTTAAGCCTGTAAAGCACTTGACCTCTGACCTCTGTGTGTGTTAAGGTGCTATATAAATAAACCTGCCTTGCTTTAAGGTGATACAGAAATGATTTATACTGCATACTTGTGAAAAAGAAACAATTTGACTAAAGCTTTGAACTGTGCTACAGTAAGACTGTATCTGTAAGACAACACTCAAGTTATATACAAAAAGCTGCAATTTAAAGTTAATGTGATAAGAGGCCCCACTTGTTTTTCCCTGAGATCCATGATGTCATGTGATGCAGAGATTAAACTGTGCAGCAAATCATCAAGCGTGGCGGTACCACCGTTCATCAGGACAACACCCCTGTGTGCACCAGGCCGCACCTGGTTAGCGGACGCCGTCTCTGCCTGCATCACTTCCTGACCTCAACGCAACTGTGAACCCGTGAGACGCCCTGCAACACAGCCGCTCGAAACTTGACCTCTGCCTATCCAGGAGCGAACACGACCTTCTCCAGAAATGTGGCAGCACCTCACAGCTGCACATCCAGAGGCTCACTGGCTCCATGAGGCGTCAAACAGGGTAGGATGCAACAGGTGATCACCAAGATGGACTGCTGGACAACTACTATAAATGGAGTTGGTGGAGTAGTTTTGGTTTATGTTTCATTGACAAATTTAAGTGATGAAAGTAAACAAAGAACTATAGTCAAAAGGGTGTGAGATCAAAAAAAGGCCAAGATATTTTAGGTAAGGTTGTTTTTTTTAGCCATTGAGCACTTTAGTAGAAACATTTTGTTATTGTTTACCAGCACACAGTAAATATCCATTGTCTGTTCAAAACTGGGTTGTGTTGGTAATGTGCTAACTGGCTAACTTGAGTCTTGAATTTGTCCTTTTGGTCTTCTGGTTTCTCTTTCTGAATGACGATTACAGGCTACAGCGGCCTGCTGCTACAGAGTTATTTCCTCTCCTACGAGGGCAGAATGTACGTACTAGTTGGACGTTGGCTGTAGTATTTGTGTTTTAAGCCACCAACATCAAAACACCAAATGAGGGAATATTTTTTGGAAGAAGGGTGTTTCCCTCCAGCTGAGTTCCAGAGACTTAAGAAACAATACGGAGGAACATTGAAGCTGTCTGGCAGCACATAGTGGCCCAACACCTAATACCTGTCACCTGTCTGTTTATATACTGTATTTTCTTTGTTTTTGTGAGGGGTCAGGTGTTATTTACAGTTCATCTGCTCTTTGTGAAGATTGACTTTTACTTAGTTTTACATGCAAGTTTGTTTTTTTTTTTATATACATGACAGTTTCATCTGTTTAAGTGACCTAAGTTTAGGATTCATGCTGACACGTTGACGTATTGATTTTGGCTCCGTGGAACTATCCCATGACACTCTCGCAGGCATCTAATAGTAAACAAAGTATACAAACAGCAGACCTACTGTCTGCTTGTTCTTTATATTGCATAACTTTGTAAAGTGTAAAATGCTGCTGTTTTTAAAAAAATAAATTAAACACTAGTAGTACAGGTTGTAAAGATAGGGTAGAAGCTGACCCCAGGTCAGTGCTCAAAAGGAAACCACAGAGATGATTTGCTTTATAAAACAGACTGAGTTGTTGTTGTTTACTGCTGTTTGTGTGTTTGCATTAATATGTAGAGAAATGTGGATGCAAACGTGAGTGTTTAAGCAAACAAAGAGGGGTAGGGGGTTCAGAATATCAGGAGCATTGTTGTGCTTGTACTGTTATCAACAGAACTAAATGTGACTTAATATGGTCCCAGTAGGGTTATTTAATCACGAAATCCACAGTATGTTTCTAAACAGATGCCTATCCTTCATCCCTAGTTTGTGTGCATGTGTGCTGAACTGTAACGCTTCTTCACTGGCAAGAGGGTGAAATCTTTTCTCAGAGGACTGAAGGAGTGCAGCATTCATCTGATGGTGGCCAGCAGACAGTGCGAAATCATCTTCATGGGAATATGACAACAAATCGTGTTCAGTGGACTCCAGGTGGAAAACCATCCTAGCATCTGCACTGATGAATCCTCGTCCTCTCTGGTCCTCTCTGCGTCTCTGCAGCAGCAAGAAGTCACCTCCTCCTCCAGTCTGCCCTGTCCCTATTCTGAATCCTATCCAAGCTCATATTCGTGTGTGTCGTGCAACGACTGGTCCAAGTGTGCGTTGATGGATAAGGCACTTAAGGTTGCAGCGTGAATTTAAAGATTCCCCTGATACATGGAAAGTTGTTTGAGCATGACAGATGGACGAGGAAGGTTGGAAATTGTTGTGCTGTGTGCGTGAAGTGCATTTCATGGATTAAGTGCAGCATTTAGTTCATTTTATGTAAATGTTTTATGCAACTGCAAATAAATAAAGAAATGTTGCCTGATTGAGGCAAAAGACTACTGATGACTGGAGTGTCTGTGGGACGATACTGTAGGTGCTTGAACATCGGGGTCCTTGTTTGAAAAGGTGTTGAGTGGTTTGAAGAGGATGTGCCCTGCCAACATCGTGGCATTATGACATCATTATGGGTTCACAAAACCAACGTATTCAGTAGAACTGAAGAGTTGTGAAAGGTTTGCTGTGGTAGATGTGAGCAAGACATGCTGAGTGCTGTTATCACAAATGTCTACCAAGTTAACTATGTAAGTCTACATACAACTGCTGAGTGACACAAAACAGAAAACACGTCATGAATAATTGAGTTCTTCACTGTTTAGGGAAGTCATTCTACTCTTTGTTGTACATTTCTAAACATTAATCAGTGACTTTATTTGGGCTCTTGAAGTTCAAGAGCTTGAATAGTCCTGTTAAATTTATTTCATATGCGGTAGGGCTGGGCGATATGGCCTGAAAATAAAATCTAAATAAAAAAAATAAAATGATTTACGATTTTAGCTGTTTTTTTTTCCTTCTTAAAAACAAAAAATTCTTTTATTTTAGCAATAAGGGGGAGTGGGAGTTATTTAAATTTGCACCGAAGGCTGTAGTAATTTCACAAAACATACTTACATGAATTCATTTATATCTTATTTTCAGGGATATGAAGCACGACTGCATCAGTGACAGCTTTGCAGCGGGTCGCTTTCCTGTCATACATACATCAAATGATTTCACTAATGTCGGCTGCTTTTTAGCGGGTGTTTGTGAATGACGCAGTCTTGTGCATCTCGAAGTGAGACACATTTCTCCAACCGGGCTGCTGCCGCTGTTTGAGATGTTGAAATAACTGCTGCCTTCAGTTGTAACAGCCTTTAAACAAACTTTGCAGCGGACTGTGGTTTGTTCGAGACCTGACGCCGCAAAACAGAAGCAGCTCCAAACAACTGAAGAGATTGTACTCTTCATTGTCATTAACGCTTGCTGGCATGTTGTCGTGTGTGTGTGTGTATCTCTAGGAGGGAAGTGCAAGGGGAGGGTGCAGCCCACTGTGACTACGGAAGCCCAAAGGGAGAGGTGAAGGAGAAAATCTAGACTTGCATTTCAAAAATCGTCCTGAACCGCAAATTAGAATAAATCGATAAAATCAATTTATTGCCCAGCCCTAATATATGAGATTCTGTGAGATCCACTGTCTAGCTTAATTTCCTAAATATCAGCTTCACTGGGATATGAGCACTCCAAGAACAAACTTTAGGGCATAGACCCTTTTAAGGTTTACTAGTATGCAGATCCTAGTGCAATCAATTTTTCTTTGTTTGGCCATTTGTCCGGCACTTGACAAAACCTTTTAGCCAGATATGCAGTGTTGGATTACATTTTAATTATTCCTAAATCAAATTATAATCTAATATTAGGCTATTTTGAAAGTTAATATTTATTAAAATACAGAGGAAAATCTTTTGGAATCACCTTCTTTCATTACTATAATCAGCCTCTACATTATCTACATCTACTTTATCATTGTTAAAAAAAAAAATCTCTAATTGGCAAAGATTTATAACACCTCATAGATTTCTTTGTAATAAATCTTAACTTTTAAATATAACATTTTTTTGGAATTTGAAGGTTTCTATCAATTTTGTATAGCTCCTTCTTGATTTTTTTTTAAAGAATGACTACTGTTATCAATTAGGGGAGATATCCTCATAAGCCATCATTGGTTTCTAACCTCTCCTGCACAATGTTTAAACTTTTTTAAAGTATTAACATCTCTTTTAATACACATGAATATGTGTAAACAAACTAAACTAAGGCACCTTATTATAATGTCTTTAAATGTTGATGATGGAAGTTAAGGATTTAAGTTGTTAAAATTGATTTCAAGGCAATACAATTGGAATAAGATTGTGCAAGACGCAGTTCAACATTTCAGATGATGAGAAATGTTGTGTATACGTGAGCATCGTCCTGTTGGCTCCAAGATGAACATGTGAAAACATACGGTGTGCTTCAATGTGCACTACAGGTTATGGTGAGAAAAGCACCGAAACCTTGACTGTAAAGTCTTCGTACTGTCGAAGGCAAACAGCTCATTTCACAGTACGGGGCATGTCTCCAAAACAAGAAACTGTTACCAGAAGTGTCAGTGTGTTAAGACTTCCTTGTTACCAACTACAGCTTCTTCCAACTTGTGTTCATCAGTCTGTGACTGATCGTCATGTTCTGCAGCACATGTTCTTCAGTGAGGACCCTTGAGTTTGTGACTTTTGCAGAGTCAGACAAACTGAACATCAAGGCAGTGTTTCGATACACTGATACCAAAACGCCATAAAGCGACCTGCCTACCCAGCACTAACCCACACACAGTTACTCTGTGTTGCAGTTACCAGTTAAGTAAACCAGTTATGAGACTGGTCTAAAAGTGTGTTTGGCTGAATATTGTAATCCTGATTCATCAAGTATGTTTCAGCACATTTTGAGCATTTAGAATCAATAGAGAAACTATAAAAGTGAACATACTTACCAACTGCTGACCCCTGCTACTTATCAGTTATCCCAGAGTGAGTGAGTGTGAGTGTGTGTGTGTGTGTGTGTGTGTGTGTGTTTGTGTGTGTGATTGTGCCACGATTCAAAGAGGAAGGAAAATCTGTTATGCCAAAAGAGGCCCTTGGTGTGTGATGTGTAAACTGCTGTGTGATCTGAATGTGTATGAGTAGCGAATGATACATACACGCTGTGTAAAACTTAGATGATGGTATGGTAGTGGCCTGAGCTTCTGTGAGACTGGGGTCGCAGGCTAAGGGAGATGCAGCCTCCTCCTGCCCTCCTCCAGCTTCCTTCATCTCCTCCTCTTCCTCGACTTTTCCTGCTAATCTCTTTGACATCCTACCCGACTTTTGACCCTGTAATGAAAACATTGGCAGAGGTCAAAAAATAATGATACTTAATATTGTAGAATAGATTTTATAACGTGGTATTAAAATCAGACAAGATATAGAACAGGCTCATCAAAAAATATACTGCCTACACACTTGAATGTTAAATCTCAATGTCTTCATTTCCATGTTGAATATACTAACCTTTGTGGTGGGTCGGCCAACAGCAGCTTTTTTCGGCGGCCGTCCTCTGGGCCTGGGCATCTTAGGAACAGAAAGAGTCTTCATCGTGAAGGCAGCGTGCTGAAGGATGCAGTCAGTGCCACAGTAAACAGAGTCCTGCAGGGCCGGTTTGGAGCACCCCGGTCCGATGCACAGAGGAATAGAGCTTTTCGTCTCCATCTCAGCTTCGGACTCAGGCTCTAGCTTCACAACAGGGGCCTCCACTTCCTCCTTCTCCTCCTCCTCCACCACCACTACAGTCTCCTGAAAACAGAGAACCCTATTTATACCTGGTACTAAAATGTGCCTTGAGTGATCAGATCACAAGTACAGGTGTGTGTGTGAATACACCCAAAGAGGTTGTGCGATATGCGGAAATATATCGTTTCAACATAGAAAAACGTCTATTGTACCATATTATGCTATATTGATTATTTTGTTTGAGTTGTATGATAACGCTTTGCATCCGTTCCTGTGGCCAAGGGGGCGTCTACACAATGCATGGTACCAAAACCAACAAACATGGAGGAGCTGGAGAGCAATACTGAACATGGGGATTCAGCATAAGGCACTGACACAACTGTTGACCACAAGCTCAAGTCCACAGCAAAAACATCAACACATCCGGCCCAAGACGAGCCGGTCCTTCAAAACAATGATTGATTATTTGATTATAACAGTACTCTATTTAACTTTATACTATCTGTTATTTAACATTATAATATTTATGCAACTTTATTTTATGGCAGTAGCTACTTTATTTTTAACTGTGGTTCATTTCATGTTTTTTAATGCAAGCAGTTTACAGTAGTTTAGAGATTTTTAAAAAAGATATATATATATTTATATTAAAAATATTGTGATATTATTTTAATTTCATATTGCCCAGCCCAACACCCGAGTGATCCTAAATGCATCTTGAGGTCTGATCGCTCAGTCTAACCACATACGGACGTGCTCGGGGCCTCACTGGGCCATTGTTGCTGCAGTTACAGAGGTCAGAGGCACATGAATGTCTGCCCGGTCAGCACGGCTAAAGCAGCAGCAGTTGTTAAATGGTCCTAACAAGCTCTCACTGATACAGCAAACTTCAGGGATTTTTGATCTTGTGTGCATGTGTTCCTTTTTTAATCATTCTTTGCTCACTCTCTAAATTTGGACATTGTTGCAGGTACGTGAGTGCAGCACAGGCGAAACTCAAACTTTTAGACCCAGCAAAATGAATGGTTAAGTTTCACTTTCACTGGGCGTCACTGCACTGTGTAGTGCAGTTAATGACAGCATGATATATATATATTTCAAAAGTGCTAAAAACTCTATTTGTAGCTGCAGATGTGTTAATTGTGGCGGCCTGCCACAAAAAAAATTCCTCAATAAAAACATGCAGGTGGTCACTCAAGATGCATGTGGAGACACAATCTAAAGCCAGGTGTGAACAGACGGCTTAGAAGCTGTTCACTTATGATCGGATCATCCTAGACGCATGTTAATACCAGGTCTGAACAGACTCAGTGTCTCATTTTAGACCCCAAGAAAAACACAATTTTCAATGTCTATTTCTGCTGACAACCGAATGCAGCACATGGAAAAAAATCGACAAGCCACAGTTTCTCCAGATGTTCTGCAGCTGAGACGCACCTGAGCAGCACTGCACACGCAGGCAGTGTGGCTGCTCTGGGTTGCTAACACTGGTGACAAAAACCAGGTTCACCGACAAGCACACAGGCAGTGTGTTTCTGGCGTAACTTCTGCAGCCATCTGAGGATCACTGGCAATCAAATCAAAATTCTAACCTTGAGGTCTTGCTGCTGCTGATTGCCTTCCTGTTCTTCACCCAGAGGAGTTGGTGTCGAGCATTCGGGAAAGCTAAGCTCAGGCTCTGGCTCTGGCTGAGGCTCAGGTTGGAGTTGGATTTGCTTCTTTGAAGTGCAGGGGGGGCAGATGTACTCCTCCCCTTTCCTCTCCATCTTCCGGCCCTGCGTCTGAGTGATACCAACACAGTCACCATGGAACCACTCCTGGCAACTGTCACAGCAGATCATGAACCTGGAAACAAACAGCAGTGATCAGGAAGTGAAATTGACAGATGGTTGAGGTATGCAAACCTCCGAAGCCCAAGAGATCTTGTTACCAGAAGTGAGCTTATACCTTTTATCTTGTTTTTGTCGACAGATGCAGTACAGAGCATTGGGGTCGGAGCCCTCTGTGTCTGATGTGCTCTCTTCTACACACTTATCGTCTTTCTTCTCCTCCTCCACCTCCTCCTCCTCTGGTGCATCATCATACTGGCCAGGAATGACAGCAGTAACCTGGTCTAAATCAGTGTCTATGATTATGCAGTCTAAGCTTGATTGCTGAGCAGGGCTGTCAGAGTTAGCAGATGATAACTCTATTCCAGTGAGGCTGAGTGAATCGTTTTCATTTTCTTCTTCTTGCAGCTGCTGCTCAGCTGGATTAACAAGCACCACCTCATCATCATCATCCTCATCGTCAACAATGTTTGATTGAAGCGCTGCTGCCCTGCCCCTCCCTCTGCCCCTTCCTCTACCTCTTCCCCTACCTCTCCCCCTGCCTCTCCCCCTTCCTTTGGGCCTTCCTCTGGGCCTTCCTCTACCACCTCTCCCTCTAGCTTCTGTGTCAACCTTCCTGCTTTTAGATGCCATCTGCTCTTTAATCTGTAGCAGTGTCATTTCATCACTGTCCTCATCTTGACTAGATATCAACACCACATCATCATCCTCCCCCCCTGCCACATTTTCAGAAACACCAGGCTGCAAGATCTCCATGTCATCGGCTGATTCAACATTATCAGTTTCTTCCATAACCTGTGGAGGAGGGGCCTCGACAGCATCAGGAGCTTCCAAAATGTCAGGGACTGCCAGCTCATCTGACATTTCCAGCGACAAGCCCTCGCCCCCGCCGAGCAGTGAGAAAGCAGTGTGGAAGGCAGACCCAAAATCTTGCCATAAGCTGGGGTCAAGGCTCCCTCCCGCAGAAGCTTCTGATGCTGGCTTGCTTTCCTCTGCTACAGGTGATGATGGGGCGGACCACTCAAGCTCATCTAAAACACTCCTAGTTGTATGAGAAGCTCTCTCGGGGGTGTGGGCTTCTGGAGCAGGCTGGGGTGTCTGGTTGTTTCGACGATTTCTGCCTCTGCGTGTGGGTGGAGGACTGTGGGTTAGGTCTCCGACTTCATCCAAGAACTCTCTTCTAGCGATGGTCGTCCGCCTGAAGCCCCAGGACTTTTTAACCTGAGACATGGTCGGTCTAACACTTGTCTCTCCTCCACCGTCTGACTGGCTTTGCTGTTCCTCTATATGAAGACAGGAACAAACAGGGTTATCAAAAAGAGAGCCAAAATCTCCTTTATGTTCATCCATCATGTCAGCCTCTACATTTAAGCAACATATAGACTGACGCCCAGGTGTGAGGAGCACGTGTGGGTCACTCATTCATCAGTTTTACTCAATCTTTCCTGTTTCTGTTTCAAAATAAAAGCCCTCAAACAATGTTTCTCAATCGAAAAGTATCCCTTAAATTGTTAACATGAAGCCTTCTAAAGAAATATATGCAGAACCGTGTTGTTGACAATACAGTGGCTTGCTCGGCTCTGTAAATTAGTGCAGTATCAGCTTTTAATTATGGCAATACAGAATTTATAGCAGCTAGTAGCTCTCCAGCAGCACTGCAGCAACACCACAATTGTGCAAGCTGCAGCAGTTCAGTGAGGTAACCGTCACACGCTGATAACACATGCAATTTGGCCCAGCCGTAGACAATTGGTTTTTACCTGAATTACTATCATCAGTGACGCTGTTATTTTCAATTGAGTCCATATTGACCTCTACAGTTGGCAAGGCTGTCAAAGAACAAGAAATATAATTGGTTAGTGCACAAGCATAAAGTAATGTGAACTCATTTGATGAGGGATAATTGCAGAAAAACAGGTACCTCTGC
The DNA here is from genome assembly GCF_026936395.1 of Plectropomus leopardus. NCBI lineage: Eukaryota > Metazoa > Chordata > Actinopteri > Perciformes > Serranidae > Plectropomus > Plectropomus leopardus. The sequence goes on along the minus strand of NC_142184.1, from coordinate 12,153,404 downwards.
AACCAATGAGCAGATGGCTGCCAAAATCTAATTTTCAGGACTTGTAAAGTGTCATTCCACTTCTTTCTTTTTGCACCTGGGCACATTAGAGAGGGAAAACACACCAACACAAACTACATTAGATTATGAGTCAAAAATAAGCCACAAATGCATACGTCAAAAGTTTAACTTGATTACAAATATTGGGTGCTGTGTGTGAAGGCAGACATGGCCATCTGTTCCATATGAAAAGAAATGCTCATAACAAAGTACACGTACAAATGCGCTCGATTGTCATTTCATTAGGGCCACAGAACTACAACTAATGCATTCTAACACGACAGCCCTGCAATGTATCAAACAGGTTATACTGATCAATTAATACTGAAACTGTTTTTAACAGATGTTGATTCACCTACTGTTGAATTGTAGTTTACTGAGAGCTGTTTCTGATAAGCACCACAAACAGTTACATAACATCTATATACTATCGCATAAGCGAATCCTCTATAGATGATTTTTTTAGGAGTCATGAGCAAGAGCAGAGGATGTCCAAACAGAAAAAAAATATTAATGCCATCTTCAAGGGCATACTTTCAAAAGTACGAAAAATATAATGCAAAATCGGTGTCAATTTTTAGCCCATGAAATTAACATTTAGCAAATACTTTATTTTAATAAAATATTTTATAAATACCTACATTCAAACGTGATTTATATACTATTGTGATGCATGTGTCTGTACTCTAATAATATTAAATAAAAAATATATATTAATTTGCTGCATCAAGAGTGGCAACCCTTCTCACATAGTGCCTTTTGGTTACAAACTCCAAGCAGCATCACTGAGAAAGGGCAAGAAAAAAAAATTAAGACCTCTTTAAAAGAAATTCAAGACTTTGTTCACAAATCTATGAATTTTTAAGGCCTTATTTTTTGAATATTCAATTCAAGACTTTAAAAGACTTTTAAGACCCCACAGGTACCCTGTGGACATCATGCTGCCAGGACAAACAACTGAATAAAAAAAGAGTTGAATTGTGGACTGTCCTTTGTACTTATAGTCAATGCTTTCAAAATAATGGCTCCATTAAAGACACGTCTTCCATAACTCCAATAAAATTGCAAAAAAAAAGCCACTTAGGCCATCATAAAAAAAATTACTGGCTGTTCTTACTACCCCTTTTATAAGTCAAGCTGACTGCGCCTTTCAAGCTTGTCACAGCCCACCCACCCACCCCTCCATCGCTGAGATCCCTCTAATTCCATGAGGTAGGAGAAAACATTGTTTTTTTTAGACAGGCTTTCAGTTAGAATAATCATACATATTATTTATTAACTTTTTATGTTTTAATCCTTGTTTGGATTTTTGTATCTATGCCCTCATTTGGCTTGCTGATGCTGCAATTTAACGTTATCGGCTCTGTGCTGGTTATCAGAGCTATTACATTTTTATTTTTTATGGTGTATTTATTGTGTCTTTAGGGTAAAGCACTTTGTGATTTATATGTGAGTTACTATAAATGATTTTAACTTACTTATTTTTTTGTTTTAAATAAAGTTTAAGTAAAGTGTTGATAAAATAGGTGTCAACCTGAGCATGGTGTGTGTTGTAACTTTGATTTCTCTTTCGATTCATGTCGTTTATCATGCACCGCCTGCCACCATGGAGAAAGGCACTGCTGTGCACGGGGTTTCCTCAGTTCTTCAGTTACATTATAGCCGTCACGAGGGTAGGATAGACTGCAAGGCTATTGTACGATACTGCATGCACTGTAGCTACTGAGCAACTCAGTGCATGTTACTTTGAATTAACAAAGTCAACTTGGAGATTTACTTTTACCCATCTTTCAGATGAAGATGAGAAAGCAAGAACAATTGATCTTGATTAAGATAAAACAATACTGACACTTGACCTGACCATAGAAATATAATAAGTCATGTTATTCTATTTCTATGGGCAGAACAGATTTGACAAGTAAAAAGAATAAGATAATATGGTTTATAGCTTTATCTGATGTAGCAGAATTTAGGGTCAATTTAAATTCTATTTCTTCTTAAACCACGTTTAAGAAAAATGACAATAAATCTACCTTGAACATTATTAGAGAGTAAAGGAATGTGAGCCTATCTGCCCATATATTTACATTAGTTAGCTATATGAGTTTATTATGCTGCTTAGCAGTTGCGGGCGTTTTGACGACACTTTATGCAGGAGCACGTGATTAAATGTGCTGTGTTGTGACTACCTAACATGAACCCAAGATGGTTTAAGTTCATATTATTTGTAACGTTATTTACAAAAGCTACTCAGTGTTGACATTATGCAAAGTGTGTTAACTGTTGTGTTAAGGCCGAAATATGTGACCTCCAAGCTACCTTCATGTCTGGTACTCACTTAGCAGAGTCTGCCTTATCCAGACGGTGCAATTATGCAGAGACTCGCCTACAAAAGTGCTAATTATAATGAGGGCAGTCCACAATATCTCTAAACTTTAACAGACGCTTGTTAGCACAACAGAAACGAAACAGTCCTTACTAATGTCACCACAAGGACTCAGTCGGCTGTGAAAGTGCAGAAACGAAACGTCCTTGTTCTGCAACGATGCAAATACTCAACATTGTTCTCTGCACCTAATTTAGCTAACAGCTAGCTGCTACACTACCTGCTAACAAACGTAATGCCCTGAAAAGCTAATTACCTCCGATGCTACTGACAGCAGAATTCAATGGTTCAAGCTTTGTTCATGAACAACGTGAGGAAAACAGTAAGCATACCTTGATTATAAACGATTATTTTCCAGTTATTAATGGATTCGCACGGCTAGCTAGCTAGCACAGCCTTCCATTTTCTCCATGGATGTTATCTCAGGCTTGCTGTTTCGCAATCTCGCGAGATTTACTCACAGGCTGAGAGCGCCGTGATTTCATGCTTTAGAGTTAATCAGTGATCACTTTGTTTCTGGTCATTTCCACAGAAAGAGGACTAAATCAATCAAGGTGGGCTGTGTTAAGTTGATCAGAGCATTTTTATTTTTTCTTCACGAGTCCATTTATGTATGTACAATATGTAAACACGAACGAGACACGAGCTCAAAACAGACATGCTCACAGGAAATAATATCCAGCCAAAATGCAGTTTCTATTTATGTCTACCCAGTTCTCCACCAGTTAAACAGAGGCTTCGCTCAGAGCTGACATTCATATTTTTTATTTTCAAATAACTTTTTTTTAGACACATAGAAATGTGATTTCATTAAACATACTATAAAAACATATGACACTATAAATATTGTTCAGGTATTTTCTTACAAAAACTTTGTACAGTTTACATTTTTTAGTTCTTTTTTAATAAATCACAGATATTTTTTTTTTATGTAGGTCTATACAATGTGGAACTACAATACAAAATTGGTATGAGCCAAAAATGCCCCTGCTGACATGAGGAGGACATAGTTGAAAACATAATTTTTAAACTTGCAAAATATCTCAGATAACATGAAGCGGACATGATTTCAAACATAAAAATGAAACTTGCATAACCCAAAATACCTCTGATGGCACTGTGATAAATGAATATCAACTGTCGATGGGTGTTTTTGTCTCATAATATGGAGAGCAATCAACAAAATAAAACAGCCACCAAGTACTTAAGAGCAGCATTGAAAAGTGTTGTAAATATTTTGTGGGTTGATACAATCTTGCCGAGACATGAAACAAAGTGGTGACAGAGCTATGACAAAACTACAGAATGAAAACATACAACCTCACATTTTATTTCTCAAGACAGACTACTTTCACATGGTGAATCCACCTGAACACAGACTTGTGTGGGAACTGCGAAGGAGAGATGAACCAAAATTTGAAAAAAAAAAAAGTCCATCAAGCAGATGAACACATGGGAATGGAGAAACCAAAATGATTTGTCACAGAGGTGCAGGTCTTCAATCACCAAGTTTGACGACACATGTTTGACGCGACAAACCCCGCAGAGAGTATCTGTAGTGTAGCAGTTAGGTCACAGTGACGCCAGCACTGTCCTTGCTCTTGTCCATGTATGTGGGAGAGTTGCTTTTGTCTGATATGGATCCTGCTCCTGAGGGCAGCGTCTGTGTGGCAGGAGAGTGGCCCGACGATTTCACTGAAGGGTCGGAGTTGGATTCTGCTTCTGGCTCCTGCTGCGAAGCTGTGGCTGGAAGGAAAATTAAAATGTAAAATTAAAACATGGACACAGTATACCTGCGTGTTAGAGCAAGATGCATCTACAATACACAATAATGAGGTAAGCTGCCTGTATTTATTACTACAAAGTGACACTATACTTTAGCAGTTGGTTTGATACATTAGCCCTTTTAAACCTGAGCAAATTGACTTGATTGCTTTCAAAACATGGGAAGAGGGCAATGAGCAACTAAAGAAGAAATTATTATTTCTTGGAGACTCCTCTAAATGTGGATGCACCTATTGCCTTGATTTGTAATTACTGTTTGTAGAAATGTAAATAATTATTTTTTTCTATGTCCAAAAAACAAGCTATATATGATTCAAATGCCTTTTAAAATGCAGTAGTGAGGACCCTTTTGTTAGTTTCAAATCAATAAATGACAAAAAAAAAGAAAAGAATGAGTTTCACATCAGTATTAACTGTGAGTCTATAAACAATGTCCTTTTAAAAGATCTGCTCAGTCCACTATTTTACAAAAGTAGCAAGGAAATAAGAATGATGTCTTTTGTGTAATACAAAAGAATCAGCCAGTCATTTTTATATAAATCTGGTCAATGTCAGGAGAGGCATCCACCCTGATGGCAGAAAACATAATACATACTCTTCTGAAGTACAAAGCAGTCTGTTCTGTAGTCTGTAGCTTCTAATTAATGCAACTTTACTGCCACGTGTCCTCCATGTCAAATATTTTAGTTTTGGATCACAGTACTTGAGGTGTAAATACAGGGTGCTTTCGACAACAACAAGAAACAGTAGCACAAAACACTGACACCAGGAAGCATTTACATTGAGAACACACAGCCAGATTTTTTTAAAGTGCCTCTTAGGTTGCCTTCTATCCTGCCTATAAAATAACTTACAATAAGCAGTCAAGAAATAAAAAAAAATATGGCAAAAAATGTTTGTTTTTTGAGTATCTTTAGTAAACTACATTTAACCCAAATGCTTTGAAAACCTACTAATCAGTGGCTTTTGGTATTTATACTTTCCAAATCATCTTTAAATTTTAGGTGACCGTTGTGTGACAGCTTTGTGCATGACAGCACTAAACACAATCGATGACGGATGTTGCACAAATGTAATTCATATATTGGACACACTTGTGCGCCGTGTGTGTGTTAATGTTACCTGACTGTGTGCAGGACTTCATGTGCTCTGGCCAGTGGGCTTGCTGGCAGGGGTAATCACAGTAACTGGTATTCCAGCAGCAGTAGAAGATGGCCTCCTTCCTGCAGTTAGCACACCACTGTTTCTTTTTGGTCTCGTCCACCGCCTGCTGCTTTTCCAACTCCATCTGCTTTTTCACCTCAGCCACCAACCGTTCTCTTTCCTGCTCCAGACTCTGCCTCATCTCTGCCATCGTTAGCTCTGCATTCAAGTGAGACAAGATAAAAACAACTTGAATCGTGTGTCATGTGTGAAAAAGACACCTGTGGTGTTATAGTGTTCATGGAAAGACTGGTTCAGTAATAACTCAAAGCTCAGAGTTGTGATGGTGACACATTCCTGGAAGCAGGAAACTTACCGAGATTGTGCTTCATCTCTGACAACTCTTGTTGGTGCAGCCACTGGAGCTTCTCGATCTCTATCCTTAACCGTCGAATCTGTGGCAAAAACACACAGAGATTAAAACTTGCCAAGTATTATTATGACCTATTAAATGAGCATCATGCCAAGAATTACCTCTGCAATTGTGTTTCCTGATGTGCTTTTGGAAAGATCATTGTAGATTTCAGTCATTGTCCCTTTTATTGTGTCCATGATCTGCAGAGTTTTGGCAAAAAAATGTCATATTAGAGCTCAGTTTTCACTATACTTTCATCCTGAAAAATGAAGTAAACACAGAAGTAATTCCAAAAATATGACGTAAAACGGGCCTAATTACTTTGTTTGTGTACTTGGCTATATCTGCAGCCACGTCTGCTGAGCCTGTTGGGATCTGCAGGTCTCCAGACATGTAAGAAGAGGAACTGCCAGATGTGACCTGGGCAGATGTCGATGAGGATGCACTCTGAGGCACGTCTTTTTGCACTGCAGGGGATAAAGTTGGGAAAAAGGGAAATCATGCATATTTGAATACACATTTGATCTTTCAATGTTAAGTTTAAGATGAATGTTCATGCTGTTTTTTATACCCTTGGCTGCTTGTCTGGTCTGATATCGGGTGCTGGAGGAGGAGTTGTGCTGTTGTGACTGCTGTGGGCTGCGTGTCTGCCCCTGACTCTGGGCCGGGCTCGGCACTGCTGACTGCTCTCCGTGCTGCTGCTGCCTCTGCACCTTCTGCATGTGCCATTTCTGAGAGGACGTTTGGAATTTGGTCGGATTCCAAACCACCGCCTGCTGCACGGCCTGAGCTGTCTCTTTAGGCAGTAGAGGGCGCTGTTTCTTCACAGCTGCGGGTGCTGGGGATGTTGCGGAGACCGAGGTGGAAGCGGGAGAGGGGGCACTGGTGGATCCGCTGGTGGCTGTGGTTGCACTGGGCTGACCAGAAGCTGCTGTGGAAACAAGGTTGAGGGCTGCTGTGATGGAGGGTTGTAAAGAGTCTTTTAGGTTAGAGGCGGCTTCCCGTGATGGTGCAGCTGCTGCAGCAGAGGAGGGAAGTTTACCTGAGCAGAAAGAAAATAATATCGCTCCATAAGTGGGGGGCATTCTGAATATCTAAACTGGGCACTTTAAAGGAATATTTCACTCACAAAATGGCCATTTGTGAATCAACTATTCATGCTGTGTTACCTGGAATTTGTAATTTTTTTTGCATGCCTCCAAAAAAAGTGTGAACATATTGATTTATCAATTGACAGCAATCAAAACATCAGTTTACAGACTCTCACACAACTTGTGCAGTATAATCCAAGTCTCATTTATCCAGTCATATGTGCAGTACTTTCCAAACACATGCATTTCTGCAACAAAACCCCCCCCAAAAAAACCTTAGTAATGGAGTCTGGCTTTCAAGAGATAAGTTTTACTTTCAGTTAAGTTTTAAACCTTTTGAAACTGGAGTGATATCACTTCTCTTGTGCTGCTTTCAGACACCTTTCACAAGTATTTAAACCTGCAAAATCCCTGAGAAAACTAATGCAATTTCTTTCAAAAATGGGGGAAAAAAGGCAAAAGCAACTTGTTGCACAAACTGTAGTAGAATTAGAAAATATTTTTTTAAAAGCTAGGGAAAAAAGTAACAAAAGTAAAAAACTTTATTTCTAATGTTACAGAATTATATAATGTTTGAGCACATTTTCCAAGTCATTTCTTTGTTTATTTGTTTGTTTTTCAAATTTCTTTTAAAAAATAAATAAAACAAAATAAAATAATTATTGTCAATTCTTTAAAAAATAAAAAAATTCTGGTAATTTTCTTGCCTTTTTTATCTTTCCTCAAGAGACTGGAATCTTTTTAATGACGTGTTTAATTTGTGGAGTTCCCCTTTTTACTAAATTTCCAACATTTGTTTACAAGTCTTGGAAAGTACAACTGCATATGTGAAAACTGAACTGAATTGTGGGTAATGTAGGCACCATGTTTTAACAAAGAAAATGCACAAAATTAAAATAAAAAAACATTCTAATAGGGTTCTCTGCACCGAACCTGTGCAAAAAAAAATGCTGAAATGGATAGACTGCAAATCTTCAACAATAGCTGGGTGCATGAGGTTACTTTTGACATAATACTTATGAAATGTTTGACAAACAGGTCTAAATGTATGATTAAGGTATTGTATACAATAATAGCGCTGTTTTTAGAGTATATTGGTTCTAGACTAGCAACTATTATGTTGAAGGGTCTGGTGGATGACGGATAGGAAACCACACAATGTACTAATGCATAACTGATCTGCTATGGGGCTGCAGGATGTGGGTCATTCCCCCTCCCACCACCAACACTCTATATTATTTTATTTTATTACTTTTTTGGTTTTTAATGTGTGACATGGCTTTCCCCTTATTGCTACTGTTTGATTTGTTGGATTATCTTTGTATTTGTCTTTTCTGATGCTGTACTGCATGTAGAGAAATGCAAAACTATGACACAGTCTTTGACACGGTCTTTACCCCCGTGTTTCTAGTGTGTTACATAGCCTTCCCTTTTGATACGGTATGGTCTATTGGTCTTTTATGTACTTGTCTCTGTATCAGAAAGTTTAATGGGTCCAGTAAATAGTGACCAGAAAAAAACTGTCCACTGCAAGTCCAACAATATATGGAGGAGTGTGTTGCAACATCCATGGAGTACTCTTTCAAGGGATGGATGTTTTAAGGTCGTCTGAGGACTTTAAAATTAGTAAGGGATAGCTGTGAACTTTAGGAGACTGAGGGGAATTATCGCAGTATACTATATTTTGAAAAATGTGTCTAAAAATAATACAGCATTTATCGCATTGCAAAGTTTTGTATTTGTGGCAATATATTTTTCTAATAACTTTTGTATCAAATTAAGAGTAATTTTAAAAAAAAAATTTTTTTTAGGAAAGAGTGATGATTTTTAAGTACGTATATGGCGATGAATCACATTCGCATCACTGTTCATGTATATCTTTGTAAATAAGGAAACTTGAAAGCAGCCTCAGACTTCACCCTGGAGACGAGATAGCTGAGGGCATTCGGTGAATAAACAAAATGGTGTAGCGGTGAAGAGTTGTTTGAAGTGTTTGAAGTGTTTTCATTTTTTATGAACTTGCACTGAAGTGTGTGTGTATGTGTGTGTTCCAACATTATAAGAATATTATTTCCTCCAAACTGTCCTTCTAACTGACACACAAGTCATTACAGGAGAGAATTACAGGAGAAAATGGATATCAAAGGCCTCACCTTCCAGCTTAGCAACATTAGGCTCTTTGAGAGTTTTGGCAGCTGAAGCCCCCGCCTCCCTCCTCGCCCTCTTTGAGTCACGGCCTCCATGTTCGTCTCCCAGGTCGATCACCAGCTCTCTCTCAGAATCAGAGTCTTGTTCAGCGGCCGATGTGGCGGTAGCTGCTCTGCCCTCCTCTGAAGTTTTGGGTTTGTCAGTGAGGGGTTGAGACTGGGGCGTTCTGGGCTTGTCCTGGAGGTCCCTATCTGGTCCATTGGTGCCCTGCTTGTCTTTGAGCAGGGGTTCAGGGGTGGCTTTATCCGCCGCCCCTGTAACTCCCTCCTTATTCTCTCTCTCCGCGCTTGCTTTGGGCCTTTTTCTGTCTGCTTTGTCCTTGTCGTCCTGGGCGGAGCTCTTTGGCTTGTGTTCCTCGTCGCTGAGATACTCGCTGTCACTTGTGTCCGATTTGTCAGAGTCCTCAGAGTCGCTGTGATCCACACCTTTATACACATCTTCAGAGATTTCATTGATCCCTGTATGGAGAGACATACGCTCTTGATTAAAATGTTTTAAAAGAGTTAAAATGCTTTCTGTTATACAGAGAGGAGTAAAGAAATACAGAAATAAATAGTTTTTTCTTTTGTAGTAAGCAGCAGTCACACTTCGTCTAACATCACATTTCAGCTTTTTTGGATAAATTCTTCATTCTTTAAATCACATCATGAAATACTATTAGACAAAAAATATGTAATTACAAAAACTGTCATGACACTCATAATTTACTATATCAAACAAAAACATGTAATTTTGCTAATGGACTACAGAAAGACTGGAAAATTCTTGAAATTACTGATTTTTAAATATTTTTTTATTTCTTACAAGAATAAAGTTCTGTGCCAAAAGTTTATTGGGTATGTACCTAGCTGTGCCTTGCAGCTCTCGATAGTCTTGTCCAGGCTGCTGATGGGTCTCTTTGGGGTGGGGAGTGAAGCTGACGCTGCCTGTTGCTGCTGCTGTTGCTGCTGTTGCACAGTCTCGCTCAGCTCCTTTAGATCCATCTCAGCCTTCACCCGATCTAGAAGAAACAGAGGACTGTTTCAGTGCAATGTTTAGTACTAACTAACACATTAATAATGATGATGAGTGGAGATCATTATTTGTTTTTTTGTTTTAACTTTTAACTTTTTTTTCCTCTAATTTTTACAAGGTTTAAAAGTGTACATCAACATGTAACTGTCAGTAACATTACATACAGCCATACTGTTTTAGTGTGACAGTAAAGGATGTAGAAAATTAAATTAAAGTCTAAACCTGCTACTTTTGCTACAATAAAATTTAAAAAATATCTTTTAACAGCTGACTCCAATGTTGGAAAGAAAGCATTGGTTGCCACCTAATCGCCAACATTTTTTTGCATGCCCTCTTCTCCTTCTCGGTTATAAATCTTTATAAAAACATCATTACATCATATCTGTGCTGTTGGTACTGACCCAGGTTGAGATTAAGGATGCCACCTGTTACTACTGTCCTCTCCAGCTTTGGCACCAGTCCAGGGTTAAGGGGCTTTGGGCTGCCTGCCACGTTGCCTGCAGGACCCATCTTCCCTGAGACAGGAGATGCTGTAATCACAACAAAATTTTAATAAATCCAAGTTTAGTGTTTTAAGTTTAGGTATCCCTTTATATCTTGAGATAGAATGGTTTTTAAATTGGCATCACTTCACTCATGGCTCACAGCCTGAGTATTGTGGACTTTAAAGGATATTTCAACAGAAATGTGGTCATTGGTATATCAGTTTCTCACCACACGTTACCAAGGAGAAAACTTTGTTTTTCCTGCATGTCTGCATGGTGACAATCCAAAAAAGACAAACATTCTTGAGTAACTGAAATAAGGTGCTCATACTGAGCATATGACTGGATACATGAGACCTTGATTATACTGCAAGAGATGTATGAGAGTTTGTAAATAGATGTTTGATATAGTTTTGCTGTTTTAAACACAGTCTCTGTTTACTGTTTACACAGTCTCACTTCTCTGTGGAGGCATGCGAGAAAAACTAAAGTCTTCTCCACAGATTCAACAAAACGCAGGGTAAGTTATTGATATACAAATGGTCATTTTGCACATGAAACATTATTTTTAACTTGCAATAACTGATTTGTTTAGCGTCTTTGGAACAGCAGAACATTGACATGACATTGAAACTGTTTAAATGAATATATAGAACTTGTTAGCAAATAGTTGTGTATTTACACATCCAACAGTTATGGAGCAACCTTATCATTCATTTGGTGTTGTGCTTTGTCCACCTGATGAATGTTGGTCTAACATTTGCTCTTCTTTTAGCTCTGGTTTGGTCTCTACCAGCTCCTGAAGTGGCCGTACAGCTTAACAATAAGCTGTGGACACCAGCAGATTCAGCTGAATTCTCTTTAGGATTATCTCTACGAGCTGCCCCTTTCACACTGACAGATCTTCACTTAATACATTGCTATTACAAAACATCAATTATCGCCCTTTTTTATCATTTATTTACCAGTACAGTCCATTGATTCCTCTCCAGTGCTGTAGTGAAAGGTAGGATTCCTGCTGGCCTTATCCATATCCTGCTCCCCATCGGACCCCGTGTGAACTGATGAGTTCGTGCTCATTGGAGACCGAGGCATGTCTGTCATCGAGACCCTCCGACTCATGCCGCTGGGCGTGGAACTCTTGCTGAGGACCATCTTAGGAGACGCCGTTAAATCGAAGTTGAAGCGAAGTTTATCCGGTTTCTCTGTTTTCACTGTCCCAGCACTGGGGTTGGAGGGGTCCAGTAGCATCTGTAGCTGGTTGTTGGGTGTGTAGGGGGTGCGAAAGGGTGCATAGTTGAAGACCCCAAATTTCTTGCGAATATTTTCCACATAGACTTCCATCTCTTGCATGGCACTGTTGAAAATGCTCTTTGTCTTTTTCACAGAGAAGGGGATCTCTTTGGACATGAGGTAGCAGTTGTTGATGGGGACCCATGCCCTACATAAAAGAACAATAAAACATTCACCAAAGTAGAATAACCAGGAGTCTAATCTTGGCTTAGTTTTAGTTCAAAAACCCAAACACATAGAGCCATTTTCTCTCTCGTCAATGCTCAAAAGTTCTTCTCACCTGTCATGTTGCCCAAAGAAACGTGCGTCTACCTGCCCGTCCTTTTCCCGAAGTGCTTTAGCCGGCCAGAAAGGAAAGCCCTTTAGCTTAGCCCAGACAAGAGGGTGGGGTTGACTCTATGAGAAACAAAAGGAAATAAGTCAATGCCTTACTGATCTGAAAACTAAACCAAAATTGCTAAATAGGATATTTAAGATTCTGTAAGGACCTACACATGGCTCACAAAACCAGTTGTCCCTTTTTTGGCATGAAGACAGGTAGCACTCTGGACACACCTCAATCTCATTCATCTACAAATACAGATATTAAATGACAAAGATATAATTGATATATAAATTGATTACCTCTACAGAATATTTGCTAATATTAAGTTAAAAGTGTCTTTACCTCATGTTCACAAATCTTGACGATGACTTTTGCTGTTGCTGTTAGTTTGTGATTACCTGAAATAAAGTCATTATCTTCCTTTAGATTTTATATTAGCAGAGTAGGGGGATTACTGGTGTATGTGAAAGTGGCCTACCTCCATTATAGATGATGCAGTTGTGTAAGATCCATTTCATGTCAGCAAGAAAGGCTTCAGTGCAGCCGTACATTTTCTTTTTGATATTCTGTGAAACCAAGAAAACAACAAAATCAAAACAGATACATTAAAGAAAACTGTTAAATATCTGTATGTTTTACTTGTGTACTATAGTGTACACTATACCTGTATGTTTTTCTCCTTCTGTGGTATCTTGTGACACATTTTAAATGTCACTCATGTGTTTAGTTGTTTTATATGTCAAATGCTACTTTACTGTTTTGGTGAACCAAAGACATTTTTTTAACTATGGTAGACAATTTAGTCTTATTCTTTTATATATGATAATATTCCCCTTTAAATAATCTACAGCCTCAGTTTGTTTTTATATGCAATTCCCATGCTTAATGTGTCCTCAGAGTTGCAAATCTGACACTCATACCCCCTTTCCACCAATATAGAACCAGTTCTGCTCCAGTTCCCTCACCTAACTTTGAATCGCTCAGAGAATTTCGGCCCAAAATAAATTGGTTCAGAATCCAACATGCTGATTTTCAGGTGGAACCAAAAATAGCATTTTTTTCTTGACCTGAAATCTGAACTGTGACGACATCGGAGAGTGTGTCATATTCTAAAGGTTGGAAAAGGAGGATGGAGAAGGAAACAATGGAGAAGTTAAGTAAGAAAAAGTCAGATAAAAAGAGTGTGCAATGGTCTCTATGATAGCTTGTCCATGCTTGTTTTGGGTAAAAACAATTATCTGTAACAGTAAAACAAAAACTTACAGATAATCAATGCAATCCAGTTTGCTAATACTGTATATTTTTGTTGTGCATTGTGTAACAGTCTCAGTTGATGACACATCCATGATTAAAATGGTTCGGTACAAAACTGGTGGAGACATGAACGGGTTCACTCAAGAACAGTTTCCAAAAATCCAGAACAGAACTAATCTGGTGGAAAAGGGGTATTAGAGGACCGATTACTGACACTTTATTGGGGTTAATTTCCCCCTCCTGCTCATTCCAAAATGTTTGTAAAATTGTAAAATGTTAAGACTTATTTTGTATTTCCATTTGTGCATTGTTTTTTAAACATTTTTACGAATAAATCAGAGAAAGTAAATGTTACCTTCTCTAAAGTACACAGGTCCATGGGGTGAAAAATGTACTCTGCATAATCCGGGTGCTGTTCCAGAGACACGGGCTTTTGAAAAGGCTCAGTCTGCTCAATTTTGACAAATGTGTGGGGAAAAAAAGAGAAACAGATGCATTAGCCAACATTTGGATGTCTCGTGTCTGGGAAATTTCCTGAACTTTTGTCAAATAATGTTATTTATATAGCTTGGTATCACAGATCACAAATTTACCCTTGGGGGCTTTATATAAAACACTTTCTTTAAACATAGAAAGATTATGAGGCTCTGATTAACCCAACATTTAATGGGGTGCCCGGTGGCTCAGTTGGTAGAGCAGGCGCCCCATGCACAGAGGCTATGTCCTTGCCGCAGTGGCTGCAGACTCGAGCCCAGCCGCAGCTTTTTGCTGCATGTCATCCCCCCTCTCTCTCCCTCTTTCAGGCTATGTCTCTCCTATCTAATAAAGGAAACAAAGGCCCCCAAAAATATCTTTAAAAAAACAAACAACAACATTCAATGGATCTTCACAAGTCTTACCCCAGGCTGTTTAATCTTTTGGAGTGCGAATTTGAGTAAGTAGGAGAGTTGGTCTATTGTCAGCATTGTCATTGCCTTGCTCTGGGTTTCAATGCATTCGGCAACTGTAATTTTCTGCAAGAACAATAAAAAGGTTAATAATTTAAGACATTAATGAACATACAATGAAAACAACAAATCACATCAAGCAAATGAACACTAATGCGTATTAAAACTTAGATTAAAATTTTTAAGTTGATATTATGTTTAGCATGTACATAAAATAAAAATTGCGCCAATTAAAAAGTATGTAGTAAACTTTTCTAAATGTTAATAACAAGATAAAAACAGCTTCTGTATCCTTTAACATCTCTCAAACTTGCAGTGTGAGCAATTAGCTTGCTGGTGTGTCACACTATGTGTCATGGGGGGCCAACAGGTCTGAAGGCTTTTGGAGAAATTCCAGGGGATTTCACCAAATTAATCCTTTCTCTTTGGCTAAAGCTGCTCATGGCACATAGTCCAACACCCCTCTGACAACTACGCAAGCAAGATTGTGCCTTTCCACACAACCACTTGTGTACAGCCACACACATACACGTCTTGAGCGAGATACCTCACACTCTGGACAGAACCAGTCGCCCTCGGGCTCGGCTGGTAGTTTGAGGCACTTGGCGTGGTACACCCTGGGGCAGAGCTCACAGCAGAGCACCTGGCCCTCGCGGTGGCACAGCCAGCAGTAGAAGTCATTCCTGCCGTCCTGCGGTACAACATCAACAGGGTCTGTGGTGAGTGCTGGCTGCTTCATATAGTAAAAGGGACCATGTCTTAGCTCTGACTGAAATGCAGGCAAGAGAAACAGGGGGGCAGGTTTCAAAAAACACGCAGGAACACAAAAAGGTGCAGTGCAACAGAAACAGCAATAAGGTGGGGTAAGCAGGGTAAGCAGCATAGAGGGATATAAAATCCATAAACCCAACAAAACACTGAGGCAAATAAGTAAACTGAACACTGGTCACATGGCTGAATCAACTGTGAGTCTAAGACTAAACCAACAGGTTTTAGGGTGTGACAAATACTGTTATTTAAAGTCACAATCAGACAGCTCATCCTTTCACCTGAGAGTAAACACAATGAATGCTATGTTTCTCTGGTGAGTACCTGACTGGTATTTAGCCGACTGACACATTAACATATTAACAGAAACTGATGCACCTGCTTTCACAGCTCAAGATTATAATTCACAGTCCAAATCAGTGTTAGGTATTAATTCATTGCAATACCTTTTCCAAGGCAATTGCAGCTTATTAGCCAATTAAAGCATATATAACAACAGTCAAAATATTGCAAAAAGTGCTAGAATTATCTTTAAATGTCATCCAAGTTCAACAGAGGACTAAAGGGCAAAAGGTAGTAAATCAGCACCACATTAAGTTGATGAGCACAAACTGTAAACAGATGCATCAGATTCACATATATCATCAAAATGAATGACACTTCAGCAAAACGACAGAACAAATATGATCAAAGGTTAGGCCTGTCACAATAACCACTTTTGTTGGCAATATTATTGTCATTTTGAGACCATTTTATGCCACTGAAATAAATAATAAAAATAACAATAATACTACAATGCCATATGGATACAAGTACACCCTTCAAAAGAGCAAATTACTTTTAATTCTTATGGATCTTCAACATTGGAATTGGATTATGACAAAAAAATGCAATTTCATTCAAGAAAGGCTATATGAAATTATAGTACCAGTTCAGTTGAAGACTTAATACAGAATTTGGCCAACAACAACAAAACAAAGTGATGCCTCTTGCAACTAATCGACGAGCCTGGCAAAGCTCCAGGAACACCTTAGTTACCTTCATAATTCAGCTGCTGTGCTGTAGTTGCCTCCCGGGGTTGGATGGCCTGGGAGTCGGGCTTTGCTCAGAGATTTACAGAAGGGATGATGTCGTTTTTGGAGCGTAAAACAACCAACGACAGACTTTCTGGCTCATTGCAAGAGGCTGGCAAGCTAATGATTATCAGGACTGTGTGTCTATCAAACAAAAAGTGCTGCTGCAAGCTACTGGAAAGCAACGCTGTGTCATCTTTGAAGTGTTGTTTGATTTTTCTTTGGATTTGCAAATGGGCAGAGGGGAGGGAAAAAAGGAAGAATCATTGTGCCCGTGTCTTATGATGATCAGGAAAATCTTATTGTTTATTCTGGATTTATGTTGGCTAAAACGTTGGTGACATTCTTATGTAAACAAACAAAAAAGGAAAACAGCGAGCGAAAATCGAGGTCAACTAAATGTTCGAGGTCATGTCCATATATGATAATGTAGTTATTGTGACAGGTCTACTGGCAGTGATTAATTAAAAAACAGAACGTCTAAAAAATAAATTAACTGTGGGCTAAACATGCTCCAAGCCTACACAAGATCACAACAAGACACAGCAGGTAACATCTATACATGTTCGTCCATCTTTAAGGTGACAATATACAGTCCAAAATCAAAACTGGCGTGCTCTCATAAGCAATGTGGTGTGTTCTGACCAAGAAACCCCTCAAATTTCTCTCAGTCTTGTTCATCCAGTCACCACCTGGTATTTCAGGTAGTCTAAGGTTAGACAAAAACACTAAAATAACCACTATTGCCCCAACACAACTGCTTGCTGGATGGCTCTGTGAACAATTTCTATTACTTTCTGAAAATGAAATATCTGACATTCACACCCACTTCATGGCATGATCTTCCAGGTGTGCGGAGATGAGAAAAGAATAATGGTTTAAACTCAAGTTCTCCTTTATCATTCTTTACACAACTTTTTGTGGCACTTTACCAGTATAAAACAACATAAATGCCTTCTAGGAGAGACTGTCTGAAAATGAACAGTTATCCCTGTATAAAACGTTGATCATGTCTCCTTCCTCTCTGTGACAACAGACTTATCATTCCCTGTTTAATGCAGCCATTCAGAAAAGCTATACGCATTTTATTTCCTATCAGGACAGAAAACAAGGCAGCCAAACTATTTCTTTTCGAGCATAACCCGTCCCCCTGCATTTTGGTAATAAATGTAATGCAATGTTTATTGCCCTTTCAATTTGATTAATTGCTTTGGGTGGAAGACAAATCAGTCCAAACTCATGTTGTCTTTGTATCTAATTATTATTTTTTTCTGATTTGCCAGGTGGCCCACCAACCAGTTTTCTAATTAACAATAAAAATAAATTCACATTGGAAACTTTTTGTACTTTGAATGTAAATAAGGTGCCTTTGAGTTAAAAAAAAACAAAAAAACCCCCAGAAAAATAAGAGCCAGGGGAGGAAGACAAACCCCCCGACAGAGGTCTGGGCAAAGCCGTAAATGTTCTCAAATCCTATAACCCCTTTCCAGTGTAATTAGTGGGTGACGTGGGTTTTCTAAATACAGGAAATACAACTAAAACAGGCTATAGACTTATTTCCTCTTCTTAGTAGACTACAGTCGTGTAAACAGCTCTGAACCAGATGAGCTCTCTGTTTTTTTTTTTGCTGGTGTGTCAAGTTCAATGTCACGGCCAGCTGGAAAACATGTTAGTACTCAGTAGAAAGCAGCATGGAGGCCAGTGAAAATGTTACAATGGTTTCTTCTTTTTATATCGTACATCTTTTATGGTATTTGTGGTGGTGGCTCATTGCTTCTTGCCAATAGAGGGGTAAAATTAGCATGTTTGACCAGTGTTGGCCAGGTGTAAAGCAACACTACAAGTTTTGAGGTGCCGCTGCGTAACTGAGGGAGGTTTGTCACTTTTCCACTGCTTTAAAATACATCTGGTGAAGAGTAGGAGTTTGTCACATAGTTTGAAACCAGATTTACTCAAGGAAGGTGTTTTAGATGGCAAGTTCAGTATGAAGAGACCTGGATCTTTGCTTATTTTTCATGAGAAAATCAATCAATGCCTTGAATCAAAAATCAACTCCTGTGCAATAATACTCCAGAATTTCAAGATCTTAGGGCATTCTCAAAAATTGTGAATCCGTGTCCCAATATTTCTTTTACATTTGGCACAAAGTGGAGAGATCAGTTTGTTTATTTTAAGAATAAAGGTGTTATTATTTTGGATCTCTGGAATATTTTATATCGAGTTTCTCTCATATTGTTACACAAAAAAAGCTTTTGGCAGAGGCTATTGATAAAAATCATTAATGTTTGTTTATTAACTGGCCCCTGGCCTCTGGTCATTTTGCTTAAGTGGCCCCTGGACATCACCTGTTGAGTATCCCTGAAGTACACCATTCTCCACCAGCCTTTGAGAGCATGCCAATCTTGAAATGGGTATACTGGAGCACTTACCTGGTCTTTGTTGTTGCAGTTGACGGCTCCAGGCTTCTTCTTTTTCTTGAGAGGGCTGGGAGAGGTGTCCGAGGGAGAGTGTCCATTGGAGGAATGGGTGGGGCTGGACACCTTTCTTTTCACAGGTCGTTCCGCTGACCCTGGTGGATCAGGGACTGGAAGCAGACAGACAATCAAGCTGTCACATGATGGAAAACAATCTTGTATTGTTCACTGCACTGGAGATTAAGAAAATGAAAACGCGGGTGCTATGACAATAATTTAGCTATTCCTTCAATAAATTAAAAGGATGGACAAAATCATTAGTGCAACTGAGACATTCAAATGTCAGATGTAGAATTTTGTCATTATGATAGTCTAGTACTGACAGCAATCTAAAAAGGCAATTATTGAAGATGCCTCTTACACATATCATATTACCACTTTATAGGAACAAATAACTCGAGGGCTGCCTCTGAACTAACAAGACCCTGTGTTATTATAGTTGACACTAATGCTAAACAGGCAGGCAGCCAGGCATTATGGATAATCTTTGCAGTCCTGAGAGACCAACAAAATGCATCACACTGCTCCCCAAACTTACAGTAAATAACCTCTACATTCTTTGATACTAAGGCACCTAAGATGTTAAACTCCTAATGTGAGGTGCTCGGCCTCAAAGACTTACCTTTGGATCGTGCAGATGCATCCATCCCCTCTACCACATCAGACTCTGTCTTTATCTCTTCCTCAGCCAGACTGCAGAGCACCGAGCAAGAGCACACAGAAACACAGAAAGAGAGGCAAAGTCAGAAAGGGTGTTCAGAAACCACATCAGCATAACAGTAAACAAGTGGAACACCACCTAAGGCACCCCGGTCCCAGAGGATCTGTCAACTGGGACTCTGCAGGTTTCCATTGTTATTGTTGTCATTTGATTTCAGCACGTCTCTGACACCACAAGTTCAAATCCTTTCCATATCATCAGTGACAAACGAGTCTGAATATGTTCTTTATGTTCCAAGAGGAAGAATGGTAACAATCACCATGGCAACGCTGCTCTCCGCTCAGCACAAGTTGATATTCACAACAACACATAGGGCCATTTTAGTGCCCTGCACCTCCATCCATCAGGAGACACTGCAGCTATAGATTGTAGTCCGATAAGATCCTGGTCATTGTTGTGCTTTCTTTAAAACAAATGCTGAATAGACCTATAGTAAGAGGATAACCAGTGGGGGTTGGTCAAAAAAGGGTCAGTGTCTCATGATGATTAACAGCATACATTTCTGCAACCTCTTAAGTCACATCTGTAACAACAGGATGACCCCGAAGGATTTGGGCCCTTTCTTAGAGACCAATAGCAAGAAATCCATCTAACAAGCTTTAAACAAGGTCTATCTAAATATTTTTGGCCTTAATCTTGACAGCATCTATATCTAAAGCAGACGTCTCGGCCAAATTCATGTTTATATCACTGTCCATCACCCAATCTGTATATTTGGCACCACAATATATGAGCATTTTGCATGTTTTTAAAAACAGGCTTTTCTACAGCTGTGTTTAAAAAGCTGATCTTGCTCTCCTCTCATTTCCGATGAGAGAAAAAAAAAGGTTATGAATAAAGGGGATCTGGCGATAAATGGATGTCTTTGAGTATTTGGCTCCTCCTTTGAGAGCACAACAGAGGGCCTCGTTCCAAGGATGTAGCCTTTATTCACGAGACCCGAGAATAAAACCCTGCCGAGGACCCCTGACAGGTCACACACTTGACCAGTTCATAGCTCTGGCTGCAGCTCTGGTTTCCAGCTAGGATGATGGGTTTACAGGCTAAGACTCAAAGGTCAACCACATTTATGGGATAAGCTTCTTCTGAAAGTAAAGGAATGCTCTTCAGGTCCCCTCCTCTGCCCTTAAAGAGACAGTCCACACAAAGTTGATCAAATGTCCATTCTCTGATAGGCTAAGAGGTTTAAAACACATATCCTAAAGCAGTGATACTCTACCTACAGCCCACGGGCCAAATCTTGCCCTGGAAAGGGTGCTGGGTGGCCCCCCCAAACATTTTTCTAATTCACAATGAAAATAAAGTGATTTACACTGGGATTTTTCTTTTTGTAATTCTAGTATACATAAGGTACCAGAGTGCATAAAACATCAGCAAAATATAGCTTGTTTATCAAAAAAGTGTTAGCAGAGAGCCCCCTGCAACCCCAACAGAGGTCCTAGTTAAGCCTCTACTGTCGACAATCCTAGAAATTTCCTCAAATCCAAGAAACTTCCTAAAATCCAAGAAATGTCCTGAAATTCTGGAAAAGTCCTTAAATGTTGCGAAAACGTTCTGTGTCAAAAGCACAATAAAGACTGTTTGTCAGTGATACTTCGCTTACGGCCCATGGGCCAAATATGAGCCAAATCCTAGAAACGCCCTAAAACATCCTACAATCCGAGAATTGTCCTTAAATCCAAGAAAAGTCCTAAAATCCTACAAATATGTATGAGGCTGCTGTGACTGGCCCCTGGCCTCTTGTCATTTTGCAAAAGTGGCAAGATGAGTATTGTCCTCAAGGGTTTAGGAAATCAGATACGACAAAGAGATAAGATGTGATCACATCAGCTATTAAACCCGTACACAAGTCAACTTTGATGATTGCTTTACAATCCAGATTTAACAATAATTTAATATCTTTTTTCTATCAGACAAAATACCAGATACTGTGACCAAGCCAACACTTCCCAATCATCAAGACTATTCTTAATATTCCTCTTTCAGTCGGACTGGAAATCACACACACCTCAAACTGAAATTCAGCAGAACACATTGCGTCATTACTTAAACTGTCTGAAAAATGCCAATCATGGGTTGAGCAGAGTTTCTTAAAATTATGGCATATGGGTAACTTGTTTCAGCCTGCCAACAAGTCACACACACACACACACGCACACACACAGACACACATATACCCCAACCCCTCCGGGGCCTTCCTGTTCCGGACTGCGTGAACAAACGAGGCCCACATGAAAATAAGACAACGTTAGCCAAGCCGTTCTGCTACGTGTACCACAGCCCTGAAAAGAGAGAACATTCGCCATCACCAGGCAGAGCTGCTGCTGAACAAAGTGCCACAACCCTGTATTATATACACACTTGATGGCAAGACACTGCTGCAACTACCAGGAAGACGGGATGACCAACAGTGAAAAAGTATGCTGATCCAAAGGACATTCTCATGATCCATCACACAAGGAGAGTTAAGCAAATAAATCCTCAGCAGATTCTGGGATATATTCCAGGGAGACGCAGGTTCAAGAAAACACTGACAGCATTCCCCTCTGCAAGCAGTACCTGATGGACAAAAAGGAAACAACACTGACTCAATGCCTTTTAGATTCCACTCCTGTGAGAGACGAGCAGGGCTCTCTCGTCACAGAAAATGGAGGCCACAGCTTGCTCCCCTCCCCCCTCTCCCCCATCCCCCACTCCGAGGCTCAGACTCAGGCACTGGCACATCCATGCAGGAGGACCAGAGAGATCTGTGGAGATTACAGTCCAAACATTAAAAAAAAAAAAAACAACGGCTGTGTCAAGACAAACCTCCACGGCCGATCGCAGAGATAGAGGAGAAAACAACGGCCAGGGAGATGCGAGAAAACCCAGTAAAATGAGAAGCATTCATCTCTTCTTTTTTTTATGTCTTCGATCCTGGCTTCCCTCCTTCCCTGAACACTGCTGTCATAGAATAATTAGATTTCATTTTGAAGAGAGACCATCACTGTGAAGCCACACAGAGGTCCTGGCAGAGCTTTTGTCTTTACTTAAAAGAATGTGCTGTTTCTACACGTAAGTCAGACAAAAATCTGAATAAACGGCCTCTTCATATGGCCATCCAGGAAAGCCATTCGATGCAAACATCATTATGTACTCAGTGCACTGGAGCTGCTGTTGAAAACACTTGGGATTAAAATACTACAAAACATCCTACTCACCCTGCTACAAAAAACCCAAGAGAGATTATTAGGTTTTGTAAAACAACATTCAGCTTTCACAATACCAACAACAGCATGCAGACAAATGAATAAATGCACAGAATTAGCTTTTTTTTCTGAAATCAACAAAACATAATAATTAAAAACACAAAATGTCCCAGTTTACATAAAGATATTAAGATGCCTGTCTTAGCATGACTCCTTTCACAATGTTAAAATGTCTCAAAACCAAACACTTAAAGTATGCACAGAATATACTGTATTAAAGAAAGGTTTGACCTGGATTTTATATAAGGCTGTAAAGGGTGAATCAAAGATGGCTGTGGAATTTTCCAGAAGGCCCTTGCTCTCCCTGCTGCTCTCCCTCTGATTGTCAATCTTTAACCTCAACTGCAGCTGCAATTGGCTGGAGGGCCAACAGGGTGGAACATTATTGGTCGGCTCTGCTATGCCACACGGATCACACAGTGTGTGCAGGCTCCCCTCTTCCTCTTAAAAAGCATTTTTTGCTGCAATGCAGAGATTTCCCCTCTGCATAAGACGGTTTATATTCCTTCAGTTTAGCATGCCCTTCTTGATTTTGACGGTATATACCAGAAGGGATTTGATAAAGGCCTTTGGGGAGATTTAATGTATGGTTGTCATGCATAACTCAGTGCTATTCAACCTCTGCCGTCCTGTTTAGCAGCTACGTTGCCTCAGAAGGAGGCCCACGCGATTTGTCCCAACACCACGACGTTGCACATTGCTGACATTTCTGAGTGTCAATGTAGCATTTATATTACAGGCTCGGTCGAGCACGGTGGGGTAACTCATTCAGTAGTTAGAGCTCTGGTTTTGGTTTTACACAGAGAGGGCATTAGCCTATGAGGAAACGGTGATTGTAATGTTGCTATTTTTTGGCTGTCTTGTAGATGAAACACGCCGAAATATTCTTTCCTTCCCCCACGCAGCTGAGGCTGCTAAAACGGAGAGACATTATGTAACACAATGTACAGTCAGCGCTGTGCAAAATATATAATGGCATCAAACAGTAAAGACTTCCCTCATACTCTGTGTCTTTGTGTAGACTTGACAGATAAACTTCTTTTTATCTGTAGCTTATGTATCATTATATTTCAGTTTTATGTTTAAAACAAAGAAAAAGTACAATAGGGGAAACAGAGCAAATATTGCAATATATACAGACAACATGTACAAACATGCACACCATATAGAGACCTGTTAAGGTCTCGTATTGTTTCTCTGTCCCTGCGGTCTAATCCGTGAAAAAGGGACTGGAGTGTTGCTAAAAGAGCTCTCTAAACACAAAATGGCCACTGTCTGCTGAGGATCAGAGTGGAGGAAGCAGTTTCACAATAGTGCTGCAGAGAGGACGAAGCCCCAGGCTGTGAACTTTGGGCCTGTGGCTTTGAATAAAGGTAAACTGTGTCCAAACATCTTATTTCTTAAGATTTACATAAAAGAATTGGGAGATAACCCTTTAAAAAAAGGTTTGTTTCATGTGGGCTCGTCCTGTCATCTATATGGAGTGTAGAAACTCCATACCCAGTACAGTTTTTTCTAAAGTGTGCCGAGTCATTCAGTTTCTGAATTTCTTTTTTTTTATATGTACAGTACTGTGCAAAAGTCTTAGGGCACATTGAACTTTATTTTAGCAAGGTTACAATGATCATATATATTCATTTCTTAGTTGTATCTTTCCTAAAACAAAACAAGAACACAGTAAATATGCATTCAGTATCAAAAATGCAAACATTTCAGAATAAAACATCTTCCACGGGCTAAAGTTGCAAGTGCTTAGTGTGACCTTCCTTTCCACTCACATTATGGCACTACAGCTCCATGTTTCACACTAAATATTGATTTCAGCCTGAAGAAGCTATTTTGTTGTGACTTTTTTGTTGTCACTATTCACTGCACATCTTCTCTATCTTTTGTATCTTAATAAAGCAACTGAGGAAATAAATACATATATATTATATCGTCATTACAACTTTGCTAAAACGACAAGACTATGATCTATGGTGGCCCAAGACTTCTGCACGGTGGTACACATGTACAACATAGAGACTGAAACCCAGTTTTAAGTTATGCCCTGCACTCCTTGTCCTCCTTACAAGCACATCTGTTGCCCCCCACGTCTATTTCCCGGCCTGGCATGACACATACAAGAAAACAGCACAGAGGCAATCCACTTACAAAGGGTACATAACACCCCCCTTCCTCCTCCTCCACTGCCCATCCCCCATTCTTTCTCTGCCAGGCTACAACACAAAACTGCCACAGCAGAAAGGAGATGTGGGTGCCATTTTTAAATCTAACTCTCTTTTGCATTATAAAAAAGGAAAAGGATTTGCCATGGTCCACTCTGCCTCCTGTATGGCAGCCTGGTTGTCTGGGGCACCCATGTGACCCTGAGACACAGAGAGAGAGCAAGGGTGAGAGTCGTTACCCAACCCCCCACCCTCAGCACTGTGGAGCAGAGAGGCCTGGCGAGGCCTCCAATCCACCCCAGCTCCTCCTCCTCCTCCCTGCACACTAAACTGATTTTTAAGGTGTGCACATTCATCATGAGAAACCAACAGTCACCGCAACGACAAGAAGGAAGCCATGTTGTTATCAGAGAGTTGAGATAAAAAAGACAGAGCTTACCTCTGTGGATGCATGGCTGCCTGACACACTGTTATGTCAACACTTATAAAACATGGAGGACACTCTCAGCCCTCAGCCGGGGAAGGCTCCGCTCTTCAGGCAAGGCGATCAGGCCCCAGTGTTGTTAGCCAGATCCTGACTGGTCGCTTTCCTCACAGGCAGGATACAAGGCCGCGTCTGATTGGCCGAAATGTTTCCTGAGTAATTATCTTTGTTCAGTGCAGGCAGGGGCAGCACTGTGAGTGTCAGAGACAGGGGAAGAAAAATAAGCAGAGTGCTAGGCCTAAAACCACAGAAAAACATGATTAATAGGAGTATTTTTGACATACAAACCCCACGTGACAATGGTTTGAAGTTTCCAAGTGTAGAATCTGGCGGTAGTTGTCTTATTTGAAGGCTTTAAAAGTAGAAATGGCAGCACTGTGAGGAGCAGGACACCATGGCTTCTCTGTACTAGCCTCCATTTTTTTATGTGGAGAGGGCCTTTGTTTAAACTCCTCCCTCCCTCTCGGCTGTTTCCAGAGAAAAAGAGACTGTAGCTTTTCACCTATTTTGGCAATTCAGTCTGAAAAAGAGAGAAAAAACATAAGCAGATAAAATGAGAGATTAAATAGAAAAACACTTTTGTGGTGTGCTGTAAAGAAAGGGGTAAAGGACAGAGTTTCGGGGAAGTCATTGTCCTCCTATTGCACACATTGCTACTGTTACTGGGGCTGAGCATTACACCGTGATATAAAATTAGATATCGCCTTAGAACAAGGCAACACTTACAATATTACAATATCCAAAATCTGATTTTAAAGGGTTAATTACAGTACAGTAATGTTCTGTCTGTTCTGCTGTTCTTTTATTACCTTTATCCTCTTAGTTGTTACATCCACATTAATGGTGATTATTTATCAAAATCATTGTAAATATTTTGTGAAGGCACCAATAGCCTTCCCTGAAGAATTTGGTCAAAAATATTATATTTGATTTTCTCCATACTGCCTAGCCCTATTTGTTACTGTAGTATCCTATATGCAGATAGTGTCAACCAAGCAAGTATATATACTAGCCCATATGAGGCAAAATTTAGTAAATATAACAAAAAAAACCAAAAGTTTAATATATGTCTCCCCATCTCCTCTCCCATGTGCAGGAATACTGAAATTGAAATTTGAGAAACACTGGAGAAGCTTTGTATACGGTGTGCATAGGGGTTTGTTTGCTCTTCTGCATCTGTGCTCTCACAGTCATCATTAATAATGAAACACAGCTGCATAAAGCTACAGTTTTGTTGCCCTCTTGACATTCAGGGGTAGTGAAATAATCAGTGATAAAATACAAATTTTGTATATGAAAAAAAAGTGATGAAATCTTGGGAAAATAACCCCGCCATAAATTTTGGTAACTTGTAATGTTCCTTTCTGCTGAGCCTGAATTAGTTGTCTACTCAACTCTTTGGTAAATTGTAAGGGTGAAATTCAATGGACTCTGTCTTTTAATTCTTTGAAACTTGAGCAAATTCACTTAATTTCAAAAACAGGGTGATGAAACACAAAAGGAGAAATTACACCAAAATTAGCAAGGAAGTAGTAAATTGTGAAAAAAAATTACTTGAAAATCTTGAAAAAGACAAAAACTAACTGTAACAGAATTTTAAATACAAAATTATTATAATTAGTTTTATGGACATGTTTCCCAACCCTGAAATAATTTTTGTAATCTATTTATGTCTTGTCATGTTTCTCACTGCCTTGTTAATTTTCAAAAGAAATCAAACTACTTTGCACAGGGTCCATAGGTTTAAATACTTGCAAAGCGTGTCTGAACACAGCACTAGAAAATTGATGTCAATTCAGGTTTCAAAGCATTTAATGTTTTGTCTATCAGTGCTTATATTGTTATTATTTTTCTTAAGGGCCCATCAAGATTACATTACTCAAGGGGTTATCCCTAATAGATAAAGAATAAAGAAGAAGAAGAATAAACACATTATTTTTAATTATATTAAGTTTAATTCACAGATTCATTCATACTAGACAGGTTGATCAGCTTCACCTTCCTTTTTACAAAACAAAACATGGTCAGTATTTCCTCAGATATTATGGTGTACGGATATGAAATGATTAAGTACACTTAATTAAATAATTAAAAATAATTAAAGGAAATTATCATTACATTTAATACATGATGTACATGATTTTCAGACACACACACACACACATATATATATATATTTTTTTCCTTTACACTTTTGTACTTCTTGGTTTTTATTGGATTAATGTTGACATGCTGGTTAGTTTTTCTGCTTTTTGTTGTCATTCATATTTTGTTGTATTTATTGTATCATGTTAACTTAGGGGGGTTGGTTTGTTTGTTTGTTTGTGTTTTTTTTTTTGCTTTTTTAAAATTTTTTGTAGTTTTTAAGTTGAGGGGGGTCCGTTTGTACATGCCTCTGGCTCCTCTCCTCTCCATTTTTTGTGTCTTTTATTCAACTGGATATTATGCCGTTTATAATTATATAAATAAACTAAAACCAACTAAAACTTAACTAAACTACACTACACAAACCTAGCCTAACCTACTAGTAAAACACCCTTATTTTGTATCCACATTCACTGTGCCCTTGCAGAGAAAGTATGGTAGAGAGATTAGTGTATTTTTTATATCTGATTTTACCGAGCAGACCAAAAATTATCCGCCCAACGTGGGGCTCGAACCCACGACCCTGAGATTAAGAGTCTCATGCTCTACCGACTGAGCTAGCCGGGCTGTGAAATCACATGTCAAACCGACAAATTTACTGATGCAATCCACTGGTTTATTATCTTTGGTATCACACACGAGAGGTTATGTCATGCTGTAGACCTGGTGGTATGAGCAGGGGAGGGTTAACTCAGGTCCTGTTATCACGGTTCTGTCTCATGCTGACCTCTAGTGGCAGAGAGCGGAAAATGTTTGATTTAACTTGTGTCTTTGAACTAACACTGCAAATTCTAAGAAATACGAAATTGTCATCACGTTAAACTGCCCCTCCAAAAAGCCACAAAATACCGCTAGCTACTGAAACCACAATACAGTAAAACGACTGGCTTTTGGTAACGTATTTTAGAAAAGCTTACGACAGGTAGATAGATAACACTGCCCTACAGCCCCAAAGAAAACGTAGCCAAATGAATTCTCTTTTAGAAGACGGCAAACGCTGTTAACGTTGTTATATATGAAATAAGTCGTGTAACATCAATAATGGGATCGTGTATCTTGAATGCCGTGTAGTTAAACGTTAATTAGTTACCTGAATGTTGGCTTCCACCGTAATTTGTCCATTAATCACCGTTTAATTAAAGGAAACACGTTAAAGCCACCGTCGTGTGAGTTCATACCTGAAATTTTTCCTTTTGAAAGGGAGCACTGTCAAACACACAAACACAACTTCCGGTCTTCTTTTTCAAAATAAAATTTTAAGCGACAGGCAAAATGAAATTTAAAAAAAAGCCTACCCACGAAAAACAATTAGTTTCTTATATATTTTTCTGCACTGAGGTCGAGTTGTTTAGTTATGAACATGGAAATGGGGTATAATTTGTCAATAATTCTGTCTGATATCGGGCAAAGTAAAATTCTGACCCTTTACTTAAATAGCTTGAGGGTTGGGAGTTTGATTCCCAGCTCCTCCTGTACTGCATTTGAAAATGTTACTTCGAGTATAAAAATGTTCATCATCAGCAAAATGCACCTAACATAAGGAAAAAGTGCTTGTTATGCAAGCTTTTATCTATTTCATTGTACTCAAACAGACGATGTTATTATCTGTATTTGTACAACATCAACAGACCAGTGATGAATACACATTTTTATAACAGCCATTATAGTCATTATAATTATTATTATTATCATTATTATTATTACATTGTCAAAATATATGGCTATAACTATAAATGTTTATTTTGGCTGTTCTAAATATTTAGTGATTAAATGTGAAGTAGGTAATTCTATCAGGTACAAATATATATCAGAATAGACTACAACCTGAATAAATTTAGGTATATGTGGAGTAGGTCATTCTGGCACAAATAGGCAACAACCT
This sequence comes from Plectropomus leopardus, assembly GCF_026936395.1. NCBI lineage: Eukaryota > Metazoa > Chordata > Actinopteri > Perciformes > Serranidae > Plectropomus > Plectropomus leopardus. The sequence continues at coordinate 12,124,056 of NC_142184.1, read as the reverse complement.
GTATAAATGTAGTTAAATAAGGAGTATGTCACTCTACGGGGAAAATGTGAGGACACCGGGAGAGGGCGGTGAAAAACGGGAGTCTGGAGGTTTGGCAAGTATGGTTGAATATCCCTCCCCAAAGACAAATCAAAAAATATAACAATATTCTGTATTACAGAAAGTACTGCTATTCACATCTAAATTAAATATTCTATTTAAGAAGTCATTTCACGGGTAGGTCACCGCTGTATTTACCTATCCGTCCTGTTAGTGGTTTGGGAAATATGGGAGTCCATGAATGCAGCACGGGCCAGGGCTCTCCTTCTACGTCAATGACACTGGGCGGTTCATGAATGGGGCTCTGAAGTGGGAGGGCCCGTCATCTGACTTTACCAGGCAGGGGGAAAAAAAGTGGGTGTTGTACTGTAGTGTTTGGTCTGGTGCGATGCATCTTCATGACTGTTTTTAAACACACGGGCAGCGGTTCACGGTGTGTACGGACGGACTGCAGCGGAGCGACCAGCAAACATCCAGCCGTTGGGACGCGCAGGCCAACGGCAGCCGTGCAGCGGGGGGGACAGCTAGCTCCTCCAGCCCCAGCAGCCCCGGAGCCCGAGCAGGGAGAGCCGCGTCGGTGAGCCATGGGGTTCCGCAAGAAGAACAAGAGCCCGCCGGTGCTCAGCCACGAGTTTGTGATCCAGAATCACGCCGACATGGTGTCGTGTTTGGCCATGATTATCCTCCTCGGCCTGATGTTCGAGGTACTGTGTGTTTGGACAGGAGCTAGTGCTGTTAGCTGCTAACTGTTAGCTGACATGACAGCAGACCTCCAGGGGCAGGGCGCTAGCGTGTCTCTCTCCTTCCCTTCTCATGTGTCTCTCTGATTGCCAAAGAAGATGGTGAGGAGGCCCACTGCCACTGCTAACAGGTCATTTTAACCAGCCGGCTAATCCATAGCCTCCGTATGAAATCAATACATGTATGTGGCCTTTGGCAGCAAAATAGTTAGGCTAAATGTCTGCAGTATGCTACACATTTGATTGCCATGTTTGAATGAAACAATATACAGACCTGTCCCCACCCAAAGCCAGCCACCAGACTGAAAATATTCTGAAAATTGAACAGATTTTGTCTCAGTCAACCTTTACTTGTGTAGATAAAGATGATTTTATAAGCTCAAAATGATTAGCTCAAAGGGAAGCTGACGCTCATCTGGACACAATGACTTATTATGGCAGTGGTGGTGAACTTTGAATATACTTCATTTTTGCTACAGACCCCTGGGAACCCCTGCAGTCAGCCCCTGGAGGTCCCCAGACCCCAGTTATAGGACTCAGTGAATTCAGGATCCTGCACTGACACAGCACTCCTCACCTGTGATGTGCATGAACTGATGACTACATTTCTCAGACTAAATGCAGCAGTAAAGGTCAAACATTTTCAGGTTCAGTCTTTTAATTTGGGTATCTACCAGACCATGTTTACATGCTTTCATAGTCAAAAAAACATTGTATTTCTCATGCTGTCTGTCTAAATATATATATGTATGTATTCACTCTCTGTCTGAAATACTCCGTTCTAGCACCTGTCTCTTTAAGCCGACCACCTAAAAAAGCCCAGTCTGCTCTGATTGTTCATTTGGCGGGTTTTCATTACAGATTTGCACAAAACTTAAGCGATATTTTCAAAATGTCCATAAAACACAATTGCAAGATGGCTGCATTTCCACTCAGTGATGTTATGTGATGTCTCCTCTCGTGATGACATTCCAAGAAGCATGGAGACGGATGGACGAAACATTAGCAGGTTCAAACCTATTCAAAAAACCTGCTGACTATGAGACGAGGGAACCCGGAGTGCTGAAATGCTAATGAATTGCCAGATTTTAGGGCTCATTACTGGGGTTCTGTATTGCAGCCAGGGAAATGACTCTAGCAGCACTATAGATGTCTAACTTTATAGACGGATCAATAATTTCACTGGAATTGCATCGCTAGACAACATCTGGAGTCCATGTTTACTTTTGTGACATCACAAATTCACAGAAGTCCTGACGGCTCATTTAAAGGCAGTTTCTGAATTCAGACTGTGTGCATTTCTCTGTGGATTGAGCATTTTGATACTTTCACATTTTTTCATATAGCACCTTTACCTGCTTTGTAATTAAAAAATGAATTGGAAATCTGATTTCTACAATATAGGTCCTTTAAGACATTCTGAGTATGTACACCAGGTTTCACACCTGAGAGAAAGGTTCACTGAAATATTTAAGGCTTGGCTTCCTTTGTATGAAGTGTGTCTGTGGACAATGGCCGACTCTTTCCTCTGACTCAGAATCAATCCATTGATCCTGTTTCTTTCTTTCTGTTCCAGGTCACAGCCAAGTTTGCCATCATGTTCATTACAGTCCAGTATAACGTAACACAAGTTCTTGGTGAGCTGAAGTTTGAACTTCTAGTCTTCATTTCAGTATTTTTGAAGATATACTATGCAGGATTTTCCTAAAAAAATCAATGTATAGCCTCATTAAGAAGTAATCCCTCTAGGCCATCCACTTATGACCCACTAGAAATGTGCAGCGGTGCATTTATCTGCAAAGACTTTGCCTTTCTTTCTGTGTTTTCTTATTTTCTGTATTTGGTATGTTCATGAGCATGTACCTCCACAGTTCTCAGGTGAGGTTTATAAAAAGGTAGTGACCAGGTGCCATACTGTAAGCAGCAGGCATCAAAGAGATGCAGCACCGAAAAAATGCTAATGAAATTAGATAGATAGATAGATAGATAGATAGATAGATAGATAGATAGATAGATAGATAGATAGAGAGGTCAATCGCCAAACAGGAGAGAATCTGTGGTTGGCTTTCACTTTCACTTTTGCTGGTAAGTGTGTTTACAAACAGTAACCAACAATCCTGCATAGTACACCTTTAAGATAACTCAATTTAACTTGATCTGATTTCTCAATAAATGCTCAGCACTTCATCTGTACTTCTTAAGACTTTGTTTAGGCATTAATGGTCTAACTTTGTGTTTCTCTTTTTTTGCAGATGAGAAGAGTGATCCAGTGAACCTTTACCAGTACGGCCCTAAAGATGTGGCCACTGTGTTTTTCTACCTGCTTATTGCAGTCATCCTTCATGCCTTGATACAAGAATATATTCTCGACGTGAGTACATTAATATCCAAACTCAACAGCCATTGTACTAGCTCATGATATTTGTTGTTGTTTGTGCACCGCTGCGTTTTATTTTGATCTTTTTACTTACGCATAGAAACACAGCATGAAGGAAACAGAAACTGTGCTGAGGAATCTCCTCGCCTCTTAATTTGACAGCTTGCAGACTTTCAGATGCGTCCATCTAGTTTTTCATTTCAAAAGCATTAAATAACGCCTTGTGTGTTGGCTCTGTTCTTGTCCATGGCTAAAGTTTGGATAGCTGTTTGTAGGTAATCAGGTCCAATCCTTCCAGCTGAATGTGCACTAAATCTTAATAACTGTTTCTCCTGACAAATTTTGACTTATTTGGCAGTTCCCAGTGGAATATCACCATTATAAAAATATTTTTCTATATTTTGATTTAAAAAATAAAAGCTTTTGTGGACCACATTCAACAAGACATCTGCTTCTCTTAAAGGATAGAATCCCACTTTATCACGTCTGTCTGAAAACAGCGGTGAGTGTTCCCATCAAAACAGATTGCACTTCCTGTATTATTCCTCCTGTTCATACTGGCTGCTCCTAATGCACGTAGAGTTTAAGAGACGGGACAAAATCCTAATTCTGTGTAAAAAGTACATTCAGTTTGGGGTTCAGTGTCTTGCTCAAGGGTGCTTTGGCACATGGAGTGGAAGATTAAAACACCAACCCTGCAATTAACAGAAGACTTGCTCTACTTCCTGAGCCGCCCAGACTGAGGACAGACTCAAAAAAATGTGAAGCTATCCTTTATAACAATTACAACAATTGTGCAAAAGGGAAAGTGGAAGATTTGGACAGCAGCTCTGTTTATGATTATGTTTAATTTATTTAAAAGGGACAGTGTAAATTCATAAATACATAAAGAATAAAAATGCCAGACTCAGCCAGGAGGCTGTTTTTCATCCGTAGTCTCTTGGCCGAGGTGTTGCAATTAATAGAGCTGTGGCAGTTTTAGCTCAGTAACTGGCAGTGTGATATGTTTAATAGGACAGTTCACCTCCAAATCAAAAATACATATTTTTCCTCTTACCTGTAGTGCTATTCATCAGTCTAGATAGTTTTGGTGTGAGTTGTAGAGTATTGGAGATATCAGCCGTAGAGATGTTTGCCTTGTCTCCAGTAAAACAGTACTAGACAGCCTGTGGTGCTCCAAAAAGCTCCAAAAAATACATTTGAAAAACTCTACAGCAGTGTCTCTTTGCAGAAATCATGACCTGGTTACTCAAGATAAATCAGTGAGCAGTGTCATGTAGGAACTATTTTCTTTCTACTGAACTACACCCACCAACCGTATCACATCAGAAAGGAGCATTTACATTTCCTCGTGGACAAGGGACTCTTGTGTGAGATGTAAACGTTAGTGGGTCCTCTTCAGCTGAGCTATAATGTTAGTGAGCTCACTGATGCTAGTTAAGCAAGCGATAGATGCGTTCTCCCTTCTGCTCGCTGATGCAGTCGGCGGGCGTAGTTCAGTAGAAAGAAAATAATAATAGTTCCACATGAAACTGCTCACAACAAGGTCTGTCGATTATTATCTGTCATGATTTCTGGAAAGAGACATTGCTGTTGAGTTTTCCAAATTAATTAGCATCCAGTTCCATTATATTTGAGAGAAGACAGACATCTGTCTGTTTATCTGTTTAGCTGATACTTCAACACTTGTCAACTCACAACAAAACACTCTAGATTGATGAATAGCACTACAGGTGGGAGGACAAATATGTATTTTTTATTTTGGGCTGAACTCTCCCTTTAACCTCATAAATAAAGTACTGGACATTTGTTTATCTGAGTACAGAGTAACTGAAAAAAGTGACTCATATAGGGAAGGAGCTAAATGTCCCCTGTGTTGACGTTATATATAAATGTCTTCACTTTGTGTTATATTTTGTTTAATTTCAGAAAATGAACAGGAGGTTGCACCTGTCCAAAACCAAACACAGCAAGTTCAACGAGTCTGGACAGCTCGCAGCGTTCTACCTGTTCTCCTTCATCTGGGGCTGCAGCATCCTGACAGCGGTACGAGGGTCAGGAGTCACAGAGACACACTGTCCCAGTCTGCATTAGGCTTCATCTTACGTCGTGTCTCTTTTTATCTCACAGGAGGACTTTGCAACAAATCCTACTTTCTTATGGGAGGGGTACCCACACACTCACATGGTGTAAGTTAAGATTTCTATACTCCAATGCATCATATGCTCAAATTTTACAAGTTGTTTTTTTATTCAAGAAAATTCTAAGCAAAACACTTTATTCCAAGTTGCAATATCAGGCTGCTTCTTTCCCATGTGTTTCTTACTTTTTTACTGTTGCGCATGTCATTGTGTTTTAAGTAGAAGTTACAAAACAGCGCACCATGCTCAACATTATCTATTGTATATTAATATGATATAACTTCTGTCCGAGCCGATACATCCAGACTCTCATCTCTGCACAACCAATCGTCTGTCTAGTTTTCAGGTCAAGTTCTTCTACATTTGCCAAATTGCCTATTGGCTCCATGCACTCCCCGAGCTGTACTTTCAGAAAGTACGCAAGGTAAGGATCATTTCAAAAATGCTGAACGCAACTTACGTATGTAAACCAGTGGTCTTGTATTGCAGATATGAGGCAGCACATTGGCTCAAGTGAAAGAAAATGATGTCAGCTTTAATTTGGGTTTTGCAACCATATCGAGTGCTGCAGGAATGAGTCCTAAAACGTGGAAATGAGTTAACATGTTAGCACTTCCAGCTCCCAGCAGGTTTTTTTTAATGGGTTTTTGATTAGATGCCTAATATAAGGTCTGTGGTTGATAGAAGTTGAAGAGATTTTCATGTTTTGAATGTTCACTTGAAATTTTGAAGCTTTTACGTGCCATGAAAAGGGGGTTGCTTACAAGTGGCTAAATGAGACTGAAGAACATCAACATGTCGTACACGGCGTTACAGCCTTGTTGTGGTGGCGACAAAGTCATGTGACCGTGATGTAGTCTGTTTATAGCCTAACGTCAGCTTTTCACTTAAAACATAACATGTAAGTATCAGAAATGTTTGTTTGCCACAGAGCTTATTTTCTGCACTAATTCAGGGTTTTGTAGAAGGAAACGGGGCGATCCTAACTGTCAGGTTAGCCAACAAAAAAAGAAAAAAAGTCATCCCCGCAGCACTCTATAACAATATCATCCTAACAGATGAAGTGTTGAGGAGGTTTTTGTGTATTGACCTCTGCGAACATATGAGTGCAGTGTTTGTTTTTTCTTGGTGGAATTAGCATGGAGAAGCTATCGCTTATCATTACCCCACTTTTCCACTGAAAAAGCATTTTCATTTTAGATTTGCAGGATAATGCATGTTCGTGTGTGTGTGTGTGTGTGTGTGTGTGTGTGTGTGTGTGTGTGTGTGTGTAACTATTTTGTTTATGTTTGTGCACATACATTCTTTTAGAGTAAAGCAGATGGTGAGAGTTCATTTGCAAAGAAAATGTATCACAGTGTCAGAGCTAAAAGGGTGGTTAATGAGTCCTGGCTGTGTTTTAACAGTTGCAGACTTTAAAGAAAATAATTGCTCCTCAAAAATGCTCCTCCATACAATAAATAAAATGACTAAAATCTACAGATATTTCTATCCAAACTTAAAAAAACAACATAAAAATATTTTGTCATCCTTTTCAGCAAACTGTAATGTTTGTGTTAGTTTATACTGCTGCTGTGACTAACTTTAACTCTCTGCTGCTTTGTTTTATTTCCACAGGAGGACATCCCCCGTCAGCTCTATTACATTTGCCTTTATGTTGTCCACATCACTGGTGCCTATGTCTTAAAGTGAGTGAAATAATTATATTTTTTGTGAGCATATCCTCAGAGTATGAACTCAAGAGGCACATTCTAGGTTTATCTCTCATAAAGATCTAAGTTAAACAGCCTAAGAAAACAGTTTTAACTCTTTTCTGGGTGAAAATGTGTTACGTTTAGCTAATGCAGGAAAGTGCATGAATGTAGAAGCAGTACATCTTAATGTAATTTACCACTCAGACACGACACTAAGCTAATACACTGTATCTGTAAGTTTATGGAGTGAAAGTAGTTCAGCTCAGTTATCAGCTTATTGGACTTAACTTTATTGCATATTTGAAGGCAAATTGAGGTCAGCTGACTTGAGCCGCTTCCATGTGCAATTCTGCTCTCCTCAAACACCACTGATTAAAAAAATACAATGTGGGGATGTGAAAGAGGTGTATATCCTAAAAGGATATTTTCTTTTTTAACTTAAAGATGGAGATCCTTATACAACACTGAGAAAAATTATATGCAGTAATTCAAACCTCTGAAACCTGATTTTGTTACGATAATAAATTGAAGGAACATCCTCAACTTTATATTCATTTTTTCTTTTTGGTATTCTCTTCCATGTCCAAATACTTTACTGTAACGCGTGCAATGTCAAGCCAAACAGCTGCAAGCATTTTATTTTATTTTAATTTATTTATTTTCCTTGTACCTCACCTCTCTTGATATAGTTACGTTATGTCTCTTTTGTCATAAAAATGAAAATAAATAGACTATGAGTCAATCTAAATGAAAACTAGGCAGAGAGATTATATTTTTAGAAGTTTTTTGCATTCTTGGCTTTGAAAAATACCTTTTTTCACTGCTTGCATGTCCATTTGTATTGCCTGTGGATGTGATAACAATGCATTTTTGGGGAAAAAAGGAAATAAAGAAGGTGTTATATTTCCTGGCTCACAGCCATGTTCTCAAAGAAGAGTTATTCGTTGATAGTGTTCACTGTTGTCTCCTTTCTTTTGATGTGAGTTAACTTTGTGGCGCTGTCTCTGTCTCTCGGTTTCCGTTTAGCCTCCACCGTCTGGGCCTGGTGTTGCTGGTCCCTCACTACCTGGTAGAGCTCCTGTTCCACGCTTCACGCCTCTTCTACTTCAGCGATGAGAACAAGCAGAAGGGGTATTGCTTTTATTCATTAACAAACATGTTTGCATTGGGCATACTGTGCCTTCTTGATCAGAACCACCTGAATCTGTTTTCTCCTTTTGCAGTTTTACGCTGTGGGCGCTACTGTTTGTCATCGCCCGCCTCCTCACCCTCACACTCTCAGTTCTGACGTTTGGCTTCGGGCTGCCCCGTACAGAAAACCAGGGCTTTTCCCTGGCAGAAGGCAATTTCAATGTGCTCACCATAAGGCAAGTCCAGATGGCAACTGACAGGAAGAGCCCTGAATGTCTCATACCGAGCTAATTTACTCACAATGTGAAATTTAAAAAATGGCCAAAGTTTTGTTTTCCTGTTCGCAAGTTAAATCACCTTGACTTTTATAGCTCTTGAAATGTGTCCTCTGCTCCCCTCAGGATGACTTGTCTGGCAGCTATCTGCCTGACGCAGGCTTGGATGATGTGGAAATTCATTAACTTCCAGTTGAAAAAGTGGAGGGAACACAGCCAGAACCAGGCCTCGAAGAAGAAGGCGGTCAGCCCAAAGAGCAAGCCTCACAAAAGGGAGCCTGCAAGGGGTGAGTGTTCAACAACCTCAATAACTGCTCAGCCAACCAAAGACACATAATAAGTGTTTTTGGATCTAAGAAACTTTTTTTTAAATAGTTTTAAGAAGCCCCCTTTTAGTTGTGTCCGCACTGCAAGGATTAGGAAAGCTGATAGTTCTCGAAATTCTGTTTTGTAGCTCCTATTTTAGAGAAGGTACTTTACACAAGAGGATGCAGGAGTGATCTAAGTGTGCTTTGATTGGTGCAGACATCGTAAGTGTAGGCTGACTGGTCAAACACAGAAACCAGAAAGTGAACAAGGCCTTGAAACCCATTTTCGTAGTGTAATTCAGCAATCGCGTGATGCTATGTTGTCTAAAAAGACTTTTGTCATTGACTTACATGGCAGAGGGATAAACTGGAGGTAGCTCCACAGGCAAAGTCTTCAGAGTGCCTACTCTGTGGGCCACACAGCGTGAAAGCAATGCCAATCATCCTGGTAAATTTATATGCTGCAGTTAAACTTCTGTGGCTTTTGTGCCACTGAGCAGCTTTCATAGGAGTGAACGTCCCCAGTCTCCAGTGCAGGAACCAGTTCTCTTTATCAGTTCATGGATCACAGCCAGTGTAGCACCAGTTAGTGTAATTTAAAAAAAAAACAAAAAACTGTTAGCTTTGTAAAGAACAGACAACACAAAACACCAAAACTGAAGAAAACATTGACAAATGGATCAACATTGAAGTCTATGTGAAGACGGAAATAATAATAATAATAATAATAATAATAATAATAATAATAATATTAATAATAATAATAGTATTAGTATTAGTATTAGTATTAGTAATAGTAATAATAATAATAATAATTGTTCAAGTATGCTTCACATGAAAAGACATAAAAAAATAATAAAACCAGCATGTAAAAATAAGATAATAATGCATCACATGGATAAAACCCACTTGAAAGTTAGATAAAAATAAGGATAAAAATAGAATGCACAGAAAGCATAGCATAACGTGGAAAATAAAACCCACTGAGACAATATTAATAAAGATAGGGTGTATAAATTGAAATAAATGTATAAAATCCCTAAAATACAAAGCGATTTTGACTCATCATAGTGAAAGTGACGTTGCCGTACCAACCGCTGGCCTGCTTAGGGATCATTTATACTCCCTTTACGTACAAAAATAGATAAGTCTGTTTCAAACCTGCCCTCATACTTTCATGCGCCCTCTATTTTGGCATCGATACAGCCAATACATAGCACTAGAGCACGGTGGAGGAGGTCGTAATAAGCCACCTTTTTAACGGAGGCTGCCTTTTAGACGAAGTGAACTGTAAGACTATTAAATACATCGCAACATGTGGATGGAGAATTCTATGACAGATTCGTTGCATTACGCCATGTTTTAAATGTCTTCGTCGTGTCCTTCAGTCGTGTCGAGCTTGAACTAGGCCACACTGCCCTCCTCAGTCTCCGGTGGTACTGCTCAGTTTAGTTCGAATCTGTCAGCTTTTAGAAAATATGCACAAGTCCGGAAGAAATTATTGCAGAGTAGAGACTGAAGGCTCCATTCATGTCTGTTCATTACAGTATGTCACTTCAGTGTAAATAAAAAAAGATAAAGAAAAAAAGCCCTTAAAGTTATATAGTTTTTGATTGAACTCCTCAGTAGGCAGTTCCTCTCAGGGAGTCCCCAGAACTGTACGATCCAAAAATGCCTGATTTTGTGTTTCGGTTATGGTCTCATTTACTCATTTCAGATTTTTTTTCTCATTGTTGAACACATATACCCGAAATTGCCTTCATCAGGAGTGTTTCTAACCACTCTTCTTGTCAGGGGGTGCTGCCAACGGGGTTGTGAAGTCCGAGGATAAAACATCACCACGGGCGAGAAAAGCCAAAGCTTCGTAGAGACGGAAGAACTGGGCGGAGAATAAAAACTGAGTGAGGGAGTTCTGACATAATGTCTTTACACAACTTCAAAATCTTGTCTACTACTCTCCAAAACACATGTTTAAGCGCACTAAGAAACCTTACCTTACAACTGTCCTTTTGGGGTTGAAACTCCTTTTTTGAAAAAGTTCAGTGTTACTGTCTGCTAGAAATGTTGATTGCTAATTTGGGTTCTGTGCAGATGGGACGTTGGCAGGATGAGTTTGATGCTTTAACAGGATAGATTTCAAAGTGTCCTTGTGTGTAAAACTACGATCACTCGGCGGGTACTTTTAAACTGCTCTTCAACTAATTTGAAACAGTCATGGTAACTTAAAAAGCGAATTCTGACTTCAGGGCAACTTAATATTAAGTGTTGATGTACAGATGAACTTTATGGGGTGTTATTTTAAGTTTGGGTCTTGTTCAGTTACACTTGCAAAACAGGCCACTGGCTCAAATCCCCCAAAGAAAGCCTTTCTCTTTCTGCAAGACAGCACTTGGATATGTTGCTATTGTCAGGAAAAAGATCCAAAAAATGAATTTCTCCAGAGGAATATTTGTGCTATTTAGGTCTTTGGTAAAGCCAGAAAACTGAAGCTTGCACCTAACTCCTTGATCATTTACTGCCATTATTTGACAGCCTCTGCCTTTGAAATCCAACACATAAACCGGATTGAGGCACTTTTTGTATTATTGTTTGCTTTTATCACTCAGCCTGGTAATCACCCTGTTACTGGGGCTCGTCCAGGTTTGGTGTCTTACCAAGAGGAAGCTGCACTGTAACCTGTGATGCTGTACTGTATGCATACAGTGAAATCTTAATATCAGCATGATTGGAAACTTGAGCAAGAGGCTGCGATTCAGTCTTTTTTATGGTAATGTCAATGCATGATGGTTTAAGGCTAGTTATGGCTAGTTTCCTACTCTGTGCTGTTGAGTTTGCATCTCTCTCTCACACACACACAAACACACACGCACACACACACAAGCATTCAGTGGCCTTTTTACAACTGCTGCAAGAAGTTTGAGTTATTTATTTTTGCCATATACTACAGATTATTTTCTATGCTTTGATGAGCTATAACCAGCAAACACAGCGGTACATAGCAACTGCGTTTAGTTAATCCAAACAATACAATCTTTCTTCAAGTGTCCTTATGATGTCAGTGGTTTGTATCACTCTTTCTGCTTGTGTTTGCCTTCTCCGTTCACTTTGGGTATCAGGGGACAAGCTACCCACCACTTACACTATAAGTTACATCCCATGGTGCAATGGGAGGTGTGTTTGTATGCCTGTGCACTTACTCGTGCGTGTTGTTTTTGCCTACTGTGTATGTGGGTTAACTGGGCGTGAATGATGGTGATGATGGTGATGACAACGATGTTTATTGCTTGTCTCGTAAAATAATTATTGCCTGTGTGCAGAGCATGAAATGTGACAATCTGTTCATTGACTCCTGCCCCGTTTGTTGGATTTCACGATCTTATCCTTTACTTACCTTCTCAGCTCCCAACACGCTTCTGTGTGTGTGAGTGTGGATCAGTGTGTGTTCTATAGGTAACTAAATGCTTATGTGTTCACTGTCTCCGCCCCTCAGACGCCCCATTTTTTTCCCAGTGTGAGAGAGATTCTGTGATTTCGCCAAGTGTGGCATGTTTTGTCCTCCCTGCTTCACCTTTTCAATGATCCTGACATTGCTATGGAGCGCATGTATTGTACTGTTGGCCGCACACACTCCTTGCCTGGACGCGGAGTCTTGCTCTAAACCACTGTGCATGTGAAGCTCCGTGCAGAAAAGACTGTGCTACCTGTCTGCAGACAGTTGGAGCTCGGAGTCTTTAGTCCAGAGCAGGGATGAGCTGAAGATGCCATTCATTTTTGCTCCCTTTAGCGCTCCTTATTGGGACTTTGGCGGTCTTTAAAGCCCATCGTCTGTGTATGGCAGTGTCATAGGAGGGAAGGAGGAGCAGAGGACTTATGTACCAGCCTGTTATTAAACTGTCTCAGATGTAAAAGAGAAAAAAAACTGACTTAACCCTACACTGTACTAAAATATGTGTCAGATTTTTAAGCTATTTTTATAGAGGGGGAAACTGTTGAAATTCACTGTTGTTCAGTGCACACGTGTGAATATTTGTTTTGCATCCATATTAATATGTTTTTTATATAAGAATGAAGCTTGCCGAACTGTTAGCGTGGATATACGTTGTGGTATGAGTGTTAACATTTATTTAGCCCGATGGTTTTATTTAACTTCATGGCCTTATTAGAGCAAAGTGAACTCAGTTGTGTAACACTAGGCTGCAGGTGTACACTGCAGCTCTCACATGTTTCATGACAGTGAAGTGACTCTACTCATCCACACACAAGTTTAAATATATAAACAGGGGAGCAAATGGTCAGTATGGCGTTTTATTTCTTCCAGTCCTGCAGGTGTTTTTCAGTACCTGTGATTGCAGGCGCAGATGTAAAATTCTGCAGATTGAAGCCATCTGTGAGCGTTTCTTGCTCATCAGATGTCAACAATCAGTTTTAGGCTCTGAAACATGAGCTGCTCTGCAGTTCACAGCCCCTCTCGCTTTGAGACACAATAGCCTGTATAATCCCACAGGAATGCACTTTTCTTTTTGCATAATATGCATTATGTCAGAGCACCATAACACTGCTCACTTGGGCTGTTTCTGCATTGATTCTTAATGAGTTACAAATTCAAGTTGCTCAAGTTCAAACTGTGTGCATTTTATAAAAACTAAAAAAAAAAAAGACTGCAATGATTCAACTGTATGAGCAACCTCTAGGTGGCAACAATCATTAATGCATTTGAGACGACTTAAAAAAAAAGGAGACCTGCCCAGCAAAGACACAGTGTATTCTATTAATTCATCTTGCATTGTTCTTGATTTGTCTTTATTTTGCTGCTTGTTTATAGATGTTGCAATATATTTCCTTTTAGATTATGTCGTCTCTGAACTGCTCTGATGGTATATATTTATGCAAATTCTTGTGATCATTTCTCCTCGTCACTATTTTTTTATTTCATGTTTGAATAAAGCTTTTATTCATTACACGCACACTTGTTGAACATGTTATTTAACATGCAGCCCACAGATTGAATCTCAATGGAAACTCCATGTAAAAAAAAAACAAAAAACAACAAAATGCATGTGAAAACATTGCAGTATCAAAGTGCACCGTGAATTATGAAAGCTGTAGATAATTATCCACTCCTGAGTTGAACAGGCAGTTGAAATGTCAGTGACGAAACAGAGACATGAAGCAGATATTGTTTTTTTCCTCTCACCTACTGCATTACACCTTTCCACCTATTTCACTTACGGATATATTTGAAAACCTGCTGGATTTTGAACATTTTTCATCTATGCTTCCTATGGGGGTGGTGTCAGGAGACATGAGGAAATATTGGACAAATCCAACTTTGTGGCTAATTACCACCAGGGGGCAACGCTGAGCTTTTTGCCTGAGGGACAGAAACAGTCTGCAGGGGCATAGCTGCATACAGACCTGCATTAATAAATCACAAGACAGAGTGAGAAAGACAGAAACGTTGTCTTATCACACAGTCTGCAGCTCAGAACTCTTAAACAGACTTAATTCGACAAAATGATCAACTGATTGTCGTGTTTATCCAAATATGGGAGTGAATATTTGATTTGAGACTGCCTCGGCTTCACTGTTGTGCAATTTGACTGACAGGGCTCTAAACATGACATCCATGGATGGTGAGGTATGAACACAGCACAGAGGAGAGACACCTGCAGCTCACTGCTAATGTGTTGTGTTGTTTCAGAGTAATGGCTTTTCTCTGGGCAATCAGACAGCATGATGGATCAGTGGGAGTCAGGGAGGCAGGCTGGAGCTCTGCAGGGTCAGCACAAGGACAGGAGTTCACACACACGCTCTCCATCACACACACACACACACACGCGCACACACACACGCACACACACAAATGGCTGTATCCCCAAACATATACATGACCTAAATCCTCTGAGGTGGTGCTTCAGAAGCAAACTTGCAGCAAGAGTTCAGGGACCAGCTAAGGCGAGAGGGAGAAAAAAAATCACTATTCCTCTCTTTTTTTTCTTTAATACCTCCCCTTCATCCAATGAGGATAAATCTCTCGCTGAATCGTCAGTATTATGTGTAATTTCCATATAAATTAGCTTCATTAAAAGGGGAGTACTTTCTTATTTAACGAAGCTCATTTGAAATTCTGTATTTAATAAGACATGCAATCCCAGACTTGCAGACTAATAGCCAACAATTAGCAGGACTCGAGCATGCATGTGTGTGTGTGTGTGTGTGTGAGTGTGTGCCATTGTGTTTGTAAATGTGTGTGTCCGTGTAATCTCTCTGAAGTATTGTCGTCCCTCTGTGTTATTTTCATTGATTGTCTCAAATGAGCAAATTGGGCAGCAGCTGCTCTCCCAGCCAGGTTTACTTGCAGTGACCCATGAAGCACGAAGGAGATCTGAGACGCTCGTGACCTCACGGCTATTTGTGAGCGAGCAGACGAGAGGGGAGTGTGCAAGCGAGCGAGGTGAGCAATAGAGCAGGTGTAGACCAATGAAGGGCAGAGTGTAGCTGGGGTGGAAACATCTGGAGGGATCAGAGGCATGGGAATGAGAAGCAGACGGAGGGAGTGAAGACAAAACGGTAGAGGAAGGGCGAGGTAGAGAAACAGACAGACGGAGAGAAGAGGGCTGTGATTTACAGTAGAACTAAGCAGGATAATGGAGGGACGAGTGTGTGTGCTGAGCGGTGGCCTATCAGTGTCCATCAGAGCCAGCAAATGCAAATTAGAGCAGACTCCTAAATCCTACAGATGAAGAGAGACAACAGTGAGATAGATTACAGACTAAATGACTCAATGGGAGGACAAAAAAAAGATGTTATTAGGTACATTTTTATCCAGAATCACCCCCATTTTAAGGTAAAGTGTATAGGATTTAGGGAAATATATTGGCAGAAAAAGAATATAACGCAAGACATATGTTTTCTTTAGTGTTTAATCACCTGAAAGTTTTTGTTACCTAAGAATGAGCCATTTACAGTGTATCTACATAGGGAGCTTGTCCTCATCTACGGAGATCATGATGTTGCACCGCCATGTTTCTACTGTAGCCCAATGCACAAACCAATCACTGGCTCTAGCAACCTGCTCTCATCCCAAGTTGTCGTATTTTGCCACTTTGCAGTGGACTTTTGCGTCTACATATTACGCTCTAGGCATCCTTCTGCGTCTGCTGTTGATGTTCCTTCGATGCCTGAACAAAAGCACATGGTGGAATTGTGCTGCATGTGGTTATGTTTAGGCAACAAAAGCACTGCCAGGACATCAAAAAAAAAAACAAAAACACATGATGACACAGATAGTTAGGATTAGACCTGGTAAGATGTAGAAAAAAAACATCACATTCAGACAGGAAGCAAACAACAGACTCCAGCATGAAAGTCCAGGGTTTGTAGAAACCATCCACCGCCCTTTCCGTCCACCCAATAGGGACCTTTATGCTCCATTTATTGCGTTGTTACCAGCAGCGCTTCAATCTGATGCTGTCTACTGGCTTATCGTTTGGACATGACAGGTTCTGTCTGTCACATTCTCAACTTACTCCGCCCAGCCGCATATTTCGCTGCTGCGGCAGGTGCCATCCAGCCGTCTGCTGGTGTATTATTACACCACAAACTGTTCTGTCCAGCCACGCTCTCAGCTGATGCTGCTTGGCTGATGCTGCTTGGCAGTGTATCATACAGCCGTGAATGGTAGCTTTTGGTGTTGGGACCATATGCTGAAATCAAGCGAAAGTAATGATATTTGACAACTTCAGAATAAGGCTCTAGAAAGGGCCATTCCTGTTTTGGCATCGGCCACTGTAGTTAGCAGCCCTCTTCAACAAGCAGTGTCAGAAAACCTCCTTTTTTAAATGTGAAACTGCTTTATTCTGTGTTTTTACCAGTTAAAATCACTAGGTCTGTTTCTTTTGGACAGGAAGAGACTTTTGCTAATAACTTCGCTTTGAGTAAAAACCTACTGAATGTCTGGACTTTAAGTTATCTGAGAAAAAAGGTGAGAACTCATTAGCAGGTGTTGGGCTAGCGGCTCATTTGTGACATGCCAAGCAGTGCTGCAGACACACCTATTCATAGCATCACACTGCTTTATTCAGTGTTGTTACTGGTTTAAATCACCTGGTCTGTTTGTTTGGAAGAGGAAGAGATTCGTCTCCCAGTAAAAATGTCCTGAACAATGAATACAAAAGGAATCCTAACCTGGAGAAGTTTCAGCTGACTGCAATCTGCAATTCTTACTGCTAGAAGACACTAAATGCCTCTAAATCTTACACACTGTTCTTCCCTGGATCCCCCCACCTTTAATATCCAGCTTTCTCCCATTCAGTATATGCATGTTTGTGTTTCAGGCAAATCAGTTTAGAAAAAAAATCTTATTTAGTAATAGTTGTGGCGAAAAAGCAAAATACTGCTTGATCCAAAATTGAGGGACATGCAAATAGAAAGATAACAATAGAAATCAAAAGGCTTTGAGGTTAAATATTACTGCATTCATGTAGAAGTTCATTACTGGCGAAACAATTGAAAGGGCATAAAACAAATTTAAATGGAAATCAGTCTTCAAGTGAAGATTTGAGTAAGCACAGAAATAAGTTCTGAGAATAAGCAGGGACACAATTGAGTGTATTAAATGTCCGGCAGACAAATGTTATCACAAGATTGAAAAAGCAAGGGCTCGTTTGTTGGTTGTGTCCCATGCAAGCAATTAAACACTGAGAACGAAGTAAAATCCAGTGGATTGATTGAAGTGTTATGGTCAGTCACACCAGCATTTAAAACAGAAAAATTGTGCAGTGAAGAAAAAAAATCATGTCAAACTTATGGGATGAGAGGAATTTTTAGCATTTTTTTCAACTTTGATGAACCTCTGAATACACACAACCGACCAGATGACAGTGCTGGCTTTTATTCAACCTTCCTTTGTTGGAATAACTCCTCCACAAGAAGATTTAATTTTATAAGACAGTCAATGGTTCAAATGCATATTTTGAATAAAGAGCTTGAACTTATTGTACTGTGAGCAACCAAGCCACTGACGTACAATCCCTTAAACAAACGTTCAAAAACATGGAAAGAAGGCAAAGAACAAGAAATTAGTAAATTAAAAAAAAAAAAAAGTACAGGAACTTTAACTGAAAATTAGAAAAAAAAAAGAAAAAATGTAAACAATGCAAATATGAACAATCGAGGAAGTGACCTGAAAAAAATTCTGTAATAGTTAAAATCTGTTTTATGGTAATTATGAAAATAGTTGTAGTTATAATAATTTCCCTCATCTTTTTTCCTTAGACATTTTTCCCTTGCTTTTTTCTTTTCTTTTTAAATATGTTTTTACGAATCTACTAATTGCAATCTGTGGAACTTCTCTTGACAAGATGCTAATTGCCTTTTTACCCCATGTTTTTGAAAGAAATCGAGCCAATTTGCTCTGGGTTCAGAGCTTAAATACTTATGAAAGGCATCTGAAAATAGTGCAAGAAAAGTAATGTCGTTCCAGGTTTCAGAGGGTTAAAGAAAATGTTATTTTAGAAGTAACAACATCACCAAGCGCCTAACAACACTAACTTTGTGAGGACAAGCTGATGAATTTGTAAATTTTTTACATTTGCATGCGTGCCTTCAGTAATTCCTCCTTCCAGCGTCGTCTGTTATAGCTTTGCCGTTTGTCCCAGGACACAACAGTGTATTAGATATAAGTTTACAAAGCCAGAATGTTCTCCTACAAACTTTGTCTCTGCTTTAACTGCTGGCGAAAATTGAAAGATCACATGCTGAACAGAATGCGCAAAATATCAGGATGTTGCGGATAAGACTCGTTTCACACTTCCAAATCTGTTCCCACGTGCTCTCACATCTGGATTGATTACATCTTTTTCTGTGCTCATGTAACAAAATCAGTTATACATCAGCAGTATGTGTGGCAGAGTAGTGCATCTGTTAGTAATGTGTAACTGTATAATATAACCTGACATGTTAGGCCTTATATATATTTATATATATATATATATATTACATCTGCTCTTTTGCTGTTGTTCTCCATATGAGAGATAACCTGCAGTGTGGTCACAGACATTTCCACATTGTAGCCTTTCTGTTGAACTACATTAACTACATTTATAAGTTTACCTTCCAGCTTAACTCTTTGAAACCTGTAACAACATCACTATTCTTGTGCTGCAAAACCGACACAAGTATTTAAACCATCGAAAATCTGAGCAAATTGGTTTGCTTCCTTTTGAAAACAAGAAAAAAAAAAGGCAATGAGCAACTTTACAAGAACCATTCTGCAAATTGCAAGAAATTATTATTGGAAATTATTTTTTTAGGAAGCAAGGGGAAAATGTCCCCCAAAAAAACAGAATGATAATTTTCATAATGATATATATTTTTAATTATTTTACAGAATTAGGTTTAAGTACTTTTTTGGGGTCATTTCCTTGATGTTATTTGTTTTGTTTTTTCTTTTACTTTCTTTTTCATTTCCTTCCTTTTTTATTATTTCTGCTAATTTCTGCTATTTCTGCTTTCAGTTATTATGTTTTTTACTTATTTCTTGCTAATGTTGGGGCCATTTCTTCTCAAGTTGCTCATTGCATTTTTCCTATGTTTCTGAAAGAAATTGAACCAATTTGCTCAGGTTTCAAAGAGTTAAGCTTATTGTGTAGCACATTAACACATTTCGGTCATTTAATTTGTGTAAGGGCTCAAGTCACATAAATGTCGATTGACGGAGGATTCTGTTATTTACATCTTTTTTCAGAATAAAGGGAGATCGCCTCCAAAGATATCCTGTTGGCCTCTTCATCTAAACACAATGCTGAACACTACCGGTTACACTCACTTTGAAATTAATAAATTGACCTACATATGGCAATTATGTATTTTTTCGCTAATCTGGTCAGTCCTTGCTGGCTGTTTGCAAGACCAAAGCAAAACACTGTGCGGCATGTTGCAGTGTGAGCGAGTGAGGACCTCGGTTATAGAGTCAGCACGTGTCACTCTTGCCTCAGGCGTCCACACAGAAATCCACAAAAATGTAGAGAAAATATGATTTGTGTTCGTCCTCTAGACAGTGTGGAATGTTTTTTGCACGTGTGTGTTTACATGCAGTCGTGCACCAACAAGCTGTGCATCTGGAACATGAATCTTTACACACCTACACGCATGTGCATGCACACACACACACGCATGGCCCAGCCGGTAACTGGGACAGCTGACAGCACTAGCAGGGTCACGTGTGTTTATACAGTCTCATCTGTTCCTCCGTCGCCTGAACTCTCTCGGTAACACTCAGTCTGTGCACTCCTCCACTGTGACAGTAAACACACAATGCCAGGCTCCATCTTCTCTCTCTCACTTATTCCTCTGCCGCCTTTGAGGGTTTTGTTTTTCCAAACTGCAACTTTATCCTCCCTCGAGGCTTTCCAGTCAGTGATTCTACAACTGCCCCCGTTTTTGCTTTATCTGTTCAATCATGTTGTATTGATTTTGCATTGGATGATGCTGAGGTAGGTTTCACAAGCTAAATGAGACAGGAGCATATGGTGGATTCACAAATGTATGACAAACTAATTGTTTCCCACAGCTCCACCTTTACCTTTCCTGCTTTATTTGTGGCCAGATCTTTTGTGTAATTTTCCTCCTCTTTGAATACAATTTGATACATTAAAGATCCATGTGAGTCTAAACTACATAGTCGAGGTCACCTCTTAACCTTCCTCACCTCCAAATTGAATCCACATTGGTCAGTTGTGCTGTTGACGCTGTAAACTAGCCTGAAGAAAAAAGTATCATACGCAAACATTTGGTCTTAAAGGAACAGTGTGTAAGATTTAGTGGCATCTAGTGATGAGGATTGCACACTGAAACCATCTTAAACATCTGGTTAGCATATCTACAGTGTTTATTGTTCAGAAGATTTGTACTGGGAGCCGAATTATCTGCAGAGGTCTCTTCCTCTGAACAAAGTGGCTTCAACTGGTAAAAACATAAAGCAGTTTCATGTCAAAAATCAGTGTTTCTCCGAAAGATTTTCAGCATGTGGCAGATGGCCCATTAGCACATCACCTACTAATGAGTGTTCATTTATTTTCTTTGCTCACTTATGTGGGCTTACTTTATTTTTGATCCACGCGTTCAGGAGGTTTTTACTGCAAGACGTTCTCAGTTAGAAGTCGTCACATGGTGACAGTTGGTCAGTGACCCTCCATGTCAACCTATGACGTTTTATGTATCCTTGCTGCGTCAACCTATGACGTTCCAAGTCTGGAGTTAGAACGGGTTGGTTAACCACTTAATATAAGGAGCACAAATGTGCTAATAGAGTGCGTGGGTTCCAAAAACAACCATCTTTCATGAGTGAGGAGTTCACGTCCCTTGTGGATGTGTGCGCGTGTTTTCTACACCTTACCATTTGCCTCTTTTGCTTAAACCTAACCATCCGTGACTTTGGTGTCTAATCCCAACCATCGTGACACTCAACGCTGTTGTGTGAACATGGTAACCGTGTGTCATCCCATCACAAATGCATTTGTTGACATCACCGTAGCAGCATCCTGGAACGTCATAGTCTGATGTGGCAAAGATACCTAAAACATCATAGGTTGACGTGGAAGGTCACTGACCGACCATCACCATGTGCAAGTTCGGAGCGAGAATGTGTTTTTTACTGGCAGCAGTGGTCTGTTCCTCTCAAACATACAGAACGAATGATTTAAGCTGTTAAAAACACAGAATAAAACAGTTTTACATTAATAATCAGTATTTCTGCGACACTGTTTGGCTTGTCCAGTGCTGGGCCAGGTCATTTTTGATAACGGCCCAGTGATGGTAGTGTTGGTGGCCTGTTTATTTGGCCAGATTCTGCGGTGTCATTTATCCTGAGGCTAAGCTGAATTGGGCAACCGGATGCGGCCCAACTTATTTCTTCTGGCATGTTGAGTTTTGGCTACCTGGGAGGCTTCTTCCTCTCCAAAACAAACTTACCCACTGATTTAAACAAGTAAAAACACTGAATAAAAAAAGTTTTACATTACAAGTCAGTTTTTTTTTTATTTTTTTTTTTACCAACACTCTCATCGCAGAGGGGCTGCTAACTATGGAAGTTGACATAAACATGTGAAAATGCAAATGGCCATCTTTAGAGCCAGTGTTTGGTTTGTCTGTTCTGGGCTACTGTAGAAACATGGCGGTGCAACATGGTGATTTCTGTAGATGAGGACCCGCTCCCTACATAGATATAATCAGCTCAATCTAAGCTAACGAAAAGACAATGATTCTTATTTTTATGCGATAAAACACGAAACATACTTATTATAATATATGCCATTTCTGTCAATATATCCTTATAAATCCTACACACTGGTCCTGTAAGGTGAACAGTAAATTATTCACCTGTCCCATTATTGACAGTGTTTAAATTCACACACGGTACATACAAAAACTAACAATTATTTTAATCACTGACTTAACTTCAAGTCATTTTAAGACAAAGTGGGTAATGTTTGTTATGATTAATAATTTACACAAAGTTGCACAATAATTTTCTGAAAAGGGTTAATCGACTCGTGATTTCAGCTCTGCATAAAAATGCAGCATTTTCTGCATGCGGATTGCCTCTTTTTATTCCATGTTTCACATCTGTGTGTGTGTGTGTGTGTGTGTGTGTGTGTGTGTGTGCGTGCTGGTAGCTGTTCCACTACCCTCCTGAAGCCTCTTCCGTACCTGTTTAGAATTTTAAACAGCTTCCTCGTTCCTCTCACCTTCCCACAACTCTCTCTGCAGTCCCTTAAATTCTCACTCAGCAATGAACTGTGTGCAGGTAAATAAAACATGATCATCTCCTGTCCGCATCTGTAAACATCTAACGGAGTGATATTAACCAGTAAGTGTGCTTTATTGTATCTTTGAGGATTATAGTCAGGTCGTATTGTGAAGACGCAGTTCGATGCTAAAGTGACTCTGTTTGATGTGCGTGTGTTTGTGTGTGTGTGTGTACGTGCGTGTGTTTCTTCACATTACTTTCCATTTTCCGCCATTTCCGTTTTCTTTCAGCCTCAGGCAACACTATGGAATTTCCCAAATGATGGACAATAAGCAGCATAATAATGTGGTTTTAAATATTGTGGAACTGCAACCTGAAGCCATCTGGTTAGAGAAAAACAATTCTCCGCTGTTTCACTCTATCAGGAAAAGGACTAATGACTTAAAGTGTTTCACTCCAAAATGCAATAATGGCATAACCACTTAAAAGAAAGCATGCCAATATTCTCAAAAGCTGTTAATATTTCCAAAGAATTTATTTAAAGGTAATTATTTTTAAGCAAAGGTCTGAAACAACTCTGAAATCCAAAAATAATCCAATTGCAGCTTTTGCCCTTCATCCAGTTCTCATTTTGCTAATACTAAGAATAATTCAAGAATAACTAAAGTCTATTAAAGGATCACAGCAGTGGTTTTGCGTGCTGTGGTCCATTTATTTCAAACATACCTCATATTACTGCCAACCATTATCCAAAGCATACAGTTAAATGTCTTTTTTCTACCTTTCACTCAGCCATTAGTTTCCCCTAATTTTTATAAGGAATGAAAATCAACTTGTGCTTTGTATTTGGTTAACTAAAATATGCCAAAACACAATTGTGTTATGGCCCTTTAAGAAACAGGGGACATTAATAAGATATTGTTCATTGTATCTAGAATATTTGAAAGAAAAAATGAGCTGGTCAACTTGCTAAAAATGTGACTTATTGTTTTAAAGCCTTAAAGGTAACTGGGTGAAGTTGGGCTTGGTCAGGTGTCCTGTTGCACATGTAAGTGATGTTATGGTATACTAATACACCCCGCAGTACACTTTAACATCACTACAGCAGCTTGATAAGTTAAAGCACAGGGCCGCTTTATTTAGTGTGATTGGGCAAAAATCCCGTATTAACCTTTGAGGAAATTGTATTTCAGGTGAGCTGAGAGAAAACCAGACTTCTGCAGCTCCTCTTGACTCTATTCAGGTTTTAGAAAATCTAGCCCAATCGCAGGTTGTTTTGAAGAGAGTGTGTTCCCATTGGCTGTTCTACAAATGCAGATGTGCACACACATCCCTTTGATAAGAGCTTGATTCAATGGCAGAAATTATTCCAGCATAGGCAACAACTGTCTGCAAAACAATGAAATACTTGTCAAAATCGGCTGAGCATTTCAGAGATGGAGATAAAATCTTGCTAATGGTTTACTCTTCTCCTAACCACAGCCAACGGCTCGTGGCTACAGTCAGTAGGTGGGTTTTCATTACAGATTTGCACCAAACTATATATATTTTCGAAGTGTCTACCCCAATTGTGAGCTGACTGCATTTCCAGTAATAGATGTTACGTGACTTTTTCTTTCATGATAACATTTCAAGAAGCATGGCGATGGATGTTCAAAACATTAGCAGGTTTATTTCTATTGCAGCCACCACATTACCCGTCAATATTTCCAATCAAAGGCGACGTAGGCGTGTTATGCGAGCAATAATAAAAAGACAAGCCCTGTAAACGTGGGAGAAGCCACATATGAAGGATTTCTGGTGGGTAATATTTCACAATTTCACAGAGGAATTGTGGATTCAAAACTTGCGGATGATCCACTCAACTTTTGAAGAGTTATGCAGTAACACGTGACCGTAAATGGGGTTTTTTTTTGAAAATGACATATTTCCATTTGGTGTATTTCATATTCACAATTTCAGTTTGTGCAATATGAGGATTGAAGATGCAATGGTCTTACATGAAGGTGGTTTACCTTTTCTGTACAGCTTAGTATTAAGTGAATTTGTAACAAAAAAAAAAACACTAGAGGAGGGTGTATTTTTTAAACTCTACATATTTTTTTTTTTTTTGCCTTATCAAGAAAACGTCCTCCCCCAGCTTCAACGCGACATGCTGACAATGAAGTTCAACTCTCAATGAGGAAATTAGATGTATAATCTTCTGTATCTCTGGAGGAGCTTTCCAAAATTTGAAAAAGAAAAACCCCTGATGATGTCATCAGGGTTAATTCAGAATTACGAACTGTGTTGATGTTAAGCGTTCTGTTTTTAATCTTTATCTTGTGCCCACCCTAACAACAAGGAAGTGCATAGTGGCTTTATTTACTGTCTAATGACAGAAATGTTAAAATAAATGAAAATAAAAATAAAAACACTTATTGTTAAATTGTACAGACATTCAGTGAAGGCTGCCAGTGGAACACAAATGTGTACCAAGTCTAATTTATTTTACAGGAGGCTTAAATGTCTCTAAATCCTTTGGCGAGGACTTATCCCCATGTGTCACTAAGTGTGTGAATGTGTGTATTACAGGGTTACAGTGCAGCACAAAGAACACACATTTGTTTGACTGTTTTTTTGGGGGGTTTTTTTGTTGAAATGAGCTGTTGGTTTCTTTTTGTACATAAACTTTGATCAAACTTTTTCCAAACCTGCTCCACATTTTCACAGTAAAAGTAGCTCTATTAAAATTACATTTTAGGGATCTTACTAATGTAATCTTTGCTTTCCAGGAACATTCACATTTTTGCATCCCTCTCTCAGTTATATTCTAATCACATTTTCCTCCTCCTTAGCGGCTCTTTTAGTTTTGCCTGATGAATTACGCCTGACCCACGAGGCTAATTGCTTTAAGCCTTCTCCACAACCCTATTTCAACATCTCCGTACTCTCTGTAGTCTTTTACACTTTCCTTGTGTGCCCTCCCTCCCTCACCTCCAGAGTCAAACTGTGTACTTCTACCTTATTTTCACTCCCTCTATGTTCCTTCCAGCTACAACACTTCCTCTCCTCCATCACACTGACAACTCCACACTTGCTTCTTCTCTCCTCCTTTCATACTTTGTGTTTCTTTAACACCTATAGGTTTTTCCTTGCTACCCTTCTCTTCAGGCAATAGGCACCATTTATCATTATCTGTGATCTTGTCTCTGCGTCCCTTTAAACTGCCTTAAACTAAACTCGACTATCTCATCATCTTGTCTCACTTCTCTCTCACCTTCCTGTTCTCATCTTCTTTCATTCCCACTGTCATCGACACAACAGGGGCCTTACTCACTCTGTGTGTGTGTATGTGTGTGTGTGTGTATCCGTCTATCTGTGCTCTTGTCCGCCTGGCATCACCATAGTGACGGGTTTTTTGGTGCTATCAGTCCCTGCCTTGTATATCTTGGCAGCAGTCGGGGCGCTGTGCCGACGTGTCCCAGTTCATAGGCCACCCGGCTCCGACGTCACAGCTCCACGCTGACCCTGCCAGCTCACATATGGAGCCCACATATGGGCCTCATCTATAAGAGATCGGCAGCCTGAAGGAGCCACAGTCCCTCCAGTGAAACAAACCCAGATCACAGAAGGCTGGCTTCCGTGAAAAAGGCTTCAGGATGTGAAGTGACATTTTGTCTGTTATGTGAAGACAACAAACCCAAGTTTTGATAAAAGAACGAAAAGATACTGATGCACATTATAATATAAATTTTGCCCTAACATCTTGATTTTAGCAAACAAAGAAATAGCATTTCTATTTGGACTTGTATTCATTTTTAAGATTGTATTTTTCACCTAAATGTGCCATATGAATTTATATAATACAAATAAGAGGGTTTTATTTTTATATCTAAGTTTGGGGAGTTTTGACCTAAATTTCTCTATAAATACTTCATATGATAAATTATGATTTCTCTGGTATTACATTTTATCAACTGCATGATGTACAAAATAATAATTAGTAGTTCAGTATTTAAAAAAAACATTGGATATGAAATGACTGACAGAAAATCAACTGACAGAAAATCAACTATTTTGAAAATAGATAAATCATAACAGTGGTGGAAAAAGTACTCAGATTTTTACTTCAGTAAAAGTAGCAATACCAGTGTTGATTGCAAATAGTTGATTTTTTAAAAAATATTATATGAGACACATTGAATGAAGTGATTTGATGAAATATCATTATTTTATGCTTAGATTTTTTTTGTTTTGCTCTCTTTTCTTTCTTTGTTCCACACAATGTGCAAGGAGCTTAGGAAATTTGAAAATCCAATAATATTTAAGGTTTGTGGCTATGACAGATGGTGTAATTGTTGCATTTTTTTAAAAAAAATACATGCAAAAGTGAAGGCATTTTTTTAAATGACAGCAAAAATAAATACAAAATACAAACATTTAATGGTGTATGCCCCACCCCTAAGCCAAAAAAAAAAACCCAAAACAAAACAAAACCATACATCCTTCCCCAATGATTAAAAAAAGTATTTCTTATGCCTCCCCCTTTCTATATAATAATCAGTGCCTTAGGTATACTGGAAGACTGAGCAACTTGGCAAGAGATGTCCTGCAAATTGCAAGAAATAAGGAAAAAAATGACCTGACCTGAAAATTAGTTTTTAGAAAATGATTAAAAAAAGGGTTGCAACTAAAAAATATTTATTTTGTTGTCAATTATTTATTTTTTACATGCAGATTTTAGTATGTCTTTATGTCTTCTATGTCTTTTGATATAAAGTTCTTGGTGCATGTAATTTCTTTGTTGTACAGAACGTTGGGCTGCATTTCTTGTATGAAAGGTGCTATGCAAATACAGATTGTTATTATTATTATTTATTTAATTTAATCAATAAGTTGTTTAGTCTATAAAATGTCAGAAATGGTGAAAATGTCAATCAGGGTTTCCTAAAATGTTATTATTGTATTTGTTATTATTATTATTATTATTATTATTATTATCTTTTCTCCCTTCTGCTAAATTTCAGGTCATTTTCTTTAAAATTTTTACTTTTTCACGTGTTTAAAAGAAATCAAGCCAGTTTGCTCAGGTTTCAAAGGGTTAAAAACTAATCCCACTGGCACATAAACGAGACTTTTCTTTATCCAAACGGACCAACTCATCGCTATCAGACAAGGATAAGACCTCCGCGTCCTAATTTGCTCTCAAGTTTAGTCTGTCTACTTTTGTGTCAACCCCTCCAGCCAAACGCCTTCTTTCTGGTGGAAAGTCTGCAAATGGTGCTTTTTTAGCCTCCGGGCCCCACGAGGCAAACAATTCAGTGTTTGCTCTTCGTTTAACTGCAGACACACACGGTGTCATCTCACTCCGCTCTGTCGCTGACATCCGTCTGTAGGCTGCTAGACAGACGCTGCCTGTTTCCCCACCTCCGCCACCACCTCTACCTCCTCACCCCTGCGGTGGTGGAGTCTACCTGTAGTCCGCATCCGGGTTGGATGACGCAGTATGAACGCCGGGCGCTCCATTCAAACGAACTACATCACCCAGAAGCCCCCGCGACGCCTCAACTTACAGAACTGGCTTCTTGGGCTTCGGGAGTGTTTCCCATTTAAACAAACAGTGCCGAAGATGGCGGAGAGTTAATGGTGTAAAGAAGAAATTATCGATCCGGTTGAGAGATACGTCCGTAAGGTAAGCTCGCGCTACATGTCTGCTTCACCTTATCCCACGCGACTTTGCATTTGGTTTGCATTTCGATAGAAGACGGAAATGTACTGACTTGTGTTCCCAGTGTGCACACACACACAAGCATCGCTACGGTGTGGAGGGCACAGTGCATGGTCATTTAGTACATGACAGCAAAGATTTACTAACCTGTTCATGACGGCGATGGAGTGCACGCGCCGTGTCCTGTTTGTTTGTGTTGCAAAATGAGATATTTTTGATAACTTGATCACGCGAAGCTGGACAGTTTACGCACAAGCTGGTGGGATCACAGAAGTGTTACCAGATAGACACAGAGGAAGTTTTTTAGGGGGGAGCTCACACGCTTGAACACGCGCATACTCACGCTTAAACACACAAACAGGGGCGATAGTTAACTATTTTCTCTCGCGTGTCTGTGATAGGAAACTGTACAACAGCTGTCGCAACACGGAGCGAAACGTTTGCTGATCAAGTGCATCAGCTGTGTATCATGTGCATCATCACACTGGTGTGTTTGACTGGTTTTGTTGCTGCAAACATGCGATGCGGGAAGAGACAGACGATGCTGACTGTCAGTCAACCATCCCGCTCCTGACTGCCGAGCGATAAAAAAGTGCACCGACTCTACTGTATCTCTCCAGCGTGCAGGTCGATGCACTGACTGAAGCATGCTTTGCCTGTAAATGTATGAGGTGAAAGAGTGAACGATCGCTGTGCTCGTGCTCAGGTCTCCTCCTGTCATCCGCTTCATCCTTATGTCTCACTGTATATCTGCAGGGGGCAGTAGCGTGGCCCCGTGCATACACACTCTCCTGTAACCCTGAAGGTCCACACGGTTTGATGATCCCAGCCTGTGCTGTGTGTGTGTGTGTGTGTGTGCGTGTGTGTGTGCGTGTGTGTGTGTGTGTGTGTGTGTGTGTGCATGAAAAGCAACCATGTCCTTGAGCATGACACCAGAGCCCCACTACAATACCTGCTCGCGCTGGATAATAGCAGTGTATTCTTCAGTGTGTGTAAACAGTAGTTGAATGGAAACCATGCGGATTGGTTTTGTGTGTCAGTGTGGGC
Organism: Plectropomus leopardus; assembly: GCF_026936395.1. Taxonomy (NCBI): domain Eukaryota; kingdom Metazoa; phylum Chordata; class Actinopteri; order Perciformes; family Serranidae; genus Plectropomus; species Plectropomus leopardus. The sequence continues at coordinate 12,094,844 of NC_142184.1, read as the reverse complement.
AGGTGAGGGATGTGAGGTTGAGTTAATTACACTGAGGTCAGCGTTTAAATTTAGATCAGTTTGCTTGTATTTGTTGCTGAAAATTTATTGTCATTTTTATAACTATGGCATGTTGTAAGAGCCACTTGATCTCATATTTTATACTTGGTAAAACGTGTTTGTGTTGGTATATGATTTATAATATAGGTTCTGCTATTATTTAGGTTTACACAACAATTGTATACAATTTTATTGTATATTTAGAATGGTGTATAGTGGTGGACTATAAAGTTATGTTTGTCAAACGGTTAATTTTTTCAAACCGTGTGTGCAGAATTTCAATAGGTATTCGTGATTAATCACATTTTTTAATTCCATTATTTTGCATGACAAAACAGTTTTGAAATCCATATCGACAAAGCATTTCTAACCAGACTGTCTTGATAAGGAATCTAAAGACAGCAAAAAAACTGCATGGGAGTAGCATAAAGTAGGCATGTCTGTAAAGGAGGAGGCTCATGAGCCCATTTTCAGTCAGATATCTTGAGGTCAGAGGTCAAGGGATCCCTGTGAGATGGCTGCTTTTCCATCGGCAAAATTTAGTCTAACTGTTTAGCATTATTTTGCCGCCTTAGTTTGATCCATTTGGTCTGATAACATTTCTTAAGTGTAGAACAGCCACATGATTAAATCATTTTATCCCCATTCAAGTTAGCAGAGCACTAAACCAAAGTAGCCCACTTGATGGTAAAGTCTCCAGTGCGCCTGCTCTTTGATGATGCAGAGCAGCACCAATCAAAGTGTAATTTCATACTGTGGAAACTGTATCCACGTCTCTTAATACATCCACACATCATCTGGGTAATTTTTAAATGAGAGAACTAAACTTTTTTCCAGCTTCTTGTGCTGATGAGCAACTTTCATGTGAATGAACGGGACCCCGCCTCCAATGCTGTGTTGAGTCTTCTCTATAATCCATGCTTTTCACCCAAATTCATTGTTTTACTGTAATCCTACTCACAAACAGATAAACACAAAAAAACGTAAACATGACCTCATTGGTTGAGTTTATAAAAGTTTCCCACACTCCAAGTTAACATCTTCTAATGTCGTATTTTGTCCAAACTCACAGTCCAAAACTCAAAGATATTCACTTAAGATGATATAAATCACAGAGAAGCAGCAAATATTAACATTGGAGAAGCTGCAGCCACATAATGGTTTGTGTTTTTGATTGATAAATTACATTAAGAAGCGACCTCTTCTTTGACGCACACTCATTCTTTGTGTACTTTTTTCTTTTTTGTGTCCAACTTTTTATTGAATTTCCACACCATCATCACAAGGTGACATAAAAATACAAACGTGCAAATTATACAAGTATTAGTACAGAAAAAAAGCTGCTCACGTCTTTAACCTCTCAGCCTCACCCCTCTTGCCCTTTCACAAATATTACAGTTATTTTGTTTGCAGTCGTAACAGTTGATGTCTTCATACACACATTAATATATTAACTCTGTTTTATGATCTGTTGACAATCAAAAATAGTTAGGCAAAGTGTTTCTGAACCAAATCCACAGATGCAAGAAAATGGTAAAAATGTACCGTGAGGTCTTTTTCTTGCCTATTCTGTTAATTTTGCTGCTCTGTTTTGATCGCATATCTGTTAGAAAACGTTGTCTCAGTGATGTTAGGTTCTTGTCTCGCTGTTTTTTTTCTGATTTCAGTCCATTTATAGTTCAGTAACTCCGGGGTGAGACTGCAACCAGCTGCTTTTTGAGGCATTAAACAATGAATCAGTTATCAAATCGGGGGTGATTTCATTATCTATTGAACGACTCATCCTTTACTCGACCAACTGCTTCAGCTCTACGGCCGAATTGTCTGTCTGCCGCCCATGTGCAGGGGTGTGGTGACGAGAAGCCCCTCGTCTTGTTCCATTTAAACCCTCTCCTGACAGATTTACAGTCTGCTCTGTGGCCCAAAGTCTCTGCACACGTGCAGTCCGACACGCGCCTACAACCTGCTCACAAGGAATCGAGGGGACCGGGGAGGGGTGTGTGCAAGCCGCTCGAACCCTAGAGAGGTCTTTGCTGAGCGAATGGTGGGTTGAATGCGTGGACGAGGAGGAGGAGGGTGACAGTGATGCATGATGTTTGCTGAATGGGAAAAAGGGGACAGAGGTTAGCAGGGGATGCTGGTGACTGGGTCAGGCGCTGGGGGCAGGGCTCACGAGGCTGAACGGGAGGGAGGGCATCACACACACCAGCCCGGGAGCATGGGAATATCGATGTTTGTGTGTGTGGAGGAGGAGAGAGTGGGGTGTCTGATAAGGGGCGGGGCTCAGGTGGAGCCTCTTGTTGGAATTCTACCTGGTATTTTTGTCTTTTGTGTCTTTTACTTCATCTTGTTTTAGCCCTCCTCGACTTTGCTCTGTCGTTTTCACCTCTTTAGTGGAATCAGGAAGTTTTCTGACTCAATCGGACCACATTCTTTGCTCTCTCTCCTCTCGCTGTGGTATGTCTCTCTCTGTCTCGCTGTCTCCTGCCTCCCCCAACTGCAGTGAAGTGCGCTGAACTGTTGTCCTGTTGTTGTTGGGGCCCCTCTCCCATGTGTCAGGATGTGTTAAATAGGAATTAATCTTCACCAGCTCTCACTGATTTCACTCTGTGTAGGAGGGGTCTTTTTAAATTTTGTTTTTATCCCACTCATTATTGTCCTTTACTTTGGCATCTGCAGTGAAAGCGACGGACACCTCCTCCCACCCCCCCTTCTTACCAGGTTTGTCCCAAATAACGAAAGCTGGGTATCTTCTGATACTATTGATGATGTAGTGTTTGAGTTTTGAAATCTCTTCCAAACAGTAGTTTTTTCCCATTCTGTGCTTTAACACTTTGAAAACTGACAAAATTGATTTGATTTATGTCAGAAACATGGGGAGATGGCAATAAGCAATTTAAAAAGACTCAAAACTTAGCAAGAAATAAGTAGAAAGGTACAACAAAAGTTATCTGACATAAAGCAAAAAAAGAAAAAATAGAAAAAAAAAGAAAGAAAGTAAAAAGCAAAACAAAAAAAAAACAATGAATTAAAAAAAAATACACGTTTGTTCTGTAAAGTAAATGAAATATCCTATATAATTGTAATATTATAAATATGGTTTTCTGGACATTTTTCCATATTTTGACTGCCAGGTTATCTTCTTGTTACTCTTACTCTTAATTCGTCATAATTTGTGGGATGTTTTTTTCCAAGTTGCTCATTGCCTTTCTCTTCCATATTTTTGAAGGTAAAAAAACCAATTTGCTCACGTTTTAAAGGGTTTAATAGCTTGTGAGACGCGTCAGAACTCAGCAAACAAAAACTGATGTTGATCCAGGTTTTAAAAATTTAAGAAATAGAAAAATTTGCTAAAATTCAAACAGAGGAAACATCTCAAGTGTTAAATGTTGTCTAAGCAAAAACAACCAAGAGCCTTTCCTTCATAAAATAAAGTATAAAAACAGCAAAAGTATCATAGACATTAGGACTTGCCTGATTAAAAACAAAAGGCCTTTACACACTGGAGAGGCAGCATGATTAAAGAATCGACTATGAAAAAATTCACATCAGAACTATTCATACCAGCAGGGATGCAAATTTGCGACAGTTGTCACACTTGTTCAGTACAAAGTTTTAATGCAAATAGTTTCACTGGCAGTTGCTCCGGGGCCATTTTCACAGAATGACAGGAGGCCCGGGGCCATTTAATAAACAAACATTAATAATATTTATCAGTAAATGAATTGCCAGTTTTCATAAACAAGCCTTTTGATGCTTTTTCATGCACTTATGCACTTTATTTACATTCAGAGTACCAAAAAAAAATAAAAATCACAGTTTGAAGTTATATATAATTCTCTCTGTAGACACGTATGCAGTGTATATGTCAAGGGCTTTTATTGTGAAAGGCAAGGATGTATAGAGTGCATCTGGTATGTGCTGCTTTTGTCAAGGTCTAAAGGAGTAATAAAGTTTGCCTTCTTGGTTCAGATCCTTTGTGTTGTTATGTAAATCCTTATAAGTAGAGGTGCAATGTGATTGGTTGATTTCTTTATTTTACAGTGCAAAAGCTCAGAAAAATTGTGTGTTAAAGTACTCATGGCAAAAGTAACAGTTCGAAAAAATATATTGACTCGTGAATTAACCCCACAAAACAAACAAACAAATAAACAACAAAAAAGCGAACACTCCCAGTGTGTAAAGGTCTTAAGTGAGGATTTATCACTCAAAAGTGATATAAAATCAGTATTTAAGCAGTCATGTTTCAAAACAGTGGGTACTTGGTTATAATTTGAAATGAGAAATGGATCTTAAATATGCACTTTATAGCTACATACATGAAATAATGCTGAAAGCCTGAGGCTAAAGCTGCACATCCCCAGGCAAAGAATCAGCATCCTCACCAGGTTGAGGATAGAAATGTGAAAATAAAGAAACAGCATTGCTTTTGTGTTGCAGCATGAGACAGGTCTTACAAGTGTGATGGGGAAATTGGTGTTTAGCTGCTTTGCCTACATACTTGTTTTGTTTTTTAAACAGTATGTGTACAAGACAAAATGCTTCCAGAGCCCTAATTGCACTAAACTGGTAGCCTATTACCAGGCAACCTTGTGATACAGACATTACTCCCCCCACTATGTCAGTGTTTTGTGCGGTGCATTCAGATGGGATAAGTAAGTCTGCGTTATCATATCTTGGATATGATGTCAAGGCTACTTGTGAAGAAAGTACTGTGGCAGCCTCAAAAACATTAGAAAGGCCAGATCAGACTCCATCAAGTGTCCTTATTTTGATTAACATGACGCTGTTATAAGATTGCTCGACATTTTCTGTTTCGCGCTCTTTGAGGTATTTGAGTTTGCTCTTTCCGCACATCTCTGTGTAGCAAGATGAGACTCCTGAATTTGCACTAAAAGTGCTGTCACAACTTTGATTTGTAATTCTTGACTGGGAAAGAGGCACAAAAAAGGCGTGCACAAAACAAACAACCTTGCAAAACACCGCAACCCTTAACCACTGAGACGCTATTATATATAGGACTAATATTATCACATGAAGTCTCTTTTGGCGAAATTTGGTTGGTAATTTGCAATAGATTTTTTCTTGACAAATTTCATTCAGTTAGATTCACATGAGATTAAAATAACAGACATTACTAGAGGTACCAGACTATATAACGAAATGGGCGTGACGTCATTGGTTTGTGGACTCCTGTTTTGAAGCCTTGAGTTAGCATTTTGGCTGTTTCCATCTCTGATTTTGGAGCCAGGAGTGATATATTTGGACAAGAGGGTGGCGTTATGCTGCCTTCACGTGCTACGCGGAAATATCGTTCTTCCCTGTTGGGCAGTCATAATTGCGACATATAGGCATTCAAGTGCATGGATGCTAGAACTGAAAAGGTTGTTTTTTTTGTAGCTGATGTTTTCATGAGATATGTAAAGATGACGTTTAAATTTGTTAATAAGCTTAAATAATGTTAACATTAGCTAGTATTTGTTGTCATTGTTTCCATGCTTTCTGCCATTTCTGCAGCCGAAACCTCATGCAACTTTGCAATTCTGGTATCATCAAAATTTCCCAATTTCCCATTTCATAACTTGTAAAACAGTAAATGCGATATTTCCGAGAAGCATATGAGGACAGCATTAACCCGAGCTGCTAACCTCACTAGCACGGCACATTTAAAGCTGTGGTTAGCTGTGATTATGCTAATGATAAATTTTCGCTGTAGGAAAACCAGACTCAAAAGTATTGAAACAAATTGTACCTGTCATAAAACCTGAACATCTGACTCCTCAGAGGGTTTTTTGGTACAACCAAACACAGCAGAAGACTTTTTAAGGCGGCGAAAATGTCTCAGTTTAACTTGCGAAAAGTGAAAACGCAGTAAAATAGCGACACCTACAGCTGTACTCTGTGAGTGTCATAGTTACATTTAACCAACGTTGCCAATGCCACATGTAGTTAGTTAGTAATGTGCTCCTTGACCTTGGAACGTAACGCTCAAGACTTGCGTTCGTTTGGTTCACCCGTCAGTCCTCTGTAAACTTGAACGGGAAACACAAAAACGGAATTCCAGCTCGTGAGATTTTGCATATGTCGGGTCAATATCTGCCATTATTTATTGCTCTCCTCTGAAGCCTGAAACCACGGAGCCAACGTTTCCGCCTGCAAAGTTATCAAGAGACACTTTTTGCTGCTGCTCTTGTGATAATGAATTGGAGATAGGCAGGGGATTTATGTGTTGGCTTTAGCTTTGACACCCAAATGAGCTCTATTTTATCTCACAGCTAACAGTTTGAAACCAGAAATACAGCCCACATCCCGTTAAGAAAAACATCCTGGCTGCTTTCAAGGCTCATAAGGCCACTCTCCACTTAACTGTCAATGAAAGCTCTTCACTGAGTGTCTTTTCAAAGCTCTTAGTTTTATTTGTTTAACATCAGAGATGTAAATTATCCTTTTAAAAATGATCCTAATTACTTGATTATTTTGTTCTAGACAGCTTTCCCCTTTGTGTCTCCCTCCTGATAGTACATTAGCCCAAGTATTTTACACTCGTATCATAAAATGATCTATATTTATACATCTAGTTTTACAAAGGTAACTTCCTTTGGTTATTTTTTATGCTGCTGATCTTATTGCCAGTGGTGGTGTGTATTATGTGTGTGTGTTTGAGTCGATGTTGTAGTGTTTGTGCCGGAAGCTGATGTGCTTTTATGAGTGAGGACGATACAGGAAAAGATGATGTTGCTTAGTGTCGACAATAGCTGCAATATATTTTACAGAGCAGTTTAAAATAAATATTTTTCTTTTTAAATGTATACGCAGAGTGCTTTTTTTTTTTTTTTGGCTACAGCGCTGACGTATTATCCAGCTCCTTCTGGATGTTGCAACTGCCATGATTGCTGCAAATTCAACCAGAGCTTTTATGTTTCTAGTTATGTTTCTGCCACCTGATGAATGTACAGTTAGTCCCATATTCACTGTCCTTTTAACTTTGTTTTGGACTCGACCAACTCCTGAGGCAACTATCTGACTCATTAGCTGCTAAATGACTGACCTTTGGTGTTTAACTGGAGAGCAGTGATTGGTCACCAGATCTGAGAGGTCAGGCGCTGGATCCAGGTGACCAGCGCTGCAGAAAGTTTCTTTTTATGTGACATTTTTTTCATGCATCTGGATAAACATGTTTTTTTTTTCCTAAACTCATATTCTAATAGCATTATCCCCTTCAGGGTTTCGAGTTAGAGCTCCGCTATGAAAACAAAACACACCCATAACCAACTCATCCCCACAGCCAGGGAAACTCAAGCCGGGATTCACGTGCGAAGGGAAAACAGAGCCCTAAAGGATAATTACAAAAGTAACATTTTAAAAAATCTTCGGGGGATTGACTCATTTGTCATCTGTCACCGATGCACTAGAAGAGAGATGACACTTAAGTGGCGAGCCAAACAGTTATTAAGAATGGAGAACATTGACTAAAAGCGTAAATAAGTGGTCTCTGCTCTGATTTGCATTTTTATTGGTTTATACAATTAGAAGAATTTGTCAGAAAATATTAAGTGAAACATTTCATGAGGGAAATGTCTCTTAAAATTTAATCAAAGAAGAAATTCTTGTTAAATGGAAGCTTCAGTTTGGGTAGTCTCGAGCAGTGTGGCACTAAAAACACACGCACAATCATGTCAATGGTGCTGTGCGCCATTGCAAGTCGGAAGACGATAATTCAGCGTTGGTTTTTCGGACTTCTGATCTTAAATTCGTTCCAGTGCATTTGCTCGGGAAAACATGGATGCGCGGAGGTTTCTTAAACTCGCCACCGAACATCAGAAGCATAAACCGAGGACCTACATGTTTCCGACTTCTGACTCCTGACTTGAATGGCCGTTTCATTGCACTTTTCCAAGTCGGAGGTCATTTTTTTCCGAGTACAATGGAACGCAGCATGATGCAGAAAACAAACTTCTCATCAAACTGCCTTTGACCTTTGACATCACATCGTTGTCATCGTCCTGTCACACATGATGTCATAGATTAGATTTATACAAGAGCTTGAATAAATCGACATCTTTAAATTTTAGAGTCTAAAAATAAGATGGTGTGTGAGACATTAAATGTATTTACTTAAAAAAAACCTAAACCTGCTAAATCCAACACAACTTTTAGTATCAGTGGTTATAATCTAATGAAAAGATAATTCTACATTTTTAATTTCTGCCAATACATCCTCCTAAATCCTACATACTGGACCTTTTATTTATCCAACAAAGTACTTAAAATGTTCTCTGGCTGCAGCTTCTCAAATGCTTTATATTATTGTTAATAAAATATCTTTACACTTTAGACTGTTGATCAGAAACAAGCAGCATGAAGACATTTTGGACTTATGACAGGCTTTTGTTTTCAACTTTACAGATCAATTGATGATAAAAATCCCCCCTAAATGTAAAAATAGTTAGATATTAGATGTTATTGTTATTGAGGTAATGTTTATGTTGTCCTGCTCTTATTAGGACTGTGACAAACATTGATATGAAGCGAGTCATGAAACTAGGTCACTTAACTGGCGTTGACCCGTTCAGACCAACACAGGTCATGTCCTCGTTTTGATCTGAAATTGATCTAAGAGTTGCGTCAGAGATTTCTGCTGTTTGACGTGTCAGGAACCCCAGTTGATCTTTGTTTTCTCATCACAGCAGAAAAATTTATTTTGGATTTATAAACAGTTTTTTGGAGTTATGGAGCTTAAAAGTAGTTTTTTTTGCATTTATCTGTGGAATAACTAAATATCAAACAGAGCTGGAGGGATGAGTGCACCTTCATAACAGCTGTCGACTGTTTCCTCGCTTGCTGTTTCCTTTCTTTCCCCAGAATGCCTCAGTGCAGCTCGTGTCCTCTGCTGCTTTATTTTTCTGAGAGCTTTTTCTTCTGTGAGAGGAATGTCAAGTGCCCATCTCTGTGCATTTCTCCCTGTTCTGTGTTTTGTTTTGTTACTTGTGGTTCACTCTTGATTTCCGTCTTTCCCTCCTCCTCTTGTCTTTGTCTTTTTGGCTGTCTCTCTTTGTCGAGGCGTGCAGTTAGCCGGGGCCCAGGACTTTTATGTTATTTTACGTCTGAATTGTATCACTGAAGATAAATAAGTTTATGTGTGAATAATAAACACATCCTCTTTGTACAAGCGCGGCTTTCTTTTGTGTTAGTACAGGTAAATGTGTGAGAGAGAGAGAGAGATGGGGGGCAGAGAGTGAGGAGGAGAGGGGGGGGGAGGAGACATGGAGAGTCGTTTTATTAACGTGGCGACTCCCGCTAAAATTCAGGGAGTGCTGTTGCATCCAGCTGTTACTGGTTGCGCGAGGCTTCGTTGCCATGGCAACACAGCCCTGTGCGCCTGCTCAAGGTCGTTCATCCAGTTCTGAACTGAGCAGCGTGCTGCACATATGATGCACAACGGAGAGACAGAGAGAGAGAGAGAGAGAGGAAAGAGAAACAGAAAAACTACTTCAAAGTGACCAATCAAAAGCCCTTCTGTGACGTCGAACACACACACACACACATATAGATGTACACACACACACACACACTTACTTTCTTCAATAAAGAAACAAACAAAAAAGAACCCCTGGCCTTGGGGCTTGTAGGTTCTTTTGCCAGCTGATAAAATATTTAGCTGGTCAGTGGGAGAGAGAGAGGGATACGGTGGCTGGAGAAGAAGCGAGCAGTGGAGCTTGGCTTTGTGTTTCCCTTTCTCTAATGGTGCATTGCTGTGAGGCTACCTGGGGCTTCTTCCACCTCCTCTCCTCTGCTCTCCTCTCCCTCGTCTCCTCAGAGGGCTGCAGCATCCCTCAGGGGCTCTGCTGCATGTTTGCCGCCGCTGACTGGACTCAGCACATCACACATTGTACCTTAAAGGCCCCGATACATTGTGTGATAGCCAGGGCTGCTGCTGCATGATTATTTTAGCACTAGAGCGTTCTAACAATAATTTCATCAATTAATCAAAGTAATCGGATAAGGAATACTTTTGCAGATTAGAAAATAAAGCAGTTTTCTTATATTGATTCCCAACAATGTCTAATGTTGAAGCTGAAGCAATTAATCGATTAATTAAAGAAAAAAAAGTAAAAATCTCTGATTCCAGTTTCTGAGATGTGAGTATTTTCTGGTTTGTTTACTGGTTTATGACAGTAAAGTGAAAATCTTTTGATTCAAGATAAAACAAGACATTTGGGAACATTTTGGGAAACCCTGATTGACATTTTTTCTGACATTTTATAGACCAAAATTGATTAATCAAGAAGAGAAAATAATTAACAACAATAAAAATAATTCATAGTTGCAACTTTATATATATATACTGTATATATTTATTAAGATGTGACGTTAACCATTGTTTCCAAAAATACAAAAAAACAATAGTTTGATAACATGTACCGTATGGAGAAAAAGAGGGGAGGTGGTGCGTTATGTAACAAAAGGCCACACACAGTATGTTGCCGTTGTCGTCTTGTTTCTACAGTGATCTTGTGACAGACTGAGTCGAGATCTACATCAGCTGAGGTTGCAATGATTGATTGATGACATTGTTATGTTCACTTAGCAGTAATTACTTAGAGACAAGCACATTGTTGGGGATAAAAAGGACGTTTTCTCAAGTTTTTACAAAAGTAAAATAGCTCAGTGTTAGGTTTTTAGGTCATTGTAAACAAGCTAATTGAAGTGAGATGAGCAGACTGAAAACTTTACAGTTGGAAAAAGGTAATACATTGGAACATACTGCAAAATATGGTATTACAATACTCAACAAAATGTTTAAAAATGCAGTAATATTGTGTTGTGCATCAAAAGTACTGTGATAATATCATATCGTGGGGCTTCTGGTGATTGCAACCCAAGTAATCTCACAGTGGTGGCCTGAAGAAACCTCACTCGCATTGCTGCTGTGCAAACACATCAGGGTGAGATAGGAGGAGTCCGCCGTCATCAAGCGTAACAGATAAGCACTTGTCTACATATTCCTGAATCTGCCACAGAATCGTGTAAAGACAACATGTGCTGGTGTCTAATATGGAGGGTGGTTTTCCTCTCCTGCTCCTGTTTTTTCTCTCTTTGTTCTTCGTCGGGTGCACACAGAGTTCAGCAGGATTTTCACAAACCAACTTTTCAGGGAGAGCAATCGTGTTGCTTTTTGTGGTCAGTGACATGATGGTTTAGTGCCGATGAATGTGTGTATGTGTACCGCTGTTTAAAAGGGAGTAAGAAAAACACAATCTGTCACCTCTCTGTTAGACCGGAGCAGAGGGGAGCTGGATTTTAGGAGGAGAAGGGGGTTAGTTTCACGTTTCTCCTTGCTGTAAGGTAATAGATGCTTATTAAAGGGGTCCTCAGAGGGGTGTGTGTCTCAGAAGGGGAGTTCTGTTTTTTTACTTATTTTCCATTGTAAAAACCCAGACCTAGTTTATGTGTTTTAGAGCTCCTTTAGGTGCCCTTGCACACACACACACACACACACACTCGCACAAACATTTATGGTCTTGGAGTTGAGGTAAATGTTACCAGCTGCAGCACAGCGAGCAAGTGGCTTCAACTTTGCCTGAACCCGGCTGTTACGTGACCACCTCCTCAACTTAATTCACTCCCATCCTGCCGCCACACCTCCTATATCACTGTATCCCCACCCCTCACACATACACACACACACACACACCATCCACCCGCTCTTCCCTCTAGTGTCACCAGCAGCGGCATCACTCATCTCAGGATAACGAACACTCCAAGGTCCGCTACCCCCACCTCGTCACCTTGGTGTGGAGCAGCGGGCCGGCCAAGCAGGCTTCGTCTGATTGGCTGCTGCTCCACCTCCCCTATGAGGTCACACCGTTGATGCTGTGATGTCACAGAGTCTTGTTTATCCGAACCTCCCGTCAAGCTCTGTTGCAACATACAGTACACAACAGCACCTTGAATAAACATAAAATCATGAGTGATTGCTTTTTTCTTTATTTGGATCCCCATCAGGCAGTCGCTCGTCTCCTTGGGGTCAACACAAACACAACACTGAAAACAAACTATTTTAAATCACTCCTTATCAATTAAACAAGCTACAAGACAAGTCGGCAAGCCTCTCGGGACATGCTTGAAACTTGAGGATTCAATAATAATGGAAAAGTGGAAACTTGATTACATGTTGGAGAAACTGATGGCTTTTACTTTATTTTTCCCCCCCAAATGGTAAGTTTGTTGTTGAAATAGCTGATAAAGGCACACAACACAAAATATGCCAAGCTGTCTATTAAATATTGTATTCACTGAAAAGTTTTATAGATTTTAACCTTTTTTTGTAATGACATTTGATGACCTTATGTTCAACATAAAGCAGGTTCGACAGGATCTCTTGGACAGATTGATGCTTTCTGACACACCAGTTAATCAACAAAGTTATCATGCATGTGTACAAGTGAGCTGTTATGAGGGTTTGGTAATATGTTAACATTTTCCAACTAGCCACTCTTAGCCCGACAAATCAGCGTATACTGATTTATTCATGCTGGTGTTAGTGTCCTGTTTTCCTTTATAAACAGAAAAATACAACCGTACACCTTTTGAATTCAGGGTTCTGGCTTTCCCTGTGCTAAAGGTCTTTACTTACCAGGTCTGTGTGTTTTATTGTTCCATTTGTGAAAATTCGAAATACTAGACAGACCTCCACTGGAGGTGCCTCCCCGGCTCCTGACACTCTCCGCCCGCATCTTTCATTTGGCACTACAGCTACTTGAAGGGGCACCGCTGTCCTCCCTCTCGGTCCCCACACTGTCGCTCAGTCTGTGTGCGATCCTTATTCTCTACATCCTCCTCTTCATCATCACCCAAGTTATAAAAAAAGTACTTTGCATCCCATTCCTCTCTCTTGTTGCGGATGTACGTGCAGGTTACGGCACATTTTCTTCAGTGCTTCTTTGTCGTACAACTCTGTGAAGGCTCCTTATGGATGCCAGAAAACACGGAAAATTGAACCTGTTATGAAAATGTTAATTGTGTAATGTGATTGACAAAAGGTGAGGTACTATTTAATTTTAAATTACAGTTTCAGACAAAAAATATGGATTTGTTGTGCTGTGGCCCTTAATTTCCTTGTTAAGGCATTGTAAAACCAAATTTATTCAAACTTGACAGAAACAAAATAAAACAGTCTTGGTTAGTCTTTCTCCTGTTCTAACAATTTTTCATTTATTTATTTTTATCATTTATTTGTGGCAGCCCACCATGGTTAAAACCGCCACTGCCATTTTGATCTTCTATTTATTGAGCTGGACCAGGAGCGCTGTTACAATATATATATACAATCCGGTTATTTATTGCACCATGCTCTTGGACGGCAGAGCGTACTCTGGCCACAAACGGAGCAGCAGAATGTCACATGCAGTAAAAGTGAAACTTAATCATTCATTGCGCTGGGTCTGAAAGTTTGCATTCCCTCGTCTCTGTAGGAGCTGCTTCTCTTATCCATTGGTCTAAACTGATCGGTTGTGATCGGATCCACTGATCAGTCACCCACCCTGCAACTGAAACTCCACAAACTGCCGCTGAGGAAAGAAAAGATCTCATTCAGAGGTCTGCCTGCGCTGTGTTCACACAAACGCATGAAAAAACAGAACAGAAAGTTTCTAAATAAAGAGTGGATCTTGTTAATATATTTAGTTATGATGATTTTCATAGCTGATTCGTTCATTCTCACCCAATTAGTAACAAAATGAAACTCAACATCTCTCTCTCTGCTCTGCTCTCTGCAGCTCCCACCTCTTCAATGATTGATCCCATTTTGGTTCAGTAGGTGACATCAATACTTAAACCCTATGAAACTGTTGTATAAGAGACTGCTCAGTGAAACATATGACTAAGGAGATTTTGAAAGCGTGCACATGACATGCAGAGAAGACGCAGGCTCAGGCTTTAGACAAACTGCTGAATTTCACATTCTGCCGTGGACGGGGGACTCTGCAGAGTTACTACCTTCACCCATCTGTTTCTACCAGGCTGGAAAGAGGGAAAGAAGCCCTCCGTGCATCAGCCTCGGCTCAGAGAGGGGAGGGAGCGTCTTTGGTTGAATCAGCTTTTCCTTTTTTACCCCCACCCCCCTCTCATTTTCTTTTACCACCTCCCTCCCTCACAATGAATCTGTTAGTCCTGTGAGATCCGAGTCGTAGTAAACAGGCAGTGACATCTGCATGCTCTCTTCAGAGGAAAAAAGAGGCCAGAATTTAAATATTGATTTGATGCAATGTGAGACAAAGATTCCGGTTCCTCTCCTGTTCCTCTTTCTGGGGGCTTTTTATAGCTGCTGTTTGTGTATTTTTAGGTGTTGTCCAGCATATCAGGCTTTATCTAAAAAGAAGGCTTCGCTTGTGTTGAGACTCTCCTCCTCTTCTTCTACCTCTCGCTGTGTATACGTGCATGTTCTCGTGTCTCAGTTAGACACGATGCCCAGGATGAAATATCATCTCCTGTTGGACTCGGCTGCCCACTCAGGTAACCATCAGGTGAACAGCCTCGGCTCGCCTGCAGATCTAGAAGGCTGCTGGTGATGTTTATTGAGCCGATCAAGCCTGACTAATGGAGGACTGAGTGACTAATAGACTGCTGACATCGCTGGTAGATTCAGGTGTTGTGTGATGAAAGAAATACCGCTGATTCCCCTCCAACTGTTTTCTACATGACTTTGTCACATCACTGTGAAAAACTGCATGGATTGAATAACTGGAGGGAAAATAAAAAAATCCACAATTTTAGCTACTTTTATGTATAATATACATTCAGTTAAGCCAATTATGTCCCACTAGGGCTTATTCCTGATGAGCAGTGTACTGTGTTTGTAGTACAGTAAAAAGGACATCCAGTAAAAACAACACAGATTTTTTAATGTCCCGTCCCTTCCATTAAATAAACCTTCTCTAGTCTCCGTAACTGATCTCCAGTTGGATCAGATTGGTTTTTCTCTCTGCTCCATCCCCAATATCCTGTTTTGATGTTTTGACAGGAAGCACAACAAGTTAAAGTGGTGAAATGGCCTCAAAATGCTGCGTCATTGTGAGTTTAATGACATGCCACACCACTGCAAATCACCCAAAGTGTCCCTGACCGAGGCAGCAGCTGCTCCTCTGTTTTTTACTGTGTTAACACTCAGCAGCATCTGCTCATGACGATATATATTCACACCGCCAAGGAAACTAAAGGAGGAGGGTGGACATGTAACGTGCGATTCAGGATGTCTTTAGATAAAGACACTCTTATATTTTGCTATTTTCTCCAAATGTTTTGTATATATGTTTTGTAAATAGATTTTTTTTTGTTGATATAACATAAATTATACAATTTTCTTTGTTTAAGAATGGATTCTGCTCACTTTCCTTTATCCCACTCGCTTCAGTCGTTTAAGCCAAATCTGTGCAATTGTGTTGATTGTATATATTCCAGGATATTCATATCAAAGAGTGCTGGCAGCGACGGAAGAGTTAAAAGTGTTCACTTTGGTGGTCATGGTCTGGTTGTGTTTTGGTACTGCAAAGCAAATTTTTTTAAAAAGTTGAAAATATATATATATATATTTTTCATTTATTTTGAAAATTTGTGAATGTTCAGTGGTGGGTTATTAGCCGCAATCCCCACTGCAACAGTTGAAATACTGGCATATTGTCAATGAGACAAAAATAAATAACACAACTGTCATTCCTGAACTGCAGCTTGTGCTCATTTATATAAAGCAGGCACAATGAACTGATTAAAATCCACACATGAAAGCACATTGTAGCTTCAGCACTTTGACTATCTGCATTAATTCAGTAGTCTCTAGGGCGTATATGCAAGTGTTGTTGCATATATGCAGCGATTTACACTCGAGAACATTTTATTACTTTGGCGCAGTCTGAATCTGCAGTGAGAAGCTGCCTGAATCATGGGCACATATAAAAGTTGCTCAGGGGCACTTTAAGCCAAAAAACTTTTACTTCTCGAAAATTACCCGCATCCTCCCCTGCTGGAGCCAGTAGAACAAGTGCATTAGAAACTTCTGTCGGCTGAGTGGCTAAACTTCTCGTTTAGCCTGATCAGACTGAATGCTGGGAGAAGGACTCGCCTTCCAGGCTGTTTTTGTCTCATTGACTAAAAGACAGCTTCAGGTGTTCACGTTGTAAATACAATTTCACAGATATACCCGAATTCAGTTGAACAATGTCAGCATACAGTTTCACACAAATCGTTGTCCACTAAACGTAGCTAACCTGGCCAACTGGGCTTAACGGCTGATAGACAACATTTGCAGCACGGATTGTCCTTTGAAACCTCCAGCAACATAACTTTTCTTATGCCACTTTCAGATGCCTTTCACGAGTATTTCAAACTTTTCATGGGGAAAAAATGCAATGAGCAACTCGGCAAGAAATATTTTAAAAATTACAAGTACATTTTGAAAATTGTTTTTAAAAACCTGGGGAAAATGTCTAGGGAAATAATAGAAATTATAATTTTTTCATAATTATTTATTTAAAATTATGTTAAAGAATTGGAATTTTTTTTAAGCAATTTTTTGTTTTCTAGCTTTTTCAGGATTTTTTTTTGCACTTTCTTTGTAATTTTTGGGTCATTTTTTTGTTCATTGCTCGTTGCCTTTTCCCGCATTTTTGAAAGAAATCAAGCCAATTTGCTCTTGTTTCAAGGGGTTAGCAGAGTGGTTGTCTGTTCTCATAGTGAATTTTCTGTCTACTTGAATGAAAGCAGCGATGGTTTACTAGAGTACACGCACGGCGGCCATGCGTGCACGCTCTGAGTGTTAACTGAAAACTGTTCTTCGCTCACACATCGGTGACGGGCCTCTAGTAAAGGCCTTGTGGAGAGTACGTGTTAGCCCAGCACGATCTCTCTTCGAATCTCACCAGGGCTAAAAATAACACCGTCTCCACACCAGACTTACACAGAGAAAAGGAGGGAGGGAGAACACAGAGGGAGGAGGGATGGGAGAAGGTGGGGATGAGAAGGAGGCAGAGTGAGAAAACAACAATCAAAGTGAGAGAAAGGCAAGAGGAGACGGACGGAGGGGGAGCAGAGGTGCAGGGAGGAAAAGAAAACAAGTCATTAATAATTTACCTGGAGGACACTTCTGGTTCGACCTTTAGTTCTGGTCAGTGATGTTCAGCAAAGAACAAAGTGTTACGTGGTGTTGGGAAACTCTTTCACATGATCAGACTGGTGTGCACCGTCTGGTGAGCCCACAGCGACCAGCCAGGTGTGCCCATGTGGTTAGTGGGTGTTCAGACCCAAAACAGAGCTGTGATGAAAATGCAGGTACAAGTGAGAAGATTAGATATGATCCAGGAAGGAAAATTTAGGTAAAAGATTCACAGGTTGCCAGATGGCAAACACTGCGATCGGACAGGATTTTACAGTTCTTAAAAATAATTTATAAGATTTACTTCCTTGTGACAGACTTGAGGTGAACAGTACAGTTACCCCGTTAAACAGTCATCTACCAGGAATGTGCTTTCACATTTGTTGGATTTGCTTTTCAGTGTGACCCACAATAACCAAAACTGAAGGGAAAAGCACCTTAAACAACATCTCGGAGTTTAGGAACCTTGTGCAGAAAAGGTCTTCTTCTCCCTTATTTATTTATTTACTTCCTTACATTTAGGCAACAAAAGACAGTGGATAGGTTTAGAAATATGACATCATGGTTTGAGTTAAAATGAGTACGTCTGTTAACATCATGTAATGTCATTATCATGCTACTATACTAGCACACTAACTCAAATGACTTGAGTTTTGGTTTCACACGAGACACAAACAGCAGGTTCCTGGGTGAAAGTCCACAGTTTATTACCTATCAGCCTCTGCTCCCACCTGCCCTGTGCAGAGTTTCTCGCTCTTTATACAATAGTTGCCGGTCGCATCACAAACAGCTGCTGTCCTGTTTGTATCATATCGCCACAAAGGGTGCGTGTGTACGTTTTTGTCTGCTGCCGCTGTCCAATGACAAAGCAGCAGAACTTGTCGAGTTGGGTCTGGTGTGACAGAGATGAGCTTCAAACAGAATTTGGAAATACTCATTGTTGGTTGGCAGGTTTTCTTCACAATTTCGAGTTATTTATTCTACGTTCGGGAATCCACTCTTTTTTTAAAAAAAAAACAAACCTTAAGACAAAAGAAAGATTGATATAACACATTTAATACTATATAAAGTTATAATTTTAGATGAATGAATTTACTGCCTTTTAAGAGTTTTTAAGGATCTACAGGAATCCTTTCCAGCAGTGATTGCTAAGTTCGCGTTTTGGTTTACGTTACTTTCATAGAATATGATTTTGAAGAGAATATGAAAATAAAGTGGCAGTAAAATCTACATAGAAAAAAACAGCCCACTTAAAATAACCTCATAAAAAGAAAGGGAAAGGGTGCGTTCAATTGTTTAATAATGGATAGAGGGTTATAAAAAAAATAACTGAGGAGCTTTTTATTAATCTGCATGTGTCAATGCCTATCAAGCTCTATTATAAGACAGAATTGAGCTTCACTGTTTTCTGATTCTAACACCTCGCCTTCTGATCCCACTTCCTGCTGCAGCTCCACACAGAAAGCCTTCAGGTGTTTTAATCATCTCGCTCTCGCTCAAAGAATTATTTTGGTGTTTGCTTTTCTGCAGTAGGAGTCCAGTGCACAACACTTAATGATTTTCGGTTTGATTCAGCTGGTTTTTACTGTGAAGCAGCTGCAGGAAGTGTTGAATTAGCTGTCGGGCTAAAGGACTCAGTGCGCTTCAAATGGAGCACTTGTTGCATTGTCTCCCCCTCACACCTTTCCCACGTCTGCGTACTGCAGTTTTTGTAGCTTTCTGAAACAATCGGATGAGCACAAACACTTCATGCAGTGTTCAGCCAGGTGTGTGGAGGTGTGAAAGCAAGCAGGATATGAACTTTTCTCTCTCAAGCTCTCTTTTTCACTTCCCGCACTTTTTGTGTGTGCAAATGAGTGCAACACCATGAACATCTCTGAGGAGAGACAATTTGTACAATTTGATGTTTCTCACTCCTCTCTATGAGCGCAGGTTATACTCTGCTTCTGGAACAAGTATTACCACTTTGGCTTTCAGACTGGAGCTCCAATAATTAATTAAGTGCTGTAAACTATTAAATTAATCGCCAACTAATTTGATAATCAATTAACGATTTTGAATATTTTCTTCTGGGAACAGTTATTAAAACAAGTTCCTTGACAGTCGCACACAGCCTTCCGTGCACAAATCACATCCAAAGCCAGATCAGCTGCAGTGGTTCAGTTTGTCCAATTTCAGGATTTCTCCTTTTTTCATTCTCCCAGTAAACTTTAGGAGAGTCCGAAAAAATGTACTGTTATAGTGATACTATAACACTACTGACATTTTGAAAAATCTCATTGTCATCCTCCAAAATCTTTCAAAGTTTGGCTTTTCTTTTTTGAAGAAAAAAAGTAGCTTCTTCAATGTGACCGTTTTCTGGTTTCTTTTCTCTCCGATGACAGAACTGAATATCTTGTGTTCTTGTGTTGTAGACATAAATAGACATTTGAGGACGTCACTGATCAGCATTTTTCACCATGTTCTGACATTATATAAACTAAACCACTAATCAATTTAATCAAGAAAATAATTGACAGATCAGTTGACAATGAAAATAATCATTGGAAGCAGCCGAATTTCAGACATGGAGCATCAAAGAAGTTAAATTTTTTAGAACTTTACGTCTTTTGAAATGATTGTTACAATGGTAAGGACTCGACTCAGAATTTAAAGATTTTGGATTCAACTTGACAAAATCAAAAAAAGACTTGTAACCTGTGACTTCATTTGAACTCGAGCCATGTGACTTGAAAACACCCTCTGCCAACCCCAAAGATTAAAAAGTATGTTATTTAAAACGTTTGCCACAAATCAATTAGTTCATTTTAGTAACTTCATTTCCTGAATCAACTATCGTTATCACTGTTCACAGCAAGTTGACACTTTTTATTCTTGATCCACTTTGTTAAAACCAATACGACAGCATCCAAACAAGTTGCAGGAGAAAATCGTGAAGATCTCTCATGACTGAGCACCAGTTGGAGGAAATAATACCAAACATCATCATTTTGTTTTGGTACAAAAACTATGTGATGCTCAACAAAAAAACTGATTGCAGCATTCAAAATATGCTCGAGTCAAAAATTACAGACAGACTTCCAACAAACGTGTATTTACAAATAAATTTAAATTTTAAAAAAACATTCATGATTTTTGTTAATTCAGTACATTATTGCTCTGTTGTTGGCATTTAATTTGGTGAAGAGTGCATTATGACTTGTTCAGGACTAAAAACTCATTTTTTGACACAGAACCTGACTTGGCACTGGAGTGCAAAGACTTGAGAGTTTCATGTGACTTGCGAAACAGTAACTTGTTTTCACCTCTGCATTGTAAACAGCAGCTGACTTCATGACAAAGCAGAGCAAATGATGTAAAACAGGAAACAGTGAAGCTAAAACTGTCAGGAGAAAGTTGAATCTGAATTACTGATCTGCACTTTGATCTAAGACTTCTTGTCTCCAAAAAAACAACAGCAAAGTATTGCGATACACAGCAACTCGCGTGTAGCACTGTTTATGATCCTGCCAGTTTCTAAGTTTCACACTCAGTTGTGTCATTTCAGTCAATAGTTTGACTTTCAGACGTGGCTGTATGACACTTGATTCAAAATAATTAAACCTATTTAGAAAGTTTGAACCATGAGGCTTCTCCAAAACTAACATGCTGACAAGTCCTTGTTTGTCCTCACTGATGTATTCTGTCGCTTTACTTGTCCTTTTAACACCACATTACTCAGAAGCACAGACATATATTCAACTCCTGACTAGTCAGTACTAATTTGTGACGGCTCTGCATTTAACCTTTGTCCCGCCACACTTCAGCTGCACAAAAGAACAGAAATATAGCCGGAGGAGTTACGAGGAGGGGTTAGGCAACTTGTTGCTGCGTGATTACGCTGCTATGGCAAACACTGTGCAGGGTGTGTTTGTTTCTGAGCGCTTTTAGAGTTTGTATTTACCAACAACAGAAACTGAGGTCCTGGCTGAGGGTGAGGGACGCAGCGATGCTGATTTTTCCACCGGCTCTCCTCCTTCACAGTTTCTCTGACACAAAAGAGAGAAAGAAGGCAGGGAGGAGAGAAAGGTTTTTGGTTTTAGTGCCACAGGGGGGTTGGGGGATTTCAAGCAGCAGAAGAATGGGCAATGCAGTAGACATTGTTAAATTTCAAGTGTTTCTCAAACAGTCCATTTACTGTGTAACCGTAAACCCCGGGGTAACACTGAGACCTCTCTCCCTCAGTCAAGGTGCTACAGACCACTTTACTGTTGCAGCTTGGGCAGGTTAAAGTGCTTCTGCTTGTTCTGGGATGTTTTACAGATTGTGAAATTCCCATATTTGCAAGACTTTTGCACAGATTAAAGCCTAGTCCACAGGTACGCGGGAATTCAACTTTGGCAGTATCTACTTTTTCATACCTTTTGGAAATTACGCCGGTGTATACAGTATATGTCAGGATTTGCGTGCTGTGCTATGTAACAACCCACCTTAGTGCATACTAAAAAGTAGTAGATGCTAATACTTACTCCAAGCTCTTGTTGCAAAACTGACATGCCTCAATTTGACCTCTCATCCCCAGCTACGACCGTGTCCACATTCTCCTCCTCCTCTTCTCTAGACTTTTCCAGACTCACATAAATGTTGGCACAGTGAGGGCTCAATTTGTTTGTTTTTTATTTTCCTCTTATGGCTATAGCGGCGTAGACGGATGACGCATGCCGACGCTGTTTTGTTCTTGCATGTTGACATTGAAGGGCATAGGTCTTAGCCTGCATTTTAGTAGGCAATGTCATTGAGCAGTCTGCATACATCAAACTTGATGTACACCAAACTTAAAGATTGCAAAAATCTCACATTCACATTTTTTTGTTTAAAATATAACCAATAAATCTACCGTCTACCTTCTTCTATCTTCTTCTGCAGTAGGCTGTAGATGTAAAAAAATATCTGTTTTTCCCCCTCTCTCTGCTGTTGCAGGCTGGCTTTTTACTAGTTCTGTAACGTTATCCCCACGTTATCCGCAGTGGCCATGTTTGTCAGTTAAGCTGCGTGCTCCACCAGTAGTGACTGACCTCTGATGCGGATTGATGTGCATTACATACAATGCATCCTTGATAAAACATCTCCATATGAATTTAATAGAAAGAAGACCATCTGTATTATTGATGGTACTGGAAGTCATACCATTAGGTTTTTGAAATAGCCTGGTAAACTGAACACTGAGACACCAACCAAGCCTAATAATGATTATTTTAATACACAGCTTTTTCTATTTATATTGGCTTTTTTGTTTTCAGTGTTGACGTGTAGGCAGATGAAAAAAAAATATTTTGGGCTCTTATTGTCAGAGTTTGCGCCATTATCTTCTTTCATGCAATGAAAGGACTTTTTTTTTTTACATGTTTACATGTAGATATACACTACCTATATTGAGGAGCAGAGGCATCAGAGTGCATGACGGAGGTCAGTGCTCCAGGTGGCCGTCTGGTAACAGCTTTTTTTCGAGGCCTCTGACTGGCCAAAAACTCCCTCTTCTTTGTGTGATTGAACATCATTGTTTTAGTGTTTGGGTTGTATGGCCACCTGATGGTTTGGCATGGTTTTGAAAGCACTTCAGTGGTGATTTTACATTTTCTGTTGGGCAGAGCTTTAACAGTGACTGTGGGGATGGGATTTTTCTTTTCTTTTTTCGGGAAACAAAGGAGAAAAAAAAAAATGTTTTTTTAAAAAAAAAATTGTACATGTGGACAGTGCCTGAATGTATCTCTTTTTCTCTAAAGGTAATAAATAAAATTGAAAAACAATAACTTAAGCAAATTAGTTTTATAACTCAGCTTTGAAACAAACTTTGGAAGTTTGGAAAGGAAGGAAGATAGATAACAAACGGGTCTTCACACCTTCACTATCACTCAAACCTACTTGAATTTGACACTGCCACAAAACTAAAGACTTCTCTGTTCAGCCGGAGAACTGAGACGAGGAAAAAGACAGAATGAGGCATTGAGAGAAAGATGGATGAAGCACCACTTGGAGAGAATGAGGGAGCTGTAAGGTGATCTGTTTAGACACTGAAGGTGTTTTAATGACTCGTGGTTGTGAAAAGATAAATCTCAGCGAAGAGGCGATTCTCTACTTGTTGGTTGGCTGTTGGTAGCTGGATTTTTATCCAAGCACTTTTTGGCAAAGTTTGCATCATTGGATAGTTTGAAAGGTTTGAGTTCTGTTGGACATCCTGTAGATATCGTGACAACAACAAAAATACAACAAAATACCAGAAAGCCAAAATTTGTTCCAGAATTTGCCCTTTCTGTACTTCATTAATTATCCCAGAAGTATCTTCTGTAGATGACCGTGATAAGACAGTAAGAAAAATGCTGATTTTTTCTTTTTACTTTAGATACAATCCTCTTTGGGAAAAGAATAACATCCTTTACAAAGAAAATGGGGATCTTCCGTTTTAGCATTAATGAAAGAATTATGTAATTAATCCAACAACAGTCGAACAGCAGTTTTCATAAGTCATTTAATGAGTGAAAAATGACAAATGTTGTCTGTTTACAGCTTCTCCAATGTGAGAATTTGCTGGTTTGTTGAAAATAAATATCTTTAGGTTTTGGACATGTTTGGTCTTGTTTGGTTGGATGAAGGCAATTTAAAGACATCATATCCAACTCTCATTTGAATTTTTGCTCTTACTTCTTAAAACAGCAATTTCAGCACTGCATGCAGCCCTACTTTGTAGTGCAGTTTTTGGGGGGTTTTTTTAGATTTTTTTTTACCAAATGATACTGTGAAAGATAACGCTTGGATATGTAGTTCTTCTAGTCCTTTGGTTGTCTTTCTGTAACTTCTTATGACTTCTTCACATCTTTCTTTGACTCTTTCCACCAAGGCTGAGGAAGAAAAGTTAGGAAGCTCTAATTATACCAGCTTTTATGATCATGGAGAGGGTGTCCGCTAAATAATATTAAAGAAACGGTTCACTCCAAAATACACATTTTAACTCTTACCTGTTGTAATATTTATCAGTATAGATTGTTTTGGTGTGAGTTTCGAGTGTTGGCGATATCAACTGTCTGCTTTCTCTCTTATATCGGAAGTGAATGGCACTTAGCTTGTGGCGCTCAAAGCGGAAAAAAAATACATTTGAAAAACTCAACAGCAGTGTCTCTTTCCAGAAATCATGACCCGGTTACTCAAGATAATCCACAGACCTTGTTGTGAGCAGTTTCATTGGGTAACTATTGTCTTTCCATTGAACTACACACACCAACCGTATCACTGTGCAAAAGAAAGTGTGCATATTAAAGACTGGAGGGTCGTGCTCACAACAGCACAAGATGTAAACATTGATGGAGTCCTCCTTGACTGAGCTGTAATGTTAGTTATTTCAGAAGATGCCTCCCTCTGTGTGGTGATTCAGTTGTTGGCTGTAGTTTGCTAAAAAGAAAATAGTTCCTACATGAAACTGCTCACAACGTCTGTGGATTATCTTGAGTAACCGGGTCATGATTTCTGGAAAGAGACACTGCTGTTGAGTTTTTCAGATGTATTTTTTTGCCGCTTTAAGCACCACAAACTGAGTGCCATCTATTTCCATTATTCTGGAGAGAAGGCGGGCATCTCCACAGCCGATATGTGCAACACTCGGCAATTCACAACAAAGCAATTTAAACAGATAAACAGCACCAAGAGGAAAGTGGAAAAATATGCATTTTTGATTTTTGGGGTGAACTGTCCCTTTAACATTGAATCCTGAAAGACTTCTTGCGTATTCATCGTTTATAAATGTAATAAACATTTAGAAAACAAAACCAACAATATGTTTGCCCCTGTCAAGCATCAGTTAGTCCATTCTTTTGTATCGAAGACCTAAATCTTTAGAAATGGCTCACGTGTGTGGAGCTCACTTTCTCTGGGCTGCTTCATAGTGCATCTGTAGGGGACTATTTCCAGCTGCATCTTCGGTGCTCTACTGTGTGTTTACAGCAGCAGGACGGTGTGTGTGGGATTGACTGAAAATAAACTGAAGTGCCCATGGTGTTCATGGTAATGAAGGAACATGTCACTCAGTGCAACAATCGCCTCATTTGTGTATTTTTTTGCAGCGCAAAAACAGAGCTCTATGGCACAGAAGAATAAGATATTATATCAGACAATACATGATACATTTGTTGTTGGTTTTTGTTTGTTTATTGACAGAACGACAAAAATAAAATATGACCAGACTTGTCGTTTTAAGTGCAGCTGATTGTAACTGACATTTAATATATTTTATTGACGGACATGTAGTGTCTGAGAAGAGAAAGTCAGCTACAGGTGGAAGGTGGATGTACATCTCGACACGTCTCGGAGTCTGCTCTGGTCCACACTTTATCTTGTGATATTCACAGCCTGCTGCTCTCATGAGGGTGTGTGTTCTTGTGTGTGTGTTTGCCTTATTATCGCAGTCAGGTGGATAGAGGAGGAGGAGGAGGAGGATGAGGAGGGTGGGGGCAATTGTGCAGTTGATGTGGGGAGAATAGAACAACAGGGAGCTTCTTCAGTGACCGTGGCTGTTAATTAATCAAACACGCACATACACACACAGACAGTGATGAAGAGGCTATTGAAACACGCATATACACACATACAGACACACACACACATACACCCGGCCTCGTCTCCTTACAAGAGGCTTGAAGCCATTCTCCTTACCGTCGCCAGCCATGCCGGCTCTGCTCGCTCTATTTGCAGACCTGCCCCTCCCCTCTCTGATGCTATGATCTAACTGCAGCCTCCTCCCCCTTCATAGACACACACTTACAATCTCTCCATGCTCACATGCCTACACACTCACACACAGACACACGCACACACACACAAACACACAGGGGTGCTCATACAACTGCACACTGCGGGGCATGTCTCCTGCTTGGTCTGCGAGTATTTATGTTGTTTTGATCAAGTGGCGTTAACATGGACTCGTGTGTCAGTGTGTGTCATCCATTGTTCATCCTCAAGCAGAGGCTGTTGATGTTGTGGTTTCGACCCACACGCCATCTAGGTT
Organism: Plectropomus leopardus; assembly: GCF_026936395.1. Classification (NCBI taxonomy): domain Eukaryota; kingdom Metazoa; phylum Chordata; class Actinopteri; order Perciformes; family Serranidae; genus Plectropomus; species Plectropomus leopardus. The sequence goes on along the minus strand of NC_142184.1, from coordinate 12,068,628 downwards.
GCACAGAAAGGCAAAGGAAAAGTACTGAAATACACAAAAAAATGTCTTTTTTTTCATCCCCCTTCTCCTTTTACCTCGTAGATCAACAGCTATGTTTTGTTTTTTTGTCCTCTGCGATGAAGGACAAATAAACATGCAGGAGGGACGTCTGTGTAGAAAAGGTGGGAATTAAAAAAAAAAAAGAGGAGAAAGAGGAAAAACAAGAGAGTTGGTGGAGAAGCAGAGGCGAGCTTCAGATTTTTACAGTCAAATTCTCAGAGTGGGTCAAAGTTCCCCCAGCAGCTGGAGACGCGCTCTGATTGGCTGCGGAAAGGTGAAATTAAAACCACGGTAAACTTTTGACCTCGCAGGAACAGGGAGAGGAACGCCCATCACTGTACGAGAGCGAGCTTCTCCCTCCTCCTCCTCCTCACTGCTCTCCCACCACCCCTCCCTCCTTCTTTACCCTCACTTTCTCTCCGTTTCTTTTGCCCCTTCGTTCCCCGTTATTCGCTCTTGTTTTGCTCTCTTTCAGTCCATTCCTTGGTTTTCAAACCCCCCTCTCTAGATCTCCAGCTCTCCTTCGCTGCCTCGCTCCCCCCCGATGAATTTGTGCCTTGCTGCATATAGCCTGATGAGACGGAGGGAGGCAGGGAGGGGAGGCACAGAGCAGGAAAAAGCTGGGGGAAGGGTATGGAGAGGGAGGAGACAGCCAGAGAGAGGGGGGATGGGAGGAGAGACAGAGGGAGAGGAGCAGCAGAAGAAGACGACACAGGGAGAGGAAGGGCAGGAGGAATGCAGCCTTCTTGACTGTGTGCTGCACAAACTGCTCCCCGTTAGAGAGGAAGAAAATCTAAAGAGGAGTGAATGTATAAATAGACATGTAACTGTGGCTCAGAGTAAGATCTGCTGAGCGGCAGGGCGGGGAGAGCCCATTTTTACTGCTAATGGTTTCTCTCATTACACATCAAACGGCTGGGGGGGAGTGTGTTTATGTGTGTGTGTGTGCGCGCGGAGTGGGCCGATATTAAATGATTTCATGAGCCAACTAAAAGAGCAACCCTTCTTGCTTGCTGCTTTGATGCCGCTTGCATGCACGTAGACACACAGGCTTGCAGCTGCATTCAGCCATTAGCAATTTCTTAACTACACAGTGAGGTGGAGGACTGTCTGCTGTAATTGCTGCTGTTGTACACAAGTAGACAATCAGGCGGAGATGTATCAAGCTGGTCCTCAGTATCTGTATCACTTGTTTTAATGGATCTGTATCGGCTAAAGTGATAAAAATCTCATGTATTCTTTACTGAACTCTAATAAGCCCATTTTCTACAATGTAAAATCTAATAAGTTGACTTATTCTTACTTCAAATAATCTTCAAAACAGAAAAAAGGAAAGTAAATCTATCTAATTTATGTTTTATGTGTTGTTGCAGCTTAAAAATGAAAAGTTGAATGACCTTGTTCTTTCTTAAGCCTCATTCTCGATCGGCATTTACATCCTGGTCAAATGACTCTGCAGTAGACACGAGAATTTATCGCCTTCAGCTCCGATCAGCATTGATGGGAATACAACACCTGTGTGAACGCGGTAGTTTCAGCTCCTTAACCGGTAAAATGCAATAATGCGCCATCACTAATTACCCTCCCTCTCCTCCAAAGCAGCGCTAAAACTCCGATCCAAATTAGTCTGCACCAAGGTTGAGTGAGTTCAGTTGGAATACAGACAATCACTCATATTTAGAGGGTTTGCCATTGTTTTAAAAAAACAGCATGCAAATGCTTATTTTGGTGGAAAAGGTGTATAAGTGCAACTTCTGTAAACCAAGTTCATCAGACTTAACTTGATCATGACAAAGAGGATTTTGCCAGTGATGAAGTCGGGAGATTTTGTGAGTTCGGTATTCTTGACATGTTTAAAAAAAATACAAATATTAATGACGAGTTTGCATCAAGCAGAATACAGATATAAAGCACAGTAAACTTGGTTTACTAAAGTTGCTATAACTTCGAAAGATTGATTTAATTAAACTTTTCGTTTTTTAGTTGCAACGACTTCACAAAATTAAGTAAATATACCTGAATTTTAAGTAATAGTTAGATATTGTTGTATTGTCGATGTGTTAATATTAATAATTATGTATATTTACATTTCCTCAGGCTATCAGTTTCCTAGATTTTTTTTTGGTAATATCAGCTTGTCAGATTTTACAGTGTACGAGACAAAGAGCCCACTGACACCAACTAATTTTGGGCTTTTGTCTTGAAGTGGGATAGGTTACAGTCAGTGTTGACACGTGAATGGACACGCCAGTTTCTTTTCCTGCGTAATACAATAAAGTGGCGCCACAGTTAGTCCACAGAGAGTTTGAAAGAGAAACTGAATAAGTAACAGATATCCTTTTAAAAAGAAAGAAAAACAAGTAAAACCTGCTTATATATGTTTACTTTGGTTGAAAATTATATACTGTGTTTTAGGGGTGGGAATGGTGGCCAAAATCCTTTTATTAAGGTATATGTTATTTTATATCAAGATAACAGTATGTAACACAGCATACCAATTGTTCTGTAAATTAGATTAAGAATTATTCAATGTAACTATCATACCTCAGCATTTGATTATTTTCTTTTTTTTTCAGAACTTAAATACAAAAACAACTGCCTTACATGAACACGTGTTAAAAACAAAAGAAACTGTGAAATTAAAATTACTTAAAAATTAAGTCTTTAAGCTCCCTGAGAACAATCATTTTAATTGTTAGAGGTTTCTGTATTTAAAACTTCACTCTCCTCCTCTATGTCTGCTTAAATTCCCAAACTTGTAAGGCAGGTGAGACGGGGGCAGACGAGATCACCTGAGAATCCAGCCCTGATTTGCTACATAGCCTTCCCCGAATAGCTTCAGGCTGTGGGTATGAAGCCTGTCGCTGGCAGCTTATTTCCCTGTTCTCAAAATTCTATAGTCATGCATAGCCAGACCTATCTTCCTCCAGATACTTTATTGTAAGAGCTCTGTTGCTGCATCTGGGGCTTAGCATTGCACAGGATAAATGTGATGGGTTTAAAGAAATACAAACAAACCAGTGTTCTTCTCAGAGAATAAGGCCCACCTCCACTTTACTGTCTTTCGCTGCGAGCAAAGACGCAAATTAAACATTCGATTCCAATGGCAAAGCAAATTCGCATCTTTGCATTGGTTGGAGTTCAACTTTGGTGAACTCATACCAGTGAAGTCGCAGCCTCAACCAACAGCAAAGACGTATGTGTGGAGGAGACGTGTTTTAACCAGATGATATTTGCCATGAAAATTACAAACTGCCCCACATGATAGACGCTGCCTGGTTGGCGGTTAGTCAGGAGACAGGCACGAAATGTAAGATAATTGAAAATGTGCCAATAACACAAGCTAGTGTTATGTGCGCGTCAAATGCGGAACTGCCCACATTCTGCACTAATATCGTCTCAGCAGGCAGTGGTCACTTGTCTGGTCACTTGTCTGCATTTGCTCACGTGTGACCATGCCCTTATTTTACGGTTAGCCAGACCTTTCTCCAGCTCTGGGACAAAGTGAGATCTCGCTATGCAAGAGTAATTCTCAGCAGTTTGGTGCAGAAAGAAGCTGCACTCTTTCTGCACAGTGACGAGTGGACTGAGTGTTCCCAACGACTCCAGCAAAGTGAGACATTGTCTTCTCTTTAGTGTCTCGGGTCATGTCAATCCCAGCACTTGAAATTCTCTCAGTTAAACTTTTATCCAGATCATATTGGTAAGTTAAACTTAAAACCTCATATTTTTCAACCAGTGACTTTCAAGATTTGGATCAAGGTGCTTGTAAAAATAAGGTCGTATTTAGTCGTCTACGGATTTAATTTCTGTCTGATACATTTCAAGTAAATTAAAGTATTGGTTTGCACTCTGTATCAGCAGATTCTAAATGTTAAACGACTCGGATCAGTATCGGGGGTCTTCCTTGAATCCAGTAAGGATGTGGAAGTTATTTTAGTGTCTTCCTCGTCTTGTGCTGCACACATGCACGTGTAAACACAGCCGCAATGCCTGTCATCAACGAGATGGCACATAAGAGGGCCGTCAGTTTTCAGATTTTAATGCGATTGAAATAATCCTTTTTGGTTTGGATTAAGCTCTACGATGAGTGTGCAGCATCTAACGGGGGAAAGGTGTGGAGGAGACGAGAGCCAGAGCCGGTCGTCCGCGCTGAGAGGAAGCAGGAGGAGAAAGAAGGCTGAGATATTTTTTTCTTTCTTTGCTTTCTCCGCCGGTAAAAATCAAAAACAGTGAGTTAAGAGAGGAGGCTGTGGATGTTATTGAGTTAACAAGACAGAGAGGGAGGGAGAACAGTGGGAGCTGAGAGACTGGCTCGATAGAGTGGATGAGGGCTGTGCCGCTGCACACTGGGCACCATATGGTCTCATAACGTATAGAGCACACATCAAACCGCTCCTTCCTCCCCAAAACCTCCACTTCTCTTCTCTCAGTCTTCCTCTCCTTCAACATCTTGCCAACCAATTACGTCACTCAAGAAAGCCCATTAGATAACACACACACACACACACACACACACACACACACACACACACACACACACACACACACACACACTCACTCACCATGTAACTCATTAGGTAAGGAGCACCCCACTGACATGCACCCAGCACCATCCTCAAGATAAGAGGCGCCCCCAACAAACATTTGGGTCCACACAAACACACACACACACACACACACACACACACACACACACAGAGTTAGATAAGGGCCCCATCCCCCTCTAATGGGAAAGAAGATTGATACGGACAGAAAAGAAAAAGATTTCTCAAGATGTCGCTCTGCTCCTGCTTAGCTCCTTCCGCTTTAAATATTTAAAGCAACCATGGTGTGTTTTTCTCCCCCCATTGTGTTATCATGGAATTGTTGATTTTCTGTGATGTTAATGCAAGTTTGGCGAGTGCACAGAAGCAGCAGCGGAGCACAGAGGCGAATGAGGCGATCCCAGAACGTACGGTTGATGTGCGCTGACAGTGATGTGCGTGCAAGTGAATGCAAGTTGATTTCTGATTGGGGAATATTGTGTGTGAGGAGGGACTGCTTTCTGCTGCACGCTGTCGTCTGGTTTCAAGGTGTGTCGGCTGCTCTGTGACCGTGTTTGTTTGTGGGTGGTTATGCATGTTGCCATGCAGTTTCCCTTCCTCTCCGGCATGTGCTTTTGTCTGTGGGAGTGATGGATGTCAGGCAGGCAGCTAATGTGATTTAGATGCTCCACCAGGAGTGTGTGTGTGTGTGTGTGTGTATGTGTGTGTGTTTGTGTGTGCATGCGTGCGTGTCCCATCCACGTGTGTGCAGCTGAATCTGCAGTGTGTGTTTGTGTATCCACCTCCCTCCCTCCTCCCCTCTTCTTCTCTCTTCTTCCACCACCCCCCATCATTTTTTCCCTGTGCTGTGCAGTTTTTGGACTCTGAGCAAATAAATAGAGGGAGGAGGGGGGAGAAAGGGGGGTGTTTATGTGGTGAGTCTGCTCCCTCACTGTCACCGCGGAGAACGAGAGCGTGAGGAAGGAGGCGAGCAGGGAAGTAGAGGTGGAGGAGAAGATGGTGTTCTCTCGCTAAGACCACACTGATGGGTCATTGTGAGCCAATTATGTCCCATTCCCACTGAAGAAAGTCTCGCAGCTTATTCACTCAGACACACTCACTCATCATCACACACGCGCGTCGGCAAAAGAAGTGCTCGTTCTCCTGGCAGCTCGAGCAGTGAGGAGCTTGAGTTTTATCTGCATCCAATTATTTTTTTTGGGGGGGGACACCTTTACACTGACATACTGTTCTTCCAAACTTAGTCCGCCCTCATCATTTAAAAAGAAAAAAAATCTTTTTAAACTCCACCAAATTTCATTTAACCTTTCAATCTTAAACCACAGTCACCAACAAACCCTGCATTTCATGCATTATTGTGAACATGTTTGACCGTTCACATTTGACTTTTGTCACAGGTTTATTCCTGGTTGTCACTACTTGTTTCATACAGTGGTGGAAGAAGTACTCAGATCTTTCACAAAAAAGTAAAAGAGAAATCAACTTAACCTTTTTAAACTTGAGAAAACTAGCTTGATGTCTGTCAAAAACATGGGAAAAAGGTAATGAGCAATGAAAGAAGAAACGACCCAAAATTGTCTTTTTTAACTAATTACAAGAAAATTAGTTTAAAAACAAACAAACAAAAAAACAACAGAATGATCTGGAAAAAGTGCTTTAAAAATTACAATAAATCTGACATTTTAAATATGAAATTGTGATAACAATACATACAGTTTTTCCTTGCTTTTCTCTTTTTTTCCCCAGAAATAATTTTCTAAAAGTACTCATGTCTTTTGAATTTGTGGAACATTTCTTAACAAGTTCCTCATTGCCTTTTTTACCAAAGTTTTGAAAGAAATCAAACCAATTCGCTCAGGTTTCAAAGGTTCAAATACTTGTGAAAGGCATCTGAAAGCAGCATAAGATAGGTGATGTCACTCCAGGTTTCAAAGACTTAAGGGAATACTTCACATGCAAAACCACCATTTGTATATCAGTTACTCACAGTGTTGCATTGAATTTGTGTTTTTTTCTATGACTTCACTCTGTCTCCACTTGGTTTTAACATGCGTCTTAGGAGATCACAAGTGGACAAGACTAAATACATGTGTAAACGACCACCAAGACGTATTGTGATTCAATCAAACCACTTTCGGAGGTGGTCTGGGACACATTTGACCACACGTCTTTTGTATTGTAAACACTAATGCGTTCAGATGCATCCCCCACAAGGACTACAGTATCAGTGCAGGATGTGGTGTTGTTTTGGTGACAGCGAGCTTAACTTCTATAAGTCTCCCATTTTATGTTGAGTTGGATCAAGTTTTACATGACCATCCATTGTTTTGTCCTGTGGAAGGAGTCGTGTTGAAATCTGCAGACAACGAGATCTCCAGCTGTACTGACAAAACCACTCAGGTGACGAGCAAGCATAAGCGGGGCAGGTAGAAAATCTGGACACAAGTGTTGAGCTGGAGCCGCATAATAGCCACAGGTGTGAACAGCGATGTGTCTTGGCTGTCCACTTCTTTTCGGATCACCCAAACACATGTTACCAGGTCTAAACAAGCTCAGAGAATCCTAAAATGGCAAAAATGTGAAAAGCAGTGAAAGTGAGCAGTCAAAAAACACACCTGCATTAACAAGGCGTTATAGCAAGAATCTAACAGCACCATAAATTAACATTTATATATGTAAGAAAGCTGATTTAAATAATTTTAAAAAAGTCTAATTTTATCCGATGAATTACTGTAATCAAGATTTTCCTTCAAGGATTTTCCTTTTCATGGAGATGACACAATAAATTATGGTTACATACATTCAAAGCTTTATTTCAAAATTTCAATAGAAATTTTCAAATGTCCAAAAAGACATTCAGGACAGCCTTTATTCATATATTGAAATGTGAAACAGCTGTTTTTTTGGGTCTCACGGCATGAAAAAAACAATGACTTTTAGAGTCCCAACATTTGTCTTCTGTCTCAGTCATACAGGAAGTATTTAATTGTAGCAGAGATGCCTATCTCTTCATCAGCAGCCTCGCAGGCCATAATGCAGTGCAGCAAAAAAACCAACCACTAATGTTGTTTACACTTTGTAAAAGCTGACATGCTCATGCAAACAAAGGCAATCACTTACTACTCTGCAAATGTGAACGATAAATTAAATAAGATATTTTTATTGATATTTGCACCTTTCATGAATAAAAAGCAGTTGAAAGTGCTCACATAAATATGTAAAAACATTCAAAAACAAATAAATGCAAATAATGTATTTTGTTAAGTAGCAATTAAAAAAAGGTTTTCTTCAGACATGTTTTTTAAGATGTATACAAATAATAAAATCTAATAAAAGTGTGTCTAGGGCTTCTGCCTTATTGGGAAAATTAGAAATCTTTGAAAAAGACCTCTGACTTCAGCAGATGAATTTGAACACAAACTCTACGGAAATCATTTTGCACAGTCAAACATCAAAGTCAATCAAAATCTATACATTTTTGATAGGATAGCTGCCACCAGACCCTTGAGGTGCAGATATATTCTCTGCCTTTAACCCTGTTGACATCCCGAGGAAGGGCGGTGTTTCTAACAGTAATTGGCGAATGGGCGGTGCTGCTATCTAGCTTCCACCTGACCCAGATTAAAGAGTGGCGGTTGTCAGCGTAAAAATACAGTGAAAATTGTGTTTTAATAATTATATAGACTCTATACCACCTAATTACAGTTTTATATCTTTATGTGTCCCAGAAATGAGAAAATACAACCATATCTGTTTTACTCAAACTTTCCTTCCTCTGTTTCAAATTAAAAGTCCTCTGCAGTTAGTTCAAGTTGTTATCAGTGTGGATCATTGTGTTTGGCTTTTTGTTGCCATGGTAGCAGAATGACCATGAGAGGCGGGGTTAAAGATGGAGGGGCGTGTCCTTGATTGATCTGTTGACACTAATTAGGCATGAACAATCCACAAAACAACCCAGCTCCTCAGCCTCTTTGTGCTTTTCCCTCGTTTTCATTTCTCCAGCGGTAACTAAAAGCAGGTGACAACTGTTTTCCTGCCGTCTCATTGCATTTCTTTCTCGACCCCATGAGGCCTGTAACTAGGTAATTTACTCTTTGTGATGACAAGAATGTTTTAAGTATTTACCAAAGCTCCAGTCATTCATCGCTCTCAGATATGACAGCCTTGCCTCTCGGTTCATTGTTAATTAACTCACAGAAATGTTCCCCTATGTTATGATAATGTACAGCTCCTGCATAATTGATGGCTTCCAATGAGGCGTTTTATTTAACCCAGTTCTTCGCTTGACTATGCAGCGTGTTTAGACTGTGAGTTTGATACGTGTTGCACTTCTCTGTACGCGTCCTGACCCTGAGATTTCTACACACCTTGACTCACAAAATGCGTCCACGTGTTGCTGTTTTCTTCCTGGTTCAGCTGCAGGAGACAAATGAGGACATGTGTGGATTACTGTCCTTATCTTATCAAGGCCGTTTGTTTGCTCTGCAACACTACTGTCATCACTTAACACACAAGGAAGCGTTCGCTCCCTCAGATGCACGTGGACAGGTTCAGATGAAGTCTCAGGAGCTCTTGTTGACAACATGCAGTCTTTATGCTTGTCAGAGTTTGACTGCAATGTGAGATTACAGTTCAGTGAAGCTTTTTAATGACCTCTGTCAGCCCTCATTTACTGTGGAGAAAAACTTGACTGTCGAAACGCTAATTTACCGTACACACAAACACAGTGTCACAGTAAACACTGTTAAATTCTTGTTTTGCAAGTTTTGACAAAGAAAAATAAGCAAAGTCTTTCTACGTATATAATGTTGCTGACTGGTGACGAATTAAAGGGAAAATGTGACTTAACAAACGGAAAGGTGTAACATACAGATGCTTCCGTACAGGGTTTACCAGGGTCATTGAATGGTTCCAACACTGAAGCTTTTCTGGTGGCTTCTGGATGGTTTTTACAGGGTTCCTACAGTCATGGAAAAACTTGAAAAGTCCTTCAATTTCAAATCACATTTTCCAGGACTGGAAAAATCAATGAATGCTTGTAATTCATTAAAAGTTCAGAAAAGTCATGGAATTTTGTTGTGATAAAAATAACTGTTACAGTTATTTTTTGGACCCAGTGGTTCAGTGATATGATAAAATTATGGCTATTGGATTAGATTGCATTTTGTAAAAAGGTATCTGAAATCTGATTAGACCATGTAATCCATTCCTGGTTTTGATCTCGATCTGTTGTGTTGATACTTAGGACTTTTTAGTAGTATTTGGTTACCTTTAATCCAAAAATGAGGATTATCCTGATCCCCGGAGAAGAATGGACTCAGGAACAAAATGCAATAAAACTTTTTAAATTGGTCAAATAAACATGCATCCTTTAATATTTTGCACTGTATTTGTCCAACTCTTACAATGATGAAGTTGGTTAAATAGACATAAGGCTGCTGATTAAGTTAAAACAGTAAAGTTAAAAAAAAAAAAGGGAATACTGGGAGAAAATGTGATGGTAAAGTGCATGTGATGGTAAACAAATAAAAAAGAAAAGTCCTGGAAATATTTTGAAATTTTGGTCATGAAAATAGTTGGGAACCCTGTTTTTAAGTTGATTTTTCCTTTAATTTGTCACTAATCAGTGTATTTTTTTCCTCGATACAACACAGTAATGGACAAAATGAAGCTGACAATGTGAAGCGAAGGTGGTGTTCCCTCCTGCAAGTCCTTTATTTCTATTTCAGGACAACTCAGAAAGAATTATACTACTAACGCTGTGATCACAAATCAAAAGAAATAAAGAGAGACTGTTTTTCAATTTTCATATTCTATTTTAAAAGTTTTGAGTCAATTTTGCTATTATTTGGGTCACTTCTCACCAGTGTGGGAACTGGGAATGAAATAATGTTGCCTCTGTTACCTGCAGTTATTTCCCCAATATGTGATCTTAACAGAAACCTGCTGAATGATAGTAAACTGATATTTTCCATTTAGTCAGCATTGAAACTCAATAACAAAGATATTAATAACAAAATACTTTTAAGTAAACTTTAGAATTTTTTCCGTTATGCATCACATCAGACAAAACTTGTTATGTATTAAGCAACAACTGCAGTGACTTATTTTGCATAGACTCTTTAATTTGAACTAAAGGATGTTATAAAACAATAACACAGTATACTATGCTGCAGCAACAGCTCAGCCCAGTTGCCAAAAGAAAATGTTGGCACTTTATGCCTCCGCAAACTGCTGATACGTCACATTTGCATGTTTTATATTGATGTTTCTAAAGTGACGTATTCTGATTGCACGTATATAAGCTGACTTTGTCATCACGAGTTGGAAGGATGGTGTGACAGCTGCCAAGCTGCAGACCACTTTTTGAGACCAACAAATAACAAAACCAATTGTGTTTAAGCAAGAAATCGCTGTGTTTCTAGCGAGTGGTTTTTGTGCCTAAGGTAAAACACATGATAACTCCAGTTTTTCAAATGTAAAGAAATGTAAAGTTTTGATGTAATTAGTGTTAATTTACTGTTGTTTGCAGAAAAGTGCAATGCCAGCATTTATTCTGGCGATTGGATTGTATAGATATGGGCACATCTTTCATACTGTTGCCAGGTGTTGATGGTGCTGGAAAAAAAGTATCATGGACACATTTATGTGAAAGTATGTACCAAAAAGTATTGCACAGTATTTTCACCTGATGATGGCACTTCATGGAAAGTTAAAGGATCACCAAAGTGATAAATATTACACCTGAAGGGGACATGAACATGTGAACAAAATTTAATAGCAATCCATCCAATAGTTGTTATACATTTCAACCAAAAAAATTTCAAGTTGTTCAAATATTTAGTCTGGACCAAAGTAATGGAACGATAGTCTGACAAATACAAGTCTTCTGCTTTGAAAAAATGTAATTAATAAGCTGCCACAGTGTGCATGTCTAAATTGTAACTTGGCTCTATATACTTATCTATGCTGTCTGTATATTTGCCACATACAGGACCAAATAACGGATAAATGAGCTTTTCAGGCTCACACGACCACAGATAACCACAGTCAGGCTGCACGAGTTTCAATAGTAGACTAAGTTCATCAGGAGGAATAAGAATATAAACAGAAATAAAGCGCTGTTGAAGAGCAGCGGTGCGTGTGTGCAGTGATCCCCTCATTTTTTGATCTTCAAACGTGGTCTTACAGTATTTGATACTCCGTGAATTCTAAGAGAAGAAAATTGCCTGTTTTATTACATTGAGTGTCAGCCCGTACTCAAAACAGATGTTGCACAGTAAAGTCATTTTAAAGTGGCCTTGAGCTATTATTACAAAAAACCCTAATACAATAATTTTTTCTTTATTTCTTTTTACGGTTCGTCCTCTCCGGGAGTTTAGTTAGCTGCTCATGTGACTGCAGATTCATTGTTGTGTACTTTTTACACTGAAGCGTGATGCGTTTGTGCTGCGAGTTTCCTCTACCTTCTTGGAAAGGATGACTCATGCAAACGCCTGTTTCCTTTTTTGAATATGTAGATGCATGTTTGATGGCAGCCTACAGCAGACACACCCTGGGCGGCTGGATGAGTTTTAGTTTTTAGACCTGCCTGGCCTATTTCTGCCCTGAGCCAGACGCTTTCCCACTGCTTTTCTTCATCCTCCTCCCCCTCTTATCCCTCTGCTCTGAAGTGTGAAGTTTGAAGCAGCAGGCTGTGTGCTATGATAGCAGTAATTGGTCTAAAGATGGAAAGTTCACGCTCACTTTGTCACTGAACTAAGAAGCAATTTGTTTTCAATGAGTGTTTTTTTAAAAGGGAGGCTAGTTAAGAACAATGTAACATCAGAGCGCTATTTAACAGCAAAGAAAAGGGGGTCGGGATGATGGAGACAGTGGAGAGACTGGCACTTTTTGTCTGAGCTGAAAAGCAGCGCTCTGTCTTGTTCGTTTTAGACCGAGCGGGGTAGCTGAGAATGGCTCCCCTCTTCGGTACCCCCACGTCTGAGGAGGCGAGCTTTGGACGTGGAGTTTTTTATTAGCCTCTGTGGTCTGATTTGTTTAAGGGGAGGCGAGGTGCCAAGATGTGGCTTGGCTCCTATTTTGCTCCAGTGTGAGTGCTGTATTTGTTGGAGGGGTCTGAGCGAGAGCAAAACTAAAGCGGAGTTACCCGGAGTACACACACTGACACACAATGTACTTTTATGCGTTGCTCACTGTGCCGTTGTGTATGCTGGCCGGTGCTCACAATTTCCCTTATTCACATTCATTACAGAAGACGGACACATGGAGAGAAAAATCCTGTTATAAAAAAACAGAACCAGCAAGAAGAAGAAAGAAAAGATTAAAGCTCACAAAGAAACAACTAGTGGATGTTCCTGAATATTATTTTCCGATTCTTCTGTCACCTGAAGACGTTTCTTAAAGGTGGAGAATCTTTTGTCTCAACATGAAATGCTTTTTTTTAAAAGGTGTTTAAAGTGTTGCATTTGTTTTTGCATCGGCTACATTTTCAAACTCATAGATTTATATTTCCAAATTGACACAAAGTCCATGCATTTGTCATTTTAATGCATTTTTAATGCAGGGCTGTTTTTTGGGGTCTGAATGTTCACCTATCCTCATTCTAACAGGATGATGTTGTGTCGCCGCAGGTATCAAGTTGTCGTATCAGTTTGTCAAATACCTGAGTGGATCCTGACAAACGTCACAAACTGATTGATTAATCTCATACGGATGAAAATTCAAATGAACTTTGTCTCCAAAAGAAATAATGCTGTCGCTCTCTCACCCAGTTTTTGCACGTGGCTCTCAGTTTTCTTCCGGGTTCAGCTGAAGGTGACAGATGAGGACGTGTGTGTGCGATTTTACCATCTTTATCTTATCAGGGTTGTTTCTCGGCTGTGTGCACCTTCACACTCATCACTAACACACAAACTTAGAAAGCGTCCTTTCTTTTTTCTGGTTCGGGTGCATTCAGATTAAGTGACAGAAACAACAAGGCAATAGCTTTTTCTTTAACTCTAGTTTATTCAGTTCATGGACCCAGTAGTTTGTGTATTTTTGAGCAAATATTTCCTTAAGTCCCTCTCACTCAATGTGAAAAGCAGTTTTTCCTGTTTTGGACATGCATCAAATGTCATGAAGATTCAACACTTAATAACTTGGAACAGTTTTCAGTTGATTACATTTAAATAAAATTAAGATGACCAATTATCTGCTTTTTTATTTAAAATTTTTAAGATTATTATTTTTGGGCTTTTATGCCTTGAAAGGAAAGTGCAGCAAAGGGCCGAGGCCAGAATCGAACCTGCGGCCGCTGCAGCGAGGACGCAGCCTCTATATATGGGGCGCCGCTCTATCCACCCAGCCACCGGGCGCCCCCCAAATATCAGCTTTAATAGAGATCTAACAAAACACAATTTTAAGAGAGTATTATAAAGCAACTTAGAGACACAGCAGAGGTGGACCTCTTTGTCAGCTTGAGTCACATGACTCGAGTCAAAAATTTCAGACTTGACTTTGACTAACATTGGTAAAAGACTCAACTTGAGGACTTCAGACAGATGACAGAAGTGCTTTGAGTGGTCAATAAGACTAGAAAGCGCTATACAAGTACAGTCCATTTACAATTTACTTTAAAAGACTTGACTTCTTTTAATTAAATAATGTCATTTTTCCATATATTGAAAAGGTATGGCTTTTCCAAAGTGCGTTCTCAAGTTGTTTTATTTGTAGTAGATCTTTATGATAATTCACAGAAAGAAGAAAGCAGGCATACCTTACTGCACCATACAAATTTTCATCAAAACTAGCCATTTTCAGTGTGTAGGTTGTAAGCTTGGAGGATATTGTTGTTGTTTCCTGTACTGAAGGCGATTTGGAAATGGTAGCACTCAGATAGCAGAATGAAGGGAGAATGCAATCAGCAGCATAATGACAGGCTTAAATCCACAGTCTACATCCGGTGAGCAGGCGACTACACAACCAACATTGAAAAGTGAAGGAATTTGTCTTTTTAGCTAAGTTATTGTCTTACTGGCTGATGGTCAGAATTTCATATGACTTGACTTGTCATGCATGACTTATAGCAGGAACTCCACTTGCTTGAATCTCACTGAAGTAACTTGGGACTTACCTTAGATTTGGGCGTTACTTACTCCCACCTTTGAGGCCCAGTAAACATTGATTCATCAGCAGTGAGTTCTGCATTATGGTAACATGGAAAGAGGAAGAAATCTCTCAGAAGTCACAACAACAAACTGACCACAGAGTTAAATCAGCTTTGAAACGGCTTTGAGATGCAGAATTGTCACTGCGATGAGATCTCTGATATCAGCTCCTCTCCACTGTTGATGATATACTGAGCGGATCGAGTTCATGAAGTTAATGGCTTCTGTACGAGCATACACAGTAAAATGTGAACTCTGGCTGCATCTTTATTGCATCCTTTAAAGTGTGCTGCTTTAACAAGAGGAG
This sequence comes from Plectropomus leopardus, assembly GCF_026936395.1. Taxonomy (NCBI): domain Eukaryota; kingdom Metazoa; phylum Chordata; class Actinopteri; order Perciformes; family Serranidae; genus Plectropomus; species Plectropomus leopardus. The sequence goes on along the minus strand of NC_142184.1, from coordinate 12,053,584 downwards.
GACGCTGCGGTGTAAGATATTTATTGTGTTGCTCAAGTGCATCGAGCACACACACAAACACACACAATAAAAGGTTGTTTCGCTCTCTGGTGTCGAGTAATTGAAGAGCACAACAAACGTGTGTTGAGAGTTAGAGAGCGGACTGTGAAAAGGCCTTTGCCACGACTGCGTGCTTCACATTTCTCCGTAGACTCAACCTCTGCATCTTGAGCTCATTCACACTGCTTTTATATTCAAGGCTTTACGGCGGTATGAGCAACGCCACATGCCGTTAACTACCGTTTTTATTCACTCCGGTTTTCATGTCTGTGTCAAAGTGAGCACAAAGAGCGTTAATGATCACACTGAAGGCTCTCTTGTTCCAACTCGTGCATGGAGAGGAGAAATACTTTTTTTGTTCAACTTTTGCACCAAAAAAATGGAGTCCGTTACTCTTTGTCACAGCGGAGCTATAAATTCTTCCTTCTTAAGCAGCCGTTCTCCGGCTCTATTTTTCTCCCCTTTCAATTAATAGGAAACACATCGGTTGAAGGAGGGTCTTTGTTGGTGTGTGAGAGTCCATACATCACCTAAACTAGAGCACCCACCCCTCCTCCTCCTTCCTCTTCACACACACACACACACACACACACACACACACACACATACACACACACCGACAGCTCCCATCTGCTCCCAATCATGGGTGCAGCCAGCGGTCAGGTCGCTGACGGTGAATGGCGCCCTAACACACACACACACACACACGCACACACACACACACACACACAGACACACAGACACACACACGTAAACATACACAACATTGGCACGCTGGGCATGAGGTCAGCCACACAAACACACACACATGCTCATGTAGGCGTGTCCAGATATTTGCTTGTAAGCGTGCGCTCTCACATGACGCTGTCACACATCCTGGTGACAAAATGAAACTATATTTTCTCTCTAACACACACACATTCTTGTAATTGTATATTTGTGAGGACCCTCATTGACATAATGCATTCCCCAGCCTAGTGATACTCAACTTATGGCCCATGGACCAAATCTGGCCCCAGATAGCCCATTTCTCCAAACTGGGGTTGCTTAACTATCCCTTCAACCAGCCCTTGCTCTTAACTGAGCCTAAACCTAATTGTAACCTAAACTTTAAAACCAAGTCTTTACCCTCAAACAGGCCTTTAAATCAAAATTAAAGAAACATGTTTTTTTTGCTTTTAGTTCAGCCTGAGGCTCACCCTTTAACATCCTCTTACCTTTTTAAATTTTAATTTTCTTACTCTGAATTCTGCATGCTTTTATTAGCCTTCTTCACCTTTCTTATGCATTAACTATTTTTTTTCGGTTTGTTTTATTGTATTGCAGTCTGTGTTGCTGTCTTTTATGCACCTTTTACTTCTTTCATTGTGTAAACCTGTATTGAGGCAGATTTTAACCGACTGGAAAGCACTTTGGATCTACTCCTGTTGTTTTTAGATGTGCTATATAAATAGAAGTGACTTGACTTTAAGGAAGTAAGGACCGACCTAAATGTCCTCACTTTCCCAAAATGTCCTCACTCTGCTGGTAAAAGACATGTTTTGGTCCTCATAATGTAGCCAATGCAAGCATTTACACACACATACACACGTTGAGGCACAGTGACAGATGAACATGAGACATCCTGGCGGCGTGCTTCACTGATGACAGGGTGTCATGGAAACGCCCAACGTTCTCCATGGTTACGCACTCTTTACCCCAACGGGATACACTCTTATGATTGTTCAGACAGAACACTTGAGCTACTACAACAACTCGGTGTGGTCAACACACACACACACACACACACACACACACACACACACACACACACACACACACATTGTTTCTTATCAGGATCTAAATGGACACAAATTAGCCTATTATGTGCTTTTGGGATTAGAGCGGTGATTTAGCCTAATAGTCTGTTTTCGTAATCTTGCTCAGAGTCCACAAAGCATGAGAGATATTTGCCAATAAAGGCTTTAAATCCAGTTGCGTGGATCGGGAGTGCACATTTAGTGGAAAGGCACTTACTTTTACCTTTTATAGTTTGAGCTGAATTGCATGTCGTCAGTTTCAGGTTTTGACGGTTTGGCTTCCTGTAAAACTTGTGTCTCAACATCCCTTTTTGTGTGTGTGTGTGTGTGTGGTCTGGCTGTGGGAGCAGTTTGTGTTAAAGCAAATGCACAGGAGCCACGGTGTGTTTTCTGCGTATGAGTGCATCCGTAATGAAGACAAAAGCACATAGCAAAAAGCTTGTTGATTTTCAACCAGCTTTGTATCAAAACGATGCGGGTAGTATGTGTAGATGAACTATGGTAAACTTCTCTCCATCAAACCAGTGCTGAGACATCCCTCCTCCCCCCATGGTGAAACTCTGTTGGATGACACAAATTGAGCTAAAACACATCATACCTAGAGTACAATATGTAGATGTGAAAGTACACTTAAAAAGTGGCGATATGTGATGACTTGGGATGAGAACATGTTGGTTTTAGCTTATTGTTTTTATTGTTATATGAGATCATTTTTTGCCTGCCTCCATTGTGTCACATGTTAAAGTTTGCATCGTGTTACCCACCAGCTGGAGCATTTATCGGTCTGGTGCAGCGCAGTGCAATCTGGTAGTTGTGGTTTTCTACCTTTTATGCAAAAGCGTTGTTTTTTGGTTTTCTCTAGTCATGTAGTAGGGGTGTGCCATATCATATCATTTGTGGTAATTCTGGTATATAGATGCAATATATGGTTTTAGTATGATTAACAAATATTTCTGTCATGATAATGCTAATATTTTGACTTGTTGATGTAATTATGTCATACTGTTATTCGCATGGCAACAACAAGCATGGCTGAAGGCAAAATCTCCACACTGAAGATTTAAAAGCAAACTTTATGCTGACATTTAAAACTATAGTACTTTTTTGTTGCAATTTTATGTTCTTGAAATAAATGATGTATTTTTCAGTATTTTGTCAAATCAGCCAGACTATCATTATCACAAATAAACCCTGAAATATTGTGACTATAATTTTAGAGGCATATCGCCCACCCCTGTCACTTAGGACAAATTTCAAAAGTATTTCTGTCTTTCTGCTGCATAAACAGCCCAGTTTTATGAAAAGGCCATCTTTCCAGCAGTGAAATATTTCTTTAATGCAAATGCACAGGAGCCACAGTGTGTTTTCTCCGTACGCGTTCACCCGTAATGAAGACAAAAGCACATAGTGAAAGGCACGGCTGCCTCACAGTTCCTCCTGCTCATTAAGCTGTTAATGCAGCTCTTCCTGTGCATGTGTCGTCAGGCCGCTGATTAATAATGCTGCTTTGTTATTCATTAATTTCACCACGATGAACATGCACTGTTGAGCATAAACTTTTTTCTTTTCTTCTCCAGACTCCATTGACCAGCCCACATAGGACCACACCCCCCAGAGAGAGGGGAGGGGGGATCTGATCGTCCATCATCTCGGGCGCCGTCACAAGGTGGGCTAACATCCCATATGGTTGGCATGGTAACGGCCTGCTGGGTTTAGGTTGAGCGGTTTGCCAGAGACAGTTTCTTGTTGTTGCCACATTCTTGCAACATCCTCCTGACCTGAACACTGAAACACGGAGAGCAGTGCGTGTTCTCTGGAGCAAAATGTTTTATGGAGGTGTTTTGTGTTTGAGGTTTGGATGTTTTTTGGAAGGTGGAAGAGTTTTTGGGAAAGATTGGTGGTGGTGATGGTGGAAACAAAGAGGGTTGAGCGGCTGATTTTCAGGCAGATGAGAAAATGAAGAGTGGGAAGGCAGCAGGGAGACAGGAGGAGAAATCAAATTATTCTTTGTGCTCTACCTGCCACAGAGGCTGAAAGAGAGCATTAATCTTTTACCTCCGTCTGCAGTTGACAACAACACACACACATACACACAAACATATATATAAATGTGCCCAGACTTAACCAAACCACACTTTCTCTTTCGTTCACGTGCAGTCTCACACACGCTTTTGCAGACCGTTGCACAGACAGCAGGGGTGATTGTGTGCAGAGTGAGGTCGGTGAGAGAGAGGAGGAGGCAGAGGAGATACTGGGTATGAACAGGAGGAAAAATAGAGACGATGAAGATGAGGAGGAGGCAGGTGGCTCCTGGATTCTTCCACAAAGATTTGAAGCAAGAAAGTAAAAAGTCTGTGTTTGACAGAGATGATGTTGGTGGCTGGCAGTTGGTGCACTTCTAAAATTTGCAAGTGCATGAAATCTAAGGCTGCAGAGTTTTAGGAAAATATGCGCTAACATTGTTGAATGGCCTAATAATGATATTTTTGTGATGAATAATCGGTTGAATTAAAAAACAATTTAGATTGCGATATTGCACTTAAAAATAAAAAGCCATTGTGCTTCCCAAATTTATCTTAGTAAAAATCTAAGGTACAAGCCGGTGTGCATGAAACATAAGGACAGTGTGAGCATTTTGGTGAGAAATATTCAGTCACAGAACTGAACTATGAAAGTGAGCTCGGAAACCGCAGATCTCCACCACAACTTACTGTAGCCACTCTGAGCGATATATGCAGCGTTGCTGCGCCCGATAGAATCATCCTTACTGGTTGGTCAGGTAGTCAAGATGGCAGTGAGGATAACAAAAACACTATTTTATTTCATCTTCTCGAACTAAGGATGACTTAATGATTTATAACATGTCGAGTATGGAATTAAACTGCAGATACTGTGGTTCAAAATGAGATGTAACTTCTATGGATGTCAGTTTCTCTGACTGATGATTCAAATCTCCAACTTTTAAGGGGCAGCTCTCGTAACAAGCCATTAAAAATATGTTATCTCTACTCTAGGCTCTCGGTTTCGCAATTTTGTGACATTTTGTAGACCAAACAGTTAATGGAATAATGCAGCGCCACCATCCATCATGCCCGATAAAGATGAAATAGTTCAAACTGATTCAGTTTCAATTAAATTAAATTTTATTTATAAAGCCCATTATCACAAATCACAATTTGTCTCTGATGACCATAATATAAACAAATAATACTAACTAAATAATACTACTTATGTAGATGATCATCCGTTATATTATATTATTTATGTGCTTCTTTCTTATGTTGTTATTATTTTCTTTGACATTGCAGTTGCTTCTCCAGTGAAGTGCATAGTCATTCAGAGACAGTAAAGCTCTTCTGAATCTTGAGGACCAATGACAAAATCATTAAAAGAAAATGTTGAAATGGGAATTTACAGAAGGGAAAAATATTCCCGAAATCTATCCTACTGGGTCAGACCAACTTAAATCAGCAGAATCAGATCAGACGTCGAGCTGGGAGCCACTTTCTTCTACATCCTTCTTCATAAGCGGTGAGGACTGTCGTGACTCGAATCCTCCAGGCAGAGCAGCTCTTGTAACGTCACTGTTGTGAGTTTACATGGCCAGATGAGGGTCGCGTGCCTCTGTTTTGTCAACAGAGATTATAAAACAGCGGCTGGCAGGCAGGTAGGTGGAGAGGGGAGGCGACAGCGGGGCTTTTTGCATCATCCGGCCTGAGAAACACCCGCCTGCCCTGCTCACTCTGTCACCTCCCCTCCCCCTTCCTCCCTCCCTCTGCCTTCCTATCTGCTAAAAATGAAAGAATGGAGACGCTTGTCAAACAAACACACAGGAAGTTTGAGCGCCACAGTTCTGCCACCTCAGCGTTTGAGAGATGGTGAATGAACAGCCAACCACTGTTTTACACAAACAACTCCCAATTTTTAACTTTTTATTATATTTACAAACTTTCTGTGTAACCTTGAAGCGTTACACAGTGTCTCTCGTGCACAACAAGCCGTAAGAGTTTCGGTTCGACCCTGAATGAAGCTTGACTGGATTCACTCTGGGGACCTAAGATGATGCTCAGACAGAAATAAACCCGCCTGTGTACAGACTAAGTACATCACAGATTAAAGATAAATCTAGATTGTGTCTGTTCTTGCCAGTTTTCCCGTGCACTCGTCGTCTGCTCTCAGTAACTCTTTCTGACACGTTCTTGTTTGTTGCATTGCTTTTTTTTCCTGCCGTGACTCACTCTGTCGTGGGAAGTCTGTCGTCTCTCCACTTTGTCTTCCAAAGCCTCTTTTTTTTTTTTTTTTTGCTTTCAGATTGTAGATACTGCTCATCTATTTCCACTCTGCTCCCCTGGAGTCCATGAGTTTATCAGCGTTATTGAAGCTCTGCTCTTCTTATTGCATCTTACTTTTATTGTGTACACTGAAGTATACAAAAAACACACACACAGAGGGATACTGCACCATTGTGCAAAGTCATAGTTGTAAAGGATGTCTGGAATATATAGTTATGTTGGGTAAACTCACAGCTCTCTGCAAAAATGTTCTCCCTCCTCCCAAAACACTGAAAACAGAACTAATTCCGTTCTCAAATTGTAGAGAACAAATGTTATCTGATTGATATCCGTGAAATGAAAAGTTAATATTGAATGTTTAATCCACAAACTCTACAAACTTTTTCAGAGTTATTGTTAGAAACAATAAAATCTCTTTGCAAACTTAATTTTCTTCTGAACTGAAATACAAAACAGAAATCTTAGAAGCTGAAATGTCACATCCATCTCAGTTATACAAAACAAACAACGTAACTTTATACATAACATGCCAGCTCCATGAAGAAAATGATTAAATCCAGTTAAATGACTTACATGCAACATAGAAATAAATATTAAACTTTTTGACTTTTATCCATTAGCCCTGTGATGTCTGAAGTAAGGAATATTTATGTGAAGAGACCAGTGTCTGAATGATAAAAAGCTGCAATTTTAAAGGGTGTGTGTGTGCGATTTTAGGAGATGTATTGAAAAACATGGAAAATAATATTATAAGTATGTTTTTTTACTGTATACTTGAAGGTAAGAATCATTGTGCTTTTTTGGTGCCGTTTAGGTTACATAGGGAGTAGTTCCTCTTTCACAGATTCCACCATATTGTTTCTACAGTAGCCCAGAATGGACAAACCAAACACTGAATCTAGACGGGGCCATTTGCTTTTTTGCGTTGGCAACAGTAGTAAGCAGCCTTTCCATGACGAGCAGCATTTACCAGTTCAGATGACCTGGTCTGTTTGTTTTGCAGATAATTCAGCTCCCACTGAAACCACCTAACAGTGACCACTGAAGGATTTCTAACTGGGAGAAGTTTCAGCTGATTGCAATCTGCAATCCTCACGGCAAGATGCCACTAAATCCCCATAAATCCCCCTAAATCTTACACAGTGGCCAATCAACAGATGCATTTGTCAACTTTTATAAAAAAACGACTTTTTTCATATATGCTGAAACTGTCAATACATCCACACTGAAGTACGTGAGACAGATAATCTGTAAAAAAAACAAACAAACAAAAAAAAAAACCCCTAAATAAAAAAAATCATGCTTCTCCTCATGGGTCTCCTAATGGCATTTGCTAGAAACCACCGCAACTCATGGAAAGCAACCAATCTGAGCCGATGCAGCTGTCGGTCATGTCAGTCACTGGTCGTGAACTGCGGTCAAACTGTCAAGCTAGGCAGCCAAATATGAATCAGGATTTTGTTACTGCATTGCCCATTTCTTCATTCATATGTTACTGCGCTGTTTAACTGTAAAATGAGAAAGTTTGCTCCAGGTAATGGAGCTAATCAGTACACTAAAATATGTTCTTGAAAACATTTAAGGCGAGCAAGAGGCTATGTAGTAACCTAGTTTGACAGCAGTTTAAGAGAAGTGACGGTCAAGATTGAGAGCTGCGTTAAAGGCTTCTCATTTCTAATTCGGTATTCTTGGTTTACGTGTGATAATGCTATTGTACGCTTTACAAAAGGAATCAGAGTAACACGATTTTTTTCCACTGATTTCTGTCTCTTTTAGTACCGTACTGAATATTGTGACAGTTTAAGCAACGGTGACAAAAAGTTATTTACCGATTGGCCATATACAAAAGTTACCAACTGTAGCTGTAACAGAAAGATGAGTCCAGCAATGTTATGTGTTCCATGTCTAAAAGGGGCTTTAAATAAACATTTATATTTCCTGTTTGAAAAAGGAAACTTTGGCCTGATTGTGAGGGGAGCAGGAAGGTCAGGGAGTCAACAAGAAATCCTCTGGGAACGGTGAATATCTACAGTAAAAGTCACAGAAACCTGCCTTCACATGTTCGAGTTACCTTGTCATGGAAACAAAGTGTTGATTAAGGGGATATTTGTTTGTCCTGAAGCTTGTGAACTTTACTAGGATTGGATTGCATGCTTTCTAGTTTACGAGGGGAGCTGTTTCCTCTGCTTTTGCCATAAACTCCGTGGTGCCCCGTGAGCAGCGCTCCCACTGGGCGTCAGGCTCCGGGGTCACTGGCAGGCCGCTGTCCTATAGCGGCCGCAGGAGTTTAGCTTCACCCCAGGTGATGCCATGGCACCGTTGACCTGCGTGATCCTCCTTTCACGCCCATCTAATGACCCGGAAAATATGTGGGTCAGCTGTCAGCATGAGGGCGTTGACCCCTTGAAATCACTGGGTCAAGATCAGGGTTGAGACCCGGGTCAAACTGAGTGTGAAAGTTCCAGAGCTGTTTACCTGCATGGGTGCACTCACCTGTACATGTCATCAGGAGGACAGAGGACGCCACCATGACGGCTCAGCCGCTGGGAGCTCAAGTCTTTGTCCAGTTTTTTTATTTGTTTCTCCGACCGAACCACAAGCAGCTGCTTAGTAAGCATGCTGATTACCAGTTTCCTACTATTACGTCTGGCCCAATTATTGCCTTCCAGTTACCTTCGACTTTATGATTTAGTCTATAGGCTTAACCCTTTAAAACCTGGTACAACATCAGTTTCCTTGTGCTGCGTTCACATGCATTTAAACCTCTGAAAACTGAGGAAATTGGTTTGATTTCTTTTGAAAACATGGATAAAAAGGCAATGAGCAAGTTGGCAAGAACTGTCCCAAAAAACTGCAAGAAATTAGAGGAAAGAAAATTCACTGAAAATTTGTTTTTCTTGTCTTTTTTCATGTAATTTTCTTGTTACGCCGAAGTTCTTTGTCAAGCCAATTTGCTCAGGTTTTATAGGGTTAAATGAACATGCAGTTGGTCAGGAGCATTGTGTCTGTTTCTGTCGATGTCATGAATGATGGCCCCTTTTACAAAACAATTCCCACTCACCGTTTCCATCTCAATTCTCTTATATGCTCTTCATGCTAGGTGTGTATCGAACTGAGCGGGGTACATTTAGAAGTTCATGTTGTGATGCAATCTGAGAAAATAAATAAATAAATAATTGGTCAATTCCTTGTATTAATTTATGTATACATACAGTGGTTTATTATTCATTATTTTCATTCATCTTTTGCTTCCTTTGTCGACATAATTGTTTTTTTCTACTGTTTTAAAGATTTTATACATCTTCTCAACAACTTTTTTAACTCATACAAGTCTTTTTAATTCCAGAGTTCTTATTCTAATGTTTTCAATGCTCTAATTCAAAATGTGCATTATTCCAGGTGCAGAGAAAATGACTTGGTGTCTGCTTTTTGCTTTTCACTCTCACGTTGACTTCTCCTCATTCTTTCTCCATCTTCATGCCCATCTCTCCTCTCCCTCTCGCTGTCCTCCATCCCGCCATCACCCTCTCCCATTTCCCTCTTTTACGCGTCTCATTCCAGCCGCCCCCTGCTGCTATATTGTACCCACCGCAGCCCCGCTGCCTCTCTGCCACCAGGCCCCACACTGCCTGTGGCGTGTAATTGACTTTCTCCCTGCACTGGAAAAGCGGGCGGCCCGCGCCAGGCTGGAGGTGACCCATTTCCCTGGGGCATTCAGCAGCCTCCTAATCAACCATTCTCTGGGGCCGCCTCATTCACTCCGCAATTAGAGCAACTCCCCCTTTGAGAACTCCATCAATAGGCTGCCAGGCAGGCGGCGGGCGGGCTGGATCGTCAGAGGAGCAAAGACGGAGTTTCACTCAAACACTTTGCTTTGGCTCTTCGAGTTCTGAGCCCTCCCGACTTTGTACCTCCCCCTCTCTGCTTTTTGCCTCCCCTGCTCCTCGGCTCCCTCGTGGTAGGTTTCATCAGACAACAGCAAGCGGGGGTTTTGTCTAACGATGAGGCAGGTAGACAGGCACGCAGGGAGGCAGACAGGAGGAGGATAGGCAAGAGGAGGTGCAGGTAGACAAGCAGACAAAGGCAACGAGACAGTCAGACAGACAGTCAGATGGGAGGCACTCAAGGGAGAGATTAAAAGAGAAATTTGAAAGAAACCCAAAGCGGGAGGGATTGAGCAAGAGGATCGGCGCGTCTTCAGAGCCTCTCTTGGTTTTAGAAGAAGATTCACGAGTATTCCCCGTTGTTGTCTTGCAAGGGAATACACTTGTGTTTCACCTGGTCTTGAAGATGTGCATGAAAGTGAGCCCCTCACATTGATTCTGCCTCAATAAGAAGGCGCGTTTGCGGCTTGTTTCAGCCGGATCTTGTTTTGCGAGCCAAGATTTAAAACTCTATCCAAGAAAAAAAAAGGAACTGAACGCAATCAGACGTTTTCCGCGAACCGCTCTGATCCCACAAGAAGGAGCATGAGATGATGGTGCATGGTGATTAAATAACAGGCCCGGCATCTCTCCCCTGCCGTTGACCTGATTTGCTATGCAGGAGAGGCAGTGCTCTGGTCAGAGGATAACCATGTAATCAATGGAATGAAAAAGCCGCTCTGGCTGTGAAGGTTAAGAGGGGTACTGGAAGCTTTCAGCCCACTCTGTGTGCCACACATGCATTCAAAACACACACCAGACAGTCTGAACATTACATCTCCTCCTCTGATTCCTCCCCCTCTCACCTGTTCTCCTTCCCTCCCGTCTTTCTTTGACACGCTGTTATCTCTCTTTCTCTCGGTTCGCTCCCTCCCACTGCCTCCGCCTCTTTTTGCTCTGATTCCCCCCCTCTGTATTTTTTCTCCCTCTGCATTTTCTCTGTACATCCTTCCACTATATTTGTGCTCACTTTCCTCTCTTCCCTCCCTTCCTCCATCCTCTTCTCCCGCCCTCCCTCCTACCTTTCCCCAGTGTCAGCTGCTGTCACTGTGGCAAAGAAAGTGACCAATCAGAGCTCGCTTCACAGCATCTCCCTCCCTTCCTTATTTCTTCCGTTCCTCTTCCTCCTCCTCCTCCTCGCCTCCTTTCGTCCCATCTGCCTCTCTTCCCCACAACCTTTATCAGCTCACTTCCTGGAGACGAAATGTGATGCATTATGGGAGACAGACGGCTGTCTAACGGGGTTAGTTGTGCAGCGTGGCTTATCATCAGAGACACTGCTAATCCTGTGTGTATATGTGTGTGTGTGTGTGTGTGTGTGTGTGTGTGTGTGGATGCACCATATGAGCTGATGAACTCATACATGCACAGGCCCACACGCACAAACAAACACAACCTCACATGCTTACTCTCTTTTTTTGAGGACGAGGAGGAGGCAGACGAGACATGTTTATGTTCGTCAGTCTCTGCCAGGAGAATACGATTTGCATGATATAAGCATATTTTTACTCTGCTGTGTTACTCTGTTTCTCACTGTATCCACTTTACACGCTGCCTCTGTATTGGTTTATTTTTGCTGAGTTCAAAAGGACGATTCCCGTGTCTTCTCCCCTTCACAATTAGGTATATAATAAGAGCTAAAGGGCTAAAAGGGACTATATAATCCCTCCTCTGCCTGTATTAAAGCCTTATTTACACTTGTGTGTGTGTGTGTGTGTGTGTGTGTGTGTGTGTGTGTGTGTGTGTGTGTGTGTGTGTGTGTGTGTGTGTGTGTGTGCTCCTTCCTCTCAGGTGCTGATATGTGTACACGATGAGCGGACTGGGGGAGAACTCCATGGAGCCTCTGAGCTCAGAAAACCGGAAACGCAAGCTCTCCACTTGCGACACGCCTGGTCTGGGGTGAGTGTGTCTGATCAGCACGAGAGAGGGGAAAGTGGGCTACTGGGTCAGTGGCTTCTGGAGGCCGGGCCATGTGGCTTTTCTGTGTGCTGTGATGAGTAAGAAGCTAAATGTGGACAAAAGTATAAGAAGATTTTGTTGTAGTTTGTTTAGGAAAAGCACTTTTTAGACCCCGTTTCCTTTTTTAAAGATGTTTTTTTATTTTCTATTTATAATTTGATTTAACGTGGTGAAAGATTAATTGTGTTTAATATCTTCTCCCCCCAAAAAATAAGGGATATGCACAAACTCCAAACTACAAATTTAATTAAGCAGACAACATTTCGATCCCATTGCCAAAACAGTGAGACTCAACGTAATGAAATAAAGACAACAAAAAAGGCCATAAATACAGATATAATGTACAGTAGTAATAAATTAAGAAATATGAAAAATATGCTTATTGTCTTTAGTGTCAAAAGTTAGATATGAAGATGGACTCCAATGTCATGTCTGTACACTAAAAATGAAGCTGCAGTTAATTTAGCTGAGCATAAAGACAGTAAATGACTCACCTTGCTTGATCCAAAGTTGAAGAAGCTCTATGCAACTTTCAGAGTATACTGTTTAAGGAGGGACTGTCACAACGTTATTCTACCTCATCATTTTGTATCTGACTGAAATTCTATTGTTATCGTCCAGAAAGTGCTGTATGTCACATGCACATTAGCGGACAAAGCTGGTATATCATATGTCACATCTATCACGCCAGTTTTGCTTCCCAGCATGCTACCTAAAATCACACAAGAGTCTTTGTTGCGGGATCTCTATATTCAGAGGTTGTCAGTAAATGTTTTTTTTTTTTACATGGAGGTGACTCAGTCAGGTGCTAACACCAAAAAACGCACTAACAATGACAACAGTGCTGACAGAGCTCAGGTGTTAACCTGGAGGAGATTGAGAGCTGGAGGGTGGGAGCTGCTGTTCCACCATCGTGGGTCAAGATGGCGTTATCAGCGGTAACCGCTGTATGAGCATAGCACATTTTTGTTTCATCCAGACAAAAATGAAGTGGAAAAGTGACAAATTGGACATTTGTGGTAGTGCACTGACTTCCTGGAGTCTTGTTGTAACCATCGTAACAAAAAAAGACAACCTGTCACCAGACTCGCTGTTTCCTGCAGCTTACAGACTTTATACTTAGTTAAGCTAACTGGCCACTGACTGGAGCTTCATATTCAGCGTACAGACTTCAGAGTGTTATCGATCTGTACATCTAACTCTCAGCATGAAAGGTGGACAGTTCTGCAAGCTAATTTCAGGAATGCCATCAGCAATACAGTCAGTGTGCTCCAGATGTAATCAAAACTGCTGCTGACTTTTAATCTAGGAATGTAGTTGTAATGGTTTCAGATACATAAACAGCGCTGACATTTGATTAAAGTGGGGCAGCATTAGCTTAGCTTTCATCTTTGCACATTGCCCCCTGCAGGTGTGAGAGGAAGCGACGGGAGCAAGAGAGCAAATACATAGAGGAGCTGGCGGAGCTGATCTCTGCCAACCTCAGCGACATCGACAGCTTCAACGTCAAACCAGACAAATGTGCCATCCTCAAAGAGACGGTGCGCCAGATCCGTCAGATCAAAGAGCAGGGTGAGTGGACGCCGTCGTCTGAAATCACTGAAGGCTGCTGAGAGCCGGAGCTGGACAGGTGCACCGAGAGTCAGATAGACCTCTGAGAAGTGTGTGTAGGAAACATGGTGAAGGTGTTGAGGAGAGAGAGAGAGAGAGAGAGAGAGAGAGAGAAGAGACAGCTGGAAACACACACTCACACACACACACATACACACACACACAAACAAACACACACGTGCTTTCTCAGAGCCCAGGTGCAAGGACGAATCAGTCATTCATCTCCCACAAAATTCACAGCCTCAACTGTTTATGTTTGGGAGGAAACATTGGCAGTGCTTTGTGAACCTGTCATTCATGTGTGTGTTGTGTGTGACTGACTGTGTGTGTGTGTGTGTTATGGGCATCCACAGCTGTGTGCTGCCCTCGCCAGGGGCTGTTTAATTGGACGTTTGCAGGTAATCACATGCCCATCCATTTTGCTGAACTGCCAAATTATTAGTTCTGTTACAGCTGCTGTTGTTGTGCTTCTGTATCCATTATGCAGCGGTCATTTCCACAGAGAACAGTTTAAAAAGCTTAGGACTAAGATTCTTGCTTTGCACACACGTCAGTCGGCGCAGATCGGACATATTTTAACTCTCACATTTGGACCTTTGTGTCAGTTTTTTCTGTTCAAAGTGAATTTCTGGAGATCAGGGGTGAATTTTGTTCTCATGTCTCTGCTCGGCTCAGTCAGCGTCTGCCACCTCGACAGGAAGGGGAAGAGGCTACAGCTGGCCCTGACTGGCTGCTGACAGGTTGCCATAGTTACAGGAAGTGAAGACAGAAATGACACGGGCGTTTAGACTCGTCTCTCGCTCTCTACCTGTTCCTCTTCTCCTCCTCTCACTTTCAGTTGCTCTTTCTGCCGCTCTTCATTTTTGCTCTTTTCTCCATCAATCACTTCTGTTTTTCATCTCACTTATGTACTCTGCTCCTGCGTCTTCCTCCTCTTCTTCTGCTCCCCATTTTTTTCCCACCCTCTCATCTGTATTTCAGCACAATGAGTTGCAGCATCTTCAGGTTTGCTCCCAGCATCTTAAAGATATTGAGTGAACTGATGGAGTGCAGCATCTCTCTTTCTGTCTCACGCTCACTCTGTTTGTGTCTCATTTTCTCTCCGTCCTTCTCTACCTTTACTTGTGCCTGGATGTAAGCAGCAGTGGCTTTTTTTCTTTGTGTGGGTATCAGTGCCCCTTGGGAGCTAATCAGATAGAATGATTCCTGTAGCCAAGCAGCCCCCGCCTCTTCCTCAGACCAAACCCTGCATTAATACAACAACCAAAACACCAGCCGTTTTTCTGTCAGCATCGTCCACATCCCTCCAGTCCAGCTCCGGTCCTCCCTGTCTCTCGCTTTCTCCATCTTTCTTTCTCTCTCTCAGCCTCAGCCCCTCCATTAATTCAGGTGCCTTCAGCTCCTGCCCCTGCACCATTACGGCTTCCAGAGCCTCTCTAGCTCTCTCCCGCGCTCTCTCTCTCTCAGCCCCAGCCTACCAGACAGTCCCTCAGAGTCTGACACTGAATATAAAGCAAGAGGACGGCTGCTACCTGCTCCACATGCACCCAGCCCTCTACTCCTCCTGACGGGCTCCTCAGAGAAACCTGCCTCCGTCCGTCTCCCTCCTCACCTGTAGTTTTAAATTTAAAAAAAAAATTAAAAGTGAAGATTGAGAAACGCTGCCCCCTGCTGGCGCAGATGTAGTAGTGAATGACTGTTTCCTCCAGTTTCAGGTATCTCTCCTTGTGTTTCTCCTTTGCTCTTTTTTTTTGCTTCTTTGTCGGCAGCTTGGCTTGAAATGGCTGTTCGTGTTTTTTTGTAATGCATTTCATCTCTTTTTTCTCTTATAGGGAAAGCTTCATCCAACGACGACGACGTCCAGAAATCAGACGTGTCCTCGACAGGTCAGGGGGTCATCGACAAGGACCACCTGGGGCCGCTCCTGCTGCAGGTGAGAACTGATGTTTTTTTTTTGTTTTGTTTTGGTTTGTTTTTTTTGTCATTTTAAGAAAAATGTAACACTGGAGTTACTGAGTACATTAGAAAAGAAAAAATATATGTTAAAAAATACAAAAAGCTAAAAATACAAAACATAAGTAAAAAAAAATAAATAAATAACTGGTACATATATGTAAGATGATATTTAAAAAAAATAAACTGGTCACATAAATTTCAATTCGTAAGTATAATTTACCAATAACTCATAGACTTAAGTGAGAGGATACATTTGGCCAGCATAGGACATGACAACATGCATACACATATACAGACACACATCAGC
Organism: Plectropomus leopardus; assembly: GCF_026936395.1. Classification (NCBI taxonomy): domain Eukaryota; kingdom Metazoa; phylum Chordata; class Actinopteri; order Perciformes; family Serranidae; genus Plectropomus; species Plectropomus leopardus. Next base: position 12,037,698 of record NC_142184.1, on the reverse strand, counting down.
ACGTGTAAGTGTGCATACACAAAGTCATCAGTACTTTTATCTTAGCTTTCATATCTGATGACAGTCATTTGAAATATTGCGTAAACAGACAATTTGTATTCATGGGCCTGCTGAGCTGATGGTGACTTCCTGTCGCTGTGCTCTCAGGCTCTGGACGGCTTCCTGTTTGTGGTGAACCGGGAGGGCAGCATCGTGTTCGTGTCGGACAACGTGACGCAGTACCTGCAGTACAAACAGGAGGAACTCATCAACACCAGCGTGTACAATATTCTCCATGAGGACGACAGGGAGGAGTTCCACAAGAACCTGCCCAAGACCAGCAGTGAGACACAAATACACACACACACACACACACACACACACACACACACACACACACAGAAGGAAGCTGCACATCTGCTCACAAGCAAACCCTGCTTGACATCTTCCGCAGGGCCGAGGTATAAAACAAACTTTGAGAGGTTACAACAACTCGCACGTCAACGTAAACTCACTCAGTTATTTATTCATGCTCCTCGCTCTTAACTCCTTCTCTCGTTATAATGAGGAGCTCCTGGGAAGCCTGTGCACGAGAGCTTTTCAGAAACGCACACCTGACAAAACACACATGTGCACGGGAGCACCCACCCACTCGGTGCTAAGCAGGCAGAGCGTAGCGCAGCTGTCAGTCACACTCAGTGGTCCAGACAGTGTAAAACAGGCCTGAGCTCTATTCAGATCCCATGGCAGCCATCTGGAAACTACTTACTGCTGAATAATGCACCTCCACACTTTCCTGCTACTTAATTCACTTTGTGTTTGCATGTGCATGTGTGTTATTGTATATATTTACATGCCTATGTCAGCAATAGGATTGTATTTATTAAAGCTGCAGCCTGCATGTGTGTGTGTGTGTGTAAGCCCACGAGCACAGAGAACTATTTATAAAGCTGATTAATTATGGATATGTGTGCTCGACTGAACCTGCTACTCGATTAACTCCGCAGTAATGTTCCTAAGCAGCGGCGGCTCCGACATGTCATTGACACGTTCTCTCACTTATTCCTCCCATTCCCCCCGCACGCTCCTTTATTCAGTCACTCTCTTTATCTTTTAAGACTCATCTTTATCTACTTTTCCTCCGAGTGTCCCTTGTGCCTCTCTCTCGACTCTTTCTCAGCCTCATTCATACTTGATACGGCTTCCTGCTAAGACGAAATATTGTCTGTTTCTCAACCTGCCTCCCTCTCTGCTCTCTCCCACCCCTCATTGTGTCTCGCTCTGCTGCTCTGCCCCTTCATTATCTTTCGGGCCCATGAATGAAATGCGCTCTCGCTGCACATTCCTGTGGGATGACCACTGACCACACCAGCTTCAGTTAAATACACACTAACAAAAACAGACGCTCGTGCACAAAACATGTTGGAGCTTTTGTTCGAGTGTGTTTTTTGACCCCTCTGTCTTGTCGGCTAATTGTGTCTGAGGGGAGGTGTCGGCCCCAGTGACTGGGCTGCGCTCTCGCTGTCCCAAGGCCTTGTTAAATCACCTCTCACTATCAGTTAGCGCCCCCCCACCACAACACGCTCTCATGGGTCTTCTCTTGTATCCTCCCTGCACCTGCCAGACAGAAACCTCCGGCCAACTCAAGGCCCCTGATAAGGCTCCACGCAGACCTTGGAGGACAGTTGGATGTCTCTCTGAAGTTTGCCTCCCCTTTCTGTCTTTTCCTCCCTCTTCCCCTATGAAGGTGACCCCAGTCTAAATTAGTGTGTGTGAGTGTGTGTGTGAGCTGTGATGAGAAGTCAGAGCCTAAATGAGGATAGATGGCTGAGTGTCCCTGGCCTCTGCCCGCTGCAGAGCAGACTGAGAGGGAGAGATATTGGAAATCGACACCTTGGCTACATTAATCCCATGGTCCATTTAGCCAGGCATCCGGACAGCAGGAGAGTCTTCTGCTTCTCTATTTAAGAAGGAAAAATACATGTTGCAGTCTGGTTTTGTTTGTTTTGTGTGTGTGTGTGTGTGTGTGTGTGTCTCTCAGGAAGAGGGTGTGAGCTGTTGTGTTGCACGCCTCTTTTCCATTTTTACTCACAAGAGTAAATCTCCTTTTTATTTGTGTTTCCTTCTTTTTAGTAAATGGAGTGTCGTGGGGAAGCGAGGCGGCCCGACAGAAGAGTCACACCTTCACCTGCCGGATGCTGGTCAAGTTTGGCCACACCCACGGCCCCATGGAGGAGGGGCCAGGAGGGCCGCGCTACGAGACCATGCAATGTTTTGCTCTTACTCAGCCCAAGGCCATGATCGAGGAGGGGGAAGGTACGCTGGCAAAGTCACAAATATACACACTGTTTAGTTCATGATAAGGAGTTTATTTTAGGATTTTACAGTGTTGCAAAAATAACACATTCATCTCTTTTTTTGTACTTTCTTCCCTTCTGCTTACTTTTCAATTTGTCTTCTTCTTGTCTTTTTTTCTAGATTTTCAATTTATTTTTTTTCCCTTTCAAGCTATTTTATTTAGTATCTTCCTTTTCTTCAAACGCTGTCCCCTCTTACCTCATGTGTCCTTTTATGTTTTGTAAATCGGTAACATCTGTGCATCTTTTGTTGCTTTTTTTTGTCTTTGTTAGAATGTCCATATGGTTTGCATGTGTATGCAGTAATTGGTAAATAAATGAATAAAGGGAAAGAAATTTATTAAAAACCAGAAACAATGAGCCTCAAGCACATGATATGGAAACATGACTGACCCTCCTCTCCTTTCACCTGCAGACCTCCAGTCATGTATGATCTGTGTGGCCCGTCGGGTGACAGCCATGGAGAGAACGGAGAGCTTCAACACCCGACATGAGCTCTCAGGTGAGGGGCGGCATCGCCCTAAATGCTCACTGAGAAAACACAGAAGGCCCAAATAGGCTGTGGCATTCATTCTTTATCCATGACCAGGTTTGACTCATCTCTTCTTGCATCTCTCTTTTTCCCCTCCTCTCCGTTCGCCCTCTTTCTGTCCTCCCCGGCAGGTAAACTGATCCAGATCGACCAGAACTCTCTGCGAGCATCGATGCGTCCAGGCTGGGAGGATTTGTTGAGGCGTTGCATTCAAATGTTCCTTCAGCACAGTGACGGGCAGCCATGGTCGCACAAACGCCACTACCATGAGGGTGGGTCACACGCACGAATACACCCACCTGGAATCAACTGAAGTACTTCAAACTGAGTGAATTAATCTTGTAGGGTGGCTGTTGAATGAATACTGAATACTTCTCCCAAATGTCCATTTGAACAGCATTTACTCACCCTGTGTTACACTGAAATTGTGAGAATAACTTTGTTTTCCACACACGCCTCAATGGTGAACGAAGAATCCAAAAACAGAGAAAGTTCGAAACACCAAAACAGTTTTAAAGTTAGTATTTACTAAGGTAACTTAGTATTTCCTAATGTGTCTGACTGAGGAACCCTAAAGCCCCAAATTTCTCCTCAGAAACCAAATCATGTATTTTAAAGGAATACTTTGCCACTAAAATGCCCATGTGTATAAGAATTACTCGCCCAGAGTTATGTTGAATTTCTGAAAAAGATTTTTTCACTTGCATGCCTCCGCGTTGAACGATGAATTCAAAACCTGAGAAAGTTTGAAACTTCAAAACATCCATTGATAAACTCTCACACAAGTTGTGCAGTATAATTTAAGTATAATATAAGTCTCATTTATTCAATCGAATGCTTAGTACTTCCCAAATAGACAGCCCCTCATGACAGGAAACTGAACTGAAAGTTGAATGTTCTCTTCAAAGCCAAAAAAACTTAATTTTACCTCAATGAGCACGGGAACTGCTGGTCTACCGCTGCCTCTGTTATTTTGTGTGATTGTGTTATTGTATAAGTTTGGTGAATCTAAACAAACTCATTGAAACACCAAAGTCACACAATAACACAAACAAACTGATAGAGATAGTGGTAGAACAGCAGCTCCCATGGTCAGAGAGGTATAATTACGTTTTTTGTCAATGAAGTCTGGCTTTAAAGAGAACACAGTTAAGTTTTACTTTTTGTTCCCTTTAAAAAGGGCTGTGTGTTTGGGAGGTACTGAGCATACAACTGGATAAATGAGACTTATAACGCACAAGCTGTGTGAGAGTTTGTAGACAGATGTTTTGATATAGATTTGCTGTTGTTAAAACATGGACCCCTGTTGACTTAAATCCATGAAGAGTTTTTTCTGTATTTGGATTGACTGTTCACCATTGAGGCATGCAAGAAAAACAAAGGTTTCTTCATGAATTCAGTGTAACACGCAGTGAGTAATTGATATACAAATGATCATTTGATGGTGAAGTGCTCCTTTAAATCCACAAAGAAAGAGCCAGAGGCAAAATCATCAGGATGTAGCTGTATTTAATTAACTGTTTGCTCAGTTGTGTATTCAATCTCCGCTCTTTCAATGCTGTAGTTATATTGAATTATTTGTTTTTAATTTGTTGTTACTGCCTATCTTGGCCAGGCCTCTCTTCAGAAATGAATCTCATGAGACCTACTGGTTAATAATATAAACACATACACACCTCATGCATCAGTGTATCAATATTGATCTCATGAATACAAATGTCTGAGCGCTACAACATTGATCCTCACCGTAATCACAGAGTTGGTTTTAACGTCAAGGCAGTGATTGATGATGTCTGTTATCAGATAAGTGTTTCAGGGTGTTGATTTGTCGTTTTACCCGTCTTTGCAGCCTTCCTGCAGGGTCATGCTGAGACACCCTTGTACCGCTTCTCCCTGTCCGATGGCACTCCGGTTACAGCCCAGACCAAGAGCAAACTGTACCGTCACCCCATGAGCAACGAGCCGCAGGGCTTCATCTCCACTCATCTGCTGCAGAGGTCAGAACCTGAAAATACAAACATTCAGACACAGCAAAAGATTTTTCACTTACTATCATGACAAAAAGGCACTTCAAGCATATCTATGCAAGGCTTTCATGCCATACAAATACTTGAAGTAGCAGCTGAAGTAGCTTTTATACACTGAAGTCCTGTGAACAGTGAGAAGACACCACACATGAACTTGTATCTTAGTTGCGTTTATAGTGAGCGTCTGCAGTCTGAGAGCAGTTATTGTGGGTGATACAGCGTTTTCAAGGTTTCGGCATCTTTTCAAACCTTGTGCTTGTTTTCCATACAGGGAACCAAACGGCTACCGCTCAGCTCAGGGTGGGAACATGATGCCGAACACTATGAGACAACAGGGCATGGGAGGCCCCAACCCCAACGCCCAAATGAACATGAACACTGGCGGAGGGATGGGCATGGGCGGCATGGGCGGCATGAGCAGGGGCTTCGGCATGAACGAGCAGGGCCACATGGGTCACATGGGTCCGATGGGAGGCGGCTCTATGTATGGAGGGAGCGGTGGAGGGGGAAATGGAGGTGGAGGCATGGGCAACCGCATGATGCAGATGAATCAGATGGGGCAGATGAATCAGGTGGGGCACATGAATCAGATGAATCAAATGGGTCCCATGAATCACCCGGGCCAAGGCATGCAGCAGCACCCACAGCAGCCCCCGTTTCAGAGCAGCGGAGGGTTTGGGCTGAGTGGCATGAACAGCCCCTCGGGAAGCCCCAGAATGGGCGGCCCCCAGCAGGGACTCCTGATGTCACCCCGTAACCGAGGAAGCCCAAAGATGGGCGCCAACCAGTTCTCACCTGGAGGTTAGTCTATCAGAGTCTAACTAACCCCTTGACACCTGAGCAAACTGGCTTAATTGCTACCCAAATTAGCAAGGAAATAGTAAAAGGTTTTTAAAAAATTATTTGAAAATTAGCACACAAAAAAGAAATGGCTTGGAAAAACTTAAAATGTAAACGTAATTAACTTTAAATATGTAATTATAATTAAATAATTACTCATTAACTATTTTCTGATATTTTTCTCACTCTTTTTTTCAGTCTTTTTTATTAATTTGTTCTTTCTTAACTAACTTTCAGTTTATTTTCTTGTCATTTGTGGGACATCTCTTGCCAAGTTGCTTGTTGCCTTTTTAGCCATATTTTCAAAAGAAATCAAACCAATTTGCTCAGGTTTTCAAGGTTTAAATGCTTGTTAAAGGTGTCCAAACCTAACAAAAGAAACTGAAGTCAATCCAGGTTACAAAGACTCAAGCATCAATTATTTATGAATTGATTGATTGTTTTGATTGTTTGCTTGTTTTGAGTTTTTTTTCCTTTCCAGGCTATACAATGATTGATTGTTTGTTTGATTTGAGTCATTTGTTTGTTTGATTTGAGTTATTTTTTTCCTCCCCAGGCATACACTCTCCCATGAGTGGTATTGTCGGTGGTGGAGGAAGCGGAGGGAGCACCACCACCTTCTCCAGCAGCTCCCTAAATGCCCTACAAGCGATCAGTGAAGGAGTAGGGAGCTCCCTCCCCTCCACCCTAACGTCGCCCTCCCCAGCCCACAAACCAGACAGCTCTCCCAGCGTCCACTCCTCGTCCTCTTCCTCTCAGCCCAGTCAGCCGGCCAAACCGGGCCAAGACGGCTCCAAAAGCCCAGCGGGAGGCTTGGGGCCTGGTCCCGGCGACCATCACCACCCCATGCACCATCATCACCATCATCAGCATCCTCAGGCTGAGAGTTCTGGAGACCGACCAGACAGCCAGGCAGCTGCAGCGACTAAAGAGTCTGGAGAGGGAAGCAATGAGGCGGGGGTGGCGAGCTCTGAACCGCCTCGGAGGGTGCCAGACAGTAAGGGGCACAAGAAGTTGCTGCAGTTACTGACTTCGCCGACTGAGGAGCTGGGAATAGGTGGCAGCGGGCCAACAGGGCCGCCTGTACCGCCCCCATCAACTGGCAGCAGCACTCCTGCAGGCTCAGACAGTAAGGACCCCACTGGAGGCATGACCAGCCCCTCATCTACTGGGGTGTCCTCCTCTTCATCAGCCAGTGCCAATCCAGGCCAGGCAACCGGGCCAGGGGGAGTGTCAGCATCGATATCGTCAGCGCACTACACAGGTACGCTGCAAGAAAAGCACAAGATCCTCCACAAGCTTCTTCAAAATGGAAATACCCCAGATGAAGTGGCGAAGATCACAGCTGAGGCGACAGGGAAGGTGACGCTGGGAGGCCAGGAAGGGGGTGAGGCTGGGTCTGGAGGATCAGGGGCCGGGGCTGGGCCAGGAATGGTCACGGAGCCCAAGCAGGAGCAGCATAGCCCCAAGAAGGAGAAGACCCACGCCCTCCTCCACTACCTCCTCAACAAGGATGATTCCAAAGAGCCAGTGGATGTCAAGCCTAAACTCGAAGAGCTGGAGGGGAAGGGAGCCCCAGGGGCCGCTGGCGGTCCTCCACGGGGCGGCCCTGGATCTGGGCCCGGCCCTGCACCTGAACATCCTGAGAGCAAGATCAAGTCAGAGCCACCTGATGACGTAAGATTGCTTGATTCGATGATTGCAGCTCTAATATTGTTATCGGCGTTTCGCGAGCCATGAAGAGTGTATCTGCACTTTGACTTTAAATCTTCATAGACATTTACGTAATAACTAATCTGGCCTATTTTCATGTTCAGTTGCACAACCTGGAGTCCATCCTCGGAGATTTAAGGGGTTCAAGCTCTGACTTTTACCCAGATCAGGCTGGTGGCGGAGGGGCTAATGACACAGGAAGCAAACCCCAGGGTTGCCTTGACGACAGCCTGCAGGGTAAGTGCTTCAAAGACCAAAGCCTTTAAGAAGTGACAGTTACATGCAGGGCAGGTTTCATGACATCATACATGATGATATCAATATGAAATGCCAGTGAAGCTGCACCTGGCAGTGTGTGCTGAGCTTTAGTTCTGGTCTTCATGCTACAAATACAAGCATCACTATTTTCTGACTCTCTTCCCTTCGCCATGTTTTTTTGTTGTTTTATTTGTAGGAATAACACTTATTAATTTGATTACATTTAATTTAGAAAATTGAGAAAATTGTAAACAATGCATCTATTTGAAAGTGTGTTTCTACATGATTTGGTAATTTTCAAAAATAATAATGATAATAATAAAAAACTTTATTTATGTAGCACCTTTTTACACCACAGTTACAAAGTGCTTTACATTAAAAGTAAACACATTTAAAACACAAGGGGAATTAAATGAACTAAAATGTGACAAAAAGGTCACCAGGATAAAATACAACAAGACTAAAACTAAAAATCAAGATAATAAACAAGAAATAAAAATCTATAAGAATGCAATAAAAGAAGTAGACAGCTCAGATTAAATCATTTTGTATTATTTTTTTATTTTTTTATTTTTATAGCAGTATTAAAAATATACCTCTATACATCCACACTCTAAATTCTTGATGCTTTGTAAGACCACACTGGTGAGGCTGAAGAGGTGAATGTGTCTACGTTATGAGGAACTTTATGAAACTATTCTTTATTATTTATGGTGGGTGACTGGTAGGTGAAATTTATAAACACTGAAAATCTCATAAGATATCAATATTTCCCAAAGTGCCAGAGGGTACTGAGATATTAGTTTTCCCAATATCACCCACTCCCAATGTCATGCAACACAGATTTATTCTACCTTTTTCCGCATGACCAATAAGTTTGTACTTTTTTGTCTACAGGGAGTCCGGGAATGGGTGCAGGCCCTCGGGGGCCCTTCCAGAGGACCATGTCCATGGATGGGAAGCCTGGTCCTGGTGGGCCTGGAGGAGCAGGCAGACGCCCCATGCTTATCAAGCAGGAGAACATGATGGGCAGCCCAGATGGTTACCCAGGAAACATGGGTGAGTGTTCAAGTGCTCAGCACATTTTGAGCACATTTTCATTGTGTATGAGTTACCTAATTTAGGTCCTTCAGTATAGTTGAATTTTTATCCTGTTAGTTTCAGCAGTTTTATGTAGAAAACTTTTTCTTTTCTACTAAACCTACACCTGCCACCCTTAACATAGTGTCGAAGTAAGGGTGCATCTACTTCTACCTCATCTGGCACCACTGAACTGGCAGGACGCCATTAATGTTTACATCTCATGCTATCATAAGCACGAGCCTCTCATCTGTGAGGTTTCTTCTGCGCAGTGATGCAGTTGGCGGGTGCAGTTTTGTAGAAAGAAATTAGCTCCTACTTAAAACTTATCTTGAGTAACCAGGTCATGATTTCTGGCAGAAGACAGACATCTCTGTTTCCAATATCTTTGACACTCTGAAACTTACTCCAAAACAATCTAGATTAATAAATACCACAACAGCTCAGAGTAAAAATATGTGTTTTTGATTTTAGTGTGAATTGCCCCTTTAAAGACACAGCTTTAGGACATTAAATGTTGAGGACCATGAGTATGCCACAGTATTCTCCTAAACTAATTCACTGATACTGACACATGCACATATGGTGTTTATGTATCACCAGGACCAATGAATCGCGGCATGGTCCCCCAGAGGTCTCCCATGGGGGGTTCAGGGGACTGGGGCATGACCCGCTCCAGTGGCAGTCCAGTAGGCTCAGCAGGACACCCCTCCATGATGCGTCAGGGTATGGAGTACAACAATAGTAAGGGCATGATGTCAGGACCGATGGTCAGCCGCTCCAACAGCGTCCCGGGCACCAGGTCTATGCTGCAGCAACAGCTCATGGATATGGGTACGTCTGTCATACTGCTGCCAGGTGTTGATGATGCTGGAAAAATGATCATCAACACATTTATGTGACAATAAAAAAGTATGAAAATAAAATACAGTTGAAGCTGATGTGAATGTAATGGGTCATAAATCAAATAAAAAATGTAACCTGATGGCGCTAGATGAAAGGATTTGGCATTGCCAAAGTTAATACAGTTCATTCTGAGAGAAACACGAATGCCTGCACTAAATCTTCCATTTTATGATTGTTGAGATATTTCAGTCTTGGCTAAGAGACTGACATTGCAGCACTGTGATTCACGTCATTAGCTGGCCAAAAAATGTGAGGACACTCATCCGCTGTGAGGGTCCAACGACAGAGGGATTGATATGTTGGAAAAGATTTCTCAGGAAAATTGTGATTTGTGATATTGGGCTGTATAAATTAAATTCTGTATAAATGAAATGTGAGATAAATTTATGCATATAGTGTGTTTACCATTTTCCTCCAACTTAGTTGTATTATTTTTGTGGTGTTGTATCTTGTTTTGTTTTTCTTCACTCAGTCATTTTTTCCTGCTGCTTTTGTCTCTTCAGCTGCTTTAACAGGAATTTGATGTGAGTTTGATGTTTGTATCTTGTTTGTGTATATATGAATTATGTACTGTCTTTGTGGTTTAGGAGGCTCTGCTGACATGGGCATGGGTATGAGCCCCTTCAGCCAGCAGGGCCAGCCCAACCAGTCCCCCTCCTGGCCGGACGCTATAATGGGCATGGAGGGTAACAGGTTAGTGCAACATCCCTCATCGTCTGTATTTATTCATCATGAGCTGCCATAAGTTCAGGAGCGAGTTGTTAGTGAACCTGATGGTGTGTGTGTGTGTGTTTGCCTCGTAGACGCCAGTTTGGCAACACGTTAGATGATCTCCTGGTGCCTCCCACCACCAGTGAGGGCCAGAGCGACGAGCGGGCGCTTCTGGACCAGCTGGACTCTCTGCTGAATAACACAGACGGCATCGCTCTGGAGGAGATAGACCGAGCACTTGGCATCCCAGACCTCGTCAGCCAGGTAGGCCATCAGAAAAACGACACTCTCATCTCTGTGCTCCTCTGTATCCCTTCAGAAGTAAAGTGAAAGGAGAAATAATCAGTCTGCATGTCATGACTCATAAGTGAGCCGTACGTTCATCTTTGCATTAGATATTTCAGTCATGACTCACCGTGTTCAGACTGTTCTCTCACTGAAGGGAGATAGATGAGCCCAGAGGGATCTGTCTGTGCTGCTTAGAAAAAGACAATTACAGAGCCAACCAGTTGGAAATTAATCAATTAGATGGAGAGCTTTGACAAAGTTCTCTTTTTGTCCTCTTGTCCTGTCTGCTCCAGAACCAGGGAGGCGAGCAGCAGATGGAGCCGTTTCCAGGGCAAGACCCGTCCATGGTGCTGGACCAGAAGCCTATTTACGGACAGGGCTATCCCGGACCCCCCGCCATGCCGATGCAGTCCGGCTATGGAGGGAACCCCATGCAGGGACAAGCCCAGCAGGGGGGATTTGGGCCCATGCTCTCTCAGATGGGCCAAGGCGGCAGCTTCCCTGGTATGGGTGGGATGGGCGGCATGGGTCACCCTCGCGCCAACATGATGAGGCCCAGGATGATGACCGCCAACAAGCCCATGAGGCTCCAGCTACAGCAGAGGCTGCAGGGACAGCAGGTATGAACACAGGAAGCTCACTGATTCACCAGCTTGCAAACAGTTAGCTTTTTTCCCAGTTGATCCAGTATGGTGTAGATTCTCATCTAACCATGGTAGTATATAGTGTTTTCATACTGAAAGAATTACCAAGATAGGTGAACTATAAATGCCAGCATGCAGTTTAAAATCAAATCACATTCAAGAGAAAGTAATGAAAATGTCAGTGTTGCAAAAATGGCCGGAAATGAACAAACAGATGAAAAATAACTTGGCAATGCATATTTTACCTGCTATTAACTTATTATCTTTTGTTAACTGAAATTATTAAATAGTGAATATCATCCTGGAGCTCCATAATTTACTGTATTACAAAAATCACTTACTTAACCCTTTGAAACCTGACCAATTTGGCTTGATTTTTTTCAAAAACATGGGAAGAAGACAATGAGTAACGAAAGAAGAAATGACCCAAAAAATTACAAGATTTTGGTAAAAAAGTAAGAAAATCACTTCAGTAAAAAGTTAAAACAAAAAGAAAGAAAGAGGAGAAAGTTTAAAACGACACAGAAATGACCTGGAAAAAACAGTACAATGATTTTGAACATGTAATTAGTAACATCATGAATATAGTTTTTCCCTAGCTTTTTTCTTTTGCCCTAGACATTTCTTTCCCTATCTTCATAAAAAATCTACATTTACTTATGTCTTGCAATTTGTGAAGCTTTTTTCCAAAGTCACACCACTTTGCTCAGAGTTCAAATGTTTACATTTTTGTTAAAGGTGTCTGAAGGCAGCACAAGGAAAGTGATGTCGCTCCAGGTTTCAAAGGGTTAAGGAGCTGTATGTGACAGTCACAACATTAATACAGATGCAAACAAATAGTACACTATCTAGTGCATTTAGTTTATATGTATAATTTGTCTGTAAATATACAGCATGGATGTGGAAGAAGGTAAGAGTGACATTTTTTCCTCCCTCTTATCTTGAATGTTTTTTTTCCCCCTCCTCAGTTCATGAATCAGACGCGACAGGGCATGGGCATGAAGATGGAGAACCCTGGAGGAAACCCTGGCATGAGGCCCGGCATGCAGCCCGGCATGGGAGGACAGGTAGACGACCAAAACTTCTTCGGTTAAATGATAACTTTTGGATGAAACACTGTAATAATGATTGTGTGATTTAAGACTTAATGCCATGGATTTTGAATTAATATCAGAATCAAGTTTGCCAAGAATGTCCACCACACTGTAGTTCTGGATGCACTTACGTGCAACGTTTTAGTTACATCTTATCAGAATACAGAACAGGTCCTTTCTGCTGACCTGATTGTCCTCTTGTCCAGATTGGTAGCCAGTTTAAACCAGACAGTGACTGACGTGAAGGGAACAGACTGATTGCCATGTAGAACTGTTCTCATCAGAGCCTGCGGTTTTTTCAACTTCCTCAGCAAGTGCAGCAACTATACATCACCTGCTGAGCCTTTTGCAGTCGTTCTTGGGGTCCTGGGAGATTATAGATCCCAGAAATCTGAAGGTTTCCATGGCTACCACAGTCCTATTGAATTATGCATTTTACTGTCTCATATACATCTTATTTTTGGGGGCATTTTCTTTGTCTTCACTGGATCGTGTTCAGTTAAGAGGCAGACAGGAGCCCGAGTGTTTATGACCTCTTGTCTGTATACATATTCGTCACCATATCAGATGATGCAAGTGTTGTTTGTTGACTTTGATTTGTTGGAGAGCCTTTACAGTCTTGGTGGAAATATATTGTATTTGGTAACATTTTGCTTGAATGTTATATTTTTACTATCTAAAGAAATTTTTGATGCATCTCTCTAATCGTCATCCTGATGTTATATAACAATTTAGAGCTCCTGCATCCACATAGGACTTTGTCAGCCATCCATTTTTAGCGTTACATACTGTATATTTTATAACATATATATTTTACTAAAGCTCCAAATATAATTAAATTGTATTTAAGTGTCAACCCTCCTCAAACTCCCTGTGTTGTTTCGTGCAGCCGGGCTTCCTCAATGCTCAGATGATGGCTCAGCGCAGCAGAGAGATGGTCACCTTGCAGATGAGGAGGCAGCGCATGATGATGCTGATGCAGCAGCAACAGCAGCAGCAGGCAGCCGCCGCCGCAGCTGCAGCCGCGGGAGGATTCAGTCCCCCTCCAAACGTCACGGCTCCTGGTGGCATGGAGAACCCTATGGGAGGCCCAAACATGGGCCAACCCGGCCCCCAGCAGTTTGGATATGGTGGGAGCTATGGTGAGTTCACTGGGACTGGTGCCCAACAGTATACTGCTGCTCCCTGGTGGTGAGTTGACGCACTGCATGGCTCTCACATTTGTTATATTTGTATATATATTGGTTGATTTATGAAAAAATATTGTCAGTAGGCTCTGCTTGTACACCCTTCTTATCTCTATTTTTTATAATCAGATCACATCACACATCACATTGAAGGGATAGTAAGTTTCAGAGCACACTCCACGCAGCAAGTTCATCATCTGTCTTTATTTATCTCCATGTATCAATTATGTGTTTCCTGTGGCGAGAGGGGAGAGCTGAGGCTGGTGATTTATCTCCACAGGGATGGGCCAGCAGGGAGACCCCTCGTTTGGCCCATCAGGTGGCAGTCCTCCTAACGCCATGATGCCCGGCCGCCTGGGGCCTCAAAACCCCATGATGCAACAGCACCCGCAGGGTGGTCCCATGTACCAGGGGGCAGACATGAAAGGCTGGTCGCAGGGAGGCATGGGACGCAACAGGTATGAAATCAAACACATACAGAACAGGTAATACTTAAAACAGTAATGAAAGGACAATATTCTCTAGAATGAAACCCTAATGAAACATAAAACTGTGATTACCGATGGACTGACGATGGGACTTAAATCAAGTCTTATAAGACAGTTATACAAAGGATGGGAAATATGGGTCGACAGATTATAGGCATGGGCAATTATAAAATGGCCAATATCTGGCATTTTTCTAATTATCTTTATCAGCATTTTATTTTAATAATCGATGATACAGATTCACCACAGACTATATAAGGATGGATGATGCGCCCCCACTTACCCCTGTGATGGTAAAGAAAAGATCCAAAAGTGCAGTACGGTATTATTACAGTCAACCAACACCAGAGAAGGCAGTTTGCAATACATGCAAAGAAAGTGACAGCATGGGGGGAACTTTCACTTTGTAAAACCTCAGGGAGCTATTCATATTTATTCATTTTTTATCTAAATTTTCACTTGACTTGATAAAAAAGTTATTGGGAACTTGCTGTATATGATGTTTAAAGTTTTAGTTTTGATAACACATTTGCTAAAGGCATTTAACAATGTTTCGTGATGGAGTTTGTTATATTTCAAATTCTAAATATTGACAAAAAGAGTTTCATTTTTATGGTAAATGCATATCGGTTTTAAATCTCGGTTATCGGTCTCATTAAGTGCTAATAATTGGTACCTGTATCGGCCCTGAAAAACAGTGTCGGTCGACCCCTGATGAGAAGATAATAGAACACTGTGCCGTCAGATATGGGAGAAAGTTGACTTTTAATTTTTACTTCTTGAATGCATCTTCCTCCCTGTTGCTCTCCCTCATCAGTTCGTACCCTCAGCAGCAGTTTGGGCAGCAGGGACCTCCAGGGCAGCAGCAGTTTGGGCAGCAAGGGAATCCAGGCCAGTATGGGGGCATGATGATGAACGGGGGCATGCCAGCCAGCGGAGGAGGAGGTCACATGGGCCAGATGGGAGGGCAGATGGGTATGAACCCAATGGTGATGGGGCGCATGCCGATGGGGCCTGATCAGGTAGGTGCAGAGGGGGGGAGAGTCTGAGTGCTTGAAGGACAGGTTCACATTTATTCAGGTTTATCTTAAATGAGTATTGACATGCTCACACGAACACTGAAATGTGTACATGTAATCCTTACTCCCGTCAATAGTGGGCGCAAAGAAATATCTTCTTAGAAACTGAAATTTAAGAGATGGGGGACAAAATGAGTCTGAGTTTTTTTTACCAACCACATTTATTATCTTTTAGTACCAAATTTGTGTCTGCTTCAGCTCAGCAAGGAAACACTGAGTGCATTCATCCACCTGCTTTTATGCACATTTCTCTCTTGGCTGAGGTGGAAAAGTTTGTGCATCAATAAAAGCAAAATATGGCAAAATGCAATGGAAGCAGACATCCTAACATTTATGAAGCATGCAACTTAAAGGAATACTCCGCCCCCCGAATGATCATTCATATATAATTACTCACCCTATGTTACACTGAGTTTGTGAACAAAACTTCTTACATGCCAGAGAAGAGAGAATCCAAAACCTGAAATAAAAATCTTGATGAATTGAAGATATGCAAGAGCAAAACAATTTCAGAATGTGTTTACAAACTCTCACACAACTTGTGCAGCATTATCCAAATTTCATTTATCCAGTCCTATGCTCAGTACTACCCACACACATATCCTATTAAAACACTTCGGCATAAATAGCTCAGGCGTGCAAGTAGTCTGTGCCTCGGACTATTTCGGGGAAGTGTGTCAAATAGTAAAAAAACTATTAAAACTATAAAACTATTTTACTATTATTACCATCATGTTTTCTACATTTTTTTCAAATATATGTGGTTTGACTGGTGCTCTCATCTATCTCGTTGCATCCTCTTCATCTGCAATAGTTTAATGACACCTGACTGGAGACAACATAATGGTACTGGATTGAAATTTGCAGATTTTCTGGAAATTCTGTTAAAATTTGAGGCTACATTAGGATGGTCACTATAGCCGTGTATATGAGCAGTGAGTGACAGCTGCGTTAGAGTCTCCTCCTGGCTCTGATTGGTTGTTTTCATTCAGGCACAGGGGATTGTTGTAATTCTTTTTTCACAGATTATCTTTCTGACATATTACTGTCAGGATACAGTAACAGGTTCAGCAAATATGACAAGTTACCTGCTGTAGCTTTAATTTCAGCTGCGGGCTGTGGATTTATTCCACATTGCTTAAATTGAAATTGCTTTATGAAGATATTTCTTTGTGGACAGTATGGACAGGAGGAACAATGACAGTAACTAATAACCATTTCAGTGTTCATATCGACGTGTCAGTATTGTTTAAAGATAGTGAATCTATCCTGTCTGATTCTGTAAGCTGTTTTGAGAACAGACAATGCTTTTGGTCAATTGTGCATTTCCTCTTCTTCACTTTTTTTTCTTTTTCTCCCCTCAATCTAGAAATACTGCTGAGCATCGTGACAGAAGCATTTGTCTCACTGTGATCTCCATTCAGAGATAGGACACGGCTGCAGCTCTGGAGTGTGTGTGGAGGACCCAGCGGTGTGTGTGTGTGTGTGTGTGTGTGTGTGTGTGTGTGTCTGTGTGTAGTGCTGCTCTCCCACCAGACGGGGGAGTGAACTTCCTTTGGACTCGTGGCCAGTAACGGCAGTCTGGCAACCGTGGAGGAAAACAGACAGACTGTCTCACACGTACATGAAAACACACAGCGTTCATAAAAATCAGAAACACTGTGACACATTTACACACAAATCCTAAAGACAGCCCTGTGATTCCTCTCGTAGACTGTAGATTAATATTTCTCTCTTTATGAGCGGCGTGTGTGTGCCTCAGTGAACACACGCCGCTCGCTGGACCAAACAGTGAAGGTGGACGGACACTTTGGTCAAACATGTTAAAGACATCCTCTCCTCTGTCGAATGTACCATGAAGCTGTGTTCAGATTTAAAATGTGAGACTCCACTATTTGTTTCTGAACTTCGTGGGATTTTTTTTGGTTTTTTTTACCCGCCGTCTCTCTGCTGCTCCTGGAGGATCTCTAGAGTAAATGTGGCTCAAAATGACGAGCCGCCAGATTGTGACACTCAGATGAATGTCATTAAAGCAGTAGCACATTGTTTCGTCCCTCCAGGACGCCGCTGAGCTAAAGTACGAGTGAATTACTTGTTGGCTGATTGCACTTTAAGGAGAGGCCAACATCAAAAGGATTGTGGCAATATAGAGGCCTTTACCCAAGAATTAATGCATAGCAGCAGTTGTTTGTTTTAGTTATTATTTGTGTGTGTGTGTGTGTGTGTGTGTGTGTGTGTGTGTGTGTTTTCCGCTCTGTACAGTAAAATCTGACAAGTTGATTTAACTTTTTAAAAATATCTGGGAAACCGATTGCCTTGAAAAATGTAAGTAAATATAATTAGTCCAACTGATGTTTACTGTATATCTAAGTGTTAAGTTTACTTAAAATTTTGTTATATTTTCTTAATATTGGGAAGTTTTTGCAACTTAAAAATGACAAGTTCAATTAAATCAATTTTTCTAAGTTTAAGCAACTTCAGTTTACGGTGCTATATATCTGAATTCTTTTGGTTGCCAACTCGTCAATCATATTTGTATTTTCCTAAACATATTAAGGAAACAGAACTTGCAGATCTCCTAACTTCATCATTAGGCAAGGCAAGGCAGCTTTATTTATATAAAGCTGCCATCAGCAAAATCCTCTCTGTCATGATCAAGTAAAGTCAGACTAATTTGGTTTACGAAGTTGCTAACGCTCAAAAAGAACAAGGTAATTCCACTTGCGATTTTTAAGTTGCAACAACTTCACACCATAAAGTAAATGTAGATAATTTTTTAAGTAAACTTAACAATTAGATATGAAGTAAACATAAATTAAGATTTGTGGTTATAGTTACTTTTCTTTTACAAGGCAGTCGGTTTTAAAACTTTTAAAAAGTAAGTTCAATTTGTCAGATTTTACAGTGTGGGTAACAGGGGCTGTTGATTGGAAATGGGTCTTTGTTCTAAAGTGGGAACCAGTAGAAAGGCGTCAAGCACAGATTTTATCCAATGCTCTCATCTACAGTGATTTATTACAAGAAGAGAAATTTTTAAGTAATTTTAAAGTCATGCTGGAGGCAAACACACCTCTATTAATGTCTGCTTATATTTATACAGATTCACTGGTTGTTTTATCATTCCAGAGGTCATTTTTAACCCAAATATTGCAGATATTTTGGTTACCTCACACCAAGTTACAGTCTTACAAGAAGTGCAGAAATAAAAATTGCCAATTGAGAAATTATGTCTCTATGAGCTCCCACTGTAAGAGAAAAGTTCTAGCAATAATCCTTCCTCCTGGTTTTCCTCTGAGGTCAAAGCTGAAGTATCATTGACTCAAAGTGACGGCACTGCAGTATTAGACATGATGTCTTGTTTGGAGCTTTTTCCCCCTTTCTTCTTTTGTCTGTGAATATGAATTGTAAATATGCTTCAAATGTACTATATATAAATATATATATGCTTTTGTAGGTCACATACTGTTTTTGCACAGATTGTAAGGCTTGATATTTAAAAGTGTAATTTTCTTAATCTGCCATAGGTCAGCTTTTATTTTCAGTACATCAGTTGGAAAAGGAAGGGCCTCCTTTTTTGTAAGCGGTGCGTGTAGATTTTTTTTCATACTGCCACTTTGTTTCTCTCAGAAAGCAGCCTTTTGTTTTCTGAGGACAGTCTTAGCTAAAGAGGTGCTAGTGTGTAATTTTGTTTTCTATATAAATTATTTTTCTTTTGACAACCCCCCATCCCCCCCCACCCACACACACACACACACACACACACACACGCACACACAAAATATGCCTATACGAAAGGAGTTGACACATGATTGTGTTAGGTTTCTAGAGGCCAGGATGTCTTACCAGTATGTGGCGGCTGATGTTTTCTGAACCGAACCTCATGCTTCCATGTGTGACTTAAAGTTTCACTCCTGAGCTTTTATGTGCTTTGAATTTTACAGATTTTGGAAAATCAGCCCAGCTGTATAACTGTCCATAAGTCCTTTTGGTTTGTTCGCAGATGTTTAAAATCCTGATGGAAGCAACACATGATGTAGTGTGATCCCCTGAATACCCATCAACCTCTTTTCCATTTAAGTTTGCCTTTATTGTATTTCCTGTTTTTGAGAAATCTACCTTTGAACACACGCTCAATCCAAAGATTTTTGTTTGTCATTCTGCAGTGCGTAGAAACAGTTCCTGACGTAGATCGTGCAAGTACTCATGTGTGCTTTTACTGTCGCACATAACCTATAATATACATTGAACTTAACATGTTTAATTGCATATATTATATCCCCCATCTGTATGACATAGAGTAGAAACGAGTCTGGTTCTGCTGAGGTGGTTTGAGTTTTCTGTTTGTGGTTGTTTCTTCCTTTCTGTAGAACTTATGGCCAGTTGAATTGTGGTGCTGCAAATGTTTATTTTACAAGAGAATGTCGAGATTTTTCTAAGCCGGAAAGGAGGTTTCATCATTGATGTCATTATGTCTTAGCTTGGAGTTTTGTTTTTTTAAAACCCCAGTCTCAATGACGAACATGACATCTACAAATATAAACAAAAAAATGTCTTTTTTGCTTTAAAGGAAAGGAACTCCTCTCAGCGCCTTGTCTGCGCTAAAGAAAAGATAAAACACATCTGGGAAACTTACAGTCATTATTATTACAGGATGTAAAATACTATTGCATTTTTTTCTTACCTTGTTTCTTGATGTTAATATCGATGTAAATACAAATTTATATTTAAACATTACAGTGTCTCTGTTGTCTTTTTGCCAGAGTTGTGGACTCGAGTCACATGGCTTGGCCTGAAGACTCAAATTTGATGACTTTAGATTCAGTTTGACACAATCAAACTGCAACTTGACTCTGACTTTAATACCAATGACTTGTGACTTCACTTGGACTTGAGCCGTTTAATTTGAAAAGACTTCATGACCAAGCCCAAAGATTAAAATGTATGTTATTTAAAAATGGTGCCATGAATAAATTAGTCTTCTCCATTTCTTGAATCAACTCATGTTAACGCTCTTAAGCACAGGTTTCAGGAGGGATGCAGGGGACACATTGCCCTCCATGCTTTGAGCATGCATTTGCACCCTCAAAAAAACCCAAAAAAAACCCAAGAAAGTAGAAGAGGTCTTTTATTTTAACAAAATTAAAGATCTTTTCACCAAAAAATAATTAAGAAAGGGAATAAATTGGTGCATAAAATATGCATCAGAATGCAGAAAATAAACTATATGTTGCTAAAAAAATTTGGACCCCTTAACCCCTCCTTAAAACATAACCTAGGCCTAACATATTTAAGAAACCTAACCTATTTAATCTCAGTAAATTGACACTTAATTCCCCAGATTATCCACTTTGTTTGAACCAATCCAGCAACATCCAGTCAATTTGCGAGAGAGAACCATGAAGAACAAACATTACGTTACTGAGTTGGAAAAAATTACACCAATGATAATTTAATTTACGTACAAAAACAAAAACAAAGCAGTGATCAACAAAAACGGATTGCAGTATGCAAAACATGTGCATCAAATATTACAAAAACCAACAACATCTAACTTTGAAGAATGAAGTTGCACAAAGAACAGCAATTTGATGTAATTAGCAATAATTTGACAAATAAATGCAATTTTTTAAAAGCATTCATGATTTTGATTATTTTACACTGGTATTACTTTAATTTAGTTGCACATTATGACTTGTTTAAAACTCGAAAATAAATGTTTAGTACTTGGGATTTGACTTTGGATTCATCAGTCTTAACTTGTGACTTCACTTGCATGCACAAACTTGAGACTGTCTTGTGACATGCAAAATAATTGCACCCACTTCTGCTTTTTGCACATCCAAACATTTTGTACATGACTTGATGGTCCTGCAGCCACAGTCCAGTCTGTCAGCAGGCAGAGAGCAAATACAGTAGATTTTAGTGGAAGTGTGTTTCACTGCTTGTCAAGTTATAACCAGAGGTTCCCCACATCATTTATAATGACATGAGTCTGCCAGTCTGCATGAAATGGGAGGTGAGTGTGTGGATGGAAGGAGGGAGTTCATAGTGTGAAGGACGACTGTGTGACAAATCCTCAGAAGCGAGCTGAAAAGGACGAGATTCCTCTCAGACTTGTTGCTGTCGGTGACACTGAAGGTCGTGCGGCCGTCTGCAGCTTCGCTTTCATCTGCTGTTTGTTTCCTGCCACTGGTCAACTCCCCAGACCTTGAGCTTTTGTCATCAATCATCCCACTTTCTTCCCCTTCTCTTAATGATTTTGCACCCCACAGTAACATCTCACACCTCCAGGCTGTCACAGCCCTGCTGCTTGCTGCTGTTACTGTAACCAGAACCTACACAACCCTGTCAACCTGTCCCGAGCTTTAAATAACTTTCTTTTTAGACTTGAGAGTCATTTGTATTAAAATTACAGAGTCTGTCATGTCACTGCTGGCTGACTCACCTAACCTTTTGTAGCTGGAGAAATGGTTTGAGAGGAGGCATTTTTTTCTTTCATCTGAGTTTTAAATGCAGTGATAATTTTTTGTGGAAATAACACTAATATTTTTGTTGTATCTATTTGATTTTTAGTCTTTGATCCTCATTTGCTTCAGCCTCATAACAATGATAGATTGACATAAAATTTTGCACAGACATTCTTGTTCTCAAGACAGCTGACTTTGAGGGAGGAAATTACAATATTTTCACAATTTTTCAGTTACAATACAATATTACTGTGATTTTAAATGTTTTGCAATATACTGAGTATTGCAATAATGTAATGCAATCCATATTGTGATTTATGTATATATTTTTCAACTGAAAATGATGTCCCTTAAGACAAAAATGGTCAACATAAGTTTTATCTAATGAGATAAAGTTTAAAAAGATAAAGTTTCTCACTTCAAATATTTGCATTGCAGCAAAATGTATAGTGGACTGAAAAGGCAATTGATTTTTATACCAGAAGTTTAATATGTATTTGTAATATTGATAATTTGCATGATAGAAAAAAACTGATACTTGGCTTCTGTATGTCAATACAATATTGCCACACACAAATAAAATTGCTTTTATTATTAGTTATTATTAGTTATATCTTTTCCCCCCAACCGAACTGACACCAGCAGGTTTAGGCCTTCATACTGTATGGTTTTAAAATAAATTACTGGATGCATTATCATGGAATTTACTCAATATCTTTATGTTCCCCTCAGGATGATCTGAAATCAATAGCTTAGATTTGTTTTTTTTCATAGCTTTATTGAACAAAAAAAATCTGTACAAAATATGCCATATAAACAAGAACACAAACATACATGAGGGCACATATAATTGACATTCTACACAGAAATAAAATAAAAAATAAATAATAATAATAAATAATCGTAATATCAACAGCCTACATAAATCAATACAAATCTTAAAAATAGATAAATAAATAAATAAATTTTTATCTGGTGTTAGGTATTTGGTTATATAGCGCATTCAGGTGCTGTCGAAATAATCGGAAACATGAATTTTGAGAGAAACTACTGGATGTATTATTATAAATCTCAACGAGAACCGGAAACTCGTGTTTCCGATTGCGGAAATTCACCTGAACTCTCCGTCAGGCTCAACAACAACAGGGAAAGTTGGCGGAAAATTCGCTACGTGACTTACGCCGACTTCGACGTCAGAAACATGGCGGACGAAAGTAAATATTTGGCTGATGGTGAGTACATTTTTATTGTTAGCGTATTGCATAAACACATGTAATTCGCAACGTTTATATGTTTGTTTTTCGGCGGCGCTGGGATTAGCTAAATTGTAACCGTTAGTTGCATTTCACAGTTGAATGACTTAGCTAGCTAGAAAAGTTACTAACACTGACACTGATCACAAGACAAGTAACGCAATATTTAAGTGCGGTTTGGGAATATGTGAATGTGTCGCTCTTTATTTTCACGCAAATACTGGAAACAGATATGTTTTTTCAACACTGACATTAGTTCATGAACTTCCCTCAACGATATTCCCATTAGCCTCCACTGTACTTTTATTTTAGTCCTACCTAGCAAATGCTAGCATGCTAACATGCTAAACGAAGACATTACATGGTAAATATTATCACCAATGCTGCTGGAGGCTAATGTTATTGTTAGCATTTAGTTTAAAGCACCGCCACCACTAATGCTAAGAGTGCTGCTGGTTAAAGGTTAGCTGTAGACCCCCTTGTTCGTCACAGTAACGATAGTAGGCTAACGGTAATAGTAACGGTAGTAGTCGTAATTTAGTAACTTAAACTTAAACTTAAACCCCTTACAGTTACACCAAGGTTACCATATACAGGCAATAGTGAATTTTTTAACAATAGGCCGCTTTCACTGAAGGCATTTTGACATGTAAGTCAGTAAATATTTATTTATATAGCACTTTTTAAAGCAAACATATGTACACAAACTTTTAAAAATGAGAGAAATGAATAATTAATCCAGTTTTAATAAATTACAATATGGAACACAGTGCAGAGACAGACGAGACCAAAACAAACCAAGAGAAACACATGGAGTTGCTTTATAGTAAGGCTTGCCTATAAAGGTGGGTTTTTAGAAGACATTTAACCCTTTGAAACGTGGATTTGCATCACTTTTCTTGGACTGCATTCAGACTCCTTAACAAGTATTTAAACCAGAGCAAATTGATATGATTTCTTTTGAAAAGATGGGGTAAAGCTTAATGAGCAATTTGGCAGGAAGTGTTCCGCAAATTGCAGGAAAGTAGTAGATTTGGATTTTTTTTTTAAATTAGGGACAAAAGGTCCAAAAAACAATTATAATTGTCTGAAGTATATATTTAAAGATATTTAACATTATTATTAATATTAATATTATTATTATGAAGCACATTTTAAGGCTATTTTCTTATTTGTTGTTGATTTAAAAAAAAAAGGTTATTAATTATTTAGATAATTTTCTTGTACCTTTTACAAAGAAGAATAGGTTGCTTCCTCTAAAGTTGCTCATTGCCTTCTTCCCATGCTTTTTTTTAAGAAATCAAGCCAGTTTACTCAGGTTTCAAATGGTTAAAACAATCTAAGGTCTCAGAAAATCTGATGAACTGAGAAAGATTGTTCTAGAGGATAGGACAGTACACAGTGGGAACAACACAGTTGTAAACAATAAAGTTAACAATGCCCAATTTCTATTTACCTGCTTTGGTTTCAGGGTACTTTTGTTTTGGTTAGTAGAGTGAAGAATAGAGTGGCGCAGCAAAGCAAATTGTTGTTATAAACATGAAAAAAACAATGACGCGTACCTCATGGCCATCAACTTCGTTAATGTAAGATTATATTTTGGATTTTGCTACCTATTATGAGTATATTTTGTAATGTTGGCATGAAGTCACATGACCGTAGTAGCTGACCCATCTCCCCCTTCAGTGTTTGACATTATTATTAAGTTCACCAACTTAATGCCCCTACCTCCACAGCCTGCCAAATAACTGTATCCCCCAGGATACAGAAACCATTTAAGGGTTTTAATGAATCAAAAGTCCATCAGCACAGCACTAATCCTTGTAGGAAACATCTAATGACCTGTTCTCCAAATCAAGCCTGAACACAAAGATAAGTCCTTATGGTACACCCAAAGTAAAAGAAACAAAACCCAACAAAAATATTCATAATATTAGTATGACATGAGATGTATATGCAAAAAGCAGATAAGGTCAGTGCATTATAGTGTATGGCTCCTATGATGTGTTTAATCCTTTTATGGAAGTGAACGATTCAATACAAGCAAATATGATTCTCTACAGTTATGCTGGTTGGCTATCATTAACTGAAATGATGCATTCTCTGTCATTAACTTAACCCACTGTCTGAAAAAGGTCTATGTAGCTTAATGTCTTCGTAAGTTTGGACTGATTGAAGCTTATTTCTCTGTTTGGTCTCCAAGGGCCCTGATGATTCTTGAAAAAAGTAACAAATTGGGAAAAAATAAAAAACAAAACCTTTTTTCATGAATAGCTAACCGTCAGGATTATTTTGTTTTATATCTTTTAAGACTCTTAAATAAATAACAAACCAGTCAGTAATAAAGTTGTTATAAATACAATACATGTTGCTGAAGTTTCGACCCCTTTAGATTTATTTCCCTTCATCATACGCCTTGGCAGTAGATGAGGTTGTGCCAGATGACCTCATCCTGCTTCCTGCAGACGCAGGATCAGCCCTTAGCCCGCAGGAACCCCTTTAAATAAGATTTTCAGTGTGGGGGAGTAGCGACCTATGTGTCAGTAAACAATGAATTAACTACACTTTGCAGTGTTTTGCTGGTTGTTGAACTACATTCATGTTTGCACATGTAGGGTTTTTTTGTAAGCCATTTTTTGTTGTTAATTACTGAAACTATAACCAGTTTGGGGCCATAAAATAGGGTTTTTAAATGTTGCCATTGCTAATCTACTGTGATTAACTCTCTTTTGATTATTGCTACTTATCAAAAAATGACCAGAGAAGTTGCTGCATGCTATTTTAGAAATTACCTGGCTAACTGATTGTTTGGTGCAGTACCCCCCATCTGAACTATAGTTTATGGAGACAGGCGTCTGACTGATGGACATACGAAACCAAAGCTGACACTGGTGCAGTTTCTCATGAATAGAGGGGTATTTTAATTTTTTGTTGTTGTTTATGACAACAACTTCGAAGAAGTGGGCACTTTTTTTCAGTAATCTCAGTTAAAAGGCATTTTTATGCTGGCATGTGACCTTTTATATGTAGCCTATTAAGTTAACTAGATTTCTCCCTGGGATTTGCTCTAGTGTCAACTTCTTCGAGTGTGAAATTATTAGTAGCTTGCAAAGCTGTTATCAGAGTAACTTCCCCAACACTGGGGGTTTTACCATTCTGAAAAATCCTAAATTAAGAATGAGGCAGCTGATGTCTAATTTTAACTATCTTCAGTCCTTAGATGTTAACAAATGTCAGTTTCTCTTTCTTTTAGCTACAGCCGAGATGTCAGTAGGCTATATATTTGATTAATATACTATGAGTCATGTTTTGGCAGTCTTTACAATAACATTTGGTGCAGGCTCATCACTATATCAAATTATTCAACAGTTTCAGCTGCTGTTTGGGGGTTTTCCTGTGTGTGTGTGTGTGTGTGTGTGTGTGTGTGTGTGTGTGTGTGTGTGTGTGTGTGTGTGTGTGTGTGTGTGTGTGTGTGTGTGTGTGTGTGTGTGTGTGTGTGCAGCAGGGTGGAGCAGGAGGCGGGATGGACCAATGAAAAAGACGCACCGCTCGTCTATTGGCCCAGACGCGGAGTGGGCGCACACAAGACGCACCTACCGAGCCTTTAACACTTCGTTTTTTTTTCTTCTCCGAGGCAGGAGACATGAGGTTCAGAGACACCTGTCAGGAGGACTACATATCCAGAAGCTGTATGTGATGCAACTGGAGGCTGCTGTGTTCAACCATGGACGCGCTGTTATCGTTATAGCCTCTCGGTGACCAAGGAGCGTAAAGTTGTCCTGCTGCTTTCTTGTTTTTCTTTGTGTTATTCCTCTTTTTTTAATCTGAAGCCGCATGAGTTCCCCGCTGTTTTTAGGCCAGCTGGTCGGGGTCCCGTTAGAAATAATGCACCCCACCATGGAGAAAGACACGACTTACACCAAGATCTTTGTCGGCGGGTTGCCGTATCACACCAACGACGCTTCACTTCGGAAATATTTCGAGACTTTCGGGGACATCGACGAGGCGGTGGTTATCACGGACAAACAGACGGGCAAGTCCAGAGGATACGGCTTTGTGAGTTCATTTAAGTTGCTGTTTTCTGGCCGAATAAATGAGTTAACACATGTAGAGTGAAATATAGGCTTTAATTAAGGTTTTATCAGCTGCTCTGGCTTTAATTGGATAGTCAGAGGGGCTGAAGCCTCACTAGATCATGTCTGTAGCAGCCAGTAATGAGTTTGAAGCGACTTTATCTTTATGGTTAATTGTATGTTATTATTGCCTTGGGAAGTTGCACATATTGCCACTTTGTTCCTGCAAGCAGCCATGTGCACTGTGTCTGGTGGTGGCAGTCACATGCTTGAAGCATGAGCAGCAGATTATTTCTTATAAGTGTGTCATCAATTATCTCTGAGGTCCCAAAGTGAGCAACAAATGAGCAGGCAGGCAGACACACAGGAGTGTACAATGAACAGACTGTGCTACAGTGTGTGTAGAAAGAAGCACAGATACACAGAGAGAGACAGGGATACAAGTTGAGTTAAGCTGTGGACAGATGTCTCTCTTTCTGCTGTGTTTGTGTGAGACAAAGGAGAGGGGGGGGGGTTCCTTGGTCACAGAGGTGTGACACGTCAGTTGGCCCTGCAAGATAAGGCTGCAGTAGTTTCATTTTGACTTCCTCCCATGCAGCCCTTCCCCCCGGTCTGCCAGGATGTGTTTGGTTGTTGATTGACTATCAGTTTGTGTGCTAAAGAGAAAAAGATATGTGAAAGAAAAGATAAGCCTCTGCATAGCTGCTAATCAGCTGAGGCGACCAGTGCTGAGTTGTTTAAGGACAGCAATGCTTATTTCACCCCTGACTTCCTCTTAGCAGTCTTAATTCCCTGCAGCAGCCTCTTGAACCCTGGCGATCTCAAACCATCCGCTGCCACAGTTTGCATAAGAATCCAGAGTCTGACGCTGTGAAACGAAAGCAAGCGGGGGCAGTTTTAGCTTTCAGTGTCCCATTTATTGGCACTGGAGCTGTAGTTTACCTCACATATTAAGTGTAACTGCACTGTGTGCGTCTTAACCTCCACCACCCCTTCCCACTGCTATCTGCCCACTCCTCAACTCACTCCCTCAAGGTAGATTCCAGTATCTCATCCTTGGCAGCTCGGTCTGAAAAAACAGATCTGCCTCCCACATAAGCTCCACTGGAAGCGTTAAAAGACACTGATGGCTGTCTTCATCTGGTGGAGTCAGTGTCTCCTCACGCATTTAGCCAAAAGATTGAATCATTCGAGGAGAGACAAGGACAGCAGCTACCTCAGGGCCACCCCCCTCCTCTCCCCGCTCTGTTGCTACATCATGTTAATATTACTCCTTCACCCTGGATAGAGAAGCTTTCACACGCTATTATGAAGTTTTGAAGAGAGATTGTCAATCAATAATGCTGTGACGCTGTCAACAGGTGACCATGGTGGACAGAGGAGCAGCAGAGCGGGCATGCAAAGATGCAAACCCCATCATCGATGGCAGGAAGGCCAATGTGAACCTGGCGTACCTGGGAGCAAAGCCTCGCAGCTCACAGACAAGTAAGTGTGTTAGATCACTGCATAACACACATGATTTACAGGGTCAAATCAGTAGGTTTTTTTTCACCATGTTTTAACCAAGAGGCAACTTTGAGGGCTGAAAAATGAAGCCAACGCAGAAATGTTTAAAACTGCCGTTCTTGGCTCCTGAAGCGGGTCAGGTTCTATAGACGTCCCTGTTAAAATGCCTAACGTTACAGCAAAAATAAACATGTTTATAGTCTGATTCAAAAAAAGGTTTTGATCTTTATAGCTAATTTACACATTCAGGACAACTGCGCAGGGGTTGAATTTTTATGTAACTCACCCATTTTCATTGTAAGTCTTAAAGATACGCATGATTGCATAATGAGGTGCATAATGATAGACTGTGAGGTGTCACCACAGCCCCTTTTACACTGCATGTTTCAAGCTGGGAATATTAATCTGTTATTCCACCTCACTGGTCTGTATTAAAGGTACAATCACAGAATGAGGGAAAGTTGTTTTGCCTTTAAACTGGCAGCAGAGGTAGTAACAACCCCAAATTGACGCCTGTGTTAAAGGGACAGGTGGCAGGACTGGACTGATGTGACTGACTCATCATCAGTTTGAAAAGATTAAAAAGCAGTGAGGCAGCATGATGCTGGCATTGTTTGTTTCTATATGAAGAAGCAAAGCAGGTGTAATAAAGGGTCACCATTGCTGCCTTAAAGCAGGATCTCTGTTTAAAAATATCTCATGAGGGACATCCACCCCTCACTCCTCAAGAGCTCAACCCTTTCGTCCAAATATGGTAATTTATTAATCTAAAAATCCAAGATGGCGATGGGCAAAATGCCAAACACGAGGCTTCCAAATGTAGTCCACAAACCAATGGTTGATGTCACAGTGGCTATGTCTTTTTCTTTCAACAGTCTATAGTTTTAAACCAATACCTAAAAAAGGATTAAGCTGGTAAAAGATCAAAACCAATAATGTGTTAATACTTCTCTTAATACTTTCTGACTTCATATCCTGCCTGCGGCACTCATTCCTGAGCCTCAGTGTTTCCTACTGAAGAAATCTTTAAAAACAGGTAACGAACAGATAGTTTCACATTTTTTTAAAAAAGACTAAAACTGCTGGGCACTGTAGTTTTGCAAAGTGGTGTCCTAATTTCCAGGTAGCCGATGGCTTGCAGAGACTTGAAGCTTAGTCAAGAACCGTGGTTCAATACAGAAGTTTTCTGCATTTTTAGGTCAAAGATATTTCTGTCAAATTGTAAAGCTCTGCATTTATTCAACTTGGAACATGGATATCAGTGGATATATTTCTTAGTTTCCTGCATGAAAAGATTTGATGTTCAGAAGCTGTTACATCTCAAATATCGCATCTTCCCACAAGTGCAGGAAAACACATCCAGATATTTCTCGCTTGTCTTGACATTACCAAATGATTAATAGTCTAACTTTGATGAAAAATGAAGGCAGCTAAATAATCACTGTTAATGGCTCTCAAGCAAGTGTCAAGTCTCTTTATGTTGGTTTTCATGTTGCTGTGAATTGAATACACCCCCACAGCTGCATGGAATATAGGACATAAATCTAAAAACAGATATATGTGTACAAATTTTGAGGTTAGTGGGATAAAATATGCAAAATAACTGGTACCTTTCTTTCAGCCAACAGTCTCTGCTCATTCCCACCATACATTTACTCTTTGTGTATTTGATTGAACACACAGCTTTCATGCCGCCGGGCTTTTTCTATGTTAACCACCAGCGCACACGCTCCGCACTTCCCCTCCGACGTCTCATTGCACACCAGACCTTGACAGCAGCTCTTCCCTCGCTGCTTCATTTACAGCTCGCTGGCTGAGATACCGCCGAGCGTAGGTGTGATTGACAAACAGTGGCGCCAACAACAACTGACTGTGTGTCCTTATTCCGTGGCCGCCGCTCGCAACGCAACTCCCCAAGCATGCAGCTGATGGGAGATGGCAGCGCTTGGTATTTTGTTGTTGTGTGTTAGAGAGAGAGAGAGAATAGGAGAGGGAGAGAATAAGAAGAGCAGGAGGGGATGGGACTGTTAAGAGCAAGAAATAACAGTGTGTCTGTCTCTTCTTTGTGCTGCCAAAGAAAGAAAAACGCATTTAGATATATGTTCTAACAACAAGAGGAGTGCTGATAGTCATAGCTGTGCTGTGAAAGGAGGAACAGTATAGCTGCAGGAATGTTAACATGAAGTCAAAGGCGGGGCAGAGAGGAGGAGGATAGGTTTCTTCTTTCTTAGTCAGCCTCAGCTGATTCCTGGTGAACTCTGGAGGCAGCGAGGTCACAGATGTTTGTGTTCAATAGAGTGCATTATTATTTGTGTCGAGCATGTGTGTGCGCTGAGGGAAAAACAGATACCCCGCATACATGCAAACATCTGAGACAAACAAGCAGAGGCAGAGAGGCAGAGAATCAGCTCTGTCCTTGTCTGCCCGTCTTTCTCGTTGTCTGTGCAGCCGGTAGCTAAAATATCCCTCCTCACCGCTCTGCCTCTCTTTGTCTGCAGGTCTCTCCGTTGGAGTTCAGCAAGTCCATCCTACGTGGGCTCAGAGGCAATACGGGTAAGACGGAGAAGAATCAATACCTCTATTTCCACCTCTCTCTCTCTTTCTCTCTTTCTCTCTCTTTCTCTCTCTCTCTCTCTCTCTCTCTCTCTCTCTCTCTCTCTCTCTCTCACCTGCCTCCTCCTCAACACAATACATCTCACTCCTCCGTCCTTGACATTTGTGAGCACTCTTGTTCTCCACTCAGGTTGTGGTAGTTAATGCCACTCTGCAATGTGAAAGAAAAAAATAGCCATCACATAGAGCACAAATGATGCTTCAAAGACGTGTTCAGCCCTGCGCTCATATCTGTATCTGTACATCGTATTTGGATTTGTCTCCTGTTGTCTCTTTCTCTCTCTTTCTGGGCCATTAAACACACGAGAGGCTCAATTGTGAATTTCTCTCTCGCATGAGTTGGGCTTTACTGAGGCATCAAGCCATTCAGTCAAACTTCCCTGCATCCCTTCTCTCTTTCCTCTACACACACACACATGCACACACACACACATGCACACACGCACATGCACATGCACACTGCTGCCATTATCTCAGATTGCTTTCTTTCTCATCTTCGTGCATGTAGAGACATGTTCATATCTATATAATATCTCTGGGTGTAGGTCAGTGATTCCCAGCCTGGGGAGGAGAAGTCCCACAATGGGTCACAAACTGAATTCATTGTTCTGAAAATAAGGGGTTACAGATGTAGACCTTATACATGTAACTACACGTCTGAGCTACAGTGGCCACTGTGATACAGAACTGCAGGAGACAACAAGAGCTGTGATTGGTCAGAAAGTTGTCTTTTTCTTTCCAGTAACATACAGCTAGCCAAGACGTCTTCACTGCAAACCTTTTCCTTAAAGGGGACCTATCATGCCTTTTCTTATATTCTGCCAAATATAATGTCACAGTCAGATATTAATATTAAGCATACAGTCTTTGGGCTTTAGACTGTTTTGAATACTCTGTTTCCAGAAATTTTTCAACTCGATTACTTGTAATGGTTGTGTGCTCTCGGCATGCTACTGAAAGTGTTACAGTGTCTTATTAAGTGGCCTATACTGCTACATGTAGTTACATACTAATGTGAGAGAAACATGTAATTATGGTTGCTGATGTTTTTCATTCTCCCTGATTTTGATTCATATTCCAGTTGGAATATGTCCGGTTATGAAGATTTTGGTTTAAAAGTTTTTATTGGTGATTTTTCATGGCTCAGTTAGAGTCATTCATTGACTTCAAGTATACTGCTGCATGTAGCTACATGCTAATGTTGGGGAAAATGCTATCTCGGTTGTTGATGTATTTAATTTCTCCCTGATTTTGGATCATATATCCTGAAACTTGAGGAATTTCCTTTTGTTGGTGATTTTCCATGGTAGACAGTGTCCCTTAAATCTGTTACAATCATTGATCGCATTGATACATGTTGCATTGTAGTGGTGCTGTGACGGGGTGAAATGAAAAAAAATGTTGTCAATAGATTTCTGCTAGAAAGGCAAACTTCATGCTCAGGGCCAATATTTTGGGCGATCCAGTGTAGCCTGCTGATAGTCAGGCCAAGACTTGGCCAAGGCCAACTCTTCTGTTTGGCATTAATTTTAGGTAATCTCTATAAACAGATATCTGCATATGGATGTATATAAATAAGAAAAATGTATTAAAAAACTAAATCATCATCAGACAATGGCCAATCAAACTGCATTTGAGCCAATGCATTCTGCCTCTCCTCACAGACTAGCTGCGGCTCAAACATGATTTGTCACTTCTACTTACCTAGACTACAAACAGCATAAAACCATAAATTAGAAAGCTTCTGATACCAAAACTTGTCCTGTTTATAGATTTTACTTTTAGCAAAAAGGTCAGACACCCCAGTATTCCACTGTAGGCAATGTTGAAAATTAATGATCAGGACTTTTTTATGGCGTCAGAGCTGCAACAGTAAGTCTATTAATCAATTAGTTAATCTATCAGGCAACTATTTGTCTGGTATTTAATTTGTTGGATAAATCGGAAACAAAGACCTTCCTCTCTTGATCTTATCAAATAATAGTCTCTTGATTGATTTTCTGGAAGATTTGCTATATCACAAAATATTTCAATATTACAGAATTATATTGCATCCACCATGATGAAGGATTTGTTCCTCCTAATGTTTTGGATAGCTGAACAGTGTCATCATGGGAACTTCTGGTGTTTTTGTCAGGAATTTGACCAGCCCGGAAACTCCTCATCTAGTTTCTCTGAGTTTCAGTGTGAACTCAAAAGGAAACCTTAATGACTCAGTTCCTGAGTGAAACATCATGGAAAGATGATTCATTCCCAGGACTGTTAAAGACAGCAGAGTGACGCTGCAGGTCGAACACCTACAGCACCTACTGAGGCTTGACTCAGATATTTGGTGTATGAATGTTGTTTAGGTAATCTTAGATGAAGATGCTGTCAGCTAATGTCACAGCTGTTTGATGTTTGTGGGCGTGTTATTGACTTTGACAATGAAATATCTGCTCTTTAGAGAAAAGAGTGCAAAACATGTTTTGATCTTTGGTTGATAAGAAAGTTTACCGACTGGATCTTCTTTATTTTAGAGGTGTTTTTAAGTAACATGTATGATGTCTTATTTTAGAAAAAGAACTCTTCACACTGACTTTCTGCAGAATGACAAGTTTTGATCCTGCGGCTACAGAGAGTCCATTAAAAACCTCAACTGTTCTGAGTGCTATTAATATTGCAGTCCTCAATTTCTGAATGAGTGATGAGGGAATTGAGGCTGACCCAGATGAGTCTATGAATGAGTGATGATGGGTTGATTGAAAGTCTCCCGCAGTGAAATCGGACTTTCGAAGCAGAGGGAGTTTTAATCTCTGCTTCCAGGAAGAGTCTCACAGCTTTGACACCTCGCAAACTGAAAAAAAAGAGGTGGAAACATCACCTGGCACATTAAATAACTAACACACCTTTAAGGCAAACACACACAGAGGACAACACTTTGTTTATCAGTGTAGAAACACCTGCAAATTCAAGCGTTAAAGGGATAGTTCACACCAAAATCTGAGCTACATATTTTTCCTCTTACTTGTAGTGCTCTTTACCAATCCATATTGTTTTTGGTGTGAGTTACCAAGTGTTGGAGATATTGCCCGTAGAGATGTTTGCCTTTTCTGGAATTGGATGTCACTCGGCTTGTGGTGCTCAAAACACCCGAAAATTACATTTGAAAACTCAACAGCAATGTCTCGTTCCAGAAAGCACAACCCAGTCACTCAATTATCAATTAATCTGTGAATTCCATTTTGAGTAATTAACAAATTATGTAGTTTATGTAATATCAGAACATATAAAAAAATGTAGAGTCTTGCTTAAACACCCTTAAGCAACGGTATGAGACGCCTCAGACCGTAGTATTTGTTGACGTTTGTAGTGAGAAGAGCATGAAAGTTCCCATAGGGCAGATGGAAGGGGGAGGTGGACGGGTCAAACAAACTCGAGACTTTAACCCAGGAGCTTGCTGTTTGTGTCCCTTGTAAAACCAAAAGTCAGTGGAGTGTGCCTACTGTGCTAGTGACATATGTTACATATATCATGTGATGTTGCATTATTCAAGTAACAAACCTACTAATTTTATGCAAAAGCATGATGCTTTTGTTGCCTAAACCTAGGGAAGTACACATAAGAACAAAGTGTTTACCAGTGTTACAAGTTTATTTTGAAAGACTGGAAGCATATTATAAGCAGAAACTGAATTGGAAATTGACATACTGTTCCTGACCATCCAAAACTGATGCAGGAGGGGTACCTGGCTTGTCATATTTTGATGTGAAGGGCCACTGGCATGTGAGAATGTGTTGCCTAAACAGATAGATATTCAATCTATAAAGATGTAAAGTCGAGAAAAGAAGCAAACAAATTGCTAACAGACAGATTCCAGTGTTTTGCTGGATCCAGTGTTGTTGGACTAGGAAACTATGTCAGACTATTTTGTCCTCTGTTGCTCTGATTTCGATCCTTCTTTTATACATATTTATACAGTATATATCTCTCAAAAGTCCTACAACTTGTTTGAAGTGCATTGCTTAATGACTGTAGTTCCCCTTTAATCAAATAATAATTGAATGGCTTTCCTTTTCAAAACAACACACTGAGGAAGAAATCTGTTTACGATGTATCTGGAAAACTCAAGTCAGTTTCGTTGTCTGGTGTGTATTTAAAATCTGTTGTTTTAGAAGAAGAAGCGATACCAGTTTTTGCAACAACTGTAACCTCAAGAGATCTCAGTACTGCACAGCTGCACGATGTGTTGCACTTTAAATGAATGGCAGATTCACTTTTTTCAGCAGGAAACTCACTTCATGTTAAATCACTATCACACCTTATATTTGTCTTTCCAACTACATATAAATTAAACAGCTCACTAATAAAGGTCTTTTCTTTGTCTAAAGGAGAATTGAGGTAATATTGACTCTATAAATGAATTTGCAAGCGCCTGTGATTTAATTCCTCTACATTACAGAAGAGACTCACAGTACATGTTTAAGTATGAGATAAGTAAACCATACAGGCTCTCATATCTTAATATTTTTCAGCCTTTAGTACATGCAAAGGGCGCATCTGTCCAGCTCAGATCTCTCTGCTCTGAGGCAAGATGAGCCTTTGACATGATCAGTATGACTGCAGTCAGATTCAAACATTTCTTGGCGATGTGAAGGACCTTTTATTTTAGGAACAAGCCTAGGTTTAAACAGGCCTCTGCAGCTGATAAAGAGAAGAAGCCGTTTTAATCCATCACAAAATTACCCAGGATTCACTGACAGCAATATCTCTTCTTTGTTTTAAAATCTCTATAATACAGTTTCAATTTTATGTTAGGTTAGATGACACACAAACTGGTGGCACTTTTTTTCATTCATTCGCACACACACACACACACACACACACACACACACACACACACACACACACACACACACACATAGGGTAGCTTAACCTAGCTAAACAACTGGAAACAGGGAGACACAGCTTGTATTGCGTTGTCGAAAAGCAAAATCCACCTCTAAAGCTCACTAATCAACATGATAAGTAACATCATGCGTTTATTAAAGAGCTTTAGAGGTGTGTTTTGGAGAATTTTGGAAACATTTGACAGAGTGATGCTTGCTGTTTCCTCCTGATTTCACTGTTTGTGCTGAGCTGATGGGCTGCTAGCTGTATCTTGGCATTTATCATACGGACATGAGAGTGGTGTCGATCTTCTCATCAAACTCAACAAATATTGAACGATTCCTAGGTGTCGACAGATTATTAGCCTGGCCGATTATTGGGGCTGATATCTGGCGTTTTATTTTAATGATTGCCGATAAAATAAATTCATTAAAAAGTGCAACGAAAGCACCAGCATGGCAGGAACTTTTACTTTTTAAAACTTTAGCAAGCTATTAGTTTATTCATTTTCATTTAAATTTTCAGATGATTTTATAAAAAAAAGTTAGAGGGAACGTGCTATATATGATGTTGAAAGTTTCACTTTTGCATAAATGTTTGCTGAAGGCATTCAAACAAAGGTCTGTGTTAGAGTTTGTTTTATTCCAAATTTTAAGTATTGACAGAAAGATTTTCATTTTTAATTTAAATGCATATTGGTTCCAAATATCTGTTTCTGATCTCATTAACTACTAATAAACGGTATTAGTATTGACCCTGAAAAACAACCCCTAACTATTCCTTTGTGGTTTATATACTGGTGAGATCTAACCAGTCTTTCTACACGTACTGTCAGAGTTTCAGTTTTTATTCTTTTTCTTGTAAACATGAGTGCTATAGATCTAAATATGTCTGCAGGTCTTTTGTTGCCCTCCGTCTTCACTGCTGTGGGGCTCCTGGGGGCTTCAGGGTCTGACACTCTCAGTAAACAGCAAAACTCAAACAAAGCACAGCTCTGTCTGCTGCTTCTGTGTATTTGCTTTAAGTTTTAAGAGGACAGAGGACGGGCTGATGCCAAATGTGGCTTTGAGGTACAGCTGAGTCGTGGGGGGAGGAGGCGGGGGCTGTTCTCGTTTGAGGCAGGGGGGACATCTGTCGCCCATGGCTGCCTGCTGTCTGCCTTTAGCACCCAACGTCGGTGCTTGGCAGAAGTGAAATTTATTTTTTCTCCAAAAAAAAGGGGGAAAGTGCTGTGGTGTTTATTTTTTCAGAGAAGAAAGGGGATGGATGTGTGGTGAGGCAGTTGAAGGTGGAGGGGTGTCAGTACTTCCTGTTGAAGCAGTTTAATGGGGGGGGGGGGGGTGACAGACTAAGAGCACACCTGTGGCCGGGTGTAGTTGTGGCTGGGTGCAGTGAAGCTGTAGGGCCTGGTGGTCGACGTGACGCTGGAGCTTGTTTCTGTGTTTGAAAAAGATTTATGGTTCAGTGAAAAACGAATCATAAAACAGCACAGACGAGTTTTGACTCCTTTGATATGTTCAAGTCCTCGACTGTTTTCTTTCTACATCTCTGATTTTTTTCTCTCTTCCTCCGGTTTCCTCTTTGGCTGCCTTCCTCCCCCTCTAAATGATCTTTCTTTCTCTGCCTGTAGTTATCACTCTTATCTGTCTGTCGAGGGGGTTTTAGGGAGACGGTGAATCCTCAAGTGTATATTTCTCTTATCCAGGGACCCAATTAGGAGAGGCACTTCTGTCGGATGAAAAACCTAATTTGAAAAACAATATAATAAAAAAAAAAAAGGTCATGTTGAAAGCTTTTCATAGCACAGAAAGCTCCCATTTTGTTCAGTTGTCTGTTAGCAGATGACACATTTTCATCTGCATTTTGAGCTTTTGTTGTTTTTTGTCACTAAAGTCACTTTCTTCTCCTGGATTTTTTGCAGCAGTAACTGATGTTGATAACAAAATTTTATATTTATATGAAATATAAGATTAATCCAGATTGAGGCTGACTTTTAAAGGGTAACCTCAATTTTTTTTTCCAACTTGGACTCTAGTTTCACGTTTTTAAAATGATAAAATGTTCTTACCACTGTTTACAGCTACATTATGTGCATTACAAACCAAACCAAGGTTTTATATAATGCTTGTCAATTGTTAATTAATTACGTTAAAATTAAGTGTTACTTTTAATCTAAGGCATCTGCAGACAGGTGATGTTGAACAAACAGCTGCTTACTAGTAACTTGAAATAAGCTGATCTAGATCTAAGGTCAGATCTTTTTCTGTGATTGATTAGTTTCTTGTTTCTTGTTAGTGGATCAGAACTGGATGTTTTTAAAATTTTTGTTGATGGGCAACAAGTAGTAGCCTGGTAACACCATCCTGATGACGTGAGCTCTACATTCTGTTTCTCTCTCTGTGTCAGTCTTGACTCGCTGCCATTCACAGTACTTTCAGTGGGCACGAGTTACACGCTTTGACAGACAAACGTCTTCAGCCAATCATGACATTAGCATTAGCATCTGTTCTTCTTCACAAATACGTTTTTAGTTAGACAGTAATGGTCTAAAAAATACAGTGTATTTATATTTACCGTTTTGATGTGACATGTACCTTGTTGACAACAATCCCCATTAAGTTTTTTTGATACACTAGCGTTGCCAGTATATTTCGGCATTTCTCATTCAGCACCCAGCTGCCTCTGGACTGCAAAATACCAGCTGGCAGTGTCCTTGTTGTTTGTCCGAAACATTGTGAACACCGATCCTTATGGCCGTGATTAGAAGAATGACAAAAAAAGTATTCTCAAATGTGTCCTCTTGTTTAATTGTTGTTCTCAACTCTATTACTGAATAAATTTCACTTATCGCTGTGTTTTTTCTGCTAATGCTAAAGTCAGCACTAGTTGCTGCAGGAGCTGCCATTACTGTTTTCAAAGCAGAGGCTTGCATGCTACATCATCAGCTATAACGCAGTCCCTGATTAGCTGCCGACATTTTTAGCTACAGAGTGGACCCCCGATTGGCCCGACTGGACTGCAGTGGGTTGAAAGTCTCTGGGGCAGCAGAGAGTCCTGACTGATTCACAGAGTGAAACAGAATTTTGAGCTCAGGTCATCTGGATGGTCTTACCAGACTTATTAAGTAGGATTTTCAAACATTTGATTTTTAAAATTGCTATTAATTGCAGAATTTCAATAGTTAATTGCAATCACATTTTTAATCATGTTTTCAATTCCATTATTTTGCATTTCAAAACAGTTTTGGAGTCCATATTGACAAGATAAAGTGATTCTTACCAGATTGTCTTGATTAGGAGTCGAACTGAATGGGACTAGCAGAAAGTGGACATTACTTTTTAAAGGGAGACTTATGGGTACACATAGATCCCATTTTCATTCAGCTATATTTTGAGGTCAGAGGTCAAGGGACCACTGTAGTGAGTGGGTACAGCCTCTTAAAAACAGGTATGTCAGTCGCCATTTAAAAAACAAAACAAAACAAAAAAATTTGCGTACAGACCTTAATCTCATTTACACTGATACAAAGACAAATCTCTTAGTTTTAGCATGTACAGTCTGAGACACATTGAAATGATGTTTACTGGGTAAACATGTCAGTTACTGTACATTTTCTCTGATATCACGCAGCCCCGTTTATACTGATATATTAATTCAAAAGTCTTTCTTGCTGACATGAGAGCTGAGTGTCCAGCGCTGATGTTGGCCTTTCTATCTCTCACCCTCCCTCAAGCCGTGTGTGTGTGTTTATCGAGATGGTCGTGTGTGTGTCTCCATAAGTGTGTGTTTGTCTCCTCGTCTGACTCACCCTCCTCACATCCCTGATCTGAACTATTAAAAGCGCGGCTGTCCTACAGCATGAGGGATATGATGGCTGATCCTTCACCTCTCAGCATCTCTCCCTCCCGCTCACTCCTCCTTGCCCAAGGAGTCCTGACCTCGACCCTCTTTTTATTCAGTACATCCTATCTCTTTTATCCTGCTGCCGCCACCGCCTGGTTTTAAGGAAGGACAGTGAGGGGGAGTGCAGAGGAAGCTGGCTGTGAGGGAGTGAACCCAGCGAGGGGAGGGAGAGTGAAGTCGGTGGAGGTTATTCTGCTCTCGTGGGTCTGTTAGTGAGCGTACACCCATGCAGCTGCGCCAATTAGCCCTGCTACGCCTGAACCCCCCACTCGCCCCACACACACACACACACACACACACACACACACATTCACATCCTCTTCTAAGCTGCTTAACTGACTGCAACAACCTTTTAAGTGTGTCTTATACGCCTTTCTTTCAGACTTGCGTGTTCACTTTTGTCAGCATTTGAGCTCTGTAATTGATGTGTGTTGTGTGCATGTGTGTCTCATGCCCGTGTGTGTGTGTGTTTGTGTCTGTATACATAAATGTGTGTTTGACAGCCCCCAATGATGCTAGGCACTGTGAGGAGAGAGGCGAGGCGCAGCTCTCTCTCATACGATGCCGCTGTCACATTGAATCAGTCAGACCGGTGCACAAGCAGGCAGCGGCACACAGCCGTGGGAATGACACTGCACTTCTGCTCTGGGAGAGACTGAGGGAGTTTGAGTGAGGAGGGATGAGATACAGAGGGGTCGAGGAGGGCTCCGATATCAGCCTCAGCTGTATGTCTTTAGTCTGTGAGTTTTGACTCCTTTAAAGGGATACTTGAAGATTTTCAACCAGCTCTGTGTCATAACAGTGTGGGTCGTTTGTGTAAACAAACTGTTGTAAACCTTCATCTTACCAATGCCCAGATCTCCCTGCTCATCTCCCTCAGTGCCTCATGTAGGGGCTTTTGGCTTGCTCAAACTACACATTGTATTCTGCATTTTTGTTTGCCCGACACCACAGACACAAAGAGTTTCTCTCTTCTCTCTCTCTCCCAAACGCAGACCAAACTCAGTTCAAATGGTTACGATACCGGTGCTGAAACGA
The DNA here is from genome assembly GCF_026936395.1 of Plectropomus leopardus. Taxonomy (NCBI): domain Eukaryota; kingdom Metazoa; phylum Chordata; class Actinopteri; order Perciformes; family Serranidae; genus Plectropomus; species Plectropomus leopardus. The sequence goes on along the minus strand of NC_142184.1, from coordinate 11,996,793 downwards.
TACTTTAAAAACTGTGCTGGTGCTGAAACGATACTTTAAAAACTGTGCTGGTGCTGAAACGATACTTGGAAGAAAAAAAACACAAAAAAAGATGACACTAAAGAATTTGTTTTTTCTTGCAAAGGCAAGCTATACTTAATGATTTAAAGTACACTTAAATATACAGGTTAAATATGGATAAATGCAAAGCATTATCAACAAATTCACCTTCTAAATAAAAATAAGCTCAACTTAATTAATTTAACACTAAAAAAAAACAGTTACAAGACTCACAGGGCTAACAGCAAAATAAATTCAGATTTGGGATCTGTAATTGCCTCACTAACTCAAGAGAGACTTGAGTCTCTCTTGAGTTGTTGTCCCTCATACATGGACTGTAAACTGCTGTAACTATACTTATACTATACTATTATATGTCTCTGCATGGTCTAGTTTGTGTTTTTCAGCTGTTTTTTTGACATGTCATATTCTGACATTTTTCGGCATACTATACTTAAGCAATATCACACAAGAGGGAGTGATGTTGTTCTGTATATTATCACGGTTTTTGGCCGTTTTTTTCAACATGCTATACTGTGACGTGTCTCACCATACTATACTATGTGTTTTTCAGCTTTTTTTTTTTACATGTAATATTTTGACATTTTTTGACATACTATACTATATTATGATGATTTTGGCCGTTTTTTCAACATGACGTGTCTCGACATACTCTACTATGTGTATTTCAGCTGTTTTTTTGACATGTCATATTTTGTCTCGCAGACAGACATGTCTCTGTTATCTGTTCAGGAGTGACTAAGACTGTCACTACAATGAGAACAGCTGGTCCACCTCAACAGTCCAAATTAAGGGAGCCTAAGAGGCCAACCTAGCTTGCTAGCTTTGGAGCTTACCCCCTCTACTTTTATTAGTGGTTGGTAAGCAAGACATCAGAGCTTTGCTTGGGCCTTGAGGAGTTGTAGCATTTATTCATTGACAAATAGCCTAAACTGTTCACACACTGCACTTCGTACTCTCTGCTCCAGTTTGGTTTGGACAAGGCCCATTTGGATGAAGGTGATGTTACCATATTTTACATTTGAATCAAAATGTGATGACAGTTGTGTGGTTGTTTGTTGACGTTGCCAGGCCACTATACCACCTACCTCACCTTGCGCAGCTTGTGTTTTCAGCCTAAAGGCCGAACTAAAATCCTGCTTGCAGGTTGAGCATGACCAAACATGTCTTGCTGGGCTTTAACACAAAAAGTGGTAAATATCATGATCAATATTGTCTTCAAAAACTTCACATACTGTTCTACCAATAATAAAGGCCACAGGCATTGTTTCTGAGATTTTACAGAACTTTTAGCATATTAAAGATTTTGTGCAACCTTCTTGTCTTCTTGAATGTACAGACAAGGCCAAATTTACTGAGAGCTACCCTAGTTATATAAAAAAAAGCCTTAACAATTTAACACCACCAACATCACCCCTAAAGCTCACAAATTAATGCTTTCTGTCTTATTTGTTTATTAAGGAAACATTTTAATTGTTTTTTACTCTTGGGTTTTTATGAAGGTTAAGTGTTAATTAGTGAGCTTTAGAGGTGCTTGGTGGTTGGCAGATTTTTTTTCATTGGACAGAGCCAATAATAACTTCCCCCTTTTGTTTCCTCATTATATATTTATTTGAACTCTGAGAACATATGAAATCCTAGTTCCGTTTTCAAAAAAGTATCAACTGTGTCAGACAGAATAACTAAGAAGTGTGTTAAATATGATGCTCAACACATCTACAGTCATCAGGAATAGTTTGACAGTTTTAGTAAATATACTTTTTTGCCCTCTGGCAGAGAGTTTAGCCTAGTTCACATGTACACAGATATTTTTTTTAACCATAACTTTTTGGCCTTTTGTCTATACAAAATGTTTGGACAAAAAGCCAAAAAAGTTACCATTTTAAAACTGACCTTTTGTAAAACTTCTTCCAGAATGAAAATGTTGGCAGCACTTCAGAAGTGTTTTTGCGCTTTCATTTGGATATTTTTTTTTTAAACAGTGCTTGTGGACAGGATTGATTTTTGCGAATGAAGGAGAGAAAAAAAAACGTTTTCAAAAACACCCGTGTGTTCAGAAAGTGGGTATTTCTGGCAGAATAAAGTCTACCAGTTTATTAAAGAAATTTAGCAGGAATTTTGGAGGCTTAAGAGTCCCTCAGTTGGAAACAGTAGGGTTAAATATGTTCATAGAAGAGCTAAGTAAGGTTAAATAACTTTAAAACTAAAATATGGGTCATATGGGACTGTATTAGCAGACACGCTGCATGAACTGGTGTGTGCCTGTTCGTTGTGTATACAGCAGAGGGTGTGAACAGACCTGGTCCCTCTATATTTGTTGTGTAAGCACACCTGATCCCTGCTCCGGCTCTGTTTAGGGGTAAGCAGCAGCAGCAGCAGCAGCAGCAGGCTGCCTCTCGCTGCTCAGATCACCTGTTCAGACTCAGTGACAAGGTTAGTGTCAGGTTAATACGTTTGACTGATCACTGGAGCGTAAGTGTTAAATACTGTCATGTTCTGTTGTTTTTACTTAAGCAGCATAACCCAGTTCCTCTGATATGATCGCTGTAGCTGTTGCCAGATGTAACTGAGGCAGTTCAGGTTAAGTGGGCAGCCTCAGGCAAGGGCATGAGTGAATACAGGAGGACAGCGGAGCACTTTTTTCTCTCATTACTGCCGTGGCTCGGAGTATCAACACACTCAAACACTGCATCTGTTGTGGCAGCTTGTGTGAGTGTGTGAGTGAGTGCACAGGCATTCAACTCAGAGGCCTAATTTTTAATTATTCGTTTAAGAAACAAGACTAATAGTTAGACTGATAGTTATTTCTTTCTTTTTTTTGACATTTTGTTCGGCACAAAGCGTTTCTTTTTGAACATTTCTAAGGCAGTGTGCTAATTAAACTAGTACACAAGGGAGGAGGTCTATTTAGATCTGTAATTATCAGTGCTGATAATTGCTCTTAAAGGAAGAGGTGGAAGACACCGTGATAAGACTCAAGTTTTTAATGCATGGATATAAAGAAAAGGAGCTGTCACTGAAAAAACTGCAGCCCATTTCTCAAACATGCAATGTGTTTGTTACTCTTGTTTAAATGACATTTAATAATCAGATCAGATCTCACACGGAGTGGCAGCTCTCAATGCTTTAATCAGATTTTGCAGATGTTGTCATCAGATATTCAATCTCATATGGATGTGATCAGGCCCGTGTGTGCCATTTTTCTATTTTTATGAAACAGTCTCTTCTATTACATCTCTTACTCTTGGGACTTAGCTTAGCATAAAGATGTTTTAATTTTTTGTCTTTTTTACATTTAAAGGGACAGTATTTTTCATCTTACCTGTAAGAGTATTCATCAGTCTACATTGTTTTGGTGTGAGTTGCCAAGTATTGGAGATTGTCTGCCTTCTCACGAAAAAAAGAACTAGATGGCACTCAGCTTGTGGTGCCCAAAAAAAATCATTTGAAACTGAACTACAGCTGCCTAATGTGTACTTCTAGTGCTAGCTCACCTAGCACCACTGAGCCAACCAACATTGCAGCTCAGCAGAGGAGGACATTGTTAATGTTTACACCTCATGCTGTCACAAGCACGAGCCTTTTGACTGAGTAGATGCAGGCTTCCTTCTGCCCGGTGATATGGTTAGTAGGAGTAGTTTGGGTGAACTGTCCCTTTAACTACACTAAAGACTTAAACAAACTCACACAAAAAAGACAACAATCCTCCAAACAAATGTGACATAAAGTTCCCCTGGGTTTACACAGCAGCTTACCAGCTAAAAGTGCAACATAAAAAACATGAATAAAAAAAAACAGAAAAAAGGAAAATATGAGGCTCACAAAAGATTGAGATATAAAATAACAAAATAAAACTACCAGATTATCCAATATAAGATACACAGTCTAGTAAAACATGTCAAAGTGGCATGTCTTTTACTTTTTAACAACTGTGCACCGTGATATCTTAGGTTCTGGTTTTACAGAAAAGAAAGTGAAGGTTATCCTCCCGTCTGGTTTATGGGAGTCAACGTTTAAAGAAGTTACTCAAAGATGATGAAAGAGAGAGAGTGGTAAGAGCATATGCATAGGCCTACAGTATATTTATATGAAAACACACAAAGAATGCTGCCTCTCCAGTTCGTCCACTTACATGTGGCGTTATATATGTGAGTGTACAGTATGTTTCCAAATCTAGTGCTGCAGGTAATGAGTATTTTCACTATTTTCTCACAATTTCATGGTCAAAGCTGTCAAATACACAAAACAAAAAACATATGCATCACTTTTGTTTGTGCTCACATTTTTAATGTAAACAATCCAAATTTCAATCCAAATTTTATGCACAAATTCGTGAAAACCATAATCCATAATCATGAATGAAGAAAAAAGACAAAAACAGACAAGATTAGACAATCAAACGACAGGTGGTGATAAACAATATAAAAAACTCAAAGTAAAAACTACAGTGAGTAGTAAGAATAGTGAAAATAAGAGAACTGATATAAAATAATAATTACAGGAATTATTTTTTTTTTATAAAAGCCAGACCAACTAAATAAGTTTTCAGCTGTTGTTTCAAAATGTTCATAGAGCCCGCTTCTTTTCTACCTTTTGGACGGGTATTCAATAATTTTGGAGCATGGTTAACAAAAGCTGTGCTTTTCTTTTGTGCATTTAAAAAGCCAACAGCAGAAGAACTGAGAGCTCGTGAGGGATTATAGAACGACTGAGAGTCTGCAGCAGGCTGGTCCCAAACCATTAAGAGCTTCAAAAGAACATTCAAATCTATCCTAAAATTCACATTTGAAGAGCTTGAAGACATTTTGTTTGCGTTTGAAAGTGTTAATCTATCATCCCAACGCTCAGTCCAGTCAGTTAATTGGCATCATTTAACCTACTCTTCTTCTGCTGTCCGTCCAGGCTCGCCCAGCAGTACGTCTACCCCCAGGCGTTCCTCCAGCCCAGCCTGGTGCTGCAGTCCCAGCTCAGCCCCACAGCAACGGCACTCGCCTCCCCTTACTTGGACTACAGTGCTGCCTACAGCCATTACGCCCCCACAGGACTGGAGCAGTACCCCTACACCCCTTCACCGTCGCCCTCTGCTGGCTACCTCAGCTACACCTTCTCCCCCGGCACACCGGCGCCCGCTCTCACCGCATCCCCGACCCCTCCGGCTGCCATCCATCCTCCTCTGGCTGCCCTCACCACCATGTCTGCCGCCCCGCAGGCCTTCCTGCACTACCCTCTGCACCAGCCTGACCGCATGCAGTGAGCTGCTCTGAGTGGAGCTGCAGCTGCCATACTGATGATTCAAAACAGAGTGACTGTTGGCCTGTGACATCATCAGGATGAGACTAACCAGGGAGAGAGTGTGGTGTAATCAAAAGGGCTTTTAGAAAGCACTCTCATTCCTGTTTTTTTATATATATATATTATTGTTGTTGTAATAGTTGATGAAAATGTTCTACTGCTACTGTCATCAGCACAGGATCTGAATGTCTTTCATACACGAGGACGTCAGGGACTGGAGTGAGACGACTGGTAATCTTCTGGACGTTTCTGTCACACGGCTGACCCTCAGCACCGAGGCTGGAGGCAGGCCGACTGCTGGAGAGTGGACAGGTGAAGACAATGAGAAATATGTCTGCTTGACATGATGCTGCGGCTGCAGTTTCTCCAATTGTACCGAGCTGAACGCTGGATATTCGCCAAGCTGAGAGCCAGTTCCTCTTTCAGAAACAAAGGTTCAATTACCTCCTCTTCAAGGTTACCTTTCTGTCCATGGCCTTAGAGATCTCTCTCTCTCTTTCTCTCTCTGTACCTGGTTCAATTTGTCAGTTTTATTAGTCTCTCATCTCAAATGAACAAAATGTTTATTGTGCTCCCTTTAGTTCCTTTTATCTGCTGCTGGCAAGTCATTACACGGTGATAATCAACAGTTTAACAGAATATGCAATTATGGTGATAAAGGACGAGCATGAATAAGGTAGACAACACTGATATTTTGTTTTTGTATTGCTACTTCTAGAACATTACTGAGACTTTGTTAACACCTAAAAACACAACGGTCATCACATGAAACACCTGCAGCAGCTTATTAGGCTATTTTACACCTGTAACTTTTGGAGCAATAGTGTCTGGATTCAGTCTTTGGAGACTGTTTGGTTTTATGGTACTTAAATTACAATTACATATCAAGTCAATGTGTGTGGGTGTAGGTGATTTTAGTGAATATGTGTGAGTGTATTTGGTGTCTGTTTCTCTGTGTGTGTGTGTGTGTGTGTGTGTGTGTGTGTGTGTGTGTGTGTGTGTGTGTTGAATGAGAGAGAAATAGAGCGATGCAGTATACGCCAGTGTCAGGACCGAGCTCTGTCTCCAGCCCATTGTACTGCTCAGTTATTTCTTTGTTTAGTTTTTTTTTCTTCTCTCGCTGCAGAATACAGACTGATGCTTAAGTGATGAAACTGGAGTCTCACGGTGCTGTGGCGCCACCTTAGTAAAGTCATGAACCAAGCCATACATCACATTTAAAACAAATATGCAAAATAAAGTCAATATTTCTAAGTAAGTCATGCTATTGTTTTGTCAGTGTGGTCGAATGACAGTTAAGTGTGGTGAACTGTGTGAAACAGCGGCTGCTTGAGACTGTGAGGCTGGAGAGTCACACATGAGTCATAGAAGACTCTCACTGTGTCACTGAGATACTCTGCACTAAAGGAGTGGTAAAAGTGTTGAGGTGAACGCTATATTGGTTATAAGGGTTCAACATTTGAGTGAATACGCTTATTTGCGTTCTTGTTGAGAATTAGATTACGAGCGTTCTCAGTCTCGTGTCAGTACGGTAAATGTACTGTTTGTTGAACATATTTACATGTTGTGTGTTTCATCTGTACCAAAACAAAATCAAAATAATACAGTGTGTTTTTATGCTGTTTCCTCCAGTTGCCAGGTTAGAAATGGTATGGCTCACAACCCCAGTAAATTGTTGTTTTTGCACTTTAGTTTGTAGTTATCAGAAAAACAAGCTTTACAGTTAAGATGTTAATTAGTGAATTTAGAGAGACTTGTATGTAGATTATGTTCGTTTAGCTGTTTCCACTTTTCCAGTGTTTTTGCTAAACAAAGCAAACCAGCTGCGTCTGTCTAATGTTGACTGTAGGATAAATATTATTGCTATCAATCTTCTCATGTAACAGTTTGCAACTCAGGAACAGAACATTCATTCAACAATCTTGGGTCTTGAAAACTGCTGACTGCCAATCTTCTGTGCTGGGGGGTTGACGATTTTTGAGAACTTGTAGCTTCTTTGCAGCAAAATTTGAAGCGTTGTCACCTGTCATGGCTACATCTGAGTCTGGACAGACATGGATGTAAACTAACTTGAAACTGCTTGGCAGAGGCATAAAACCATGAGGTGTTAATTCTATTTTTGGGGGGCTTATTTCCTGTACATTATGGCTTGTAATCGCTAACAGGACCTGCATTGGGACACATCAGTCTGCAACTGTGTGGCTCATTTATGTATTTTATTTCTAGTTTTTATACAACAAAGGAGCTCTTTTAGGAAAGAGAAATAAGATATGCCAAGCTTTCAGTGCAGAGACCAATCGCTGTTGTGATGTTTTTTGAGATTTGTTGACTGTAAAAAAATATATATATATACTATTACCAGACTCATCCTTTAACTTCCTCTGTTTTGCTGGGGCTCTAGAGGTGGAGTTATTCTGTAGTTTATCAGCTGTGATGCACAAGAACAGAAGAGGGAAGATAAATGATTGTGTTTCTTATCAAACATGAGCAATCGTCCTCCTTTGGGTGAAGTCTGTCTTAGTAAAAGAACCGCTCCCTTAACTACACTTCCCCACCTACCCCAAATATAATCTATTACAGTATTATGTTTCTTAAAGCACACTTACTACTGTGAACTGTCACCTCTTACTGAACTGTACTCAATTTCTGTCCAAAAATCATTCAGCTTCCCTCAGCTAATTTAATTTTAAATGCGTGAGTCGCCCTCTTCTGGCCAAAGCTATTTATTGTAGATTAGATTTTTCTTCCATGTTTGCAGTAACTCAACAAAATGTTACTTTTAAAGGAACAAAAATGAGCAAGTTTTTATGTTTATTATCATTGAAATGTTTATTGAAACGCCTTGTGCTCCCAGTAAGGATCAAATAATAAAAGGAGACTCAATGTAAAGCTTGCACAGCCGATCTGCAGTGAACAGACCTACTATCAAAGTCTGGGATACAACATTTCCTTTGGATTGCGCTGGTTCAGAACAAAAAAAGCAGATGGTTTATGTAAAAATGAATATCATAGCAAATACCACAGTGAGGGGAGGAGAAATGATCATGTCTTAAAAATTGATGACAAAATGAAACACAGTTAATGGTACGAAACAGGAGAGCGGTAATGAAAATAAAAACGAAATAAAAAGTACTGTATCGGCAATCTTGATCACACATACACACATATACACACTCACTTGCAAACACACTCATACGCACACGGGCAGGCGCACGCACATGCACACACGCTCACTCTCACGCACACACTTGCGCGCACACACACACACACACGAACACAAACCCACAGATAAAATGTAGTGATTGAAAATAGTGAAACCCTGGTAAAATCTAATGGTATCATACATCCACGTCTTGTGTCTGAAGTGCAGAAAACGAAATGAAAAAAAAAACTAAAAATGGAGATAAATTCAGATGAATAATGAAAAGCATGCCCATCTTCACTGGTCTAACCCAACTTGAAACGACCACAAACCCAGAGTTTTGCCCTCTCTATCCTACCCAAACCCCAACCTCTACCCCTTTACTCCACCCTCACCTGCCCCATACCCTCATACCCTTCTCATATCATACCCACATCCCCGCCTCACCCTCATCCTACCCTCCCCCCTCCCCCTGAACACCTCAACATGTCTGCTCAATTTCAGGGTTTCCTCTGGGTCGCAGATAAGCGCCCGGCTGAGAGGAGGAAGCAGGCGGGTCGGCGAGGCAGAGACGAGGCTGGTTCCAGCTCTGGTCACCATTTATCAAAAACATGTCCAGTTCAGAATACAGAGTGAGGACTGGGAGGGAAGAGGAGTCTTGTTGTGTGTTGAGGTTGAAGGTTGTGAACCTTTTTCTGTTTTTACAGTGGAAAAAAATGATCATGTGTTAGTCTAGATGTGAGTATTTGGGTTAGTCTTGTGCTGTGTTTGTGGAGGCATGGTGGGTGGTGGGGCGGCAGTGGAGGTGGGGTCGGCGTAGCTCAGGGCCTTGTCCCTCATCCCTTGGCCCCAGTCGGAGAAGGGGGCAGGGGCAGGTTTATAGGGCTTGCGTCTTGAGCTCGATGGGCTCCCCGCGGGTGTCCTGCTGGGTCTCGCTCTCGGGGGGCCGGCTGCCCTTCAGTGTGGCCAGGCGCTCGGACAGACCTCTCATGCGTGGAAACAGCATGAAATCGTACAGGAGGGCGCCCATTGCACCTCCTATCATGGGGCCAACCCAGTACACCTGCCAGCAAAAAACATCACTTAACACATGCTTCTGTCATTGATAACATCAGATCAATGTCATCAGTGATTGCGTTATGTTGTATTTTCAAATGTTTGTATCTTTTATTCTTTTCTTTAGTTAAGGTCCCTGGAAAATCCTATTGAGGGTTTCTGTCTCGCCTGCACACATGAACTCTTTTATAACTCTTTTTTTCTGTTGTTTTTTTTAGATCTAAATGTGCAAGTAAAAAAACTTAACTAGTGTGACTGCAGGTCTTACCCAGTGGTTGATGAAGTTTCTGAAGAGCACGGCAGGGGCGAAGGACCTGGCAGGATTCATTCCAGCACCGGTGTAGTACATCTAAAACACAAGACACTTGTTACTGCATTGTGTTTTAAGTTTTTTAATTGTCACTTGAATATGTGTTTCCAAGTGTCTCACCCCCATGAGGTGTCCAATGGTGACGGAGAAGCCGATGGATAGGGCGGCAGATCCCAGGCGTCCATTCCTCCTCTCATCAGTCACGGCAAAGATGCACACCACAAGCTGCATGGTGAGGAAAACCTCCACTGTGGTGGCCATTCCCAGACTGATGCCCGGCTGCAGCTGCAGGTACACAAATGAACAAAAACATTTTTTTGCGCAAGTCAAAAAAATCTTCAAGCTATATTGAACACAAACTACTTTTCCTTTTATTCAGAAAAACTACAAGTTATTGGAAATAATTAGGCATACTGTATTTTGTTTTTTTGTATTTGAATCCATTGTTTCAATAGATGGCCTAAACCTAAAACTCTAAAATGTTCACCATGTGCTCCATCAATGGAAAAACTTCTACCTCACTGCTCCCATCATCTGTGTCCTTGTTTCCTTAAACATCCATGACGGGTCCTTACCGTGTTCATAGCCATGTTGCCCCTCATGTTGCCGGGTGTGACCCCGTACAGCACAGCAGCCCCGGCTACAGCACCCAGGCACTGGGCAGCCATGTAGAAAATGGCACGGAAAAGAGACATCTGTGAGCCAACAAGGTAGGCGAACGTGACGGCAGGGTTGATGTGGCCGCCGCTGATGTGGCCGATGGACTGGATTAGAGTGGCAGCTGCCAGCCCGAAGCACAGGGCCACATGGAGGACATGATGAGGCCCGGTGGTCCAGCGCAGGGCGGCACCCATGCCGAAAAATACAAAGAACATGGTCCCGAAGAACTCTGCGAAGACCGCCCGCCAAAAATTCATGGACCGGAACTCCCACATGGTGACTGTTCACTTGAGGCTCTCCACCAGATGAAGATTCTTTAGGAATAAATCTAGAAAAGGTAACCTTTCCGGTCCTCTTCAGATGCCAAAAATAACAAAAAAGGATCTCCCTTTCGTAGTCAGCTAACTCAGCCGACGGAAAACAATCAGAGAGTCAGCTCAAAGACGAAACAGGATTTCAGGACGTCAACGGACGAATCCACTCAACGGATCTTTACCAAGCCGTGAACTGGGTTGGTAAAGTCAACTCAGCTGCTTGCCACCTCTATCCACCTGTCGCAAAGACATAGGTGTGAGATAGTGTGGGAGTGTGGGTGGAGATCTCAGGTGAGATGAGTTGTCAAGAGGAGGTGGGCATCAATGCTAAAGGGGTGTTTCTAAAGTAGAGACGGGGATAGACAGAGTGTCCGGTGGACCTTTTAGCCTCTCTGACGGAGGGGAGAGGGCCAGACAGGGGCTTTATAATACCCCCCCAGGGGCCCCAGGTGACGCCATAATCCCCCTGTAGGGCCAAGGGCGGGGGGCGGCAGTGCTGGACATCCTAAATCAAACAAACTTAACCCCTCTGTCGCCCCCCTTTAACAGAACCAAAAGAGCGGCAGTGTACCCGAGAAGAGAAACAGATAAAGCGAGAATGATTGGAAATCTGTGAAAAGCATTTACTGGGAGACATTTCGGATAAAGAGACAACTGGAAGATTTGCGTCTTATATTCAGGGGGGAGTTGGACACTTGGAAGAACAGCCACAGTGAAGAGCAGCTGGAGCTGCAGGGAGAAAGTTTTCTTTGGGGCATATGTCATCTGTTGACATATCATAACTGTCATAATCAGGGGACACAAATGCTGATGGACAAGGACAGAAAACACACACATGCATGCACACACACATACACATATACACACGTGCAGATAATACAGTTGGGGCCCCGGACGGAAGTGCCCAAAGCTAACAGTGCTGAACTGACCCATACACTGAAATGCCTGACCCTGTGAAACCATTGTCTGAACGCAGCATGTGGGCCACGTATGGACGGAGACAAAAATACATATTAAACTAAAACACAGAAGCAATGGACAACAAAGCATTTTCTTAAATTTGCAAAGGTTAAGTTCGGCATTTATTGCTTCTGGATGATAACTAGTCATCTTTAAATGGAGGGAAGTGTCAGCGGTCATTGCTGAGGCCTGTGATTGTGAACACTAAGACGTGAACTTGACATTGCCTCCGAGCTCAGAGCCGTCACTGTGGCTGCTCCACAGCCGACGGCAACGTAGCAGAGACAGCAGAAGATGGAAAAAACAATGGAGGGGGAAAACTGAGAAAATGAGGAACAACATCAAGCAGCAACCCAACAATAATTCGCACAACACAGCGGATTGTGTGTTCTGTTGCGGCTTCTAGGAGGTGCTCGGCATTATGTGAGAGTGTGTGTTTGTTGCGGGAGGATGTACGACTAAAGCCCTGAAAGTTCTGCGTGTGTGTGGAGCTGGGGCAAAGGGAGAGGTGCAGCAGGGCAGCAGGGATGTGTGGGGGGACGTGGGGTTACTGACGGCACCGGGGGCATCGCGCTGACCAGTCGAGAGCCATCACTGTTGGGGGGGTGAGGAGGGAGGGTGAGAGAGTGATGAATGCAGAGTGCTGAGCTTGCTGTTTTGACTCCCTTTTATACATGTTAGAAAGAACACACACAATGCAAAATGCTGGCAGCACTGCAGCAGTTATAGCTATTGTGAACGTTGTGTGTGTGTAAATAGTTTACGTACGTGTGTGTATTTAAATTACACTGCTGTAGTGATACTGACGCTAACATGGTCTTATTTTAGACTTGCTGTCATATCCAGAAAATAGTGTAAAATATATGTACCTCAATTATGAATAATTATACATAATAAATGTACTTTATATTATATTAATTTCAGTTCATCAAAATTATAAAAGAGATCATTGTCACAAAATTAAGACATATGTCTATATATCACTAAAGGTTACATATATGTGTGTGTGTGTGTGTGTGTGTGTGTGTGTGTGTGTGTGTGTAATTATTACATGTAAACCATATTTTAATTGTTTTCATGTTTCTACGTGACTAATGGAAACAACCATTTTTAATATTGGTCCATTACTGAGCGTAAGCACTGCAGCCAGCAGCGACGAAACTGGCTGTACGCATACACTTGGCATGTTAACATCTTTAATTTACATTCACTAAAATAACTTGTTTTCCCACTGACAGGATCAGTTGGTATGTTTTTTTTCTTTTTCCTTTTTCTTTTTTAAAAAATTGTATTTATCTCTTTTTCTCATTAACATGCGTCTTCTTGCTAATATATTTTTGCCTGTCATCTCTTGTTTAATTCTAATTTTTGTCTGACCTTTGTTCAGTATTATTGTTTGGTTCCTATAGTTAAATTCCCACTGCAAGAAACCCTTCTTACTTCTGCTTTGTTTTGTTTGTCAAAGCATTTTTTTAAGTCCTTTATACATTTTTATTATTATTGTTAGTTGGCATAAATTGAAGGTGCACACACGCCACAAGTGGTAATATTGCAGCCTGTGTCCCAGCTGTAGTCCTCTCACCAAAATCTGGACCAAGATCAAAAAATTGTCATTTCCATTTGTCACTTAGGCACAGACACATGGGAATAGAGTTCAGGTCGAAAAATACCAAATTTACATCTTGAGACAAGAGAAAAGAGGCAACAACACACATATGTGGAAGGATTACACGAAAACAAAAAAGTATTGTCTCTCACACCCTTATTATATCCATCATATAACAAACTGTCTTCTTTCTTTAGAGCCATTACAGGTATGAAGGCCCATTTGATTGTGAATAGGAGGCCTGAGAGGCGACGGCCGCTAACAGCCACAGACATGAGAGAGACGTTGGACTGATTGAGAGTATCATTGAACCCACAGTGCAGGGAAAGGACCTCTTTAGCATTTCAAAGCATTCACAGACACGAGATGAAAATGAAAATGGCACACATGAGGCTGTTTTTCAGCAAGGATTCAATGAGCTTCCATTATACATTTTAATGATGTGCAAATTTGAAAGTGACAATGCTGAATCTCACACTATTGGCTACACCTTCACATGCACTAATGACAGCCGACCAAGACCTAAAAGGTCACATTAAAAATACAGCTTTCTCATGTGCAACAAAAACATCAAGGAATGAGTCATTTTACCCAGAATGTGCTCGTAACGCGTCACCTTCTGGGTCTTTTCCACTTTGCTTTATAGGGAAATATTGAAATAATACTCTTTCACTAAATATGTCTGTTTTAATTAGTTTTCCTTTGATTTTACACTGACTCATAAAAAATGGCTGTTTAGGTCTAGAAGTCTTGTTTTAACAGAATATTTACTTTGTTTCAGCTCAGTGACAGACTGACATTTGGACAGTATCTGAAGTGGAGCAGTCCTCCAACACCAGAGATACAGTATATTTCACTGGGTGTAAAATCTGTATCTCCAATTTGAGGTAAATCACACTCTTCAGACAACTAATGTACAACTATTTGGATAATTTATAAATTGTATTTTAACCAAAAATGTTGAACATTAATTGATTCCAGCTCTCAGCAATGATGACTTGCTTGTTTTTTGTTGTTGTTTGTTTTATATAACTGTAAACTGAATTCATTGAATTTTAGACTGTTGGTCAGACAAAACATTTAAATACTTAATCTGATGTTCTGGGTAATGATAACGACAAATTCTGACATACAGAAAGGATCCACCAGATTAATTACATTAAGATGTATTTTGGGAGCTCAGTGTCTTTCTAAGACAGTTCAACAGGAGGAGCCGAGGATCAAACCATCAGTATGTCAATTAAAACTTCATAAGGTGTTACTACTTCCACTTAAGTAAAGGATTTTAGTATTTTTCTATCACAATACAGTAATTCTTTATAAAGTGCTTTCCAACTCAAAAGTAACACTAAATAATGGATAAACCCCGACACCTATTTTCCCATGAGATCGTTTTCGCCTCCCTTGAATGATTTGGAGTCACTGCACAAACCTGACAGACGAGCTGCACACTAAGCACGTTTATAAGAATCACTGTAATACTGCAGAATGTGTTTTAATGTGTTGTTTTTCTTTCATGTGTCCTCAGTTGTTTTCTTGTTTGCTGGCCTGCTTGGCTCTCATGGCATTCTGTGTGACCGTGGACAGAGACGATCCCGTCATGCTGGCCGTCTCCACAATCCCGATGTCCTTACAGGTCAGACAGGCCACCAGCTTCTGCCGAGAAGCGCTGCGTGCAAAGAAAAACTCATGGGACCCCCCAGCAAGTATGGCACCAATCACTGGTCCGATCCAATAAACCTAAAAAAAATGAAACAGGTTATAATGAGATTTAAGGGACATTTTCGACACTATGATTACTCTATATGGAGAATGAAACAGGTAAAAGTTTCTTTCAAAGTGACAAGTACACAAGTATTGGCAACTATAAAAGTCTCAAAATGCTGTGACTGACATATTATGCATAACATTATTAGATACTGTTAGACTGCTGTTGCTGCTCAATGTGAAGCTAGATTTAAAGTCTTGATTTAAAGTTTTTAAATGACCCCCCAAAGGGTCATAAAATACATATGAGAGGTCATGAGATGATTGATGGAAAAAGAAAGAATATCAGTACTTCTGCAATACAATTTTTTTCAATCAATATCAAATATTAATTGATTTGGATTAGTCAGTGAATATTATTGCTATGTTGTTACGCTGACCATTAGTGGACCTCAAACATAAACAGCATTGTTAAAATCCATGAAGAAAGATTTGGATTTCACATCTCTCTCTCTCTCACCCAGTGGTTTTCCCAGAAGCCCGTAATGATGGCGGGACCCAGAGAACGTGCAGGATTCATACTAGCACCAGAGAACCGTGCCTGAAAACACACACACACGCGCGCGCGTGCGCATATTGTTGTTTAAAATATGCAAAAAACAACACAAGCACACACTTTACAACTAGTTATCAAGGGAAGATGAGAAATCTATATAGATTTGCTTTTCAAGTTATTCTGTATTTAAACTCTTATTTGTTTACCATATTCCATGTGAATCATCATCTTTTCCAGACTTCTGTATAGCAAATAATTAATTTAATTATATGCAGAAAGGTAAATGAAGTTCTAGCTTATTAGCTGGAAATAATCAAATAATTTTGCAAGGTATCTTTGTCTTCACTTAATAGCCTTTCATGGTACCCA
The DNA here is from genome assembly GCF_026936395.1 of Plectropomus leopardus. Lineage (NCBI taxonomy): Eukaryota > Metazoa > Chordata > Actinopteri > Perciformes > Serranidae > Plectropomus > Plectropomus leopardus. The sequence goes on along the minus strand of NC_142184.1, from coordinate 11,980,761 downwards.
GTTACATCACTAAAATTGTAATAATATAGTATTTTATTTTAAAAAAACATAGAAAACGTAGTAATATACTATTTCATGAAGAACATTGTAAAAGAAAAAAAACTTACAGTTTTGTATGTACCCTGCCGAAACACCCCATAGCATAGAAATTTGTATAGAGGGCCAAAAACACCATAATTTGGGATGTCGAAAACAAATGACAGAAAATGCAATACTATAGTATGGCGAAAAATGTCAAAATTTGACATGTCACAAAAACAGCTGGAAACTGCCTAAAATAGACTGTTGAGACACGCCACAGCAAAGAAAGTCACAAAAAATGCCAAAAACTAAATAATTTGGGATGTCGAAAAATTGACCGAAAAGGCAATACTATAATATGGCGAAAAACGTAAAAATTTGACATGGCACAAAAACAGCTGGAAAGCACCTAGAATAGCCTGTCAAAACATGCCATAGCATAGAGATTTGCAAAAAGGGCCAAAAATATGCATGGGGAATGTTGGGAAAATGACAGAAAATGCAATACTATAGTATGGCAAAAAATGTCAAGATTGCATGTCCAAAGAACAGCTGGAAACTGCCTAGAATAGCCTGCAAAAAAAACATAGCATAGAAATTTCTAAAAAAAAAAAAAAAAGTAAAAGCACCATAATTTGGAATGTCGAAAAAATGACCGATCAGGCAATACTACAGTATGGCAAAAAATGTCAAACTTTGACATGTCCCAAAAACAGCTGGAAACTGCCTAGAATTGTCTGCCAAAACATCCCATAGCATAGAAATTTGCAAAGGACCAAGGACACCATATTTCACCGACATTTCCAAAAAACTGCTGAAAACCCAATAAAACCTCATAAAATAGCATACCAAAACACGTCATAGCAAAGGATTTTGCAAAAACAGCCAAAAAACATCATAATACAGCATGTTGAAAAAATGACCAAAAAGCAAGGCTATAGTATGGCAAAAATGTCAAAATATGACATTTCCAAAAAACTGCTGCAAACCACAGAAAATCTCATGAAATAACATGCGGAGAGATGCCATAGCAAAGGATGTTGCAAAAACAGCTTAAAAACATCGTAATATAGCATGTTGAAAAACATGACAGAAAAAAGCAAGGCTATAGTATGGCAAAAATGTCAAAATATGACATTTCCAAAAAACTGCTGCAGACCACAGAAAACCTCATGAAATAGCATGCCGAGAAACGCCATAGCAAAGGATGTTGCAAAAACAGCTTAAAAACATCGTAATATAGCATGTTGAAAAAAATGACCTAAAAAGCAAGGCTATAGTATGGCAAAAATGCCAAAATATGACATTTCCAAATTTCTACTGAAAACGACATAAAAGCTCATAAAATAGCATGCCGAGACACGCCATAGCAAAGGATTTTGCAAAAAAAGCCAAAAACACCATAATAAAGCATGTTGAAAAAAATGACCTAAAAAGCAAGGCTATAGTATGACAAAAATGTCAAAATATGACATTTCCAAAAAACTGCTGCAAACCACAGAAAACCTCATGAAATAGCGTGCGGAGAGACACCATAGCAAAGGATGTTGCAAAAACAGCCAAAAACATCATGATATAGCATGTTGAAAAAATGACCAAAGACGCAAGGCTATAGTATGGCAAAAATGTCAAAATATGACACTTCCAAAAAACTGCTGCAAACCACAAAAAACCTCATAAAATCGCATGCAGAGAAATGCAATAGCAAAGGATTTTGCAAAAACATCCAAAAAAATCATAATATAGCATGTTGAAAAAATGACCAAAGAAGCAAGGCTATAGTATGGCAAAAATGTCAAAATATGAAATTTCAAAAAAACTGTTGCAAACCACAGAAAACCTCATAAAATAACATGCAGAAAAACGCAATAGCAAAGGATTTTGCAAAAACAGCCAAAAACATCATGATATGGCATGTTGAAAAAATGACAGAAAAAAAGCAAGGCTATAGTATGGCAAAACCGTAAAAAAATGACATTTCCAAAAAACTACTGCAAACCACAGAAAACCTCATGAAATAGCGTGCCGAAACATGCCATAGCAAAGGATGTTGCAAAAACAGCCAAAAACATCATGATAAAGCATGTTGAAAAAATGACCGAAAAAAGCAAGGCTATAGTATGGCAAAAAAGCAAAAAATGACATTTCCAAAAAACTGCTGAAAACCCCATATAACCTCATAAAATAGCATGCCGAAACACGCCATAGCAAAGGATTTTGCAAAAACAGCCAAAAACATCATGATAAAGCATGTTGAAAAAATGACCAAAGAAGCAAGGCTATAGTATGGCAAAAATGTCAAAATATGACATTTCCAAAAAACTACTGCAAACCACAGAAAACCTCATGAAATAGCATGCCGAAACACGCCATAGCAAAGGATTTTGCAAAAACAGCTAAAAACATCATAATTTAGCATGTTGAAAAAAATGACCTAAAAAGGAAGGCTATAGTATGGCAAAAATGTCAAAATATGACATTTCCAAAAAACTACTGCAAACCACAGAAAACCTCATGAAATAGCGTACGGAGAGACGCCATAGCAAAGGATGTTGCAAAAACAGCCAAAAACATCATGATAAAGCATGTTGAAAAAATGACAGAAAAAAGCAAGGCTATAGTATGGCAAAAAAGTAAAAAATGACATTTCCAAAAAACTGCTGAAAACCCCATATAACCTCATAACATAGCATGCCGAAACACGCCATAGCAAAGGATGTTGCAAAAACAGCCAAAAACATCATAATATACCATGTTGAAAAACATGAAAGAAAAAAAGCAAGGCTATAGTATGGCAAAAATGTCAAAATATGGCATTTCCAAAAAACTGCTGCAAACCACAGAAAACCTCATAAAATAGCATGCCGAAACACGCCATAGCGAAGGATTTTGCAAAAACAGCCAAAAACATCATAATATAGCATGTTGAAAAAATGACCAGAGAAGCAAGGCTATAGTATGGCAAAAATGTCAAAATATGAAATTTCAAAAAAACTGTTGCAAACCACAGAAAACCTCATAAAATAGCATGCCGAGAGACGCAATAGCAAAGGATTTTGCAAAAATAGCAAGAAACATCATAATATAGCATGTTGCAAAAATGACCGAAAAAGCAAGGCTATAGTATGGCAAAAATGTCAAAATATGAAATTTCAAAAAAACTACTGCAAACCACAGAAAACCTCATAAAATAGCATGCCGAGACACGCCATAGCAAATGATTTTGCAAAAATAGCCAAAAACATGATAATATAGCATGTTGAAAAACATGAAAGAAAAAAAGCAAGGCTATAGTATGGCAAAAGTGTCAAAATATGACATTTCCTAAAAACTGCTGCAAACCACAGAAAACCTCATAACATAGCATGCCGAAACACGCCATAGCAAAGGATGTTGCAAAAACAGCCAAAAACATCATAATATAGCATGTTGAAAAACATGAAAGAAAAAAAGCAAGGCTATAGTATGGCAAAAATGTCAAAATATGACATTTCCAAAAAACTGCTGCAAACCACAGAAAACCTCATGAAATAGCATGCCGAAACACGCCATAGCAAAGGATGTTGCAAAAACAGCCAAAAACATCATGATATAGCATGTTGAAAAAATGACCAAAGAAGCAAGGCTATAGTATGGCAAAAATGTCAAAATATGACACTTCCAAAAAACTGCTGCAAACCACAAAAAACCTCATAAAATAGCATGCAGAGAAATGCAATAGCAAAGGATTTTGCAAAAACATCCAAAAAAATCATAATATAGCATGTTGAAAAAATGACCAAAGAAGCAAGGCTATAGTATGGCAAAAATGTCAAAATATGAAATTTCAAAAAAACTGTTGCAAACCACAGAAAACCTCATAAAATAGCATGCCGAGAGACGCAATAGCAAAGGATTTTGCAAAAATAGCAAGAAACATCATAATATAGCATGTTGCAAAAATGACCGAAAAAGCAAGGCTATAGTATGGCAGAAATGTCAAAATATGACATTTCCAAAAAACTACTGCAAACCACAGAAAACCTCATAAAATAGCATGCCGAGACACGCCATAGCAAATGATTTTGCAAAAATAGCCAAAAACATGATAATATAGCATGTTGAAAAACATGAAAGAAAAAAAGCAAGGCTATAGTATGGCAAAAATGTCAAAATATGACATTTCCAAAAAACTGCTGAAAACCCCATATAACCTCATAAAATAGCATGCCGAAACACGCCATAGCAAAGGATTTTGCAAAAACAGCCAAAAACATCATGATAAAGCATGTTGAAAAAATGACCAAAGAAGCAAGGCTATAGTATGGCAAAAATGTCAAAATATGAAATTTCAAAAAAACTGCTGCAAACCACAGAAAACCTCATAAAATAGCATGCCGAGACACGCCATAGCAAATGATTTTGCAAAAATAGCCAAAAACATCATAATATAGCATGTTGAAAAACATGAAAGAAAAAAAGCAAGGCTATAGTATGGCAAAAGTGTCAAAATATGACATTTCCTAAAAACTGCTGCAAACCACAGAAAACCTCATAACATAGCATGCCGAAACACGCCATAGCAAAGGATGTTGCAAAAACAGCCAAAAACATCATAATATAGCATGTTGAAAAACATGACAGAAAAAAGCAAGGCTATAGTATGGCAAAAATGTCAAAATATGACATTTCCAAAAAACTGCTGCAAACCACAGAAAACCTCACAAAATAGCATGCCGAAACATGCCATAGCGAAGGATTTTGCAAAAACAGCCAAAAACATCATGATATAGCATGTTGAAAAAATGACCGAAGAAGCAAGGCTATAGTATGGCAAAAATGTCAAAATATGAAATTTCAAAAAAACTGCTGCAAACCACAGAAAACCTCATAAAATAGCATGCCGAGAGACGCCATAGCAAAGGATGTTGCAAAAACAGCCAAAAACATCATAATATAGCATGTTGAAAAACATGGTAGAAAAAAAGCAAGGCTATAGTATGGCAAAAATGTCAAAATATGGCATTTCCAAAAAACTGCTGCAAACCACAGAAAACCTCATAAAATAGCATGCAGAGAAACACCATAGCAAAGGATTTTGCAAAAACAGCTAAAAACATCACAATTTAGCATGTTGGAAAAAATGACCAAAGAAGCAAGGCTATAGTATGGCAAAAATGTCAAAATATGACATTTCCAAAAAACTACTGCAAACCACAGAAAACCTCATGAAATAGCATGCCGAAACATGCCATAGCAAAGGATGTTGCAAAAACAGCCAAAAACATCATGATAAAGCATGTTGAAAAAATGACCGAAAAAAGCAAGGCTATAGTATGGCAAAAATGTCAAAATATGAAATTTCAAAAAAACTGCTGCAAACCACAGAAAACCTCATGAAATAGCATGCCGAAACATGCCATAGCGAAGGATTTTGCAAAAACAGCCAAAAACATCATGATATAGCATGTTGAAAAAATGACCGAAGAAGCAAGGCTATAGTATGGCAAAAATGTCAAAATATGAAATTTCAAAAAAACTGCTGCAAACCACAGAAAACCTCATAAAATAGCATGCCGAGAGACGCCATAGCAAAGGATGTTGCAAAAACAGCCAAAAACATCATAATATAGCATGTTGAAAAACATGGTAGAAAAAAAGCAAGGCTATAGTATGGCAAAAATGTCAAAATATGGCATTTCCAAAAAACTGCTGCAAACCACAGAAAACCTCATAAAATAGCATGCAGAGAAACACCATAGCAAAGGATTTTGCAAAAACAGCTAAAAACATCACAATTTAGCATGTTGGAAAAAATGACCAAAGAAGCAAGGCTATAGTATGGCAAAAATGTCAAAATATGACATTTCCAAAAAACTGCTGCAAACCACAGAAAACCTCATAAAATAGCATGCAGAGAAACACCATAGCAAAGGATTTTGCAAAAACAGCTAAAAACATCACAATTTAGCATGTTGAAAAAATGACCAAAGAAGCAAGGCTATAGTATGGCAAAAATGTCAAAATATGACATTTCCAAAAAACTACTGCAAACCACAGAAAACCTCATGAAATAGCATGCCGAAACACGCCATAGCAAAGGATGTTGCAAAAACAGCCAAAAACATCATAATATAGCATGTTGAAAAAATGACAGAAAAAAGCAAGGCTATAGTATGGCAAAAAAGTAAAAAATGACATTTCCAAAAAACTGCTGAAAACCCCATATAACCTCATAAAATAGCATGCCGAAACACGCCATAGCAAAGGATTTTGCAAAAACAGCCAAAAGCATCATAATATAGCATGTTGAAAAAATGACCAAAGAAGCAAGGCTATAGTATGGCAAAAATGTCAAAATATGATTTTCCAAAAAACTGCTGAAAACCACAAAACACGTCATAAAATAGCATGCTGACACATGCCATAGCAAAGGATGTTGCAAAAGCAGCCAAAAAAATCCCAATATACCATGTTGAAAAAATGACAGAAAAAGCAAGGCTATAGTATGGCAAAAAAGTAAAAAATGACATTTCCAAAAAATGTCTGAAAACCCCATAAACCTCTTAAAATAGCATGCCGAGACACGCAATAGTAAGGGATTTTGTAAAAACAGAACCCCTTCATGAAAATGCAAACAGCCGCTCCGTGGCTCATCAGCATGTTTAACATATTCATAAATCAGCAGCAGCAGCCGTTTGAGCAATCAGTGACAGGAAACCACAGGCAGAGGGGTGGAAATTCCCCAGCAGCAGGAGAAAGAAGCTTCTACCCAAAAATGACACTCCAAGCAGCAGGAGAAGGCTTCTACTCGAACATGCCACCCCTGGGCCAGTCAATGACGAGAGACGGAGAGTGGAGAGAGTGATGACGCGTCGGACCTCCAGATGAAGAGGAACAACAGATCACTGTTTGTGATTTTTGGGGCTTTTGGTGGTGTTGCCTTATATTGCTTAGATCTTGTGTTAGACGGTATATGTAGCTCCTGTAAAAGGGAGTGAGGTAACTGTTGCTTTTGATTTATGCTTTTGATATTTTTATCTGTGATTAAAGCCTGCCTCGAGCAGTTTTAACCTTTTTTTTACCATCCTTGGGTGTTCGCAGTTCATCCTTTTGAGAATATGGTGAATAACAAAGAAGACACAGGTTGCCCAACAAAAGCGAACTTTCAGTTTGTTGCTTGGCTATGACCAACCATGAATAAATAAAAACTCACAAAAATCCAAAGGAGGGTAATATCAGAGGTAATCCAAGAGCTGCTCTGGATTCCCCAAGAGGGGATGGACTGGAGATGCTCCCCCGTCCTGAGTGGTAGGGGGTTAATCTCCTGGTCTGGTGATCAGTGAAAGTAAACACTGATGAGTATCCATCACACAGAAAATAAAAACACACCTAAGCTCTTTAATGAGCCTCTGTCTCACAGGACTGAGGTAGAATTCAGTTATATAGAATGAGTAAAGGGGGGACACAGACTCTTCAAGAGGAGAGCTGAGGCTCCTTGAAAGGATGGCATGTTGAAGCATGTCAAAGTGCAGCATGTCGAAAATCAGCCAAAAATTTCACGATATATCTTGTTGAAAATACAGCGGACAATGGCACAGTATAGTATAGTGAAAAATGTCAACATACGACCTCAAAAAAATTGCTGAAATACACTTTTAGCATGTCCAGACACATCATAGTGTAGTATGTCGTAAAAAAGTCCAAAAACACCATACAATAACACTGGGAAAATGACCGAAAATGCAATACTATAGCATGGAAGAAAAAGCAACTGAAAAAGCAAGGCTATAGTATGGCAAAATCTAAAAAATGACATTTCCAAAATACTGCTGAAAACCTCATAGAACCTCATAACATAGCATGCCGAAACACACCATAGCAAAGGATGTTGCAAAAACAGCCCAAAACATCATAATATAGCATGTTGAAAAACATGAAAGAAAAAAAGCAAGGCTATAGTATGGCAAAAATGTCAAAATATGGCATTTCCAAAAAACTGCTGCAAACCACAGAAAACCTCATAAAATAGCATGCCGAAACATGCCATAGCGAAGGATTTTGCAAAAACAGCCAAAAACATCATGATATACCATGTTGAAAAAATGACCAAAGAAGCAAGGCTATAGTATGGCAAAAATGTCAAAATATGAAATTTCAAAAAAACTGCTGCAAACCACAGAAAACCTCATAAAATAGCATGCTGAAACACGCCATAGCAAAGGATTTTGCAAAAACAGCTAAAAACATCATAATTTAGCATGTTGAAAAAAATGACCTAAAAAGCAAGGCTATAGTATGGCAAAAATGTCAAAATATGACATTTCCAAAAAACTACTGCAAACCACAGAAAACCTCATGAAATAGCATGCCGAGACACGCCATAGCAAAGGATGTTGCAAAAACAGCCAAAAACATCATGATAAAGCATGTTGAAAAAATGACCGAAAAAAGCAAGGCTATAGTATGGCAAAAAAGTAAAAAATGACATTTCCAAAAAACTGCTGAAAACCCCATATAACATCACAACATAGCATGCCGAAACACGCCATAGCAAAGGATGTTGCAAAAACAGCCAAAAACATCATGATAAAGCATGTTGAAAAAATGACCGAAAAAAGCAAGGCTATAGTATGGCAAAAAAGTAAAAAATGACATTTCCAAAAAACTGCTGAAAACCCCATATAACATCACAACATAGCATGCCGAAACACGCCATAGCAAAGGATTTTGCAAAAACAGCCAAAAACATCATGATAAAGCATGTTGAAAAAATGACCAAAGAAGCAAGGCTATAGTATGGCAAAAATGTCAAAATATGAAATTTCAAAAAAACTGTTGCAAACCACAGAAAACCTCATAAAATAGCATGCAGAAAAACGCAATAGCAAAGGATTTTGCAAAAACATCCAAAAAAATCATAATATAGCATGTTGAAAAACATGAAAGAAAAAAGCAAGGCTATAGTATGGCAAAAATGTCAAAATATGATTTTCCTAAAAACTGCTGAAAACCCCCTAAAACCTCATGAAAAAGCATGCTGAAACACGTCATAGCAAAGGATGTTGCAAAAACAGCCAAAAACATCATGATATAGCATGTTGCAAAAATGACAAAAGACGCAAGGCTATAGTATGGCAAAAAAGTAAAAAATGACATTTCCAAAAAACTGCTGAAAACCCCATATAACCTCATAACATAGCATGCCGAAACACACCATAGCAAAGGATGTTGCAAAAACAGCCCAAAACATCATAATATAGCATGTTGAAAAACATGAAAGAAAAAAAGCAAGGCTATAGTATGGCAAAAATGTCAAAATATGGCATTTCCAAAAAACTGCTGCAAACCACAGAAAACCTCATAAAATAGCATGCCGAAACATGCCATCGCGAAGGATTTTGCAAAAACAGCCAAAAACATCATGATATAGCATGTTGAAAAAATGACCAAAGAAGCAAGGCTATAGTATGGCAAAAATGTCAAAATATGAAATTTCAAAAAAACTGCTGCAAACCACAGAAAACCTCATAAAATAGCATGCAGAGAGACGCAATAGCAAAGGATTTTGCAAAAATAGCAAGAAACATCATAATATAGCATGTTGCAAAAATGACCAAAGACGCAAGGCTATAGTATGGCAAAAAAGTAAAAAATGACATTTCCAAAAAACTGCTGAAAACCCCATATAACCTCATAACATAGCATGCCGAAACACACCATAGCAAAGGATGTTGCAAAAACAGCCCAAAACATCATAATATAGCATGTTGAAAAACATGAAAGAAAAAAAGCAAGGCTATAGTATGGCAAAAATGTCAAAATATGGCATTTCCAAAAAACTGCTGCAAACCACAGAAAACCTCATAAAATAGCATGCCGAAACATGCCATAGCGAAGGATTTTGCAAAAACAGCCAAAAACATCATGATAAAGCATGTTGAAAAAATGACCAAAGAAGCAAGGCTATAGTATGGCAAAAATGTCAAAATATGAAATTTCAAAAAAACTGCTGCAAACCACAGAAAACCTCATAAAATAGCATGCAGAGAGACGCAATAGCAAAGGATTTTGCAAAAATAGCAAGAAACATCATAATATAGCATGTTGCAAAAATGACCAAAGACGCAAGGCTATAGTATGGCAAAAAAGTAAAAAATGACATTTCAAAAACTGCTGAAAACCCCATATAACCTCATAACATAGCATGCGAAACACACCATAGCAAAGGATGTTGCAAAAACAGCCCAAAACATCATAATATAGCATGTTGAAAAACATGAAAGAAAAAAAGCAAGGCTATAGTATGGCAAAAATGTCAAAATATGGCATTTCCAAAAAACTGCTGCAAACCACAGAAAACCTCATAAAATAGCATGCCGAAACATGCCATAGCGAAGGATTTTGCAAAAACAGCCAAAAACATCATGATATAGCATGTTGAAAAAATGACCAAAGAAGCAAGGCTATAGTATGGCAAAAATGTCAAAATATGAAATTTCAAAAAAACTGTTGCAAACCACAGAAAACCTCATAAAATAGCATGCAGAAAAACGCAATAGCAAAGGATTTTGCAAAAACATCCAAAAAAATCATAATATAGCATGTTGAAAAACATGAAAGAAAAAAGCAAGGCTATAGTATGGCAAAAATGTCAAAATATGATTTTCCTAAAAACTGCTGAAAACCCCCTAAAACCTCATGAAAAAGCATGCTGAAACACGTCATAGCAAAGGATGTTGCAAAAACAGCCAAAAACATCATGATATACCATGTTGAAAAAATGACCAAAGACGCAAGGCTATAGTATGGCAAAAATGTCAAAATATGAAATTTCAAAAAAACTGTTGCAAACCACAAAAAACCTCATAAAATAGCATGCAGAAAAACGCAATAGCAAAGGATTTTGCAAAAACATCCAAAAAAATCATAATATAGCATGTTGAAAAACATGAAAGAAAAAAGCAAGGCTATAGTATGGCAAAAATGTCAAAATATGATTTTCCTAAAAACTGCTGAAAACCCCCTAAAACCTCATGAAAAAGCATGCTGAAACACGTCATAGCAAAGGATGTTGCAAAAACAGCCAAAAACATCATGATATAGCATGTTGAAAAAATGACCAAAGACGCAAGGCTATAGTATGGCAAAAATGTCAAAATATGAAATTTCAAAAAAACTGCTGCAAACCACAGAAAACCTCATAAAATAGCATGCAGAGAGACGCAATAGCAAAGGATTTTGCAAAATAGCAAGAAACATCATAATATAGCATGTTGCAAAATGACCAAAGACGCAAGGCTATAGTATGGCAAAAAGTAAAAATGACATTTCCAAAAACTGCTGAAAACCCATATAACCTCATAACATAGCATGTCAAAACACACCATAGCAAAGGATGTTGCAAAAACAGCCCAAAAACATCATAATATAGCATGTTGAAAAACATGAAAGAAAAAAGCAAGGCTATAGTATGGCAAAAATGTCAAAATATGGCATTTCCAAAAAACTGCTGCAAACCACAGAAAACCTCATAAAATAGCATGCCGAGAGACGCCATAGCAAAGGATGTTGCAAAAACAGCCCAAAACATCATAATATAGCATGTTGAAAAACATGAAAGAAAAAAAGCAAGGCTATAGTATGGCAAAAATGTCAAAATATGGCATTTCCAAAAAACTGCTGCAAACCACAGAAAACCTCATAAAATAGCATGCCGAAACACGCCATAGCAAAGGATTTTGCAAAAACAGCCAAAAACATCATGATATAGCATGTTGAAAAAATGACCAAAGACGCAAGGCTATAGTATGGCAAAAATGTCAAAATATGAAATTTCAAAAAAACTGTTGCAAACCACAAAAAACCTCATAAAATAGCATGCAGAAAAACGCAATAGCAAAGGATTTTGCAAAAACATCCAAAAAAATCATAATATAGCATGTTGAAAAACATGAAAGAAAAAAGCAAGGCTATAGTATGGCAAAATGTCAAAATATGATTTTCAAAAACTGCTGAAAACCCCTAAAACCTCATGAAAAAGCATGCTGAAACACGCCATAGCAAAGGATGTTGCAAAACAGCCAAAAACATCATGACATCATGTTGAAAAAATGACCAAAGACGCAAGGCTATAGTATGGCAAAAATGTCAAAATATGAAATTTCAAAAAAACTGCTGCAAACCACAGAAAACCTCATAAAATAGCATGCAAAGGGACGCAATATCAAAGGATTTTGCAAAAATAGCAAGAAACATCATAATATAGCATGTTGCAAAAATGACCAAAGGCAAAGGCTATAGTATGGCAAAAAAGTAAAAATGACATTTCCAAAAAACTGCTGAAAACCCCATATAACCTCATAACATAGCATGCCGAAACACACCATAGCAAAGGATGTTGCAAAAACAGCCCAAAACATCATAATATAGCATGTTGAAAAACATGAAAGAAAAAAAGCAAGGCTATAGTATGGCAAAAATGTCAAAATATGGCATTTCCAAAAAACTGCTGCAAACCACAGAAAACCTCATAACATAGCATGCTGAAACACGCCATAGCAAAGGATTTTGCAAAAACAGCCAAAAACATCATGATAAAGCATGTTGAAAAAATGACCAAAGAAGCAAGGCTATAGTATGGCAAAAATGTCAAAATATGAAATTTCAAAAAAACTGCTGCAAACCACAGAAAACCTCATAAAATAGCATGCAGAGGGACGCAATAGCAAAGGATTTTGCAAAAATAGCAAGAAACATCATAATATAGCATGTTGCAAAAATGACCAAAGACGCAAGGCTATAGTATGGCAAAAAAGTAAAAAATGACATTTCCAAAAAACTGCTGAAAACCCCATATAACCTCATAACATAGCATGCCGAAACACACCATAGCAAAGGATGTTGCAAAAACAGCCCAAAACATCATAATATAGCATGTTGAAAAACATGAAAGAAAAAAGCAAGGCTATAGTATGGCAAAATGTCAAAATATGGCATTTCCAAAAAACTGCTGCAAACCACAGAAAACCTCATAAAATAGCATGCCGAGAGACGCCATAGCAAAGGATGTTGCAAAAACAGCCCAAAACATCATAATATAGCATGTTGAAAAACATGAAAGAAAAAAAGCAAGGCTATAGTATGGCAAAAATGTCAAAATATGGCATTTCCAAAAAACTGCTGCAAACCACAGAAAACCTCATAAAATAGCATGCCGAAACATGCCATAGCGAAGGATTTTGCAAAAACAGCCAAAAACATCATGATATAGCATGTTGAAAAAATGACCAAAGACGCAAGGCTATAGTATGGCAAAAATGTCAAAATATGAAATTTCAAAAAAACTGTTGCAAACCACAAAAAACCTCATAAAATAGCATGCAGAAAAACGCAATAGCAAAGGATTTTGCAAAAACATCCAAAAAAATCATAATATAGCATGTTGAAAAACATGAAAGAAAAAAGCAAGGCTATAGTATGGCAAAAATGTCAAAATATGATTTTCCAAAAAACTGCTGAAAACCCCCTAAAACCTCATGAAAAAGCATGCTGAAACACGTCATAGCAAAGGATGTTGCAAAAACAGCCAAAAACATCATGACATCATGTTGAAAAAATGACCAAAGACGCAAGGCTATAGTATGGCAAAAATGTCAAAATATGAAATTTCAAAAAAACTGCTGCAAACCACAGAAAACCTCATAAAATAGCATGCAAAGGGACGCAATATCAAAGGATTTTGCAAAAATAGCAAGAAACATCATAATATAGCATGTTGCAAAAATGACCAAAGGCATAAGGCTATAGTATGGCAAAAAAGTAAAAAATGACATTTCCAAAAAACTGCTGAAAACCCCATATAACCTCATAACATAGCATGCCGAAACACACCATAGCAAAGGATGTTGCAAAAACAGCCCAAAACATCATAATATAGCATGTTGAAAAACATGAAAGAAAAAAGCAAGGCTATAGTATGGCAAAAATGTCAAAATATGGCATTTCCAAAAAACTGCTGCAAACCACAGAAAACCTCATAACATAGCATGCTGAAACACGCCATAGCAAAGGATTTTGCAAAAACAGCCAAAAACATCATGATAAAGCATGTTGAAAAAATGACCAAAGAAGCAAGGCTATAGTATGGCAAAAATGTCAAAATATGAAATTTCAAAAAAACTGCTGCAAACCACAGAAAACCTCATAAAATAGCATGCAGAGGGACGCAATAGCAAAGGATTTTGCAAAAATAGCAAGAAACATCATAATATAGCATGTTGCAAAAATGACCAAAGACGCAAGGCTATAGTATGGCAAAAAAGTAAAAAATGACATTTCCAAAAAACTGCTGAAAACCCCATATAACCTCATAACATAGCATGCCGAAACACACCATAGCAAAGGATGTTGCAAAAACAGCCCAAAACATCATAATATAGCATGTTGAAAAACATGAAAGAAAAAAAGCAAGGCTATAGTATGGCAAAAATGTCAAAATATGGCATTTCCAAAAAACTGCTGCAAACCACAGAAAACCTCATAAAATAGCATGCCGAAACATGCCATAGCGAAGGATTTTGCAAAAACAGCCAAAAACATCATGATATAGCATGTTGAAAAAATGACAGAAAAAAGCAAGGCTATAGTATGGCAAAAATGTCAAAATATGAAATTTCAAAAAAACTGTTGCAAACCACAAAAAAACTCATAAAATAGCATGCAGAAAAACGCAATAGCAAAGGATTTTGCAAAAACATCCAAAAAAATCATAATATAGCATGTTGAAAAACATGAAAGAAAAAAGCAAGGCTATAGTATGGCAAAAATGTCAAAATATGATTTTCCAAAAAACTGCTGAAAACCCCCTAAAACCTCATGAAAAAGCATGCTGAAACACGTCATAGCAAAGGATGTTGCAAAAACAGCCAAAAACATCATGACATCATGTTGAAAAAATGACCAAAGACGCAAGGCTATAGTATGGCAAAAATGTCAAAATATGAAATTTCAAAAAAACTGCTGCAAACCACAGAAAACCTCATAAAATAGCATGCAAAGGGACGCAATATCAAAGGATTTTGCAAAAATAGCAAGAAACATCATAATATAGCATGTTGCAAAAATGACCAAAGACGCAAGGCTATAGTATGGCAAAAAAGTAAAAAATGACATTTCCAAAAAACTGCTGAAAACCCCATATAACCTCATAACATAGCATGCCGAAACACACCATAGCAAAGGATGTTGCAAAAACAGCCCAAAACATCATAATATAGCATGTTGAAAAACATGAAAGAAAAAAAGCAAGGCTATAGTATGGCAAAAATGTCAAAATATGGCATTTCCAAAAAACTGCTGCAAACCACAGAAAACCTCATAAAATAGCATGCTGAAACACGCCATAGCAAAGGATTTTGCAAAAACAGCCAAAAACATCATGATAAAGCATGTTGAAAAAATGACCAAAGAAGCAAGGCTATAGTATGGCAAAAATGTCAAAATATGAAATTTCAAAAAAACTGCTGCAAACCACAGAAAACCTCATAAAATAGCATGCAGAGAGACGCAATAGCAAAGGATTTTGCAAAAATAGCAAGAAACATCATAATATAGCATGTTGCAAAAATGACCAAAGACGCAAGGCTATAGTATGGCAAAAAAGTAAAAAATGACATTTCCAAAAAACTGCTGAAAACCCCATATAACCTCATAACATAGCATGCCGAAACACACCATAGCAAAGGATGTTGCAAAAACAGCCCAAAACATCATAATATAGCATGTTGAAAAACATGAAAGAAAAAAAGCAAGGCTATAGTATGGCAAAAATGTCAAAATATGGCATTTCCAAAAAACTGCTGCAAACCACAGAAAACCTCATAAAATAGCATGCCGAAACATGCCATAGCGAAGGATTTTGCAAAAACAGCCAAAAACATCATGATATAGCATGTTGAAAAAATGACCAAAGAAGCAAGGCTATAGTATGGCAAAAATGTCAAAATATGAAATTTCAAAAAAACTGCTGCAAACCACAGAAAACCTCATAAAATAGCATGCAGAGAGACGCAATAGCAAAGGATTTTGCAAAAATAGCAAGAAACATCATAATATAGCATGTTGCAAAAATGACCAAAGACGCAAGGCTATAGTATGGCAAAAAAGTAAAAAATGACATTTCCAAAAAACTGCTGAAAACCCCATATAACCTCATAACATAGCATGCCGAAACACACCATAGCAAAGGATGTTGCAAAAACAGCCCAAAACATCATAATATAGCATGTTGAAAAACATGAAAGAAAAAAAGCAAGGCTATAGTATGGCAAAAATGTCAAAATATGGCATTTCCTAAAAACTGCTGCAAACCACAGAAAACCTCATAAAATAGCATGCCGAAACATGCCATAGCGAAGGATTTTGCAAAAACAGCCAAAAACATCATGATATAGCATGTTGAAAAAATGACCAAAGAAGCAAGGCTATAGTATGGCAAAAATGTCAAAATATGAAATTTCAAAAAAACTGCTGCAAACCACAGAAAACCTCATAAAATAGCATGCAGAGAGACGCAATAGCAAAGGATTTTGCAAAAATAGCAAGAAACATCATAATATAGCATGTTGCAAAAATGACCAAAGAAGCAAGGCTATAGTATGGCACAAATGTCAAAATATGACATTTCCAAAAAACTACTGCAAACCACAGAAAACCTCATGAAATAGCATGCCGAAACACACCACAGCAAAGGATGTTGCAAAAACAGCCCAAAACATCATAATATAGCATGTTGAAAAACATGAAAGAAAAAAAGCAAGGCTATAGTATGGCAAAAATGTCAAAATATGGCATTTCCAAAAAACTGCTGCAAACCACAGAAAACCTCATAAAATAGCATGCTGAAACACGCCATAGCAAAGGATTTTGCAAAAACAGCTAAAAACATCATAATTTAGCATGTTGAAAAAAATGACCTAAAAAGCAAGGCTATAGTATGGCAAAAATGTCAAAATATGACATTTCCAAAAACCTACTGCAAACGACAGAAAACCTCATGAAATAGCGTGCGGAGAGACGCCATAGCAAAGGATGTTGCAAAAACAGCCAAAAACATCATGATAAAGCATGTTGAAAAAATGACCAAAGAAGCAAGGCTATAGTATGGCAAAAATGTCAAAATATGAAATTTCAAAAAAACTGCTGCAAACCACAGAAAACCTCATAAAATAGCATGCAGAGGGACGCAATAGCAAAGGATTTTGCAAAAATAGCAAGAAACATCATAATATAGCATGTTGCAAAAATGACAAAAGACGCAAGGCTATAGTATGGCAAAAAGTAAAAATGACATTTCAAAAAACTGCTGAAAACCCCATATAACCTCATAACATAGCATGCCGAAACACACCATAGCAAAGGATGTTGCAAAAACAGCCCAAAACATCATAATATAGCATGTTGAAAAACATGAAAGAAAAAAAGCAAGGCTATAGTATGGCAAAAATGTCAAAATATGGCATTTCCAAAAAACTGCTGCAAACCACAGAAAACCTCATAAAATAGCATGCCGAAACATGCCATAGCGAAGGATTTTGCAAAAACAGCCAAAAACATCATGATATAGCATGTTGAAAAAATGACCAAAGAAGCAAGGCTATAGTATGGCAAAAATGTCAAAATATGAAATTTCAAAAAAACTGCTGCAAACCACAGAAAACCTCATAAAATAGCATGCAGAGAGACGCAATAGCAAAGGATTTTGCAAAAATAGCAAGAAACATCATAATATAGCATGTTGCAAAAATGACCAAAGAAGCAAGGCTATAGTATGGCACAAATGTCAAAATATGACATTTCCAAAAAACTACTGCAAACCACAGAAAACCTCATGAAATAGCATGCCGAAACACACCACAGCAAAGGATGTTGCAAAAACAGCCCAAAACATCATAATATAGCATGTTGAAAAACATGAAAGAAAAAAAGCAAGGCTATAGTATGGCAAAAATGTCAAAATATGGCATTTCCAAAAAACTGCTGCAAACCACAGAAAACCTCATAAAATAGCATGCTGAAACACGCCATAGCAAAGGATTTTGCAAAAACAGCTAAAAACATCATAATTTAGCATGTTGAAAAAAATGACCTAAAAAGCAAGGCTATAGTATGGCAAAAATGTCAAAATATGACATTTCCAAAAAACTACTGCAAACCACAGAAAACCTCATGAAATAGCATGCCGAGACACGCCATAGCAAAGGATGTTGCAAAAACAGCCAAAAACATCATGATAAAGCATGTTGAAAAAATGACCGAAAAAAGCAAGGCTATAGTATGGCAAAAAAGTAAAAAATGACATTTCCAAAAAACTGCTGCAAACCACAGAAAACCTCATAAAATAGCATGCAGAGGGACGCAATAGCAAAGGATTTTGCAAAAATAGCAAGAAACATCATAATATAGCATGTTGCAAAAATGACAAAAGACGCAAGGCTATAGTATGGCAAAAAAGTAAAAAATGACATTTCCAAAAAACTGCTGAAAACCCCATATAACCTCATAACATAGCATGCCGAAACACACCATAGCAAAGGATGTTGCAAAAACAGCCCAAAACATCATAATATAGCATGTTGAAAAACATGAAAGAAAAAAAGCAAGGCTATAGTATGGCAAAAATGTCAAAATATGGCATTTCCAAAAAACTGCTGCAAACCACAGAAAACCTCATAAAATAGCATGCCGAAACATGCCATAGCGAAGGATTTTGCAAAAACAGCCAAAAACATCATGATATAGCATGTTGAAAAAATGACCAAAGAAGCAAGGCTATAGTATGGCAAAAATGTCAAAATATGAAATTTCAAAAAAACTGCTGCAAACCACAGAAAACCTCATAAAATAGCATGCAGAGAGACGCAATAGCAAAGGATTTTGCAAAAATAGCAAGAAACATCATAATATAGCATGTTGCAAAAATGACCAAAGAAGCAAGGCTATAGTATGGCACAAATGTCAAAATATGACATTTCCAAAAAACTACTGCAAACCACAGAAAACCTCATGAAATAGCATGCCGAAACACACCACAGCAAAGGATGTTGCAAAAACAGCCCAAAACATCATAATATAGCATGTTGAAAAACATGAAAGAAAAAAAGCAAGGCTATAGTATGGCAAAAATGTCAAAATATGGCATTTCCAAAAAACTGCTGCAAACCACAGAAAACCTCATAAAATAGCATGCTGAAACACACCATAGCAAAGGATTTTGCAAAAACAGCTAAAAACATCATAATTTAGCATGTTGAAAAAAATGACCTAAAAAGCAAGGCTATAGTATGGCAAAAATGTCAAAATATGACATTTCCAAAAAACTACTGCAAACCACAGAAAACCTCATGAAATAGCATGCCGAGACACGCCATAGCAAAGGATGTTGCAAAAACAGCCAAAAACATCATGATAAAGCATGTTGAAAAAATGACCGAAAAAAGCAAGGCTATAGTATGGCAAAAAAGTAAAAAATGACATTTCCAAAAAACTGCTGAAAACCCCATATAACATCACAACATAGCATGCCGAAACACGCCATAGCAAAGGATGTTGCAAAAACAGCCAAAAACATCATGATAAAGCATGTTGAAAAAATGACCAAAGAAGCAAGGCTATAGTATGGCAAAAATGTCAAAATATGAAATTTCCAAAAAAATGCTGAAAACCCCATAAAACCTCATAAAATAGCATGCCGAGACACGCCATAGCAAATGATTTTGCAAAAATAGCCAAAAACATCATAATATAGCATGTTGAAAAACATGAAAGAAAAAAAGCAAGGCTATACTATGGCAAAAGTGTCAAAATATGATTTTCCAAAAAACTGCTGAAAACCACAAAACACGTCATGAAATAGGATGCCGAAACACGCCATAGCAAAGGATTTTGCAAAAACAGCCAAAAACATCATGATATACCATGTTGAAAAAATGACCAAAGACGCAAGGCTATAGTATGGCAAAAATGTCAAAATATGAAATTTCAAAAAAACTGTTGCAAACCACAGAAAACCTCATAAAATAGCATGCAGAAAAACGCAATAGCAAAGGATTTTGCAAAAACATCCAAAAAAATCATAATATAGCATGTTGAAAAACATGAAAGAAAAAAGCAAGGCTATAGTATGGCAAAAATGTCAAAATATGATTTTCCTAAAAACTGCTGAAAACCCCCTAAAACCTCATGAAAAAGCATGCTGAAACACGTCATAGCAAAGGATGTTGCAAAAACAGCCAAAAACATCATGATATAGCATGTTGAAAAAATGACCAAAGACGCAAGGCTATAGTATGGCAAAAATGCCAAAATATGAAATTTCAAAAAAACTGTTGCAAACCACAGAAAACCTCATAAAATAACATGCAGAGAGACGCAATAGCAAAGGATTTTGCAAAAATAGCCAGAAACATCATGATATAGCATGTTGAAAAAATGACCAAAGACGCAAGGCTATAGTATGGCAAAAATGTCAAAATATGACACTTCCAAAAAACTGCTGCAAACCACAAAAAAACTCATAAAATAGCATGCAGAGAAACGCAATAGCAAAGGATTTTGCAAAAACATCCAAAAAAATCATAATATAGCATGTTGAAAAAACATGAAAGAAAAAAAGCAAGGCTATAGTATGGCAAAAATGTCAAAATATGATTTTCCTAAAAACTGCTGAAAACCCCCTAAACCTCATGAAAAAGCATGCTGAAACACGTCATAGCAAAGGATTTTGCAAAAACAGCCAAAAAACATCATAATATAACATGTTGAAAAAATGACCAAAGAAGCAAGGCTATAGTATGGCAAAAATGTCAAAATATGATTTTCCAAAAAACTGCTGAAAACCCCCAAAAACCTCATGAAATAACATGCCGAAACACACCATAGCAAAGGATTTTGCAAAAACAGCAAAAAAACATCATAATATAGCATGTTGAAAAAATGACTAAAGAAGCAAGGCTATAGTATGGCAAAAATGTCAAAATATGATTTTCCAAAAAACTACTGCAAACCACAGAAAACCTCATGAAATAGCATGCCGAAACACGCAATAGCAAAGGATTTTGCAAAAACAGCCAAAACATCATGATATAGCATGTTGAAAAAATGACCAAAGACGCAAGGCTATAGTATGGCAAAAAAGTAAAAAATGACATTTCCAAAAAACTGCTGAAAACCCCATATAACCTCATAAAATAGCATGCCGAAACACACCATAGCAAAGGATGTTGCAAAAACAGCCCAAAACATCATGATATAGCATGTTGAAAAAATGACCAAAGAAGCAAGGCTATAGTATGGCAAAAATGTCAAAATATGACACTTCCAAAAAACTGCTGCAAACCACAAAAAAACTCATAAAATAGCATGCCGAGAGACGCAATAGCAAAGGATTTTGCAAAAATAGCCAAAAACATCATAATATAGCATGTTGAAAAACATGAAAGAAAAAAGCAAGGCTATAGTATGGCAAAAATGTCAAAATATGAAATTTCAAAAAAACTGTTGCAAACCACAGAAAACCTCATAAAATAGCATGCCGAGACACGCCATAGCAAATGATTTTGCAAAAATAGCCAAAAACATCATAATATAGCATGTTGAAAAACATGAAAGAAAAAAAGCAAGGCTATAGTATGGCAAAAGTGTCAAAATATGACATTTCCTAAAAACTGCTGCAAACCACAGAAAACCTCATAACATAGCATGCCGAAACACGCCATAGCAAAGGATGTTGCAAAAACAGCCAAAAACATCATAATATAGCATGTTGAAAAACATGACAGAAAAAAGCAAGGCTATAGTATGGCAAAAATGTCAAAATATGACATTTCCAAAAAACTGCTGCAAACCACAGAAAACCTCACAAAATAGCATGCCGAAACATGCCATAGCGAAGGATTTTGCAAAAACAGCCAAAAACATCATGATATAGCATGTTGAAAAAATGACCGAAGAAGCAAGGCTATAGTATGGCAAAAATGTCAAAATATGAAATTTCAAAAAAACTGTTGCAAACCACATAAAACCTCATAAAATAGCATGCCGAGAGACGCAATAGCAAAGGATTTTGCAAAAATAGCCAAAAACATCATAATATAGCATGTTGAAAAACATGGTAGAAAAAAAGCAAGGCTATAGTATGGCAAAAATGTCAAAATATGGCATTTCCAAAAAACTGCTGCAAACCACAGAAAACCTCATAAAATAGCATGCAGAGAAACACCATAGCAAAGGATTTTGCAAAAACAGCTAAAAACATCACAATTTAGCATGTTGGAAAAAATGACCAAAGAAGCAAGGCTATAGTATGGCAAAAATGTCAAAATATGACATTTCCAAAAAACTACTGCAAACCACAGAAAACCTCATGAAATAGCATGCCGAAACATGCCATAGCAAAGGATGTTGCAAAAACAGCCAAAAACATCATGATAAAGCATGTTGAAAAAATGACAGAAAAAAGCAAGGCTATAGTATGGCAAAAATGTCAAAATATGAAATTTCAAAAAAACTACTGCAAACCACAGAAAACCTCATGAAATAGCATGCCGAAACATGCCATAGCAAAGGATGTTGCAAAAACAGCCAAAAACATCATAATATAGCATGTTGAAAAATGACCGAAAAAAAGCAAGGCTATAGTATGGCAAAAAAGTAAAAATGACATTTCCAAAAAACTGCTGAAAACCCCATATAACCTCATAAAATAGCATGCCGAAACACGCCATAGCAAAGGATTTTGCAAAAACAGCCAAAAGCATCATAATATAGCATGTTGAAAAAATGACCAAAGAAGCAAGGCTATAGTATGGCAAAAATGTCAAAATATGATTTTCCAAAAAACTGCTGAAAACCACAAAACACGTCATAAAATAGCATGCTGAAACACGCCATAGCAAAGGATGTTGCAAAAGCAGCCAAAAAAATCACAATATACCATGTTGAAAAAATGACAGAAAAAGCAAGGCTATAGTATGGCAAAAAAGTAAAAAATGACATTTCCAAAAAATGTCTGAAAACCCCATAAACCTCTTAAAATAGCATGCCGAGACACGCAATAGTAAGGGATTTTGTAAAAACAGAACCCCTTCATGAAAATGCAAACAGCCGCTCCGTGGCTCATCAGCATGTTTAACATATTCATAAATCAGCAGCAGCAGCCGTTTGAGCAATCAGTGACAGGAAACCACAGGCAGAGGGGTGGAAATTCCCCAGCAGCAGGAGAAAGAAGCTTCTACCCAAAAATGACACTCCAAGCAGCAGGAGAAGGCTTCTACTCGAACATGCCACCCCTGGGCCAGTCAATGACGAGAGACGGAGAGTGGAGAGAGTGATGACGCGTCGGACCTCCAGATGAAGAGGAACAACAGATCACTGTTTGTGATTTTTGGGGCTTTTGGTGGTGTTGCCTTATATTGCTTAGATCTTGTGTTAGACGGTATATGTAGCTCCTGTAAAAGGGAGTGAGGTAACTGTTGCTTTTGATTTATGCTTTTGATATTTTTATCTGTGATTAAAGCCTGCCTCGAGCAGTTTTAACCTTTTTTTTACCATCCTTGGGTGTTCGCAGTTCATCCTTTTGAGAATATGGTGAATAACAAAGAAGACACAGGTTGCCCAACAAAAGCGAACTTTCAGTTTGTTGCTTGGCTATGACCAACCATGAATAAATAAAAACTCACAAAAATCCAAAGGAGGGTAATATCAGAGGTAATCCAAGAGCTGCTCTGGATTCCCCAAGAGGGGATGGACTGGAGATGCTCCCCCGTCCTGAGTGGTAGGGGGTTAATCTCCTGGTCTGGTGATCAGTGAAAGTAAACACTGATGAGTATCCATCACACAGAAAATAAAAACACACCTAAGCTCTTTAATGAGCCTCTGTCTCACAGGACTGAGGTAGAATTCAGTTATATAGAATGAGTAAAGGGGGGACACAGACTCTTCAAGAGGAGAGCTAAGGCTCCTTGAAAGGATGGCATGTTGAAGCATGTCAAAGTGCAGCATGTCGAAAATCAGCCAAAAATTTCACGATATATCTTGTTGAAAATACAGCGGACAATGGCACAGTATAGTATAGTGAAAAATGTCAACATACGACCTCAAAAAAATTGCTGAAATACACTTTTAGCATGTCCAGACACATCATAGTGTAGTATGTCGTAAAAAAGTCCAAAAACACCATACTATAACACTGGGAAAATGACCGAAAATGCAATACCATAGCATGGAAGAAAAAGCAACCGAAAAAGCAAGGCTATAGTATGGCAAAAATCTAAAAAATGACATTTCCAAAATACTGCTGAAAACCTCATAGAACCTCATTAAATAGCATGCCGAAACACGCCATAGCAAAGTTATTGGAAAAAACAGCCAAAAAAATCATGATATAGCATGTTGAAAAAATGACTGAAGAAAAGCAAGGCTATAGTATGGCAAAAATGTCAAAATATGACATTTCCAAAAAACTGCTGCAAACCACAGAAAACCTCATAAAATAGCATGCAGAGAAACGCAATAGCAAAGGATTTTGCAAAAACATCTGAAAAAACCCATAATATAGCATGTTGAAAAATTGACCAAAGAAGCAAGGCTATAGTATGGCAAAAATGTCAAAATATGATTTTCCAAAAAACTGCTGAAAACCCCCTAAAACCTCATGAAATAGCATGCCGAAACACGCCATAGTAAAGGATGTTGCAAAAACAGCCAAAAACATCATGATATAGCATGTTGAAAAAATGACCAAAGACGCAAGGCTATAGTATGGCAAAAATGGCAAAATATGACACTTCCAAAAAACTGCTGAAAACCACAAAAAACCTCATAAAATAGCATGCAGAGAAACGCAATAGCAAAGGATTTTGCAAAAACATCCAAAAACATCATAATATAGCATGTTGAAAAACATGAAAGAAAAAAAAGCAAGGCTATAGTATGGCAAAAATGTCAAAATATGATTTTCCTAAAAACTGCTGAAAACCCCCTAAAACCTCATGAAAAAGCATGCTGAAACACGTCATAGCAAAGGATTTTGCAAAAACGACCAAAAAACATCATAATATAGCATGTTGAAAAAATGACCAAAGAAGCAAGGCTATAGTATGGCAAAACTGTCAAAATATGACACTTCCGAAAAATTGCTGAAAAGCCCATATAACCTCCTAAAATAGCATGCCGAAACACGCAATAGCAAAGGATCTTGGAAAAAAATCCCAGAAATTCATAATATAGCATGTTGAAAAAACGACCAAAGAAGCAAGGCTATAGTATGGCAAAAATGTCAAAATATGACACTTCCAAAAAACTGCTGCAAACCACAAAAAACCTCATAAAATAGCATGCAGAGAAACGCAATAGCAAAGGATTTTGCAAAAACATCCCAAAAAATCATTATATAGCATGTTGAAAAAATGACCAAAGAAGCAAGGCTATAGTATGGCAAAAATGTCAAAATATGATTTTCCAAAAAACTGCTGAAAACCCCCTAAAACCTCATAAAACAGCATGCCGAAACACACCATAGTAAAGGATGCTGCAAAAACAGCCAAAAACATCATGATATAGCATGTTGAAAAAATGACCAAAGAAGCAAGGCTATAGTATGGCAAAAATGTCAAAATATGATTTTCCAAAAAATTTTGCAAAATTGACTAAAAACACATAATTTGGTATGTTGAAAAATGACAGAAAATGCAATACTATAGTATGGCGAAAAATGTCAACGTTTGACATGTGGCAAAAACAGCCTAGAACAGCCTGTCGAAACAGCCAACAGCATAGAAATTTGCAAAGAAGGACCAAAAACACTATAATTTAGGATGTCAAAAAAATGAAAGAAAATGCAACACCAGTATGGCGAAAAATGTGAAAATTTGAAATGTCCCAAAAATAGCTGGAAACTGCCTAGAATCGCCTGCAGAAACACCCCATGGCATAGGAAAAAAAATGCCAAAAACACAAAAATTTGGCATGTCGAAAAAATAACCAAAAATGCAATACTATTGTAAGGGGAAAAACGTCGAAATTTGACATGTCCCTAGAATAGGCATAAATCACCAATCGCAATAAATCACCGTACTGTGAGGAGAACATACTTATATATATTTTTTACTTTTGTATAACAACAAAAGGAAAAGCTTATAATCTGCCGTAAACAGTATGCCATCCAAAATATCACAAAAAGGTCAAACAAACTGTAGTATTTTGTCCAAATATCAAATATGTACACATATATGTGTGTGTGTGTGTGTGTGTGTGTGTGTGTGTGTGTGTGTGTGTGTGTGTGTGTGTGCTTACTTATTTTTGCTGTTTTGCCCTGTCTGTCTGTTTTAGTTGTGTGGGAGGAGGACGGGGGTTCTGGGTTAAGAAACCACAATACTGAATAGAAAACTGAAAAAGCATCTTGTAATAGCTTTCGGTT